>NC_091966.1:21257500-22507500 GCF_036711975.1 Onthophagus taurus
GCCGTTTTGAGCCATGTTTGAACGTTCTATCACTTTTGGTTCCGGTAATTCTGTTGACCATATTTGTGATATTCAGGCGCCAAATGACATCTTGGAGCATGTTGGAGATAAAAAACAAAATGTGCCCAAAACGTGATATTATGACGTTATACGCCGTTTTGAGCCATGTTTGAACTTTCTATAACTTTTGGTTCCGGTAATTCTGTTGACCATATTTGTGATATTCATTCGTTAAATGACATCTTGGAGCATGTTGGAGATAAAAAACAAAATGCCCCCAAAACGGGATATTATGACGTTATACGCCGTTTTGAGCCATGTTTGAACTTTCTATCACTTTTGGTTCCGATAATTCTGCTGACCATATTTGTGATATTCAGGCGTCAAATGACATCTTTGAGCATGTTTTAGATAAAAAACAAAATGTGCCCAAAACGTGATATTATGACGTTATACGCCGTTTTGAGCCATGTTTGAGCTTTCTATCACTTTCGGTTCCGATAATTCTGTTGACCATATTTGTGATATTCAGGCGTCAAATGACATCTTTGAGCATGTTTTAGATAAAAAACAAAATGTGCCCAAAACGTGATATTATGACGTTATACGCCGTTTTGAGCCATGTTTGAGCTTTCTATCACTTTCGGTTCCGATAATTCTGTTGACCATATTTGTGATATTCAGGCGTCAAATGACATCTTTGAGCATGTTTTAGATAAAAAACAAAATGTGCCCAAAACGTGATATTATGACGTAATACGCCGTTTTGAGCCATGTTTGAACGTTCTATCACTTTTGGTTCCGGTAATTCTGTTGACCATATTTGTGATATTCAGGCGCCAAATGACATCTTGGAGCATGTTGGAGATAAAAAACAAAATGTGCCCAAAACGTGATATTATGACGTTATACGCCGTTCTGAGCCATGTTTGAACTTTCTATCACTTTTGGTTCCGATAATTCTGTTGACCATATTTGTGATATTCAGGCGCCAAATGACATCTTGGAGCATGTTGGAGATAAAAAACAAAATGTGCCCAAAACGTGATATTATGACGTTATACGCCGTTCTGAGCCATGTTTGAGCTTTCTATCACTTTTGGTTCCGGTAATTCTGTTGACCATATATGTGATATTCAGGCGCCAAATAACATCTTGGAGCATGTTGGAGATAAAAAACAAAATGTGCCCAAAACGTGATATTATGACGTTATACGCCGTTCTGAGCCATGTTTGAACGTTCTATCACTTTTGGTTCCGGTAATTCTGTTGACCATATTTGTGATATTCAGGCGCCAAATGACATCTTGGAGCATGTTGGAGATAAAAAACAAAATGTGCCCAAAACGTGATATTATGACGTTATACGCCGGTCTGAGCCATGTTTGAACGTTCTATCACTTTTGGTTCCGGTAATTCTGTTGACAATATTTGTGATATTCAGGCGTCAAATGACATCTTGGAGCATGTTGGAGATAACAAACAAAATGTGCCCAAAACGTGATATTATGACGTTATACGCCGTTTTGAGCCATGTTTGAACGTTCTATCACTTTTGGTTCCGGTAATTCTGTTGACCATATTTGTGATATTCAGGCGCCAAATGACATCTTGGAGCATGTTGGAGATAAAAAACAAAATGTGCCCAAAACGTGATATTATGACGTTATACGCCGTTCTGAGCCATGTTTGAACTTTCTATCACTTTCGGTTCCGATAATTCTGTTGACCATATTTGTGATATTCAGGGGCCAAATGACATCTTGGAGCATGTTGGAGATAAAAAACCAAATGCCCCCAAAACGGGATATTATGACGTTATACGCCGTTTTGAGCCATGTTTGAACTTTCTATCACTTTTGGTTCCGATAATTCTGTTGACCATATTTGTGATATTCAGGCGCCAAATGACATCTTGGAGCATGTTGGAGATAAAAAACAAAATGTGCCCAAAACGTGATATTATGACGTTATACGCCGTTCTGAGCCATGTTTGAACTTTCTATCACTTTCGGTTCCGATAATTCTGTTGACCATATTTGTGATATTCAGGCGCCAAATGACATCTTGGAGCATGTTGGAGATAAAAAACAAAATGTGCCCAAAACGTGATATTATGACGTTATACGCCGTTCTGAGCCATGTTTGAACTTTCTATCACTTTCGGTTCCGATAATTCTGTTGACCATATTTGTGATATTCAGACGCCAAATGACATCTTGGAGCATGTTGGAGATAAAAAACCAAATGCCCCCAAAACGTGATATTATGACGTTATACGCCGTTTTGAGCCATGTTTGAACTTTCTATCACTTTTGGTTCCGATAATTCTGCTGACCATATTTGTGATATTCAGGCGTCAAATGACATCTTTGAGCATGTTTTAGATAAAAAACAAAATGTGCCCAAAACGTGATATTATGACGTTATACGCCGTTTTGAGCCATGTTTGAGCTTTCTATCACTTTCGGTTCCGATAATTCTGTTGACCATATTTGTGATATTCAGGCGTCAAATGACATCTTTGAGCATGTTTTAGATAAAAAACAAAATGTGCCCAAAACGTGAAAATTATGACGTTATACGCCGTTTTGAGCCATGTTTGAACGTTCTATCACTTTTGGTTCCGGTAATTCTGTTGACCATATTTGTGATATTCAGGCGCCAAATGACATCTTGGAGCATGTTGGAGATAAAAAACAAAATGTGCCCAAAACGTGATATTATGACGTTATACGCCGTTCTGAGCCATGTTTGAACGTTCTATCACTTTTGGTTCCGGTAATTCTGTTGACCATATTTGTGATATTCATTCGTCAAATGACATCTTGGAGCATGTTGGAGATAAAAAACAAAATGTGCCCAAAACGTGATATTATGACGTAATACGCCGTTTTGAGCCATGTTTGAACTTTCTATCACTTTCGGTTCCGATAATTCTGTTGACCATATTTGTGATATTCAGACGCCAAATGACATCTTGGAGCATGTTGGAGATAAAAAACCAAATGCCCCCAAGACGGGATATTATTACGTTATACGCCGTTTTGAGCCATGTTTGAACTTTCTATCACTTTTGGTTCCGGTAATTCTGTTGACCATATTTGTGATATTCATGCGCCAAATGACATCTTGGAGCATGTTTTAGATAAAAAACAAAATGTGCCCAAAACGTGATATTATGACGTTATACGCCGTTCTGAGCCATGTTTGAACTTTCTATCACTTTCGGTTCCGATAATTCTGTTGACCATATTTGTGATATTCAGGCGCCAAATAACATCTTGGAGCATGTTTTAGATAAAAAACAAAATGTGTCCGAAACGTGATATTATGACGTTATACGCCGTTTTGAGCCATGTTTGAGCTTTCTATCACTTTTGGTTCCGGTAATTCTGTTGACCATATATGTGATATTCAGGCGCCAAATAACATCTTGGAGCATGTTGGAGATAAAAAACAAAATGTGCCCAAAACGTGATATTATGACGTTATACGCCGTTTTGAGCCATGTTTGAACTTTCTATCACTTTTGGTTCCGATAATTCTGCTGACCATATTTGTGATATTCATGCGCCAAATGACATCTTGGAGCATGTTGGAGATAAAAAACAAAATGTGCCCAAAACGTGATATTATGACGTAATACGCCGTTTTGAGCCATGTTTGAACGTTCTATCACTTTTGGTTCCGGTAATTCTGTTGACCATATTTGTGATATTCAGACGCCAAATGACATCTTGGAGCATGTTGGAGATAAAAAACCAAATGCCCCCAAGACGGGATATTATTTCGTTATACGCCGTTTTGAGCCATGTTTGAACTTTCTATCACTTTTGGTTCCGGTAATTCTGTTGACCATATTTGTGATATTCATGCGCCAAATGACATCTTGGAGCATGTTTTAGATAAAAAACAAAATGTGCCCAAAACGTGATATTATGACGTTATACGCCGTTCTGAGCCATGTTTGAACTTTCTATCACTTTCGGTTCCGATAATTCTGTTGACCATATTTGTGATATTCAGGCGCCAAATGACATCTTGGAGCATGTTTTAGATAAAAAACAAAATGTGCCCAAAACGTGATATTATGACGTTATACGCCGTTTTGAGCCATGTTTGAGCTTTCTATCACTTTTGGTTCCGGTAATTCTGTTGACCATATATGTGATATTCAGGCGCCAAATAACATCTTGGAGCATGTTGGAGATAAAAAACAAAATGTGCCCAAAACGTGATATTATGACGTTATACGCCGTTTTGAGCCATGTTTGAACTTTCTATCACTTTTGGTTCCGATAATTCTGCTGACCATATTTGTGATATTCATGCGCCAAATGACATCTTGGAGCATGTTGGAGATAAAAAACAAAATGTGCCCAAAACGTGATATTATGACGTTATACGCCGTTTTGAGCCATGTTTGAACTTTCTATCACTTTTGGTTCCGATAATTCTGCTGACCATATTTGTGATATTCAGGCGCCAAATGACATCTTGGAGCATGTTGGAGATAAAAAACAAAATGTGCCCAAAACGTGATATTATGACGTTATACGCCGTTCTGAGCCACGTTTGAACTTTCTATCACTTTCGGTTCCGATAATTCTGTTGACCATATTTGTGATATTCAGACGCCAAATGACATCTTGGAGCATGTTGGAGATAAAAAACCAAATGCCCCCAAAACGTGATATTATGACGTTATACGCCGTTTTGAGCCATGTTTGAACTTTCTATCACTTTTGGTTCCGATAATTCTGCTGACCATATTTGTGATATTCAGGCGTCAAATGACATCTTTGAGCATGTTTTAGATAAAAAACAAAATGTGCCCAAAACGTGATATTATGACGTTATACGCCGTTTTGAGCCATGTTTGAGCTTTCTATCACTTTCGGTTCCGATAATTCTGTTGACCATATTTGTGATATTCAGGCGTCAAATGACATCTTTGAGCATGTTTTAGATAAAAAACAAAATGTGCCCTAAACGTGATATTATGACGTTATACGCCGTTTTGAGCCATGTTTGAACGTTCTATCACTTTTGGTTCCGGTAATTCTGTTGACCATATTTGTGATATTCAGACGCCAAATGACATCTTGGAGCATGTTGGAGATAAAAAACCAAATGCCCCCAAGACGGGATATTATTACGTTATACGCCGTTTTGAGCCATGTTTGAACTTTCTATCACTTTTGGTTCCGGTAATTCTGTTGACCATATTTGTGATATTCATGCGCCAAATGACATCTTGGAGCATGTTTTAGATAAAAAACAAAATGTGCCCAAAACGTGATATTATAACGTTATACGCCGTTCTGATTCATGTTTGAACTTTCTATCTCTTTCGGTTCCGATAATTCTGTTGACCATATTTGTGATATTCAGGCGCCAAATGACATCTTGGAGCATGTTTTAGATAAAAAACAAAATGTGCCCAAAACGTGATATTATGACGTTATACGCCGTTTTGAGCCATGTTTGAGCTTTCTATCACTTTTGGTTCCGGTAATTCTGTTGACCATATATGTGATATTCAGGCGCCAAATAACATCTTGGAGCATGTTGGAGATAAAAAACAAAATGTGCCCAAAACGTGATATTATGACGTTATACGCCGTTTTGAGCCATGTTTGAACTTTCTATCACTTTTGGTTCCGATAATTCTGCTGACCATATTTGTGATATTCATGCGCCAAATGACATCTTGGAGCATGTTGGAGATAAAAAACAAAATGTGCCCAAAACGTGATATTATGACGTTATACGCCGTTTTGAGCCATGTTTGAACTTTCTATCACTTTTGGTTCCGATAATTCTGCTGACCATATTTGTGATATTCAGGCGCCAAATGACATCTTGGAGCATGTTGGAGATAAAAAACAAAATGTGCCCAAAACGTGATATTATGACGTAATACGCCGTTTTGAGCCATGTTTGAACGTTCTATCACTTTTGGTTCCGGTAATTCTCTTGACCATATTTGTGATATTCAGGCGCCAAATGACATCTTGGAGCATGTTGGAGATAAAAAACAAAATGTGCCCAAAACGTGATATTATGACGTTATACGCCGTTCTGAGCCATGTTTGAACTTTCTATCACTTTCGGTTCCGATAATTCTGTTGACCATATTTGTGATATTCAGGGGCCAAATGACATCTTGGAGCATGTTGGAGATAAAAAACCAAATGCCCCCAAAACGGGATATTATGACGTTATACGCCGTTTTGAGCCATGTTTGAACTTTCTATCACTTTTGGTTCCGATAATTCTGTTGACCATATTTGTGATATTCAGGCGCCAAATGACATCTTGGAGCATGTTGGAGATAAAAAACAAAATGTGCCCAAAACGTGATATTATGACGTTATACGCCGTTCTGAGCCATGTTTGAACTTTCTATCACTTTCGGTTCCGATAATTCTGTTGACCATATTTGTGATATTCAGACGCCAAATGACATCTTGGAGCATGTTGGAGATAAAAAACCAAATGCCCCCAAAACGGGATATTATTACGTTATACGCCGTTTTGAGAAATGTTTGAACTTTCTATCACTTTTGGTTCCGGTAATTCTGTTGACCATATTTGTGATATTCAGGCGTCAAATGACATCTTGGAGCATGTTGGAGATAAAAAACAAAATGTGCCCAAAACGTGATATTATTACGTTATACGCCGTTTTGAGAAATGTTTGAACTTTCTATCACTTTTGGTTCCGGTAATTCTGTTGACCATATTTGTGATATTCAGGCGTCAAATGACATCTTGGAGCATGTTGGAGATAAAAAACAAAATGTGCCCAAAACGTGATATTATGACGTTATACGCCGTTTTGAGCCATGTTTGAACTTTCTATCACTTTTGGTTCCGATAATTCTGCTGACCATATTTGTGATATTCAGGCGCCAAATGACATCTTGGAGCATGTTGGAGATAAAAAACAAAATGTGCCCAAAACGTGATATTATGACGTTATACGCCGTTTTGAGCCATGTTTGAACTTTCTATCACTTTTGGTTCCGATAATTCTGATGACCATATTTGTGATATTCAGGCGCCAAATGACATCTTGGAGCATGTTGGAGATAAAAAACAAAATGTGCCCAAAACGTGATATTATGACGTTATACGCCGTTCTGAGCCATGTTTGAACTTTCTATCACTTTCGGTTCCGATAATTCTGTTGACCATATTTGTGATATTCAGACGCCAAATGACATCTTTGAGCATGTTTTAGATAAAAAACAAAATGTGCCCAAAACGTGATATTATGACGTTATACGCCGTTTTGAGCCATGTTTGAACTTTCTATCACTTTTGGTTCCGATAATTCTGCTGACCATATTTGTGATATTCAGGCGCCAAATGACATCTTGGAGCATGTTGGAGATAGAAAACAAAATGTGCCCAAAACGTGATATTATGACGTTATACGTCGTTCTGAGCCATGTTTGAACGTTCTATCACTTTTGGTTCCGGTAATTCTGTTGACCATATTTGTGATATTCATTCGTCAAATGACATCTTGGAGCATGTTGGAGATAAAAAACAAAATGTGCCCAAAACGTGATATTATGACGTAATACGCCGTTTTGAGCCATGTTTGAACGTTCTATCACTTTTGGTTCCGGTAATTCTCTTGACCATATTTGTGATATTCAGGCGTCAAATGACATCTTGGAGCATGTTGGAGATAAAAAACAAAATGTGCCCAAAACGTGATATTATGACGTTATACGCCGTTTTGAGCCATGTTTGAACGTTCTATCACTTTTGGTTCCGGTAATTCTGTTGACCATATTTGTGATATTCAGACGCCAAATGACATCTTTGAGCATGTTTTAGATAAAAAACAAAATGTGCCCAAAACGTGATATTATGACGTTATACGCCGTTTTGAGCCATGTTTGAGCTTTCTATCACTTTCGGTTTCGATAATTCTGTTGACCATATTTGTGATATTCAGGCGTCAAATGACATCTTTGAGCATGTTTTAGATAAAAAACAAAATGCGCCCTAAACGTGATATTATGACGTTATACGCCGTTTTGAGCCATGTTTGAACGTTCTATCACTTTTGGTTCCGGTAATTCTGTTGACCATATTTGTGATATTCAGACGCCAAATGACATCTTGGAGCATGTTGGAGATAAAAAACCAAATGCCCCCAAGACGGGATATTATTATGTTATACGCCGTTTTGAGCCATGTTTGAACTTTCTATCACTTTTGGTTCCGGTAATTCTGTTGACCATATTTGTGATATTCATGCGCCAAATGACATCTTGGAGCATGTTTTAGATAAAAAACAAAATGTGCCCAAAACGTGATATTATGACGTTATACGCCGTTCTGAGCCATGTTTGAACTTTCTATCACTTTTGGTTCCGATAATTCTGCTGACCATATTTGTGATATTCAGGCGCCAAATGACATCTTGGAGCATGTTGGAGATAAAAAACAAAATGTGCCAAAACGTGATATTATGACGTTATACGCCGTTTTGAGCCATGTTTGAACTTTCTATCACTTTTGGTTCCGATAATTCTGCTGACCATATTTGTGATATTCAGGCGCCAAATGACATCTCTTTGAGCATGTTTTAGATAAAAAACAAAATGTGCCCTAAACGTGATATTATGACGTTATACGCCGTTTTGAGCCATGTTTGAACGTTCTATCACTTTTGGTTCCGGTAATTCTGTTGACCATATTTGTGATATTCAGACGCCAAATGACATCTTGGAGCATGTTGGAGATAAAAAACCAAATGCCCCCAAGACGGGATATTATTACGTTATACGCCGTTTTGAGCCATGTTTGAACTTTCTATCACTTTTGGTTCCGGTAATTCTGTTGACCATATTTGTGATATTCATGCGCCAAATGACATCTTGGAGCATGTTTTAGATAAAAAACAAAATGTGCCCAAAACGTGATATTATGACGTTATACGCCGTTCTGAGCCATGTTTGAACTTTCTATCACTTTCGGTTCCGATAATTCTGTTGACCATATTTGTGATATTCAGGCGCCAAATGACATCTTGGAGCATGTTTTAGATAAAAAACAAAATGTGCCCAAAACGTGATATTATGACGTTATACGCCGTTTTGAGCCATGTTTGAGCTTTCTATCACATTTGGTTCCGATAATTCTGCTGACCATATTTGTGATATTCAGGCGTCAAATGACATCTTTGAGCATGTTTTAGATAAAAAACAAAATGTGCCCAAAACGTGATATTATGACGTTATACGCCGTTTTGAGCCATGTTTGAGCTTTCTATCACTTTCGGTTCCGATAATTCTGTTGACCATATTTGTGATATTCAGGCGTCAAATGACATCTTTGAGCATGTTTTAGATAAAAAACAAAATGTGCCCTAAACGTGATATTATGACGTTATACGCCGTTTTGAGCCATGTTTGAACGTTCTATCACTTTTGGTTCCGGTAATTCTGTTGACCATATTTGTGATATTCAGACGCCAAATGACATCTTGGAGCATGTTGGAGATAAAAAACCAAATGCCCCCAAGACGGGATATTATTACGTTATACGCCGTTTTGAGCCATGTTTGAACTTTCTATCACTTTTGGTTCCGGTAATTCTGTTGACCATATTTGTGATATTCATGCGCCAAATGACATCTTGGAGCATGTTTTAGATAAAAAACAAAATGTGCCCAAAACGTGATATTATGACGTTATACGCCGTTCTGAGCCATGTTTGAACTTTCTATCACTTTCGGTTCCGATAATTCTGTTGACCATATTTGTGATATTCAGGCGCCAAATGACATCTTGGAGCATGTTTTAGATAAAAAACAAAATGTGCCCAAAACGTGATATTATGACGTTATACGCCGTTTTGAGCCATGTTTGAGCTTTCTATCACTTTTGGTTCCGGTAATTCTGTTGACCATATTTGTGATATTCAGGCGTCAAATGACATCTTGGAGCATGTTGGAGATAAAAAACAAAATGTGCCCAAAACGTGATATTATGACGTTATACGACGTTCTGAGCCATGTTTGAACTTTCTATCACTTTTGGTTCCGGTAATTCTGTTGACCATATTTGTGATATTCAGGCGTCAAATGACATCTTGGAGCATGTTGGAGATAAAAAACAAAATGTGCCCAAAACGTGATATTATGACGTTATACGACGTTCTGAGCCATGTTTGAACTTTCTATCACTTTCGGTTCCGATAATTCTGTTGACCATATTTGAGATATTCAGGGGCCAAATGACATCTTGGAGCATGTTGGAGATAAAAAACCAAATGCCCCCAAGACGGGATATTATTACGTTATACGCCGTTTTGAGCCATGTTTGAACTTTCTATCACTTTTGGTTCCGGTAATTCTGTTGACCATATTTGTGATATTCATGCGCCAAATGACATCTTGGAGCATGTTTCAGATAAAAAACAAAATGTGCCCAAAACGTGATATTATGACGTTATACGCCGTTCTGAGCCATGTTTGAACTTTCTATCACTTTCGGTTCCGATAATTCTGTTGACCATATTTGTGATATTCAGGCGCCAAATGACATCTTGGAGCATGTTTTAGATAAAAAACAAAATGTGCCCAAAACGTGATATTATGACGTTATACGCCGTTTTGAGCCATGTTTGAGCTTTCTATCACTTTTGGTTCCGGTAATTCTCTTGACCATATTTGTGATATTCAGGCGTCAAATGACATCTTGGAGCATGTTGGAGATAAAAAACAAAATGTGCCCAAAACGTGATATTATGACGTTATACGCCGTTTTGAGCCATGTTTGAACGTTCTATCACTTTTGGTTCCGGTAATTCTGTTGACCATATTTGTGATATTCAGACGCCAAATGACATCTTTGAGCATGTTTTAGATAAAAAACAAAATGTGCCCAAAACGTGATATTATGACGTTATACGCCGTTTTGAGCCATGTTTGAGCTTTCTATCACTTTCGGTTTCGATAATTCTGTTGACCATATTTGTGATATTCAGGCGTCAAATGACATCTTTGAGCATGTTTTAGATAAAAAACAAAATGCGCCCTAAACGTGATATTATGACGTTATACGCCGTTTTGAGCCATGTTTGAACGTTCTATCACTTTTGGTTCCGGTAATTCTGTTGACCATATTTGTGATATTCAGACGCCAAATGACATCTTGGAGCATGTTGGAGATAAAAAACCAAATGCCCCCAAGACGGGATATTATTATGTTATACGCCGTTTTGAGCCATGTTTGAACTTTCTATCACTTTTGGTTCCGGTAATTCTGTTGACCATATTTGTGATATTCATGCGCCAAATGACATCTTGGAGCATGTTTTAGATAAAAAACAAAATGTGCCCAAAACGTGATATTATGACGTTATACGCCGTTCTGAGCCATGTTTGAACTTTCTATCACTTTTGGTTCCGATAATTCTGCTGACCATATTTGTGATATTCAGGCGCCAAATGACATCTTGGAGCATGTTGGAGATAAAAAACAAAATGTGCCAAAACGTGATATTATGACGTTATACGCCGTTTTGAGCCATGTTTGAACTTTCTATCACTTTTGGTTCCGATAATTCTGCTGACCATATTTGTGATATTCAGGCGCCAAATGACATCTTGGAGCATGTTGGAGATAAAAAACAAAATGTGCCCAAAACGTGATATTATGACGTTATACGCCGTTCTGAGCCACGTTTGAACTTTCTATCACTTTCGGTTCCGATAATTCTGCTGACCATATTTGTGATATTCAGGCGTCAAATGACATCTTTGAGCATGTTTTAGATAAAAAACAAAATGTGCCCAAAACGTGATATTATGACGTTATACGCCGTTTTGAGCCATGTTTGAGCTTTCTATCACTTTCGGTTCCGATAATTCTGTTGACCATATTTGTGATATTCAGGCGTCAAATGACATCTTTGAGCATGTTTTAGATAAAAAACAAAATGTGCCCTAAACGTGATATTATGACGTTATACGTCGTTTTGAGCCATGTTTGAACGTTCTATCACTTTTGGTTCCGGTAATTCTGTTGACCATATTTGTGATATTCAGACGCCAAATGACATCTTTGAGCATGTTTTAGATAAAAAACAAAATGTGCCCTAAACGTGATATTATGACGTTATACGCCGTTTTGAGCCATGTTTGAACGTTCTATCACTTTTGGTTCCGGTAATTCTGTTGACCATATTTGTGATATTCAGACGCCAAATGACATCTTGGAGCATGTTGGAGATAAAAAACCAAATGCCCCCAAGACGGGATATTATTACGTTATACGCCGTTTTGAGCCATGTTTGAACTTTCTATCACTTTTGGTTCCGGTAATTCTGTTGACCATATTTGTGATATTCATGCGCCAAATGACATCTTGGAGCATGTTTTAGATAAAAAACAAAATGTGCCCAAAACGTGATATTATGACGTTATACGCCGTTCTGAGCCATGTTTGAACTTTCTATCACTTTCGGTTCCGATAATTCTGTTGACCATATTTGTGATATTCAGGCGCCAAATGACATCTTGGAGCATGTTTTAGATAAAAAACAAAATGTGCCCAAAACGTGATATTATGACGTTATACGCCGTTTTGAGCCATGTTTGAGCTTTCTATCACATTTGGTTCCGATAATTCTGCTGACCATATTTGTGATATTCAGGCGTCAAATGACATCTTTGAGCATGTTTTAGATAAAAAACAAAATGTGCCCAAAACGTGATATTATGACGTTATACGCCGTTTTGAGCCATGTTTGAGCTTTCTATCACTTTCGGTTCCGATAATTCTGTTGACCATATTTGTGATATTCAGGCGTCAAATGACATCTTTGAGCATGTTTTAGATAAAAAACAAAATGTGCCCTAAACGTGATATTATGACGTTATACGCCGTTTTGAGCCATGTTTGAACGTTCTATCACTTTTGGTTCCGGTAATTCTGTTGACCATATTTGTGATATTCAGACGCCAAATGACATCTTGGAGCATGTTGGAGATAAAAAACCAAATGCCCCCAAGACGGGATATTATTACGTTATACGCCGTTTTGAGCCATGTTTGAACTTTCTATCACTTTTGGTTCCGGTAATTCTGTTGACCATATTTGTGATATTCATGCGCCAAATGACATCTTGGAGCATGTTTTAGATAAAAAACAAAATGTGCCCAAAACGTGATATTATGACGTTATACGCCGTTCTGAGCCATGTTTGAACTTTCTATCACTTTCGGTTCCGATAATTCTGTTGACCATATTTGTGATATTCAGGCGCCAAATGACATCTTGGAGCATGTTTTAGATAAAAAACAAAATGTGCCCAAAACGTGATATTATGACGTTATACGCCGTTTTGAGCCATGTTTGAGCTTTCTATCACTTTTGGTTCCGGTAATTCTGTTGACCATATTTGTGATATTCAGGCGTCAAATGACATCTTGGAGCATGTTGGAGATAAAAAACAAAATGTGCCCAAAACGTGATATTATGACGTTATACGACGTTCTGAGCCATGTTTGAACTTTCTATCACTTTTGGTTCCGGTAATTCTGTTGACCATATTTGTGATATTCAGGCGTCAAATGACATCTTGGAGCATGTTGGAGATAAAAAACAAAATGTGCCCAAAACGTGATATTATGACGTTATACGACGTTCTGAGCCATGTTTGAACTTTCTATCACTTTCGGTTCCGATAATTCTGTTGACCATATTTGAGATATTCAGGGGCCAAATGACATCTTGGAGCATGTTGGAGATAAAAAACCAAATGCCCCCAAGACGGGATATTATTACGTTATACGCCGTTTTGAGCCATGTTTGAACTTTCTATCACTTTTGGTTCCGGTAATTCTGTTGACCATATTTGTGATATTCATGCGCCAAATGACATCTTGGAGCATGTTTCAGATAAAAAACAAAATGTGCCCAAAACGTGATATTATGACGTTATACGCCGTTCTGAGCCATGTTTGAACTTTCTATCACTTTCGGTTCCGATAATTCTGTTGACCATATTTGTGATATTCAGGCGCCAAATGACATCTTGGAGCATGTTTTAGATAAAAAACAAAATGTGCCCAAAACGTGATATTATGACGTTATACGCCGTTTTGAGCCATGTTTGAGCTTTCTATCACTTTTGGTTCCGATAATGCTGCTGACCATATTTGTGATATTCAGGCGTCAAATGACATCTTTGAGCATGTTTTAGATAAAAAACAAAATGTGCCCAAAACGTGATATTATGACGTTATACGCCGTTTTGAGCCATATTTGAACTTTCTATCACTTTTGGTTCCGGTAATTCTGTTGACCATATTTGTGATATTCAGGCGCCAAATGACATCTTGGAGCATGTTGGAGATAAAAAACCAAATGCCCCCAAAACGGGATATTATGACGTTATACGCCGTTTTGAGCCATATTTGAACTTTCTATCACTTTTGGTTCCGGTAATTCTGTTGACCATATTTGTGATATTCAGGCGCCAAATGACATCTTGGAGCATGTTGGAGATAAAAAACCAAATGCCCCCAAAACGGGATATTATGACGTTATACGCCGTTTTGAGCCATGTTTGAACTTTCTATCACTTTTGGTTCCGGTAATACTGTTGACCATATTTGTGATATTCAGGCGTCAAATGACATCTTGGAGCATGTTGGAGATAAAAAACAAAATGTGCCCAAAACGTGATATTATGACGTTATACGCCGTTTTGAGCCATGTTTGAACGTTCTATAACTTTTGGTTCCGGTAATTCTGTTGACCATATTTGTGATATTCAGGCGTCAAATGACATCTTGGAGCATGTTGGAGATAAAAAACAAAATGTGCCCAAAACGTGATATTATGACGTTATACGCCGTTCTGAGCCATGTTTGAACTTTCTATCACTTTCGGTTCCGATAATTCTGTTGACCATATATGTGATATTCAGGCGCCAAATGACATCTGGGAGCATGTTGGGGATAAAAAACAAAATGTGCCCAAAACGTGATATTATGACGTTATACGCCGTTTTGAGCCATGTTTGAGCTTTCTATCACTTTTGGTTCCGGTAATTCTGTTGACCATATATGTGATATTCAGGCGCCAAATGACATCTTGGAGCATGTTGGAGATAAAAAACCAAATGCCCCCAAAACGGGATATTATGACGTTATACGCCGTTTTGAGCCATGTTTGAACTTTCTATAACTTTTGGTTCCGGTAATTCTGTTGACCATATTTGTGATATACATTCGTCAAATGACATCTTGGAGCATGTTGGAGATAAAAAACAAAATGTGCCCAAAACGTGATATTATGACGTAATACGCCGTTTTGAGCCATGTTTGAACGTTCTATCACTTTTGGTTCCGGTAATTCTGTTGACCATATTTGTGATATTCAGGCGCCAAATGACATCTGGGAGCATGTTGGAGATAAAAAACAAAATGTGCCCAAAACGTGATATTATGACGTTATACGCCGTGTTGAGCCATGTTTGAACGTTCTATCACTTTTGGTTCCGGTAATTCTGTTGACCATATTTGTGATATTCAGGCGCCAAATGACATCTTGGAGCATGTTGGAGATAAAAAACCAAATGCCCCCAAAACGGGATATTATGACGTTATACGCCGTTTTGAGCCATGTTTGAACTTTCTATCACTTTTGGTTCCGGTAATTCTGTTGACCATATTTGTGATATTCAGGCGTCAAATGACATCTTGGAGCATGTTGGAGATAAAAAACAAAATGTGCCCAAAACGTGATATTATGACGTTATACGCCGTTCTGAGCCATGTTTGAACTTTCTATCACTTTCGGTTCCGATAATTCTGTTGACCATATTTGTGATATTCAGGGGCCAAATGACATCTTGGAGCATGTTGGAGATAAAAAACCAAATGCCCCCAGAACGGGATATTATGACGTTATACGCCGTTTTGAGCCATGTTTGAACTTTCTATCACTTTTGGTTCCGATAATTCTGTTGACCATATTTGTGATATTCAGGCGCCAAATGACATCTTGGAGCATGTTGGAGATAAAAAACAAAATGTGCCCAAAACGTGATATTATGACGTTATACGCCGTTCTGAGCCATGTTTGAACTTTCTATCACTTTCGGTTCCGATAATTCTGTTGACCATATTTGTGATATTCAGGCGCCAAATGACATCTTGGAGCATGTTGGAGATAAAAAACCAAATGCCCCCAGAACGGGATATTATGACGTTATACGCCGTTTTGAGCCATGTTTGAACTTTCTATCACTTTTGGTTCCGATAATTCTGTTGACCATATTTGTGATATTCAGGCGCCAAATGACATCTTGGAGCATGTTGGAGATAAAAAACAAAATGTGCCCAAAACGTGATATTATGACGTTATACGCCGTTCTGAGCCATGTTTGAACTTTCTATCACTTTCGGTTCCGATAATTCTGTTGACCATATTTGTGATATTCAGGCGCCAAATGACATCTTGGAGCATGTTGGAGATAAAAAACCAAATGCCCCCAAAACGGGATATTATTACGTTATACGCCGTTTTGAGCCATGTTTGAACTTTCTATCACTTTTGGTTCCGGTAATTCTGTTGACCATATTTGTGATATTCATGCGCCAAATGACATCTTGGAGCATGTTTTAGATAAAAAACAAAATGTGCCCAAAACGTGATATTATGACGTTATACGCCGTTTTGAGCCATGTTTGAACGTTCTATAACTTTTGGTTCCGGTAATTCTGTTGACCATATTTGTGATATTCAGGCGTCAAATGACATCTTGGAGCATGTTGGAGATAAAAAACAAAATGTGCCCAAAACGTGATATTATGACGTTATACGCCGTTCTGAGCCATGTTTGAACTTTCTATCACTTTCGGTTCCGATAATTCTGTTGACCATATATGTGATATTCAGGCGCCAAATGACATCTGGGAGCATGTTGAGGATAAAAAACAAAATGTGCCCAAAACGTGATATTATGACGTTATACGCCGTTTTGAGCCATGTTTGAGCTTTCTATCACTTTTGGTTCCGGTAATTCTGTTGACCATATATGTGATATTCAGGCGCCAAATGACATCTTGGAGCATGTTGGAGATAAAAAACCAAATGCCCCCAAAACGGGATATTATGACGTTATACGCCGTTTTGAGCCATGTTTGAACTTTCTATAACTTTTGGTTCCGGTAATTCTGTTGACCATATTTGTGATATACATTCGTCAAATGACATCTTGGAGCATGTTGGAGATAAAAAACAAAATGTGCCCAAAACGTGATATTATGACGTAATACGCCGTTTTGAGCCATGTTTGAACGTTCTATCACTTTTGGTTCCGGTAATTCTGTTGACCATATTTGTGATATTCAGGCGCCAAATGACATCTGGGAGCATGTTGGAGATAAAAAACAAAATGTGCCCAAAACGTGATATTATGACGTTATACGCCGTGTTGAGCCATGTTTGAACGTTCTATCACTTTTGGTTCCGGTAATTCTGTTGACCATATTTGTGATATTCAGGCGCCAAATGACATCTTGGAGCATGTTGGAGATAAAAAACCAAATGCCCCCAAAACGGGATATTATGACGTTATACGCCGTTTTGAGCCATGTTTGAACTTTCTATCACTTTTGGTTCCGGTAATTCTGTTGAAAATATTTGTGATATTCAGGCGTCAAATGACATCTTGGAGCATGTTGGAGATAAAAAACAAAATGTGCCCAAAACGTGATATTATGACGTAATACGCCGTTTTGAGCCATGTTTGAACGTTCTATCACTTTTGGTTCCGGTAATTCTCTTGACCATATTTGTGATATTCAGGCGCCAAATGACATCTTGGAGCATGTTGGAGATAAAAAACAAAATGTGCCCAAAACGTGATATTATGACGTTATACGCCGTTCTGAGCCATGTTTGAACTTTCTATCACTTTCGGTTCCGATAATTCTGTTGACCATATTTGTGATATTCAGGGGCCAAATGACATCTTGGAGCATGTTGGAGATAAAAAACCAAATGCCCCCAAAACGGGATATTATGACGTTATACGCCGTTTTGAGCCATGTTTGAACTTTCTATCACTTTTGGTTCCGATAATTCTGTTGACCATATTTGTGATATTCAGGCGCCAAATGACATCTTGGAGCATGTTGGAGATAAAAAACAAAATGTGCCCAAAACGTGATATTATGACGTTATACGCCGTTCTGAGCCATGTTTGAACTTTCTATCACTTTCGGTTCCGATAATTCTGTTGACCATATTTGTGATATTCAGACGCCAAATGACATCTTGGAGCATGTTGGAGATAAAAAACCAAATGCCCCCAAAACGGGATATTATTACGTTATACGCCGTTTTGAGAAATGTTTGAACTTTCTATCACTTTTGGTTCCGGTAATTCTGTTGACCATATTTGTGATATTCAGGCGTCAAATGACATCTTGGAGCATGTTGGAGATAAAAAACAAAATGTGCCCAAAACGTGATATTATGACGTTATACGCCGTTTTGAGCCATGTTTGAACTTTCTATCACTTTTGGTTCCGATAATTCTGCTGACCATATTTGTGATATTCAGGCGCCAAATGACATCTTGGAGCATGTTGGAGATAAAAAACAAAATGTGCCCAAAACGTGATATTATGACGTTATACGCCGTTTTGAGCCATGTTTGAACTTTCTATCACTTTTGGTTCCGATAATTCTGATGACCATATTTGTGATATTCAGGCGCCAAATGACATCTTGGAGCATGTTGGAGATAAAAAACAAAATGTGCCCAAAACGTGATATTATGACGTTATACGCCGTTCTGAGCCATGTTTGAACTTTCTATCACTTTCGGTTCCGATAATTCTGTTGACCATATTTGTGATATTCAGACGCCAAATGACATCTTTGAGCATGTTTTAGATAAAAAACAAAATGTGCCCAAAACGTGATATTATGACGTTATACGCCGTTTTGAGCCATGTTTGAGCTTTCTATCACTTTCGGTTTCGATAATTCTGTTGACCATATTTGTGATATTCAGGCGTCAAATGACATCTTTGAGCATGTTTTAGATAAAAAACAAAATGCGCCCTAAACGTGATATTATGACGTTATACGCCGTTTTGAGCCATGTTTGAACGTTCTATCACTTTTGGTTCCGGTAATTCTGTTGACCATATTTGTGATATTCAGACGCCAAATGACATCTTGGAGCATGTTGGAGATAAAAAACCAAATGCCCCCAAGACGGGATATTATTATGTTATACGCCGTTTTGAGCCATGTTTGAACTTTCTATCACTTTTGGTTCCGGTAATTCTGTTGACCATATTTGTGATATTCATGCGCCAAATGACATCTTGGAGCATGTTTTAGATAAAAAACAAAATGTGCCCAAAACGTGATATTATGACGTTATACGCCGTTCTGAGCCATGTTTGAACTTTCTATCACTTTCGGTTCCGATAATTCTGTTGACCATATTTGTGATATTCAGGCGCCAAATGACATCTTGGAGCATGTTTTAGATAAAAAACAAAATGTGCCCAAAACGTGATATTATGACGTTATACGCCGTTTTGAGCCATGTTTGAGCTTTCTATCACTTTTGGTTCCGGTAATTCTGTTGACCATATATGTGATATTCAGGCGCCAAATAACATCTTGGAGCATGTTGGAGATAAAAAACAAAATGTGCCCAAAACGTGATATTATGACGTTATACGCCGTTTTGAGCCATGTTTGAACTTTCTATCACTTTTGGTTCCGATAATTCTGCTGACCATATTTGTGATATTCATGCGCCAAATGACATCTTGGAGCATGTTGGAGATAAAAAACAAAATGTGCCCAAAACGTGATATTATGACGTTATACGCCGTTTTGAGCCATGTTTGAACTTTCTATCACTTTTGGTTCCGATAATTCTGCTGACCATATTTGTGATATTCAGGCGCCAAATGACATCTTGGAGCATGTTGGAGATAGAAAACAAAATGTGCCCAAAACGTGATATTATGACGTTATACGTCGTTCTGAGCCATGTTTGAACGTTCTATCACTTTTGGTTCCGGTAATTCTGTTGACCATATTTGTGATATTCATTCGTCAAATGACATCTTGGAGCATGTTGGAGATAAAAAACAAAATGTGCCCAAAACGTGATATTATGACGTAATACGCCGTTTTGAGCCATGTTTGAACGTTCTATCACTTTTGGTTCCGGTAATTCTCTTGACCATATTTGTGATATTCAGGCGTCAAATGACATCTTGGAGCATGTTGGAGATAAAAAACAAAATGTGCCCAAAACGTGATATTATGACGTTATACGCCGTTTTGAGCCATGTTTGAACGTTCTATCACTTTTGGTTCCGGTAATTCTGTTGACCATATTTGTGATATTCAGGCGCCAAATGACATCTTGGAGCATGTTGGAGATAAAAAACAAAATGTGCCCAAAACGTGATATTATGACGTTATACGCCGTTTTGAGCCATGTTTGAGCTTTCTATCACTTTTGGTTCCGGTAATTCTGTTGACCATATATGTGATATTCAGGCGCCAAATAACATCTTGGAGCATGTTGGAGATAAAAAACAAAATGCCCCCAAGACGGGATATTATTACGTTATACGCCGTTTTGAGCCATGTTTGAACTTTCTATCACTTTCGGTTCCGATAATTCTGTTGACCATATTTGTGATATTCAGACGCCAAATGACATCTTGGAGCATGTTGGATATAAAAAACCAAATGCCCCCAAGACGGGATATTATTACGTTATACGCCGTTTTGAGCCATGTTTGAACTTTCTATCACTTTTGGTTCCGGTAATTCTGTTGACCATATTTGTGATATTCATGCGCCAAATGACATCTTGGAGCATGTTTTAGATAAAAAACAAAATGTGCCCAAAACGTGATATTATGACGTTATACGCCGTTTTGAGCCATGTTTGAACTTTCTATCACTTTTGGTTCCGATAATTCTGCTGACCATATTTGTGATATTCAGGCGCCAAATGACATCTTGGAGCATGTTGGAGATAAAAAACAAAATGTGCCCAAAACGTGATATTATGACGTTATACGCCGTTCTGAGCCACGTTTGAACTTTCTATCACTTTCGGTTCCGATAATTCTGCTGACCATATTTGTGATATTCAGGCGTCAAATGACATCTTTGAGCATGTTTTAGATAAAAAACAAAATGTGCCCAAAACGTGATATTATGACGTTATACGCCGTTTTGAGCCATGTTTGAGCTTTCTATCACTTTCGGTTCCGATAATTCTGTTGACCATATTTGTGATATTCAGGCGTCAAATGACATCTTTGAGCATGTTTTAGATAAAAAACAAAATGTGCCCTAAACGTGATATTATGACGTTATACGTCGTTTTGAGCCATGTTTGAACGTTCTATCACTTTTGGTTCCGGTAATTCTGTTGACCATATTTGTGATATTCAGACGCCAAATGACATCTTTGAGCATGTTTTAGATAAAAAACAAAATGTGCCCTAAACGTGATATTATGACGTTATACGCCGTTTTGAGCCATGTTTGAACGTTCTATCACTTTTGGTTCCGGTAATTCTGTTGACCATATTTGTGATATTCAGACGCCAAATGACATCTTGGAGCATGTTGGAGATAAAAAACCAAATGCCCCCAAGACGGGATATTATTACGTTATACGCCGTTTTGAGCCATGTTTGAACTTTCTATCACTTTTGGTTCCGGTAATTCTGTTGACCATATTTGTGATATTCATGCGCCAAATGACATCTTGGAGCATGTTTTAGATAAAAAACAAAATGTGCCCAAAACGTGATATTATGACGTTATACGCCGTTCTGAGCCATGTTTGAACTTTCTATCACTTTCGGTTCCGATAATTCTGTTGACCATATTTGTGATATTCAGGCGCCAAATGACATCTTGGAGCATGTTTTAGATAAAAAACAAAATGTGCCCAAAACGTGATATTATGACGTTATACGCCGTTTTGAGCCATGTTTGAGCTTTCTATCACTTTTGGTTCCGATAATTCTGCTGACCATATTTGTGATATTCAGGCGTCAAATGACATCTTTGAGCATGTTTTAGATAAAAAACAAAATGTGCCCAAAACGTGATATTATGACGTTATACGCCGTTTTGAGCCATGTTTGAGCTTTCTATCACTTTCGGTTCCGATAATTCTGTTGACCATATTTGTGATATTCAGGCGTCAAATGACATCTTTGAGCATGTTTTAGATAAAAAACAAAATGTGCCCTAAACGTGATATTATGACGTTATACGCCGTTTTGAGCCATGTTTGAACGTTCTATCACTTTTGGTTCCGGTAATTCTGTTGACCATATTTGTGATATTCAGACGCCAAATGACATCTTGGAGCATGTTGGAGATAAAAAACCAAATGCCCCCAAGACGGGATATTATTACGTTATACGCCGTTTTGAGCCATGTTTGAACTTTCTATCACTTTTGGTTCCGGTAATTCTGTTGACCATATTTGTGATATTCATGCGCCAAATGACATCTTGGAGCATGTTTTAGATAAAAAACAAAATGTGCCCAAAACGTGATATTATGACGTTATACGCCGTTCTGAGCCATGTTTGAACTTTCTATCACTTTCGGTTCCGATAATTCTGTTGACCATATTTGTGATATTTAGGCGCCAAATGACATCTTGGAGCATGTTTTAGATAAAAAACAAAATGTGCCCAAAACGTGATATTATGACGTTATACGCCGTTTTGAGCCATGTTTGAGCTTTCTATCACTTTTGGTTCCGGTAATTCTGTTGACCATATTTGTGATATTCAGGCGTCAAATGACATCTTGGAGCATGTTGGAGATAAAAAACAAAATGTGCCCAAAACGTGATATTATGACGTTATACGACGTTCTGAGCCATGTTTGAACTTTCTATCACTTTTGGTTCCGGTAATTCTGTTGACCATATTTGTGATATTCAGGCGTCAAATGACATCTTGGAGCATGTTGGAGATAAAAAACAAAATGTGCCCAAAACGTGATATTATGACGTTATACGACGTTCTGAGCCATGTTTGAACTTTCTATCACTTTCGGTTCCGATAATTCTGTTGACCATATTTGAGATATTCAGGGGCCAAATGACATCTTGGAGCATGTTGGAGATAAAAAACCAAATGCCCCCAAGACGGGATATTATTACGTTATACGCCGTTTTGAGCCATGTTTGAACTTTCTATCACTTTTGGTTCCGGTAATTCTGTTGACCATATTTGTGATATTCATGCGCCAAATGACATCTTGGAGCATGTTTCAGATAAAAAACAAAATGTGCCCAAAACGTGATATTATGACGTTATACGCCGTTCTGAGCCATGTTTGAACTTTCTATCACTTTCGGTTCCGATAATTCTGTTGACCATATTTGTGATATTCAGGCGCCAAATGACATCTTGGAGCATGTTTTAGATAAAAAACAAAATGTGCCCAAAACGTGATATTATGACGTTATACGCCGTTTTGAGCCATGTTTGAGCTTTCTATCACTTTTGGTTCCGATAATTCTGCTGACCATATTTGTGATATTCAGGCGTCAAATGACATCTTTGAGCATGTTTTAGATAAAAAACAAAATGTGCCCAAAACGTGATATTATGACGTTATACGCCGTTTTGAGCCATATTTGAACTTTCTATCACTTTTGGTTCCGGTAATTCTGTTGACCATATTTGTGATATTCAGGCGCCAAATGACATCTTGGAGCATGTTGGAGATAAAAAACCAAATGCCCCCAAAACGGGATATTATGACGTTATACGCCGTTTTGAGCCATATTTGAACTTTCTATCACTTTTGGTTCCGGTAATTCTGTTGACCATATTTGTGATATTCAGGCGCCAAATGACATCTTGGAGCATGTTGGAGATAAAAAACCAAATGCCCCCAAAACGGGATATTATGACGTTATACGCCGTTTTGAGCCATGTTTGAACTTTCTATCACTTTTGGTTCCGGTAATTCTGTTGACCATATTTGTGATATTCAGGCGTCAAATGACATCTTGGAGCATGTTGGAGATAAAAAACAAAATGTGCCCAAAACGTGATATTATGACGTTATACGCCGTTTTGAGCCATGTTTGAACGTTCTATAACTTTTGGTTCCGGTAATTCTGTTGACCATATTTGTGATATTCAGGCGTCAAATGACATCTTGGAGCATGTTGGAGATAAAAAACAAAATGTGCCCAAAACGTGATATTATGACGTTATACGCCGTTCTGAGCCATGTTTGAACTTTCTATCACTTTCGGTTCCGATAATTCTGTTGACCATATATGTGATATTCAGGCGCCAAATGACATCTGGGAGCATGTTGGGGATAAAAAACAAAATGTGCCCAAAACGTGATATTATGACGTTATACGCCGTTTTGAGCCATGTTTGAGCTTTCTATCACTTTTGGTTCCGGTAATTCTGTTGACCATATTTGTGATATTCAGGCGTCAAATGACATCTTGGAGCATGTTGGAGATAAAAAACAAAATGTGCCCAAAACGTGATATTATGACGTTATACGCCGTTCTGAGCCATGTTTGAACTTTCTATCACTTTCGGTTCCGATAATTCTGTTGACCATATTTGTGATATTCAGGGGCCAAATGACATCTTGGAGCATGTTGGAGATAAAAAACCAAATGCCCCCAGAACGGGATATTATG
Source organism: Onthophagus taurus (assembly GCF_036711975.1). NCBI lineage: Eukaryota > Metazoa > Arthropoda > Insecta > Coleoptera > Scarabaeidae > Onthophagus > Onthophagus taurus. The sequence goes on from NC_091966.1 coordinate 21,282,269, forward strand.
ACGTTATACGCCGTTTTGAGCCATGTTTGAACTTTCTATCACTTTTGGTTCCGATAATTCTGTTGACCATATTTGTGATATTCAGGCGCCAAATGACATCTTGGAGCATGTTGGAGATAAAAAACAAAATGTGCCCAAAACGTGATATTATGACGTTATACGCCGTTCTGAGCCATGTTTGAACTTTCTATCACTTTCGGTTCCGATAATTCTGTTGACCATATTTGTGATATTCAGGCGCCAAATGACATCTTGGAGCATGTTGGAGATAAAAAACCAAATGCCCCCAGAACGGGATATTATGACGTTATACGCCGTTTTGAGCCATGTTTGAACTTTCTATCACTTTTGGTTCCGATAATTCTGTTGACCATATTTGTGATATTCAGGCGCCAAATGACATCTTGGAGCATGTTGGAGATAAAAAACAAAATGTGCCCAAAACGTGATATTATGACGTTATACGCCGTTCTGAGCCATGTTTGAACTTTCTATCACTTTCGGTTCCGATAATTCTGTTGACCATATTTGTGATATTCAGGCGCCAAATGACATCTTGGAGCATGTTGGAGATAAAAAACCAAATGCCCCCAAAACGGGATATTATTACGTTATACGCCGTTTTGAGCCATGTTTGAACTTTCTATCACTTTTGGTTCCGGTAATTCTGTTGACCATATTTGTGATATTCATGCGCCAAATGACATCTTGGAGCATGTTTTAGATAAAAAACAAAATGTGCCCAAAACGTGATATTATGACGTTATACGCCGTTTTGAGCCATGTTTGAACGTTCTATAACTTTTGGTTCCGGTAATTCTGTTGACCATATTTGTGATATTCAGGCGTCAAATGACATCTTGGAGCATGTTGGAGATAAAAAACAAAATGTGCCCAAAACGTGATATTATGACGTTATACGCCGTTCTGAGCCATGTTTGAACTTTCTATCACTTTCGGTTCCGATAATTCTGTTGACCATATATGTGATATTCAGGCGCCAAATGACATCTGGGAGCATGTTGGGGATAAAAAACAAAATGTGCCCAAAACGTGATATTATGACGTTATACGCCGTTTTGAGCCATGTTTGAGCTTTCTATCACTTTTGGTTCCGGTAATTCTGTTGACCATATATGTGATATTCAGGCGCCAAATGACATCTTGGAGCATGTTGGAGATAAAAAACCAAATGCCCCCAAAACGGGATATTATGACGTTATACGCCGTTTTGAGCCATGTTTGAACTTTCTATAACTTTTGGTTCCGGTAATTCTGTTGACCATATTTGTGATATACATTCGTCAAATGACATCTTGGAGCATGTTGGAGATAAAAAACAAAATGTGCCCAAAACGTGATATTATGACGTTATACGCCGTGTTGAGCCATGTTTGAACGTTCTATCACTTTTGGTTCCGGTAATTCTGTTGACCATATTTGTGATATTCAGGCGCCAAATGACATCTTGGAGCATGTTGGAGATAAAAAACCAAATGCCCCCAAAACGGGATATTATGACGTTATACGCCGTTTTGAGCCATGTTTGAACTTTCTATCACTTTTGGTTCCGGTAATTCTGTTGACCATATTTGTGATATTCAGGCGTCAAATGACATCTTGGAGCATGTTGGAGATAAAAAACAAAATGTGCCCAAAACGTGATATTATGACGTTATACGCCGTTCTGAGCCATGTTTGAACTTTCTATCACTTTCGGTTCCGATAATTCTGTTGACCATATTTGTGATATTCAGGGGCCAAATGACATCTTGGAGCATGTTGGAGATAAAAAACCAAATGCCCCCAGAACGGGATATTATGACGTTATACGCCGTTTTGAGCCATGTTTGAACTTTCTATCACTTTTGGTTCCGATAATTCTGTTGACCATATTTGTGATATTCAGGCGCCAAATGACATCTTGGAGCATGTTGGAGATAAAAAACAAAATGTGCCCAAAACGTGATATTATGACGTTATACGCCGTTCTGAGCCATGTTTGAACTTTCTATCACTTTCGGTTCCGATAATTCTGTTGACCATATTTGTGATATTCAGGCGCCAAATGACATCTTGGAGCATGTTGGAGATAAAAAACCAAATGCCCCCAGAACGGGATATTATGACGTTATACGCCGTTTTGAGCCATGTTTGAACTTTCTATCACTTTTGGTTCCGATAATTCTGTTGACCATATTTGTGATATTCAGGCGCCAAATGACATCTTGGAGCATGTTGGAGATAAAAAACAAAATGTGCCCAAAACGTGATATTATGACGTTATACGCCGTTCTGAGCCATGTTTGAACTTTCTATCACTTTCGGTTCCGATAATTCTGTTGACCATATTTGTGATATTCAGGCGCCAAATGACATCTTGGAGCATGTTGGAGATAAAAAACCAAATGCCCCCAAAACGGGATATTATTACGTTATACGCCGTTTTGAGCCATGTTTGAACTTTCTATCACTTTTGGTTCCGGTAATTCTGTTGACCATATTTGTGATATTCATGCGCCAAATGACATCTTGGAGCATGTTTTAGATAAAAAACAAAATGTGCCCAAAACGTGATATTATGACGTTATACGCCGTTTTGAGCCATGTTTGAGCTTTCTATCACTTTTGGTTCCGGTAATTCTGTTGACCATATATGTGATATTCAGGCGCCAAATAACATCTTGGAGCATGTTGGAGATAAAAAACAAAATGTGCCCAAAACGTGATATTATGACGTTATACGCCGTTTTGAGCCATGTTTGAACTTTCTATCACTTTTGGTTCCGATAATTCTGCTGACCATATTTGTGATATTCAGGCGTCAAATGACATCTTTGAGCATGTTTTAGATAAAAAACAAAATGTACCCAAAACGTGATATTATGACGTTATACGCCGTTTTGAGCCATGTTTGAGCTTTCTATCACTTTCGGTTCCGATAATTCTGTTGACCATATTTGTGATATTCAGGCGTCAAATGACATCTTTGAGCATGTTTTAGATAAAAAACAAAATGTGCCCAAAACGTGATATTATGACGTTATACGCCGTTTTGAGCCATGTTTGAGCTTTCTATCACTTTTGGTTCCGGTAATTCTGTTGACCATATATGTGATATTCAGGCGCCAAATGACATCTTGGAGCATGTTGGAGATAAAAATCCAAATGCCCCCAAAACGGGATATTATGACGTTATACGCCGTTTTGAGCCATGTTTGAACTTTCTATAACTTTTGGTTCCGGTAATTCTGTTGACCATATTTGTGATATTCATTCGTCAAATGACATCTTGGAGCATGTTGGAGATAAAAAACAAAATGTGCCCAAAACGTGATATTATGACGTAATACGCCGTTTTGAGCCATGTTTGAACGTTCTATCACTTTTGGTTCCGGTAATTCTGTTGACCATATTTGTGATATTCAGGCGCCAAATGACATCTTGGAGCATGTTGGAGATAAAAAACAAAATGTGCCCAAAACGTGATATTATGACGTTATACGCCGTTCTGAGCCATGTTTGAACTTTCTATCACTTTCGGTTCCGATAATTCTGTTGACCATATTTGTGATATTCAGGGGCCAAATGACATCTTGGAGCATGTTGGAGATAAAAAACCAAATGCCCCCAAAACGGGATATTATGACGTTATACGCCGTTTTGAGCCATGTTTGAACTTTCTATCACTTTTGGTTCCGATAATTCTGTTGACCATATTTGTGATATTCAGGCGCCAAATGACATCTTGGAGCATGTTGGAGATAAAAAACAAAATGTGCCCAAAACGCGATATTATGACGTTATACGCCGTTCTGAGCCATGTTTGAGCTTTCTATCACTTTTGGTTCCGGTAATTCTGTTGACCATATATGTGATATTCAGGCGCCAAATAACATCTTGGAGCATGTTGGAGATAAAAAACCAAATGCCCCCAAAACGTGATATTATGACGTTATACGCCGTTTTGAGCCATGTTTGAACTTTCTATCACTTTTGGTTCCGATAATTCTGCTGACCATATTTGTGATATTCAGGCGTCAAATGACATCTTTGAGCATGTTTTAGATAAAAAACAAAATGTGCCCAAAACGTGATATTATGACGTTATACGCCGTTTTGAGCCATGTTTGAGCTTTCTATCACTTTCGGTTCCGATAATTCTGTTGACCATATTTGTGATATTCAGGCGTCAAATGACATCTTTGAGCATGTTTTAGATAAAAAACAAAATGTGCCCAAAACGTGATATTATGACGTTATACGCCGTTTTGAGCCATGTTTGAGCTTTCTATCACTTTCGGTTCCGATAATTCTGTTGACCATATTTGTGATATTCAGGCGTCAAATGACATCTTTGAGCATGTTTTAGATAAAAAACAAAATGTGCCCAAAACGTGATATTATGACGTTATACGCCGTTTTGAGCCATGTTTGAGCTTTCTATCACTTTTGGTTCCGGTAATTCTGTTGACCATATATGTGATATTCAGGCGGCAAATGACATCTTGGAGCATGTTGGAGATAAAAAACCAAATGCCCCCAAAACGGGATATTATGACGTTATACGCCGTTTTGAGCCATGTTTGAACTTTCTATAACTTTTGGTTCCGGTAATTCTGTTGACCATATTTGTGATATTCATTCGTCAAATGACATCTTGGAGCATGTTGGAGATAAAAAACAAAATGTGCCCAAAACGTGATATTATGACGTAATACGCCGTTTTGAGCCATGTTTGAACGTTCTATCACTTTTGGTTCCGGTAATTCTGTTGACCATATTTGTGATATTCAGGCGCCAAATGACATCTTGGAGCATGTTGGAGATAAAAAACAAAATGTGCCCAAAACGTGATATTATGACGTTATACGCCGTTCTGAGCCATGTTTGAACTTTCTATCACTTTCGGTTCCGATAATTCTGTTGACCATATTTGTGATATTCAGGGGCCAAATGACATCTTGGAGCATGTTGGAGATAAAAAACCAAATGCCCCCAAAACGGGATATTATGACGTTATACGCCGTTTTGAGCCATGTTTGAACTTTCTATCACTTTTGGTTCCGATAATTCTGTTGACCATATTTGTGATATTCAGGCGCCAAATGACATCTTGGAGCATGTTGGAGATAAAAAACAAAATGTGCCCAAAACGTGATATTATGACGTTATACGCCGTTCTGAGCCATGTTTGAGCTTTCTATCACTTTTGGTTCCGGTAATTCTGTTGACCATATATGTGATATTCAGGCGCCAAATAACATCTTGGAGCATGCTGGAGATAAAAAACAAAATGTGCCCAAAACGTGATATTGTGACGTTATACGCCGTTTTGAGCCATGTTTGAACTTTCTATCACTTTTGGTTCCGGTAATTCTGTTGACCATATATGTGATATTCAGGCGCCAAATAACATCTTGGAGCATGTTGGAGATAAAAAACAAAATGTGCCCAAAACGTGATATTATGACGTTATACGCCGTTCTGAGCCATGTTTGAACGTTCTATCACTTTTGGTTCCGGTAACTCTGTTGACCATATTTGTGATATTCAGGCGCCAAATGACATCTTGGAGCATGTTGGAGATAAAAAACAAAATGTGCCCAAAACGTGATATTATGACGTTATACGCCGTTTTGAGCCATGTTTGAACGTTCTATCACTTTTGGTTCCGATAATTCTGTTGACCATATTTGTGATATTCAGGCGCCAAATGACATCTTGGAGCATGTTGGAGATAAAAAACAAAATGTGCCCAAAACGTGATATTATGACGTTATACGCCGTTCTGAGCCATGTTTGAACTTTCTATCACTTTCGGTTCCGATAATTCTGTTGACCATATTTGTGATATTCAGGGGCCAAATGACATCTTGGAGCATGTTGGAGATAAAAAACCAAATGCCCCCAAAACGGGATATTATGACGTTATACGCCGTTTTGAGCCATGTTTGAACTTTCTATCACTTTTGGTTCCGATAATTCTGCTGACCATATTTGTGATATTCAGGCGTCAAATGACATCTTTGAGCATGTTTTAGATAAAAAACAAAATGTGCCCAAAACGTGATATTATGACGTTATACGCCGTTTTGAGCCATGTTTGAGCTTTCTATCACTTTTGGTTCCGGTAATTCTGTTGACCATATATGTGATATTCAGGCGCCAAATGACATCTTGGAGCATGTTGGAGATAAAAAACCAAATGCCCCCAAAACGGGATATTATGACGTTATACGCCGTTTTGAGCCATGTTTGAACTTTCTATAACTTTTGGTTCCGGTAATTCTGTTGACCATATTTGTGATATTCATTCGTCAAATGACATCTTGGAGCATGTTGGAGATAAAAAACAAAATGTGCCCAAAACGTGATATTATGACGTAATACGCCGTTTTGAGCCATGTTTGAACGTTCTATCACTTTTGGTTCCGGTAATTCTGTTGACCATATTTGTGATATTCAGGCGCCAAATGACATCTTGGAGCATGTTGGAGATAAAAAACAAAATGTGCCCAAAACGTGATATTATGACGTTATACGCCGTTCTGAGCCATGTTTGAACTTTCTATCACTTTCGGTTCCGATAATTCTGTTGACCATATTTGTGATATTCAGGGGCCAAATGACATCTTGGAGCATGTTGGAGATAAAAAACCAAATGCCCCCAAAACGGGATATTATGACGTTATACGCCGTTTTGAGCCATGTTTGAACTTTCTATCACTTTTGGTTCCGATAATTCTGTTGACCATATTTGTGATATTCAGGCGCCAAATGACATCTTGGAGCATGTTGGAGATAAAAAACAAAATGTGCCCAAAACGTGATATTATGACGTTATACGCCGTTCTGAGCCATGTTTGAGCTTTCTATCACTTTTGGTTCCGGTAATTCTGTTGACCATATATGTGATATTCAGGCGCCAAATAACATCTTGGAGCATGTTGGAGATAAAAAACAAAATGTGCCCAAAACGTGATATTGTGACGTTATACGCCGTTTTGAGCCATGTTTGAACTTTCTATCACTTTTGGTTCCGGTAATTCTGTTGACCATATATGTGATATTCAGGCGCCAAATGACATCTTGGAGCATGTTGGAGATAAAAAACAAAATGTGCCCAAAACGTGATATTATGACGTTATACGCCGTTTTGAGCCATGTTTGAACTTTCTATAACTTTCGGTTCCGGTAATTCTGTTGACCATATTTGTGATATTCATTCGTCAAATGACATCTTGGAGCATGTTGGAGATAAAAAACAAAATGTGCCCAAAACGTGATATTATGACGTTATACGCCGTTTTGAGCCATGTTTGAACTTTCTATCACTTTTGGTTCCGATAATTCTGCTGACCATATTTGTGATATTCATGCGCCAAATGACATCTTGGAGCATGTTGGAGATAAAAAACAAAATATGCCCAAAACGTGATATTATGACGTAATACGCCGTTTTGAGCCATGTTTGAACGTTCTATCACTTTTGGTTCCGGTAATTCTCTTGACCATATTTGTGATATTCAGGCGCCAAATGACATCTTGGAGCATGTTGGAGATAAAAAACAAAATGTGCCCAAAACGTGATATTATGACGTTATACGCCGTTCTGAGCCATGTTTGAACTTTCTATCACTTTCGGTTCCGATAATTCTGTTGACCATATTTGTGATATTCAGACGCCAAATGACATCTTGGAGCATGTTGGAGATAAAAAACCAAATGCCCCCAAGTAGTAGATAAAAGCCGATTCTAGAACCTCCTCTCAGAACCTCAGGTCAAGGTCAAGGCCAAGGTCACGTTGAGTGACCATGACCTTGACCTTGCCCTGAGGTTCTGGGAGGAGGTTCCATAATCGGCTATTGCAAAGGGGGTCGTTGACCAGTAACCTTGACCTAAACAATGACCTTTACTTTGAGCTCACCTCAGGTCAAGATCACGTTTAGTGACCATGACCTTGATCAGTAACCTTGACCTGAACAATGACCTTTACTTTGATCTCAACGGAGACCTTGAAGTCAACCTTAATTGTGACCATTACATTGACCGTGTACGTGACCTGAAATGAAGGTTACACGACGTGAGGCCATTGAAAACCCCACTTCGGAGGAGGTATGCTTTAAATAGCAGATAGAAAATCGTGTTCAACAGTATTGAAGTAAGAGTGTTGTGAACATAAAGAAATTGAGGAACTTGTAACTCCTATTTTAAGCAGTTTACTTCGCTTAAATATAATGGCATCGAGAAATCCAATTAAGGTCATCGATATGCAAGGGTTTACTTTATCTTCGGGATTTCGAGTTAAAGAATTGGCTATCGGTGATGGTGAGTCGATTTCCCATTTCATATTTCAACCTGATATAAGTTATGAAAGACTCAATAAGCGAGAATGTCGACAAGTGCGTTGGGAGGAGAATAACTTACACCATTTGCATTACGAGAATGGATATGTGCCCTATAATCAACTGAAAGACATTCTGGAACAGCATACATGCGGAGTGGAGGTGGTGTTTGTAAAGGGATCTCAAAAAGAAAAGGTATTGAGAGACCTATTATCATCGGTAAAGCCAGTGATTATTAATTTACAAGATAATATATATTGCCCTTTGCTTTCGTTGAGTCAAAATTCTTGCGCATATCATTATAAATCGGAAAGCAGTTGTGCAATTGAAAATGTTAAATTAATTTTAAAATTTTTAAAAATGGATTTAAATTAGTGTTAAAATTTAAAATTTAAATAAATTAATTTTTATTGTACTGACTTTTTTTATTCAATTTAAATGTATCACATTCCTAATCCTAATATATAAAATGGAAAAGAAAAACAACCGAATTAAATTTCATTTAATTTATTGAACTCATCTTTAATAAATGATAAACAATTGCATATCTTTTTAACGTATTATTTATGGTGTCAACTCGACGCCCCCGAGTTAGCAGTTCATGATGTTTTTTTGGTGTACTCAAGTCGAGTGATGGCTCTTCTCGGGTGCTCCCGGAGGAGTGGAGCATGACCGGGTTGGATTTACTTTGAGCTCACCTCAGGTCAAGATCACGTTGAGTGACTATGACATTGATCAGTAACCTTGACCTGAACAATGACCTTTACTTTGATCTCAACGGAGAACTTGAAGTCAACCTTAATTGTGACCGTGACGTCCCCACCTAAAATGATGTGCATAAATAGCAAGTCAGGTTCATAAAAGATTAGTTTTATTGAAATCATCCGACGTAGTGGTGACATAACAACGCAGAACAAGTAAGTCCATAAACACTTGTCTTACAGCAGAAGTATTAATGTTATATATACTTAGTGGGTTCCAGACAACAATATACAAAAGCACCGAAGAGAAGTCTCGAGGTTCAACAGGCGGTGTCCAAAAAAGCGAGCATAAGTCCAAAGGTGATAAAACCCTCGTTGACACCCGTGGCATCTGAAGAGGTGTTAAAACAAGAAAAGTTTAATACAGTTATAGAGTGTGGTAACAATATGCAAGCGGTCGCTGATGGAAAAGATTCGTTTGCAGACTTAAGCCCTTTTATTATGACGCAAAGTGTTAACGGTAATAATGAAGTAGTTTCGAGAATAGATAACATGGAGAGCTTAACCAACATGTCGGACAGTACAGTAAGAGCAAGTAGAGGTCCTCTATTTTCGGAAACAGTGTATGCACTAAATAAGAGCCGCACGAAATGTGTGGCAATAGGATTAAGTGCTGACTTACATTTTGAACCAGTGGTAAGGTTAATGGGAAAAGGTCAATGTTTAACATTAACGGAAAACGATTGGCACAACATTATTATGTATAAGTCAACAATCACAAACAGTTTTGCTAATCAGTCTCCGTCGCAGATAGTGTTGTGTGGTGTCAGTATATCGTGCGATTGGATGGAAAACGTTTGCAAGATTTTAAAGTTGGAGAGGGGTGGAGAATATGTATATATTGCATATGAATCGTTGCATGAGCTTTGGAACGTAGCAGATTTAGTAGCAACTCGACTGAAATTATTGAGAACTGTGAATTACAAAGCATATTATGATAGTGTTATAAACGCATTAGCTGCAATGGATGGAGATGTGAAACGTAATATGTTAACGATGCTCAATGAATCGTGTTCTGAACAAATATGTATAAGTAAGGAAGTGATGTTGTACAATTTCGATAAAATCTTGTTGGATGTAGATTTGTTTAAATTATTTCACAATCAATAAAGACATGGGTAAGGTGCGGATTGATGAGAGTAAAAATGAGATGCATAGAATGTATGCATGGACTTATGCGTATAGACAATCACGAAAGTGTAATTGGGAGGAAATGTATTTAGATCGTCTTAGATTTAAGAATAGAATAAGTTATGTAAATGATATGTTACACCTGTACTTAAGCAGCGAATTTAGAAATAAGATTTTTCATGAAAGATTTAAATATGTAATGACTTAAAATAAATAAAAAATTTTTTCAAATGTGAGCGTATTATTAACCATCCAATATTCACCGAATAATGTGCGAAAGCTATTAAATATAATGGTATGAATGTTAGGACAGTGAAACAGTATGCATCGATCAAGCAAATGGCCTGGTCGAGGTATTGTGAATACATTAATCAATAAGCTTCCGATAGAACTACATTTGCCAGGTTATAATTATTGCGGTCCGGGAACCAAATTGGTAAAGAGATTAGTTCGTGGAGATCAGGGAGTGAATAAATTAGACGACGCCTGTAAAACGCATGATATTGCCTACGCAGCGACATCGAATTTAGCTGAGCGACACATAGCCGATAAAGAGTTGTATAAGACAGCGAAAGAGCGGTTGAGAAGTAAAGACGCAAGCTTAGGAGAGCGACTATCGTCGGCGTTAGTGTCAACGATAATGAAAGGAAAAACAATAATGGGTATGGGAATGCAAATTCGTGCCCTAAGACGTAGAGGGACAACTCGTCAGAAGTTGAAACGTGGCGGTAAGTTGTCGTTTACGCAGGCAATGAACTTAGTGCGGCGAGCGATTGCACAGACCAACAGTACGAATACAAAGGGAGATGTACAAGTGGGTTACAATCTGTTGAAACCTTATCAAGGTAGAATACTTAAACCGCGCGGAAAAATAATCAAGATTCCCAAGACGGGAGGTTTTTTACCCTTAATACTTGCAGCTTTGGGTGCTCTCGGTTCTTTAGGCGGAGGTGCAGCAGCTATTGCAAAAACCGTAAACGAAGCAAAAATAGCAAGGGAGCAGTTACAAGAAGCCGAACGTCACAATCGGGCTATGGAACCAAAAGCGATCGGCAGCGGTTTGTATATAAAACCATATAAGCATGGTTGCGGACTAGTCATGAAAACGGTATCACGAAAATCAAAGCCACTAAAACGCACCAAGAGGGCGAACAAAATTGGTACAGGAATGTTTATTAATCCATATAAAAAGGGTTGTGGTTATAAAACTGTAGCAAAAAACTAATAAAAATACCCCAACATTCTTTAACGGATGTAGAGTTAAGGCGATATGCACGAGCGCTTGATCTGTTAAACTTTCGTGGGGTGTACATGAGAAACAATTTACCGAAGAAAATCCGAAAACGAGAGAGTGGGATAATAAATCTTGATAATCGTACGGGTCCCGGTACTCACTGGACAGCTTACAACAAGGATGGAACGAATGCATTACAAATTTATTGTAATTTGAGCTCCGGATCGTATACGAATGGACAACCCATGCACGTGTTGTATCATTTCTTCCCGAACGTACCGGCTGGTTTTAAAATAATAGAAGCTCCGCAACAACCGATTTACTTACCTGTTACAACGAACGTGATTAGTACATTAATAGTACGCATACTTGATCAGGACGGTCAGTTGGTAAACTTCAGAGACGAAGAAGTGACCGTGAGAGTGCACTTGAAATCGGTGTGAGTAGTAGGGTATTTAATATGGGTATAGTGTACGACGTTCGAAGAAAAGCACAGGAAAGTCTGGGTGATAGAGTAATGTATAAAACGGTACGAAAGGATGTAAAACCTAACAGTAAGCGAAAATCAATGTTAACTACTTTGACAGTTATGGAGATTTACGACCACCGATTGAAGTGGAGAAGTATTTTATATCGGATGGGGGGAGAAATATTGTGAGGTATAATTATCGACGATATCAAAAAGAAGATCAAACAAATTGTGGACAATTGTGTTTGCATTTCTTAGATAGTTTAAATACCAAGGAAGTATCCGTGTAAAGTAGTATAGATTCGCCGATTCAAGAACCTCCTCCTCGAACCTGCGTTCTAGGAGGAGATTCTTGAATCGGCAAATTTTTTGGGGGTCAGAGGAGGTTCGATGAGGAGAGGAGGTTCTTGAATCGGCGATTCTTTTGAGGGTCGGAGGAGATTCGATGAAGAGAGGAGGAGGTCAATTAACTTGAGAAGGTCATGTTATTTTGACGAAATTATTAAAAATTTATCTTTATTAAAAATGTATCTTTATTTAGGTTATGTTATTAAAAATTTATCTTTATATGTAACCTGTTTACCTAGATGAAAACAATTACTATGTTTATCCTTCGACGCTTCTCAATGAACTGGTAATGTTTTCGATATATCTCTTAACTTATTGTACACAAAGGTATACGGTTTTGGGACATGTAGGTATACAAATAAGTGAGTCATCATCTACCTGCGGGATATTTTTTAAAATTTATTGTGTAAAGGTATACGGAGCTTTAAAATATGCGAGGAGGTTCTTGAATCGGCAAATTTTTTGGGGGGATACGTTCGAGGAGGAGGTCAATTAACTTAATACTAGTAAGTGAGTCATGATCTACCTGCGAGATATTTTTTTAATTTATTATGCAGAGGTATACGGAGTTATAAATATACATGTATACAAACGCACTCGATGCATCCTCCTCCTCCCCAATAAGTTTCAGGAGCGGTGAGGGTTTATAAACGCCTGCGAAATGTGGTATTGACGTAGTTCTTTCATAACAAGTAGAAGTGTACAACATTAAATTGTAAAATGGTCGTGTGTGAGGATTGTGGAAAAAGTTTTACTCGAGTTGACAATTTAAAAAGACATCAACGATTATCTTGTATTGGCAAGAGAATCAAGCTTGACGCACCGCAAATTCCAAAAGCAGTAAAATGTGAGGCTTGCGATGATTATGTAAATAGACAATGTTACTCTGCACATTTACGAAGCAACGCACACAAGCGTAACGCTTTTGTTATAATCGATGACGGAGTGGAGAGAATAGCTGGAGCATTCGGTGACAAAATTGTCAGTTATCGAATAAGTGAAGAAGGTTTTTTTGTAGATTTGGATGAATTTTCTCATAGAATTCGAGAAAAAATACTAAATCTAATACAAAGCGCAATCGATATTCACCGAAATGTAAAATTAAATATGGAATGTTTTGGTTTGTATTTTTTACAATCAAAGGAAGACTGTGAAATAAAATCATTCAATACGAAAAATAAGGTAGTATCATTAGCGTCGGATCTGTATAAAATATATAAGGAATTTATTGATGAAATTTCATCAAAAATGTCAGAATTCCAGGAACGAGATTCAGGTAAGCGTAATGTGACATAATATACCTATATATTAAAAAATAAATGTTTCAATATTTTATTTAGGATGGACTTTAATGCAAATTCTCTATATGGAGTTAAATTTAAACAAATATAATCCTATCAGAGCATCTAATTACATCGATCTACCATCGCAAATAAAAGCAAAGCGTGCTGTGATAAATATACAAAACGCGGATGATGCATGTTTTGCATGGGCTGTAACATCCGCACTACATGAACCGAACGGTTTACCACAGAGGACATCTTCGTATCCGAATTACCTAGACTGCGGCTTAGACTATTCAAATATTGTTTTTCCAGTTAAATTACGAGATATACCTGTATTTGAAAAGCAGAACAAACTATCTATTAATGTATATGGAATAAATGAGTATTTTAAAGACGGTGTTATGAATTATGACATAATTACAATGTATATATGTCGACAAAAAGAAGAAAGACATATAAATTTATTATTGGTTACAAATGATTCCGGGAATAGTCACTATTGTTGGATAAAAAATCTGTCTCGATTACTATCATCGCAAGCATCGCAGAATGGTCATGAAAAGTATATTTGCGACGGATGCTTGGTATTCTTTACGTCAGAAAATAAACTTATCCGTCATCAAAGTGACGATTGCAGCAAGGTAAGGGCAATTTTACCAACAACAAATTTGAAAATAAATAAATATGGAAATGAAGAAAAGGAAAATATACTACAGTTCGAAAATTTTGAACGACAATTAAAAATACCGTTCGTGGTGTATGCAGATTTTGAAGCATTACAGAAACCGATCGCCGATGCGGAAGCAACAGAACTTAACGATGATAATTCATACTCCGTCAAATGTTTCAAACACGAACCTTATGCATTTGCATATTATATAAAATGTTCATATGACGAATCATTGTCGAAGTTTGAAATATATCGCGGATGTAATGCTGCTCAAATTTTCATGAGCAAGTTGGAACATGACGTTCTGAATATATACAAAAATTATTTAAGCCAACCAAAAGAAATGCTCCCATTACCACCTATTGATAGATTAATACATGAGATGCAGGATATCTGTCACATTTGTTCGCACAAAATAAAAGAAGGTAATAAAGTGTGCGATCATGATCACCTAACTGGGTTGTATAGAGGACCCGCACATGCTGTATGTAACATCAATTATCAATTACCAAAGTTCATACCGATATTCTTTCACAATCTTTCGAACTACGATTGTCATATGTTTGTGAAAGATATGGCATTAAAAGAAGAAGACGTGGACGTTATAGCACAGAATAAAGAAAAGTATATATCATTTTCGAAAAAAATTATCGTAGGAGAAAACATTGACAGCAAGGGAAAGCTAAGGCGGGTTCATATGAAATGGAGATTTGTGGATTCATTTAGGTTTATGGCTTTATCGCTAGAGAAGTTGGGTTCATTTTTGGAAGACAACCAATGCGTTCAAATCAGAAAATATTTTAGGAACGAAGAACAGTTTCGACTTATACGTCAGAAAGGAGTTTTTCCGTATTCCTTTGTGGATTCATTCGAAAAGCTGAATCTTACCGCTCTGCCAGATCGAAGTAGTTTTTACAATACTTTATGCGACGATAGTATAACCGAAGAAAATTATTGTCGTGCACAAACGGTGTGGAACTTATTTAACTGTCGCACTTTAGGCGAATATAGCGACATTTATTTAACGTCTGACGTTTTACTTTTGGCGGACGTATTTGAGAATTTCCGAACCATCTCGATGAAGTATTACTCTTTAGATCCATGTCATTACTTCATAGCGCCGGGCTTCGGTTGGGATGCATTATTACGAATGACAGGGGTAAAATTAGAATTATTAACGGACATAGACATGTTACACTTCTTTAAAAATGGTATTCGCGGTGGATTAAGTATGTGCACTAAACGCAGTGCGAAGGCTAACAATAAATTAATGATGGAATTTGATGAAACCAAAGACCCATCTTATATTTTGTATCTCGACGCTACGAATTTGTATGGACACGCAATGAGACGAAAATTACCGACGGGTGGATTTCGATGGCTATCAGATGAAGAGATTCAAAAGTTAGATATTTACAATACGGAAGACGATTCCGAAAAGGGTTACGTGTTCGAGGTAGATTTAGAGTATCCGGAAGCAATACATGATGAACACAACGATTTGCCATTTTGTCCAGAACGGATTGTACCCCCAGGTTCAAAAAATGCAAAGTTAATAGCAAATTTGGAAAATAAAACAAAATACATCATTCATTACGTGAATCTAAAGCAGTGTATCAAGTTCGGATTGAAACTAACGAAGATTTACAGAGTATTAGAATTTAAACAATCCAACTGGATGCGGAGCTACATCGATTTCAATTCCGATAAACGTGCGAAAGCTAAGAATGAATTTGAAAAAAATCATTACAAAGCAATGAATAACATCGTATACGGTAAGACAATGGAAAATGTGGAAAAGCGAGTGGATATAAGACTAGTTACCCACTAGGAATGTCGTCATAAGAAACCGGGCGTGGAAGCCCTAATAGCTAAACCAAATTTTAAATCTTCGAAAATATTTTGCGATAATTTGATAGCCGTTCAATTGAACGTCGCGGAATTGCAAACCGCTGTATGTGGGTTTCAGTATATTAGAGCTTTCGAAAACCGTAATGTACAGCTTCTTCTATGATTACTTAAAAGTTAAATATGGAAATAACATAACACTTTTATACACCGATACTGATTCCCTAATCCTAGAAATTACTACTCCCAATGTATATGAGGATATAAAAGAAAATATTGAATTTTTTGACACGTCCAATTATCCGTTAGAGAATATACACAATATACCTCGCGGTCGATCTGTGTTGGGAAGAATGAAAGATGAATATCCAAACAGGTGCATAACGTCATTTGTTGGAACAGGAGCTAAGGCGTACTGCATCACCTTGTTGAATGATAATGTAAAGAAGGCTAAAGGAGTAAAGAAATATGTTATAGATAAACATTTAAGCGTGACCGATTATAAACGTGTGGTTGAATGTGGCGGATCGGTTCATAAAAAAATGTACATTTTTAAGTCAGAATTTCATACTATGTATACCGAATTAAAGAATAAAATTGCTCTTTCATCGTGCGATGATAAACGATACATATTACCGAACGGATGTAATACTTTGGCGTGGGGTCATTGGTTGATAAAAAGATTGAATGCGAATAAATGAATTTAATTTAAAAAAAAAATTGTAAAGAATAATAATAATAATAATGTATTTGTAATGTTCGATTGTTAATAAAGTCTTGTAAACTTTTAAATAGGTCTTTATACGTTTTAAAGAACGTTAGTTTTTGAGATCCAAGAATTATGAGACGGACCTAATCCTAACCATTTCACAAACACTTGATTTCCTTTTCGCCGTAGCACTTTTTCCACCAAGTAGACGTCAGGATATTTAACTTTTTGTAATTCCTCTCGATAAGAACCACCCATAATTTTTTCATTGGATGCATCTTTGAGCAGATATGTTGTTGGGAAAGTATTACGAACAGAATGTATTGTAAACACTTCGTTAGACCAATTGGGAGTATAGTTCTTGGTGAAGGCGTGTCGATGCTTGCTCACTCTAACGTGATCACCGACATTAAATTTTTTGGTGTAAGGATCGACAATTTTTATGTAATTATATACAGTTTTTAACAGTGTCGATGCGTTTCTGTTATTTACCTCGCTAGGTTTCATTCCTATCGTCCTGTGAACTTGGTTGTTATAATCCAGAATTAATTTGGGAAGCAATTCCAACCAACGATAGTTACCTTGCATACTAAATTCTTTCCACATTTTTTCTTTTATTGTTCTATTAAACCGTTCAACAATAGAACTTTTTAAATTGGAAAATGAACTGTAGTGATTGATGTGATATCGTGACATGAGCTTTTTAAAATCCTCATTGTAAAATTCTTTTCCGTTATCCGTTTGCAGATTCTTCGGTATGTTTTTCCGCTTTTCCGATAGAATTGTTTCCATAGCTCGCGTAACTTCTTTGCCAGTTTTGTTTTTTAGTGGTACAGCCCATCCATACTTTGAGAAAGCATTAATAACTGTTAGAATATATTTAAAATTACCATTTGCTTTTGAATAAGGTATCATCTCCACTAAATCAGCTTGAAATAAGTCCGTTAAACCTTTTATAATAACACGTCTGCGTTTATACTTTTTCCTCGCGGACGCGTGCAACTCGTTTACGACGGACCTTTTAATATCGCTCATTTTCTGGATATTTCAATGAGCAGTTCTACCATAAATGGTTTCTTGAGTAAAGTGGTCTTCGTTGTGGGTTTGCAAACTATTTTATCTCCAAAGAAGAGAACATTTAACTTTTTATTTGGATCGAAGATACTCCCGTTAATAATCATTTCAACGTCTCCTTCAAATCGGTATTTCACTATTTCACCAATATATAAAAAGTTTATATATTTACTTACGTAACCTAAATTTTGAATAATGTAATAATTATCCGTTGTATCCGTAGTTCCATCTCCGCTAAACGTAAGTATTGTTGGTTGTTTGAAATATCGTTGTAAGTTTTCACGTTTATTAAAATGAGCAGCAATGTTGTGTCCGTGTACGTGTTTACCAAACTTATCGATCGTCATACTAGACGAATGTTTTCCGAACTTGCTTAAACTCATCTGCTCTAGTTCACAAACGTCGGTGTTTTAAAACAAAAAATGTGAGAGTCGTATATTTATGATAATATTTTAACGTATAATCTCGGCCTCTGTTAGCTCCGATATTATTGATGATATTTCATTGACATGTGCAGAATGACCTGCAGTTTGCGAGGCCATCAACAAACGCAGTCTGTCGACAAGTTCGTTGGGATCGTCCCAATACTCGTATTCGATAAGAGCCCCAGGAACGACTTGTTTTTGTAATGCACCACCGACTTTTTTCTTCGGATTCGGCCAGTATTTAGCCCAATGCACCTTGGGTTTGTTACCTTCAACGATAGGCTTGATAATATTCTGAAATTTCCCACTGTCGTCCTCAGTAGTCATACCTGCCTCTGGAATGTAATTAATGTACGGAGCATTTGAACGTAGTAAGATATCTTTGTAGTTGCGCATGTCCTGAATTGTAAATTTGCCCGGTTCGTTTTTAAATAGTAAATCATATAAACCAACGGTTCCCGTATATTTGAAGTTTCCAACGTGAATATCCTGATCCTCAAAGTGAACAGGACTGACTCCAATGTAGAAACCTTCGGGAGTTTCGCGAACACCGTATAAACGATCATAATCATCTTTTAAATCAGTTGTTAAACCAACAATATACGTTCTGGGCAAAGGATGAAACTGACTCAAAGCGGCTTGTACCTCTGGAGACTCCAATCTTTCTTCTATTTCATCTTTAAGTCGTTCTATTCGATTATGTGCGTCCGAAATAAGAGCTCCGGTATCCTCGCTAGAATCGAGGAGTTCTTCTTCTTCGCCCGGCGGAACTTCATATACTTCTTCTTCTGCATGAGCTAATGGACCAAGAGGAGAAGACGTGGGAGAAGATACCAACCTTTTTTCAGGAGTCGATGTAGCAAATTTTCGTCGTTGTTCTTTTAATGGAACTTTCGGTTTTCGAATAAAATATTCGGTCTCGGTTTTAGCTGGTACGTCAGAAATATCCGGCGAGTAGCGTTGTATCTTAGATATCAATTTTTCTTCTTTTGGAGATAAACTTCGTTTTGGAATGGATAGTAAAGGCGCAGTGTCAAGTTTTGCGACAATATCCTGTAAGGGCCTTGCGATGGGTGCATATGCGGTTTCCGACCGAATCCTTGACTCCTCTAAGTCTTCTTTTAAAGAACGAATTTTGTCTCTCACGACTTCTCGTGCCGCGATAAGTTCTGCAGCTATCGTCTTGTTCATTGTATGATGTATGTGAAGTTACTACGAACTGTACAGCTGAAGTCGTTAGTTTTAAACTTCAATGAATTTATCAAAACCCTTACGGTAACGTCCCTTAGATACACTACAATCTAAATCAATAACTAGGATGCCGTGTCTATTCTCCCAACAAGCATCGCTAATTTCCTTTAGCCGATGAAACTCCATATCGCTCATTATGTGATCTTCAAATACGTGTTTTAAATTTGTTAAGTCTTGTTTAAATAACACCAAAAAGTTACAATTATCGCGAACTAATTGTTTTGGAATTGCACTATAACTTTGACAAATTAGAAAACAATCAATGTTTTTATGTCGACCATACGAAAAAAATTCCTTAATGACATTTTGACCTGTACAGGAAACATCGTCAAATACGACTACCGAATATTCTTTCGCATCTTCCGGTCGAATGAACTCGTCTATATTAGAAAATTCATAGTAACCGCAATCTTTTATAGGTTCAATTAAACGTCTTAAAAAATCGTACTTATTTTGGTATAACGAATTAGAGCATAAGTACAAGTTTAGGAAGCGCAACCCATTACGTGCAACTAAAAGCGATAACATAGCATTTGTTTTTCCGACACCTGAGGGTCCTACAATTAAACCTCGCTTACATTTTCCACCAAATAAATTGCTGTGTCTTGTAAAGTGTTCTTCGACCGAACCATTACTAAAATTTACTATAGGCAGTGTTAGAAGTTGCGGTAAACATTTTAATTTCTCGTCGATCATGATTCTCGTACTAAATGAATTGGATAAGACTGAATGAAAATATAGCAAAAGAAACTATATATACATATATTTAAGAAGAATAATAATAATAATAATAAGTATAATACCTTAACCATTTAACCTAACATAACCTAACCTAACCTAACCTAAGGAAGAGGAGGAAAAATGGTTACCACTCCTCCTCCTCTTCCTGCTCATCCCGCACTTCATACGGGGGCGGAGGCGCTGCAGGTGTCGGTGTCGGAGGTTCTATCCCAGTCGAACAATGGTGTATGTGCATGTTTTGAACATGCACCTGCCCTCTCACCACTGCCGACTCTGAGACAATACTGTTTACCTAAGAAGATTATGAAATTAAAAACGTGCAAAAAAGATTATAGATATAGCCTACCAGCTGAAACAGGGTATCTACTTTGACCTCCAATGACGCAACTCTTCGCTCCAACGTGAGCACCCTCCCGAAGTTGTTGCTACCGGACATCTTTTTAGCTAGGAAGGGAAGTTATTAGTATGTAAAGAAGACAAAATGAATTCTGCTTTTTTCATTTCAACGGTTAATGTTGCAACGGTGATGTCGAGTGACGTTGTTAAAGAGTGGTTAGAACTCGACGCCAGCCCTTCCCTAAACTGTGCAAGTTCTCTCAAAGAGGTCTGCAATTGAAGTACCTTTGCATGAAGGTCTTTATAAAAATTTTGATACAAAATATTAATTTCGGTCAAAATCTCCTCTTTGGTTGTTTCTACTGCTGCACACATTGCATTTGAAAAAAGGCTGGCAGGTACATCGGAAATGACTGAAGTAGCGGGAATTGTGTCCACCCTTAAGATTTGTACTTTCGGGCTTAATGAGGGAACTTCTATGGTAGGAATGTTTATGTTAGTAGGGGGAGTGGGAATCGACGAAGCTTTAGAAGAAGAAGCCTTAGAAACAAAAGCTGCATTAATAGCTTTAAGGTATGTCCGGTTTTCGGTGCAGTGTTGGGATACCGCCATTAAAGAAAGAGAGTCGTTGGACTCATCGCCGCTAGCCACTTCCGAGTGTGTCACTTCAACCTTTGACAGAGTCGCAGGTTCAACTGACACACGCTTGTGTTTGGTACTTCGCGAACGAGCACGGGTCTCCCGTCGAAGCTCTCTATACTTATCTGGCGGTAACCACACACCTGCACCCTTCTTCCGGTGTTCACGGTTCCCCGACTTTCGACGAAGTGAAAGTGAAAGGTGTTTCACATTCTTATCGTCGACTTTCGAGGAACCTGCGATGTTTGGAAGCGCCGTAGCTTGCTGCACATTAGATTCAACGTTTGGATCCATCGGCTGCTCATTAGGCTGCACGTTTGGATCCAGAGCCTTCTCAACAGTCGACATGTTCAACAGGTTTATGTCAAAACTGTTTAACAGAAAGGATTCCTGGCTGGCGAAACCCGGAGCAGTTAAATCAATTTGACTAAAACCGTCTTGAGACATCTTGATAAGAAAAGAAAATTAATTAATTTTATTTTAATAAAAAAAACATGTATACTTACATCGCTTGATGAAAAATACAGTTGCACGTTAAAATCTAACTGCAGAGGGTGCTTGTCAACAAAGTGCTGAATGATAGGATATGAATGATAAAACGTTCGAAAAAATAAAGTTATGCTTACCAATAAAAGTTAACTTGAAAAAATAGAAGGAGCTATAGGAATGAAAAACACAAGATTAAAAACAATATATGTCAAGAAAGGAGACTATACTTACCAGAAAAAAGTTGCTGAAATTACGATGTTAAAAACTGATCGGTCTAATCGAACTGATCAGCAGTAAGCTCCTGTAGGAATTGGGAAAAAATATCAATTTAACATAACAAACAAATAAACAAGTTGTACTCACAAAAACAAAGTAGAACGAGCTGTCATGATGAAATAAAGCAAGAATATATTATATAAACATGGAAGTAGAAAAGGTTACTTACCAAATAAAACACAGCAAAAAAAGAGAAAGCTGAATGAGCAAGGATGTCTAGGAGTGGAAAAAACAATTTTAAATATTATATAAACATGCAAAACAAATATAGTTTTACTCACCAAAAAAGAGAAAGTTGTAGAAAGAGCTGTAGTGATGGAGAGAAAATGAACGTTATATAAACATGATAATAAAGAAGGTTGTACTTACCAAAAAACTGAAGAACACAAACACTTAAGTGACTTTCAAAGGCTGGGAGGTGCCTTCTTATACTAGAGTAATGAAGGGGGGCGTGGGGTGGGGCGTGACAAGGGGGAGGAGTGGGGAATGGGCGGAGTTAGAGTGGGGGTACTTTTTTAGATTTCCCCCACTCCCATCCCCACTCTTCCATCTCCACTTTGGGAGGAGCCTGAGGAGGAGCATGGGAGGAGCATAGGAGGACCTTCAATAAACAATCCTTTTCCCTTTTTCTTTTCTTTTTTTTTTTTTTTTTTTTTCTTCCTTTTTTCCCCTTTCTTTCTTCCTTTTTTTCTTCCAATTTAATACTTTTTCAATGTACAACCCAAGTCATACCAACCCAACCCAATGTATACATACCATGTATTCATTTAGATTAACTATTTTTTCTTTTAAATTAAAACAACTTTTTACACTTTTTACAATCTTTTATTATTATTAATTTACAATCTATAACTGACAATGTTTATATACTAAACCATACATAAAGAACAATCCTTTCTTGCCGATGGTGGACCATCAATATGCGTTTCCCAATGAGGCAAATTATAATGTTCAAAACAGGGCAGCTTGCTTTGTAATCGCTCATCGTTTCTATACTTCAACGGTAATTTAAACCAAACCGCCGCCAAATCTAATGGCTTTACTTTATTGATATAATAATCGATTGGTAAATAACATAATTCGTAGTTTTTAATATTCGCAAAAGATAAATCAGATTCGTATCTTTCCATAATATCCCACACTTTATTAATTATAAAAGTTGAAAGTCCCAATCTGGTAACTAACCGCCAAAGACGTTCCATCTTGAACTGCTCTACCGCTACTACCCGTCTGCCTTTCTCAATTCGTTTACATATAGTTATAGATGTCTGAATACGTATGAAAATAAATAAAAAACATTCGATAAGGAGCACATACTTGGTCTCTTTTTATGATAGGGACACATCGGCGCACCAACCTCCAATTTGCATTCATTTTCCGGCAATTCTTTTACCGGTATTGTTAAAATTCTTCTTAAAAATGTAGCTTTCTCACGTCCTTTTACGTACGCTACTTTTGTCGAACGACACAAATAATAAACGATCTCATCGAAACGAGACGCAGGAACAAACCCGTCGTTCCAATCAATACAATGATGATGACTCATTAACCAATTCGCCGTATTGCGAAATTTGGTAGATAGTGAAGAAAAGCTTCGACTAGGTTGAAACACGTAATGACTTATACAATGATTACTGTCGTAAGAAGCCAGTTCCTTTGGGATAAATTCTTCATCGTTTATCGTGAAACCTTGAATGTCCAAAATAATAAAATCCCTTTGAAAAACCATAATATCCATAATATACCACTATATGCAAACGTTTCCTTCGATGATTAGAGATACACTAAATGACGTTGCTTCAACAGTACCACTATATTAATTGCTTAACCATTTTCGTAAGAGGCGAATACACAAATGCTCTGTCATGCAGAATTAATGCGTAAGCTGTCGTACCTTCCGGAATTGGATTTTTCGTTGAATACTCGATTTTTATTTCTACTCCGCTTTTATGTATTGCTTCCTGTTGATACGTGCAATCGATTCCAATTAACGGCGCGTAAGTTTTAAATTCTTCCGGTGAAAACAAAGGTTCGCTTTCTTGATAGTAGTATGCTTGCTGAAATCTTGAATACATATCATACAAAATCGCATAGTGATTGTTATCAAAATCCACATTCAAATTATCGTAAGGAAAACGTTCTCCATTCAAGAAAACGGTTACGTTCGTTAAGTTTATATTATCAAATAATGCCATGTTTCCTTTAAATATACCCTTTCGATTTGTTTGAAATCCGATGATTATAAATCTAGGCGTTTCCAATTGTGGAGCAGTTTTGACGGCCCAAGATTGCTTCGTAGTTTGAGGTAATTGAGGGTACTCGTGTATTTCCCACGATCGAAAAGGAACGTGAATGTCTACGTTTCTTTCTGATAGTTTTGTTAATGCCAACTGTTCGCGTAATCCCACCGCCACGTGAGGAACTCTCCATATAATTTTATTAATGATCAATTTCAATTTTTCGTCGTTCGGAGCGGCTGCTGGTTGAAAGATGACGTCCGTATCATCGTGTCCGCGAGTTAGCACAAGTTCCTGTCGAACGTTCATCATGATCTTTCTGAAATCTTCTGCGAATCCTAGCAACGTTTTTAGCGGAACGCTAAGACCGAAATTTCCATTTTTATCTAAAGCCTTTGAAACACCCGCTATATCATCTTTCCAAGGTTTTATGTGCCAACCGGCGTTCTCTAATTTCACCACCTCGTTCTGTGTAGATGAGAAATAACCCTTCATGCATGAGCTTATACCGACGTTCCGCACACCATCAACATGTACTCCGTTAATAAGATATCGAATATCGCTAAACATAAATGCAACGGGATTGTTAACCAATTGCCCCGTTGCGCTGGCATCTTTTGTTATACTTCCGTCCGCGGCTAACTTACGAACGCTACCCTCGACGTATAGATAACTCTCGCTCGGTAAAGTATAATTATCTATTTCCGGAATTGAAATTCTAATTTCGTCATTGTTATCGAACGTGGTCGATCCAAACGGTTGATGCGAATGGAATTCATAACTTACGATAGAGTGATCTGTTTTTATCTTATCCGTTACTTTTGAAATGTCCATTACTTTAACACTTCGTATCCTAACTGAACTAAATACCTTCGATTGACTGGTGATAATCGATGAATGGATCGTCTTCTACTGCCGCTACGTTGACTGATGACGCGCGCTTTATAGTTTTCTCCATTAAACAATTTTCTCGCTCTGTCTCTTCTTGACCACCGCGTTCTTTTGTTTTGATATAACACTGTCATAACGTTAGTCAAATTTAAATAATTCAATTTATCGATCTCAGGTGAACTCTCACTGTTATTTCTTCTTCTCTGAAGTCTACCAAGTTTCCGTCCTGATCAAGTATACGTACTGTTAAGCTACTAATCACGTTCGTTAAAACCGGTAAATAAATAGGTAGTTGTGGTGATTCGATTATTTTAAAACCTGCCGGAACGTTTGGGAAAAAATGATATAAAACGTGCACGGGAACTCCGTTATTATACGATCCCGTCACTAAATTACAATAAATTTGTAAGGCGTTCGTTTTATTTATGTTTACTACGAAATCGGATTCCACTTCCGTATCTCTAGGTAATATTTGAGGCTTGAAGCCAAGTAACGGCCCTATAGAATTATCGCATGCAAAATTAATTCGACGGGTACTTTTTATTAAAGAATGTTGTGTGTTATTATTCCCCTTAATCCTTATTACGACACTTTTAGCGTGTCTTTTGTCTAGCTGTTCATTCACGAACTCGGCAATATCATCAATATCGTACGTTCCAACAGGTACTATTATATTGTTTTTAAAATGTCCTGTCTTATCTTCGTATTGGATTACGTTGTTGTTTTTATTAACGTTTGCTAAACTATTAAACGTTTCGAAATTCAAAAGAGCCAACTCGTAACTACCAAATTCGTTCAAATAGATCGGAGGATTAAAATTACAAGTCAATTCAGATGACTTTCCAGTCAACGTAAATGTATATGTCGTGTGTATTGCTTCTTTCTCCATTACTTCTGAACGTCTAAACGTCTCTAGACTCTAATAGATCCTTTTATTACTTAGAAACTTCAGACACAACTGTCCGCAATTTTGATCTATTTCTCTTTGATATCGACAGTAATTATACATTACTTGACCACCCCTACCGTCTGACAGCAAATATTGTTCAATTTCTAATGGCGGTCTTAAATCACCGTAACTGTCGAAATAGTATATGTCCTTGTCGTCTTTCTTATAGGCGACCCAATGAGTCCCTCGTCCTTTCAAGTTATCCAAGTTAACAATACCTCTTTCCTTCTTTTTAATCTTACTCGGGAGATTGTCTCTCATAAATATACCCCGAAAATGTGGAATTTTTAGTACTTTCGCAAACTTTTCCAACTCGACGTTAGTTAACGCACGACGAGGTATTCGAACTAGTTTTTTGAACTAGTGGTTATACCGCAACCTTTCTTATAGGGCTTATTGAAGTAACCTGTGCCGCCAACATTATTCCCCTTTCCTTCAATAAACAAACCGCAACCTTTCTTATATGGTTTTATATAAAATCCGCTACCTACGGCCTTTGCTTCCATAGCCTTGTTATGTCTTCGTTCTTCATCTAATTGCTCTCTAGCTGTTTTCGCGTTGTTTATAGTTCTTGCAATAGCGGCAGCACCACCGCCGATACTACCTAGGGCACCTAAAGCTGCGAACAGGGGAATTAAAGGTAAAAATCCTCCCGTTTTCGGAATTCGAATAACTCGACCTCTAGGTTCGGAAATTCTTTTTCTTATCTTTTTCAAAGCTCCGTACGCCGCTTTAACGTTTGTCAACAAATTCTTAGCACCTGATCTCGATATTGCGTTGCGAGCGAATCGAAGTGCATCTACAAAAGATATAGCTCCACCACGCTTTACACGCGTTCGGACTTTTTTTAAAGGTCGTCGACCCGTACGATTTCTTTTTCTACCTACGCCCATACCGACCGCTACTTTTGCTTTCATTAAGGCGGCAACTGCGGACGATGCCACTTTTTCTCCAAGAGTAGACTCTTTATTTCGTATTCGTTCTTTCGCTGCTTTATATAATGCTCTGTCTGCGTCGTGTCTAAATTTTAAATTTGAACTGACCGTATATGCTATATCGTGTTTCTTACACGCTTCGTCTAATGGATTCACGCCTCGATCTCCTCTCGATAATCTCTTTTCCAACTTGGTACCCGGTCCACAAAAATTATATCCTGGCAAATGAAGTTCTATCGGAAGTTTATCTATCAACTTGTTAAAAAATCCTCGACCAATTCGTTTGCCTGTCAAACGATAACTGTTACGATTAGGTTCTAACAAATTCATTTTATAATTTCACTCCTTCTTCCTTTTCTTCACAGTTAAAAACTAGAAATGAAGCTCTGCTGTTGTGCTTTAAGCTTTTATTCCTTTTAAATATTTTACAAAAACAGTTTTGCTCTTAATTTATACTTAAATCTATTAATATTATTATTATTATTATTCAGCTACACTTAAATCTACTAATATCCTAAAAATTAATTGTTACTCAGTTAAAAACATTTCGATTACTCTACAATGCTAAAACGTTCTTGATATATATTTAATCTATAATCTACATCTAAATATTTTTCTAATAACTTATTTACGTTTCTTATCCTAGTCTTAAATCTAATTCCGTCCAACATCTTTTCTTCCCAGTCACTTATCCTTGATTGTCTGTAAGCAAACGTCCAAGTGTGCATTCGGTACACTCTATTTTTCGATTCGCAAAACGTCACTTTTTTTCCATTTTATTCACTTCACATCTTCATTAATGCGTGCAAATCTAAATAAAGTAATACCTTATCCATACCGTATACGAGCAGTTCTTTAGTTACGCACAAATGTTCACTTGGTGCACCGTTTGAAGCAACCAATATATTCGATTTTATATCACCTTGCATTGTTGATACCACATCGATCACGCTATCGTAATAATTTTTATATTCCATACACTTTAATACTTCTACCCTACTCGAAACTAAATCGCTAAGTTTCCACAATTCGTGTAACGAGTCGTAAGCCAGGTAAAATATTTCTGACCCCCTTTCCATTTTCAACACTTTTCGTACATTTTCTATCCATTGGCTGCTGCAGGTTACGCCGCTTACAACGAAATGTGGTGGTGCCGACAAATCACCAACAAAACTATTCATAATCAATTGTCTGCTATTAATCACATTTTTCCATTCGTCTTCGGTAAAAGTTATGCATTGTCCTTTTCCCATTAATCTGATAACCGGATCAAAATGTAGATTGGCAGACATGCCAACCGATATCCATTTCGTTCGACTTTTATTTAAATAATATGTACTCTCGGAGAATAATGGCGCTTGATTACCTTTTTGGAGATTATTTTTCACTGCTTCATTTAATACTACGTTACTTGTGAAAGGTAACTTTCCACAATTTTCTACATAATGTTGTTGATTGCTAGGAAATACGTACTCCGCTAAGTCGAAAGCCAACAAATTAATTCCATCGAATACCACATCCTTTTTTCTTTGATTATCACTTCCTAGCGACACATTTGTTGCAGTTGTCTCATTACAATTACCCTCCATTTTGATGTTTCGGGCAGGTTTTTTATTTTCACCCTTTTCAAATGAATTTACAGCAGCTCTCTTAGTTGGACATTTGGGGTTCGGTCTGGTTGCCACTAAACATCAATATTATTGTTTACATTAGTACATTATCTACTTGTATTACATTTGAATTACTTACTCGTTACGT
Organism: Onthophagus taurus; assembly: GCF_036711975.1. NCBI lineage: Eukaryota > Metazoa > Arthropoda > Insecta > Coleoptera > Scarabaeidae > Onthophagus > Onthophagus taurus. The sequence continues at coordinate 21,311,074 of NC_091966.1, forward strand.
TAAAAATCCTCTGTACTAAATGCACCAAAAATCTACACGATATTTTTAATATGTACTAAATACACAAAAACCTTACTCTGAAGCACAACACTCTGCGGTACAACTTCGACCAACGTTTGTATTTATAGCAATACATAAGGTTGCTGGTGGGGGGAGTAATATTTCACATCATTACCGAATATATCTATTATACATGTTCTAACACGTCATTATATCGTGAGACGTCAGACAAAACGCATGACAAATTTATTAAGAAGCTCTTAAAAAATATCTCGCAGGTGGATCATGACTCATCTACTAACAAGTTAGTTGACCTCCTCCTCAAACCTGTCCTCCCAAAAAATTTGCCGATTCAAGAACCTCCTCGCATATTCTTAAATACCCGTACACCTTTACATAATAAAATAAAAAATATCTCGCAGGTAAGTTATGACTCACTTATTTGTATACCTACATATCTCAAAACCGTATACCTTTGTGTATAATAATAAATTAAGAGATATATCGAAAACATTAACAGTTCATTGAGAAGCGTCGAAGGATAAACATAGTAATTGTTTTCATCTAGGTAAACAGGTTACATATAAAGATAAATTTTTAATAACATAACCTAAATAAAGATACATTTTTAATAAAGATAAATTTTTAATAATTTCGTCAAAATAACATGACCTTCTCAAGTTAATTGACCTCCTCCGACCCTCAAAAGAATCGCCGATTCAAGAACCTCCTCTCCTCATCGAACCTCCTCTGACCCCTAAAAAATTTGCCGATTCAAGAACCTCCTCCTAGAACGCAGGTTCGAGGAGGAGGTTCTTGAATCGGCGAATCTATACTACTGTGTAAGATTAGTCTTGAGAACAACAATGGAACAAGATACAATACATACAAGTTATACATTTACGCTCACCGGAAGGGGATCGGAGTTGTCTTGTAACTTTAACCCACCGATTTATTTGAATGAACTCGGTACATACGAGTTAGCTCTTTTAAATTTCGAAACGTTCAATACGTTACCTAATATCGATTCAACAAACAATATTTTACAATATGAAGATCATATGGGAAATTTCACAGAGAATATTGAAATACCGCTAGGAACATACGATATTAACGATATTAACGAATACGTTAAAAAAACATTAACAGCGAGGAATATTCTCAGCGTGACTACACCGGGTACACAGATACGCATAAGAGGTAATAATAATACGCAACGTGCTGAGATAAAAACAAACCGGCGAATAAATTTTGCTAGCGATAATTCAATCGGTTCCTTACTTGGTTTTAACCCTAAAGTTATACCTAAAAACACGATAACAGAATCGGATCATATCGTGAATATAAATAAAACGAATGCATTACAAATTTATTGTAATTTGAGCTCCGGATCGTATACGAATGGACAACCCATGCACGTGTTGTATCATTTCTTCCCGAACGTACCGGCTGGTTTTAAAATAATAGAAGCTCCGCAACAACCGATTTACTTACCTGTTACAACGAACGTGATTAGTACATTAATAGTACGCATACTTGATCAGGACGGTCAGTTGGTAAACTTCAGAGACGAAGAAGTGACCGTGAGAGTGCACTTGAAATCGGTGTGAGTAGTAGGGTATTTAATATGGGTATAGTGTACGACGTTCGAAGAAAAGCACAGGAAAATCTGGGTGATAGAGTAATGTATAAAACGGTACGAAAGGATGTAAAACCTAACAGTAAGCGAAAATCAACTACCCAGTTAACACGCGTCAATCGTCAGTATTTAAGCAACTTAGGTTTTCAACTACTATAAATGGACTCCTTAAACGTCACGGAGAAAATAAAAGTAGATAACTCGATTGTAAGTTACGAATATCATTCCCATCAACCGTTTGGTTCTACTAGCTTCGGTAACAATGATGAAATTCGTATAGGCATACCCGAAATAGACAATTACATTACTGGATGCGAGTGGTAAAGCAACAAAAGATGCTAGTGCAACTGCAAAATTGATAAATAATCCTGTAGCGTTTATGTTCAGTGATATTCGCTATCTTATAAATGGTGTTCAAATAGATGGAGTGAGAAACGTGGGGTTAACATCATGTATGAAAGGATACTTTTCGTATACCCCTCACGATATAATAAAGTTGGCGAACGCAGGTTGGAACATGGGCGAGGATCTGCTAGGTCAAGTGGTCCCAACATCCCCTGTAACGGATGCAATAATGGATAAAAATGGAAATTTTGGATTGAGTGTACCGCTAAAGACATTAATAGGGTTTGCTGAAGATTTTAAAACAATTGTGATGAATGTGAGACAAGAGCTAGTGTTAATTCGTAATAATGATGATAATGATGTGCTTGTGAATACGGTAGAAGAACCGTTACAGTTAAAAATCGATAAAGTTGTGTGGAGAATGCCCCAGCTCTAACAAAAATAGCAGGACGAAATATTGATCTGCAAATACCTTTTCGCAGTTGGGAAGTACATGAATATCCTTCTTTACCTCAAACAACAAAGCATTCATGGGCTGTGAAAACAGCTCCGCAGTTGGAAACACCTAGATTTATAATAATTGGGTTTCAAACAAAGAAGAAAGGAAAACAGTTGGCGAACATGGCAACCTTTGATAATGTAAAACTCACCAATGGCGGTATTCCTAAACGGTGAACGCTACCCATACGATAATCTGAACGTGGACTTTGATAGTAATCGTGTCGCAGTGTTATATGACATGTATACACGCTTTCAAAAGTCCTACTATGGGAAGGAAGGAGAACCATTACTCACTCCGAAACAATTTATTGAAAATTATCCACTGATTGGAATTGATTGTACATATCAAGCAGAAGCGCTACACAAAAGTGGGGTAGAAATACGGATAGAATTTACGACAAAAAATCCGATTCCTGATGGTACCACAGCATACTGTTTAGTTTTACATGATAAGGCGTTTCAATATTCTCCACTAACAAAAATCGTCAAACAAATGACTTGAGTATGGGGAAAGAAGGGTTGGTAGTGTGTAGTTGGATCGGATCCTGAGCCGCATCGCACCCGTAGCTCATCATCCGAAATGTGAGACTTCTATATTCAGCGTAAACAAAAAAAAGTCGTAGAGTATAAGTTGTGCGACAGATTTCTACGGCTGCATAGTACGACGTTGTACGTTGTATGGATAATCGTGTTGATGTACGGAAGCAAGATGTATTCAAATAAAACTCAATACATAATTCTCGATATACAAGGTTTCATGGTCAACGAAGATCAGTTCGTACCTAAAGAATTAGCATCATGTGATAGTAACAAATGCATAACCCACCACGTTTTTCAACCGAGTAGCAGTAACCCCCCTTGAGTCACGGGCGAAGATAAGGTCCGAACGACCTCGCATTCTCAGACAGTATGACCTCCCCTTGGGCCACAGGCGATAACAAGGAGAAAACCTGGACAACCTCGCATTCCCAGACAGTATGACCTCCCCTTCAGTCACAGGCGATAACAAGGAGAAGACCTAAACGACCTCGCATTCCCAGACAGTTGACCGGACAAATACCTGTTCACTAACCCGTACTTAAAGGTAGTGGAAAGTGGGTTACTCCTCACTCCGTGTACAGCAGTCGCTGAGTGATATAGTAGTGTACAAAAGACGATAATTCCTTAAAAAGTGTGTTTACGATAATAACAGATTTTGTTAAAAACTGTGTTTTTCCGACCACGAAGAAATCGCTTTCTGCTAGAAAACCATTTGAAAAGTAAGTTACATCAATACAATTTTTATCGGTTTTCTTCATGTATGTTTGTGATGATTTCAGGTATTAATTGTTATACGCTGAGAAAAGTGGTTCTTCAGCGCATTGCAAACCTGTCAGACGTGATAGAAAACCATTTGAAAAGTAAGTTACATCAATACAATTTTTATCGGTTTTCTTCATGTATGTTTGTGATGATTTCAGACATTAATTGTTATACGCTGAGAAAAGTGGTTCTTCAGCGCATTGCAAACTTGTCAGACGTGAGCGAACGTATAATTTTAATAAAATAATCCAAATTTTTTGTAACCCTTTTGATTCCTTGAAGTCTTTCCCATTATGCTTCACTTAATTGGTAACAGCCACGCTCGTGCAAGCGATAATACCGATGGTATGACCGACCCACTGGTTGCCGTGCTGCCACGCAATAACGACAGTACGAATGTTGTTGAGTCAAGCCTACCGTCGTTACCATTATATTGCAGCGGCAACTTTGACGGTTTGAGTCGTACCATGCAGGATTTCACTACAGACCCACCACTGTACGAGCAAATAATGAATGAGCTCCGGTCACAGCCAGGGAACGACAATGGTGCGATTGTTACCACCAGTCCAACCTTGTCGTCCTACGGCTTAACTCGCATCAGTATGGAGATACGAGAAGAAGGAACATATCAGGAAGTTGTTGTGCCACCTGAACCTGCTACCAATCAGGCCGACGTGGTACAACCACTTCCAGATATTGTACATACGGATGTCACAAGTCAAGCACCTGCTGAAAACCAGGTGCTTGCGGCACCGTCTGTACCAGCGACGGAAGACGTATCCCAACCCTCCGATAGGATATGTGTTTCGCCTGTCTTCTCGAGTGGACCCATACGGTACACATCCCGCCGTATAAAAAAACGCGTCAACTTGTTGTCAAGGGGTTGCGTGAAACAAACTACCCGCCCAAACCCTTCTCCTGCTTCACAAGACTCCTGTAGATTGCTGCGCAACGCATTAGCCAAACCTCCCCGTAACACACGAAGAGTACCTACACTCGCTACAGTAACCAGACCTGCAACGGTGGTTACATCTCCACCAGAGGTGACCATCGACATCCGTGACAGCCCGCCAACTATCACAACTATCCCACCACAAAATGTGGTGTTCCCACCACCTTTACCTATCCCTACTATCCCGCAGAGGCAAAATCTTCCAGCTGTAAATACCGCACATCCCGACCCATGGGTTGATGCGTTTCTGCATTCAACAACCAACTTGGCAAGCAGTCTTTTGTCCCAAGAGGATTTTTTCATCTTGGGCTTGAAACCTCAATTGCAAACCAAAGTGACGACTTTGGAACATCATAAGCGCCACTTCGTGAACGCGTTGAATGCAGTAAACCAGAATCCCACCGTCTGCTTTGCTGCTTCTTCAAACATCCTTAACATGTACAACACCAAAATTAACCTGTATAAGTCCCTTCTCAGGCTGCTGCCTGACAACGGTTAATAGCGTTTTTTTTTTGAAGCTCGTTCAGTTTTTTGTCTCTTGCAGTGTTAACGTTGCAGGAGTTGGCTATGGAGAGCGTTAATTCGACGATTTCCCGTAAAGACCGTACGTTGCGGTTAGTAGATGTTTTACCAAAGACTCTACTACTAAACGTAATGTACAGCTGGGACATATGCTTCTGGCGTCGAATATCCCGAAAGGGCGATCGAATCAATCTTGGGGAGGTTTGCTTCCCCACCGTGGAACGCTTTGGAAAGAAAATGTCGCAAGGCACCGTACATAAGTTGTTCCACGGTTCTCCGGTTGATTGGAGTTCAACTTTCGGAGTGGGTCTTCAGTATCAAGCAAGGTATGTTTTTTATGAATCACATTTGGGCAACCTTTGCTATCGTTGTCGACGCCGCCTACACCATATTAGTATAACGAACGTTTTACAACTGGATTGTCGTGTGAAATTGCGCTCGAAAATAAAGTATGCATCTTCTGAACGATTGCAGACTATTATTTTAAATAAAAAATATTGGTGTGCGATGTGTTGTCGTGTGTCTTTGTTTCGAGTCTGTTTTAAACCACAACTTGAGGAGGATCAAAGTACTGAGGAATTGTCGGAGGGATGTCTCAGCAACTAATATGTTGTAGGTGGTTTTTTCAAATTTGTACACCATCCTTGTATGATACTGAAAATCGTTCGAATTGATGATATGACAACAAGTTCGCTTCCTTTTCACCTTTTCCGCTCCCATGCTTTTGTTTATATGTATTATTAATTATTTATTTGAATATTTACCGTATCTACTTATTGTTACCGCTCCCATGCTTTTGTTAATATGTATTATTAATTACTTATTTGAATATTTACCGTATCTACTTATTGTTAATTTAATACTAAGTAGTGTAAATTGTACTGTGACTTACACTGCTTTATTTTGTTTAATCACATAACATCTGTATGTGAATAACCCACTGGTGGTTCTACTACATCAACCATACAGATACTTTTGAAATCATGATAATAAATAATTTTGTAAATTTATGTATACCACGTCTTATTGTAAAATAAATATTGTGTAATATTACGCACGCTTTAAATAACTTTCAAACTCAATGTTAACAGTTTATATAGTTAAAGTGTTGTAAACCATTATTTTGAAACAATGATAATAAATAATCTGCTGAAATTTTTTGTATGCTACTTTTTATGATAAAATAAACATTGTTTTCTACTACGACTTCATTTCTTGTTAATCTCCCGTTCAAGTATCACCCGTCAGCATGGTTGAAGACGTTAAGTTTGTTAGCCAACCTTTAACACTACCAATCTGTAATCTTCATAACGACTTCGCTGCAAATAAATTTAAACGACATAGCGAATTATTTGGTGGGGAATGTAAACGTGGTTTGATAATTGGTTCTTCGGGTGCCGGAAAAACAAACGTAATGTTAACTTTATTGACAGCTCTCAACGGGTTGCGCTTTTTGAATGTATATTTGTGCTCTAATTCACTCTACCAAATCAAATACGAATTTCTACGATAATTACTTAAACCTATCCGCTCTTGCGGCTATTATGAATACTCAGATGTCGGACGATTTCTACCACCGTCAAAGGTGAAAGAATATTCAATTATTATTTTTGATGATATTGCTCCTACAGAGCAACAGATTATCAAGGAATATTTTTCATACGGTCGTCATAGAAACGTTGATACTTTTTTACTCGCTCAAAGTTATAGCGCCATTTCCAAGCAGCTTTTACGTGACAATTGCAACCTTTTAGTTTTATTTAAACAAGATCTCACTAACTTGAAACATATTTACAACGATCATTTGCTAGGGGACATTACGTGGGATGATTTTGTCAGAATTTGTCGAACTTGTTGGGATACACCGCACGGTATATTAGTTATTGATTTAGATTGCGATAAAAATAACGGACGCTATCGGAAAGGTTTCGATGAGTACATTATACTGTAAAACCATTGACTTTACGACTGCATGCTCAGTCTCTGTGCGATCATTACACTATCACGTTGAACTATGAATCGTAATGTTGCACAACAGTTAATAGCTGCGCGAGAAGATGTTAAACATAAAATACGCACTTTGAAAGGAGATATAAAACAGAAGCAGTCCATTGCCGAAGCTCAACTCGCTCCACTGAAAGAACCTCTGACAGATATTTCCAAAAAATTACAAACTGTCAATTTATTAGCGCTCGACAATAAATTCGGGATAAAACGTGATTTATTTACCCCGAAAAAGGAGCAGTCACCAGATATCTCAGCCTTACTGGCTGACTTGCAGAAACCTTCTAAAGGACTTAAACTGGAAACTCCTAGAGTGAAACCTAAACGTAGAGTTACGTCAACACCCATTAAACCGGGAGCTAGCATGGATGTTTCACCGGAACTCGCACGGAGTCCGCAATTTCTCAGCGACGAAGAGGTGTTCGAGGGTCGAGATACTACACCTGAGTTTTCTGTTCGTGAGTCAGACACATCTTTAGATGTCTACGAGCGGGACGCTAGGGAGCAGTTGGCGCGCATGAAAGAGAATATGGAGGGAATGATGGAACAGACAGTTATTCGAGAAGCTTTAGGACAGCTGGACCCCTTACCACGTACCTATGTTACGGGTTTAACAGTAGATGTAAATAACGAGTTCGATCAAACTTACGGTGTTCGTGCACTTACCGATGGATTGTATATCGCAAATCAACCAATAACGTTTGACGGGAAAAACATTTTGGTGGGTGAATTTACGTATACAGGAACACCGGGGTTATACGAGTTGTTATTCAAAAATAAACCGGGTAAATTTACTTTACCAGATGCGAGAAATTACAAAGATATCTTACAACGTTCGAATGTACATAAAAGAGATTATGACGCTTCAAAAAGTATCATAACTGATGATGAAAATGAAAAGTTTGTGAACATAATCAAACCAATTTCCTTGGGTCAAAGACCAAATGTGTACTGGGCTCGATATTGGCCAAAACCTAAAACTGGATCAGGTCACTTAAATAAGTTGTTAGTACCTGCTGCAATTAAAGAGTACGAATACTGGGACGACGTGAACGAATTAGTTGATCGGTTGCGTTTACTACTTGCTTCCGAAGCAGCAGGTCATACTGCTCATCATAACGAAATTATATCCCTCATAGAGGAATTACGGGAAGCGCAAGTCATTCGTTAAGGGTATATAAACTTTTTTCTGTTTCTGTGACGCTTCAGAAGCCAATATGCCTTTAAACCGTTTTGGTGAACATGGTTCTACATCTATCGATAAATTTGGTAAGCATGTTCACCACCATGTTATACAGAACCACATAGCAAGATCCGAAGTTCTACAACCTTCATCAACATTTATTTTAACTTTACGTGGTGATGGAGATGTTGATCCAAAAACAAAACTTTATAAAATCACAAACAAAAGTGGAATTACGGATTACATCAATTCTTTCTACGAAGGTATGATAAAAGATGTTGTAAAGTCCGCTCATGTTCAGTTACTTGTTAACGATATCGTTATTAAGTCGCTCCAGGGAGTCCAACTCAAACGCGGAGATACCATTAAGTGTAAAAATAATGCACCGATAGGAGGACTACCTTTTCTTGTAGAGTTGTTGATTGAAGGGGTTGTAGAGTAATGGTTAGTGTTAAGCGAGATCTCGTTAACGAACTACATGCACCTGCGAGACGACATTATCGGCGACGCCGCGTTCTGCTTCACGGACTATTGGATCTTTATCAAGCTGATTTGGTTGAAATGATCCCATATGCGTCGGTCAATAAAGGTTACAAGTATATACTGACTGTTATCAACGCTTTTTCAAAAGACGCATGGGCCTTACCACTCAAAACCAAAACTGGGAAAGAGGTTACTCAAGCTATGAAGGACATTTTGCATAGTAAAAAGAATATTACTCCGAGCAACTTACAAACCGATAATGGGAAAGAGTTTTACAATAGCGATTTTCAAAAATTAATGGAACAACTTAACATTAATCATTACAGCACCTATTCCACTTTAAAAAGCTCGATTATCGAACGGTTTAATAGAACCCTAAAAAATAAAATGTGGAAAGAATTTAGTATGCAAGGAAATTATCGCTGGTTAGACTTATTACCCAAATTACTAAAATCTTACAACAACACAATACATCGCACCATTCACATGAAACCTTCAGCTGTTAATCGACGAAATGAATCTGCTCTGTTAAATACTGTATACAATTCCATTAAAGTTGTCGACCCCAACCACCGTAAATTTAATGTGGGGGAACACGTACGAATTAGCAAGTACAGACACGCTTTTGCTAAAGGTTACCAACCAACTTGGTCCAATGAAATTTTCACCATAGCGACAGTTCAAAATACTAATCCCAGGACTTACCTTATTAAAGATGGTAGAGGAGAACCCATTCTTGGAGCATTTTACGACGAAGAATTACAACGTGTGAAACACCCGGATGTATTTTTAATTGAAAAAGTTCTTCGTCGAAAAGGAAATAAAGTCCGAGTGAAATGGTTGGGAATGGATAGCTCTCATAATTCTTGGATTGCAAAAAAGGATGTATTATAATTTTTACACTAAGAAAATAAAAAACTTTTTTTAATTTCGTTGATTTTATTTCAAGTAACCTTTTTAACAACCTACTTTCTACTTTATATACAAGTTTTGTGATACAAGCAAGTATTTTTTTTTTTTTTTACAAATTAACTGATCGCAATTTAACTAGCCATACATGTTTACGTTTAACAACTCCAATAAGTTGTCCAAAAGATCTTCCCTGCGTAGATCTTCAATAAGATAGTTTCCCCAAGCTAACGTATGACATCCATCCTCCATCACGTAACGTTTATCGTCATGTGCAGAGAGCGCCACTTTATTCTTTAGTTCTGTATACATCGTGTGATAGGAGGAGCGAAAGACATACATCTTTTTTCGCACAGAACCTCCATCTTCGATAATCCGTTTATATTCTGAAACACTTAAGTTTTTATCGATAACATACTTTTTCACACCCTTGGCACGCTTGACAACTCCTTCCAAAGTGTTAATACAATAAGCTTTAGCTCCTGTACCATAAAACGATGTTAATATCGTATTTGGGTACTCATCTTTCATTTTTCCAACTATCGGCGGCCCTGGAGGAATATTATGTCTGTTGTTTAACTTGTAATTAGAGGTATCGAACATCTCTATATTTTCTTTGATATCCTGGTATACATTCTCAGTAAATATTTCGAGAATTAACGAATCCGTATCTGTATATAACAATAATACGTTTTTACCATATTTCTCTTTTAAAAAATTATAAAAAAAGTTATAAATGACCGCTTTCGACAATTCCAGTACGCTAAACCCTACATACAGAGGTTTGTTATATTTGACCTCCACCTTCTGCATTTCAATGGCTGCCAAATTATGGCAGAAAATTTTCGATGACTTGAAAGTCGGCTTTGCGATAAGAGCTTCTGCACCGGGTCTCCTGTAACGATTCTCCCAATGTGACACTAATCGTATATCGACTCTATTTTCAACATTTTCCATCGTTTTCCCATACACGATATTATTCATTTGTTTATAATGATTTTTCCCAAATTCATTCGTAGCATTCATTCGTTTCTCAGAGTTAAAATCGATATATGGTTTCATCCACGGCGATTGTTGAAATTGCAATGCACGGTGTATTTTGGTTAGCTTAAGACCTTTTTTCACACATTCACGTAGGTTTACATAGTGAATTATGTATTTCGATTTATTTTGTAAGTTCGCAATCAACTTAGGATGCTTCGATCCGGGAGCGATTATGTTTTCGGGACAAAACGGTAGATCATCATGCTGGTTGTGTAACCTTTCGGGATACTCCAAATCCACTTCAAACACATAACCAAGGTGTTCATCATCTAAACACTCCACATCTATATCTGCTATTTCTTGGTTCGACAACCATCGAAAACCGCCTGTTGGTAATTTACAACTCATTGCATACCCATACAAATTGGTAGCGTCCAAGTATAGAATATATGATGATGGTTTTTCCGGGTTAAAATCATCAAGGAACTTGTTGTTTGCTATTGCAGATCGTTTTACACACATACAGAGACCGCCTCTAATTCCTTTCTTAAAAAAGTGTAACATGTCAATGTCTGATAACAATTCTAATTTTACACCTGTCATTTTTAACAGAGCATCCCACCCAAACCCGGGCGCAGTATAATAATGGCAAGGATCCAGATTGTAATTCTCCAAAGATATTGTCCTGAAATTTTCAAAGACATCAGTCAACATTAACACATCGGACGTCAAATACAGGTCTCTGTATTCTCCCAACGTTGTACACTTAAATTTATTCCATACAGTCTGTGCTCTAGAGTATTGTTCCTTTGAAATATTACTTGAACTCAATATGTCGTAAAACTGTGTATGATCAGGCAATTTACTATACTCCAACTTTTCAAACGAATCTACGAACAAATATGGAAATACACCTTTCTGGCGCATCAATCTAAATTCTTCAGAGTCTTTGAATTTTTTTTTCACTTCCACACAATCCTTATCATCCAAATATGAAACCAACTTTTCCAAAGAACTCGCCATGAATCTAAACGAGTCGACGAATCTTATTTTCATAAACACTTTGCGTTTCTTTCCCTTGTTATCGGTTGTTTCTCCGACAACTATTTTTTTGGAAAAAGAAATATATTTTTCTTTGTTTTGTGCTATCACCTCTACTTCCTCCTTGTTTAGGGCAATACTTTTCACAAACATGTGGGCATCGTAATTCGACAGGTTGTGGAAAAACACAGGGATAAACATCGGTAATTTATAATTTATATTGCAGACGGAATGCGCAGGACCCCTATACAATCCTGTCAAGTGATCGTGATCACACACTTTCTCTTCTTTGTTTATTGGTTTATCACAAATGTGACATACGGAACTCAGTTCATGTACAAATTGGTCCAGACAGCTTAGCGGTATCATATCCTTTGTTTGCCTCAAATGTTGTTTATAGATCTCTATTACATCCTTCTCCAATCTTATAATAAATTCCAGAGCAGCGTTTCGCCCTCGGTATATTTGGAATTTCGATAAGTTATCATCGTAAGCACACTTAATGTAGTACGCAAACGCGTATGGTTCGTGTTCAAAACATCGGGCCGTATATGGTTTATTATCATCGTAAACTTTTCCTTCTTCGGGCGTTAAGGGTTTCAGAATCGCCTCGAAATCGGCGTACACCACAAACGGAACTTTCTTTTTTTTTCAAATCCTTCAAATTGTAAAACATTTTCCTTTTCTAGATGTCCGAACTTATTCACTTTTATTTGTTCGCTTGGTACTGTTGCTTTCACTTTTTTACAGTCATCCATCTGATGTCGTACCAACTTGTCTTCAGTTGAAAAGTATTGCAAACAACCCTCACAAATATATCTTTGATGTTCATGAGTCGATGATTGTGTATTTATCAGTCGAGATAAGTTTTTTATCCAACAATAGTGGTTATTCCCGAAATTGTCGCTGACTACTAATAAGTTTACATGACGCTCCCGTTTCTGTTTACATATACATACAGTTACAATATCATCTACCATTTTCTCTCCATTATACCAAGAATTTATACCATAGACGTTAATTGAAATGTTATTTTCTTCCTCAAATTTTGGTATGTCTCTGATGGGTACTGGGCATGTTACGCAGTCAAACTTTAATTCTGTTTCCCTATAATCTGGGTATGATGATATTCTTTGCGGTAAACCTGTGGGTTGGTACAGCGCGGACATCAGTGCCCAAGCAAAGCACTTATTATCGTTATTTTGCACGTTTATTACCGCTCTCTTCCCTTTTATGGATGTCGGTAAGTCGATGTAGCTCGATGCTCTTGTAGGATTAAACTTGTTACAGTTCACTTCAAGATATAATATTTCCAACAAGGTCCAACCTGCAGTATTAACACCTTTAGTTTCGCATTTTACTACTTTTCTATTCTTATACTCTTACCTGAGTCCCGTTCTTGGAATTCCGACATTTTCACCATAATCTCGTCCATAAAGTCCTCGTATGTTTGGTACAAGTCTACGGCTACTGTTATAATTTTATTTTTTGTGTTGAATGATTTGATTTCCACTTCTTCCTTCGTATTTATGAAATACAATCCAAAAATTTCCGTATTCACTTTTAAACTATCATTTACATTCCTCACGGACTGTATCAAACTGATAACTTTTTCTCTAATTCGGTTACTGAATTCCTTCATGTCTACGTACTTCCGTTCATGATCGCTCACTCTAAAACTACATATTTTATCTCCAAATATCGAATCTATTTTTTCTACACCATCATCTATTATTACGAAGGCTTTCTGTTTATGTTTGTTGCTGCGCAGATGTGAGGAATAACATTGTCTGGTTACGTGTTCATCACATATTTCACACACTATAACATCTCCTTGTTGATCCTCTTCCACCTTTCGACGTTTCCCAATACATGCTGTACGTTGATGTCTCACAAGATTATCTGGTCTAGTAAACTCTTTGTAACACACGTCGCAGGTCAACATGTTCACAACACTCTTACTTCAATACTGTTGAACACGATTTTCTATCTGCTATTTAAAGCGTACCTCCTCCGAAGTGGGGTTTTCAATGAACTCACGTCGTGTAACCTTCATTTCAGGTCACGTACAAGGTCAATGTCATGGTCACAATTAAGGTTGACTTCAAGGTCTCCGTTGAGGTCAAAGTAAAGGTCATTGTTCAGGTCAAGGTTACTGATCAAGGTCATGGTCACTAAACGTGATCTTGACCTGAGGTGAGCTCAAAGTAAAGGTCATTGTTTAGGTCTAGGTTACTGGTCAACGACCCCTTTGCAATAGCCGATTCTGGAACCTCCTCCCAGAACCTCAGGGCAAGGTCAAGGTCATGGTCACTCAACGTGACCTTGGCCTTGACCTTGACCTGAGGTTCTGAGAGGAGGTTCTAGAATCGGCTCTTATCTACTCCCCCAAAACGGGATATTATTACGTTATACGCCGTTTTGAGCCATGTTTGAACTTTCTATCACTTTTGGTTCCGGTAATTCTGTTGACCATATATGTGATATTCAGGCGCCAAATAACATCTTGGAGCATGTTGGAGATAAAAAACAAAATGTGCCCAAAACGTGATATTATGACGTTATACGCCGTTTTGAGCCATGTTTGAACTTTCTATCACTTTTGGTTCCGATAATTCTGCTGACCATATTTGTGATATTCATGCGCCAAATGACATCTTGGAGCATGTTGGAGATAAAAAACAAAATGTGCCCAAAACGTGATATTATGACGTTATACGCCGTTTTGAGCCATGTTTGAACTTTCTATCACTTTTGGTTCCGATAATTCTGCTGACCATATTTGTGATATTCAGGCGCCAAATGACATCTTGGAGCATGTTGGAGATAAAAAACAAAATGTGCCCAAAACGTGATATTATGACGTTATACGTCGTTCTGAGCCATGTTTGAACCTTCTATCACTTTTGGTTCCGGTAATTCTGTTGACCATATTTGTGATATTCATTCGTCAAATGACATCTTGGAGCATGTTGGAGATAAAAAACAAAATGTGCCCAAAACGTGATATTATGACGTAATACGCCGTTTTGAGCCATGTTTGAACGTTCTATCACTTTTGGTTCCGGTAATTCTCTTGACCATATTTGTGATATTCAGGCGCCAAATGACATCTTGGAGCATGTTGGCGATAAAAAACAAAATGTGCCCAAAACGTGATATTATGACGTTATACGCCGTTCTGAGCCATGTTTGAACTTTCTATCACTTTCGGTTCCGATAATTCTGTTGACCATATTTGTGATATTCAGGGGCCAAATGACATCTTGGAGCATGTTGGAGATAAAAAACCAAATGCCCCCAAAACGGGATATTATGACGTTATACGCCGTTTTGAGCCATGTTTGAACTTTCTATCACTTTTGGTTCCGATAATTCTGTTGACCATATTTGTGATATTCAGGCGCCAAATGACATCTTGGAGCATGTTGGAGATAAAAAACAAAATGTGCCCAAAACGTGATATTATGACGTTATACGCCGTTCTGAGCCATGTTTGAACTTTCTATCACTTTCGGTTCCGATAATTCTGTTGACCATATTTGTGATATTCAGACGCCAAATGACATCTTGGAGCATGTTGGAGATAAAAAACCAAATGCCCCCAAAACGGGATATTATTACGTTATACGCCGTTTTGAGCCATGTTTGAACTTTCTATCACTTTTGGTTCCGGTAATTCTGTTGACCATATTTGTGATATTCAGGCGTCAAATGACATCTTGGAGCATGTTGGAGATAAAAAACAAAATGTGCCCAAAACGTGATATTATGACGTTATACGCCGTTTTGAGCCATGTTTGAACGTTCTATCACTTTTGGTTCCGGTAATTCTGTTGACCATATTTGTGATATTCAGGCGCCAAATGACATCTTGGAGCATGTTGGAGATAAAAAACAAAATGTGCCCAAAACGTGATATTATGACGTTATACGCCGTTTTGAGCGATGTTTGAGCTTTCTATCACTTTTGGTTCCGGTAATTCTGTTGACCATATTTGTGATATTCAGGCGCCAAATGACATCTTGGAGCATGTTGGAGATAAAAAACAAAATGTGCCCAAAACGTGATATTATGACGTTATACGCCGTTTTGAGCCATGTTTGAGCTTTCTATCACTTTTGGTTCCGGTAATTCTGTTGACCATATATGTGATATTCAGGCGCCAAATAACATCTTGGAGCATGTTGGAGATAAAAAACAAAATGCCCCCAAGACGGGATATTATTACGTTATACGCCGTTTTGAGCCATGTTTGAACTTTCTATCACTTTCGGTTCCGATAATTCTGTTGACCATATTTGTGATATTCAGACGCCAAATGACATCTTGGAGCATGTTGGAGATAAAAAACCAAATGCCCCCAAGACGGGATATTATTACGTTATACGCCGTTTTGAGCCATGTTTGAACTTTCTATCACTTTTGGTTCCGGTAATTCTGTTGACCATATTTGTGATATTCATGCGCCAAATGACATCTTGGAGCATGTTTTAGATAAAAAACAAAATGTGCCCAAAACGTGATATTATGACGTTATACGCCGTTTTGAGCCATGTTTGAACTTTCTATCACTTTTGGTTCCGATAATTCTGCTGACCATATTTGTGATATTCAGGCGCCAAATGACATCTTGGAGCATGTTGGAGATAAAAAACAAAATGTGCCCAAAACGTGATATTATGACGTTATACGCCGTTTTGAGCCATGTTTGAACGTTCTATCACTTTTGGTTCCGGTAATTCTCTTGACCATATTTGTGATATTCAGGCGCCAAATGACATCTTGGAGCATGTTGGCGATAAAAAACAAAATGTGCCCAAAACGTGATATTATGACGTTATACGCCGTTCTGAGCCATGTTTGAACTTTCTATCACTTTCGGTTCCGATAATTCTGTTGACCATATTTGTGATATTCAGGGGCCAAATGACATCTTGGAGCATGTTGGAGATAAAAAACCAAATGCCCCCAAAACGGGATATTATGACGTTATACGCCGTTTTGAGCCATGTTTGAACTTTCTATCACTTTTGGTTCCGATAATTCTGTTGACCATATTTGTGATATTCAGGCGCCAAATGACATCTTGGAGCATGTTGGAGATAAAAAACAAAATGTGCCCAAAACGTGATATTATGACGTTATACGCCGTTCTGAGCCATGTTTGAACTTTCTATCACTTTCGGTTCCGATAATTCTGTTGACCATATTTGTGATATTCAGACGCCAAATGACATCTTGGAGCATGTTGGAGATAAAAAACCAAATGCCCCCAAAACGGGATATTATTACGTTATACGCCGTTTTGAGCCATGTTTGAACTTTCTATCACTTTTGGTTCCGGTAATTCTGTTGACCATATTTGTGATATTCAGGCGTCAAATGACATCTTGGAGCATGTTGGAGATAAAAAACAAAATGTGCCCAAAACGTGATATTATGACGTTATACGCCGTTTTGAGCCATGTTTGAACGTTCTATCACTTTTGGTTCCGGTAATTCTGTTGACCATATTTGTGATATTCAGGCGCCAAATGACATCTTGGAGCATGTTGGAGATAAAAAACAAAATGTGCCCAAAACGTGATATTATGACGTTATACGCCGTTTTGAGCGATGTTTGAGCTTTCTATCACTTTTGGTTCCGGTAATTCTGTTGACCATATTTGTGATATTCAGGCGCCAAATGACATCTTGGAGCATGTTGGAGATAAAAAACAAAATGTGCCCAAAACGTGATATTATGACGTTATACGCCGTTTTGAGCCATGTTTGAGCTTTCTATCACTTTTGGTTCCGGTAATTCTGTTGACCATATATGTGATATTCAGGCGCCAAATAACATCTTGGAGCATGTTGGAGATAAAAAACAAAATGCCCCCAAGACGAGATATTATTACGTTATACGCCGTTTTGAGCCATGTTTGAACTTTCTATCACTTTCGGTTCCGATAATTCTGTTGACCATATTTGTGATATTCAGACGCCAAATGACATCTTGGAGCATGTTGGAGATAAAAAACCAAATGCCCCCAAGACGGGATATTATTACGTTATACGCCGTTTTGAGCCATGTTTGAACTTTCTATCACTTTTGGTTCCGGTAATTCTGTTGACCATATTTGTGATATTCATGCGCCAAATGACATCTTGGAGCATGTTTTAGATAAAAAACAAAATGTGCCCAAAACGTGATATTATGACGTTATACGCCGTTTTGAGCCATGTTTGAACTTTCTATCACTTTTGGTTCCGATAATTCTGCTGACCATATTTGTGATATTCAGGCGCCAAATGACATCTTGGAGCATGTTGGAGATAAAAAACAAAATGTGCCCAAAACGTGATATTATGACGTTATACGCCGTTTTGAGCCATGTTTGAACTTTCTATCACTTTTGGTTCCGATAATTCTGCTGACCATATTTGTGATATTCAGGCGCCAAATGACATCTTGGAGCATGTTGGAGATAAAAAACAAAATGTGCCCAAAACGTGATATTATGACGTTATACGCCGTTCTGAGCCATGTTTGAACGTTCTATCACTTTTGGTTCCGGTAATTCTGTTGACCATATTTGTGATATTCATTCGTCAAATGACATCTTGGAGCATGTTGGAGATAAAAAACAAAATGTGCCCAAAACGTGATATTATGACGTAATACGCCGTTTTGAGCCATGTTTGAACGTTCTATCACTTTTGGTTCCGGTAATTCTGTTGACCATATTTGTGATATTCAGGCGCCAAATGACATCTTGGAGCATGTTGGAGATAAAAAACAAAATGTGCCCAAAACGTGATATTATGACGTTATACGCCGTTTTGAGCCATGTTTGAACGTTCTATCACTTTTGGTTCCGGTAATTCTGTTGACATTTTTGTGATATTCAGGCGCCAAATGACATCTTGGAGCATGTTGGAGATAAAAAACAAAATGTGCCCAAAACGTGATTTATGACGTTATACGCCGTTTTGAGCCATGTTTGAGCTTTCTATCACTTTTGGTTCCGGTAATTCTGTTGACCATATATGTGATATTCAGGCGCCAAATAACATCTTGGAGAATGTTGGAGATAAAAAACCAAATGCCCCAAGACGGGATATTATTACGTTATACGCCGTTTTGAGCCATGTTTGAACTTTCTATCACTTTCGGTTCCGATAATTCTGTTGACCATATTTGTGATATTCATGCGCCAAATGACATCTTGGAGCATGTTTTAGATAAAAAACAAAATGTGCCCAAAACGTGATATTATGACGTTATACGCCGTTTTGAGCCATGTTTGAACTTTCTATCACTTTTGGTTCCGATAATTCTGCTGACCATATTTGTGATATTCAGGCGCCAAATGACATCTTGGAGCATGTTGGAGATAAAAAACAAAATGTGCCCAAAACTTGATATTATGACGTTATACGCCGTTCTGAGCCATGTTTGAACTTTCTATCACTTTCGGTTCCGATAATTCTGTTGACCATATTTGTGATATTCAGACGCCAAATGACATCTTGGAGCATGTTGGAGATAAAAAACCAAATGCCCCCAAAACGTGATATTATGACGTTATACGCCGTTTTGAGCCATGTTTGAACTTTCTATCACTTTTGGTTCCGGTAATTCTGTTGACCATATTTGTGATATTCATGCGCCAAATGACATCTTGGAGCATGTTTTAGATAAAAAACAAAATGTGCCCAAAACGTGATATTATGACGTTATACGCCGTTCTGAGCCATGTTTGAACTTTCTATCACTTTCGGTTCCGATAATTCTGTTGACCATATTTGTGATATTCAGGCGCCAAATGACATCTTGGAGCATGTTTTAGATAAAAAACAAAATGTGCCCAAAACGTGATATTATGACGTTATACGCCGTTTTGAGCCATGTTTGAGCTTTCTATCACTTTTGGTTCCGGTAATTCTGTTGACCATATATGTGATATTCAGGCGCCAAATAACATCTTGGAGCATGTTGGAGATAAAAAACAAAATGTGCCCAAAACGTGATATTATGACGTTATACGCCGTTTTGAGCCATGTTTGAACTTTCTATCACTTTTGGTTCCGATAATTCTGCTGACCATATTTGTGATATTCATGCGCCAAATGACATCTTGGAGCATGTTGGAGATAAAAAACAAAATGTGCCCAAAACGTGATATTATGACGTTATACGCCGTTTTGAGCCATGTTTGAACTTTCTATCACTTTTGGTTCCGATAATTCTGCTGACCATATTTGTGATATTCAGGCGCCAAATGACATCTTGGAGCATGTTGGAGATAAAAAACAAAATGTGCCCAAAACGTGATATTATGACGTTATACGTCGTTCTGAGCCATGTTTGAACGTTCTATCATTTTGGTTCCGGTAATTCTGTTGACCATATTTGTGATATTCATTCGTCAAATGACATCTTGGAGCATGTTGGAGATAAAAAACAAAATGTGCCCAAAACGTGATATTATGACGTAATACGCCGTTTTGAGCCATGTTTGAACGTTCTATCACTTTTGGTTCCGGTAATTCTCTTGACCATATTTGTGATATTCAGGCGCCAAATGACATCTTGGAGCATGTTGGAGATAAAAAACAAAATGTGCCCAAAACGTGATATTATGACGTTATACGCCGTTTTGAGCCATGTTTGAACGTTCTATCACTTTTGGTTCCGGTAATTCTGTTGACATTTTTGTGATATTCAGGCGCCAAATGACATCTTGGAGCATGTTGGAGATAAAAAACAAAATGTGCCCAAAACGTGATTTATGACGTTATACGCCGTTTTGAGCCATGTTTGAGCTTTCTATCACTTTTGGTTCCGGTAATTCTGTTGACCATATATGTGATATTCAGGCGCCAAATAACATCTTGGAGAATGTTGGAGATAAAAAACCAAATGCCCCCAAGACGGGATATTATTACGTTATACGCCGTTTTGAGCCATGTTTGAACTTTCTATCACTTTCGGTTCCGATAATTCTGTTGACCATATTTGTGATATTCAGACGCCAAATGACATCTTGGAGCATGTTGGAGATAAAAAACCAAATGCCCCCAAGACGGGATATTATTACGTTATACGCAGTTTTGAGCCATGTTTGAACTTTCTATCACTTTTGGTTCCGGTAATTCTGTTGACCATATTTGTGATATTCATGCGCCAAATGACATCTTGGAGCATGTTTTAGATAAAAAACAAAATGTGCCCAAAACGTGATATTATGACGTTATACGCCGTTTTGAGCCATGTTTGAACTTTCTATCACTTTTGGTTCCGATAATTCTGCTGACCATATTTGTGATATTCAGGCGCCAAATGACATCTTGGAGCATGTTGGAGATAAAAAACAAAATGTGCCCAAAACGTGATATTATGACGTTATACGCCGTTCTGAGCCATGCTTGAACTTTCTATCACTTTCGGTTCCGATAATTCTGTTGACCATATTTGTGATATTCAGACGCCAAATGACATCTTGGAGCATGTTGGAGATAAAAAACCAAATGCCCCCAAAACGTGATACTATGACGTTATACGCCGTTTTGAGCCATGTTTGAACTTTCTATCACTTTTGGTTCCGATAATTCTGCTGACCATATTTGTGATATTCAGGCGTCAAATGACATCTTTGAGCATGTTTTAGATAAAAAACAAAATGTGCCCAAAACGTGATATTATGACGTTATACGCCGTTTTGAGCCATGTTTGAACGTTCTATCACTTTTGGTTCCGGTAATTCTGTTGACCATATTTGTGATATTCAGGCGTCAAATGACATCTTGGAGCATGTTGGAGATAAAAAACAAAAGGTGCCCAAAACGTGATATTATGACGTTATACGCCGTTCTGAGCCATGTTTGAACTTTCTATCACTTTCGGTTCCGATAATTCTGTTGACCATATTTGTGATATTCAGGGGCCAAATGACATCTTGGAGCATGTTTTAGATAAAAAACAAAATGTGCCCAAAACGTGATATTATGACGTTATACGCCGTTTTGAGCCATGTTTGAGCTTTCTATCACTTTTGGTTCCGGTAATTCTGTTGACCATATATGTGATATTCAGGCGCCAAATGACATCTTGGAGCATGTTGGAGATAAAAAACAAAATGTGCCCAAAACGTGATATTATGACGTTATACGCCGTTTTGAGCCATGTTTGAACTTTCTATCACTTTTGGTTCCGGTAATTCTGTTGACCATATTTGTGATATTCAGGCGCCACATGACATCTTGGAGCATGTTTTAGATAAAAAACAAAATGTGCCAAACACGTGATATTATGACGTTATACGCCGTTTTGAGCCATGTTTGAGCTTTCTATCACTTTTGGTTCCGGTAATTCTGTTGACCATATTTGTGATATTCAGGCGCCAAATGACATCTTGGAGCATGTTGGAGATAAAAAACAAAATGTGCCCAAAACGTGATATTATGACGTTATACGCCGTTCTGAGCCATGTTTGAACGTTCTATCACTTTTGGTTCCGGTAATTCTGTTGACCATATTTGTGATATTCAGGCGTCAAATGACATCTTGGAGCATGTTGGAGATAAAAAACAAAATGTGCCCAAAACGTGATATTATGACGTTATACGCCGTTTTGAGCCATGTTTGAACGTTCTATCACTTTTGGTTCCGGTAATTCTGTTGACATTTTTGTGATATTCAGGCGCCAAATGACATCTTGGAGCATGTTGGAGATAAAAAACAAAATGTGCCCAAAACGTGATATTATGACGTTATACGCCGTTCTGAGCCATGTTTGAACGTTCTATCACTTTTGGTTCCGGTAATTCTGTTGACCATATTTGTGATATTCAGGCGTCAAATGACATCTTGGAGCATGTTGGAGATAAAAAACAAAATGTGCCCAAAACGTGATATTATGACGTTATACGCCGTTCTGAGCCATGTTTGAACTTTCTATCACTTTCGGTTCCGATAATTCTGTTGACCATATTTGTGATATTCAGGGGCCAAATGACATCTTGGAGCATGTTGGAGATAAAAAACAAAATGTGCCCAAAACGTGATATTATGACGTTATACGCCGTTCTGAGCCATGTTTGAACTTTCTATCACTTTCGGTTCCGATAATTCTGTTGACCATATTTGTGATATTCAGGCACCAAATGACATCTTGGAGCATGTTTTAGATAAAAAACAAAATGTGCCCAAAACGTGATATTATGACGTTATACGCCGTTTTGAGCCATGTTTGAACGTTCTATCACTTTTGGTTCCGATAATTCTGCTGACCATATTTGTGATATTCAGGCGTCAAATGACATCTTTGAGCATGTTTTAGATAAAAAACAAAATGTGCCCAAAACGTGATATTATGACGTTATACGCCGTTTTGAGCCATGTTTGAGCTTTCTATCACTTTCGGTTCCGATAATTCTGTTGACCATATTTGTGATATTCAGGCGTCAAATGACATCTTTGAGCATGTTTTAGATAAAAAACAAAATGTGCCCAAAACGTGATATTATGACGTTATACGCCGTTTTGAGCCATGTTTGAGCTTTCTATCACTTTTGGTTCCGGTAATTCTGTTGACCATATATGTGATATTCAGGCGCCAAATGACATCTTGGAGCATGTTGGAGATAAAAAACAAAATGTGCCCAAAACGTGATATTATGACGTTATACGCCGTTTTGAGCCATGTTTGAACGTTCTATCCCTTTTGGTTCCGGTAATTCTGTTGAACATATTTGTGATATTCAGGCGTCAAATGACATCTTGGAGCATGTTGGAGATAAAAAACAAAATGTGCCCAAAACGGGATATTATTACGTTATACGCCGTTTTGAGCCATGTTTGAACTTTCTATCACTTTCGGTTCCGATAATTCTGTTGACCATATTTGTGATATTCAGGCGCCAAATGACATCTTGGAGCATGTTGGAGATAAAAAACAAAATGTGCCCAAAACGTGATATTATGTCGTTATACGCCGTTTTGAGCCATGTTTGAGCTTTCTATCACTTTCGGTTCCGATAATTCTGCTGACCATATTTGTGATATTCAGGCGTCAAATGACATCTTGGAGCATGTTGGAGATAAAAAACAAAATGTGCCCAAAACGGGATATTATTACGTTATACGCCGTTCTGAGCCATGTTTGAACTTTCTATCACTTTTGGTTCCGATAATTCTGTTGACCATATTTGTGATATTCAGGCGCCAAATGATATCTTGGAGCATGTTGGAGATAAAAAACAAAATGTGCCCAAAACGTGATATTATGACGTTATACGCTGTTCTGAGCCATGTTTGAACTTTCTATCACTTTCGGTTCCGATAATTCTGTTGACCATATTTGTGATATTCAGGCGCCAAATGGCATCTTGGAGCATGTTGGAGATAAAAAACCAAATGCCCCCAAAACGGGATATTATTACGTTATACGCCGTTTTGAGCCATGTTTGAACTTTCTATCACTTTTGGTTCCGGTAATTCTGTTGACCATATTTGTGATATTCAGGCGCCAAATGACATCTTGGAGCATGTTGGAGATAAAAAACAAATGCCCCCAAAACGGGATATTATGACGTTATACGCCGTTTTGTGCCATGTTTGAACTTTCTATCACTTTTGGTTCCGGCAATTCTGTTGACCATATTTGTGATATTCAGGCGCCAAATGACATCTTGGAGCATGTTGGAGATAAAAAACAAAATGTGCCCAAAACGTGATATTATGACGTTATACGCCGGTCTGAGCCATGTTTGAACTTTCTATCACTTTCGGTTCCGATAATTCTGTTGACCATATTTGTGATATTCAGGCGCCAAATGACATCTTGGAGCATGTTGGAGATAAAAATCAAATGCCCCCAAAACGGGATATTATGACGTTATACGCCGTTTTGTGCCATATTTGAACTTTCTATCACTTTCCGTTCCGATAATTCTGTTGACCATATTTGTGATATTCAGGCGCCAAATGACATCTTGGAGCATGTTGGAGATAAAAAACCAAATGCCCCAAAACGGGATATTATGACGTTATACGCCGTTTTGTGCCATGTTTGAGCTTTCTATCACTTTTGGTTCCGGCAATTCTGTTGACAATATTTGTGATATCCAGGCGCCAAATGACATCTTGGAGCATGTTGGAGATAAAAAACAAAATGTGCCCAAAACGTGATATTATGACGTTATACGCCGTTTTGAGCCATGTTTGAGCTTTCTATCACTTTCGGTTCCAATAATTCTGTTGACCATATTTGTGATATTCAGGCGCCAAATGACATCTTGGAGCATGTTGGAGATAAAAAACAAAATGTGCCCAAAACGTGATATTATGTCGTTATACGCCGTTCTGAGCCATGTTTGAACTTTCTATCACTTTCGGTTCCGATAATTCTGTTGACCATATTTGTGACATTCAGGCGTTAAATGACATCTTGGAGCATGTTGGAGATAAAAAACAAAATGTGCCCAAAACGTGATATTATGACGTTATACGCCGTTTTGAGCCATGTTTGAACTTTCTATCACTTTTGGTTCCGATAATTCTGTTGACCATATTTGTGATATTCAGGCGCCAAATGACATCTTGGAGCATGTTTTAGATAAAAAACAAAATGTGCCCAAAACGTGATATTATGACGTTATACGCCGTTCTGAGCCATGTTTGAACTTTCTATCACTTTCGGTTCCGATAATTCTGTTGACCATATTTGTGACATTCAGGCGTTAAATGACATCTTGGAGCATGTTGGAGATAAAAAACAAAATGTGCCCAAAACGTGATATTATGACGTTATACGCCGTTTTGAGCCATGTTTGAACGTTCTATCACTTTTGGTTCCGGTAATTCTGTTGACCATATTTGTGATATTCAGGCGTCAAATGACATCTTGGAGCATGTTGGAGATAAAAAACCAAATGCCCCCAAAACGGGATATTATGACGTTATACGCCGTTCTGAGCCATGTTTGAACTTTCTATCACTTTCGGTTCCGATAATTCTGTTGACCATATTTGTGATATTCAGGCGCCAAATGACATCTTGGAGCATGTTGGAGATAAAAAACAAATGCCCCCAAAACGGGATATTATGACGTTATACGCCGTTTTGTGCCATGTTTGAACTTTCTATCACTTTCCGTTCCGATAATTCTGTTGACCATATTTGTGATATTCAGGCGCCAAATGACATCTTGGAGCATGTTGGAGATAAAAAACCAAATGCCCCCAAAACGGGACATTATGACGTTATACGCCGTTTTGTGCCATGTTTGAGCTTTCTATCACTTTTGGTTCCGGCAATTCTGTTGACCATATTTGTGATATCCAGGCGCCAAATGACATCTTGGAGCATGTTGGAGATAAAAAACAAAATGTGCCCAAAACGTGATATTATGACGTTATACGCCGTTTTGAGCCATGTTTGAACTTTCTATCACTTTTGGTTCCGATAATTCTGCTGACCATATTTGTGATATTCAGGCGCCAAATGACATCTTTGAGCATGTTTTAGATAAAAAACAAAATGTGCCCAAAACATGATATTATGACGTCATACGCCGTTTTGAGCGATGTTGAACTTTCTATCACTTTCGGTTCCGATAATTCTGTTGACCATATTTGTGATATTCAGGGGCCAAATGACATCTTGGAGCATGTTGGAGATAAAAAACCAAATGCCCCCAAAACGGGATATTATGACGTTATACGCCGTTTTGAGCCATGTTTGAACTTTCTATCACTTTTGGTTCCGATAATTCTGTTGACCATATTAGTGATATTCAGGCGCCAAATGACATCTTGGAGCATGTTGGAGATAAAAAACAAAATGTGCCCAAAACGTGATATTATGACGTTATACGCCGTTCTGAGCCATGTTTGAACTTTCTATCACTTTCGGTTCCGATAATTCTGTTGACCATATTTGTGACATTCAGGCGTTAAATGACATCTTGGAGCATGTTGGAGATAAAAAACAAAATGTGCCCAAAACGTGATATTATGACGTTATACGCCGTTTTGAGCCATGTTTGAACTTTCTATCACTTTTGGTTCCGATAATTCTGTTGACCATATTTGTGATATTCAGGCGCCAAATGACATCTTGGAGCATGTTTTAGATAAAAAACAAAATGTGCCCAAAACGTGATATTATGACGTTATACGCCGTTTTGAGCCATGTTTGAGCTTTCTATCACCTTTGGTTCCGGTAATTCTGTTGACCATATTTGTGATATTCAGGCGTCAAATGACATCTTGGAGCATGTTGGAGATAAAAAACAAAATGTGCCCAAAACGTGATATTATGACGTTATACGCCGTTCTGAGCCATGTTTGAACTTTCTATCACTTTCGGTTCCAATAATTCTGTTGACCATATTTGTGATATTCAGGCGCCAAATGACATCTTGGAGCATGTTGGAGATAAAAAACAAAATGTGCCCAAAACGTGATATTATGTCGTTATACGCCGTTCTGAGCCATGTTTGAACTTTCTATCACTTTCGGTTCCGATAATTCTGTTGACCATATTTGTGACATTCAGGCGTTAAATGACATCTTGGAGCATGTTGGAGATAAAAAACAAAATGTGCCCAAAACGTGATATTATGACGTTATACGCCGTTCTGAGCCATGTTTGAACTTTCTATCACTTTCGGTTCCGATAATTCTGTTGACCATATTTGTGATATTCAGGGACCAAATGACATCTTGGAGCATGTTGGAGATAAAAAACCAAATGCCCCCAAAACGGGATATTATGACGTTATACGCCGTTTTGAGCCATGTTTGAACTTTCTATCACTTTTGGTTCCGGTAATTCTGTTGACCATATTTGTGATATTCAGGCGCCAAATGACATCTTGGAGCATGTTGGAGATAAAAAACAAATGCCCCCAAAACGGGATATTATGACGTTATACGCCGTTTTGTGCCATGTTTGAACTTTCTATCACTTTTGGTTCCGGCAATTCTGTTGACCATATTTGTGATATTCAGGCGCCAAATGACATCTTGGAGCATGTTGGAGATAAAAAACAAAATGTGCCCAAAACGTGATATTATGACGTTATACGCCGGTCTGAGCCATGTTTGAACTTTCTATCACTTTCGGTTCCGATAATTCTGTTGACCATATTTGTGATATTCAGGCGCCAAATGACATCTTGGAGCATGTTGGAGATAAAAAACAAATGCCCCCAAAACGGGATATTATGACGTTATACGCCGTTTTGTGCCATGTTTGAACTTTCTATCACTTTTGGTTCCGGCAATTCTGTTGACCATATTTGTGATATTCAGGCGCCAAATGACATCTTGGAGCATGTTGGAGATAAAAAACAAAATGTGCCCAAAACGTGATATTATGACGTTATACGCCGGTCTGAGCCATGTTTGAACTTTCTATCACTTTCGGTTCCGATAATTCTGTTGACCATATTTGTGATATTCAGGCGCCAAATGACATCTTGGAGCATGTTGGAGATAAAAAACAAATGCCCCCAAAACGGGATATTATGACGTTATACGCCGTTTTGTGCCATGTTTGAACTTTCTATCACTTTCCGTTCCGATAATTCTGTTGACCATATTTGTGATATTCAGGCGCCAAATGACATCTTGGAGCATGTTGGAGATAAAAAACCAAATGCCCCCAAAACGGGATATTATGACGTTATACGCCGTTTTGTGCCATGTTTGAGCTTTCTATCACTTTTGGTTCCGGCAATTCTGTTGACAATATTTGTGATATCCAGGCGCCAAATGACATCTTGGAGCATGTTGGAGATAAAAAACAAAATGTGCCCAAAACGTGATATTATGACGTTATACGCCGTTTTGAGCCATGTTTGAGCTTTCTATCACTTTCGGTTCCAATAATTCTGTTGACCATATTTGTGATATTCAGGCGCCAAATGACATCTTGGAGCATGTTGGAGATAAAAAACAAAATGTGCCCAAAACGTGATATTATGTCGTTATACGCCGTTCTGAGCCATGTTTGAACTTTCTATCACTTTCGGTTCCGATAATTCTGTTGACCATATTTGTGACATTCAGGCGTTAAATGACATCTTGGAGCATGTTGGAGATAAAAAACAAAATGTGCCCAAAACGTGATATTATGACGTTATACGCCGTTTTGAGCCATGTTTGAACTTTCTATCACTTTTGGTTCCGATAATTCTGTTGACCATATTTGTGATATTCAGGCGCCAAATGACATCTTGGAGCATGTTTTAGATAAAAAACAAAATGTGCCCAAAACGTGATATTATGACGTTATACGCCGTTCTGAGCCATGTTTGAACTTTCTATCACTTTCGGTTCCGATAATTCTGTTGACCATATTTGTGACATTCAGGCGTTAAATGACATCTTGGAGCATGTTGGAGATAAAAAACAAAATGTGCCCAAAACGTGATATTATGACGTTATACGCCGTTTTGAGCCATGTTTGAACGTTCTATCACTTTTGGTTCCGGTAATTCTGTTGACCATATTTGTGATATTCAGGCGTCAAATGACATCTTGGAGCATGTTGGAGATAAAAAACCAAATGCCCCCAAAACGGGATATAATGACGTTATACGCCGTTCTGAGCCATGTTTGAACTTTCTATCACTTTCGGTTCCGATAATTCTGTTGACCATATTTGTGATATTCAGGCGCCAAATGACATCTTGGAGCATGTTGGAGATAAAAAACAAATGCCCCCAAAACGGGATATTATGACGTTATACGCCGTTTTGTGCCATGTTTGAACTTTCTATCACTTTCCGTTCCGATAATTCTGTTGACCATATTTGTGATATTCAGGCGCCAAATGACATCTTGGAGCATGTTGGAGATAAAAAACCAAATGCCCCCAAAACGGGACATTATGACGTTATACGCCGTTTTGTGCCATGTTTGAGCTTTCTATCACTTTTGGTTCCGGCAATTCTGTTGACCATATTTGTGATATCCAGGCGCCAAATGACATCTTGGAGCATGTTGGAGATAAAAAACAAAATGTGCCCAAAACGTGATATTATGACGTTATACGCCGTTTTGAGCCATGTTTGAACTTTCTATCACTTTTGGTTCCGATAATTCTGCTGACCATATTTGTGATATTCAGGCGCCAAATGACATCTTTGAGCATGTTTTAGATAAAAAACAAAATGTGCCCAAAACGTGATATTATGACGTCATACGCCGTTTTGAGCGATGTTGAACTTTCTATCACTTTCGGTTCCGATAATTCTGTTGACCATATTTGTGATATTCAGGGGCCAAATGACATCTTGGAGCATGTTGGAGATAAAAAACCAAATGCCCCCAAAACGGGATATTATGACGTTATACGCCGTTTTGAGCCATGTTTGAACTTTCTATCACTTTTGGTTCCGATAATTCTGTTGACCATATTAGTGATATTCAGGCGCCAAATGACATCTTGGAGCATGTTGGAGATAAAAAACAAAATGTGCCCAAAACGTGATATTATGACGTTATACGCCGTTCTGAGCCATGTTTGAACTTTCTATCACTTTCGGTTCCGATAATTCTGTTGACCATATTTGTGACATTCAGGCGTTAAATGACATCTTGGAGCATGTTGGAGATAAAAAACAAAATGTGCCCAAAACGTGATATTATGTCGTTATACGCCGTTCTGAGCCATGTTTGAACTTTCTATCACTTTCGGTTCCGATAATTCTGTTGACCATATTTGTGACATTCAGGCGTTAAATGACATCTTGGAGCATGTTGGAGATAAAAAACAAAATGTGCCCAAAACGTGATATTATGACGTTATACGCCGTTCTGAGCCATGTTTGAACTTTCTATCACTTTCGGTTCCGATAATTCTGTTGACCATATTTGTGATATTCAGGGACCAAATGACATCTTGGAGCATGTTGGAGATAAAAAACCAAATGCCCCCAAAACGGGATATTATGACGTTATACGCCGTTTTGAGCCATGTTTGAACTTTCTATCACTTTTGGTTCCGGTAATTCTGTTGACCATATTTGTGATATTCAGGCGCCAAATGACATCTTGGAGCATGTTGGAGATAAAAAACAAATGCCCCCAAAACGGGATATTATGACGTTATACGCCGTTTTGTGCCATGTTTGAACTTTCTATCACTTTTGGTTCCGGCAATTCTGTTGACCATATTTGTGATATTCAGGCGCCAAATGACATCTTGGAGCATGTTGGAGATAAAAAACAAAATGTGCCCAAAACGTGATATTATGACGTTATACGCCGGTCTGAGCCATGTTTGAACTTTCTATCACTTTCGGTTCCGATAATTCTGTTGACCATATTTG
Organism: Onthophagus taurus; assembly: GCF_036711975.1. Taxonomy (NCBI): domain Eukaryota; kingdom Metazoa; phylum Arthropoda; class Insecta; order Coleoptera; family Scarabaeidae; genus Onthophagus; species Onthophagus taurus. The sequence continues at coordinate 21,342,274 of NC_091966.1, forward strand.
TGATATTCAGGCGCCAAATGACATCTTGGAGCATGTTGGAGATAAAAAACAAATGCCCCCAAAACGGGATATTATGACGTTATACGCCGTTTTGTGCCATGTTTGAACTTTCTATCACTTTCCGTTCCGATAATTCTGTTGACCATATTTGTGATATTCAGGCGCCAAATGACATCTTGGAGCATGTTGGAGATAAAAAACCAAATGCCCCCAAAACGGGATATTATGACGTTATACGCCGTTTTGTGCCATGTTTGAGCTTTCTATCACTTTTGGTTCCGGCAATTCTGTTGACAATATTTGTGATATCCAGGCGCCAAATGACATCTTGGAGCATGTTGGAGATAAAAAACAAAATGTGCCCAAAACGTGATATTATGACGTTATACGCCGTTTTGAGCCATGTTTGAGCTTTCTATCACTTTCGGTTCCAATAATTCTGTTGACCATATTTGTGATATTCAGGCGCCAAATGACATCTTGGAGCATGTTGGAGATAAAAAACAAAATGTGCCCAAAACGTGATATTATGTCGTTATACGCCGTTCTGAGCCATGTTTGAACTTTCTATCACTTTCGGTTCCGATAATTCTGTTGACCATATTTGTGATATTCAGGGGCCAAATGACATCTTGGAGCATGTTGGAGATAAAAAACCAAATGCCCCCAAAACGGGATATTATGACGTTATACGCCGTTTTGAGCCATGTTTGAACTTTCTATCACTTTTGGTTCCGATAATTCTGTTGACCATATTAGTGATATTCAGGCGCCAAATGACATCTTGGAGCATGTTGGAGATAAAAAACAAAATGTGCCCAAAACGTGATATTATGACGTTATACGCCGTTCTGAGCCATGTTTGAACTTTCTATCACTTTCGGTTCCGATAATTCTGTTGACCATATTTGTGACATTCAGGCGTTAAATGACATCTTGGAGCATGTTGGAGATAAAAAACAAAATGTGCCCAAAACGTGATATTATGACGTTATACGCCGTTTTGAGCCATGTTTGAACTTTCTATCACTTTTGGTTCCGATAATTCTGTTGACCATATTTGTGATATTCAGGCGCCAAATGACATCTTGGAGCATGTTTTAGATAAAAAACAAAATGTGCCCAAAACGTGATATTATGACGTTATACGCCGTTTTGAGCCATGTTTGAGCTTTCTATCACCTTTGGTTCCGGTAATTCTGTTGACCATATTTGTGATATTCAGGCGTCAAATGACATCTTGGAGCATGTTGGAGATAAAAAACAAAATGTGCCCAAAACGTGATATTATGACGTTATACGCCGTTCTGAGCCATGTTTGAACTTTCTATCACTTTCGGTTCCAATAATTCTGTTGACCATATTTGTGATATTCAGGCGCCAAATGACATCTTGGAGCATGTTGGAGATAAAAAACAAAATGTGCCCAAAACGTGATATTATGTCGTTATACGCCGTTCTGAGCCATGTTTGAACTTTCTATCACTTTCGGTTCCGATAATTCTGTTGACCATATTTGTGACATTCAGGCGTTAAATGACATCTTGGAGCATGTTGGAGATAAAAAACAAAATGTGCCCAAAACGTGATATTATGACGTTATACGCCGTTCTGAGCCATGTTTGAACTTTCTATCACTTTCGGTTCCGATAATTCTGTTGACCATATTTGTGATATTCAGGGACCAAATGACATCTTGGAGCATGTTGGAGATAAAAAACCAAATGCCCCCAAAACGGGATATTATGACGTTATACGCCGTTTTGAGCCATGTTTGAACTTTCTATCACTTTTGGTTCCGGTAATTCTGTTGACCATATCTGTGACATTCAGGCGTCAAATGACATCTTGGAGCATGTTGGAGATAAAAAACAAAATGTGCCCAAAACGTGATATTATGACGTTATACGCCGTTTTGAGCCATGTTTGAACGTTCTATCACTTTTGGTTCCGGTAATTCTGTTGACCATATTTGTGATATTCAGGCGTCAAATGACATCTTGGAGCATGTTGGAGATAAAAAACAAAATGTGCCCAAAACGTGATATTATGACGTTATACGCCGTTCTGAGCCATGTTTGAACTTTCTATCACTTTCGGTTTCGATAATTCTGTTGACCATATTTGTGATATTCAGGCGCCAAATGACATCTTGGAGCATGTTGGAGATAAAAAACAAAATGTGCCCAAAACGTGATATTATGTCGTTATACGCCGTTCTGAGCCATGTTTGAACTTTCTATCACTTTCGGTTCCGATAATTCTGTTGACCATATTTGTGACATTCAGGCGTTAAATGACATCTTGGAGCATGTTGGAGATAAAAAACAAAATGTGCCCAAAACGTGATATTATGACGTTATACGCCGTTTTGAGCCATGTTTGAGCTTTCTATCACCTTTGGTTCCGGTAATTCTGTTGACCATATTTGTGATATTCAGGCGTCAAATGACATCTTGGAGCATGTTGGAGATAAAAAACAAAATGTGCCCAAAACGTGATATTATGACGTTATACGCCGTTCTGAGCCATGTTTGAACTTTCTATCACTTTCGGTTCCGATAATTCTGTTGACCATATTTGTGAAATTCAGGCGCCAAATGACATCTTGGAGCATGTTGGAGATAAAAAACAAAATGTGCCCAAAACGTGATATTATGTCGTTATACGCCGTTCTGAGCCATGTTTGAACTTTCTATCACTTTTGGTTCCGGTAATTCTGTTGACCATATCTGTGACATTCAGGCGTCAAATGACATCTTGGAGCATGTTGGAGATAAAAAACAAAATGTGCCCAAAACGTGATATTATGACGTTATACGCCGTTTTGAGCCATGTTTGAACGTTCTATCACTTTTGGTTCCGGTAATTCTGTTGACCATATTTGTGATATTCAGGCGCCAAATGACATCTTGGAGCATGTTGGAGATAAAAAACAAAATGTGCCCAAAACGTGATATTATGTCGTTATACGCCGTTCTGAGCCATGTTTGAACTTTCTATCACTTTCGGTTCCGATAATTCTGTTGACCATATTTGTGACATTCAGGCGTTAAATGACATCTTGGAGCATGTTGGAGATAAAAAACAAAATGTGCCCAAAACGTGATATTATGACGTTATACGCCGTTTTGAGCCATGTTTGAGCTTTCTATCACCTTTGGTTCCGGTAATTCTGTTGACCATATTTGTGATATTCAGGCGTCAAATGACATCTTGGAGCATGTTGGAGATAAAAAACAAAATGTGCCCAAAACGTGATATTATGACGTTATACGCCGTTCTGAGCCATGTTTGAACTTTCTATCACTTTCGGTTCCGATAATTCTGTTGACCATATTTGTGATATTCAGGCGCCAAATGACATCTTGGAGCATGTTGGAGATAAAAAACAAAATGTGCCCAAAACGTGATATTATGTCGTTATACGCCGTTCTGAGCCATGTTTGAACTTTCTATCACTTTCGGTTCCGATAATTCTGTTGACCATATTTGTGACATTCAGGCGTTAAATGACATCTTGGAGCATGTTGGAGATAAAAAACAAAATGTGCCCAAAACGTGATATTATGACGTTATACGCCGTTTTGAGCCATGTTTGAGCTTTCTATCACCTTTGGTTCCGGTAATTCTGTTGACCATATTTGTGATATTCAGGCGTCAAATGACATCTTGGAGCATGTTGGAGATAAAAAACAAAATGTGCCCAAAACGTGATATTATGACGTTATACGCCGTTCTGAGCCATGTTTGAACTTTCTATCACTTTCGGTTCCGATAATTCTGTTGACCATATTTGTGATATTCAGGGGCCAAATGACATCTTGGAGCATGTTGGAGATAAAAAACCAAATGCCCCCAAAACGGGATATTATGACGTTATACGCCGTTTTGAGCCATGTTTGAACTTTCTATCACTTTTGGTTCCGGTAATTCTGTTGACCATATCTGTGACATTCAGGCGTCAAATGATATCTTGGAGCATGTTGGAGATAAAAAACAAAATGTGCCCAAAACGTGATATTATGACGTTATACGCCGTTTTGAGCCATGTTTGAACGTTCTATCACTTTTGGTTCCGGTAATTCTGTTGACCATATTTGTGATATTCAGGCGTCAAATGACATCTTGGAGCATGTTGGAGATAAAAAACCAAATGCCCCCAAAACGGGATATTATGACGTTATACGCCGTTCTGAGCCATGTTTGAACTTTCTATCACTTTCGGTTCCGATAATTCTGTTGACCATATTTGTGATATTCAGGCGCCAAATGACATCTTGGAGCATGTTGGAGATAAAAAACAAATGCCCCCAAAACGGGATATTATGACGTTATACGCCGTTTTGTGCCATGTTTGAACTTTCTATCACTTTCCGTTCCGATAATTCTGTTGACCATATTTGTGATATTCAGGCGCCAAATGACATCTTGGAGCATGTTGGAGATAAAAAACCAAATGCCCCCAAAACGGGATATTATGACGTTATACGCCGTTTTGTGCCATGTTTGAGCTTTCTATCACTTTTGGTTCCGGCAATTTTGTTGACCATATTTGTGATATCCAGGCGCCAAATGACATCTTGGAGCATGTTGGAGATAAAAAACAAAATGTGCCCAAAACGTGATATTATGACGTTATACGCCGTTTTGAGCCATGTTTGAACGTTCTATCACTTTTGGTTCCGATAATTATGCTGACCATATTTGTGATATTCAGGCGCCAAATGACATCTTTGAGCATGTTTTAGATAAAAAACAAAATGTGCCCAAAACGTGATATTATGACGTCATACGCCGTTTTGAGCGATGTTTGAACTTTCTATCACTTTCGGTTCCGATAATTCTGTTGACCATATTTGTGATATTCAGGCGTCAAATGACATCTTGGAGCATGTTGGAGATAAAAAACAAAATGTGCCCAAAACGTGATATTATGTCGTTATACGCCGTTCTGAGCCATGTTTGAACTTTCTATCACTTTCGGTTCCGATAATTCTGTTGACCATATTTGTGACATTCAGGCGTTAAATGACATCTTGGAGCATGTTGGAGATAAAAAACAAAATGTGCCCAAAACGTGATATTATGACGTTATACGCCGTTTTGAGCCATGTTTGAACTTTCTATCACTTTTGGTTCCGATAATTCTGTTGACCATATTTGTGATATTCAGGCGCCAAATGACATCTTGGAGCATGTTGGAGATAAAAAACAAAATGTGCCCAAAACGTGATATTATGTCGTTATACGCCGTTCTGAGCCATGTTTGAACTTTCTATCACTTTCGGTTCCGATAATTCTGTTGACCATACTTGTGACATTCAGGCGTTAAATGACATCTTGGAGCATGTTGGAGATAAAAAACAAAATGTGCCCAAAACGTGATATTATGACGTTATACGCCGTTTTGAGCCATGTTTGAGCTTTCTATCACCTTTGGTTCCGGTAATTCTGTTGACCATATTTGTGATATTCAGGCGTCAAATGACATCTTGGAGCATGTTGGAGATAAAAAACAAAATGTGCCCAAAACGTGATATTATGACGTTATACGCCGTTCTGAGCCATGTTTGAACTTTCTATCACTTTTGGTTCCGATAATTCTGCTGACCATATTTGTGATATTCAGGCGCCAAATGACATCTTTGAGCATGTTTTAGATAAAAAACAAAATGTGCCCAAAACGTGATATTATGACGTCATACGCCGTTTTGAGCGATGTTTGAACTTTCTATCACTTTCGGTTCCGATAATTCTGTTGACCATATTTGTGATATTCAGGCGTCAAATGACATCTTGGAGCATGTTGGAGATAAAAAACAAAATGTGCCCAAAACGTGATATTATGACGTTATACGCCGTTCTGAGCCATGTTTGAACTTTCTATCACTTTCGGTTCCGATAATTCTGTTGACCATATTTGTGACATTCAGGCGTTAAATGACATCTTGGAGCATGTTGGAGATAAAAAACAAAATGTGCCCAAAAGGTGATATTATGACGTTATACGCCGTTTTGAGCCATGTTTGAACTTTCTATCACTTTTGGTTCCGATAATTCTGTTGACCATATTTGTGATATTCAGGCGCCAAATGACATCTTGGAGCATGTTTTAGATAAAAAACAAAATGTGCCCAAAACGTGATATTATGACGTTATACGCCGTTTTGAGCCATGTTTGAGCTTTCTATCACCTTTGGTTCCGGTAATTCTGTTGACCATATTTGTGATATTCAGGCGTCAAATGACATCTTGGAGCATGTTGGAGATAAAAAACAAAATGTGCCCAAAACGTGATATTATGACGTTATACGCCGTTCTGAGCCATGTTTGAACTTTCTATCACTTTTGGTTCCGATAATTCTGCTGACCATATTTGTGATATTCAGGCGCCAAATGACATCTTTGAGCATGTTTTAGATAAAAAACAAAATGTGCCCAAAACGTGATATTATGACGTCATACGCCGTTTTGAGCGATGTTTGAACTTTCTATCACTTTCGGTTCCGATAATTCTGTTGACCATATTTGTGATATTCAGGCGTCAAATGACATCTTGGAGCATGTTGGAGATAAAAAACAAAATGTGCCCAAAACGTGATATTATGACGTTATACGCCGTTCTGAGCCATGTTTGAACTTTCTATCACTTTCGGTTCCGATAATTCTGTTGACCATATTTGTGACATTCAGGCGTTAAATGACATCTTGGAGCATGTTGGAGATAAAAAACAAAATGTGCCCAAAACGTGATATTATGACGTTATACGCCGTTTTGAGCCATGTTTGAACTTTCTATCACTTTTGGTTCCGATAATTCTGTTGACCATATTTGTGATATTCAGCGCCAAATGATATCTTGGAGCATGTTTTAGATAAAAAACAAAATGTGCCCAAAACGTGATATTATGACGTTATACGCCGTTTTGAGCCATGTTTGAGCTTTCTATCACCTTTGGTTCCGGTAATTCTGTTGACCATATTTGTGATATTCAGGCGTCAGATGACATCTTGGAGCATGTTGGAGATAAAAAACAAAATGTGCCCAAAACGTGATATTATGACGTTATACGCCGTTCTGTGCCATGTTTGAACATTCTATCACTTTCGGTTCCGATAATTCTGTTGACCATATTTGTGATATTCAGGCGCCAAATGACATCTTGGAGCATGTTGGAGATAAAAAACAAAATGTGCCCAAAACGTGATATTATGTCGTTATACGCCGTTCTGAGCCATGTTTGAACTTTCTATCACTTTCGGTTCCGATAATTCTGTTGACCATATTTGTGATATTCAGGGGCCAAATGACATCTTGGAGCATGTTGGAGATAAAAAACCAAATGCCCCCAAAACGGGATATTATGACGTTATACGCCGTTTTGAGCCATGTTTGAACTTTCTATCACTTTTGGTTCCGGTAATTCTGTTGACCATATTTGTGACATTCAGGCGTCAAATGACATCTTGGAGCATGTTGGAGATAAAAAACAAAATGTGCCCAAAACGTGATATTATGACGTTATACGCCGTTCTGAGCCATGTTTGAACTTTCTATCACTTTCGGTTCCAATAATTCTGTTGACCATATTTGTGATATTCAGACGCCAAATGACATCTTGGAGCATGTTGGAGATAAAAAACAAAATGTGCCCAAAACGTGATATTATGTCGTTATACGCCGTTCTGAGCCATGTTTGAACTTTCTATCACTTTCGGTTCCGATAATTCTGTTGACCATATTTGTGACATTCAGGCGTTAAATGACATCTTGGAGCATGTTGGAGATAAAAAACAAAATGTGCCCAAAACGTGATATTATGACGTTATACGCCGTTTTGAGCCATGTTTGAACTTTCTATCACTTTCGGTTCCAATAATTCTGTTGACCATATTTGTGATATTCAGGCGCCAAATGACATCTTGGAGCATGTTGGAGATAAAAAACAAATGCCCCCAAAACGGGATATTATGACGTTATACGCCGTTTTGAGCCATGAATTTTGAACTTTCTATCACTTTTGGTTCCGGTAATTCGGTTGACCATATTTGTGATATTCAGGCACCAAATATCATCTTGGAGCATGTTGGAGATAAAAAACCAAATGCCCCCAAAACGGGATATTATGACGTTATACGCCGTTTTGTGCCATGTTTGAGCTTTCTATCACTTTTGGTTCCGGTAATTCTGTTGACCATATTTGTGATATCCAGGCGCCAAATGACATCTTGGAGCATGTTGGAGATAAAAAACCAAATGCCCCCAAAACGTGATATTATGACGTTATACGCCGTTTTGAGCCGTGTTTGAACTTTCTATCACTTTTGGTTCCGGTAATTCTGTTGACCATATTTGTGATATTCAGGCGTCAAATGACATCTTGGAGCATGTTGGAGATAAAAAACAAAATGTGCCCAAAACGTGATATTATGACGTTATACGCCGTTTTGAGCCATGTTTGAACGTTCTATCACTTTTGGTTCCGGTAATTCTGTTGACCATATTTGTGATATTCAGGCGCCAAATGACATCTTGGAGCATGTTGGAGATAAAAAACAAAATGTGCCCAAAACGTGATATTATGACGTTATACGCCGTTCTGAGCCATGTTTGAACTTTCTATCACTTTCGGTTCCGGTAATTCTGTTGACCATATTTGTGATATTCAGGCGTCAAATGACCATCTTGGAGCATGTTGGAGATAAAAAACAAAATGTGCCCAAAACGTGATATTATGACGTTATACGCCGTTTTGAGCCATGTTTGAACGTTCTATCACTTTTGGTTCCGATAATTCTGTTGACCATATTTGTGATATTCAGGAGCCAAATGACATCTTGGAGCATGTTGGAGATAAAAAACCAAATGCCCCCAAAACGGGATATTATGACGTTATACGCCGTTCTGAGCCATGTTTGAGCTATCTATCACTTTTGGTTCCGGTAATTCTGTTGACCATATTTGTGATATTCAGGCGCCAAATGACATCTTGGAGCATGTTGGAGATAAAAAACAAAATGTGCCCAAAACGTGATATTATGACGTTATACGCCGCTTTGAGCCATGTTTGAGCTTTCTATCACTTTTGGTTCCGGTAATTCTGTTGACCATATATGTGATATTCAGGCGCCAAATGACATCTTGGAGCATGTTGGAGATAAAAAACAAAATGTGCCCAAAACGTGATATTATGACGTTATACGCCGTTTTGAGCCATGTTTGAACGTTCTATAACTTTTGGTTCCGGTAATTCTGTTGACCATATTTGTGATATTCAGGCGCCAAATGACATCTTGGAGCATGTTTTAGATAAAAAACAAAATGTGCCCAAAACGTGATATTATGACGTTATACGCCGTTTTGAGCCATGTTTGAACGTTCTATCACTTTTGGTTCCGGTAATTCTGTTGACCATCTTTGTGATATTCAGGCGCCAAATGACATCTTGGAGCATGTTGGAGATAAAAAACAAAATGTGCCCAAAACGTAATATTATGACGTTATACGCCGTTTTGAGCCATGTTTGAACTTTCTATCACTTTTGGTTCCGATAATTCTGCTGACCATATTTGTGATATTCAGGCGTCAAATGACATCTTTGAGCATGTTTTAGATAAAAAACAAAATGTGCCCAAAACGTGATATTATGACGTTATACGCCGTTTTGAGCCATGTTTGAGCTTTCTATCACTTTTGGTTCCGGTAATTCTGTTGACCATATTTGTGATATTCTGGCGTCAAATGACATCTTGGAGCATGTTGGAGATAAAAAACAAAATGTGCCCAAAACGTGATATTATGACGTTATACGCCGCTTTGAGCCATGTTTGAGCTTTCTATCACTTTTGGTTCCGGTAATTCTGTTGACCATATATGTGATATTCAGGCGCCAAATGACATCTTGGAGCATGTTGGAGATAAAAAACAAAATGTGCTCAAAACGTGATATTATGACGTTATACGCCGTTTTGAGCCATGTTTGAACGTTCTATCACTTTTGGTTCCGGTAATTCTGTTGACCATATTTGTGATATTCTGGCGTCAAATGACATCTTGGAGCATGTTGGAGATAAAAAACAAAATGTGCCCAAAACGTGATATTATGACGTTATACGCCGCTTTGAGCCATGTTTGAGCTTTCTATCACTTTTGGTTCCGGTAATTCTGTTGACCATATTTGTGATATTCAGGCGCCAAATGACATCTTGGAGCATGTTTTAGATAAAAAACAAAATGTGCCCAAAACGTGATATTATGACGTTATACGCCGTTTTGAGCCATCTTTGAGCTTTCTATCACTTTTGGTTCCGGTAATTCTGTTGACCATATTTGTGATATTCAGGCGCCAAATGACATCTTGGAGCATGTTTTAGATAAAAAACAAAATGTGCCCAAAACGTGATATTATGACGTTATACGCCGTTTTGAGCCATGTTTGAACGTTCTATCACTTTTGGTTCCGGTAATTCTGTTGACCATCTTTGTGATATTCAGGCGCCAAATGACATCTTGGAGCATGTTGGAGATAAAAAACAAAATGTGCCCAAAACGTAATATTATGACGTTATACGCCGTTTTGAGCCATGTTTGAACTTTCTATCACTTTTGGTTCCGATAATTCTGCTGACCATATTTGTGATATTCAGGCGTCAAATGACATCTTTGAGCATGTTTTAGATAAAAAACAAAATGTGCCCAAAACGTGATATTATGACGTTATACGCCGTTTTGAGCCATGTTTGAGCTTTCTATCACTTTTGGTTCCGGTAATTCTGTTGACCATATTTGTGATATTCTGGCGTCAAATGACATCTTGGAGCATGTTGGAGATAAAAAACAAAATGTGCCCAAAACGTGATATTATGACGTTATACGCCGCTTTGAGCCATGTTTGAGCTTTCTATCACTTTTGGTTCCGGTAATTCTGTTGACCATATATGTGATATTCAGGCGCCAAATGACATCTTGGAGCATGTTGGAGATAAAAAACAAAATGTGCCCAAAACGTGATATTATGACGTTATACGCCGTTTTGAGCCATGTTTGAACGTTCTATCACTTTTGGTTCCGGTAATTCTGTTGACCATATTTGTGATATTCTGGCGTCAAATGACATCTTGGAGCATGTTGGAGATAAAAAACAAAATGTGCCCAAAACGTGATATTATGACGTTATACGCCGCTTTGAGCCATGTTTGAGCTTTCTATCACTTTTGGTTCCGGTAATTCTGTTGACCATATATGTGATATTCAGGCGCCAAATGACATCTTGGAGCATGTTGGAGATAAAAAACAAAATGTGCCCAAAACGTGATATTATGACGTTATACGCCGTTTTGAGCCATGTTTGAACGTTCTATCACTTTTGGTTCCGGTAATTCTGTTGACCATATTTGTGATATTCAGGCGCCAAATGACATCTTGGAGCATGTTTTAGATAAAAAACAAAATGTGCCCAAAACGTGATATTATGACGTTATACGCCGTTTTGAGCCATCTTTGAGCTTTCTATCACTTTTGGTTCCGGTAATTCTGTTGACCATATATGTGATATTCAGGCGACAAATGACATCTTGGAGCATGTTGGAGATAAAAAACAAAATGTGCCCAAAACGTGATATTATGACGTTATACGCCGTTCTGAGCCATGTTTGAGCTTTCTATCACTTTCGGTTCCGATAATTTTGTTGACCATATTTGTGATATTCAGGGGCCAAATAACATCTTGGAGCATGTTGGAGATAAAAAACCAAATGCCCCCAAAACGTGATATAATGACGTTATACGCCGTTCTGAGCCATGTTTGAACGTTCTATCACTTTTGATTCCGGTAATTCTGTTGACCATATTTGTGATATTCAGGCGTCAAATGACATCTTGGAGCATGTTGGAGATATAAAACAAAATGTGCCCAAAACGTGATATTATGACGTTATACGCCGTTTTGAGCCATGTTTGAACTTTCTGTCACTTTTGGTTCCGGTAATTCTGTTGACCATATTTGTGATATTCAGGCGTCAAATGACATCTTGGAGCATGTTGGAGATAAAAAACAAAATGTGTCCAAAACGTGATATTATGACGTTATACGCCGTTTTGAGCCATGTTTGAACTTTCTACCGGTAATTCTGTTGACCATATTTGTGATATTCAGGCGCCAAATGACATCTTGGAGCATGTTGGAGATAAAAAACCAAATGCCCCCAAAACGGGATATTATGACGTTATACGCCGTTTTGAGCCATGTTTGAACTTTCTATCACTTTTGGTTCCGGTAATTCTGTTGACCATATTTGTGATATTCAGGCGCCAAATGACATCTTGGAGCATGTTGGAGATAAAAAACAAAATGTGCCCAAAACGTGATATTATGACGTTATACGCCGTTCTGACCCATGTTTGAACTTTCTATCACTTTCGGTTCCGATAATTCTGTTGACCATATTTGTGATATTCAGGCGCCAAATGACATCTTGGAGCATGTTGGAGATAAAAAACCAAATGCCCCCAAAACGGGATATTATTACGTTATACGCCGTTTTGAGCCATGTTTGAACTTTCTATCACTTTTGGTTCCGGTAATTCTGTTGACCATATTTGTGATATTCATGCGCCAAATGACATCTTGGAGCATGTTTTAGATGAAAAACAAAATGTGCCCAAAACGTGATATTATGACGTTATACGCCGTTTTGAGCCATGTTTGAGCTTTCTATCACTTTTGGTTCCGGTAATTCTGTTGACCATATATGTGATATTCAGGCGCCAAATAACATCTTGGAGCATGTTGGAGATAAAAAACAAAATGTGCCCAAAACGTGATATTATGACGTTATACGCCGTTTTGAGCCATGTTTGAACTTTCTATCACTTTTGGTTCCGATAATTCTGCTGACCATATTTGTGATATTCAGGCGTCAAATGACATCTTTGAGCATGTTGGAGATAAAAAACAAAATGTGCCCAAAACGTGATATTATGACGTTATACGCCGTTTTGAGCCATGTTTGAACTTTCTATCACTTTTGGTTCCGATAATTCTGCTGACCATATTTGTGATATTCAGGCGTCAAATGACATCTTTGAGCATTGTGGCAACCACCACAATTATAAATTAAATCATAAATGAATAAATCATAGTAATAAGTTCTTTTTTAAACAAAAATTGTAAATCCATAGTGATACAAAAAGTTTGTTTATTATTATTATTATAACAAAATAAAAAGTCAAGTCACGTTGTAACGAAAAATTGGTTTTAATCTCTTTTTAAATTGTCCCACAAATTGGTGACTCTTCCCACAAATTGGTGACTCTTCCCACAAATTGGTGACTCTTCCCACAAATTGGTGACCCCGAACAAGAACTAACCCGACATCGAAAAAGAAGTAACCCAACGTTAAGTTATAAGAACCAATAAGAACCCGACGTTTTGGAGAAAGAAGTGAAAGATTTGACGTAAATTAGAATTGTCTTCGTCGTTTTCTTCATCCAATTCTCTCCAACCTCGCACCAGTGACCGAGCCTGCTATTTTTCCACAACCACAACTACTTGGTGATACCTATCCAGCGACCATCCACGAGTCTACATCCGGATTTTAGAGACGAAACCTACATTGCAGGTATTTCGATTACTGATAAGGGTTAATAAGTGTTGATCAGCAATATAATTATTTGAACCTAAATAAGTATCCTACTACAATCATGAATACTTCTGGTGATCAAAGCGTTGACATTGTCACCAATATTAGATTGCCTCCCTTCTGGAATGCAAATCCTGCTGCATGGTTTCACCAAATTGAAGCGCAATTCAACCTGTCAAGAATAACTAATGATAAAACAAAATATAATTTGGTAATTACGCATTTACCTACCGAGATAGTTTCGATTGTTTACGACGTCGTAGATGCTCCACCGGATATCGATTCATACTTATACTTAAAAAACACTTTGATCAATAGGCTTTCTCTAAGTGAAGAGAAACGTCTTGATGATCTCCTTTCCGGCTCTCAGATGGGAGATCAAAAACCATCTGATTTCTATAGGAGTATGTTATCGACAGTCGGTGGATCGCAAGTCGTAAGTCCAAATTTATTGCTAAAACTTTGGCAGAGAAGATTGCCCCAAACTATCTCGGTAGCGTTATTGTCTTCAGGTAAAGATGAGATCAATGATTTGCTTAACATAGCCGATAAAATCTGGGATTCATTATTTTTTTCAACGACTCGTTTTCCTAAAATTGAAGTCAACAAAATTAACGACGAGTCCTCTTCCAATGTGCATACAACTTCTCAATTGTTACAAGCCATAAATAACCTTTCAGTTTCTATTGATAAAAACTCACAACAACTTCATCAATGGCAATCAAATATCCAGACGAGCATTAACTCTCTTGCTGCTCGACTTAACAAACCTGACATAGCAACAAATCTTTGCTATAATTGTAAGATATTAAGGTATCGATCACCTCGTCCAAGAAGTTCTTCCAGGCAACGTCAAAACCATATCTGTTATTATCATTCCAAGTATGGCGATAAAGCACGAAACTGCGAAAAAGAATGTATGTTTTATAATTCCTTTAAAGACACAAATCTTTCATCATCTTCACAGAACCAAAAAAACTGAAACAAGTTTCGCTAGAGAACAACAATTCAATAAATTCAAAATTTGATTCAAAACAATTCAATGAACGACGAACGCACCCGATAATTAATCAAATCAGTTCTCGTCTTTATGTTTACGATAACCAATCCAATTTAAATTTTCTGATTGATACAGGAGCAGACATCTCTGTGCTGCCTTATAAATTCTTTCGTAAACATAAGAGAGATACCATTTCTACATTAACGGCTGCAAATGGTACGCCAATAATTACCTATGGAAAAAAATTGTTAACATTAACATTGCAATTAAGAAGAAATTTTCCACATGTTTTCACAATTGCTGATGTCAACAAACCAATTATTGGCGCTGATTTCTTAAACAAATTCGACATTATCGTCGACATCAAAAATCGTCGTTTAATTGATAATACTACCAAATTATCTTCAATAGGTAGCATCAAAAAATCTTTTATACCAATACCCAAACTCTTCTCTATCGAAACTAAATTCACTTCTCTCGTTAAATCTTTCCCAAAATTAACTTCATCACCTAATTTTTTATCTCCAATTCAACACACAACGCAACATCAAATCATTACAAACACTCACTTGCCGTTTTGTCGTCCAAGACGTTTAGACCCCATAAAATTTTCTATCGCTAAAAAAGAATTTGAACACATGGTATCACTTGGAATCTGTCGGCCATCTTCTTCACAAGTTTCTTCCCCATTGCACATGGTGCCTAAAAAAGATTCGAATGATTGGCGGCCATGTGGCGACTATCGTCAATTGAACCTTGCCACAATACCTGATCGCTATCCATTACCTCATATCCATGACTTCAATCTGCATCTTCATGGTTGTACAATATTTTCTAAAGTCGATCTTGTACGTGCATACCATCAGGTACCTGTGGCTGAAGAAGATATTCCCAAAACAGCGATTTCAACACCATTTGGCTTATTCGAATTTTTGAGAATGCCCTTTGGCCTCAAAAATGCCGCCCAAACGTTCCAACGCTTCATGAACGAAGTACTTTCTGGTCTCGATTTCATTTTTGTCTATTTAGATGATATCCTTGTCGCAAGTAAAAACGAAGAAGACCATTTACTTCACTTATCAACACTCTTTGAGAGGTTAACCGCTTACGGTATCAATATCCAACCATCAAAATGTCTTTTTGGAGTTTCCTCTTTAGATTTCCTTGCGCATGAAATTTCTTCAGAAGGAATCCGCCCTTCTCAATTGAAAGTAAAATCTATTAATGATTTTCCAAAACCTACAAATTTAAAGGAACTTCAAAGATTTTTAGGGATGATAAACTACTTTCACCGGTTCGTACCAAATTTTTCAGAGATATTACGACCTCTTTATAATTTGGCAACTTCCCTTCGTTCCAAAACACAACTTATACTTTGGTCTCAAGAAAATTCCAATTCTTTTGTTTCGGCCAAAAGTGCTTTAGCAAATTCGATTGCTTTAGCTCATCCTTGCCCTGGTGCTGCTTTACATTTAACCACAGACGCTTCCGACACTGCTATGGGAGCCGTTCTTTCGCAAGCAGTTGATAATTTTACAACACCACTTGCTTTTTATTCAAAAAAGCTCACTTCTACTCAATCGAAATATTCCACTTTTGATCGTGAATTATTGGCAATTTATTCCGCCATTAAATTTTTTAAGCATTACCTACATGGAAATCATTTTACAATTTTTACTGATCACAAACCGTTAATAAATTCCTTTTTTAGTCTTTCAGATAAAACTCCTCGCCAAACCCGTTACCTAAATTATATAACACAATTTACCTCAGATATCAAATTTATTAAAGGTGACTCTAATATTGTAGCCGATGCTTTGTCACGAATCACTATTGAATCCCTTTCATCTAATTATCCATTGCCTGAGGACATACGAGCAGCCCAAGTCAAAGATGACGAGTTAAATCATCTTCTACGCAATCAATTTTCGAACAATACTCCATACCAATTATCTCTTCAAACGGTTGCAAATACAAAATGCAAAGTTTGGTGTGAAACTTCTTTAACTTCACACAGAATTTATATTCCTAAAAATTTGAGAAAAGAAACCTTTGATAAATTTCATAATTTAACCCATTCTGGCATTCGATCAACACTTCACAATCTTAAATCTCGCTTCTTTTGGCCTCACATGTCTAGAAACATTCAATTATGGACAAAAGCTTGTCTAAATTGCCAACAAGCGAAAGTTCATAGACATATCAAATCTCCTCCTCAGAACATACCCATTCCGAGAGGTAGATTTGAACATATACATATTGATTTAATTGGTCCTCTTTCCCCATCATTTGGTTGTACTTACATACTAACCGTTATTGATCGGTTTACTCGATGGCCTGAAGCGTTTCCCCTCAAAGATATAACCTCTTCCACCATAGCGACTACATTACTTCGTCATCATTTTTCAAGATTCGGTATACCTCACACTATTACCCATGATCGAGGCAAACAGTTTGAATCCAAACTTTTTTCTCAATTTAATAAAATACTTGGTATCCATCAAATACACACTTCCACATACCATCCACAAAGTAATGGTATTTTAGAGAGATTTCACCGAACTCTCATAACCGCTATTACTGCTAGTAGTTCTGGTAAAAAGTGGAACGACGCTCTTCCACTCATTTTATTAGGACTACGATCTACATTAAAAGAGGATCTCGGTTGTACTTCCGCTGAATTAGTATACGGTCAAACACTCCGATTGCCCGGAGAATTCTTTATTACTTCTACCTCACAAGTGGAAATTGAACCACTTTTATCAAATTTGCGACAGAGTTTATCCGCAATTAAGCCAATTTCTTCATCATTCCATTGTTATTCAAAACCTTTTATTCATAAAGATTTATTTAATTCAAATTATGTTTTTGTTAGAATCGAAGGTCGTCGACCTTCACTTAATTTTAGTTATGATGGACCTTATAAGGTTATTAAAAAATATGAAAAAACCTTTAAGATTCTTCGTAATAACTTACATGATACCATCAGCACAGATCGTTTAAAACCTGCATTCATTTTGAATGATAAGTTACATGACAATTATGACACTGTCAATTACGTTGATACATCAGAATAACTAATTAACCAAAATTCATCACATTGTCAATTTAAAATAACCAAATTAATTTTATAAGCATCAGTTGACAGTACTATACGTCAAGAGATGCGTTTCTTTTTATATGCATTTCAAATAGTCTGTTGCTGAACCAATATTTATTTTCCTTTATTGGAAATCGAAATATTGGTAATAAAAACAGCGTCTTTCAATTCAAGACTGAATGTTTCGTTACTCCTTTTCCTTTTATAGCCATTATCATTTCCTGTTGTGGGAGGGAATATATGTGGCAACCACCACAATTATAAATTAAATCATAAATGAATAAATCATAGTAATAAGTTCTTTTTTAAACAAAAATTGTAAATCCATAGTGATACAAAAAGTTTGTTTATTATTATTATTATAACAAAATAAAAAGTCAAGTCACGTTGTAACGAAAAATTGGTTTTAATCTCTTTTTAAATTGTCCCACAAATTGGTGACTCTTCCCACAAATTGGTGACTCTTCCCACAAGCATGTTTTAGATAAAAAACAAAATGTGCCCAAAACGTGATATTATGACGTTATACGCCGTTTTGAGCCATGTTTGAGCTTTCTATCACTTTCGGTTCCGATAATTCTGTTGACCATATTTGTGATATTCAGGCGTCAAATGACATCTTTGAGCTTGTTTTAGACAAAAAACAAAATGTGCCCAAAACGTGATATTATGACGTTATACGCCGTTTTGAGCCATGTTTGAGCTTTCTATCACTTTCGGTTCCGATAATTCTGTTGACCATATTTGTGATCTTCAGGCGTCAAATGACATCTTTGAGCATGTTTTAGATAAAAAACAAAATGTGCCCAAAACGTGATATTATGACGTTATACGCCGTTTTGAGCCATGTTTGAGCTTTCTATCACTTTTGGTTCCGGTAATTCTGTTGACCATATATGTGATATTCAGGCGCCAAATGACATCTTGGAGCATGTTGGAGATAAAAAACAAAATGTGCCCAAAACGTGATATTATGACGTTATACGCCGTTCTGAGCCATGTTTGAACGTTCTATCACTTTTGGTTCCGGTAATTCTGTTGACCATATTTGTGATATTCAGGCGTCAAATGACATCTTGGAGCATGTTGGAGATAAAAAACAAAATGTGCCCAAAACGTGATATTATGACGTTATACGCCGTTTTGAGCCATGTTTGAGCTTTCTATCACTTTTGGTTCCGGTAATTCTGTTGACCATATATGTGATATTCAGGCGCCAAATAACATCTTGGAGCATGTTGGAGATAAAAAACAAAATGTGCCCAAAACGTGATATTATGACGTTATACGCCGTTTTGAGCCATGTTTGAACGTTCTATCACTTTTGGTTCCGGTAATTCTGTTGACCATATTTGTGATATTCAGGCGTCAAATGACATCTTGGAGCATGTTGGAGATAAAAAACAAAATGTGCCCAAAACGTGATATTATGACGTTATACGCCGTTCTGAGCCATGTTTGAACGTTCTATCACTTTTGGTTCCGGTAATTCTGTTGACCATATTTGTGATATTCAGGCGTCAAATGACATCTTGGAGCATGTTGGAGATAAAAAACAAAATGTGCCCAAAACGTGATATTATGACGTTATACGCCGTTTTGAGCCATGTTTGAGCTTTCTATCACTTTTGGTTCCGGTAATTCTGTTGACCATATATGTGATATTCAGGCGCCAAATAACATCTTGGAGCATGTTGGAGATAAAAAACAAAATGTGCCCAAAACGTGATATTATGACGTTATACGCCGTTTTGAGCCATGTTTGAACGTTCTATCACTTTTGGTTCCGGTAATTCTGTTGACCATATTTGTGATATTCAGGCGTCAAATGACATCTTGGAGCATGTTGGAGATAAAAAACAAAATGTGCCCAAAACGTGATATTATGACGTTATACGCCGTTTTGAGCCATGTTTGAACTTTCTATCACTTTTGGTTCCGATAATTCTGCTGACCAGATATGTGATATTCAGGCGCCAAATGACATCTTGAAGCATGTTTTAGATAAAAAACAAAATGTGCCCAAAACGTGATATTATGACGTTATACGCCGTTTTGAGCCATGTTTGAGCTTTCTATCACTTTTGGTTCCGATAATTCTGCTGACCATATTTGTGATATTCAGGCGTCAAATGACATCTTTGAGCATGTTTTAGATAAAAAACAAAATGTGCCCAAAACGTGATATTATGACGTTATACGCCCTTTTGAGCCATGTTTGAGCTTGCTATCACTTTCGGTTCCGATAATTCTATTGACCATATTTGTGATATTCAGGGGCCAAATGACATCTTGGAGCATGTTGGAGATAAAAAACCAAATGCCCCCAAAACGGGATATTATGACGTTATACGCCGTTTTGGGCCATGTTTGAACTTTCTATCACTTTTGGTTCCGATAATTCTGTTGACCATATTTGTGATATTCAGGCGCCAAATGATATCTTGGAGCATGTTGGAGATAAAAAACAAAATGTGCCCAAAACGTGATATTATGACGTTATACGCCGTTTTGAGCCATGTTTGAACTTTCTATCACTTTTGGTTCCGATAATTCTGTTGACCATATTTGTGATATTCAGGCGCCAAATGACATCTTGGAGCATGTTGGAGATAAAAAACCAAATGCCCCCAAAACGGGATATTATGACGTTATACGCCGTTTTCAGCCATGTTTGAACTTTCTATCACTTTTGGTTCCGATAATTCTATTGACCATATTTGTGATATTCAGGGGCCAAATGACATCTTGGAGCATGTTGGAGATAAAAAACCAAATGCCCCCAAAACGGGATATTATGACGTTATACGCCGTTCTGAGCCATGTTTGAACTTTCTATCACTTTCGGTTCCGATAATTCTGTTGACCATATTTGTGATATTCAGGCGCCAAATGACATCTTGGAGCATGTTTTAGATAAAAAAACAAAATGTGCCCAAAACGTGATATTATGACGTTATACGCCGTTTTGAGCCATGTTTGAGCTTTCTATCACTTTTGGTTCCGGTAATTCTGTTGACCATATTTGTGATATTCAGGCGTCAAATGACATCTTGGAGCATGTTGGAGATAAAAAACAAAATGTGCCCAAAACGTGATATTATGACGTTATACGCCGTTTTGAGCCATGTTTGAGCTTTCTATCACTTTTGGTTCCGGTAATTCTGTTGACCATATATGTGATATTCAGGCGCCAAATAACATCTTGGAGCATGTTGGAGATAAAAAACAAAATGTGCCCAAAACGTGATATTATGACGTTATACGCCGTTTTGAGCCATGTTTGAACGTTCTATCACTTTTGGTTCCGGTAATTCTGTTGACCATATTTGTGATATTCAGGCGTCAAATGACATCTTGGAGCATGTTGGAGATAAAAAACAAAATGTGCCCAAAACGTGATATTATGACGTTATACGCCGTTCTGAGCCATGTTTGAACGTTCTATCACTTTTGGTTCCGGTAATTCTGTTGACCATATTTGTGATATTCAGGCGTCAAATGACATCTTGGAGCATGTTGGAGATAAAAAACAAAATGTGCCCAAAACGTGATATTATGACGTTATACGCCGTTTTGAGCCATGTTTGAGCTTTCTATCACTTTTGGTTCCGGTAATTCTGTTGACCATATATGTGATATTCAGACGCCAAATAACATCTTGGAGCATGTTGGAGATAAAAAACAAAATGTGCCCAAAACGTGATATTATGACGTTATACGCCGTTTTGAGCCATGTTTGAACGTTCTATCACTTTTGGTTCCGGTAATTCTGTTGACCATATTTGTGATATTCAGGCGTCAAATGACATCTTGGAGCATGTTGGAGATAAAAAACAAAATGTGCCCAAAACGTGATATTATGACGTTATACGCCGTTTTGAGCCATGTTTGAACTTTCTATCACTTTTGGTTCCGATAATTCTGCTGACCAGATATGTGATATTCAGGCGCCAAATGACATCTTGAAGCATGTTTTAGATAAAAAACAAAATGTGCCCAAAACGTGATATTATGACGTTATACGCCGTTTTGAGCCATGTTTGAGCTTTCTATCACTTTTGGTTCCGATAATTCTGCTGACCATATTTGTGATATTCAGGCGTCAAATGACATCTTTGAGCATGTTTTAGATAAAAAACAAAATGTGCCCAAAACGTGATATTATGACGTTATACGCCGTTTTGAGCCATGTTTGAGCTTGCTATCACTTTCGGTTCCGATGATTCTATTGACCATATTTGTGATATTCAGGGGCCAAATGACATCTTGGAGCATGTTGGAGATAAAAAACCAAATGCCCCCAAAACGGGATATTATGACGTTATACGCCGTTTTGGGCCATGTTTGAACTTTCTATCACTTTTGGTTCCGATAATTCTGTTGACCATATTTGTGATATTCAGGCGCCAAATGATATCTTGGAGCATGTTGGAGATAAAAAACAAAATGTGCCCAAAACGTGATATTATGACGTTATACGCCGTTTTGAGCCATGTTTGAACTTTCTATCACTTTTGGTTCCGATAATTCTGTTGACCATATTTGTGATATTCAGGCGCCAAATGACATCTTGGAGCATGTTGGAGATAAAAAACCAAATGCCCCCAAAACGGGATATTATGACGTTATACGCCGTTTTCAGCCATGTTTGAACTTTCTATCACTTTTGGTTCCGATAATTATATTGACCATATTTGTGATATTCAGGGGCCAAATGACATCTTGGAGCATGTTGGAGATAAAAAACCAAATGCCCCCAAAACGGGATATTATGACGTTATACGCCGTTTTGGGCCATGTTTGAACTTTCTATCACTTTTGGTTCCGATAATTCTGTTGACCATATTTGTGATATTCAGGCGCCAAATGATATCTTGGAGCATGTTGGAGATAAAAAACAAAATGTGCCCAAAACGTGATATTATGACGTTATACGCCGTTTTGAGCCATGTTTGAACTTTCTATCACTTTTGGTTCCGATAATTCTGTTGATCATATTTGTGATATTCAGGCGCCAAATGACATCTTGGAGCATGTTGGAGATAAAAAACCAAATGCCCCAAAACGGGATATTATTACGTTATACGCCGTTTTGAGCCATGTTTGAACATTCTATCACTTTTGGTTCCGGTAATTCTGTTGACCATATTTGTGATATTCATGTGCCAAATGACATCTTGGAGCATGTTTTAGATAAAAAACAAAATGTGCCCAAAACGTGATATTATGACGTTATACGCCGTTCTGAGCCATGTTTGAACTTTCTATCACTTTCGGTTCCGATAATTCTGTTGACCATATTTGTGATATTCAGGCGCCAAATGACATCTTGGAGCATGTTTTAGATAAAAAAACAAAATGTGCCCAAAACGTGATATTATGACGTTATACGCCGTTTTGAGCCATGTTTGAGCTTTCTATCACATTTGGTTCCGGTAATTCTGTTGACCATATTTGTGATATTCAGGCGTCAAATGACATCTTGGAGCATGTTTTAGATAAAAAACAAAATGTGCCCAAAACGTGATATTATGACGTTATACGCCGTTTTGAGCCATGTTTGAGCTTTCTATCACTTTTGGTTCCGGTAATTCTGTTGACCATATATGTGATATTCAGGCGCCAAATGACATCTTGGAGCATGTTGGAGATAAAAAACAAAATGTGCCCAAAACGTGATATTATGACGTTATACGCCGTTCTGAGCCATGTTTGAACGTTCTATCACTTTTGGTTCCGGTAATTCTGTTGACCATATTTGTGATATTCAGGCGTCAAATGACATCTTGGAGCATGTTGGAGATAAAAAACAAAATGTGCCCAAAACGTGATATTATGACGTTATACGCCGTTTTGAGCCATGTTTGAGCTTTCTATCACTTTTGGTTCCGGTAATTCTGTTGACCATATATGTGATATTCAGGCGCCAAATAACATCTTGGAGCATGTTGGAGATAAAAAACAAAATGTGCCCAAAACGTGATATTATGACGTTATACGCCGTTTTGAGCCATGTTTGAACGTTCTATCACTTTTGGTTCCGGTAATTCTGTTGACCATATTTGTGATATTCAGGCGTCAAATGACATCTTGGAGCATGTTGGAGATAAAAAACAAAATGTGCCCAAAACGTGATATTATGACGTTATACGCCGTTCTGAGCCATGTTTGAACGTTCTATCACTTTTGGTTCCGGTAATTCTGTTGACCATATTTGTGATATTCAGGCGTCAAATGACATCTTGGAGCATGTTGGAGATAAAAAACAAAATGTGCCCAAAACGTGATATTATGACGTTATACGCCGTTTTGAGCCATGTTTGAGCTTTCTATCACTTTTGGTTCCGGTAATTCTGTTGACCATATATGTGATATTCAGGCGCCAAATAACATCTTGGAGCATGTTGGAGATAAAAAACAAAATGTGCCCAAAACGTGATATTATGACGTTATACGCCGTTTTGAGCCATGTTTGAACGTTCTATCACTTTTGGTTCCGGTAATTCTGTTGACCATATTTGTGATATTCAGGCGTCAAATGACATCTTGGAGCATGTTGGAGATAAAAAACAAAATGTGCCCAAAACGTGATATTATGACGTTATACGCCGTTTTGAGCCATGTTTGAACTTTCTATCACTTTTGGTTCCGATAATTCTGCTGACCAGATATGTGATATTCAGGCGCCAAATGACATCTTGAAGCATGTTTTAGATAAAAAACAAAATGTGCCCAAAACGTGATATTATGACGTTATACGCCGTTTTGAGCCATGTTTGAGCTTGCTATCACTTTCGGTTCCGATAATTCTATTGACCATATTTGTGATATTCAGGGGCCAAATGACATCTTGGAGCATGTTGGAGATAAAAAACCAAATGCCCCCAAAACGGGATATTATGACGTTATACGCCGTTTTGGGCCATGTTTGAACTTTCTATCACTTTTGGTTCCGATAATTCTGTTGACCATATTTGTGATATTCAGGCGCCAAATGATATCTTGGAGCATGTTGGAGATAAAAAACAAAATGTGCCCAAAACGTGATATTATGACGTTATACGCCGTTTTGAGCCATGTTTGAACTTTCTATCACTTTTGGTTCCGATAATTCTGTTGACCATATTTGTGATATTCAGGCGCCAAATGACATCTTGGAGCATGTTGGAGATAAAAAACCAAATGCCCCCAAAACGGGATATTATGACGTTATACGCCGTTTTCAGCCATGTTTGAACTTTCTATCACTTTTGGTTCCGATAATTCTATTGACCATATTTGTGATATTCAGGGGCCAAATGACATCTTGGAGCATGTTGGAGATAAAAAACCAAATGCCCCCAAAACGGGATATTATGACGTTATACGCCGTTTTGGGCCATGTTTGAACTTTCTATCACTTTTGGTTCCGATAATTCTGTTGACCATATTTGTGATATTCAGGCGCCAAATGATATCTTGGAGCATGTTGGAGATAAAAAACAAAATGTGCCCAAAACGTGATATTATGACGTTATACGCCGTTTTGAGCCATGTTTGAACTTTCTATCACTTTTGGTTCCGATAATTCTGTTGATCATATTTGTGATATTCAGGCGCCAAATGACATCTTGGAGCATGTTGGAGATAAAAAACCAAATGCCCCAAAACGGGATATTATTACGTTATACGCCGTTTTGAGCCATGTTTGAACATTCTATCACTTTTGGTTCCGGTAATTCTGTTGACCATATTTGTGATATTCATGTGCCAAATGACATCTTGGAGCATGTTTTAGATAAAAAACAAAATGTGCCCAAAACGTGATATTATGACGTTATACGCCGTTCTGAGCCATGTTTGAACTTTCTATCACTTTTGGTTCCGATAATTCTGCTGACCAGATATGTGATATTCAGGCGCCAAATGACATCTTGAAGCATGTTTTAGATAAAAAACAAAATGTGCCCAAAACGTGATATTATGACGTTATACGCCGTTTTGAGCCATGTTTGAGCTTTCTATCACTTTTGGTTCCGATAATTCTGCTGACCATATTTGTGATATTCAGGCGTCAAATGACATCTTTGAGCATGTTTTAGATAAAAAACAAAATGTGCCCAAAACGTGATATTATGACGTTATACGCCGTTTTGAGCCATGTTTGAGCTTGCTATCACTTTCGGTTCCGATAATTCTATTGACCATATTTGTGATATTCAGGGGCCAAATGACATCTTGGAGCATGTTGGAGATAAAAAACCAAATGCCCCCAAAACGGGATATTATGACGTTATACGCCGTTTTGGGCCATGTTTGAACTTTCTATCACTTTTGGTTCCGATAATTCTGTTGACCATATTTGTGATATTCAGGCGCCAAATGATATCTTGGAGCATGTTGGAGATAAAAAACAAAATGTGCCCAAAACGTGATATTATGACGTTATACGCCGTTTTGAGCCATGTTTGAACTTTCTATCACTTTTGGTTCCGATAATTCTGTTGACCATATTTGTGATATTCAGGCGCCAAATGACATCTTGGAGCATGTTGGAGATAAAAAACCAAATGCCCCCAAAACGGGATATTATGACGTTATACGCCGTTTTCAGCCATGTTTGAACTTTCTATCACTTTTGGTTCCGATAATTCTATTGACCATATTTGTGATATTCAGGGGCCAAATGACATCTTGGAGCATGTTGGAGATAAAAAACCAAATGCCCCCAAAACGGGATATTATGACGTTATACGCCGTTTTGGGCCATGTTTGAACTTTCTATCACTTTTGGTTCCGATAATTCTGTTGACCATATTTGTGATATTCAGGCGCCAAATGATATCTTGGAGCATGTTGGAGATAAAAAACAAAATGTGCCCAAAACGTGATATTATGACGTTATACGCCGTTTTGAGCCATGTTTGAACTTTCTATCACTTTTGGTTCCGATAATTCTGTTGACCATATTTGTGATATTCAGGCGCCAAATGACATCTTGGAGCATGTTGGAGATAAAAAACCAAATGCCCCCAAAACGGGATATTATGACGTTATACGCCGTTTTCAGCCATGTTTGAACTTTCTATCACTTTTGGTTCCGATAATTATATTGACCATATTTGTGATATTCAGGGGCCAAATGACATCTTGGAGCATGTTGGAGATAAAAAACCAAATGCCCCCAAAACGGGATATTATGACGTTATACGCCGTTTTGGGCCATGTTTGAACTTTCTATCACTTTTGGTTCCGATAATTCTGTTGACCATATTTGTGATATTCAGGCGCCAAATGATATCTTGGAGCATGTTGGAGATAAAAAACAAAATGTGCCCAAAACGTGATATTATGACGTTATACGCCGTTTTGAGCCATGTTTGAACTTTCTATCACTTTTGGTTCCGATAATTCTGTTGATCATATTTGTGATATTCAGGCGCCAAATGACATCTTGGAGCATGTTGGAGATAAAAAACCAAATGCCCCAAAACGGGATATTATTACGTTATACGCCGTTTTGAGCCATGTTTGAACATTCTATCACTTTTGGTTCCGGTAATTCTGTTGACCATATTTGTGATATTCATGTGCCAAATGACATCTTGGAGCATGTTTTAGATAAAAAACAAAATGTGCCCAAAACGTGATATTATGACGTTATACGCCGTTCTGAGCCATGTTTGAACTTTCTATCACTTTCGGTTCCGATAATTCTGTTGACCATATTTGTGATATTCAGGCGCCAAATGACATCTTGGAGCATGTTTTAGATAAAAAAACAAAATGTGCCCAAAACGTGATATTATGACGTTATACGCCGTTTTGAGCCATGTTTGAGCTTTCTATCACATTTGGTTCCGGTAATTCTGTTGACCATATTTGTGATATTCATTCGTCAAATGACATCTTGGAGCATGTTGGAGATAAAAAACAAAATGTGCCCAAAACGTGATATTATGACGTTATACGCCGTTTTGAGCCATGTTTGAGCTTTCTATCACTTTTGGTTCCGGTAATTCTGTTGACCATATATGTGATATTCAGGCGCCAAATAACATCTTGGAGCATGTTGGAGATAAAAAACAAAATGTGCCCAAAACGTGATATTATGACGTTATACGCCGTTTTGAGCCATGTTTGAGCTTTCTATCACTTTTGGTTCCGGTAATTCTGTTGACCATATATGTGATATTCAGGCGCCAAATAACATCTTGGAGCATGTTGGAGATAAAAAACAAAATGTGCCCAAAACGTGATATTATGACGTTATACGCCGTTTTGAGCCATGTTTGAACGTTCTATCACTTTTGGTTCCGGTAATTCTGTTGACCATATTTGTGATATTCAGGCGTCAAATGACATCTTGGAGCATGTTGGAGATAAAAAACAAAATGTGCCCAAAACGTGATATTATGACGTTATACGCCGTTCTGAGCCATGTTTGAACGTTCTATCACTTTTGGTTCCGGTAATTCTGTTGACCATATTTGTGATATTCAGGCGTCAAATGACATCTTGGAGCATGTTGGAGATAAAAAACAAAATGTGCCCAAAACGTGATATTATGACGTTATACGCCGTTTTGAGCCATGTTTGAGCTTTCTATCACTTTTGGTTCCGGTAATTCTGTTGACCATATATGTGATATTCAGACGCCAAATAACATCTTGGAGCATGTTGGAGATAAAAAACAAAATGTGCCCAAAACGTGATATTATGACGTTATACGCCGTTTTGAGCCATGTTTGAACGTTCTATCACTTTTGGTTCCGGTAATTCTGTTGACCATATTTGTGATATTCAGGCGTCAAATGACATCTTGGAGCATGTTGGAGATAAAAAACAAAATGTGCCCAAAACGTGATATTATGACGTTATACGCCGTTTTGAGCCATGTTTGAACTTTCTATCACTTTTGGTTCCGATAATTCTGCTGACCAGATATGTGATATTCAGGCGCCAAATGACATCTTGAAGCATGTTTTAGATAAAAAACAAAATGTGCCAAAACGTGATATTATGACGTTATACGCCGTTTTGAGCCATGTTTGAGCTTTCTATCACTTTTGGTTCCGATAATTCTGCTGACCATATTTGTGATATTCAGGCGTCAAATGACATCTTTGAGCATGTTTTAGATAAAAAACAAAATGTGCCCAAAACGTGATATTATGACGTTATACGCCGTTTTGAGCCATGTTTGAGCTTGCTATCACTTTCGGTTCCGATAATTCTATTGACCATATTTGTGATATTCAGGGGCCAAATGACATCTTGGAGCATGTTGGAGATAAAAAACCAAATGCCCCCAAAACGGGATATTATGACGTTATACGCCGTTTTGGGCCATGTTTGAACTTTCTATCACTTTTGGTTCCGATAATTCTGTTGACCATATTTGTGATATTCAGGCGCCAAATGATATCTTGGAGCATGTTGGAGATAAAAAACAAAATGTGCCCAAAACGTGATATTATGACGTTATACGCCGTTTTGAGCCATGTTTGAACTTTCTATCACTTTTGGTTCCGATAATTCTGTTGACCATATTTGTGATATTCAGGCGCCAAATGACATCTTGGAGCATGTTGGAGATAAAAAACCAAATGCCCCCAAAACGGGATATTATGACGTTATACGCCGTTTTCAGCCATGTTTGAACTTTCTATCACTTTTGGTTCCGATAATTATATTGACCATATTTGTGATATTCAGGGGCCAAATGACATCTTGGAGCATGTTGGAGATAAAAAACCAAATGCCCCCAAAACGGGATATTATGACGTTATACGCCGTTTTGGGCCATGTTTGAACTTTCTATCACTTTTGGTTCCGATAATTCTGTTGACCATATTTGTGATATTCAGGCGCCAAATGATATCTTGGAGCATGTTGGAGATAAAAAACAAAATGTGCCCAAAACGTGATATTATGACGTTATACGCCGTTTTGAGCCATGTTTGAACTTTCTATCACTTTTGGTTCCGATAATTCTGTTGATCATATTTGTGATATTCAGGCGCCAAATGACATCTTGGAGCATGTTGGAGATAAAAAACCAAATGCCCCAAAACGGGATATTATTACGTTATACGCCGTTTTGAGCCATGTTTGAACATTCTATCACTTTTGGTTCCGGTAATTCTGTTGACCATATTTGTGATATTCATGTGCCAAATGACATCTTGGAGCATGTTTTAGATAAAAAACAAAATGTGCCCAAAACGTGATATTATGACGTTATACGCCGTTCTGAGCCATGTTTGAACTTTCTATCACTTTCGGTTCCGATAATTCTGTTGACCATATTTGTGATATTCAGGCGCCAAATGACATCTTGGAGCATGTTTTAGATAAAAAAACAAAATGTGCCCAAAACGTGATATTATGACGTTATACGCCGTTTTGAGCCATGTTTGAGCTTTCTATCACATTTGGTTCCGGTAATTCTGTTGACCATATTTGTGATATTCAGGCGTCAAATGACATCTTGGAGCATGTTGGAGATAAAAAACAAAATGTGCCCAAAACGTGATATTATGACGTTATACGCCGTTTTGAGCCATGTTTGAGCTTTCTATCACTTTTGGTTCCGGTAATTCTGTTGACCATATATGTGATATTCAGGCGCCAAATAACATCTTGGAGCATGTTGGAGATAAAAAACAAAATGTGCCCAAAACGTGATATTATGACGTTATACGCCGTTTTGAGCCATGTTTGAACGTTCTATCACTTTTGGTTCCGGTAATTCTGTTGATCATATTTGTGATATTCAGGCGTCAAATGACATCTTGGAGCATGTTGGAGATAAAAAACAAAATGTGCCCAAAACGTGATATTATGACGTTATACGCCGTTCTGAGCCATGTTTGAACGTTCTATCACTTTTGGTTCCGGTAATTCTGTTGACTATATTTGTGATATTCAGGCGTCAAATGACATCTTGGAGCATGTTGGAGATAAAAAACAAAATGTGCCCAAAACGTGATATTATGACGTTATAAGCCGTTTTGAGCCATCTTTGAGCTTTCTATCACTTTTGGTTCCGGTAATTCTGTTGACCATATATGTGATATTCAGGCGCCAAATAACATCTTGGAGCATGTTGGAGATAAAAAACAAAATGTGCCCAAAACGTGATATTATGACGTTATACGCCGTTTTGAGCCATGTTTGAACTTTCTATCACTTTTGGTTCCGATAATTCTGCTGACCAGATATGTGATATTCAGGCGCCAAATGACATCTTGAAGCATGTTTTAGATAAAAAACAAAATGTGCCCAAAACGTGATATTATGACGTTATACGCCGTTTTGAGCCATGTTTGAGCTTTCTATCACTTTTGGTTCCGATAATTCTGCTGACCATATTTGTGATATTCAGGCGTCAAATGACATCTTTGAGCATGTTTTAGATAAAAAACAAAATGTGCCCAAAACGTGATATTGTGACGTTATACGCCGTTTTGAGCCATGTTTGAACTTTCTATCACTTTTGGTTCCGATAATTCTGTTGACCATATTTGTGATATTCAGGCGCCAAATGATATCTTGGAGCATGTTGGAGATAAAAAACAAAATGTGCCCAAAACGTGATATTATGACGTTATACGCCGTTTTGAGCCATGTTTGAACTTTCTATCACTTTTGGTTCCGATAATTCTGTTGACCATATTTGTGATATTCAGGCGCCAAATGACATCTTGGAGCATGTTATAGATAAAAAACCAAATGCCCCCAAAACGGGATATTATTACGTTATACGCCGTTTTGAGCCATGTTTGAACATTCTATCACTTTTGGTTCCGGTAATTCTGTTGACCATATTTGTGATATTCATGTGCCAAATGACATCTTGGAGCATGTTTTAGATAAAAAACAAAATGTGCCCAAAACGTGATATTATGACGTTATACGCCGTTCTGAGCCATGTTTGAACTTTCTATCACTTTCGGTTCCGATAATTCTGTTGACCATATTTGTGATATTCAGGCGCCAAATGACATCTTGGAGCATGTTTTAGATAAAAAAACAAAATGTGCCCAAAACGTGATATTATGACGTTATACGCCGTTTTGAGCCATGTTTGAGCTTTCTATCACTTTTGGTTCCGGTAATTCTGTTGACCATATATGTGATATTCAGGCGCCAAATAACATCTTGGAGCATGTTGGAGATAAAAAACAAAATGTGCCCAAAACGTGATATTATGACGTTATACGCCGTTTTGAGCCATGTTTGAGCTTTCTATCACTTTTGGTTCCGGTAATTCTGTTGACCATATATGTGATATTCAGGCGCCAAATAACATCTTGGAGCATGTTGGAGATAAAAAACAAAATGTGCCCAAAACGTGATATTATGACGTTATACGCCGTTCTGAGCCATGTTTGAACGTTCTATCACTTTTGGCTCCGGTAATTCTGTTGACCATATTTGTGATATTCAGGCGTCAAATGACATCTTGGAGCATGTTGGAGATAAAAAACAAAATGTGCCCAAAACGTGATATTGTGACGTTATACGCCGTTTTGAGCCATGTTTGAACTTTCTATCACTTTTGGTTCCGATAATTCTGTTGACCATATTTGTGATATTCAGGCGCCAAATGACATCTTGGAGCATGTTTTAGATAAAAAAACAAAATGTGCCCAAAACGTGATATTATGACGTTATACGCCATTTTGAGCCATGTTTGAGCTTTCTATCACTTTTGGTTCCGGTAATTCTGTTGACCATATTTGTGATATTCATGTTCCAAATGACATCTTGGAGCATGTTTTAGATAAAAAACAAAATGTGCCCAAAACGTGATATTATGACGTTATACGCCGTTCTGAGCCATGTTTGAACTTTCTATCACTTTCGGTTCCGATAATTCTGTTGACCATATTTGTGATATTCAGGGGCCAAATGACATCTTGGAGCATGTTGGAGATAAAAAACAAAATGTGCCCAAAACGTGATATTATGACGTTATACGCCGTTCTGAGCCATGTTTGAACTTTCTATCACTTTTGGTTCCGGTAATTCTGTTGACCATATTTGTGATATTCATGTGCCAAATGACATCTTGGAGCATGTTTTAGATAAAAAACAAAATGTGCCCAAAACGTGATATTATGACGTTATACGCCGTTTTGAGCCATGTTTGAGCTTTCTATCACTTTTGGTTCCGGTAATTCTGTTGACCATATTTGTGATATTCATGTGCCAAATGACATCTTGGAGCATGTTTTAGATAAAAAACAAAATGTGCCCAAAACGTGATATTATGACGTTATACGCCGTTCTGAGCCATGTTTGAACTTTCTATCACTTTCGGTTCCGATAATTCTGTTGACCATATTTGTGATATTCAGGGGCCAAATGACATCTTGGAGCATGTTGGAGATAAAAAACAAAATGTGCCCAAAACGTGATATTATGACGTTATACGCCGTTCTGAGCCATGTTTGAACTTTCTATCACTTTCGGTTCCGATAATTCTGTTGACCATATTTGTGATATTCAGGGGCCAAATGACATCTTGGAGCATGTTGGAGATAAAAAACCAAATGCCCCCAAAACGTGATATTATGACGTTATACGCCGTTTTGAGCCATGTTTGAACTTTCTATCACTTTTGGTTCCGATAATTCTGTTGACCATATTTGTGATATTCAGGCGCCAAATGACATCTTGGAGCATGTTGGAGATAAAAAACCAAATGCCCCCAAAACGGGATATTATTACGTTATACGCCGTTTTGAGCCATGTTTGAACATTCTATCACTTTTGGTTCCGGTAATTCTGTTGACCATATTTGTGATATTCATGTGCCAAATGACATCTTGGAGCATGTTTTAGATAAAAAACAAAATGTGCCCAAAACGTGATATTATGACGTTATACGCCGTTCTGAGCCATGTTTGAACTTTCTATCACTTTCGGTTCCGATAATTCTGTTGACCATATTTGTGATATTCAGGCGCCAAATGACATCTTGGAGCATGTTTTAGATAAAAAAACAAAATGTGCCCAAAACGTGATATTATGACGTTATACGCCGTTTTGAGCCATGTTTGAGCTTTCTATCACTTTTGGTTCCGGTAATTCTGTTGACCATATTTGTGATATTCATGTTCCAAATGACATCTTGGAGCATGTTTTAGATAAAAAACAAAATGTGCCCAAAACGTGATATTATGACGTTATACGCCGTTCTGAGCCATGTTTGAACTTTCTATCACTTTCGGTTCCGATAATTCTGTTGACCATATTTGTGATATTCAGGCGCCAAATGACATCTTGGAGCATGTTTTAGATAAAAAAACAAAATGTGCCCAAAACGTGATATTATGACGTTATACGCCGTTTTGAGCCATGTTTGAGCTTTCTATCACTTTTGGTTCCGGTAATTCTGTTGACCATATATGTGATATTCAGGCGCCAAATAACATCTTGGAGCATGTTGGAGATAAAAAACAAAATGTGCCCAAAACGTGATATTATGACGTTATACGCCGTTTTGAGCCATGTTTGAGCTTTCTATCACTTTTGGTTCCGGTAATTCTGTTGACCATATATGTGATATTCAGGCGCCAAATAACATCTTGGAGCATGTTGGAGATAAAAAACAAAATGTGCCCAAAACGTGATATTATGACGTTATACGCCGTTCTGAGCCATGTTTGAACGTTCTATCACTTTTGGCTCCGGTAATTCTGTTGACCATATTTGTGATATTCAGGCGTCAAATGACATCTTGGAGCATGTTGGAGATAAAAAACAAAATGTGCCCAAAACGTGATATTGTGACGTTATACGCCGTTCTGAGCCATGTTTGAACTTTCTATCACTTTCGGTTCCGATAATTCTATTGACCATATTTGTGATATTCAGGCGCCAAATGACATCTTGGAGCATGTTTTAGATAAAAAACAAAATGTGCCCAAAACGTGATATTATGACGTTATACGCCGTTCTGAGCCATGTTTGAACGTTCTATCACTTTTGGCTCCGGTAATTCTGTTGACCATATTTGTGATATTCAGGCGTCAAATGACATCTTGGAGCATGTTGGAGATAAAAAACAAAATGTGCCCAAAACGTGATATTGTGACGTTATACGCCGTTTTGAGCCATGTTTGAACTTTCTATCACTTTTGGTTCCGATAATTCTGTTGACCATATTTGTGATATTCAGGCGCCAAATGACATCTTGGAGCATGTTTTAGATAAAAAAACAAAATGTGCCCAAAACGTGATATTATGACGTTATACGCCATTTTGAGCCATGTTTGAGCTTTCTATCACTTTTGGTTCCGGTAATTCTGTTGACCATATTTGTGATATTCATGTTCCAAATGACATCTTGGAGCATGTTTTAGATAAAAAACAAAATGTGCCCAAAACGTGATATTATGACGTTATACGCCGTTCTGAGCCATGTTTGAACTTTCTATCACTTTCGGTTCCGATAATTCTGTTGACCATATTTGTGATATTCAGGGGCCAAATGACATCTTGGAGCATGTTGGAGATAAAAAACAAAATGTGCCCAAAACGTGATATTATGACGTTATACGCCGTTCTGAGCCATGTTTGAACTTTCTATCACTTTTGGTTCCGGTAATTCTGTTGACCATATTTGTGATATTCATGTGCCAAATGACATCTTGGAGCATGTTTTAGATAAAAAACAAAATGTGCCCAAAACGTGATATTATGACGTTATACGCCGTTTTGAGCCATGTTTGAGCTTTCTATCACTTTTGGTTCCGGTAATTCTGTTGACCATATTTGTGATATTCATGTGCCAAATGACATCTTGGAGCATGTTTTAGATAAAAAACAAAATGTGCCCAAAACGTGATATTATGACGTTATACGCCGTTCTGAGCCATGTTTGAACTTTCTATCACTTTCGGTTCCGATAATTCTGTTGACCATATTTGTGATATTCAGGGGCCAAATGACATCTTGGAGCATGTTGGAGATAAAAAACAAAATGTGCCCAAAACGTGATATTATGACGTTATACGCCGTTCTGAGCCATGTTTGAACTTTCTATCACTTTCGGTTCCGATAATTCTGTTGACCATATTTGTGATATTCAGGGGCCAAATGACATCTTGGAGCATGTTGGAGATAAAAAACCAAATGCCCCCAAAACGTGATATTATGACGTTATACGCCGTTTTGAGCCATGTTTGAACTTTCTATCACTTTTGGTTCCGATAATTCTGTTGACCATATTTGTGATATTCAGGCGCCAAATGACATCTTGGAGCATGTTGGAGATAAAAAACCAAATGCCCCCAAAACGGGATATTATTACGTTATACGCCGTTTTGAGCCATGTTTGAACATTCTATCACTTTTGGTTCCGGTAATTCTGTTGACCATATTTGTGATATTCATGTGCCAAATGACATCTTGGAGCATGTTTTAGATAAAAAACAAAATGTGCCCAAAACGTGATATTATGACGTTATACGCCGTTCTGAGCCATGTTTGAACTTTCTATCACTTTCGGTTCCGATAATTCTGTTGACCATATTTGTGATATTCAGGCGCCAAATGACATCTTGGAGCATGTTTTAGATAAAAAAACAAAATGTGCCCAAAACGTGATATTATGACGTTATACGCCGTTTTGAGCCATGTTTGAGCTTTCTATCACTTTTGGTTCCGGTAATTCTGTTGACCATATTTGTGATATTCATGTTCCAAATGACATCTTGGAGCATGTTTTAGATAAAAAACAAAATGTGCCCAAAACGTGATATTATGACGTTATACGCCGTTCTGAGCCATGTTTGAACTTTCTATCACTTTCGGTTCCGATAATTCTGTTGACCATATTTGTGATATTCAGGCGCCAAATGACATCTTGGAGCATGTTTTAGATAAAAAAACAAAATGTGCCCAAAACGTGATATTATGACGTTATACGCCGTTTTGAGCCATGTTTGAGCTTTCTATCACTTTTGGTTCCGGTAATTCTGTTGACCATATATGTGATATTCAGGCGCCAAATAACATCTTGGAGCATGTTGGAGATAAAAAACAAAATGTGCCCAAAACGTGATATTATGACGTTATACGCCGTTTTGAGCCATGTTTGAGCTTTCTATCACTTTTGGTTCCGGTAATTCTGTTGACCATATATGTGATATTCAGGCGCCAAATAACATCTTGGAGCATGTTGGAGATAAAAAACAAAATGTGCCCAAAACGTGATATTATGACGTTATACGCCGTTCTGAGCCATGTTTGAACGTTCTATCACTTTTGGCTCCGGTAATTCTGTTGACCATATTTGTGATATTCAGGCGTCAAATGACATCTTGGAGCATGTTGGAGATAAAAAACAAAATGTGCCCAAAACGTGATATTGTGACGTTATACGCCGTTCTGAGCCATGTTTGAACTTTCTATCACTTTCGGTTCCGATAATTCTATTGACCATATTTGTGATATTCAGGCGCCAAATGACATCTTGGAGCATGTTTTAGATAAAAAACAAAATGTGCCCAAAACGTGATATTATGACGTTATACGCCGTTTTGAGCCATGTTTGAGCTTTCTATCACTTTTGGTTCCGGTAATTCTGTTGACCATATATGTGATATTCAGGCGCCAAATAACATCTTGGAGCATGTTGGAGATAAAAAACAAAATGTGCCCAAAACGTGATATTATGACGTTATACGCCGTTTTGAGCCATGTTTGAACTTTCTATCACTTTTGGTTCCGGTAATTCTGTTGACCATAGTTGTGATATTCAGGCGTCAAATGACATCTTGGAGCATGTTGGAGATAAAAAACAAAATGTGCCCAAAACGTGACATTATGACGTTATACGCCGTTTTGAGCCATGTTTGAACGTTCTATCACTTTTGGTTCCGGTAATTCTGTTGACCATATTTGTGATATTCAGGCGCCAAATGACATCTTGGAGCATGTTGGAGATAAAAAACAAAATGTGCCCAAAACGTGATATTATGACGTTATACGCCGTTCTGAGCCATGTTTGAACTTTCTATCACTTTCGGTTCCGATAATTCTGTTGACCATATTTGTGATATTCAGGCGCCAAATGACATCTTGGAGCATGTTGGAGATAAAAAACAAAATGTGCCCAAAACGTGATATTATGACGTTATACGCCGTTCTGAGCCATGTTTGAACGTTCTATCACTTTTGGTTCCGGTAATTCTGTTGACCATATTTGTGATATTCAGGCGTCAAAGGACATCTTGGAGCATGTTGGAGATAAAAAACAAAATGTGCCCAAAACGTGATATTATGACGTTATACGCCGTTTTGAGCCATGTTTGAACTTTCTATCACTTTTGGTTCCGGTAATTCTGTTGACCATATTTGTGATATTCAGGCGTCAAGTGACATCTTGGAGCATGTTGGAGATAAAAAACAAAATGTGCCCAAAACGTGATATTATGTCGTTATACGCCGTTCTGAGCCATGTTTGAACTTTCTATCACTTTCGGTTCCGATAATTCTGTTGACCATATTTGTGATATTCAGGGGCCAAATGACATCTTGGAGCATGTTGGAGATAAAAAACCAAATGCCCCCAAAACGGGATATTATGACGTTATACGCCGTTTTGAGCCATGTTTGAACTTTCTATCACTTTTGGTTCCGATAATTCTGTTGACCATATTTGTGATATTCAGGCGCCAAATAACATCTTGGAGCATGTTGGAGATAGAAAACAAAATGTGCCCAAAACGTGATATTATGACGTTATACGCCGTTCTGAGCCATGTTTGAACTTTCTATCACTTTCGGTTCCGATAATTCTGATGACCATATTTGTGATATTCAGGGGCCAAATGACAACTTGGAGCATGTTGGAGATAAAAAACCAAATGCCCCCAAAACGGGATATTATGACGTTATACGCCGTTTTGGGCCAAGTTTGAACTTTCTATCACTTTTGGTTCCGATAATTCTGTTGACCATATTTGTGATATTCAGGCGCCAAATGATATCTTGGAGCATGTTGGAGATAAAAAACAAAATGTGCCCAAAACGTGATATTATGACGTTATACGCCGTTTTGAGCCATGTTTGAACTTTCTATCACTTTTGGTTCCGATAATTCTGTTGACCATATTTGTGATATTCAGGCGCCAAATGACATCTTGGAGCATGTTGGAGATAAAAAACCAAATGCCCCCAAAACGGGATATTATTACGTTATACGCCGTTTTGAGCCATGTTTGAACATTCTATCACTTTTGGTTCCGATAATTCTGTTGACCATATTTGTGATATTCAGGCGCCAAATGACATCTTGGAGCATGTTTTAGATAAAAAAACCAAATGTGCCCAAAACGTGATATTATGACGTTATACGCCGTTTTGAGCCATGTTTGAGCTTTCTATCACTTTTGGTTCCGGTAATTCTGTTGACCATATATGTGATATTCAGGCGCCAAATAACATCTTGGAGCATGTTGGAGATAAAAAACAAAATGTGCCCAAAACGTGATATTATGACGTTATACGCCGTTCTGAGCCATGTTTGAACGTTCTATCACTTTTGGCTCCGGTAATTCTGTTGACCATATTTGTGATATTCAGGCGTCAAATGACATCTTGGAGCATGTTGGAGATAAAAAACAAAACGTGCCCAAAACGTGATATTGTGACGTTATACGCCGTTCTGAGCCATGTTTGAACTTTCTATCACTTTCGGTTCCGATAATTCTATTGACCATATTTGTGATATTCAGGCGCCAAATGACATCTTGGAGCATGTTTTAGATAAAAAACAAAATGTGCCCAAAACGTGATATTATGACGTTATACGCCGTTTTGAGCCATGTTTGAGCTTTCTATCACTTTTGGTTCCGGTAATTCTGTTGACCATATATGTGATATTCAGGCGCCAAATAACATCTTGGAGCATGTTGGAGATAAAAAACAAAATGTGCCCAAAACGTGATATTATGACGTTATACGCCGTTTTGAGCCATGTTTGAACTTTCTATCACTTTTGGTTCCGGTAATTCTGTTGACCATAGTTGTGATATTCAGGCGTCAAATGACATCTTGGAGCATGTTGGAGATAAAAAACAAAATGTGCCCAAAACGTGATATTATGACGTTATACGCCGTTTTGAGCCATGTTTGAACGTTCTATCACTTTTGGTTCCGGTAATTCTGTTGACCATATTTGTGATATTCAGGCGCCAAATGACACCTTGGAGCATGTTGGAGATAAAAAACAAAATGTGCCTAAAACGTGATATTATGACGTTATACGCCGTTCTGAGCCATGTTTGAACTTTCTATCACTTTCGGTTCCGATAATTCTGTTGACCATATTTGTGATATTCAGGCGCCAAATGACATCTTGGAGCATGTTGGAGATAAAAAACAAAATGTGCCCAAAACGTGATATTATGACGTTATACGCCGTTCTGAGCCATGTTTGAACGTTCTATCACTTTTGGTTCCGGTAATTCTGTTGACCATATTTGTGATATTCAGGCGTCAAAGGACATCTTGGAGCATGTTGGAGATAAAAAACAAAATGTGCCCAAAACGTGATATTATGACGTTATACGCCGTTTTGAGCCATGTTTGAACGTTCTATCACTTTTGGTTCCGATAATTCTGCTGACCATATTTGTGATATTCAGGCGTCAAATGACATCTTTGAGCATGTTTTAGATAAAAAACAAAATGTGCCCAAAACGTGATATTATGACGTTATACGCCGTTTTGAGCCATGTTTGAGCTTTCTATCACTTTTGGTTCCGGTAATTCTGTTGACCATATTTGTGATATTCAGGCGCCAAATGATATCTTGGAGCATGTTGGAGATAAAAAACAAAATGTGCCCAAAACGTGATATTATGACGTTATACGCCGTTCTGAGCCATGTTTGAACGTTCTATCACTTTTGGCTCCGGTAATTCTGTTGACCATATTTGTGATATTCAGGCGTCAAATGACATCTTGGAGCATGTTGGAGATAAAAAACAAAATGTGCCCAAAACGTGATATTGTGACGTTATACGCCGTTCTGAGCCATGTTTGAACTTTCTATCACTTTCGGTTCCGATAATTCTATTGACCATATTTGTGATATTCAGGCGCCAAATGACATCTTGGAGCATGTTTTAGATAAAAAACAAAATGTGCCCAAAACGTGATATTATGACGTTATACGCCGTTTTGAGCCATGTTTGAGCTTTCTATCACTTTTGGTTCCGGTAATTCTGTTGACCATATATGTGATATTCAGGCGCCAAATAACATCTTGGAGCATGTTGGAGATAAAAAACAAAATGTGCCCAAAACGTGATATTATGACGTTATACGCCGTTTTGAGCCATGTTTGAACGTTCTATCACTTTTGGTTCCGGTAATTCTGTTGACCATATTTGTGATATTCAGGCGCCAAATGACATCTTGGAGCATGTTGGAGATAAAAAACAAAATGTGCCCAAAACGTGATATTATGACGTTATACGCCGTTCTGAGCCATGTTTGAACTTTCTATCACTTTCGGTTCCGATAATTCTGTTGACCATATTTGTGATATTCAGGCGCCAAATGACATCTTGGAGCATGTTGGAGATAAAAAACAAAATGTGCCCAAAACGTGATATTATGACGTTATACGCCGTTCTGAGCCATGTTTGAACGTTCTATCACTTTTGGTTCCGGTAATTCTGTTGACCATATATGTGATATTCAGGCGCCAAATGACATCTTGGAGCAAGTTGGAGATAAAAAACAAAATGTGCCCAAAACGTGATATTGTGACGTTATACACCGTTTTGAGCCATGTTTGAACGTTCTATCACTTTTGGTTCCGGTAATTCTGTTGACCATATTTGTGATATTCAGGCGTCAAATGACATCTTGGAGCATGTTGGAGATAAAAAACAAAATGTGCCCAAAACGTGATATTATGACGTTATACGCCGTTCTGAGCCATGTTTGAACTTTCTATCACTTTTGGTTCCGGTAATTCTGTTGACCATATTTGTGATATTCATGCGCCAAATGACATCTTGGAGCATGTTTTAGATAAAAAACAAAATGTGCCCAAAACGTGATATTATGACGTTATACGCCGTTCTGAGCCATGTTTGAACTTTCTATCACTTTCGGTTTAGATAATTCTGTTGACCATATTTGTGATATTCAGGCGCCAAATGACATCTTGGAGCATGTTTTAGATAAAAAACAAAATGTGCCCAAAACGTGATATTATGACGTTATACGCCGTTTTGAGCCATGTTTGAACGTTCTATCACTTTTGGTTCCGGTAATTCTGTTGACCATATTTGTGATATTCAGGCGCCAAATGACATCTTGGAGCATGTTGGAGATAAAAAACAAAATGTGCCCAAAACGTGATATTATGACGTTATACGCCGTTCTGAGCCATGTTTGAACTTTCTATCACTTTCGGTTCCGATAATTCTGTTGACCATATTTGTGATATTCAGGCGCCAAATGACATCTTGGAGCATGTTGGAGATAAAAAACAGAATGTGCCCAAAACGTGATATTATGACGTTATACGCCGTTCTGAGCCATGTTTGAACTTTCTATCACTTTCGGTTGCGATAATTCTGTTGACCATATTTGTGATATTCAGGCGCCTAATGACATCTTGGAGCATGTTGGAGATAAAAAACAAAATGTGCCCAAAACGTGATATTATGTCGTTATACGCCGTTCTGAGCCATGTTTGAACTTTCTATCACTTTCGGTTCCGCTAATTCTGTTGACCATATTTGTGATATTCAGGCGCCAAATGACATCTTGGAGCATGTTGGAGATAAAAAACAAAATGTGCCCAAAACGTGATATTATGACGTTATACGCCGTTTTGCGCCATGTTTGAACGTTCTATCACTTTTGGTTCCGGTAATTCTGTTGACCATATTTGTGATATTCAGGCGCCAAATGACATCTTGGAGCATGTTGGAGATAAAAAACAAAATGTGCCAAAACGTGATATTATGACGTTATACGCCGTTCTGAGCCATGTTTGAACGTTCTATCACTTTTGGTTCCGGTAATTCTGTTGACCATATTTGTGATATTCAGGGGCCAAATGACATCTTGGAGCATGTTGGAGATAAAAAACCAAATGCCCCCAAAACGGGATATTATGACGTTATACGCCGTTTTGAGCCATGTTTGAACTTTCTATCACTTTTGGTT
Organism: Onthophagus taurus; assembly: GCF_036711975.1. Classification (NCBI taxonomy): domain Eukaryota; kingdom Metazoa; phylum Arthropoda; class Insecta; order Coleoptera; family Scarabaeidae; genus Onthophagus; species Onthophagus taurus. The sequence continues at coordinate 21,385,218 of NC_091966.1, forward strand.
CCGATAATTCTGTTGACCATATTTGTGATATTCAGGCGCCAAATAACATCTTGGAGCATGTTGGAGATAAAAAACAAAATGTGCCCAAAACGTGATATTATGACGTTATACGCCGTTTTGAGCCATGTTTGAACGTTCTATCACTTTTGGTTCCGATAATTCTGCTGACCATATTTGTGATATTCAGGCGTCAAATGACATCTTTGAGCATGTTTTAGATAAAAAACAAAATGTGCCCAAAACGTGATATTATGACGTTATACGCCGTTTTGAGCCATGTTTGAGCTTTCTATCACTTTTGGTTCCGGTAATTCTGTTGACCATATTTGTGATATTCAGGCGCCAAATGATATCTTGGAGCATGTTGGAGATAAAAAACAAAATGTGCCCAAAACGTGATATTATGACGTTATACGCCGTTCTGAGCCATGTTTGAACGTTCTATCACTTTTGGCTCCGGTAATTCTGTTGACCATATTTGTGATATTCAGGCGTCAAATGACATCTTGGAGCATGTTGGAGATAAAAAACAAAATGTGCCCAAAACGTGATATTGTGACGTTATACGCCGTTCTGAGCCATGTTTGAACTTTCTATCACTTTCGGTTCCGATAATTCTATTGACCATATTTGTGATATTCAGGCGCCAAATGACATCTTGGAGCATGTTTTAGATAAAAAACAAAATGTGCCCAAAACGTGATATTATGACGTTATACGCCGTTTTGAGCCATGTTTGAGCTTTCTATCACTTTTGGTTCCGGTAATTCTGTTGACCATATATGTGATATTCAGGCGCCAAATAACATCTTGGAGCATGTTGGAGATAAAAAACAAAATGTGCCCAAAACGTGATATTATGACGTTATACGCCGTTTTGAGCCATGTTTGAACTTTCTATCACTTTTGGTTCCGGTAATTCTGTTGACCATATTTGTGATATTCAGGGGCCAAATGACATCTTGGAGCATGTTGGAGATAAAAAACCAAATGCCCCCAAAACGGGATATTATGACGTTATACGCCGTTTTGAGCCATGTTTGAACTTTCTATCACTTTTGGTTCCGATAATTCTGTTGACCATATTTGTGATATTCAGGCGCCAAATAACATCTTGGAGCATGTTGGAGATAAAAAACAAAATGTTCCCAAAACGTGATATTATGACGTTATACGCCGTTTTGAGCCATGTTTGAACGTTCTATCACTTTTGGTTCCGGTAATTCTGTTGACCATATTTGTGATATTCAGGCGTCAAATGACATCTTTGAGCATGTTTTAGATAAAAAACAAAATGTGCCCAAAACGTGATATTATGACGTTATACGCCGTTTTGAGCCATGTTTGAGCTTTCTATCACTTTTGGTTCCGGTAATTCTGTTGACCATATTTGTGATATTCAGGCGTCAAATGACATCTTGGAGCATGTTGGAGATAAAAAACAAAATGTGCCCAAAACGTGATATTATGTCGTTATACGCCGTTCTGAGCCATGTTTGAACTTTCTATCACTTTCGGTTCCGATAATTCTGTTGACCATATTTGTGATATTCATGCGTCAAATGACATCTTTGAGCATGTTTTAGATAAAAAACCAAATGCCCCCAAAACGGGATATTATGACGTTATACGCCGTTTTTAGCCATGTTTGAACTTTCTATCACTTTTGGTTCCGGTAATTCTGTTGACCATATTTGTGATATTCATGCGCCAAATGACATCTTGGAGCATGTTTTAGATAAAAAACAAAATGTGCCCAAAACGTGATATTATGACGTTATACGCCGTTCTGAGCCATGTTTGAACTTTCTATCACTTTCGGTTCCGATAATTCTGTTGACCATATTTGTGATATTCAGGCGCCAAATGACATCTTGGAGCATGTTTTAGATAAAAAACAAAATGTGCCCAAAACGTGATATTATGACGTTATACGCCGTTTTGAGCCATGTTTGAGCTTTCTATCACTTTCGGTTCCGATAATTCTGTTGACCATATTTGTGATATTCAGGCGTCAAATGACATCTTTGAGCATGTTTTAGATAAAAAACCAAATGCCCCCAAAACGGGATATTATGACGTTATACGCCGTTCTGAGCCATGTTTGAACTTTCTATCACTTTCGGTTCCGATAATTCTGTTGACCATATTTGTGATATTCAGGCGCCAAATGACATCCTGGAGCATGTTGGAGATAAAAAACAAAATGTGCCCAAAACATGAAATTATGACGTTATACGCCGTTCTGAGCCATGTTTGAACGTTCTATCACTTTTGGTTCCGGTAATTCTGTTGACCATATTTGTGATATTCAGGCGTCAAAGGACATCTTGGAGCATGTTTGAGATAAAAAACAAAATGTGCCCAAAACGTGATATTATGACGTTATACGCCGTTTTGAGCCATGTTTGAGCTTTCTATCACTTTCGGTTCCGATAATTCTGTTGACCATATTTGTGATATTCAGGCGCCAAATGACATCTTGGAGCATGTTGGAGATAAAAAACCAAATGCCCCGAAAACGGGATATTATGACGTTATACGCCGTTTTGAGCCATGTTTGAACTTTCTATCACTTTTGGTTCCGGTAATTCTGTTGACCATATTTGTGATATTCAGGCGTCAAATGACATCTTGGAGCATGTTGGAGATAAAAAACAAAATGTGCCCAAAACGTGATATTATGTCGTTATACGCCGTTCTGAGCCATGTTTGAACTTTCTATCACTTTCGGTTCCGATAATTCTGTTGACCATATTTGTGATATTCAGGCGTCAAATGACATCTTTGAGCATGTTTTAGATAAAAAACCAAATGCCCCCAAAACGGGATATTATGACGTTATACGCCGTTTTGAGCCATGTTTGAACTTTCTATCACTTTTGGTTCCGGTAATTCTGTTGACCATATTTGTGATATTCAGGCGTCAAATGACATCTTGGAGCATGTTGGAGATAAAAAACAAAATGTGCCCAAAACGTGATATTATGACGTTATACGCCGTTCTGAGCCATGTTTGAACTTTCTATCACTTTTGGTTCCGGTAATTCTGTTGACCATATTTGTGATATTCATGCGCCAAATGACATCTTGGAGCATGTTTTAGATAAAAAACAAAATGTGCCCAAAACGTGATATTATGACGTTATACGCCGTTCTGAGCCATGTTTGAACTTTCTATCACTTTCGGTTTAGATAATTCTGTTGACCATATTTGTGATATTCAGGCGCCAAATGACATCTTGGAGCATGTTTTAGATAAAAAACAAAATGTGCCCAAAACGTGATATTATGACGTTATACGCCGTTTTGAGCCATGTTTGAACGTTCTATCACTTTTGGTTCCGGTAATTCTGTTGACCATATTTGTGATATTCAGGCGCCAAATGACATCTTGGAGCATGTTGGAGATAAAAAACAGAATGTGCCCAAAACGTGATATTATGACGTTATACGCCGTTCTGAGCCATGTTTGAACTTTCTATCACTTTCGGTTCCGATAATTCTGTTGACCATATTTGTGATATTCAGGCGCCTAATGACATCTTGGAGCATGTTGGAGATAAAAAACAAAATGTGCCCAAAACGTGATATTATGTCGTTATACGCCGTTCTGAGCCATGTTTGAACTTTCTATCACTTTCGGTTCCGCTAATTCTGTTGACCATATTTGTGATATTCAGGCGCCAAATGACATCTTGGAGCATGTTGGAGATAAAAAACAAAATGTGCCCAAAACGTGATATTATGACGTTATACGCCGTTCTGAGCCATGTTTGAACGTTCTATCACTTTTGGTTCCGGTAATTCTGTTGACCATATTTGTGATATTCAGGGGCCAAATGACATCTTGGAGCATGTTGGAGATAAAAAACCAAATGCCCCCAAAACGGGATATTATGACGTTATACGCCGTTTTGAGCCATGTTTGAACTTTCTATCACTTTTGGTTCCGATAATTCTGTTGACCATATTTGTGATATTCAGGCGCCAAATAACATCTTGGAGCATGTTGGAGATAAAAAACAAAATGTGCCCAAAACGTGATATTATGACGTTATACGCCGTTTTGAGCCATGTTTGAACGTTCTATCACTTTTGGTTCCGATAATTCTGCTGACCATATTTGTGATATTCAGGCGTCAAATGACATCTTTGAGCATGTTTTAGATAAAAAACAAAATGTGCCCAAAACGTGATATTATGACGTTATACGCCGTTTTGAGCCATGTTTGAGCTTTCTATCACTTTTGGTTCCGGTAATTCTGTTGACCATATATGTGATATTCAGGCGCCAAATGACATCTTTGAGCATGTTTTAGATAAAAAACAAAATGTGCCCAAAACGTGATATTATGACGTTATACACCGTTTTGAGCCATGTTTGAGCTTTCTATCACTTTCGGTTCCGATAATTCTGTTGACCATATTTGTGATATTCTGGCGCCAAATGACATCTTGGAGCATGTTGGAGATAAAAAACCAAATGCCCCGAAAACGGGATATTATGACGTTATACGCCGTTTTGAGCCATGTTTGAACTTTCTATCACTTTTGGTTCCGGTAATTCTGTTGACCATATTTGTGATATTCAGGCGTCAAATGACATCTTGGAGCATGTTGGAGATAAAAAACAAAATGTTCCCAAAACGTGATATTATGACGTTATACGCCGTTTTGAGCCATGTTTGAACGTTCTATCACTTTTAGTTCCGGTAATTCTGTTGACCATATTTGTGATATTCAGGCGTCAAATGACATCTTTGAGCATGTTTTAGATAAAAAACAAAATGTGCCCAAAACGTGATATTATGACGTTATACGCCGTTTTGAGCCATGTTTGAGCTTTCTATCACTTTTGGTTCCGGTAATTCTGTTGACTATATTTGTGATATTCAGGCGTCAAATGACATCTTGGAGCATGTTGGAGATAAAAAACAAAATGTGCCCAAAACGTGATATTATGTCGTTATACGCCGTTCTGAGCCATGTTTGAACTTTCTATCACTTTCGGTTCCGATAATTCTGTTGACCATATTTGTGATATTCAGGCGTCAAATGACATCTTTGAGCATGTTTTAGATAAAAAACCAAATGCCCCCAAAACGGGATATTATGACGTTATACGCCGTTTTGAGCCATGTTTGAACTTTCTATCACTTTCGGTTCCGATAATTCTGTTGACCATATTTGTGATATTCAGGCGCCAAATGACATCTTGGAGCATGTTTTAGATAAAAAACAAAATGTGCCCAAAACGTGATATTATGACGTTATACGCCGTTTTGAGCCATGTTTGAGCTTTCTATCACTTTCGGTTCCGATAATTCTGTTGACCATATTTGTGATATTCAGGCGTCAAATGACATCTTTGAGCATGTTTTAGATAAAAAACCAAATGCCCCCAAAACGGGATATTATGACGTTATACGCCGTTCTGAGCCATGTTTGAACTTTCTATCACTTTCGGTTCCGATAATTCTGTTGACCATATTTGTGATATTCAGGCGTCAAAGGACATCTTGGAGCATGTTTGAGATAAAAAACAAAATGCCCCGAAAACGGGATATTATGACGTTATACGCCGTTTTGAGCCATGTTTGAACTTTCTATCACTTTTGGTTCCGGTAATTCTGTTGACCATATTTGTGATATTCAGGCGTCAAATGACATCTTGGAGCATGTTGGAGATAAAAAACAAAATGTTCCCAAAACGTGATATTATGACGTTATACGCCGTTTTGAGCCATGTTTGAACGTTCTATCACTTTTGGTTCCGGTAATTCTGTTGACCATATTTGTGATATTCAGGCGTCAAATGACATCTTTGAGCATGTTTTAGATAAAAAACAAAATGGGCCCAAAACGTGATATTATGACGTTATACGCCGTTTTGAGCCATGTTTGAGCTTTCTATCACTTTTGGTTCCGGTAATTCTGTTGACCATATATGTGATATTCAAGCGCCAAATGACATCTTGGAGCATGTTTTAGATAAAAAACAAAATGTGCCCAAAACGGGATATTGTGACGTTATACGCCGTTTTGAGCCATGTTTGAACGTTCTATCACTTTTGGTTCCGGTAATTCTGTTGACCATATTTGTGATATTCAGGCGTCAAATGACATCTTGGAGCATGTTGGAGATAAAAAACAAAATGTGCCCAAAACGTGATATTATGACGTTATACGCCGTTCTGAGCCATGTTTGAACTTTCTATCACTTTTGGTTCCGGTAATTCTGTTGACCATATTTGTGATATTCATGCGCCAAATGACATCTTGGAGCATGTTTTAGATAAAAAACAAAATGTGCCCAAAACGTGATATTATGACGTTATACGCCGTTCTGAGCCATGTTTGAACTTTCTATCACTTTCGGTTTAGATAATTCTGTTGACCATATTTGTGATATTCAGGCGCCAAATGACATCTTGGAGCATGTTTTAGATAAAAAACAAAATTTGCCCAAAACGTGATATTATGACGTTATACGCCGTTTTGAGCCATGTTTGAACGTTCTATCACTTTTGGTTCCGGTAATTCTGTTGACCATATTTGTGATATTCAGGCGCCAAATGACATCTTGGAGCATGTTGGAGATAAAAAACAGAATGTGCCCAAAACGTGATATTATGACGTTATACGCCGTTCTGAGCCATGTTTGAACTTTCTATCACTTTCGGTTCCGGTAATTCTGTTGACCATATTTGTGATATTCAGGGGCCAAATGACATCTTGGAGCATGTTGGAGATAAAAAACCAAATGCCCCCAAAACGGGATATTATGACGTTATACGCCGTTTTGAGCCATGTTTGAACTTTCTATCACTTTTGGTTCCGATAATTCTGTTGACCATATTTGTGATATTCAGGCGCCAAATAACATCTTGGAGCATGTTGGAGATAAAAAACAAAATGTGCCCAAAACGTGATATTATGACGTTATACGCCGTTTTGAGCCATGTTTGAACGTTCTATCACTTTTGGTTCCGATAATTCTGCTGACCATATTTGTGATATTCAGGCGTCAAATGACATCTTTGAGCATGTTTTAGATAAAAAACAAAATGTGCCCAAAACGTGATATTATGACGTTATACGCCGTTTTGAGCCATGTTTGAGCTTTCTATCACTTTTGGTTCCGGTAATTCTGTTGACCATATATGTGATATTCAGGCGCCAAATGACATCTTTGAGCATGTTTTAGATAAAAAACAAAATGTGCCCAAAACGTGATATTATGACGTTATACGCCGTTTTGAGCCATGTTTGAGCTTTCTATCACTTTCGGTTCCGATAATTCTGTTGACCATATTTGTGATATTCAGGCGCCAAATGACATCTTGGAGCATGTTGGAGATAAAAAACCAAATGCCCCGAAAACGGGATATTATGACGTTATACGCCGTTTTGAGCCATGTTTGAACTTTCTATCACTTTTGGTTCCGGTAATTCTGTTGACCATATTTGTGATATTCAGGCGTCAAATGACATCTTGGAGCATGTTGGAGATAAAAAACAAAATGTTCCCAAAACGTGATATTATGACGTTATACGCCGTTTTGAGCCATGTTTGAACGTTCTATCACTTTTGGTTCCGGTAATTCTGTTGACCATATTTGTGATATTCAGGCGTCAAATGACATCTTTGAGCATGTTTTAGATAAAAAACAAAATGTGCCCAAAACGTGATATTATGACGTTATACGCCGTTTTGAGCCATGTTTGAGCTTTCTATCACTTTTGGTTCCGGTAATTCTGTTGACCATATTTGTGATATTCAGGCGTCAAATGACATCTTGGAGCATGTTGGAGATAAAAAACAAAATGTGCCCTAAACGTGATATTATGTCGTTATACGCCGTTCTGAGCCATGTTTGAACTTTCTATCACTTTCGGTTCCGATAATTCTGTTGACCATATTTGTGATATTCAGGCGTCAAATGACATCTTTGAGCATGTTTTAGATAAAAAACCAAATGCCCCCAAAACGGGATATTATGACGTTATACGCCGTTTTGAGCCATGTTTGAACTTTCTATCACTTTTGGTTCCGGTAATTCTGTTGACCATATTTGTGATATTCAGGCGTCAAATGACATCTTGGAGCATGTTGGAGATAAAAAACAAAATGTGCCCAAAACGTGATATTATGTCGTTATACGCCGTTCTGAGCCATGTTTGAACTTTCTATCACTTTCGGTTCCGATAATTCTGTTGACCATATTTGTGATATTCATGCGTCAAATGACATCTTTGAGCATGTTTTAGATAAAAAACCAAATGCCCCCAAAACGGGATATTATGACGTTATACGCCGTTTTGAGCCATGTTTGAACTTTCTATCACTTTTGGTTCCGGTAATTCTGTTGACCATATTTGTGATATTCATGCGCCAAATGACATCTTGGAGCATGTTTTAGATAAAAAACAAAATGTGCCCAAAACGTGATATTATGACGTTATACGCCGTTCTGAGCCATGTTTGAACTTTCTATCACTTTCGGTTCCGGTAATTCTGTTGACCATATTTGTGATATTCAGGCGTCAAATGACATCTTGGAGCATGTTGGAGATAAAAAACAAAATGTTCCCAAAACGTGATATTATGACGTTATACGCCGTTTTGAGCCATGTTTGAACGTTCTATCACTTTTGGTTCCGGTAATTCTGTTGACCATATTTGTGATATTCAGGCGTCAAATGACATCTTTGAGCATGTTTTAGATAAAAAACAAAATGTGCCCAAAACGTGATATTATGACGTTATACGCCGTTTTGAGCCATGTTTGAGCTTTCTATCACTTTTGGTTCCGGTAATTCTGTTGACCATATTTGTGATATTCAGGCGTCAAATGACATCTTGGAGCATGTTGGAGATAAAAAACAAAATGTGCCCAAAACGTGATATTATGTCGTTATACGCCGTTCTGAGCCATGTTTGAACTTTCTATCACTTTCGGTTCCGATAATTCTGTTGACCATATTTGTGATATTCAGGCGTCAAATGACATCTTTGAGCATGTTTTAGATAAAAAACCAATTGCCCCCAAAACGGGATATTATGACGTTATACGCCGTTTTGAGCCATGTTTGAACTTTCTATCACTTTTGGTTCCGGTAATTCTGTTGACCATATTTGTGATATTCAGGCGTCAAATGACATCTTGGAGCATGTTGGAGATAAAAAACAAAATGTGCCCAAAACGTGATATTATGTCGTTATACGCCGTTCTGAGCCATGTTTGAACTTTCTATCACTTTCGGTTCCGATAATTCTGTTGACCATATTTGTGATATTCATGCGTCAAATGACATCTTTGAGCATGTTTTAGATAAAAAACCAAATGCCCCCAAAACGGGATATTATGACGTTATACGCCGTTTTGAGCCATGTTTGAACTTTCTATCACTTTTGGTTCCGGTAATTCTGTTGACCATATTTGTGATATTCATGCGCCAAATGACATCTTGGAGCATGTTTTAGATAAAAAACAAAATGTGCCCAAAACGTGATATTATGACGTTATACGCCGTTCTGAGACATGTTTGAACTTTCTATCACTTTCGGTTCCGATAATTCTGTTGACCATATTTGTGATATTCAGGCGCCAAATGACATCTTGGAGCATGTTTTAGATAAAAAACAAAATGTGCCCAAAACGTGATATTATGACGTTATACGCCGTTTTGAGCCATGTTTGAGCTTTCTATCACTTTCGGTTCCGATAATTCTGTTGACCATATTTGTGATATTCAGGCGTCAAATGACATCTTTGAGCATGTTTTAGATAAAAAACCAAATGCCCCCAAAACGGGATATTATGACGTTATACGCCGTTCTGAGCCATGTTTGAACTTTCTATCACTTTCGGTTCCGATAATTCTGTTGACCATATTTGTGATATTCAGGCGCCAAATGACATCCTGGAGCATGTTGGAGATAAAAAACAAAATGTGCCCAAAACATGATATTATGACGTTATACGCCGTTCTGAGCCATGTTTGAACGTTCTATCACTTTTGGTTCCGGTAATTCTGTTGACCATATTTGTGATATTCAGGCGTCAAAGGACATCTTGGAGCATGTTTGAGATAAAAAACAAAATGTGCCCAAAACGTGATATTATGACGTTATACGCCGTTTTGAGCCATGTTTGAGCATTCTATCACTTTCGGTTCCGATAATTCTGTTGACCATATTTGTGATATTCAGGCGCCAAATGACATCTTGGAGCATGTTGGAGATAAAAAACCAAATGCCCCGAAAACGGGATATTATGACGTTATACGCCGTTTTGAGCCATGTTTGAACTTTCTATCACTTTTGGTTCCGGTAATTCTGTTGACCATATTTGTGATATTCAGGCGTCAAATGACATCTTGGAGCATGTTGGAGATAAAAAGCAAAATGTGCCCAAAACGTGATATTATGTCGTTATACGCCGTTCTGAGCCATGTTTGAACTTTCTATCACTTTCGGTTCCGATAATTCTGTTGACCATATTTGTGATATTCAGGCGTCAAATGACATCTTTGAGCATGTTTTAGATAAAAAACCAAATGCCCCCAAAACGGGATATTATGACGTTATACGCCGTTTTGAGCCATGTTTGAACTTTCTATCACTTTTGGTTCCGGTAATTCTGTTGACCATATTTGTGATATTCATGCGCCAAATGACATCTTGGAGCATGTTTTAGATAAAAAACAAAATGTGCCCAAAACGTGATATTATGACGTTATACGCCGTTCTGAGCCATGTTTGAACTTTCTATCACTTTCGGTTCCGATAATTCTGTTGACCATATTTGTGATATTCAGGAGCCAAATGACATCTTGGAGCATGTTTTAGATAAAAAACAAAATGTGCCCAAAACGGGATATTGTGACGTTATACGCCGTTTTGAGCCATGTTTGAGCTTTCTATCACTTTTGGTTCCGGTAATTCTGTTGACCATATATGTGATATTCAAGCGCCAAATGACATCTTGGAGCATGTTTTAGATAAAAAACAAAATGTGCCCAAAACGGGATATTGTGACGTTATACGCCGTTTTGAGCCATGTTTGAACGTCCTATCACTTTTGGTTCCGGTAATTCTGTTGACCATATTTGTGATATTCAGGCGTCAAATGACATCTTGGAGCATGTTGGAGATAAAAAACAAAATGTGCCCAAAACGTGATATTATGACGTTATACGCCGTTCTGAGCCATGTTTGAACTTTCTATCACTTTTGGTTCCGGTAATTCTGTTGACCATATTTGTGATATTCATGCGCCAAATGACATCTTGGAGCATGTTTTAGATAAAAAACAAAATGTGCCCAAAACGTGATATTATGACGTTATACGCCGTTCTGAGCCATGTTTGAACTTTCTATCACTTTCGGTTTAGATAATTCTGTTGACCATATTTGTGATATTCAGGCGCCAAATGACATCTTGGAGCATGTTTTAGATAAAAAACAAAATGTGCCCAAAACGTGATATTATGACGTTATACGCCGTTTTGAGCCATGTTTGAACGTTCTATCACTTTTGGTTCCGGTAATTCTGTTGACCATATTTGTGATATTCAGGCGCCAAATGACATCTTGGAGCATGTTGGAGATAAAAAACTGAATGTGCCCAAAACGTGATATTATGACGTTATACGCCGTTCTGAGCCATGTTTGAACTTTCTATCACTTTCGGTTCCGATAATTCTGTTGACCATATTTGTGATATTCAGGCGCCTAATGACATCTTGGAGCATGTTGGAGATAAAAAACAAAATGTGCCTAAAACGTGATATTATGTCGTTATACGCCGTTCTGAGCCATGTTTGAACTTTCTATCACTTTCGGTTCCGCTAATTCTGTTGACCATATTTGTGATATTCAGGCGCCAAATGACATCTTGGAGCATGTTGGAGATAAAAAACAAAATGTGCCCAAAACGTGATATTATGACGTTATACGCCGTTCTGAGCCATGTTTGAACGTTCTATCACTTTTGGTTCCGGTAATTCTGTTGACCATATTTGTGATATTCAGGGGCCAAATGACATCTTGGAGCATGTTGGAGATAAAAAACCAAATGCCCCCAAAACGGGATATTATGACGTTATACGCCGTTTTGAGCCATGTTTGAACTTTCTATCACTTTTGGTTCCGATAATTCTGTTGACCATATTTGTGATATTCAGGCGCCAAATAACATCTTGGAGCATGTTGGAGATAAAAAACAAAATGTGCCCAAAACGTGATATTATGACGTTATACGCCGTTTTGAGCCATGTTTGAACGTTCTATCACTTTTGGTTCCGATAATTCTGCTGACCATATTTGTGATATTCAGGCGTCAAATGACATCTTTGAGCATGTTTTAGATAAAAAACAAAATGTGCCCAAAACGTGATATTATGACGTTATACGCCGTTTTGAGCCATGTTTGAGCTTTCTATCACTTTTGGTTCCGGTAATTCTGTTGACCATATATGTGATATTCAGGCGCCAAATGACATCTTTGAGCATGTTTTAGATAAAAAACAAAATGTGCCCAAAACGTGATATTATGACGTTATACGCCGTTTTGAGCCATGTTTGAGCTTTCTATCACTTTTGGTTCCGGTAATTCTGTTGACCATATTTGTGATATTCAGGCGTCAAATGACATCTTGGAGCATGTTGGAGATAAAAAACAAAATGTGCCCAAAACGTGATATTATGTCGTTATACGCCGTTCTGAGCCATGTTTGAACTTTCTATCACTTTCGGTTCCGATAATTCTGTTGACCATATTTGTGATATTCAGGCGTCAAATGACATCTTTGAGCATGTTTTAGATAAAAAACCAAATGCCCCCAAAACGGGATATTATGACGTTATACGCCGTTTTGAGCCATGTTTGAACTTTCTATCACTTTTGGTTCCGGTAATTCTGTTGACCATATTTGTGATATTCAGGCGTCAAATGACATCTTGGAGCATGTTGGAGATAAAAAACAAAATGTGCCCAAAACGTGATATTATGTCGTTATACGCCGTTCTGAGCCATGTTTGAACTTTCTATCACTTTCGGTTCCGATAATTCTGTTGACCATATTTGTGATATTCATGCGTCAAATGACATCTTTGAGCATGTTTTAGATAAAAAACCAAATACCCCCAAAACGGGATATTATGACGTTATACGCCGTTTTGAGCCATGTTTGAACTTTCTATCACTTTTGGTTCCGGTAATTCTGTTGACCATATTTGTGATATTCATGCGCCAAATGACATCTTGGAGCATGTTTTAGATAAAAAACAAAATGTGCCCAAAACGTGATATTATGACGTTATACGCCGTTCTGAGCCATGTTTGAACTTTCTATCACTTTCGGTTCCGATAATTCTGTTGACCATATTTGTGATATTCAGGCGCCAAATGACATCTTGGAGCATGTTTTAGATAAAAAACAAAATGTGCCCAAAACGTGATATTATGACGTTATACGCCGTTTTGAGCCATGTTTGAGCTTTCTATCACTTTCGGTTCCGATAATTCTGTTGACCATATTTGTGATATTCAGGCGTCAAATGACATCTTTGAGCATGTTTTAGATAAAAAACCAAATGCCCCCAAAACGGGATATTATGACGTTATACGCCGTTCTGAGCCATGTTTGAACTTTCTATCACTTTCGGTTCCGATAATTCTGTTGACCATATTTGTGATATTCAGGCGTCAAAGGACATCTTGGAGCATGTTTGAGATAAAAAACAAAATGCCCCGAAAACGGGATATTATGACGTTATACGCCGTTTTGAGCCATGTTTGAACTTTCTATCACTTTTGGTTCCGGTAATTCTGTTGACCATATTTGTGATATTCAGGCGTCAAATGACATCTTGGAGCATGTTGGAGATAAAAAACAAAATGTTCCCAAAACGTGATATTATGACGTTATACGCCGTTTTGAGCCATGTTTGAACGTTCTATCACTTTTGGTTCCGGTAATTCTGTTGACCATATTTGTGATATTCAGGCGTCAAATGACATCTTTGAGCATGTTTTAGATAAAAAACAAAATGTGCCCAAAACGTGATATTATGACGTTATACGCCGTTTTGAGCCATGTTTGAGCTTTCTATCACTTTTGGTTCCGGTAATTCTGTTGACCATATTTGTGATATTCAGGCGTCAAATGACATCTTGGAGCATGTTGGAGATAAAAAACAAAATGTGCCCAAAACGTGATATTATGTCGTTATACGCCGTTCTGAGCCATGTTTGAACTTTCTATCACTTTCGGTTCCGATAATTCTGTTGACCATATTTGTGATATTCAGGCGTCAAATGACATCTTTGAGCATGTTTTAGATAAAAAACCAATTGCCCCCAAAACGGGATATTATGACGTTATACGCCGTTTTGAGCCATGTTTGAACTTTCTATCACTTTTGGTTCCGGTAATTCTGTTGACCATATTTGTGATATTCAGGCGTCAAATGACATCTTGGAGCATGTGGAGATAAAAAACAAAATGTGCCCAAAACGTGATATTATGTCGTTATACGCCGTTCTGAGCCATGTTTGAACTTTCTATCACTTTCGGTTCCGATAATTCTGTTGACCATATTTGTGATATTCATGCGTCAAATGACATCTTTGAGCATGTTTTAGATAAAAAACCAAATGCCCCCAAAACGGGATATTATGACGTTATACGCCGTTTTGAGCCATGTTTGAACTTTCTATCACTTTTGGTTCCGGTAATTCTGTTGACCATATTTGTGATATTCATGCGCCAAATGACATCTTGGAGCAAGTTGGAGATAAAAAACAAAATGTGCGAAAACGCGATATTATGACGTTATACGCCGTTCTGAGCCATGTTTGAACTTTCTATCACTTTTGGTTCCGATAATTCTGCTGACCATATTTGTGATATTTAGGAGCCAAATGACATGTTGAACCATGTTGGAGATAAAAAACAAAATGTGCCCAAAACGTGATATTATGACGTTATACGCCGTTCTGAGCCATGTTTGAACTTTCTATCACTTTTGGTTCCGATAATTCTGCTGACCATATTTGTGTTATTCAGGCGCCAAATGACATGATGAACCATGTTGGAGATAAAAAACGAAATGTGCCCAAAACGTGATATTATGACGTTATACGCCGTTCTGAGCCATGTTTGAACTTTCTATCACTTTTGGTTCCGATAATTCTGCTGACCATATTTGTGATATTCAGGCGCCAAATAACATGTTGGAGCAAGTCGGAGATAAAAAACAAAATGTGCCCAAAACGTGATATTATGACGTTATACGCCGTTCTGAGCCATGTTTGAACTTTCTAACACTTTTGGTTCCGATAATTCTGCTGACCATATTTGTGATATTCAGGCGCCAAATAACATGTTGGAGCAAGTCGGAGATAAAAAACAAAATGTGCCCACAACGTGATATTATGACGTTATACGCCGTTCTGAGCCATGTTTGAACTTTCTATCACTTTTGGTTCCGATAATTCTGCTGACCATATTTGTGTTATTCAGGCGCCAAATGACATGTTGAACCATGTTGGAGATAAAAAACAAAATGTGCCCACAACGTGATATTATGACGTTATACGCCGTTCTGAGCCATGTTTGAACTTTCTATCACTTTTGGTTCCGATAATTCTGCTGACCATATTTGTGATATTCAGGCGCCAAATAACATGTTGGAGCTAGTCGGAGATAAAAAACAAAATGTGCCCAAAACGTGATATTATGACGTTATACGCCGTTCTGAGCCATGTTTGAACTTTCTATCACTTTTGGTTCCGATAATTCTGCTGACCATATTTGTGATATTTAGGAGCCAAATGACATGTTGAACCATGTTGGAGATAAAAAACAAAATGTGCCCAAAACGTGATATTATGACGTTATACGCCGTTCTGAGACAAGTTTGAACTTTCTATCACTTTTGGTTCCGATAATTCTGTTGACCATATTTGTGATATTCAGGCGCCAAATGACATGTTGGAGCATGTTGGAGATAAAAAACAAAATGTGAACAAAACGTGATATTATGACGTTATACGCCGTTCTGAGCCATGTTTGAACTTTCTATCACTTTTGGTTCCGATAATTCTGCTGACCATATTTGTGATATTTAGGAGCCAAATGACATGTTGAACCATGTTGGAGATAAAAAACAAAATGTGCCCAAAACGTGATATTATGACGTTATACGCCGTTCTGAGACAAGTTTGAACTTTCTATCACTTTTGGTTCCGATAATTCTGTTGACCATATTTGTGATATTCAGGCGCCAAATGACATGTTGGAGCATGTTGGAGATAAAAAACAAAATGTGAACAAAACGTGATATTATGACGTTATACGCCGTTCTGAGACATGTTTGAACTTTCTATCACTTTTGGTTCCGATAATTCTGTTGACCATATTTGTGATATTCAGGCGCCAAATGACATGTTGGAGCATGTTGGAGATAAAAAACAAAATGTGCCCAAAACGTGATATTATGACGTTATACGCCGTTCTGAGACAAGTTTGAACTTTCTATCACTTTTGGTTCCGATAATTCTGTTGACCATATTTGTGATATTCAGGCGCCAAATGACATGTTGGAGCATGTTGGAGATAAAAAACAAAATGTGAACAAAACGTGATATTATGACGTTATACGCCGTTCTGAGACATGTTTGAACTTTCTATCACTTTTGGTTCCGATAATTCTGTTGACCATATTTGTGATATTCAGGCGCCAAATGACATGTTGGAGCATGTTGGAGATAAAAAACAAAATGTGCCCAAAACGTTATATTATGACGTTATACGCCGTTCTGAGACATGTTTGAACTTTCTATCACTTTTGGTTCCAATAATTCTGTTGACCATATTTGTGATATTCAGACGCCAAATGACATCTTTGAGCATGTTGGAGATAAAAAACAAAATGTGCCCAAAACGTTATATTATGACGTTATACGCCGTTCTGAGACATGTTTGAACTTTCTATCACTTTTGGTTCCGATAATTCTGTTGACCATATTTGTGATATTCAGACGCCAAATGACATCTTTGAGCATGTTGGAGATAAAAAACAAAATGTGTCCAAAACGTGATATTATGACGTTATACGCCGTTCTGAGACATGTTTGAACTTCCTATCACTTTTGGTTCCGATAATTCTGTTGACCATATTTGTGATATTCAGGCGCCAAATGACATGTTGGAGCATGTTGGAGATAAAGAACAAAATGTGCCCAAAACGTGATATTATGACGTTATACGCCGTTCTGAGACATGTTTGAACTTTCTATCACTTTTGGTTCCGATAATTCTGTTGACCATATTTGTGATATTCAGGCGCCAAATGACATGTTGGAGCATGTTGGAGATAAAAAACAAAATGTGCCCAAAACGTGATATTATGACGTTATACGCCGTTCTGAGACATGTTTGAACTTTCTATCACTTTTGGTTCCGATAATTCTGTTGACCATATTTGTGATATTCAGGCGCCAAATGACATGTTGGAGCATGTTGGAGATAAAAAACAAAATGTGCCCAAAACGTTATATTATGACGCTATACGCCGTTCTGAGACATGTTTGAACTTTCTATCACTTTTGGTTCCGATAATTCTGTTGACCATATTTGTGATATTCAGACGCCAAATGACATCTTTGAGCATGTTGGAGATAAAAAACAAAATGTGCCCAAAACGTTATATTATGACGTTATACGCCGTTCTGAGACATGTTTGAACATTCTATCACTTTTGGTTCCGATAATTCTGTTGACTATATTTTTGATATTCAGACGCCAAATGACATCTTTGAGCATGTTGGAGATAAAAAACAAAATTTATATTAATAAACAATATAAACAAACGTTATATTATGACGTTATACGCCGTTCTGAGACATGTTTGAACTTTCTATCACTTTTGGTTCCGATAATTCTGCTGACCATATTTGTGTTATTCAGGCGCCAAATGACATGATGAACCATGTTGGAGATAAAAAACGAAATGTGCCCAAAATGTGATATTATGACGTTATACGCCGTTCTGAGCCATGTTTGAACTTTCTATCACTTTTGGTTCCGATAATTCTGCTGACCATATTTGTGATATTTAGGAGCCAAATGACATGTTGAACCATGTTGGAGATAAAAAACAAAATGTGCCCAAAACGTAATATTATGACGTTATACGCCGTTCTGAGCCATGTTTGAACTTTCTATCACTTTTGGTTCCGATAATTCTGCTGACCATATTTGTGTTATTCAGTCGCCAAATGACATGTTGAACCATGTTGGAGATAAAAAATAAAATGTGCCCAAAACGTGATATTATGACGTTATACGCCGTTCTGAGCCATGTTTGAACTTTCTATCACTTTTGGTTCCGATAATTCTGCTGACCATATTTGTGATATTTAGGAGCCAAATGACATGTTGAACCATGTTGGAGATAAAAAACAAATTGTGCCCAAAACGTAATATTATGACGTTATACGCCGTTCTGAGCCATGTTTGAACTTTCTATCACTTTTGGTTCCGATAATTCTGCTGACCATATTTGTGTTATTCAGTCGCCAAATGACATGTTGAACCATGTTGGAGATAAAAAATAAAATGTGCCCAAAACGTGATATTATGACGTTATACGCCGTTCTGAGCCATGTTTGAACTTTCTATCACTTTTGGTTCCGTTAATTCTGCTGACCATATTTGTGTTATTCAGGCGCCAAATGACATGTTGAACCATGTTGGAGATAAAAAACAAAATGTGCCCAAAACGTGATATTATGACGTTATACGCCGTTCTGAGCCATGTTTGAACTTTCTATCACTTTTGGTTCCGATAATTCTGCTGACCATATTTGTGTTATTCAGGCGCCAAATGACATGATGAACCATGTTGGAGATAAAAAACAAAATATGCCCAAAACGTTATATTATGACGTTAGACGCCGTTCTGAGCCATGTTTGAACTTTCTATCACTTTTGGTTCCGATAATTCTGCTGACCATATTTGTGTTATTCAGGCGCCAAATGACATGATGAACCATGTTGGAGATAAAAAACAAAATATGCCCAAAACGTTATATTATGACGTTAGACGCCGTTCTGAGCCATGTTTGAACTTTCTATCACTTTTGGTTCCGATAATTCTGCTGACCATATTTGTGATATTTAGGAGCCAAATGACATGTTGAACCATGTTGGAGATAAAAAACAAAATGTGCCCAAAACGTGATATTATGACCTTATACGCCGTTCTGAGCCATGTTTGAACTTTCTATCACTTTTGGTTCCGATAATTCTGCTGACCATATTTGTGATATTCAGGCGCCAAATAACATGTTGGAGGAAGTCGGAGATAAAAAACAAAATGTGCCCAAAACGTGATATTATGACGTTATACGCCGTTCTGAGCCATGTTTGAGCTTTCTATCACTTTTGCTTCCGATAATTCTGCTGACCATATTTGTGTTATTCAGGCGCCAAATGACATGTTGAACCATGTTGGAGATAAAAAACAAAATGTGCCCAAAACGTGATATTATGACGTTATACGCCGTTCTGAGCCATGTTATTCTTTCTATCACTTTTGGTTCCGGTAATTCTGTCGACCATATATGTGATATTCAGGGTCCAAATGAGATATTGGAGCATGTTGGAGATAAAAAACAAAATGTGCCCAAAACGTTATATTATGACGTTATACGCCGTTCTGAGACATGTTTGAACTTTCTATCACTTTTGGTTCCGATAATTCTGTTGACCATATTTGTGATATTCAGGCGCCAAATGACATCTTGGAACATGTTGGAGATAAAAAACAAAATGTGCCCAAAACGTGATATTATGACGTTATACGCCGTTATGAGCCATGTTTGAACTTTCTATCACTTTTGGTTCCGATAATTCTGTTGACCATATTTGTGATATTCAGGCGCCAAATGACATCTTGGAGCATGTTGGAGATAAAAAACAATATGTGCCCAAAACGTGATATTATGACGTTATACGCCGTTCTGAGACATGTTTGAACTTTCTATCACTTTTGGTTCCGATATTTCTGCTGACCATATTTGTGATATTTAGGAGCCAAATGACATGTTGAACCATGTTGGAGATAAAAAAGAAATGTGCCCAAAACGTGATATTATGACGTTATACGCCGTTCTGAGCCATGTTTGAACTTTCTATCACTTTTGGTTCCGATAATTCTGCTGAGCATATTTGTGATATTTAGGAGCCAAATGACATGTTGAACCATGTTGGAGATAAAAAACAAAATGTGCCCAAAACGTGATATTATGACGTTATACGCCGTTCTGAGCCATGTTTGAACTTTCTATCACTTTTGGTTCCGATAATTCTGCTGACCATATTTGTGTTATTCAGGCGCCAAATGACATGATGAACCATGTTGGAGATAAAAAACAAAATGTGCCCAAAACGTAATATTATGACGTTATACGCCGTTCTGAGCCATGTTTGAACTTTCTATCACTTTTGGTTCCGATAATTCTGCTGACCATATTTGTGATATTCAGGCGCCAAATAACATGTTGGAGCAAGTCGGAGATAAAAAACAAAATGTGCCCAAAACGTGATATTATGACGTTATACGCCGTTCTGAGCCATGTTTGAACTTTCTATCACTTTTGGTTCCGATAATTCTGCTGACCATATTTGTGTTATTCAGGCGCCAAATGACATGATGAACCATGTTGGAGATAAAAAACAAAATATGCCCAAAACGTTATATTATGACATTATACGCCGTTCTGAGCCATGTTTGAACTTTCTATCACTTTTGGTTCCGATAATTCTGCTGACCATATTTGTGATATTTAGGAGCCAAATGACATGTTGAACCATGTTGGAGATAAAAAACAAAATGTGCCCAAAACGTGATATCATGACGTTATACGCCGTTCTGAGCCATGCTTGAACTTTCTATCACTTTTGGTTCCGATAATTCTGCTGACCATATTTGTGATATTTAGGAGCCAAATGACATGTTGAACCATGTTGGAGATAAAAAACAAAATGTGCCCAAAACGTGATATTATGACGTTATACGCCGTTCTGAGCCATGTTTGAACTTTCTATCACTTTTGGTTCCGATAATTCTGCTGACCATATTTGTGTTATTCAGGCGCCAAATGGCATGTTGGAGCAAGTTGGAGATAAAAAACAAAATGTGCGAAAACGTGATATTATGACGTTATACGCCGTTCTGAGCCATGTTTGAACTTTCTATCACTTTTGGTTCCGATAATTCTGCTGACCATATTTGTGATATTTAGGAGCCAAATGACATGTTGAACCATGTTGGAGATAAAAAACAAAATGTGCCCAAAACGTGATATTATGACGTTATACGCCGTTCTGAGCCATGTTTGAACTTTCTATCACTTTTGGTTCCGATAATTCTGCTGACCATATTTGTGTTATTCAGGCGCCAAATGACATGATGAACCATGTTGGAGATAAAAAACAAAATGTGCCCAAAACGTGATATTATGACGTTATACGCCGTTCTGAGCCATGTTTGAACTTTCTATCACTTTTGGTTCCGATAATTCTGCTGACCATATTTGTGTTATTCAGGCGCCAAATGACATGTTGGAGCAAGTTGGAGATAAAAAACAAAATGTGCCCAAAACGTGATATTATGACGTTATACGCCGTTCTGAGCCATGTTTGAACTTTCTATCACTTTTGGTTCCGATAATTCTGCTGACCATATTTGTGATATTTAGGAGCCAAATGACATGTTGAACCATGTTGGAGATAAAAAACAAAATGTGCCCAATACGTGATATTATGACGTTATACGCCGTTCTGAGCCATGTTTGAACTTTCTATCACTTTTGGTTCCGATAATTCTGCTGACCATATTTGTGATATTCAGGTGCCAAATAACATGTTGGAGCAAGTCGGAGATAAAAAACAAAATGTGCCCAAAACGTGATATTATGACGTTATACGCCGTTCTGAGCCATGTTTGAACTTTCTATCACTTTTGGTTCCGACAATTCTGCTGACCATATTTGTGATATTCAGGCGCCAAATGACATGTTGAACCATGTTGGAGATAAAAAACAAAATGTGCCCAAAACGTAATATTATGACGTTATACGCCGTTCTGAGCCATGTTTGAACTTTCTATCACTTTTGGTTCCGATAATTCTGCTGACCATATTTGTGATATTTAGGAGCCAAATGACATGTTGAACCATGTTGGAGATAAAAAACAAAATGTGCCCAAAACGTGATATTATGACGTTATACGCCGTTCTGAGCCATGTTTGAACTTTCTATCACTTTTGGTTCCGATAATTCTGCTGACCATATTTGTGATATTTAGGAGCCAAATGACATGTTGAACCATGTTGGAGATAAAAAACAAAATGTGCCCAAAACGTAATATTATGACGTTATACGCCGTTCTGAGCCATGTTTGAACTTTCTATCACTTTTGGTTCCGATAATTCTGCTGACCATATTTGTGTTATTCAGTCGCCAAATGACATGTTGAACCATGTTGGAGATAAAAAATAAAATGTGCCCAAAACGTGATATTATGACGTTATACGCCGTTCTGAGCCATGTTTGAACTTTCTATCACTTTTGGTTCCGTTAATTCTGCTGACCATATTTGTGTTATTCAGGCGCCAAATGACATGTTGAACCATGTTGGAGATAAAAAACAAAATGTGCCCAAAACGTGATATTATGACGTTATACGCCGTTCTGAGCCATGTTTGAACTTTCTATCACTTTTGGTTCCGATAATTCTGCTGACCATATTTGTGATATTCAGGTGCCAAATAACATGTTGGAGCAAGTCGGAGATAAAAAACAAAATGTGCCCAAAACGTGATATTATGACGTTATACGCCGTTCTGAGCCATGTTTGAACTTTCTATCACTTTTGGTTCCGATAATTCTGCTGACCATATTTGTGATATTCAGGCGCCAAATGACATGTTGAACCATGTTGGAGATAAAAAACAAAATGTGCCCAAAACGTAATATTATGACGTTATACGCCGTTCTGAGCCATGTTTGAACTTTCTATCACTTTTGGTTCCGATAATTCTGCTGACCATATTTGTGATATTCATGCGCCAAATGACATGTTGAACCATGTTGGAGATAAAAAACAAAATGTGCCCAAAACGTGATATTATGACGTTATACGCCGTTCTGAGCCATGTTTGAACTTTCTATCACTTTTGGTTCCGATAATTCTGCTGACCATATTTGTGATATTTAGGAGCCAAATGACATGTTGAACCATGTTGGAGATAAAAAACAAAATGTGCCCAAAACGTGATATTATGACGTTATACGCCGTTCTGAGCCATGTTTGAACTTTCTATCACTTTTGGTTCCGATAATTCTGCTGACCATATTTGTGTTATTCAGTCGCCAAATGACATGTTGAACCATGTTGGAGATAAAAAATAAAATGTGCCCAAAACGTGATATTATGACGTTATACGCCGTTCTGAGCCATGTTTGAACTTTCTATCACTTTTGGTTCCGTTAATTCTGCTGACCATATTTGTGTTATTCAGGCGCCAAATGACATGTTGAACCATGTTTTAGATAAAAAACAAAATGTGCCCAAAACGTAATATTATGACGTTATACGCCGTTCTGAGCCATGTTTGAACTTTCTATCACTTTTGGTTCCGATAATTCTGCTGACCATATTTGTGTTATTCAGGCGCCAAATGACATGATGAACCATGTTGGAGATAAAAAACAAAATATGCCCAAAACGTTATATTATGACGTTAGACGCCGTTCTGAGCCATGTTTGAACTTTCTATCACTTTTGGTTCCGATAATTCTGCTGACCATATTTGTGATATTTAGGAGCCAAATGACATGTTGAACCATGTTGGAGATAAAAAACAAAATGTGCCCAAAGCGTGATATTATGACGTTATACGCCGTTCTGAGCCATGTTTGAACTTTCTATCACTTTTGGTTCCGATAATTCTGCTGACCATATTTGTGATATTTAGGAGCCAAATGACATGTTGAACCATGTTGGAGATAAAAAACAAAATGTGCCCAAAACGTGATATTGTGACGTTATACGCCGTTCTGAGCCATGTTTGAACTTTCTATCACTTTTGGTTCCTATAATTCTGCTAACCATATTTGTGATATTCAGGCGCCAAATAACATGTTGGAGCAAGTCGGAGATAAAAAACAAAATGTGCCCAAAACGTGATATTATTACGTTATACGCCGTTCTGAGCCATGTTTGAACTTTCTATCACTTTTGGTTCCGATAATTCTGCTGACCATATTTGTGTTATTCAGGCGCCAAATGACATGTTGGAGCAAGTTGGAGATAAAAAACAAATTGTGCCCAAAACGTGATATTATGACGTTATACGCCGTTCTGAGCCATGTTTGAACTTTCTATCACTTTTGGTTCCGATAATTCTGCTGACCATATTTGTGATTTTTAGGAGCCAAATGACATGTTGAACCATGTTGGAGATAAAAAACAAAATGTGCCCAAAACGTGATATTATGACGTTATACGCCGTTCTGAGCCATGTTTGAACTTTCTATCACTTTTGGTTCCGATAATTCTGCTGACCATATTTGTGATATTCAGGTGCCAAATAACATGTTGGAGCAAGTCGGAGATAAAAAACAAAATGTGCCCAAAACGTGATATTATGACGTTATACGCCGTTCTGAGCCATGTTTGAACTTTCTATCACTTTTGGTTCCGATAATTCTGCTGACCATATTTGTGTTATTCAGGCGCCAAATGACATGATGAACCATGTTGGAGATAAAAAACAAAATGTGCCCAAAACGTAATATTATGACGTTATACGCCGTTCTACGCCATGTTTGAACTATCTATCACTTTTGGTTCCGATAATTCTGCTGACCATATTTGTGATATTTAGGAGCCAAATGACATGTTGAACCATGTTGGAGATAAAAAACAAAATGTGCCCAAAACGTGATATTATGACGTTATACGCCGTTCTGAGCCATGTTTGAACTTTCTATCACTTTTGGTTCCGATAATTCTGCTGACCATATTTGTGATATTTAGGAGCCAAATGACATGTTGAACCATGTTGGAGATAAAAAACAAAATGTGCCCAAAACGTGATATTATGACGTTATACGCCGTTCTGAGCCATGTTTGAACTTTCTATCACTTTTGGTTCCGATAATTCTGCTGACCATATTTGTGATATTCAGGTGCCAAATAACATGTTGGAGCAAGTCGGAGATAAAAAACAAAATGTGCCCAAAACGTGATATTATGACGTTATACGCCGTTCTGAGCCATGTTTGAACTTTCTATCACTTTTGGTTCCGATAATTCTGCTGACCATACTTGTGATATTCAGGTGCCAAATAACATGTTGGAGCAAGTCGGAGATAAAAAACAAAATGTGCCCAAAACGTGATATTATGACGTTATACGCCGTTCTGAGCCATGTTTGAACTTTCTATCACTTTTGGTTCCGATAATTCTGCTGACCATATTTGTGATATTCAGGCGCCAAATGACATGTTGAACCATGTTGGAGATAAAAAACAAAATGTGCCCAAAACGTAATATTATGACGTTATACGCCGTTCTGAGCCATGTTTGAACTTTCTATCACTTTTGGTTCCGATAATTCTGCTGACCATATTTGTGATATTCAGGCGCCAAATGACATGTTGAACCATGTTGGAGATAAAAAACAAAATGTGCCCAAAACGTGATATTATGACGTTATACGCCGTTCTGAGCCATGTTTGAACTTTCTATCACTTTTGGTTCCGATAATTCTGCTGACCATATTTGTGATATTTAGGAGCCAAATGACATGTTGAACCATGTTGGAGATAAAAAACAAAATGTGCCCAAAACGTGATATTATGACGTTATACGCCGTTCTGAGCCATGTTTGAACTTTCTATCACTTTTGGTTCCGATAATTCTGCTGACCATATTTGTGTTATTCAGTCGCCAAATGACATGTTGAACCATGTTGGAGATAAAAAATAAAATGTGCCCAAAACGTGATATTATGACGTTATACGCCGTTCTGAGCCATGTTTGAACTTTCTATCACTTTTGGTTCCGTTAATTCTGCTGACCATATTTGTGTTATTCAGGCGCCAAATGACATGTTGAACCATGTTTTAGATAAAAAACAAAATGTGCCCAAAACGTAATATTATGACGTTATACGCCGTTCTGAGCCATGTTTGAACTTTCTATCACTTTTGGTTCCGATAATTCTGCTGACCATATTTGTGTTATTCAGGCGCCAAATGACATGATGAACCATGTTGGAGATAAAAAACAAAATATGCCCAAAACGTTATATTATGACGTTAGACGCCGTTCTGAGCCATGTTTGAACTTTCTATCACTTTTGGTTCCGATAATTCTGCTGACCATATTTGTGATATTTAGGAGCCAAATGACATGTTGAACCATGTTGGAGATAAAAAACAAAATGTGCCCAAAGCGTGATATTATGACGTTATACGCCGTTCTGAGCCATGTTTGAACTTTCTATCACTTTTGGTTCCGGTAATTCTGTCGACCATATATGTGATATTCAGGGTCCAAATGAGATATTGGAGCATGTTGGAGATAAAAAACAAAATGTGCCCAAAACGTTATATTATGACGTTATACGCCGTTCTGAGACATGTTTGAACTTTCTATCACTTTTGGTTCCGATAATTCTGTTGACCATATTTGTGATATTCAGGCGCCAAATGACATCTTGGAACATGTTGGAGATAAAAAACAAAATGTGCCCAAAACGTGATATTATGACGTTATACGCCGTTATGAGCCATGTTTGAACTTTCTATCACTTTTGGTTCCGATAATTCTGTTGACCATATTTGTGATATTCAGGCGCCAAATGACATCTTGGAGCATGTTGGAGATAAAAAACAATATGTGCCCAAAACGTGATATTATGACGTTATACGCCGTTCTGAGACATGTTTGAACTTTCTATCACTTTTGGTTCCGATATTTCTGCTGACCATATTTGTGATATTTAGGAGCCAAATGACATGTTGAACCATGTTGGAGATAAAAAACGAAATGTGCCCAAAACGTGATATTATGACGTTATACGCCGTTCTGAGCCATGTTTGAACTTTCTATCACTTTTGGTTCCGATAATTCTGCTGAGCATATTTGTGATATTTAGGAGCCAAATGACATGTTGAACCATGTTGGAGATAAAAAACAAAATGTGCCCAAAACGTGATATTATGACGTTATACGCCGTTCTGAGCCATGTTTGAATTTTCTATCACTTTTGGTTCCGATAATTCTGCTGACCATATTTGTGTTATTCAGGCGCCAAATGACATGATGAACCATGTTGGAGATAAAAAACAAAATGTGCCCAAAACGTA
Source organism: Onthophagus taurus (assembly GCF_036711975.1). Taxonomy (NCBI): domain Eukaryota; kingdom Metazoa; phylum Arthropoda; class Insecta; order Coleoptera; family Scarabaeidae; genus Onthophagus; species Onthophagus taurus. Next base: position 21,412,683 of record NC_091966.1, read on the forward strand.
ATATTATGACGTTATACGCACTTCTGAGCCATGTTTGAACTTTCTATCACTTTTGGTTCCGATAATTCTGCTGACCATATTTGTGATATTCAGGCGCCAAATAACATGTTGGAGCAAGTCGGAGATAAAAAACAAAATGTGCCCAAAACGTGATATTATGACGTTATACGCCGTTCTGAGCCATGTTTGAACTTTCTATCACTTTTGGTTCCGATAATTCTGCTGACCATATTTGTGTTATTCAGGCGCCAAATGACATGATGAACCATGTTGGAGATAAAAAACAAAATATGCCCAAAACGTTATATTATGACGTTATACGCCGTTCTGAGCCATGTTTGAACTTTCTATCACTTTTGGTTCCGATAATTCTGCTGACCATATTTGTGATATTTAGGAGCCAAATGACATGTTGAACCATGTTGGAGATAAAAAACAAAATGTGCCCAAAACGTGATATCATGACGTTATACGCCGTTCTGAGCCATGCTTGAACTTTCTATCACTTTTGGTTCCGATAATTCTGCTGACCATATTTGTGATATTTAGGAGCCAAATGACATGTTGAACCATGTTGGAGATAAAAAACAAAATGTGCCCAAAACGTGATATTATGACGTTATACGCCGTTCTGAGCCATGTTTGAACTTTCTATCACTTTTGGTTCCGATAATTCTGCTGACCATATTTGTGTTATTCAGGCGCCAAATGGCATGTTGGAGCAAGTTGGAGATAAAAAACAAAATGTGCGAAAACGTGATATTATGACGTTATACGCCGTTCTGAGCCATGTTTGAACTTTCTATCACTTTTGGTTCCGATAATTCTGCTGACCATATTTGTGATATTTAGGAGCCAAATGACATGTTGAACCATGTTGGAGATAAAAAACAAAATGTGCCCAAAACGTGATATTATGACGTTATACGCCGTTCTGAGCCATGTTTGAACTTTCTATCACTTTTGGTTCCGATAATTCTGCTGACCATATTTGTGATATTCAGGCGCCAAATAACATGTTGGAGCAAGTCGGAGATAAAAAACAAAATGTGCTCAAAACGTGATATTATGACGTTATACGCCGTTCTGAGCCATGTTTGAACTTTCTATCACTTTTGGTTCCGATAATTCTGCTGACCATATTTGTGTTATTCAGGCGCCAAATGACATGATGAACCATGTTGGAGATAAAAAACAAAATATGCCCAAAACGTTATATTATGACGTTATACGCCGTTCTGAGCCATGTTTGAACTTTCTATCACTTTTGGTTCCGATAATTCTGCTGACCATATTTGTGATATTTAGGAGCCAAATGACATGTTGAACCATGTTGGAGATAAAAAACAAAATGTGCCCAAAACGTGATATCATGACGTTATACGCCGTTCTGAGCCATGCTTGAACTTTCTATCACTTTTGGTTCCGATAATTCTGCTGACCATATTTGTGATATTTAGGAGCCAAATGACATGTTGAACCATGTTGGAGATAAAAAACAAAATGTGCCCAAAACGTGATATTATGACCTTATACGCCGTTCTGAGCCATGTTTGAACTTTCTATCACTTTTGGTTCCGATAATTCTGCTGACCATATTTGTGATATTCAGGCGCCAAATAACATGTTGGAGGAAGTCGGAGATAAAAAACAAAATGTGCCCAAAACGTGATATTATGACGTTATACGCCGTTCTGAGCCATGTTTGAGCTTTCTATCACTTTTGCTTCCGATAATTCTGCTGACCATATTTGTGTTATTCAGGCGCCAAATGGCATGTTGGAGCAAGTTGGAGATAAAAAACAAAATGTGCGAAAACGCGATATTATGACGTTATACGCCGTTCTGAGCCATGTTTGAACTTTCTATCACTTTTGGTTCCGATAATTCTGCTGACCATATTTGTGATATTTAGGAGCCAAATGACATGTTGAACCATGTTGGAGATAAAAAACAAAATGTGCCCAAAACGTGATATTATGACGTTATACGCCGTTCTGAGCCATGTTTGAACTTTCTATCACTTTTGGTTCCGATAATTCTGCTGACCATATTTGTGTTATTCAGGCGCCAAATGACATGATGAACCATGTTGGAGATAAAAAACGAAATGTGCCCAAAACGTGATATTATGACGTTATACGCCGTTCTGAGCCATGTTTGAACTTTCTATCACTTTTGGTTCCGATAATTCTGCTGACCATATTTGTGTTATTCAGGCGCCAAATGACATGTTGAACCATGTTGGAGATAAAAAACAAAATGTGCCCACAACGTGATATTATGACGTTATACGCCGTTCTGAGCCATGTTTGAACTTTCTATCACTTTTGGTTCCGATAATTCTGCTGACCATATTTGTGATATTCAGGCGCCAAATAACATGTTGGAGCAAGTCGGAGATAAAAAACAAAATGTGCCCACAACGTGATATTATGACGTTATACGCCGTTCTGAGCCATGTTTGAACTTTCTATCACTTTTGGTTCCGATAATTCTGCTGACCATATTTGTGTTATTCAGGCGCCAAATGACATGTTGAACCATGTTGGAGATAAAAAACAAAATGTGCCCACAACGTGATATTATGACGTTATACGCCGTTCTGAGCCATGTTTGAACTTTCTATCACTTTTGGTTCCGATAATTCTGCTGACCATATTTGTGTTATTCAGGCGCCAAATGACATGATGAACCATGTTGGAGATAAAAAACAAAATGTGCCCAAAACGTGATATTATGACGTTATACGCCGTTCTGAGCCATGTTTGAACTTTCTATCACTTTTGGTTCCGATAATTCTGCTGACCATATTTGTGTTATTCAGGCGCCAAATGACATGTTGGAGCAAGTTGGAGATAAAAAACAAAATGTGCCCAAAACGTGATATTATGACGTTATACGCCGTTCTGAGCCATGTTTGAACTTTCTATCACTTTTGGTTCCGATAATTCTGCTGACCATATTTGTGATATTTAGGAGCCAAATGACATGTTGAACCATGTTGGAGATAAAAAACAAAATGTGCCCAAAACGTGATATTATGACGTTATACGCCGTTCTGAGCCATGTTTGAACTTTCTATCACTTTTGGTTCCGATAATTCTGCTGACCATATTTGTGATATTCAGGTGCCAAATAACATGTTGGAGCAAGTCGGAGATAAAAAACAAAATGTGCCCAAAACGTGATATTATGACGTTATACGCCGTTCTGAGCCATGTTTGAACTTTCTATCACTTTTGGTTCCGATAATTCTGCTGACCATATTTGTGATATTCAGGCGCCAAATGACATGTTGAACCATGTTGGAGATAAAAAACAAAATGTGCCCACAACGTGATATTATGACGTTATACGCCGTTCTGAGCCATGTTTGAACTTTCTATCACTTTTGGTTCCGATAATTCTGCTGACCATATTTGTGATATTCAGGCGCCAAATAACATGTTGGAGCTAGTCGGAGATAAAAAACAAAATGTGCCCAAAACGTGATATTATGACGTTATACGCCGTTCTGAGCCATGTTTGAACTTTCTATCACTTTTGGTTCCGATAATTCTGCTGACCATATTTGTGATATTTAGGAGCCAAATGACATGTTGAACCATGTTGGAGATAAAAAACAAAATGTGCCCAAAACGTGATATTATGACGTTATACGCCGTTCTGAGACAAGTTTGAACTTTCTATCACTTTTGGTTCCGATAATTCTGTTGACCATATTTGTGATATTCAGGCGCCAAATGACATGTTGGAGCATGTTGGAGATAAAAAACAAAATGTGAACAAAACGTGATATTATGACGTTATACGCCGTTCTGAGACATGTTTGAACTTTCTATCACTTTTGGTTCCGATAATTCTGTTGACCATATTTGTGATATTCAGGCGCCAAATGACATGTTGGAGCATGTTGGAGATAAAAAACAAAATGTGCCCAAAACGTGATATTATGACGTTATACGCCGTTCTGAGACAAGTTTGAACTTTCTATCACTTTTGGTTCCGATAATTCTGTTGACCATATTTGTGATATTCAGGCGCCAAATGACATGTTGGAGCATGTTGGAGATAAAAAACAAAATGTGAACAAAACGTGATATTATGACGTTATACGCCGTTCTGAGACATGTTTGAACTTTCTATCACTTTTGGTTCCGATAATTCTGTTGACCATATTTGTGATATTCAGGCGCCAAATGACATGTTGGAGCATGTTGGAGATAAAAAACAAAATGTGCCCAAAACGTTATATTATGACGTTATACGCCGTTCTGAGACATGTTTGAACTTTCTATCACTTTTGGTTCCAATAATTCTGTTGACCATATTTGTGATATTCAGACGCCAAATGACATCTTTGAGCATGTTGGAGATAAAAAACAAAATGTGCCCAAAACGTTATATTATGACGTTATACGCCGTTCTGAGACATGTTTGAACATTCTATCACTTTTGCTTCCGATAATTCTGTTGACCATATTTGTGATATTCAGACGCCAAATGACATCTTTGAGCATGTTGGAGATAAAAAACAAAATGTGCCCAAAACGTTATATTATGACGTTATACGCCGTTCTGAGACATGTTTGAACTTTCTATCACTTTTGGTTCCGATAATTCTGTTGACCATATTTGTGATATTCAGACGCCAAATGACATCTTTGAGCATGTTGGAGATAAAAAACAAAATGTGTCCAAAACGTGATATTATGACGTTATACGCCGTTCTGAGACATGTTTGAACTTCCTATCACTTTTGGTTCCGATAATTCTGTTGACCATATTTGTGATATTCAGGCGCCAAATGACATGTTGGAGCATGTTGGAGATAAAGAACAAAATGTGCCCAAAACGTGATATTATGACGTTATACGCCGTTCTGAGACATGTTTGAACTTTCTATCACTTTTGGTTCCGATAATTCTGTTGACCATATTTGTGATATTCAGGCGCCAAATGACATGTTGGAGCATGTTGGAGATAAAAAACAAAATGTGCCCAAAACGTGATATTATGACGTTATACGCCGTTCTGAGACATGTTTGAACTTTCTATCACTTTTGGTTCCGATAATTCTGTTGACCATATTTGTGATATTCAGGCGCCAAATGACATGTTGGAGCATGTTGGAGATAAAAAACAAAATGTGCCCAAAACGTTATATTATGACGCTATACGCCGTTCTGAGACATGTTTGAACTTTCTATCACTTTTGGTTCCGATAATTCTGTTGACCATATTTGTGATATTCAGACGCCAAATGACATCTTTGAGCATGTTGGAGATAAAAAACAAAATGTGCCCAAAACGTTATATTATGACGTTATACGCCGTTCTGAGACATGTTTGAACTTTCTATCACTTTTGGTTCCGATAATTCTGTTGACTATATTTTTGATATTCAGACGCCAAATGACATCTTTGAGCATGTTGGAGATAAAAAACAAAATTTATATTAATAAACAATATAAACAAACGTTATATTATGACGTTATACGCCGTTCTGAGACATGTTTGAACTTTCTATCACTTTTGGTTCCGATAATTCTGCTGACCATATTTGTGTTATTCAGGCGCCAAATGACATGATGAACCATGTTGGAGATAAAAAACGAAATGTGCCCAAAATGTGATATTATGACGTTATACGCCGTTCTGAGCCATGTTTGAACTTTCTATCACTTTTGGTTCCGATAATTCTGCTGACCATATTTGTGATATTTAGGAGCCAAATGACATGTTGAACCATGTTGGAGATAAAAAACAAAATGTGCCCAAAACGTAATATTATGACGTTATACGCCGTTCTGAGCCATGTTTGAACTTTCTATCACTTTTGGTTCCGATAATTCTGCTGACCATATTTGTGTTATTCAGTCGCCAAATGACATGTTGAACCATGTTGGAGATAAAAAATAAAATGTGCCCAAAACGTGATATTATGACGTTATACGCCGTTCTGAGCCATGTTTGAACTTTCTATCACTTTTGGTTCCGATAATTCTGCTGACCATATTTGTGATATTTAGGAGCCAAATGACATGTTGAACCATGTTGGAGATAAAAAACAAAATGTGCCCAAAACGTAATATTATGACGTTATACGCCGTTCTGAGCCATGTTTGAACTTTCTATCACTTTTGGTTCCGATAATTCTGCTGACCATATTTGTGTTATTCAGTCGCCAAATGACATGTTGAACCATGTTGGAGATAAAAAATAAAATGTGCCCAAAACGTGATATTATGACGTTATACGCCGTTCTGAGCCATGTTTGAACTTTCTATCACTTTTGGTTCCGTTAATTCTGCTGACCATATTTGTGTTATTCAGGCGCCAAATGACATGTTGAACCATGTTGGAGATAAAAAACAAAATGTGCCCAAAACGTGATATTATGACGTTATACGCCGTTCTGAGCCATGTTTGAACTTTCTATCACTTTTGGTTCCGATAATTCTGCTGACCATATTTGTGTTATTCAGGCGCCAAATGACATGATGAACCATGTTGGAGATAAAAAACAAAATATGCCCAAAACGTTATATTATGACGTTAGACGCCGTTCTGAGCCATGTTTGAACTTTCTATCACTTTTGGTTCCGATAATTCTGCTGACCATATTTGTGTTATTCAGGCGCCAAATGACATGATGAACCATGTTGGAGATAAAAAACAAAATATGCCCAAAACGTTATATTATGACGTTAGACGCCGTTCTGAGCCATGTTTGAACTTTCTATCACTTTTGGTTCCGATAATTCTGCTGACCATATTTGTGATATTTAGGAGCCAAATGACATGTTGAACCATGTTGGAGATAAAAAACAAAATGTGCCCAAAGCGTGATATTATGACGTTATACGCCGTTCTGAGCCATGTTTGAACTTTCTATCACTTTTGGTTCCGATAATTCTGCTGACCATATTTGTGATATTTAGGAGCCAAATGACATGTTGAACCATGTTGGAGATAAAAAACAAAATGTGCCCAAAACGTGATATTGTGACGTTATACGCCGTTCTGAGCCATGTTTGAACTTTCTATCACTTTTGGTTCCTATAATTCTGCTAACCATATTTGTGATATTCAGGCGCCAAATAACATGTTGGAGCAAGTCGGAGATAAAAAACAAAATGTGCCCAAAACGTGATATTATTACGTTATACGCCGTTCTGAGCCATGTTTGAACTTTCTATCACTTTTGGTTCCGATAATTCTGCTGACCATATTTGTGTTATTCAGGCGCCAAATGACATGTTGGAGCAAGTTGGAGATAAAAAACAAATTGTGCCCAAAACGTGATATTATGACGTTATACGCCGTTCTGAGCCATGTTTGAACTTTCTATCACTTTTGGTTCCGATAATTCTGCTGACCATATTTGTGATTTTTAGGAGCCAAATGACATGTTGAACCATGTTGGAGATAAAAAACAAAATGTGCCCAAAACGTGATATTATGACGTTATACGCCGTTCTGAGCCATGTTTGAACTTTCTATCACTTTTGGTTCCGATAATTCTGCTGACCATATTTGTGATATTCAGGTGCCAAATAACATGTTGGAGCAAGTCGGAGATAAAAAACAAAATGTGCCCAAAACGTGATATTATGACGTTATACGCCGTTCTGAGCCATGTTTGAACTTTCTATCACTTTTGGTTCCGATAATTCTGCTGACCATATTTGTGTTATTCAGGCGCCAAATGACATGATGAACCATGTTGGAGATAAAAAACAAAATGTGCCCAAAACGTAATATTATGACGTTATACGCCGTTCTACGCCATGTTTGAACTATCTATCACTTTTGGTTCCGATAATTCTGCTGACCATATTTGTGATATTTTGGAGCCAAATGACATGTTGAACCATGTTGGAGATAAAAAACAAAATGTGCCCAAAACGTGATATTATGACGTTATACGCCGTTCTGAGCCATGTTTGAACTTTCTATCACTTTTGGTTCCGATAATTCTGCTGACCATATTTGTGATATTTAGGAGCCAAATGACATGTTGAACCATGTTGGAGATAAAAAACAAAATGTGCCCAAAACGTGATATTATGACGTTATACGCCGTTCTGAGCCATGTTTGAACTTTCTATCACTTTTGGTTCCGATAATTCTGCTGACCATATTTGTGATATTCAGGTGCCAAATAACATGTTGGAGCAAGTCGGAGATAAAAAACAAAATGTGCCCAAAACGTGATATTATGACGTTATACGCCGTTCTGAGCCATGTTTGAACTTTCTATCACTTTTGGTTCCGATAATTCTGCTGACCATACTTGTGATATTCAGGTGCCAAATAACATGTTGGAGCAAGTCGGAGATAAAAAACAAAATGTGCCCAAAACGTGATATTATGACGTTATACGCCGTTCTGAGCCATGTTTGAACTTTCTATCACTTTTGGTTCCGATAATTCTGCTGACCATATTTGTGTTATTCAGTCGCCAAATGACATGTTGAACCATGTTGGAGATAAAAAATAAAATGTGCCCAAAACGTGATATTATGACGTTATACGCCGTTCTGAGCCATGTTTGAACTTTCTATCACTTTTGGTTCCGTTAATTCTGCTGACCATATTTGTGTTATTCAGGCGCCAAATGACATGTTGAACCATGTTTTAGATAAAAAACAAAATGTGCCCAAAACGTAATATTATGACGTTATACGCCGTTCTGAGCCATGTTTGAACTTTCTATCACTTTTGGTTCCGATAATTCTGCTGACCATATTTGTGTTATTCAGGCGCCAAATGACATGATGAACCATGTTGGAGATAAAAAACAAAATATGCCCAAAACGTTATATTATGACGTTAGACGCCGTTCTGAGCCATGTTTGAACTTTCTATCACTTTTGGTTCCGATAATTCTGCTGACCATATTTGTGATATTTAGGAGCCAAATGACATGTTGAACCATGTTGGAGATAAAAAACAAAATGTGCCCAAAGCGTGATATTATGACGTTATACGCCGTTCTGAGCCATGTTTGAACTTTCTATCACTTTTGGTTCCGGTAATTCTGTCGACCATATATGTGATATTCAGGGTCCAAATGAGATATTGGAGCATGTTGGAGATAAAAAACAAAATGTGCCCAAAACGTTATATTATGACGTTATACGCCGTTCTGAGACATGTTTGAACTTTCTATCACTTTTGGTTCCGATAATTCTGTTGACCATATTTGTGATATTCAGGCGCCAAATGACATCTTGGAACATGTTGGAGATAAAAAACAAAATGTGCCCAAAACGTGATATTATGACGTTATACGCCGTTATGAGCCATGTTTGAACTTTCTATCACTTTTGGTTCCGATAATTCTGCTGACCATATTTGTGTTATTCAGGCGCCAAATGACATGATGAACCATGTTGGAGATAAAAAACAAAATATGCCCAAAACGTTATATTATGACGTTATACGCCGTTCTGAGCCATGTTTGAGCTTTCTATCACTTTTGCTTCCGATAATTCTGTTGACCATACTTGTGATATTCAGACGCCAAATGACATCTTTGAGCGTGTTGGAGATAAAAAACAAAATGTGCCCAAAACGTTATATTATGACGTTATACGCCGTTCTGAGCCATGTTTGAACTTTCTATCACTTTTGGTTCCGTTAATTCTGCTGACCATATTTGTGTTATTCAGGCGCCAAATGACATGTTGAACCATGTTGGAGATAAAAAACAAAATGTGCCCAAAACGTGATATTATGACGTTATACGCCGTTCTGAGCCATGTTTGAACTTTCTATCACTTTTGGTTCCGATAATTCTGCTGACCATATTTGTGTTATTCAGGCGCCAAATGACATGATGAACCATGTTGGAGATAAAAAACAAAATATGCCCAAAACGTTATATTATGACGTTAGACGCCGTTCTGAGCCATGTTTGAACTTTCTATCACTTTTGGTTCCGATAATTCTGCTAACCATATTTGTGATATTTAGGAGCCAAATGACATGTTGAACCATGTTGGAGATAAAAAACAAAATGTGCCCAAAGCGTGATATTATGACGTTATACGCCGTTCTGAGCCATGTTTGAACTTTCTATCACTTTTGGTTCCGATAATTCTGCTGACCATATTTGTGATATTTAGGAGCCAAATGACATGTTGAACCATGTTGGAGATAAAAAACAAAATGTGCCCAAAACGTGATATTATGACGTTATACGCCGTTCTGAGCCATGTTTGAACTTTCTATCACTTTTGGTTCCGATAATTCTGCTGACCATATTTGTGTTATTCAGGCGCCAAATGACATGATGAACCATGTTGGAGATAAAAAACAAAATGTGCCCAAAACGTGATATTATGACGTTATACGCCGTTCTGAGCCATGTTTGAACTTTCTATCACTTTTGGTTCCGATAATTCTGCTGACCATATTTGTGTTATTCAGGCGCCAAATGACATGTTGGAGCAAGTTGGAGATAAAAAACAAAATGTGCCCAAAACGTGATATTATGACGTTATACGCCGTTCTGAGCCATGTTTGAACTTTCTATCACTTTTGGTTCCGATAATTCTGCTGACCATATTTGTGATATTTAGGAGCCAAATGACATGTTGAACCATGTTGGAGATAAAAAACAAAATGTGCCCAATACGTGATATTATGACGTTATACGCCGTTCTGAGCCATGTTTGAACTTTCTATCACTTTTGGTTCCGATAATTCTGCTGACCATATTTGTGATATTCAGGTGCCAAATAACATGTTGGAGCAAGTCGGAGATAAAAAACAAAATGTGCCCAAAACGTGATATTATGACGTTATACGCCGTTCTGAGCCATGTTTGAACTTTCTATCACTTTTGGTTCCGATAATTCTGCTGACCATATTTGTGATATTCAGGCGCCAAATGACATGTTGAACCATGTTGGAGATAAAAAACAAAATGTGCCCAAAACGTAATATTATGACGTTATACGCCGTTCTGAGCCATGTTTGAACTTTCTATCACTTTTGGTTCCGATAATTCTGCTGACCATATTTGTGTTATTCAGGCGCCAAATGACATGATGAACCATGTTGGAGATAAAAAACAAAATATGCCCAAAACGTTATATTATGACGTTAGACGCCGTTCTGAGCCATGTTTGAACTTTCTATCACTTTTGGTTCCGATAATTCTGCTGACCATATTTGTGATATTTAGGAGCCAAATGACATGTTGAACCATGTTGGAGATAAAAAACAAAATGTGCCCAAAGCGTGATATTATGACGTTATACGCCGTTCTGAGCCATGTTTGAACTTTCTATCACTTTTGGTTCCGATAATTCTGCTGACCATATTTGTGATATTTAGGAGCCAAATGACATGTTGAACCATGTTGGAGATAAAAAACAAAATGTGCCCAAAACGTGATATTGTGACGTTATACGCCGTTCTGAGCCATGTTTGAACTTTCTATCACTTTTGGTTCCTATAATTCTGCTAACCATATTTGTGATATTCAGGCGCCAAATAACATGTTGGAGCAAGTCGGAGATAAAAAACAAAATGTGCCCAAAACGTGATATTATTACGTTATACGCCGTTCTGAGCCATGTTTGAACTTTCTATCACTTTTGGTTCCGATAATTCTGCTGACCATATTTGTGTTATTCAGGCGCCAAATGACATGTTGGAGCAAGTTGGAGATAAAAAACAAATTGTGCCCAAAACGTGATATTATGACGTTATACGCCGTTCTGAGCCATGTTTGAACTTTCTATCACTTTTGGTTCCGATAATTCTGCTGACCATATTTGTGATATTCAGGTGCCAAATAACATGTTGGAGCAGTCGGAGATAAAAAACAAAATGTGCCCAAAACGTGATATTATGACGTTATACGCCGTTCTGAGCCATGTTTGAACTTTCTATCACTTTTGGTTCCGATAATTCTGCTGACCATATTTGTGTTATTCAGGCGCCAAATGACATGATGAACCATGTTGGAGATAAAAAACAAAATGTGCCCAAAACGTAATATTATGACGTTATACGCCGTTCTACGCCATGTTTGAACTATCTATCACTTTTGGTTCCGATAATTCTGCTGACCATATTTGTGATATTTTGGAGCCAAATGACATGTTGAACCATGTTGGAGATAAAAAACAAAATGTGCCCAAAACGTGATATTATGACGTTATACGCCGTTCTGAGCCATGTTTGAACTTTCTATCACTTTTGGTTCCGATAATTCTGCTGACCATATTTGTGATATTTAGGAGCCAAATGACATGTTGAACCATGTTGGAGATAAAAAACAAAATGTGCCCAAAACGTGATATTATGACGTTATACGCCGTTCTGAGCCATGTTTGAACTTTCTATCACTTTTGGTTCCGATAATTCTGCTGACCATATTTGTGATATTCAGGTGCCAAATAACATGTTGGAGCAAGTCGGAGATAAAAAACAAAATGTGCCCAAAACGTGATATTATGACGTTATACGCCGTTCTGAGCCATGTTTGAACTTTCTATCACTTTTGGTTCCGATAATTCTGCTGACCATACTTGTGATATTCAGGTGCCAAATAACATGTTGGAGCAAGTCGGAGATAAAAAACAAAATGTGCCCAAAACGTGATATTATGACGTTATACGCCGTTCTGAGCCATGTTTGAACTTTCTATCACTTTTGGTTCCGATAATTCTGCTGACCATATTTGTGTTATTCAGTCGCCAAATGACATGTTGAACCATGTTGGAGATAAAAAATAAAATGTGCCCAAAACGTGATATTATGACGTTATACGCCGTTCTGAGCCATGTTTGAACTTTCTATCACTTTTGGTTCCGTTAATTCTGCTGACCATATTTGTGTTATTCAGGCGCCAAATGACATGTTGAACCATGTTTTAGATAAAAAACAAAATGTGCCCAAAACGTAATATTATGACGTTATACGCCGTTCTGAGCCATGTTTGAACTTTCTATCACTTTTGGTTCCGATAATTCTGCTGACCATATTTGTGTTATTCAGGCGCCAAATGACATGATGAACCATGTTGGAGATAAAAAACAAAATATGCCCAAAACGTTATATTATGACGTTAGACGCCGTTCTGAGCCATGTTTGAACTTTCTATCACTTTTGGTTCCGATAATTCTGCTGACCATATTTGTGATATTTAGGAGCCAAATGACATGTTGAACCATGTTGGAGATAAAAAACAAAATGTGCCCAAAGCGTGATATTATGACGTTATACGCCGTTCTGAGCCATGTTTGAACTTTCTATCACTTTTGGTTCCGGTAATTCTGTCGACCATATATGTGATATTCAGGGTCCAAATGAGATATTGGAGCATGTTGGAGATAAAAAACAAAATGTGCCCAAAACGTTATATTATGACGTTATACGCCGTTCTGAGACATGTTTGAACTTTCTATCACTTTTGGTTCCGATAATTCTGTTGACCATATTTGTGATATTCAGGCGCCAAATGACATCTTGGAACATGTTGGAGATAAAAAACAAAATGTGCCCAAAACGTGATATTATGACGTTATACGCCGTTATGAGCCATGTTTGAACTTTCTATCACTTTTGGTTCCGATAATTCTGCTGACCATATTTGTGTTATTCAGGCGCCAAATGACATGATGAACCATGTTGGAGATAAAAAACAAAATATGCCCAAAACGTTATATTATGACGTTATACGCCGTTCTGAGCCATGTTTGAGCTTTCTATCACTTTTGCTTCCGATAATTCTGTTGACCATACTTGTGATATTCAGACGCCAAATGACATCTTTGAGCGTGTTGGAGATAAAAAACAAAATGTGCCCAAAACGTTATATTATGACGTTATACGCCGTTCTGAGCCATGTTTGAACTTTCTATCACTTTTGGTTCCGTTAATTCTGCTGACCATATTTGTGTTATTCAGGCGCCAAATGACATGTTGAACCATGTTGGAGATAAAAAACAAAATGTGCCCAAAACGTGATATTATGACGTTATACGCCGTTCTGAGCCATGTTTGAACTTTCTATCACTTTTGGTTCCGATAATTCTGCTGACCATATTTGTGTTATTCAGGCGCCAAATGACATGATGAACCATGTTGGAGATAAAAAACAAAATATGCCCAAAACGTTATATTATGACGTTAGACGCCGTTCTGAGCCATGTTTGAACTTTCTATCACTTTTGGTTCCGATAATTCTGCTAACCATATTTGTGATATTTAGGAGCCAAATGACATGTTGAACCATGTTGGAGATAAAAAACAAAATGTGCCCAAAGCGTGATATTATGACGTTATACGCCGTTCTGAGCCATGTTTGAACTTTCTATCACTTTTGGTTCCGATAATTCTGCTGACCATATTTGTGATATTTAGGAGCCAAATGACATGTTGAACCATGTTGGAGATAAAAAACAAAATGTGCCCAAAACGTGATATTATGACGTTATACGCCGTTCTGAGCCATGTTTGAACTTTCTATCACTTTTGGTTCCGATAATTCTGCTGACCATATTTGTGTTATTCAGGCGCCAAATGACATGATGAACCATGTTGGAGATAAAAAACAAAATGTGCCCAAAACGTGATATTATGACGTTATACGCCGTTCTGAGCCATGTTTGAACTTTCTATCACTTTTGGTTCCGATAATTCTGCTGACCATATTTGTGTTATTCAGGCGCCAAATGACATGTTGGAGCAAGTTGGAGATAAAAAACAAAATGTGCCCAAAACGTGATATTATGACGTTATACGCCGTTCTGAGCCATGTTTGAACTTTCTATCACTTTTGGTTCCGATAATTCTGCTGACCATATTTGTGATATTTAGGAGCCAAATGACATGTTGAACCATGTTGGAGATAAAAAACAAAATGTGCCCAATACGTGATATTATGACGTTATACGCCGTTCTGAGCCATGTTTGAACTTTCTATCACTTTTGGTTCCGATAATTCTGCTGACCATATTTGTGATATTCAGGTGCCAAATAACATGTTGGAGCAAGTCGGAGATAAAAAACAAAATGTGCCCAAAACGTGATATTATGACGTTATACGCCGTTCTGAGCCATGTTTGAACTTTCTATCACTTTTGGTTCCGATAATTCTGCTGACCATATTTGTGATATTCAGGCGCCAAATGACATGTTGAACCATGTTGGAGATAAAAAACAAAATGTGCCCAAAACGTAATATTATGACGTTATACGCCGTTCTGAGCCATGTTTGAACTTTCTATCACTTTTGGTTCCGATAATTCTGCTGACCATATTTGTGATATTTAGGAGCCAAATGACATGTTGAACCATGTTGGAGATAAAAAACAAAATGTGCCCAAAACGTGATATTATGACGTTATACGCCGTTCTGAGCCATGTTTGAACTTTCTATCACTTTTGGTTCCGATAATTCTGCTGACCATATTTGTGATATTTAGGAGCCAAATGACATGTTGAACCATGTTGGAGATAAAAAACAAAATGTGCCCAAAACGTAATATTATGACGTTATACGCCGTTCTGAGCCATGTTTGAACTTTCTATCACTTTTGGTTCCGATAATTCTGCTGACCATATTTGTGTTATTCAGTCGCCAAATGACATGTTGAACCATGTTGGAGATAAAAAATAAAATGTGCCCAAAACGTGATATTATGACGTTATACGCCGTTCTGAGCCATGTTTGAACTTTCTATCACTTTTGGTTCCGTTAATTCTGCTGACCATATTTGTGTTATTCAGGCGCCAAATGACATGTTGAACCATGTTGGAGATAAAAAACAAAATGTGCCCAAAACGTGATATTATGACGTTATACGCCGTTCTGAGCCATGTTTGAACTTTCTATCACTTTTGGTTCCGATAATTCTGCTGACCATATTTGTGTTATTCAGGCGCCAAATGACATGATGAACCATGTTGGAGATAAAAAACAAAATATGCCCAAAACGTTATATTATGACGTTAGACGCCGTTCTGAGCCATGTTTGAACTTTCTATCACTTTTGGTTCCGATAATTCTGCTGACCATATTTGTGTTATTCAGGCGCCAAATGACATGATGAACCATGTTGGAGATAAAAAACAAAATATGCCCAAAACGTTATATTATGACGTTAGACGCCGTTCTGAGCCATGTTTGAACTTTCTATCACTTTTGGTTCCGATAATTCTGCTGACCATATTTGTGATATTTAGGAGCCAAATGACATGTTGAACCATGTTGGAGATAAAAAACAAAATGTGCCCAAAGCGTGATATTATGACGTTATACGCCGTTCTGAGCCATGTTTGAACTTTCTATCACTTTTGGTTCCGATAATTCTGCTGACCATATTTGTGATATTTAGGAGCCAAATGACATGTTGAACCATGTTGGAGATAAAAAACAAAATGTGCCCAAAACGTGATATTGTGACGTTATACGCCGTTCTGAGCCATGTTTGAACTTTCTATCACTTTTGGTTCCTATAATTCTGCTAACCATATTTGTGATATTCAGGCGCCAAATAACATGTTGGAGCAAGTCGGAGATAAAAAACAAAATGTGCCCAAAACGTGATATTATTACGTTATACGCCGTTCTGAGCCATGTTTGAACTTTCTATCACTTTTGGTTCCGATAATTCTGCTGACCATATTTGTGTTATTCAGGCGCCAAATGACATGTTGGAGCAAGTTGGAGATAAAAAACAAATTGTGCCCAAAACGTGATATTATGACGTTATACGCCGTTCTGAGCCATGTTTGAACTTTCTATCACTTTTGGTTCCGATAATTCTGCTGACCATATTTGTGATTTTTAGGAGCCAAATGACATGTTGAACCATGTTGGAGATAAAAAACAAAATGTGCCCAAAACGTGATATTATGACGTTATACGCCGTTCTGAGCCATGTTTGAACTTTCTATCACTTTTGGTTCCGATAATTCTGCTGACCATATTTGTGATATTCAGGTGCCAAATAACATGTTGGAGCAAGTCGGAGATAAAAAACAAAATGTGCCCAAAACGTGATATTATGACGTTATACGCCGTTCTGAGCCATGTTTGAACTTTCTATCACTTTTGGTTCCGATAATTCTGCTGACCATATTTGTGTTATTCAGGCGCCAAATGACATGATGAACCATGTTGGAGATAAAAAACAAAATGTGCCCAAAACGTAATATTATGACGTTATACGCCGTTCTACGCCATGTTTGAACTATCTATCACTTTTGGTTCCGATAATTCTGCTGACCATATTTGTGATATTTAGGAGCCAAATGACATGTTGAACCATGTTGGAGATAAAAAACAAAATGTGCCCAAAACGTGATATTATGACGTTATACGCCGTTCTGAGCCATGTTTGAACTTTCTATCACTTTTGGTTCCGATAATTCTGCTGACCATATTTGTGATATTTAGGAGCCAAATGACATGTTGAACCATGTTGGAGATAAAAAACAAAATGTGCCCAAAACGTGATATTATGACGTTATACGCCGTTCTGAGCCATGTTTGAACTTTCTATCACTTTTGGTTCCGATAATTCTGCTGACCATATTTGTGATATTCAGGTGCCAAATAACATGTTGGAGCAAGTCGGAGATAAAAAACAAAATGTGCCCAAAACGTGATATTATGACGTTATACGCCGTTCTGAGCCATGTTTGAACTTTCTATCACTTTTGGTTCCGATAATTCTGCTGACCATACTTGTGATATTCAGGTGCCAAATAACATGTTGGAGCAAGTCGGAGATAAAAAACAAAATGTGCCCAAAACGTGATATTATGACGTTATACGCCGTTCTGAGCCATGTTTGAACTTTCTATCACTTTTGGTTCCGATAATTCTGCTGACCATATTTGTGATATTCAGGCGCCAAATGACATGTTGAACCATGTTGGAGATAAAAAACAAAATGTGCCCAAAACGTAATATTATGACGTTATACGCCGTTCTGAGCCATGTTTGAACTTTCTATCACTTTTGGTTCCGATAATTCTGCTGACCATATTTGTGATATTCAGGCGCCAAATGACATGTTGAACCATGTTGGAGATAAAAAACAAAATGTGCCCAAAACGTGATATTATGACGTTATACGCCGTTCTGAGCCATGTTTGAACTTTCTATCACTTTTGGTTCCGATAATTCTGCTGACCATATTTGTGATATTTAGGAGCCAAATGACATGTTGAACCATGTTGGAGATAAAAAACAAAATGTGCCCAAAACGTGATATTATGACGTTATACGCCGTTCTGAGCCATGTTTGAACTTTCTATCACTTTTGGTTCCGATAATTCTGCTGACCATATTTGTGTTATTCAGTCGCCAAATGACATGTTGAACCATGTTGGAGATAAAAAATAAAATGTGCCCAAAACGTGATATTATGACGTTATACGCCGTTCTGAGCCATGTTTGAACTTTCTATCACTTTTGGTTCCGTTAATTCTGCTGACCATATTTGTGTTATTCAGGCGCCAAATGACATGTTGAACCATGTTTTAGATAAAAAACAAAATGTGCCCAAAACGTAATATTATGACGTTATACGCCGTTCTGAGCCATGTTTGAACTTTCTATCACTTTTGGTTCCGATAATTCTGCTGACCATATTTGTGTTATTCAGGCGCCAAATGACATGATGAACCATGTTGGAGATAAAAAACAAAATATGCCCAAAACGTTATATTATGACGTTAGACGCCGTTCTGAGCCATGTTTGAACTTTCTATCACTTTTGGTTCCGATAATTCTGCTGACCATATTTGTGATATTTAGGAGCCAAATGACATGTTGAACCATGTTGGAGATAAAAAACAAAATGTGCCCAAAGCGTGATATTATGACGTTATACGCCGTTCTGAGCCATGTTTGAACTTTCTATCACTTTTGGTTCCGGTAATTCTGTCGACCATATATGTGATATTCAGGGTCCAAATGAGATATTGGAGCATGTTGGAGATAAAAAACAAAATGTGCCCAAAACGTTATATTATGACGTTATACGCCGTTCTGAGACATGTTTGAACTTTCTATCACTTTTGGTTCCGATAATTCTGTTGACCATATTTGTGATATTCAGGCGCCAAATGACATCTTGGAACATGTTGGAGATAAAAAACAAAATGTGCCCAAAACGTGATATTATGACGTTATACGCCGTTATGAGCCATGTTTGAACTTTCTATCACTTTTGGTTCCGATAATTCTGTTGACCATATTTGTGATATTCAGGCGCCAAATGACATCTTGGAGCATGTTGGAGATAAAAAACAATATGTGCCCAAAACGTGATATTATGACGTTATACGCCGTTCTGAGACATGTTTGAACTTTCTATCACTTTTGGTTCCGATATTTCTGCTGACCATATTTGTGATATTTAGGAGCCAAATGACATGTTGAACCATGTTGGAGATAAAAAACGAAATGTGCCCAAAACGTGATATTATGACGTTATACGCCGTTCTGAGCCATGTTTGAACTTTCTATCACTTTTGGTTCCGATAATTCTGCTGAGCATATTTGTGATATTTAGGAGCCAAATGACATGTTGAACCATGTTGGAGATAAAAAACAAAATGTGCCCAAAACGTGATATTATGACGTTATACGCCGTTCTGAGCCATGTTTGAATTTTCTATCACTTTTGGTTCCGATAATTCTGCTGACCATATTTGTGTTATTCAGGCGCCAAATGACATGATGAACCATGTTGGAGATAAAAAACAAAATGTGCCCAAAACGTAATATTATGACGTTATACGCACTTCTGAGCCATGTTTGAACTTTCTATCACTTTTGGTTCCGATAATTCTGCTGACCATATTTGTGATATTCAGGCGCCAAATAACATGTTGGAGCAAGTCGGAGATAAAAAACAAAATGTGCCCAAAACGTGATATTATGACGTTATACGCCGTTCTGAGCCATGTTTGAACTTTCTATCACTTTTGGTTCCGATAATTCTGCTGACCATATTTGTGTTATTCAGGCGCCAAATGACATGATGAACCATGTTGGAGATAAAAAACAAAATATGCCCAAAACGTTATATTATGACGTTATACGCCGTTCTGAGCCATGTTTGAACTTTCTATCACTTTTGGTTCCGATAATTCTGCTGACCATATTTGTGATATTTAGGAGCCAAATGACATGTTGAACCATGTTGGAGATAAAAAACAAAATGTGCCCAAAACGTGATATCATGACGTTATACGCCGTTCTGAGCCATGCTTGAACTTTCTATCACTTTTGGTTCCGATAATTCTGCTGACCATATTTGTGATATTTAGGAGCCAAATGACATGTTGAACCATGTTGGAGATAAAAAACAAAATGTGCCCAAAACGTGATATTATGACGTTATACGCCGTTCTGAGCCATGTTTGAACTTTCTATCACTTTTGGTTCCGATAATTCTGCTGACCATATTTGTGTTATTCAGGCGCCAAATGGCATGTTGGAGCAAGTTGGAGATAAAAAACAAAATGTGCGAAAACGTGATATTATGACGTTATACGCCGTTCTGAGCCATGTTTGAACTTTCTATCACTTTTGGTTCCGATAATTCTGCTGACCATATTTGTGATATTTAGGAGCCAAATGACATGTTGAACCATGTTGGAGATAAAAAACAAAATGTGCCCAAAACGTGATATTATGACGTTATACGCCGTTCTGAGCCATGTTTGAACTTTCTATCACTTTTGGTTCCGATAATTCTGCTGACCATATTTGTGATATTCAGGCGCCAAATAACATGTTGGAGCAAGTCGGAGATAAAAAACAAAATGTGCTCAAAACGTGATATTATGACGTTATACGCCGTTCTGAGCCATGTTTGAACTTTCTATCACTTTTGGTTCCGATAATTCTGCTGACCATATTTGTGTTATTCAGGCGCCAAATGACATGATGAACCATGTTGGAGATAAAAAACAAAATATGCCCAAAACGTGATATTATGACGTTATACGCCGTTCTGAGCCATGTTTGAGCTTTCTATCACTTTTGGTTCCGATAATTCTGCTGACCATATTTGTGTTATTCAGGCGCCAAATGGCATGTTGGAGCAAGTTGGAGATAAAAAACAAAATGTGCGAAAACGCGATATTATGACGTTATACGCCGTTCTGAGCCATGTTTGAACTTTCTATCACTTTTGGTTCCGATAATTCTGCTGACCATATTTGTGATATTTAGGAGCCAAATGACATGTTGAACCATGTTGGAGATAAAAAACAAAATGTGCCCAAAACGTGATATTATGACGTTATACGCCGTTCTGAGCCATGTTTGAACTTTCTATCACTTTTGGTTCCGATAATTCTGCTGACCATATTTGTGTTATTCAGGCGCCAAATGACATGATGAACCATGTTGGAGATAAAAAACGAAATGTGCCCAAAACGTGATATTATGACGTTATACGCCGTTCTGAGCCATGTTTGAACTTTCTATCACTTTTGGTTCCGATAATTCTGCTGACCATATTTGTGTTATTCAGGCGCCAAATGACATGTTGAACCATGTTGGAGATAAAAAACAAAATGTGCCCACAACGTGATATTATGACGTTATACGCCGTTCTGAGCCATGTTTGAACTTTCTATCACTTTTGGTTCCGATAATTCTGCTGACCATATTTGTGATATTCAGGCGCCAAATAACATGTTGGAGCAAGTCGGAGATAAAAAACAAAATGTGCCCACAACGTGATATTATGACGTTATACGCCGTTCTGAGCCATGTTTGAACTTTCTATCACTTTTGGTTCCGATAATTCTGCTGACCATATTTGTGTTATTCAGGCGCCAAATGACATGTTGAACCATGTTGGAGATAAAAAACAAAATGTGCCCACAACGTGATATTATGACGTTATACGCCGTTCTGAGCCATGTTTGAACTTTCTATCACTTTTGGTTCCGATAATTCTGCTGACCATATTTGTGTTATTCAGGCGCCAAATGACATGATGAACCATGTTGGAGATAAAAAACAAAATGTGCCCAAAACGTGATATTATGACGTTATACGCCGTTCTGAGCCATGTTTGAACTTTCTATCACTTTTGGTTCCGATAATTCTGCTGACCATATTTGTGTTATTCAGGCGCCAAATGACATGTTGGAGCAAGTTGGAGATAAAAAACAAAATGTGCCCAAAACGTGATATTATGACGTTATACGCCGTTCTGAGCCATGTTTGAACTTTCTATCACTTTTGGTTCCGATAATTCTGCTGACCATATTTGTGATATTTAGGAGCCAAATGACATGTTGAACCATGTTGGAGATAAAAAACAAAATGTGCCCAAAACGTGATATTAAGACGTTATACGCCGTTCTGAGCCATGTTTGAACTTTCTATCACTTTTGGTTCCGATAATTCTGCTGACCATATTTGTGATATTCAGGTGCCAAATAACATGTTGGAGCAAGTCGGAGATAAAAAACAAAATGTGCCCAAAACGTGATATTATGACGTTATACGCCGTTCTGAGCCATGTTTGAACTTTCTATCACTTTTGGTTCCGATAATTCTGCTGACCATATTTGTGATATTCAGGCGCCAAATGACATGTTGAACCATGTTGGAGATAAAAAACAAAATGTGCCCACAACGTGATATTATGACGTTATACGCCGTTCTGAGCCATGTTTGAACTTTCTATCACTTTTGGTTCCGATAATTCTGCTGACCATATTTGTGATATTCAGGCGCCAAATAACATGTTGGAGCTAGTCGGAGATAAAAAACAAAATGTGCCCAAAACGTGATATTATGACGTTATACGCCGTTCTGAGCCATGTTTGAACTTTCTATCACTTTTGGTTCCGATAATTCTGCTGACCATATTTGTGATATTTAGGAGCCAAATGACATGTTGAACCATGTTGGAGATAAAAAACAAAATGTGCCCAAAACGTGATATTATGACGTTATACGCCGTTCTGAGACAAGTTTGAACTTTCTATCACTTTTGGTTCCGATAATTCTGTTGACCATATTTGTGATATTCAGGCGCCAAATGACATGTTGGAGCATGTTGGAGATAAAAAACAAAATGTGCCCAAAACGTGATATTATGACGTTATACGCCGTTCTGAGACAAGTTTGAACTTTCTATCACTTTTGGTTCCGATAATTCTGTTGACCATATTTGTGATATTCAGGCGCCAAATGACATGTTGGAGCATGTTGGAGATAAAAAACAAAATGTGAACAAAACGTGATATTATGACGTTATACGCCGTTCTGAGACATGTTTGAACTTTCTATCACTTTTGGTTCCGATAATTCTGTTGACCATATTTGTGATATTCAGGCGCCAAATGACATGTTGGAGCATGTTGGAGATAAAAAACAAAATGTGCCCAAAACGTTATATTATGACGTTATACGCCGTTCTGAGACATGTTTGAACTTTCTATCACTTTTGGTTCCAATAATTCTGTTGACCATATTTGTGATATTCAGACGCCAAATGACATCTTTGAGCATGTTGGAGATAAAAAACAAAATGTGCCCAAAACGTTATATTATGACGTTATACGCCGTTCTGAGACATGTTTGAACATTCTATCACTTTTGCTTCCGATAATTCTGTTGACCATATTTGTGATATTCAGACGCCAAATGACATCTTTGAGCATGTTGGAGATAAAAAACAAAATGTGCCCAAAACGTTATATTATGACGTTATACGCCGTTCTGAGACATGTTTGAACTTTCTATCACTTTTGGTTCCGATAATTCTGTTGACCATATTTGTGATATTCAGGCGCCAAATGACATGTTGGAGCATGTTGGAGATAAAAAACAAAATGTGCCCAAAACGTGATATTATGACGTTATACGCCGTTCTGAGACATGTTTGAACTTTCTATCACTTTTGGTTCCGATAATTCTGTTGACCATATTTGTGATATTCAGACGCCAAATGACATCTTTGAGCATGTTGGAGATAAAAAACAAAATGTGCCCAAAACGTTATATTATGACGTTATACGCCGTTCTGAGACATGTTTGAACTTTCTATCACTTTTGGTTCCGATAATTCTGTTGACTATATTTTTGATATTCAGACGCCAAATGACATCTTTGAGCATGTTGGAGATAAAAAACAAAATTTATATTAATAAACAATATAAACAAACGTTATATTATGACGTTATACGCCGTTCTGAGACATGTTTGAACTTTCTATCACTTTTGGTTCCGATAATTCTGCTGACCATATTTGTGTTATTCAGGCGCCAAATGACATGATGAACCATGTTGGAGATAAAAAACGAAATGTGCCCAAAATGTGATATTATGACGTTATACGCCGTTCTGAGCCATGTTTGAACTTTCTATCACTTTTGGTTCCGATAATTCTGCTGACCATATTTGTGATATTTAGGAGCCAAATGACATGTTGAACCATGTTGGAGATAAAAAACAAAATGTGCCCAAAACGTAATATTATGACGTTATACGCCGTTCTGAGCCATGTTTGAACTTTCTATCACTTTTGGTTCCGATAATTCTGCTGACCATATTTGTGTTATTCAGTCGCCAAATGACATGTTGAACCATGTTGGAGATAAAAAATAAAATGTGCCCAAAACGTGATATTATGACGTTATACGCCGTTCTGAGCCATGTTTGAACTTTCTATCACTTTTGGTTCCGATAATTCTGCTGACCATATTTGTGATATTTAGGAGCCAAATGACATGTTGAACCATGTTGGAGATAAAAAACAAAATGTGCCCAAAACGTAATATTATGACGTTATACGCCGTTCTGAGCCATGTTTGAACTTTCTATCACTTTTGGTTCCGATAATTCTGCTGACCATATTTGTGTTATTCAGTCGCCAAATGACATGTTGAACCATGTTGGAGATAAAAAATAAAATGTGCCCAAAACGTGATATTATGACGTTATACGCCGTTCTGAGCCATGTTTGAACTTTCTATCACTTTTGGTTCCGTTAATTCTGCTGACCATATTTGTGTTATTCAGGCGCCAAATGACATGTTGAACCATGTTGGAGATAAAAAACAAAATGTGCCCAAAACGTGATATTATGACGTTATACGCCGTTCTGAGCCATGTTTGAACTTTCTATCACTTTTGGTTCCGATAATTCTGCTGACCATATTTGTGTTATTCAGGCGCCAAATGACATGATGAACCATGTTGGAGATAAAAAACAAAATATGCCCAAAACGTTATATTATGACGTTAGACGCCGTTCTGAGCCATGTTTGAACTTTCTATCACTTTTGGTTCCGATAATTCTGCTGACCATATTTGTGTTATTCAGGCGCCAAATGACATGATGAACCATGTTGGAGATAAAAAACAAAATATGCCCAAAACGTTATATTATGACGTTAGACGCCGTTCTGAGCCATGTTTGAACTTTCTATCACTTTTGGTTCCGATAATTCTGCTGACCATATTTGTGATATTTAGGAGCCAAATGACATGTTGAACCATGTTGGAGATAAAAAACAAAATGTGCCCAAAGCGTGATATTATGACGTTATACGCCGTTCTGAGCCATGTTTGAACTTTCTATCACTTTTGGTTCCGATAATTCTGCTGACCATATTTGTGATATTTAGGAGCCAAATGACATGTTGAACCATGTTGGAGATAAAAAACAAAATGTGCCCAAAACGTGATATTGTGACGTTATACGCCGTTCTGAGCCATGTTTGAACTTTCTATCACTTTTGGTTCCTATAATTCTGCTAACCATATTTGTGATATTCAGGCGCCAAATAACATGTTGGAGCAAGTCGGAGATAAAAAACAAAATGTGCCCAAAACGTGATATTATTACGTTATACGCCGTTCTGAGCCATGTTTGAACTTTCTATCACTTTTGGTTCCGATAATTCTGCTGACCATATTTGTGTTATTCAGGCGCCAAATGACATGTTGGAGCAAGTTGGAGATAAAAAACAAATTGTGCCCAAAACGTGATATTATGACGTTATACGCCGTTCTGAGCCATGTTTGAACTTTCTATCACTTTTGGTTCCGATAATTCTGCTGACCATATTTGTGATTTTTAGGAGCCAAATGACATGTTGAACCATGTTGGAGATAAAAAACAAAATGTGCCCAAAACGTGATATTATGACGTTATACGCCGTTCTGAGCCATGTTTGAACTTTCTATCACTTTTGGTTCCGATAATTCTGCTGACCATATTTGTGATATTCAGGTGCCAAATAACATGTTGGAGCAAGTCGGAGATAAAAAACAAAATGTGCCCAAAACGTGATATTATGACGTTATACGCCGTTCTGAGCCATGTTTGAACTTTCTATCACTTTTGGTTCCGATAATTCTGCTGACCATATTTGTGTTATTCAGGCGCCAAATGACATGATGAACCATGTTGGAGATAAAAAACAAAATGTGCCCAAAACGTAATATTATGACGTTATACGCCGTTCTACGCCATGTTTGAACTATCTATCACTTTTGGTTCCGATAATTCTGCTGACCATATTTGTGATATTTTGGAGCCAAATGACATGTTGAACCATGTTGGAGATAAAAAACAAAATGTGCCCAAAACGTGATATTATGACGTTATACGCCGTTCTGAGCCATGTTTGAACTTTCTATCACTTTTGGTTCCGATAATTCTGCTGACCATATTTGTGATATTTAGGAGCCAAATGACATGTTGAACCATGTTGGAGATAAAAAACAAAATGTGCCCAAAACGTGATATTATGACGTTATACGCCGTTCTGAGCCATGTTTGAACTTTCTATCACTTTTGGTTCCGATAATTCTGCTGACCATATTTGTGATATTCAGGTGCCAAATAACATGTTGGAGCAAGTCGGAGATAAAAAACAAAATGTGCCCAAAACGTGATATTATGACGTTATACGCCGTTCTGAGCCATGTTTGAACTTTCTATCACTTTTGGTTCCGATAATTCTGCTGACCATACTTGTGATATTCAGGTGCCAAATAACATGTTGGAGCAAGTCGGAGATAAAAAACAAAATGTGCCCAAAACGTGATATTATGACGTTATACGCCGTTCTGAGCCATGTTTGAACTTTCTATCACTTTTGGTTCCGATAATTCTGCTGACCATATTTGTGTTATTCAGTCGCCAAATGACATGTTGAACCATGTTGGAGATAAAAAATAAAATGTGCCCAAAACGTGATATTATGACGTTATACGCCGTTCTGAGCCATGTTTGAACTTTCTATCACTTTTGGTTCCGTTAATTCTGCTGACCATATTTGTGTTATTCAGGCGCCAAATGACATGTTGAACCATGTTTTAGATAAAAAACAAAATGTGCCCAAAACGTAATATTATGACGTTATACGCCGTTCTGAGCCATGTTTGAACTTTCTATCACTTTTGGTTCCGATAATTCTGCTGACCATATTTGTGTTATTCAGGCGCCAAATGACATGATGAACCATGTTGGAGATAAAAAACAAAATATGCCCAAAACGTTATATTATGACGTTAGACGCCGTTCTGAGCCATGTTTGAACTTTCTATCACTTTTGGTTCCGATAATTCTGCTGACCATATTTGTGATATTTAGGAGCCAAATGACATGTTGAACCATGTTGGAGATAAAAAACAAAATGTGCCCAAAGCGTGATATTATGACGTTATACGCCGTTCTGAGCCATGTTTGAACTTTCTATCACTTTTGGTTCCGGTAATTCTGTCGACCATATATGTGATATTCAGGGTCCAAATGAGATATTGGAGCATGTTGGAGATAAAAAACAAAATGTGCCCAAAACGTTATATTATGACGTTATACGCCGTTCTGAGACATGTTTGAACTTTCTATCACTTTTGGTTCCGATAATTCTGTTGACCATATTTGTGATATTCAGGCGCCAAATGACATCTTGGAACATGTTGGAGATAAAAAACAAAATGTGCCCAAAACGTGATATTATGACGTTATACGCCGTTATGAGCCATGTTTGAACTTTCTATCACTTTTGGTTCCGATAATTCTGTTGACCATATTTGTGATATTCAGGCGCCAAATGACATCTTGGAGCATGTTGGAGATAAAAAACAATATGTGCCCAAAACGTGATATTATGACGTTATATATATATATATATATATATATATATAATAAATTTATTATATATATATATATTTAAATATAATAAATTTATTATATATATATAAATAAATATAATAAATATATATATATATATATTAAATTTATTATATATATATAAAATAAATATAGCTATTATAATAAATTTATTATATATAAATATAAGAAATTTATTATATATATATAGATCATATAATGTTTCTTTTTCTTTTTCTAGTATCCATTTATTTTTTTATGTATAAAAATTTTAATTATTAATCCTCACATATTAGGTTAATATTATTAATTAATAATATTTATTAATTAATAAATTCTCCTTATATATATTCATTAAATATTTATTGAAAAAAAAAAAATTTTTTTTTTTTCATTTCTACACATTTTACCATAATACCAAAAATCAAAAAAAAAAAAAATCCGGAAAAAAAAATTTTTCAATTTTTACTGATACACATTTTTCCATAATACTAAAAATTAAAATTTCTAAATTTTTCATTTTTTTTTATTTTTAATTTAACTGAAAAATATAAATAAAAATTAAATTAAAGTAATTTATATTTAATTTTTTATAAATAAAATTTTAATTTTTATTATATATTTAAATATTTATATTAAAATTTAATTTAAATATAAAATAAATAAATTTTTTTTTTTTTTTTTTATTAACTTATTTATATATATATATATATATATATATATATAATAAATTTATTATATATAAATATAAGAAATTTATTATATATATATAGATCATATAATGTTTCTTTTTCTTTTTCTAGTATCCATTTATTTTTTTATGTATAAAAATTTTAATTATTAATCCTCACATATTAGGTTAATATTATTAATTAATAATATTTATTAATTAATAAATTCTCCTTATATATATTCATTAAATATTTATTGAAAAAAAAAAAAATTTTTTTTTTTTCATTTCTACACATTTTACCATAATACCAAAAATCAAAAAAAAAAAAAATCCGGAAAAAAAAATTTTTCAATTTTTACTGATACACATTTTTCCATAATACTAAAAATTAAAATTTCTAAATTTTTCATTTTTTTTTATTTTTAATTTAACTGAAAAATATAAATAAAAATTAAATTAAAGTAATTTATATTTAATTTTTTATAAATAAAATTTTAATTTTTATTATATATTTAAATATTTATATTAAAATTTAATTTAAATATAAAATAAATAAATTCCCCAACCCCCTCCCCATTAGAGTAATTTATATTAATAAAATCAAGTTAAATCCCCATTAACTTTATTTACCCAATATAAATTATTTTAATTTAATCTTTATTTATATTTTTCAGTTAAATTTAAATTTGATTTTATTACCTAACTGAAAACTTCCAATATAAGTAATAATATAAATTATTTTAGCTTTGATTTAATATAAAGAAGCTAAATTAGAGTAATTTATATTAATAAAATCAAGTTAAATCCCCATTAACTTTATTTACCCAATATAAATTATTTTAATTTAATCTTTATTTATATTTTTCAGTTAAATTTAAATTTGATTTTATTACCTAACTGAAAACTTCCAATACAAGTAATAATATAAATTATTTTAGCTTTGATTTAATATAAAGAAGCTAAATTAGAGTAATTTATATTAATAAAATCAAGTTAAATCCCCATTAACTTTATTTACCCAATATAAATTATTTTAATTTAATCTTTATTTATATTTTTCAGTTAAATTTAAATTTGATTTTATTACCTAACTGAAAACTTCCAATATAAGTAATAATATAAATTATTTTAGCTTTGATTTAATATAAAGAAGCTAAATTAGAGTAATTTATATTAATAAAATCAAGTTAAATCCCCATTAACTTTATTTACCCAATATAAATTATTTTAATTTAATCTTTATTTATATTTTTCAGTTAAATTTAAATTTGATTTTATTACCTAACTGAAAACTTCCAATATAAGTAATAATATAAATTATTTTAGCTTTGATTTAATATAAAGAAGCTAAATTAGAGTAATTTATATTAATAAAATCAAGTTAAATCCCCATTAACTTTATTTACCCAATATAAATTATTTTAATTTAATCTTTATTTATATTTTTCAGTTAAATTTAAATTTGATTTTATTACCTAACTGAAAACTTCCAATATAAGTAATAATATAAATTATTTTAGCTTTGATTTAATATAAAGAAGCTAAATTAGAGTAATTTATATTAATAAAATCAAGTTAATAAAAACTTAACTTAATTTTATTAACATAAATTATTCTAACTTTAATTTAATATAAAGAAACTAAATTAAAATTTAATTTCATTATTTTATTAAGAAAGTTAAATAATTATAGTAACAAAATAAATGAAGTGTCTGATAAAAGAATTATTTTGATAGAATAAAAAATGTAAATTAAATTTACCTTCATTAAAATTATAATTAATAGAATTAAACTATTTCTTTAAATATCAAAAATTTATGTACATCTTATACTAAACTATAAAAAGATAAGCTAATTAAACTACTGGGTTCATACCCCAATCATAAAGGTTCTAATCCTTTTCTTTTTAATCTCCCTACATAAAATTATTTTTATATTTACTTTAATATTTGGAACTATTATCTCTATTTCATCATATTCTTGAATAAGAATATGACTAGGATTAGAAATCAATCTCTTAGCCATTATTCCTTTAATAAGAAACACTAAAAATTCTATAGCTTCTGAAGCAGCAATAAAATATTTTATTACACAAACTCTTGCATCCATAATTCTATTAATATCTTTAATTATTATATCTATTAATTTTAACCCAATTATTGATTCTTCTTTAACTTTAATTTATACATCAGCTTTATTTATTAAAATAGGAGCTGCCCCATTTCATTTTTGATTTCCAGAAATTATTCAAGGATTATCATGAACTAATTCTTTTATTATACTTACATGACAAAAAATTGCCCCTATAACATTAATTTTTTTTTTTTTTTTTTTTTTTTTGCGCAGAGGAGGGAAAAATGCTTTTACGCACTCCGGCCTACTGTTGGCGCCTAAAGGTGTTCGTAAGGTGTGTTTCGGCCGGGAGTCTGGGACTCACAGTGTCTACCCAGTAAAAAACCCCCCTCTCTTCTCCGGTACCACCCTTCTGGGTATTTCTTCGGAGGGATCATCGTTTAGGACGTCGTCTTTGGTTTTAGCTCCACCGGGTGCCTCCACCCCCGTCCTCTTACTGTAGGTCTCTCACCGCGCTGTCATCTCGGTACATCACCATCCCGTTGCAGGTAAGTATTATAGAATACATCAAAAACTCCATTTACTTTTTGTTTCACACATTAACATAAAGACTTACGTCGCTAGGAGGGGGCTCTTCATCCTTGCGGGTTCCCCCTCCTCTATCCCATCCGGTGTCGTAGGGAGCATGTGTCCACCAAACAGGGTCGCGATGGGGGCTGTCATCGGGTATCCTCCGTCGCTGTCATCGGTGGTCGCATCGGTCTCAGGGAAGTATAGGGAACAAAATAAAAACAAAAGGTCCCTCACTCTTTTTGAAAGAACTCTTAATTTCAGACTTACGTGGCTGAGGAGGGGCCCTTGCACCCATAGGGTGACCCCTCCATCTACTCCTTCCCAATGGCCTCACCCAGGGTTGTGGTCACGGTGTATCATCGTCTCGATCCAGGTAAGCATTTTAAGAACACACAAGAATTACTCTTTAACTTTTTGTTTCAGATTTTAGCATTAGGACTTACGGCGCTAGGAGGGGGCTCTTCATCCATACGGGTTCCCCCTCCGCCACCTTCTTTTCGTCCACTGGTAACGAGGAGAGCATTCCGCCACCAACTTTCACTCTTCAGCTCGTACGGCAGCGTCCATTTCCCTTTTTTTGGTCTTTAGGACCGTGGCAATAAAGGTATTTATTTTGTCCCACGCTTCTTCTGTGCTCATCATCAGTGTGACGATAGTTTCTGGCGCTATGGGGCCCACGACACCTATCAATCTTTCCCTTAATTCCCCCCATCTTACACAGCGGAAAAAAGTGTGCTCGGCGTCGTCGGTAGCCGAGTCCGAATAAAGACACGCGGGGCTCCCTGTTTTGCCTATGGTATATAGGAACTTATTGAAGTAGCCGTGGCCGGAGAGGAATTGGGTAAGGAAGTAGTTGACCTCCCCGTAGCTTCTGTCTTTCCATGACGCGATGTCAGCTATTAAGCGCGCCGTCCATCGTCCCCTCGTCTCTCGATCCCATCTATGCTGCCACTCTTGGTGCGTTCGGGCCCTATTCCGGTCTCTTTCCTGAGCTCCTCCCTTCGAGGACCAGTTGCGTCTTCTTTCCAGGGCCATGAGGTCTATCGGGATTATGCCGGCCACCACGAGGACCGCCGGGCCAGACACGGTTCTGTAGGCGTTGGCAACTCGGAGTGCCCCCCTGCGCTGCACAGCCGCCAAGCGTCTCCACTTATCGTTGGTAATTGATTTTGACCATGCCTCGCTTCCGTATAGCATAATTGCATGGGCGGTCTCCATCAATATCCGGCGTTTTGTTGTCGTTGGACCACCAATGTTGGCCATTAACCGCGCCAGTGATGCTACAACTCCCGCGGCCCTGCCGCACACCAACTGAATCTGTTGCCCAAAGGTGACTTTGTTGTCTATAACGACTCCGAGGTATTTAACGGCCTTTCCAGCAGTGATTTCCGTATCGTTGATCGTAAGAGGGATTTGCACCGGGATCCTACGTCTCGTGAGGAGGACAATCTCGGTCTTTTCGGCTGCTAGTGTCAGTCCCCGATCAGACGTCCAGGAATGTATCCTTCGCATGACTCTGTTGATTTTTATTTGCAACTCACGCGGTTCTCTACCTAAAACGATGGCGGCGAGGTCGTCGGCGTATCCTACCAAATAGGCACCTTCTGGCATAGGCATCCTCAGTACCCCATCGTAAAAGATGTTCCACAAGACTGGGCCCAGGACGGAGCCCTGGGCCACGCCGCATGTCATCTTTCGGCTTTGTTTTCCTTCACTGGTATTATACACGATAGTTCTATCCCGCAAGTAGTCATCGAGCATTCTCATGAGATATTCCGGCGTAGAGAACATTAATTAGATATTCAAATTTTAATAATATTAATTTTCTTATATTTATCGTTATCATAAGAAGAATAATTAGAGGAATTATAGGAATAAACCAAACAAATATAAAAAAAATTTTAGCATACTCATCTATTAATCATATTAGATGAATATTAACATCCATATTATTTTTTGAAAAAATTTGAATATACTATTTCATTATTTATTCAATTATTTCATTAAATATTATTGTCATTCTAAAAAAATTAAACATTTCCC
Organism: Onthophagus taurus; assembly: GCF_036711975.1. Lineage (NCBI taxonomy): Eukaryota > Metazoa > Arthropoda > Insecta > Coleoptera > Scarabaeidae > Onthophagus > Onthophagus taurus. The sequence continues at coordinate 21,446,199 of NC_091966.1, forward strand.
ATATAAACCAACTATTCTCATCTTTAAATAATAATCCTTTAATTAAATTTTTCTTTATATTAAACTTTATATCCTTAGGAGGATTACCCCCATTTTTAGGATTTTTACCAAAATGATTAACAATCCAAATTTTAATTAAAATACAATTATTCTCCTTATCTTTTATTATTATTATCATAACATTAATTACTTTATTTTTCTATATACGAATTATTACTTTAGGAATAATTATAAATACAAATAATACTAATTTAAAAAATTCTTATATAAAACAATTTAATAATATCTATTTATTTAATTTTATTATTCTAATAAGACTTCTTTTAATCACAATTTCATTCAATATATTCTAAGGATTTAAGTTATAAACAAACTAGAAACCTTCAAAGTTTCAAAAAAAGAGAGGTTCTTTAAGCCTTAAAATTATAAATTTATCTTTAAATTTGCAATTTAATATCTCTTAATTAGACTATAAAGCTTATAAATAGTAAAAGAAATTATTTTTCGTAAATAAATTTACAATTTATCGCCTAAAACTCGGCCATTTTACTTTTTAATGAATAAATGATTATTTTCAACAAATCATAAAGATATTGGAACTTTATATTTTATATTTGGATCTTGAGCTGGAATAGTAGGAACTTCTTTAAGTCTTTTAATTCGAGCTGAATTAGGTAACCCGGGAACTTTAATTGGAGATGATCAAATTTATAATGTAATTGTCACAGCTCATGCTTTTATTATAATTTTTTTTATAGTAATACCTATTTTAATTGGAGGATTTGGTAATTGACTTGTACCTTTAATATTAGGAGCCCCCGATATAGCTTTCCCCCGAATAAATAATATAAGATTTTGATTATTACCCCCATCTTTAACCTTACTTTTAATAAGAAGAATAGTAGAAAGAGGGGCAGGAACAGGATGAACAGTTTATCCCCCCTTATCCTCAAATATTGCCCATGGAGGGGCCTCTGTAGATTTAGCAATTTTTAGACTACATTTGGCAGGAATTTCATCAATTTTAGGGGCTGTAAATTTTATTACTACTGTAATTAACATACGAACTACAGGAATAACTTTTGATCGAATACCTTTATTTGCTTGAGCTGTAGCTATTACAGCATTACTCCTTCTTCTTTCCTTACCAGTTTTAGCAGGAGCAATTACAATATTATTAACTGATCGAAATCTTAATACATCTTTTTTTGATCCTATCGGAGGTGGGGATCCAATTTTATATCAACATTTATTTTGATTTTTTGGTCATCCAGAAGTTTATATTTTAATTTTACCTGGGTTTGGAATAATTTCTCATATTATTAGACAAGAAAGAAGAAAAAAAGAAACATTTGGTACATTAGGAATAATTTATGCCATAATAGCTATTGGATTATTAGGATTTATTGTTTGAGCTCATCATATATTTACTGTAGGAATAGATGTAGATACACGGGCCTATTTTACATCAGCTACTATAATTATTGCTGTTCCTACGGGAATTAAAATTTTCAGTTGATTAGCAACTTTACATGGAGCTCAACTTAACTATTCTCCATCAACAATTTGATCTCTAGGATTCGTATTTTTATTTACTGTTGGAGGTTTGACAGGAGTTATTTTAGCTAATTCTTCAATTGATATTATCTTACATGATACATATTATGTTGTAGCTCACTTTCATTATGTTCTTTCTATAGGTGCAGTATTTGCAATTATAGCAGGTTTTGTTCACTGATACCCTTTATTTACTGGTTTAACTATAAATCAAAAATTTTTAAAAATTCAATTTTTAATTATATTTATTGGTGTTAATATAACTTTCTTTCCCCAACATTTCTTAGGATTAAGAGGTATACCTCGTCGATATTCTGATTATCCAGATGCTTACAGAACATGAAATATTATTTCATCTATTGGATCTTTAATTTCATTAATTAGAATTTTCTTATTTTTATTCATTATTTGAGAAAGATTTACATCTGTACGAAAATCTATTGGAACTTTAAATCTACCTACATCTATTGAATGAATACAAAAAATACCCCCAGCAGAACATAGATACGATGAATTACCTATTTTAACATCAAATTTCTAATATGGCAGAATAGTGCAATGAATTTAAGCTTCATATATAAAGTTAAACCTTTTTTTAGAAATAGCTACTTGAAAAAGAATTACTTTACAAGATGCTGCCTCACCACTAATAGAACAACTAATTATATTCCATAATCATGCATTATTAATTTTATTAATGATTACAGTTATAGTTGGTTATCTAATAAGAACTTTATTTTTTAACAAATTTAATTATCGATTTCTATTAGAAAATCAAATAATTGAAATCATTTGAACTATTGCTCCTGCTGTAACATTAATTTTTATTGCTTTACCCTCTTTACAACTTTTATATCTATTAGACGAAATTAATAACCCAATAATTTCCCTAAAATCAATTGGACATCAATGATACTGATCCTATGAATATTCTGATTTCAAAAAATTAGAATTTGATTCTTATATAATCCCTATTAATGAAATAAAATTAAATAGATTTCGATTATTAGATGTTGATAATCGAACAATTTTACCTTACAATTCTCAAATTCGTATACTAATTACAGCCGCAGATGTAATTCACTCCTGAACTATTCCAGCTTTAAGAGTAAAAATTGATGCTACACCTGGTCGATTAAATCAAATTAGATTTTTAATAAATCGAACAGGATTATTTTTTGGTCAATGTTCTGAAATTTGTGGAGCAAATCATAGATTTATGCCTATTGTTGTAGAAAGAATTCCTATAAAATATTTTATTAAATGAATAAATTCTAATAATTCATTAGATGACTGAAACGCAAGTATTGGTCTCTTAAACCATATAATAGTAAATTAGCAATTACTTCTAATGAAAAATTTAGTTAAATTTATAACATTAGTTTGTCAAACTAAAATAATTTCTATTAGAAATAATTTTTAATTCCACAAATAGCCCCATTAAGTTGATTAACCCTAATGATTTATTTTTCCTTAATTTTCATAATTTTTAATACTATAAACTATTATTCATTTAATTATAATATTAAATTTTTCTCTTTTAAAAAAAAAAAAAATAATTTAAATTGAAAATGATAACAAATTTATTTTCTTCTTTTGATCCAGGAACTTATCTAAGAACATCTTTAAATTGAATAAGAACATTTTTAGGATTACTATTTTTACCTTCTATATTCTGACTAATTCCTTCACGTTATAGATATTTATGAAATAAAATTATTATTACTCTTCATAATGAATTTAAAATTTTATTAGGAAATAATTCTATCAAAGGAAGAACACTAATCTTTATTTCTATTTTTTCTATAATCATATTTAATAATTTTTTAGGATTATTCCCATATATTTTTACTAGATCTAGTCATATAGTAATAACTCTTACTCTAGCTTTACCAATATGATTAAGTTTTATAATTTATGGATGAATTAATAATACTATACATATATTTGCTCATTTAGTTCCCCAAGGAACTCCCCCTGTTTTAATACCTTTTATAGTTTGTATTGAAACTATTAGTAATATTATTCGACCAGGAACTTTAGCTGTCCGATTAGCAGCTAATATAATTGCTGGACACTTATTATTAACACTTTTAGGTAATACAGGATCTTCATTAAATTTTATTTTAATTAATTTTTTAATTATTACTCAATTTTTATTACTTTTACTTGAATCAGCAGTTTCAATTATTCAATCATATGTTTTTGCTGTATTAACAACTCTTTACTCTAGAGAAGTAAATTAAATAATTTATTATATGTCAAAAAAAAATCATCCATTTCATTTAGTAGATGTTAGACCTTGACCTTTAATAGGAGCTCTAGGAGCTATAATTACTATAATTGGTATTATTAAATGATTCCATTTCTTTAATAATAATTTATTTCTATTAGGAACATTAATTACAATTATAATTATATTCCAATGATGACGTGATATTGTTCGGGAAGGAACTTTCCAAGGTTTACATACTTATATCGTAACTATAGGACTTCGATGAGGAATAATTTTATTTATTACATCAGAAATTTTTTTTTTATTTCATTTTTTTGAGGATTTTTCCACAGAAGTCTATCTCCTTCTATTGAAATTGGTATAATATGACCCCCTAAAGGAATCATACCCTTTAATCCCTTACAAATTCCTCTTTTAAATACTTTAATTTTATTAACTTCAGGCCTTACAGTAACATGAGCTCATCATAGATTAATTGAAAATAATTATAATCAAGCTCTACAAAGTTTAATTTTAACTGTAATTTTAGGAATTTATTTTACAATCTTACAAGCTTATGAATATATCGAAGCTCCTTTCACTATTGCTGATAGAGTTTATGGATCTTCATTTTTCATAGCTACAGGATTTCATGGAATTCATGTAATTATTGGAACAACATTCCTACTAACTTGTTTAATTCGTCATTATTTTAACCATTTTTCCTGTATTCATCACTTTGGATTCGAAGCAGCTGCATGATACTGACATTTTGTAGACGTAGTCTGACTATTTCTATATATTTCTATTTACTGATGAGGTAGATAATTCCTTATAAATTTATATAGTATAATAATTATAATTGATTTCCAATCAAAAGATCTAATAAAATTTAGTATAAATAATTAAAATAATTTTTTTCATAAGATCAATAATTTTTATTATTTGCAATATTTTAATTATTCTTTCTTCTATTATTTCAAAAAAAAGTTTTTTTGACCGAGAAAAAAGATCCCCATTTGAATGTGGATTTGACCCTAAAAGATCAGCTCGAACCCCATTTTCATTACATTTTTTTTTAATTGCAGTAATTTTCTTAATTTTTGATGTTGAAATTACATTATTAATTCCTATTATTATAACTTTAAAAATTTCTAATATAATTAATTTTAATTTCATTATTTTTTTTTTTATTTTTATTCTTTTATTTGGACTTTATTATGAATGAAATCAAGGAGCTTTAACTTGAACAAAATAATCTTTAGGGTAATAGTTAATTATAACATTTAATTTGCATTTAAAAAGTATTGATAATTTAAATCAATTTACCTTATTTATAATTAAATAAGAAACAAAATATTGTATTTAGTTTCGACCTAAAATTTTGATGAAAAATATCATCCTTATTTAAATTAAATTTTAATATAAATATTTTAAATTAATTGAAGCCAAATTAGAGGCATATCACTGTTAATGATAACATTGGATTATATCCCAATTAAAAAGATAGGGAACTCAAGAATAAGCTTCTAACTTAATTCTTTAGCAGTGAAAATCTGTTAATATCTTTAAAAAAAATTTATTAGTTTAATAAAAACATTACATTTTCAATGTAAAAATAAATTAATTTATTTATAAATTACTTAAAAATAAAAATTATTACCCTAATATCTTCAATATTATACTCTTATTTAAGCTATTTAAGTAAATTAATATTATTAAAAATATAATTCACATAATAGTTAATAATAAAAAAATTTTTAAATTATTATTATGTAAAAATTGCATATATATAGATATATTTTTAATATTTAAATAAATATTTTGAGCTCCCAAAAATTCAGATCAACCTTGATCAATATTTTTATAAATTTGATTTCCCATAATTAAAGGATAAAAATTAACACCAAAAGTTCTTAAATAAGGTATATTTCATATTGAAGAAAAAAATAAACTTCTATTTAAATTATTTAAAGAATTTAAAGAATAATTCAATTTTAATTTAGAAAATTCATATCCTAAAAATATTCCCATTAAAATAACAAATACAACTATTATCTTTATTAAAAAAGATAAACAAATAAAATATGGGATTGGAAATATTAACCATATTAATATTCTACCGCCAAAAATCACAAATATAATTAAACCAGATATTCCTTTTAATATGATAAAATTATTATTATCAGAAATTAAATGTAAAGAAAAATGATTAAAATTTCCAATAATTACATAATAAATTAAACGAAAAGTATAAGAAACAGTTAACCCTGTAGAAATAAAAAAAATTAAATAAATATAAATATTTAAATAATTTATTGAAACAACTTCTAAAATTAAATCCTTAGAATAAAATCCTGATAAAAATGGCAATCCACACAAAGCTATATTAGAAATAATGAAAAAAGAACATGTTAAAGGTATTAAATTAATCAAATTTCCTATAAAACGAATATCCTGACAATTTCTTAAATTATGAATTATACATCCCCCACATATAAATAACAATGCCTTAAATAATGCATGAGTTAATAAATGAAAAAAAGCCAATTTATATTCCCCTAAAGATAAAATACTCATTATTAATCCTAATTGACTTAAAGTTGATAAAGCAATAATTTTTTTTAAATCAAACTCATAATTAGCCCCTAATCCTGCTATAAATATTGTTATTCTTCCAATAAATAATATAAATATTATACAATTATAATTTAATGATATATTAAAACGAATTAATAAATAAACCCCCGCAGTTACTAATGTAGAAGAATGAACTAATGAAGAAACTGGAGTAGGGGCAGCTATCGCAGCAGGTAACCAAGAAGAAAATGGAATTTGAGCTGATTTAGTTATAGCTGCAATTATTACAAATAAACCAATAATAAAAATTTCATCTCTTTTTATATAATCAACATAAAAATAATAATTAAATCCCCCATAATTTAATATTCAAGCAATTGATAATAATAAAAATACATCCCCAATTCGATTACTTAATGCTGTAATTATCCCTGCATTATAAGATTTTACATTTTGATAATAAATTACTAAACAATAAGAAACTAATCCTAATCCATCTCATCCTAGTAAAATTCTAATTAAATTTGGACTAATAATTAACAATATTATTGATAAAACAAATATACAAACTAATATAATAAAACGATTAATATTTAAATCACCTTCTATATATCTATTTCTATAATAAATTACTATAGAAGAAATAAATAAAACAAATCTTATAAATAATAAAGATATTCAATCTAATAATAAAGTTATTAAAATTTGACAAGAATTAATATTAATTAATTGAAATTCTAATATCAATCTATAATCTAATACTATAAAATTTAATCTTAAAAAAAAAAATAAAATTCTAATTAATAAAAAAAATACATAATAAATTAAACAAATTGAAATTATTTAAAACAAATAATTTGTATCTTTGACACCACAAATCAAAATTTTTAATAAACTATTTAAATTAAATTCATAAACAAAAAATTTCTCTTTTTAAAATTAAAATATTTAAAGGTAATCAATGCAACATTAATAATAAATATTCTCGTACTATACCAGTAAAAAAAGAAAATAAACCTGAATACACTATCCCATGTTGAGTATAAGAATATAAATATAAAGAATAAACAGCTCTAAAGAAAGATAAAAATATTAATATTAATATTCTTAATCTATTTCATCTAACTAATCTATTAATTAATATAATTTCTCCTAATAAATTTAATGAAGGGGGGGCTGCTATATTTGATCTTCTTAATAAAAATCACCATAATCTTATTCTAGGAATCAAATTAATTATTCCTTTATTTAAATATATTCTTCGTCTAGAAAATCGTTCATAATTAATATTTGCTAAACAAAATAATCCTGATGAACATAAACCATGAGCTAATATTATTACTAAAGCCCCACATATGCCTCAATAAGTTAAAGTTATAATTCCCCCCAATACCATACCTATATGAGCCACTGAAGAATAAGCAATTAAAGATTTAATATCAATTTGACGAATACAAATTAAAGAAACTAATAACCCCCCATATAATCTAATTAAAATAAATATAATATTAATTTTTACACCAATTCTTAAAAAAATTGATATTAAACGTATTAACCCATACCCCCCTAATTTTAATAAAACACCTGCTAAAATTATTGAACCAGAAACAGGAGCTTCAACATGAGCCTTAGGTAATCATAAATGAACTAAATATATTGGTATTTTAACAAAAAAAGCCATATTCATACATATATATATATAAATATTTCTAACTATATTTCTTATAAAATAGAAATCTAAATTAAAAAATTTCTCATAATAATAAAAAATAGAAATTATTATAGGTAAAGATACTAACAAAGTATAAAATAATAAATAAATTCCCGCCTGTAATCGTTCAGGTTGATACCCCCAACCTACAATTAAAATTAATGTAGGAATTAATCTTATTTCAAAAAATAAATAAAATAAAAATAAATTCATAGAAGAAAAAGCTATATATAAAAAAAATATTAAACATAATAATACAAAAAAAAATATATTTATAAAATAATTTTTATAATTTAATGACTCTCTAGCTATAATTATTAAAATACAAATTCATAAACTTAATAAAATTATACAATATGATAGTAAATCACAACCTAAAAAATATCTTAAATTTTTAAATAAATAATTATAACTATTAACAAATATAAATAAAAAAAATATTAAAAAATATATACATTGATTTAATCAAAATCTTTTCAATTTAAAACTCATAGGGATCATAAAAATTATTATTAAACTAAATTTTATCATAAAATTCTAAATGTATTAAAATAATCATTTCCATGTGTACGAACTATAGAAACTAAAATCCCTAATCCCAAAGCACCCTCACATACTCTTATAGTTAAAAAAACTATTCTAAAAAAATATTCATAATAAAAAAATGATAAATAAATAAATAAATTAAAAAATAAACTTAAAATAATAAATTCTAATCTTAATAATATTAATAATAAATGTTTACGTTTAATTACAAATGAAATTAAACCTGAAAAATATATAAATACTGAAAAATATAAATAAAAAATTAACATTAAGTTTTAATAATTTATAAAAAATATTGGTCTTGTAAATCAAAAAAAAGAATTTTTTCTTTTAAAACTTCAGAAAAAGAAAACTTATATTTCCATCTTTAATCTCCAAAATTAAAATTTTATTTAAACTATTTTCTGTTCTGATATTTTAACTATAATAATATTAATAATTACTTTATCTTCATTAATTATATGAATTAAACACCCATTAACTATAGGAATAATTCTTTTAATTCAAACTATTAACTTATCTTTATATATAGGATATTTAAATCTTAACTATTGATATTCTTATATTTTATTTTTAATTATAATTGGAGGTATATTAGTACTTTTTATTTATATAACTAGAGTAGCATCTAATGAAAAATTTTCCCCTTCAATCAAATTATTTATATTTATTATACTAATAATATTTATATTTCTAAATTTATTTATTTTAATCGATCCTTTTTATCTTACTATTAATAATAATTATGTAAATTTAGAATATAATAATCTTAATCTATCTTTAAATAAATATTTTAATTTTCCTAACTTAATAATTATATTAATATTAATTATATATCTATTAATTAGACTTTTTGCTATCGTAAAAATTACAAGATTCAAAAAAGGATCATTACGATCCCAATTAAAATAAATAATGATAACTCCTATACGAAAAATATCTCCTATATTAAAAATTATTAATAATTCTTTAATTGATTTACCTTCTCCTTCTAACATTTCAGCTTGATGAAATTTTGGATCTTTATTAGGATTATGTTTAGGAATCCAAATTATTACCGGAATTTTTTTAGCTATACACTACACATCTAATGTAGATTTAGCATTTAATAGAGTAATTCATATTTGTCGAGATGTAAATTATGGGTGATTAATTCGAACTTTACATGCTAATGGGGCAAGATTCTTTTTTATTTGTTTATATATACACGTAGGACGAGGTATGTACTATGGTTCATACAACTTACATATAACTTGAACAATTGGAGTATTAATTTTATTTCTTGTAATAGCAACAGCCTTTTTAGGATATGTTTTACCCTGAGGACAAATATCTTTTTGAGGTGCTACAGTAATTACTAATTTAGTTTCAGCTATTCCTTATATAGGTAATATAATTGTTCAATGACTTTGAGGAGGATTTGCCGTTGATAACGCTACTTTAACTCGATTTTTTGCCTTACACTTTCTTCTTCCTTTTATTGTAGCCGCTATAATCATAATTCATTTACTTTTTCTTCATCAAACAGGATCTAATAATCCTTTAGGAACTAATAGAAATATTGATAAATCACCTTTCCATCCCTATTTTTCTTTAAAGGATTCTGTTGGATTCATTACTATAACTATAATTTTAATATTATTAGTTTTAATTAATCCTTATATATTAGGAGATCCAGATAATTTCTCCCCAGCTAATCCTCTAGTAACCCCAATTCATATTCAACCAGAATGATATTTTCTATTTGCTTATGCAATTTTACGATCTATTCCTAATAAATTAGGAGGAGTAATTGCTCTAGTATTATCAATTGCTATTCTATTTATTATACCTATCATTAATAAAAAAAAATACAAAGAACTCAATTTTATCCAATTAATAAAATTTTATTTTGAACATTTTTGAATATTGTAATTCTTTTAACCTGAATTGGAGCACGACCTGTTGAAGATCCTTATATTATAATTGGACAAATTTTAACAATTACCTACTTTTTATATTTTATAATAAATAGAATAATATCTATACTTTGAGATTCTATTATATTCAAAAATTAAACTAAATTAATGAACTTGTTATAAGTGTATATTTTGAAAATATAAAAAAGAAGTCAATCCTTCTATTAATTTATTATACTAAATTTTATTCACTATAATAATAAGGAAAATAAAAATAATTTTAAACCTATAAAAAATATCAGATAATTTAAAGAAACAGGTAAAAATCCCTTTCAACATAAATATATTAATTTATCATACCGATATCGAGGTAATGTCCCTCGAACCCATACTCATAAAAAAGATATAAATACTAATTTTAAAAAAAAAAAAAATCTTATTAAATTAGCACCTAAAAATAAAACTACACATAATAATCTTATAAATAAAATTCTTGAATATTCAGCTAAAAAAATTAAAGCAAATCCACCTCTTCTATATTCAACATTAAATCCAGATACTAATTCGGATTCCCCTTCAGCAAAATCAAATGGTGTACGATTTGTTTCAGCTAATCTTGAAACAAACCATATCATACATAAAGGATAACATAAAAATAAAAATCATATAAATTCTTGATATTTCATAAAATCAATTAAATTTAATCTAGAAATTAAAAGTAAAAAAGATAATAAAATTAAAAATAATCTAACTTCATAAGAAATAGTTTGAGCAACAGCACGTAATCCCCCTAACAATGAATAATTTGAATTTGACGATCAACCTGCTATCATAATTGTATAAACACCTAATCTAGAACAACATAAAAAATACAAAATACCCAAATTAAATCTAAATAAAAATGTCATAAAAGGAACACACAATCATAACATTAAAGATAGAAATAATCTTATTACCGGAGATAAATAATAAATAAAAAAATTAGCTATATAAGGAAATGTTTGTTCCTTAGTAAATAATTTAATCCCATCTCTAAAAGGCTGCAAAATTCCCATAAATCCAACCTTATTAGGGCCCTTACGAATTTGAATATAACCTAAAACTTTACGTTCTATTAAAGTCAAAAAAGCTAATCCAACTAAGACTATAACTACTATAATTAATACCATAACCAACCTTAAAATTAAATCTAAAATAAATATTATTACTTGTATATATTATTATACATAATTAAATTCTAAATTTAAAACACTATTCTGCCAAAGTAATTAATATTAATAATATTCCTAAATTAATAATTATTATAAATATTTGATCCTTTCGTACTAAAATATTTTTATTTTTTAAAGATAGAAACCAACCTGGCTTACACCGGTTTAAACTCAGATCATGTAAAATTTTAAAGGTCGAACAGACCTAACAATTTTAGCTTCTACACCAAAAGTTAATTTTAATCCAACATCGAGGTCGCAAACTTTTTTTTCGATAAGAACTCTCAAAAAAAATTACGCTGTTATCCCTAAGGTAATTTAATCTTATAATCATAAATAATGGATCACTTAATCATAAATCAATGATTTATTATTAAAAAAAGTTTATTAAATTTTTTAGTCACCCCAACTAAATACTTTTAATTAAATTTTAAAATTAAATTCTTAAACTAAAAAAAATAACAAAAATATTAAACTCTATAGGGTCTTCTCGTCTTTTAAAAATATTTAAGCTTTTTTACTTAAAAATAAAATTCTAATTAAATTTAAATCGAGACAGTTTTTTTCTCGTTCGACCTTTCATTCCAGTTCTCAATTAAAAAACTAATTATTATGCTACCTTTGCACGATCAAATTATCGCGGCCATTTAATAAATTCTATCATAGGGCAGGTCAGACTTTAAATTATAATCAAAAAGACATGTTTTTAATAAACAGGCGGAAAAAAAATTTGCCGAGTTCCTTAACTTAACCTTTCAAAAATAAAATTTTCCAACATTAAATTATACTAATTTTATCATTATTACATTAATTATAATATTAAATTAATAATTTTAATAAAAAATTTAAAATATTATAAAAATTAAATTTAATATAAAATTTGTTATAACACACTAAATTATTAAATACTTCCACTCCTATAAATTTTATACTTTAAATATTTATTTTTAAACTATTTATTTTAAAGCTTATCCCTTAAAATATTAACTATTATTTTTATTTAAATAATTAATTATAAAAATAAAAAATAATAACTGAATTAAATTCATTTCTTAAAAAACTAGATAAATTTAAAAACGAATAACGTTTCATTTCCAAAAAATTATTTTAAATATTTATTTCACAATAAAATATATAATTTCTTAGCTCTTTTAAATTCGAGAAAATTATAATATATAATTTTTATTTAATAAACCCTGATACACAAGGTACAATAAATTAAATTTTCTTTTAAAAATATAAATTTTTCAAAACCTATTTAAATATTCTATCTCTATACTAATAAACTATAATTATAAATAATTTTATCTAAGTAAATAAAAAAAAAAAATTATTTTTATTAAAAATTAAATTAAAAATTAAATTAAAAAATAAATTTATATACTCAAATTAAATTGATTTACACAATTAACTTTTTAATGTAAATAAAATACTTTATCACAAGCTCTAATTTGAACAAACTAGGTACACCTTCCGGTACACCCACTATGTTACGACTTATTTCAATTTAATTTTCAATGAAAGCGACGGGCGATATGTACATATTTTAGAGCCAAAATCATTAATTTTAAATAAAATTAATTACCTTCAAATCCAATTTCAATAAATATTTTAAATACTATATCCATTTAAATAAATTTATTGTAACCCATCTCTCCTTAATTATAAGCTACATCTTGATCTGATTTCCTTTATTATATTTTAAATCATGAATATTCATTCTTTTTAAAGATATTCAAACTACGACGATATATAAACTATTAAATTAAGTAAAATTAATCGTGGAATATCAATTACAGGACAGGTTCCTCTGAAAGGACTAAAATACCGCCAAATTCTTTAAATTTCAAGACAATAACTATTACTCCCCTAACATTAAATATTTACATTCCTTATAATAGGGTATCTAATCCTAGTTTAATATTAGAATTTCATAACTTCATAATCTTTATATTAACTTTATTTAAATTTATAATTTCACCTAATAAATTTAATTGTAAATTAATAATAAACTTATTTATTATTATTAAATAAAATTTAATTATATCATCTGTTTAACCGCGATTGCTGGCACAAATTTTATCAATATTATTATATATTCCTATATCAAAATTTCTTTTATTGTATAAAATTTATTATTGCTATTATAAATAAATAAATTACTATTTTAAATAACTTATTCCACAAAAATTTACATATAATAAAAATATAAACTAAATTTAAAAACTAGAATCAAATTTTTTTTAACATTTAATTTTAAATAAAAATTAAATTAAAGTAATTTATATTAATAAAATCAAGTTAAATCCCCATTAACTTTATTTACCCAATGTAAATTATTTTAATTTAGCTTCTTTATATTAAATCAAAGCTAAAATAATTTATATTATCTTATATTGAAAGTTTTCAGTTAAATAATAAAATCAAATTTAAATTTAACTGAAAAATATAAATAAAAATTAAATTAAAGTAATTTATATTGATAAAATCAAGTTAAACCCCCATTAACTTTATTTACCCAATGTAAATTATTTTAATTTAGCTTATTTATATTAAATCAAAGCTAGAATAATTTATATTATTACTTATATTGGAAGTTTGAAGTTAAATAATAAAATCAAATTTAAATTTAACTGAAAAATATAAATAAAAATTAAATTAAAATAATTTATATTGATAAAATCAAGTTAAACCCCCATTAACTTTATTTACCCAATGTAAATTATTTTAATTTAGCTTATTTATATTAAATCAAAGCTAGAATAATTTATATTATTACTTATATTGGAAGTTTGAAGTTAAATAATAAAATCAAATTTAAATTTAACTGAAAAATATAAATAAAAATTAAATTAAAATAATTTATATTGATAAAATCAAGTTAAACCCCCATTAACTTTATTTACCCAATATAAATTATTTTAATTTAGCTTATTTATATTGAATCAAAACTAGAATAATTTATATTATTACTTATATTGGAAGTTTGAAGTTAAATAATAAAATCAAATTTAAATTTAACTGAAAAATATAAATAAAAATTAAATTAAAATAATTTATATTGATAAAATCAAGTTAAACCCCCATTAACTTTATTTACCCAATGTAAATTATTTTAATTTAGCTTCTTTATATTAAATCAAAACTAAAATAATTTATATTATTACTTATATTGAAAATTTTCAGTTAGATAATAAAATCAAATTTAAATTTAACTGAAAAATATAAATAAAAATTAAATTAAAGTAATTTATATTGATAAAATCAAGTTAAATCCCCATTAACTTTATTTACCCAATGTAAATTATTTTAATTTAGCTTCTTTATATTAAATCAAAGCTAGAATAATTTATATTATTACTTATATTGAAAGTTTGCAATTAGATAATAAAATCAAATTTAAATTTAACTGAAAAATATAAATAAAAATTAAATTAAAGTAATTTATATCGATAAAATCAAGTTAAACCCCCATTAACTTTATTTACCCAATATAAATTATTTTAATTTAGCTTCTTTATATTAAATCAAAGCTAGAATAATTTATATTATTACCTACATTGGAAATTTGAAATTAAATAATAAAATCAAATTTAAATTTAACTGAAAAATATAAATAAAAATTAAATTAAAGTAATTTATATTAATAAAATCAAGTTAAACCCCCATTAACTTTATTTAACCAATGTAAATTATTTTAATTTAGCTTCTTTATATTAAATCAAAGCTAGAATAATTTATATTATTACTTATATTGGAAGTTTGAAGTTAAATAATAAAATCAAATTTAAATTTAACTGAAAAATATAAATAAAAATTAAATTAAAGTAATTTATATTGATAAAATCAAGTTAAACCCCCATTAACTTTATTTACCCAATGTAAATTATTTTAATTTAGCTTCTTTATATTAAATCAAAGCTAGAATAATTTATATTATTACTTATATTGGAAGTTTGAAGTTAAATAATAAAATCAAATTTAAATTTAACTGAAAAATATAAATAAAAATTAAATTAAAGTAATTTATATTGATAAAATCAAGTTAAACCCCCATTAACTTTATTTACCCAATGTAAATTATTTTAATTTAGCTTCTTTATATTAAATCAAAGCTAGAATAATTTATATTATTACTTATATTGGAAGTTTGAAGTTAAATAATAAAATCAAATTTAAATTTAACTGAAAAATATAAATAAAAATTAAATTAAAGTAATTTATATTGATAAAATCAAGTTAAACCCCCATTAACTTTATTTACCCAATGTAAATTATTTTAATTTAGCTTCTTTATATTAAATCAAAGCTAGAATAATTTATATTATTACTTATATTGGAAGTTTGAAGTTAAATAATAAAATCAAATTTAAATTTAACTGAAAAATATAAATAAAAATTAAATTAAAGTAATTTATATTGATAAAATCAAGTTAAACCCCCATTAACTTTATTTACCCAATGTAAATTATTTTAATTTAGCTTCTTTATATTAAATCAAAGCTAGAATAATTTATATTATTACTTATATTGAAAATTTTCAGTTAGATAATAAAATCAAATTTAAATTTAACTGAAAAATATAAATAAAAATTAAATTAAAGTAATTTATATTGATAAAATCAAGTTAAACCCCCATTAACTTTATTTACCCAATATAAATTATTTTAATTTAGCTTCTTTATATTAAATCAAAGCTAGAATAATTTATATTATTACTTATATTGGAAGTTTGCAGTTAGATAATAAAATCAAATTTAAATTTAACTGAAAAATATAAATAAAAATTAAATTAAAGTAATTTATATTGATAAAATCAAGTTAAACCCCCATTAACTTTATTTACCCAATATAAATTATTTTAATTTAGCTTCTTTATATTAAATCAAAGCTAGAATAATTTATATTATTACTTACATTGGAAGTTTAAAGTTAAATAATAAAATCAAATTTAAATTTAACTGAAAAATATAAATAAAAATTAAATTAAAGTAATTTATATTGATAAAATCAAGTTAAACCCCCATTAACTTTATTTACCCAATATAAATTATTTTAATTTAGCTTCTTTATATTAAATCAAAGCTAGAATAATTTATATTATTACTTACATTGGAAGTTTGAAGTTAAATAATAAAATCAAATTTAAATTTAACTGAAAAATATAAATAAAAATTAAATTAAAGTAATTTATATTGATAAAATCAAGTTAAACCCCCATTAACTTTATTTACCCAATATAAATTATTTTAATTTAGCTTCTTTATATTAAATCAAATCTAGAATAATTTATATTATTACTTACATTGGAAGTTTGAAGTTAAATAATAAAATCAAATTTAAATTTAACTGAAAAATATAAATAAAAATTAAATTAAAGTAATTTATATTGATAAAATCAAGTTAAACCCCCATTAACTTTATTTAACCAATGTAAATTATTTTAATTTAGCTTCTTTATATTAAATCAAAGCTAGAATAATTTATATTATTACTTATATTGGAAGTTTGAAGTTAAATAATAAAATCAAATTTAAATTTAACTGAAAAATATAAATAAAAATTAAATTAAAGTAATTTATATTGATAAAATCAAGTTAAACCCCCATTAACTTTATTTACCCAATGTAAATTATTTTAATTTAGCTTCTTTATATTAAATCAAAGCTAGAATAATTTATATTATTACTTATATTGGAAGTTTGAAGTTAAATAATAAAATCAAATTTAAATTTAACTGAAAAATATAAATAAAAATTAAATTAAAGTAATTTATATTGATAAAATCAAGTTAAACCCCCATTAACTTTATTTACCCAATGTAAATTATTTTAATTTAGCTTCTTTATATTAAATCAAAGCTAGAATAATTTATATTATTACTTATATTGGAAGTTTGAAGTTAAATAATAAAATCAAATTTAAATTTAACTGAAAAATATAAATAAAAATTAAATTAAAGTAATTTATATTGATAAAATCAAGTTAAACCCCCATTAACTTTATTTACCCAATGTAAATTATTTTAATTTAGCTTCTTTATATTAAATCAAAGCTAGAATAATTTATATTATTACTTATATTGGAAGTTTGAAGTTAAATAATAAAATCAAATTTAAATTTAACTGAAAAATATAAATAAAAATTAAATTAAAGTAATTTATATTGATAAAATCAAGTTAAACCCCCATTAACTTTATTTACCCAATGTAAATTATTTTAATTTAGCTTCTTTATATTAAATCAAAGCTAGAATAATTTATATTATTACTTATATTGGAAGTTTGAAGTTAAATAATAAAATCAAATTTAAATTTAACTGAAAAATATAAATAAAAATTAAATTAAAGTAATTTATATTGATAAAATCAAGTTAAACCCCCATTAACTTTATTTACCCAATGTAAATTATTTTAATTTAGCTTCTTTATATTAAATCAAAGCTAGAATAATTTATATTATTACTTATATTGAAAATTTTCAGTTAGATAATAAAATCAAATTTAAATTTAACTGAAAAATATAAATAAAAATTAAATTAAAGTAATTTATATTGATAAAATCAAGTTAAATCCCCATTAACTTTATTTACCCAATATAAATTATTTTAATTTAGCTTCTTTATATTAAATCAAAGCTAGAATAATTTATATTATTACTTATATTGGAAGTTTGAAGTTAAATAATAAAATCAAATTTAAATTTAACTGAAAAATATAAATAAAAATTAAATTAAAGTAATTTATATTGATAAAATCAAGTTAAACCCCCATTAACTTTATTTATCCAATATAAATTATTTTAATTTAGCTTCTTTATATTAAATCAAAGCTAGAATAATTTATATTATTACTTATATTGGAAGTTTGCAGTTAGATAATAAAATCAAATTTAAATTTAACTGAAAAATATAAATAAAAATTAAATTAAAGTAATTTATATCGATAAAATCAAGTTAAACCCCCATTAACTTTATTTACCCAATGTAAATTATTTTAATTTAGCTTCTTTATATTAAATCAAAGCTAGAATAATTTATATTATTACTTATATTGGAAGTTTGCAGTTAGATAATAAAATCAAATTTAAATTTAACTGAAAAATATAAATAAAAATTAAATTAAAGTAATTTATATTGATAAAATCAAGTTAAACCCCCATTAACTTTATTTACCCAATGTAAATTATTTTAATTTAGCTTCTTTATATTAAATCAAAGCTAGAATAATTTATATTATTACTTATATTGGAAGTTTGAAGTTAAATAATAAAATCAAATTTAAATTTAACTGAAAAATATAAATAAAAATTAAATTAAAGTAATTTATATTGATAAAATCAAGTTAAACCCCCATTAACTTTATTTACCCAATGTAAATTATTTTAATTTAGCTTCTTTATATTAAATCAAAGCTAGAATAATTTATATTATTACTTATATTGGAAGTTTGAAGTTAAATAATAAAATCAAATTTAAATTTAACTGAAAAATATAAATAAAAATTAAATTAAAGTAATTTATATTGATAAAATCAAGTTAAACCCCCATTAACTTTATTTACCCAATGTAAATTATTTTAATTTAGCTTCTTTATATTAAATCAAAGCTAGAATAATTTATATTATTACTTATATTGAAAATTTTCAGTTAGATAATAAAATCAAATTTAAATTTAACTGAAAAATATAAATAAAAATTAAATTAAAGTAATTTATATTGATAAAATCAAGTTAAATCCCCATTAACTTTATTTACCCAATATAAATTATTTTAATTTAGCTTCTTTATATTAAATCAAAGCTAGAATAATTTATATTATTACTTACATTGAAAATTTTCAGTTAGATAATAAAATCAAATTTAAATTTAACTGAAAAATATAAATAAAAATTAAATTAAAATAATTTATATCGATAAAATCAAGTTAAACCCCCATTAACTTTATTTATCCAATATAAATTATTTTAATTTAGCTTCTTTATATTAAATCAAAGCTAGAATAATTTATATTATTACTTATATTGGAAGTTTGCAGTTAGATAATAAAATCAAATTTAAATTTAACTGAAAAATATAAATAAAAATTAAATTAAAGTAATTTATATCGATAAAATCAAGTTAAACCCCCATTAACTTTATTTACCCAATATAAATTATTTTAATTTAGCTTCTTTATATTAAATCAAAGCTAGAATAATTTATATTATTACTTATATTGGAAGTTTGCAGTTAGATAATAAAATCAAATTTAAATTTAACTGAAAAATATAAATAAAAATTAAATTAAAGTAATTTATATTAATAAAATCAAGTTAAATCCCCATTAACTTTATTTACCCAATATAAATTATTTTAATTTAGCTTCTTTATATTAAATCAAAGCTAGAATAATTTATATTATTACTTATATTGGAAGTTTGCAGTTAGATAATAAAATCAAATTTAAATTTAACTGAAAAATATAAATAAAAATTAAATTAAAATAATTTATATCGATAAAATCAAGTTAAACCCCCATTAACTTTATTTATCCAATATAAATTATTTTAATTTAGCTTCTTTATATTAAATCAAAGCTAGAATAATTTATATTATTACTTATATTGGAAGTTTGCAGTTAGATAATAAAATCAAATTTAAATTTAACTGAAAAATATAAATAAAAATTAAATTAAAGTAATTTATATCGATAAAATCAAGTTAAACCCCCATTAACTTTATTTACCCAATATAAATTATTTTAATTTAGCTTCTTTATATTAAATCAAAGCTAGAATAATTTATATTATTACTTATATTGGAAGTTTGCAGTTAGATAATAAAATCAAATTTAAATTTAACTGAAAAATATAAATAAAAATTAAATTAAAGTAATTTATATTAATAAAATCAAGTTAAATCCCCATTAACTTTATTTACCCAATATAAATTATTTTAATTTAGCTTCTTTATATTAAATCAAAGCTAGAATAATTTATATTATTACTTACATTGAAAATTTTCAGTTAAATAATAAAATCAAATTTAAATTTAACTGAAAAATATAAATAAAAATTAAATTAAAGTAATTTATATTTAATTTTTATAAATAAAATTTTAATTTTTATTATATATTTAAATATTTATATTAAAATTTAATTTAAATATAAAATAAATAAATTTTTTTTTTTTTTTTTTTTTTTATTAACTTATTTATATATATATATATATATATATATATATATATATATATATATAATAAATTTATTATATATATATATATTTAAATATAATAAATTTATTATATATATATAAATAAATATAATAAATATATATATATATATTAAATTTATTATATATATATAAAATAAATATAGCTATTATAATAAATTTATTATATATAAATATAAGAAATTTATTATATATATATAGATCATATAATGTTTCTTTTTCTTTTTCTAGTATCCATTTATTTTTTTATGTATAAAAATTTTAATTATTAATCCTCACATATTAGGTTAATATTATTAATTAATAATATTTATTAATTAATAAATTCTCCTTATATATATTCATTAAATATTTATTGAAAAAAAAAAAAATTTTTTTTTTTTCATTTCTACACATTTTACCATAATACCAAAAATCAAAAAAAAAAAAAATCCGGAAAAAAAAATTTTTCAATTTTTACTGATACACATTTTTCCATAATACTAAAAATTAAAATTTCTAAATTTTTCATTTTTTTTTATTTTTAATTTAACTGAAAAATATAAATAAAAATTAAATTAAAGTAATTTATATTTAATTTTTTATAAATAAAATTTTAATTTTTATTATATATTTAAATATTTATATTAAAATTTAATTTAAATATAAAATAAATAAATTTTTTTTTTTTTTTTTTTATTAACTTATTTATATATATATAACAATATGTGCCCAAAACGTGATATTATGACGTTATACGCCGTTCTGAGACATGTTTGAACTTTCTATCACTTTTGGTTCCGATATTTCTGCTGACCATATTTGTGATATTTAGGAGCCAAATGACATGTTGAACCATGTTGGAGATAAAAAACGAAATGTGCCCAAAACGTGATATTATGACGTTATACGCCGTTCTGAGCCATGTTTGAATTTTCTATCACTTTTGGTTCCGATAATTCTGCTGACCATATTTGTGTTATTCAGGCGCCAAATGACATGATGAACCATGTTGGAGATAAAAAACAAAATGTGCCCAAAACGTAATATTATGACGTTATACGTCGTTCTGAGCCATGTTTGAACTTTCTATCACTTTTGGTTCCGATAATTCTGCTGACCATATTTGTGATATTCAGGCGCCAAATAACATGTTGGAGCAAGTCGGAGATAAAAAACAAAATGTGCCCAAAACGTGATATTATGACGTTATACGCCGTTCTGAGCCATGTTTGAACTTTCTATCACTTTTGGTTCCGATAATTCTGCTGACCATATTTGTGTTATTCAGGCGCCAAATGACATGTTGGAGCAAGTTGGAGATAAAAAACAAATTGTGCCCAAAACGTGATATTATGACGTTATACGCCGTTCTGAGCCATGTTTGAACTTTCTATCACTTTTGGTTCCGATAATTCTGCTGACCATATTTGTGATTTTTAGGAGCCAAATGACATGTTGAACCATGTTGGAGATAAAAAACAAAATGTGCCCAAAACGTGATATTATGACGTTATACGCCGTTCTGAGCCATGTTTGAACTTTCTATCACTTTTGGTTCCGATAATTCTGCTGACCATATTTGTGATATTCAGGTGCCAAATAACATGTTGGAGCAAGTCGGAGATAAAAAACAAAATGTGCCCAAAACGTGATATTATGACGTTATACGCCGTTCTGAGCCATGTTTGAACTTTCTATCACTTTTGGTTCCGATAATTCTGCTGACCATATTTGTGTTATTCAGGCGCCAAATGACATGATGAACCATGTTGGAGATAAAAAACAAAATGTGCCCAAAACGTAATATTATGACGTTATACGCCGTTCTGAGCCATGTTTGAACTTTCTATCACTTTTGGTTCCGATAATTCTGCTGACCATATTTGTGATATTCAGGCGCCAAATAACATGTTGGAGCAAGTCGGAGATAAAAAACAAAATGTGCCCAAAACGTGATATTATGACGTTATACGCCGTTCTGAGCCATGTTTGAACTTTCTATCACTTTTGGTTCCGATAATTCTGCTGACCATATTTGTGTTATTCAGGCGCCAAATGACATGTTGGAGCAAGTTGGAGATAAAAAACAAATTGTGCCCAAAACGTGATATTATGACGTTATACGCCGTTCTGAGCCATGTTTGAACTTTCTATCACTTTTGGTTCCGATAATTCTGCTGACCATATTTGTGATTTTTAGGAGCCAAATGACATGTTGAACCATGTTGGAGATAAAAAACAAAATGTGCCCAAAACGTGATATTATGACGTTATACGCCGTTCTGAGCCATGTTTGAACTTTCTATCACTTTTGGTTCCGATAATTCTGCTGACCATATTTGTGATATTCAGGTGCCAAATAACATGTTGGAGCAAGTCGGAGATAAAAAACAAAATGTGCCCAAAACGTGATATTATGACGTTATACGCCGTTCTGAGCCATGTTTGAACTTTCTATCACTTTTGGTTCCGATAATTCTGCTGACCATATTTGTGTTATTCAGGCGCCAAATGACATGATGAACCATGTTGGAGATAAAAAACAAAATGTGCCCAAAACGTAATATTATGACGTTATACGCCGTTCTACGCCATGTTTGAACTATCTATCACTTTTGGTTCCGATAATTCTGCTGACCATATTTGTGATATTTAGGAGCCAAATGACATGTTGAACCATGTTGGAGATAAAAAACAAAATGTGCCCAAAACGTGATATTATGACGTTATACGCCGTTCTGAGCCATGTTTGAACTTTCTATCACTTTTGGTTCCGATAATTCTGCTGACCATATTTGTGATATTTAGGAGCCAAATGACATGTTGAACCATGTTGGAGATAAAAAACAAAATGTGCCCAAAACGTGATATTATGACGTTATACGCCGTTCTGAGCCATGTTTGAACTTTCTATCACTTTTGGTTCCGGTAATTCTGTCGACCATATATGTGATATTCAGGGTCCAAATGAGATATTGGAGCATGTTGGAGATAAAAAACAAAATGTGCCCAAAACGTTATATTATGACGTTATACGCCGTTCTGAGACATGTTTGAACTTTCTATCACTTTTGGTTCCGATAATTCTGTTGACCATATTTGTGATATTCAGGCGCCAAATGACATCTTGGAACATGTTGGAGATAAAAAACAAAATGTGCCCAAAACGTGATATTATGACGTTATACGCCGTTATGAGCCATGTTTGAACTTTCTATCACTTTTGGTTCCGATAATTCTGCTGACCATATTTGTGATATTCAGGTGCCAAATAACATGTTGGAGCAAGTCGGAGATAAAAAACAAAATGTGCCCAAAACGTGATATTATGACGTTATACGCCGTTCTGAGCCATGTTTGAACTTTCTATCACTTTTGGTTCCGATAATTCTGCTGACCATATTTGTGTTATTCAGGCGCCAAATGACATGATGAACCATGTTGGAGATAAAAAACAAAATGTGCCCAAAACGTAATATTATGACGTTATACGCCGTTCTGAGCCATGTTTGAACTTTCTATCACTTTTGGTTCCGATAATTCTGCTGACCATATTTGTGATATTCAGGCGCCAAATAACATGTTGGAGCAAGTCGGAGATAAAAAACAAAATGTGCCCAAAACGTGATATTATGACGTTATACGCCGTTCTGAGCCATGTTTGAACTTTCTATCACTTTTGGTTCCGATAATTCTGCTGACCATATTTGTGTTATTCAGGCGCCAAATGACATGTTGGAGCAAGTTGGAGATAAAAAACAAATTGTGCCCAAAACGTGATATTATGACGTTATACGCCGTTCTGAGCCATGTTTGAACTTTCTATCACTTTTGGTTCCGATAATTCTGCTGACCATATTTGTGATTTTTAGGAGCCAAATGACATGTTGAACCATGTTGGAGATAAAAAACAAAATGTGCCCAAAACGTGATATTATGACGTTATACGCCGTTCTGAGCCATGTTTGAACTTTCTATCACTTTTGGTTCCGATAATTCTGCTGACCATATTTGTGATATTCAGGTGCCAAATAACATGTTGGAGCAAGTCGGAGATAAAAAACAAAATGTGCCCAAAACGTGATATTATGACGTTATACGCCGTTCTGAGCCATGTTTGAACTTTCTATCACTTTTGGTTCCGATAATTCTGCTGACCATATTTGTGTTATTCAGGCGCCAAATGACATGATGAACCATGTTGGAGATAAAAAACAAAATGTGCCCAAAACGTAATATTATGACGTTATACGCCGTTCTACGCCATGTTTGAACTATCTATCACTTTTGGTTCCGATAATTCTGCTGACCATATTTGTGATATTTAGGAGCCAAATGACATGTTGAACCATGTTGGAGATAAAAAACAAAATGTGCCCAAAACGTGATATTATGACGTTATACGCCGTTCTGAGCCATGTTTGAACTTTCTATCACTTTTGGTTCCGATAATTCTGCTGACCATATTTGTGATATTTAGGAGCCAAATGACATGTTGAACCATGTTGGAGATAAAAAACAAAATGTGCCCAAAACGTGATATTATGACGTTATACGCCGTTCTGAGCCATGTTTGAACTTTCTATCACTTTTGGTTCCGATAATTCTGCTGACCATATTTGTGATATTCAGGTGCCAAATAACATGTTGGAGCAAGTCGGAGATAAAAAACAAAATGTGCCCAAAACGTGATATTATGACGTTATACGCCGTTCTGAGCCATGTTTGAACTTTCTATCACTTTTGGTTCCGATAATTCTGCTGACCATACTTGTGATATTCAGGTGCCAAATAACATGTTGGAGCAAGTCGGAGATAAAAAACAAAATGTGCCCAAAACGTGATATTATGACGTTATACGCCGTTCTGAGCCATGTTTGAACTTTCTATCACTTTTGGTTCCGATAATTCTGCTGACCATATTTGTGATATTCAGGCGCCAAATGACATGTTGAACCATGTTGGAGATAAAAAACAAAATGTGCCCAAAACGTAATATTATGACGTTATACGCCGTTCTGAGCCATGTTTGAACTTTCTATCACTTTTGGTTCCGATAATTCTGCTGACCATATTTGTGATATTCAGGCGCCAAATGACATGTTGAACCATGTTGGAGATAAAAAACAAAATGTGCCCAAAACGTGATATTATGACGTTATACGCCGTTCTGAGCCATGTTTGAACTTTCTATCACTTTTGGTTCCGATAATTCTGCTGACCATATTTGTGATATTTAGGAGCCAAATGACATGTTGAACCATGTTGGAGATAAAAAACAAAATGTGCCCAAAGCGTGATATTATGACGTTATACGCCGTTCTGAGCCATGTTTGAACTTTCTATCACTTTTGGTTCCGGTAATTCTGTCGACCATATATGTGATATTCAGGGTCCAAATGAGATATTGGAGCATGTTGGAGATAAAAAACAAAATGTGCCCAAAACGTTATATTATGACGTTATACGCCGTTCTGAGACATGTTTGAACTTTCTATCACTTTTGGTTCCGATAATTCTGTTGACCATATTTGTGATATTCAGGCGCCAAATGACATCTTGGAACATGTTGGAGATAAAAAACAAAATGTGCCCAAAACGTGATATTATGACGTTATACGCCGTTATGAGCCATGTTTGAACTTTCTATCACTTTTGGTTCCGATAATTCTGTTGACCATATTTGTGATATTCAGGCGCCAAATGACATCTTGGAGCATGTTGGAGATAAAAAACAATATGTGCCCAAAACGTGATATTATGACGTTATACGCCGTTCTGAGACATGTTTGAACTTTCTATCACTTTTGGTTCCGATATTTCTGCTGACCATATTTGTGATATTTAGGAGCCAAATGACATGTTGAACCATGTTGGAGATAAAAAACGAAATGTGCCCAAAACGTGATATTATGACGTTATACGCCGTTCTGAGCCATGTTTGAACTTTCTATCACTTTTGGTTCCGATAATTCTGCTGAGCATATTTGTGATATTTAGGAGCCAAATGACATGTTGAACCATGTTGGAGATAAAAAACAAAATGTGCCCAAAACGTGATATTATGACGTTATACGCCGTTCTGAGCCATGTTTGAATTTTCTATCACTTTTGGTTCCGATAATTCTGCTGACCATATTTGTGTTATTCAGGCGCCAAATGACATGATGAACCATGTTGGAGATAAAAAACAAAATGTGCCCAAAACGTAATATTATGACGTTATACGCCGTTCTGAGCCATGTTTGAACTTTCTATCACTTTTGGTTCCGATAATTCTGCTGACCATATTTGTGATATTCAGGCGCCAAATAACATGTTGGAGCAAGTCGGAGATAAAAAACAAAATGTGCCCAAAACGTGATATTATGACGTTATACGCCGTTCTGAGCCATGTTTGAACTTTCTATCACTTTTGGTTCCGATAATTCTGCTGACCATATTTGTGTTATTCAGGCGCCAAATGACATGATGAACCATGTTGGAGATAAAAAACAAAATATGCCCAAAACGTTATATTATGACGTTATACGCCGTTCTGAGCCATGTTTGAACTTTCTATCACTTTTGGTTCCGATAATTCTGCTGACCATATTTGTGATATTTAGGAGCCAAATGACATGTTGAACCATGTTGGAGATAAAAAACAAAATGTGCCCAAAACGTGATATCATGACGTTATACGCCGTTCTGAGCCATGCTTGAACTTTCTATCACTTTTGGTTCCGATAATTCTGCTGACCATATTTGTGATATTTAGGAGCCAAATGACATGTTGAACCATGTTGGAGATAAAAAACAAAATGTGCCCAAAACGTGATATTATGACGTTATACGCCGTTCTGAGCCATGTTTGAACTTTCTATCACTTTTGGTTCCGATAATTCTGCTGACCATATTTGTGTTATTCAGGCGCCAAATGGCATGTTGGAGCAAGTTGGAGATAAAAAACAAAATGTGCGAAAACGTGATATTATGACGTTATACGCCGTTCTGAGCCATGTTTGAACTTTCTATCACTTTTGGTTCCGATAATTCTGCTGACCATATTTGTGATATTTAGGAGCCAAATGACATGTTGAACCATGTTGGAGATAAAAAACAAAATGTGCCCAAAACGTGATATTATGACGTTATACGCCGTTCTGAGCCATGTTTGAACTTTCTATCACTTTTGGTTCCGATAATTCTGCTGACCATATTTGTGATATTCAGGCGCCAAATAACATGTTGGAGCAAGTCGGAGATAAAAAACAAAATGTGCTCAAAACGTGATATTATGACGTTATACGCCGTTCTGAGCCATGTTTGAACTTTCTATCACTTTTGGTTCCGATAATTCTGCTGACCATATTTGTGTTATTCAGGCGCCAAATGACATGATGAACCATGTTGGAGATAAAAAACAAAATATGCCCAAAACGTTATATTATGACGTTATACGCCGTTCTGAGCCATGTTTGAACTTTCTATCACTTTTGGTTCCGATAATTCTGCTGACCATATTTGTGATATTTAGGAGCCAAATGACATGTTGAACCATGTTGGAGATAAAAAACAAAATGTGCCCAAAACGTGATATCATGACGTTATACGCCGTTCTGAGCCATGCTTGAACTTTCTATCACTTTTGGTTCCGATAATTCTGCTGACCATATTTGTGATATTTAGGAGCCAAATGACATGTTGAACCATGTTGGAGATAAAAAACAAAATGTGCCCAAAACGTGATATTATGACCTTATACGCCGTTCTGAGCCATGTTTGAACTTTCTATCACTTTTGGTTCCGATAATTCTGCTGACCATATTTGTGATATTCAGGCGCCAAATAACATGTTGGAGGAAGTCGGAGATAAAAAACAAAATGTGCCCAAAACGTGATATTATGACGTTATACGCCGTTCTGAGCCATGTTTGAGCTTTCTATCACTTTTGCTTCCGATAATTCTGCTGACCATATTTGTGTTATTCAGGCGCCAAATGGCATGTTGGAGCAAGTTGGAGATAAAAAACAAAATGTGCGAAAACGCGATATTATGACGTTATACGCCGTTCTGAGCCATGTTTGAACTTTCTATCACTTTTGGTTCCGATAATTCTGCTGACCATATTTGTGATATTTAGGAGCCAAATGACATGTTGAACCATGTTGGAGATAAAAAACAAAATGTGCCCAAAACGTGATATTATGACGTTATACGCCGTTCTGAGCCATGTTTGAACTTTCTATCACTTTTGGTTCCGATAATTCTGCTGACCATATTTGTGTTATTCAGGCGCCAAATGACATGATGAACCATGTTGGAGATAAAAAACGAAATGTGCCCAAAACGTGATATTATGACGTTATACGCCGTTCTGAGCCATGTTTGAACTTTCTATCACTTTTGGTTCCGATAATTCTGCTGACCATATTTGTGATATTCAGGCGCCAAATAACATGTTGGAGCAAGTCGGAGATAAAAAACAAAATGTGCCCAAAACGTGATATTATGACGTTATACGCCGTTCTGAGCCATGTTTGAACTTTCTAACACTTTTGGTTCCGATAATTCTGCTGACCATATTTGTGTTATTCAGGCGCCAAATGACATGTTGAACCATGTTGGAGATAAAAAACAAAATGTGCCCACAACGTGATATTATGACGTTATACGCCGTTCTGAGCCATGTTTGAACTTTCTATCACTTTTGGTTCCGATAATTCTGCTGACCATATTTGTGATATTCAGGCGCCAAATAACATGTTGGAGCAAGTCGGAGATAAAAAACAAAATGTGCCCACAACGTGATATTATGACGTTATACGCCGTTCTGAGCCATGTTTGAACTTTCTATCACTTTTGGTTCCGATAATTCTGCTGACCATATTTGTGTTATTCAGGCGCCATATGACATGTTGAACCATGTTGGAGATAAAAAACAAAATGTGCCCACAACGTGATATTATGACGTTATACGCCGTTCTGAGCCATATTTGAACTTTCTATCACTTTTGGTTCCGATAATTCTGCTGACCATATTTGTGTTATTCAGGCGCCAAATGACATGATGAACCATGTTGGAGATAAAAAACAAAATGTGCCCAAAACGTGATATTATGACGTTATACGCCGTTCTGAGCCATGTTTGAACTTTCTATCACTTTTGGTTCCGATAATTCTGCTGACCATATTTGTGTTATTCAGGCGCCAAATGACATGTTGGAGCAAGTTGGAGATAAAAAACAAAATGTGCCCAAAACGTGATATTATGACGTTATACGCCGTTCTGAGCCATGTTTGAACTTTCTATCACTTTTGGTTCCGATAATTCTGCTGACCATATTTGTGATATTTAGGAGCCAAATGACATGTTGAACCATGTTGGATATAAAAAACAAAATGTGCCCAAAACGTGATATTATGACGTTATACGCCGTTCTGAGCCATGTTTGAACTTTCTATCACTTTTGGTTCCGATAATTCTGCTGACCATATTTGTGATATTCAGGTGCCAAATAACATGTTGGAGCAAGTCGGAGATAAAAAACAAAATGTGCCCAAAACGTGATATTATGACGTTATACGCCGTTCTGAGCCATGTTTGAACTTTCTATCACTTTTGGTTCCGATAATTCTGCTGACCATATTTGTGATATTCAGGCGCCAAATGACATGTTGAACCATGTTGGAGATAAAAAACAAAATGTGCCCACAACGTGATATTATGACGTTATACGCCGTTCTGAGCCATGTTTGAACTTTCTATCACTTTTGGTTCCGATAATTCTGCTGACCATATTTGTGATATTCAGGCGCCAAATAACATGTTGGAGCTAGTCGGAGATAAAAAACAAAATGTGCCCAAAACGTGATATTATGACGTTATACGCCGTTCTGAGCCATGTTTGAACTTTCTATCACTTTTGGTTCCGATAATTCTGCTGACCATATTTGTGATATTTAGGAGCCAAATGACATGTTGAACCATGTTGGAGATAAAAAACAAAATGTGCCCAAAACGTGATATTATGACGTTATACGCCGTTCTGAGACAAGTTTGAACTTTCTATCACTTTTGGTTCCGATAATTCTGTTGACCATATTTGTGATATTCAGGCGCCAAATGACATGTTGGAGCATGTTGGAGATAAAAAACAAAATGTGAACAAAACGTGATATTATGACGTTATACGCCGTTCTGAGCCATGTTTGAACTTTCTATCACTTTTGGTTCCGATAATTCTGCTGACCATATTTGTGATATTCAGGCGCCAAATAACATGTTGGAGCAAGTCGGAGATAAAAAACAAAATGTGCCCACAACGTGATATTATGACGTTATACGCCGTTCTGAGCCATGTTTGAACTTTCTATCACTTTTGGTTCCGATAATTCTGCTGACCATATTTGTGTTATTCAGGCGCCATATGACATGTTGAACCATGTTGGAGATAAAAAACAAAATGTGCCCACAACGTGATATTATGACGTTATACGCCGTTCTGAGCCATGTTTGAACTTTCTATCACTTTTGGTTCCGATAATTCTGCTGACCATATTTGTGTTATTCAGGCGCCAAATGACATGATGAACCATGTTGGAGATAAAAAACAAAATGTGCCCAAAACGTGATATTATGACGTTATACGCCGTTCTGAGCCATGTTTGAACTTTCTATCACTTTTGGTTCCGATAATTCTGCTGACCATATTTGTGTTATTCAGGCGCCAAATGACATGTTGGAGCAAGTTGGAGATAAAAAACAAAATGTGCCCAAAACGTGATATTATGACGTTATACGCCGTTCTGAGCCATGTTTGAACTTTCTATCACTTTTGGTTCCGATAATTCTGCTGACCATATTTGTGATATTTAGGAGCCAAATGACATGTTGAACCATGTTGGAGATAAAAAACAAAATGTGCCCAAAACGTGATATTATGACGTTATACGCCGTTCTGAGCCATGTTTGAACTTTCTATCACTTTTGGTTCCGATAATTCTGCTGACCATATTTGTGATATTCAGGTGCCAAATAACATGTTGGAGCAAGTCGGAGATAAAAAACAAAATGTGCCCAAAACGTGATATTATGACGTTATACGCCGTTCTGAGCCATGTTTGAACTTTCTATCACTTTTGGTTCCGATAATTCTGCTGACCATATTTGTGATATTCAGGCGCCAAATGACATGTTGAACCATGTTGGAGATAAAAAACAAAATGTGCCCACAACGTGATGTTATGACGTTATACGCCGTTCTGAGCCATGTTTGAACTTTCTATCACTTTTGGTTCCGATAATTCTGCTGACCATATTTGTGATATTCAGGCGCCAAATAACATGTTGGAGCTAGTCGGAGATAAAAAAAAAATGTGCCCAAAACGTGATATTATGACGTTATACGCCGTTCTGAGCCATGTTTGAACTTTCTATCACTTTTGGTTCCGATAATTCTGCTGACCATATTTGTGATATTTAGGAGCCAAATGACATGTTGAACCATGTTGGAGATAAAAAACAAAATGTGCCCAAAACGTGATATTATGACGTTATACGCCGTTCTGAGACAAGTTTGAACTTTCTATCACTTTTGGTTCCGATAATTCTGTTGACCATATTTGTGATATTCAGGCGCCAAATGACATGTTGGAGCATGTTGGAGATAAAAAACAAAATGTGAACAAAACGTGATATTATGACGTTATACGCCGTTCTGAGACATGTTTGAACTTTCTATCACTTTTGGTTCCGATAATTCTGTTGACCATATTTGTGATATTCAGGCGCCAAATGACATGTTGGAGCATGTTGGAGATAAAAAACAAAATGTGCCCAAAACGTGATATTATGACGTTATACGCCGTTCTGAGACAAGTTTGAACTTTCTATCACTTTTGGTTCCGATAATTCTGTTGACCATATTTGTGATATTCAGGCGCCAAATGACATGTTGGAGCATGTTGGAGATAAAAAACAAAATGTGAACAAAACGTGATATTATGACGTTATACGCCGTTCTGAGACATGTTTGAACTTTCTATCACTTTTGGTTCCGATAATTCTGTTGACCATATTTGTGATATTCAGGCGCCAAATGACATGTTGGAGCATGTTGGAGATAAAAAACAAAATGTGCCCAAAACGTTATATTATGGCGTTATACGCCGTTCTGAGACATGTTTGAACTTTCTATCACTTTTGGTTCCAATAATTCTGTTGACCATATTTGTGATATTCAGACGCCAAATGACATCTTTGAGCATGTTGGAGATAAAAAACAAAATGTGCCCAAAACGTTATATTATGACGTTATACGCCGTTCTGAGACATGTTTGAACATTCTATCACTTTTGCTTCCGATAATTCTGTTGACCATATTTGTGATATTCAGACGCCAAATGACATCTTTGAGCATGTTGGAGATAAAAAACAAAATGTGCCCAAAACGTTATATTATGACGTTATACGCCGTTCTGAGACATGTTTGAACTTTCTATCACTTTTGGTTCCGATAATTCTGTTGACCATATTTGTGATATTCAGACGCCAAATGACATCTTTGAGCATGTTGGAGATAAAAAACAAAATGTGTCCAAAACGTGATATTATGACGTTATACGCCGTTCTGAGACATGTTTGAACTTCCTATCACTTTTGGTTCCGATAATTCTGTTGACCATATTTGTGATATTCAGGCGCCAAATGACATGTTGGAGCATGTTGGAGATAAAGAACAAAATGTGCCCAAAACGTGATATTATGACGTTATACGCCGTTCTGAGACATGTTTGAACTTTCTATCACTTTTGGTTCCGATAATTCTGTTGACCATATTTGTGATATTCAGGCGCCAAATGACATGTTGGAGCATGTTGGAGATAAAAAACAAAATGTGCCCAAAACGTGATATTATGACGTTATACGCCGTTCTGAGACATGTTTGAACTTTCTATTACTTTTGGTTCCGATAATTCTGTTGACCATATTTGTGATATTCAGGCGCCAAATGACATGTTGGAGCATGTTGGAGATAAAAAACAAAATGTGCCCAAAACGTTATATTATGACGCTATACGCCGTTCTGAGACATGTTTGAACTTTCTATCACTTTTGGTTCCGATAATTCTGTTGACCATATTTGTGATATTCAGACGCCAAATGACATCTTTGAGCATGTTGGAGATAAAAAACAAAATGTGCCCAAAACGTTATATTATGACGTTATACGCCGTTCTGAGACATGTTTGAACTTTCTATCACTTTTGGTTCCGATAATTCTGTTGACTATATTTTTGATATTCAGACGCCAAATGACATCTTTGAGCATGTTGGAGATAAAAAACAAAATTTATATTAATAAACAATATAAACAAACGTTATATTATGACGTTATACGCCGTTCTGAGACATGTTTGAACTTTCTATCACTTTTGGTTCCGATAATTCTGCTGACCATATTTGTGTTATTCAGGCGCCAAATGACATGATGAACCATGTTGGAGATAAAAAACGAAATGTGCCCAAAATGTGATATTATGACGTTATACGCCGTTCTGAGCCATGTTTGAACTTTCTATCACTTTTGGTTCCGATAATTCTGCTGAGCATATTTGTGATATTTAGGAGCCAAATGACATGTTGAACCATGTTGGAGATAAAAAACAAAATGTGCCCAAAACGTGATATTATGACGTTATACGCCGTTCTGAGCCATGTTTGAACTTTCTATCACTTTTGGTTCCGATAATTCTGCTGACCATATTTGTGATATTCAGGCGCCAAATAACATGTTGGAGCAAGTCAGAGATAAAAAACAAAATGTGCCTAAAGCGTGATATTATGACGTTATACGCCGTTCTGAGCCATGTTTGAACTTTCTATCACTTTTGGTTCCGATAATTCTGCTGACCATATTTGTGATATTCAGGCGCCAAATGACATGTTGGAGCAAGTCGGAGATAAAAAACAAAATGTGCCCAAAACGTGATATTATGACGTTATACGCCGTTCTGAGCCATGTTTGAACTTTCTATCACTTTTGGTTCCGATAATTCTGCTGACCATATTTGTGTTATTCAGGCGCCAAATGACATGATGAACCATGTTGGAGATAAAAAACGAAATGTGCCCAAAATGTGATATTATGACGTTATACGCCGTTCTGAGCCATGTTTGAACTTTCTATCACTTTTGGTTCCGATAATTCTGCTGAGCATATTTGTGATATTTAGGAGCCAAATGACATGTTGAACCATGTTGGAGATAAAAAACAAAATGTGCCCAAAACGTGATATTATGACGTTATACGCCGTTCTGAGCCATGTTTGAACTTTCTATCACTTTTGGTTCCGATAATTCTGCTGACCATATTTGTGATATTCAGGCGCCAAATAACATGTTGGAGCAAGTCAGAGATAAAAAACAAAATGTGCCTAAAGCGTGATATTATGACGTTATACGCCGTTCTGAGCCATGTTTGAACTTTCTATCACTTTTGGTTCCGATAATTCTGCTGACCATATTTGTGATATTCAGGCGCCAAATAACATGTTGGAGCAAGTCAGAGATAAAAAACAAAATGTGCCTAAAGCGTGATATTATGACGTTATACGCCGTTCTGAGCCATGTTTGAACTTTCTATCACTTTTGGTTCCGATAATTCTGCTGACCATATTTGTGATATTCAGGCGCCAAATAACATGTTGGAGCAAGTCGGAGATAAAAAACAAAATGTGCCCAAAACGTGA
The DNA here is from genome assembly GCF_036711975.1 of Onthophagus taurus. Lineage (NCBI taxonomy): Eukaryota > Metazoa > Arthropoda > Insecta > Coleoptera > Scarabaeidae > Onthophagus > Onthophagus taurus. Next base: position 21,481,847 of record NC_091966.1, read on the forward strand.
TATTATGACGTTATACGCCGTTCTGAGCCATGTTTGAACTTTCTATCACTTTTGGTTCCGATAATTCTGCTGACCATATTTGTGTTATTCAGGCGCCAAATGACATGTTGAACCATGTTGGAGATAAAAAACAAAATGTGCAGAAAACGTGATATTATGACGTTATACGCCGTTCTGAGCCATGTTTGAACTTTCTATCACTTTTGGTTCCGATAATTCTGCTGAGCATATTTGTGATATTTAGGAGCCAAATGACATGTTGAACCATGTTGGAGATAAAAAACAAAATGTGCCCAAAACGTGATATTATGACGTTATACGCCGTTCTGAGCCATGTTTGAACTTTCTATCACTTTTGGTTCCGATAATTCTGCTGACCATATTTGTGTTATTCAGGCGCCAAATGACATGTTGAACCATGTTGGAGATAAAAAACAAAATGTGCCCAAAACGTGATATTATGACGTTATACGCCGTTCTGAGCCATGTTTGAACTTTCTATCACTTTTGGTTCCGATAATTCTGCTGACCATATTTGTGATATTTAGGAGCCAAATGACATGTTGAACCGTGTTGGAGATAAAAAACAAAATGTGCCCAAAACGTGATATTATGACGTTATACGCCGTTCTGAGCCATGTTTGAACTTTCTATCACTTTTGGTTCCTATAATTCTGCTGACCATATTTGTGTTATTCAGGCGCCAAATGGCATGTTGGAGCAAGTTGGAGATAAAAAACAAAATGTGCGAAAACGTGATATTATGACGTTATACGCCGTTCTGAGCCATGTTTGAACTTTCTATCACTTTTGGTTCCGATAATTCTGCTGACCATATTTGTGATATTTAGGAGCCAAATGACATGTTGAACCATGTTGGAGATAAAAAACAAAATGTGCCCAAAACGTGATATTATGACGTTATACGCCGTTCTGAGCCATGTTTGAACTTTCTATCACTTTTGGTTCCGATAATTCTGCTGACCATATTTGTGATATTCAGACGCCAAATGACATCTTTGAGCATGTTGGAGATAAAAAACAAAATGTGCCCAAAACGTTATATTATGACGTTATACGCCGTTCTGAGACATGTTTGAACATTCTATCACTTTTGCTTCCGATAATTCTGTTGACCATATTTGTGATATTCAGACGCCAAATGACATCTTTGAGCATGTTGGAGATAAAAAACAAAATGTGCCCAAAACGTGATATTATGACGTTATACGCCGTTCTGAGACATGTTTGAACTTTCTATCACTTTTGGTTCCGATAATTCAGTTGACCATATTTGTGATATTCAGACGCCAAATGACATCTTTGAGCATGTTGGAGATAAAAAACAAAATGTGCCCAAAACGTTATATTATGACGTTATACGCCGTTCTGAGACATGTTTGAACTTTCTATCACTTTTGGTTCCGATAATTCTGTTGACTATATTTTTGATATTCAGACGCCAAATGACATCTTTGAGCATGTTGGAGATAAAAAACAAAATTTATATTAATAAACAATATAAACAAACGTTATATTATGACGTTATACGCCGTTCTGAGACATGTTTGAACTTTCTATCACTTTTGGTTCCGATAATTCTGCTGAGCATATTTGTGATATTTAGGAGCCAAATGACATGTTGAACCATGTTGGAGATAAAAAACAAAATGTGCCCAAAACGTGATATTATGACGTTATACGCCGTTCTGAGCCATGTTTGAACTTTCTATCACTTTTGGTTCCGATAATTCTGCTGAGCATATTTGTGATATTTAGGAGCCAAATGACATGTTGAACCATGTTGGAGATAAAAAACAAAATGTGCCCAAAACGTGATATTATGACGTTATACGCCGTTCTGAGCCATGTTTGAACTTTCTATCACTTTTGGTTCCGATAATTCTGCTGACCATATTTGTGTTATTCAGGCGCCAAATGACATGTTGAACCATGTTGGAGATAAAAAACAAAATGTGCCCAAAACGTGATATTATGACGTTATACGCCGTTCTGAGCCATGTTTGAACTTTCTATCACTTTTGGTTCCGATAATTCTGCTGAGCATATTTGTGATATTTAGGAGCCAAATGACATGTTGAACCATGTTGGAGATAAAAAACAAAATGTGCCCAAAACGTGATATTATGACGTTATACGCCGTTCTGAGCCATGTTTGAACTTTCTATCACTTTTGGTTCCGATAATTGTGCTGACCATATTTGTGTTATTCAGGCGCCAAATGACATGATGAACCATGTTGGAGATAAAAAACGAAATGTGCCCAAAATGTGATATTATGACGTTATACGCCGTTCTGAGCCATGTTTGAACTTTCTATCACTTTTGGTTCCGATAATTCTGCTGAGCATATTTGTGATATTTAGGAGCCAAATGACATGTTGAACCATGTTGGAGATAAAAAACAAAATGTGCCCAAAACGTGATATTATGACGTTATACGCCGTTCTGAGCCATGTTTGAACTTTCTATCACTTTTGGTTCCGATAATTCTGCTGACCATATTTGTGATATTCAGGCGCCAAATAACATGTTGGAGCAAGTCAGAGATAAAAAACAAAATGTGCCTAAAGCGTGATATTATGACGTTATACGCCGTTCTGAGCCATGTTTGAACTTTCTATCACTTTTGGTTCCGATAATTCTGCTGACCATATTTGTGATATTCAGGCGCCAAATAACATGTTGGAGCAAGTCGGAGATAAAAAACAAAATGTGCCCAAAACGTGATATTATGACGTTATACGCCGTTCTGAGCCATGTTTGAACTTTCTATCACTTTTGGTTCCGATAATTCTGCTGACCATATTTGTGTTATTCAGGCGCCAAATGACATGTTGAACCATGTTGGAGATAAAAAACAAAATGTGCCCAAAACGTGATATTATGACGTTATACGCCGTTCTGAGCCATGTTTGAACTTTCTATCACTTTTGGTTCCGATAATTCTGCTGACCATATTTGTGTTATTCAGGCGCCAAATGGCATGTTGGAGCAAGTTGGAGATAAAAAACAAAATGTGCGAAAACGTGATATTATGACGTTATACGCCGTTCTGAGCCATGTTTGAACTTTCTATCACTTTTGGTTCCGATAATTCTGCTGACCATATTTGTGATATTTAGGAGCCAAATGACATGTTGAACCATGTTGGAGATAAAAAACAAAATGTGCCCAAAACGTGATATTATGACGTTATACGCCGTTCTGAGCCATGTTTGAACTTTCTATCACTTTTGGTTCCGATAATTCTGCTGACCATATTTGTGATATTCAGACGCCAAATGACATCTTTGAGCATGTTGGAGATAAAAAACAAAATGTGCCCAAAACGTTATATTATGACGTTATACGCCGTTCTGAGACATGTTTGAACATTCTATCACTTTTGCTTCCGATAATTCTGTTGACCATATTTGTGATATTCAGACGCCAAATGACATCTTTGAGCATGTTGGAGATAAAAAACAAAATGTGCCCAAAACGTGATATTATGACGTTATACGCCGTTCTGAGACATGTTTGAACTTTCTATCACTTTTGGTTCCGATAATTCTGTTGACTATATTTTTGATATTCAGACGCCAAATGACATCTTTGAGCATGTTGGAGATAAAAAACAAAATTTATATTAATAAACAATATAAACAAACGTTATATTATGACGTTATACGCCGTTCTGAGACATGTTTGAACTTTCTATCACTTTTGGTTCCGATAATTCTGCTGACCATATTTGTGTTATTCAGGCGCCAAATGACATGATGAACCATGTTGGAGATAAAAAACGAAATGTGCCCAAAATGTGATATTATGACGTTATACGCCGTTCTGAGCCATGTTTGAACTTTCTATCACTTTTGGTTCCGATAATTCTGCTGACCATATTTGTGATATTCAGGCGCCAAATGACATGTTGGAGCATGTTGGAGATAAAAAACAAAATATGCCCAAAACGTTATATTATGACGCTATACGCCGTTCTGAGACATGTTTGAACTTTCTATCACTTTTGGTTCCGATAATTCTGTTGACCATATTTGTGATATTCAGACGCCAAATGACATCTTTGAGCATGTTGGAGATAAAAAACAAAATGTGCCCAAAACGTTATATTATGACGTTATACGCCGTTCTGAGACATGTTTGAACTTTCTATCACTTTTGGTTCCGATAATTCTGCTGAGCATATTTGTGATATTTAGGAGCCAAATGACATGTTGAACCATGTTGGAGATAAAAAACAAAATGTGCCCAAAACGTGATATTATGACGTTATACGCCGTTCTGAGCCATGTTTGAACTTTCTATCACTTTTGGTTCCGATAATTCTGCTGACCATATTTGTGATATTCAGGCGCCAAATAACATGTTGGAGCAAGTCAGAGATAAAAAACAAAATGTGCCTAAAGCGTGATATTATGACGTTATACGCCGTTCTGAGCCATGTTTGAACTTTCTATCACTTTTGGTTCCGATAATTCTGCTGACCATATTTGTGATATTCAGGCGCCAAATGACATGTTGGAGCAAGTCGGAGATAAAAAACAAAATGTGCCCAAAACGTGATATTATGACGTTATACGCCGTTCTGAGCCATGTTTGAACTTTCTATCACTTTTGGTTCCGATAATTCTGCTGACCATATTTGTGTTATTCAGGCGCCAAATGACATGTTGAACCATGTTGGAGATAAAAAACAAAATGTGCCCAAAACGTGATATTATGACGTTATACGCCGTTCTGAGCCATGTTTGAACTTTCTATCACTTTTGGTTCCGATAATTCTGCTGAGCATATTTGTGATATTTAGGAGCCAAATGACATGTTGAACCATGTTGGAGATAAAAAACAAAATGTGCCCAAAACGTGATATTATGACGTTATACGCCGTTCTGAGCCATGTTTGAACTTTCTATCACTTTTGGTTCCGATAATTCTGCTGACCATATTTGTGTTATTCAGGCGCCAAATGACATGTTGAACCATGTTGGAGATAAAAAACAAAATGTGCCCAAAACGTGATATTATGACGTTATACGCCGTTCTGAGCCATGTTTGAACTTTCTATCACTTTTGGTTCCGATAATTCTGCTGACCATATTTGTGATATTCAGGCGCCAAATAACATGTTGGAGCAAGTCAGAGATAAAAAACAAAATGTGCCTAAAGCGTGATATTATGACGTTATACGCCGTTCTGAGCCATGTTTGAACTTTCTATCACTTTTGGTTCCGATAATTCTGCTGACCATATTTGTGATATTCAGGCGCCAAATAACATGTTGGAGCAAGTCAGAGATAAAAAACAAAATGTGCCTAAAGCGTGATATTATGACGTTATACGCCGTTCTGAGCCATGTTTGAACTTTCTATCACTTTTGGTTCCGATAATTCTGCTGACCATATTTGTGATATTCAGGCGCCAAATAACATGTTGGAGCAAGTCGGAGATAAAAAACAAAATGTGCCCAAAGCGTGATATTATGACGTTATACGCCGTTCTGAGCCATGTTTGAACTTTCTATCACTTTTGGTTCCGATAATTCTGCTGACCATATTTGTGTTATTCAGGCGCCAAATGACATGTTGAACCATGTTGGAGATAAAAAACAAAATGTGCAGAAAACGTGATATTATGACGTTATACGCCGTTCTGAGCCATGTTTGAACTTTCTATCACTTTTGGTTCCGATAATTCTGCTGACCATATTTGTGATATTCAGGCGCCAAATAACATGTTGGAGCAAGTCAGAGATAAAAAACAAAATGTGCCTAAAGCGTGATATTATGACGTTATACGCCGTTCTGAGCCATGTTTGAACTTTCTATCACTTTTGGTTCCGATAATTCTGCTGACCATATTTGTGTTATTCAGGCGCCAAATGACATGTTGAACCATGTTGGAGATAAAAAACAAAATGTGCAGAAAACGTGATATTATGACGTTATACGCCGTTCTGAGCCATGTTTGAACTTTCTATCACTTTTGGTTCCGATAATTCTGCTGAGCATATTTGTGATATTTAGGAGCCAAATGACATGTTGAACCATGTTGGAGATAAAAAACAAAATGTGCCCAAAACGTGATATTATGACGTTATACGCCGTTCTGAGCCATGTTTGAACTTTCTATCACTTTTGGTTCCGATAATTCTGCTGACCATATTTGTGTTATTCAGGCGCCAAATGACATGTTGAACCATGTTGGAGATAAAAAACAAAATGTGCCCAAAACGTGATATTATGACGTTATACGCCGTTCTGAGCCATGTTTGAACTTTCTATCACTTTTGGTTCCGATAATTCTGCTGACCATATTTGTGATATTTAGGAGCCAAATGACATGTTGAACCGTGTTGGAGATAAAAAACAAAATGTGCCCAAAACGTGATATTATGACGTTATACGCCGTTCTGAGCCATGTTTGAACTTTCTATCACTTTTGGTTCCTATAATTCTGCTGACCATATTTGTGTTATTCAGGCGCCAAATGGCATGTTGGAGCAAGTTGGAGATAAAAAACAAAATGTGCGAAAACGTGATATTATGACGTTATACGCCGTTCTGAGCCATGTTTGAACTTTCTATCACTTTTGGTTCCGATAATTCTGCTGACCATATTTGTGATATTTAGGAGCCAAATGACATGTTGAACCATGTTGGAGATAAAAAACAAAATGTGCCCAAAACGTGATATTATGACGTTATACGCCGTTCTGAGCCATGTTTGAACTTTCTATCACTTTTGGTTCCGATAATTCTGCTGACCATATTTGTGATATTCAGACGCCAAATGACATCTTTGAGCATGTTGGAGATAAAAAACAAAATGTGCCCAAAACGTTATATTATGACGTTATACGCCGTTCTGAGACATGTTTGAACATTCTATCACTTTTGCTTCCGATAATTCTGTTGACCATATTTGTGATATTCAGACGCCAAATGACATCTTTGAGCATGTTGGAGATAAAAAACAAAATGTGCCCAAAACGTGATATTATGACGTTATACGCCGTTCTGAGACATGTTTGAACTTTCTATCACTTTTGGTTCCGATAATTCAGTTGACCATATTTGTGATATTCAGACGCCAAATGACATCTTTGAGCATGTTGGAGATAAAAAACAAAATGTGCCCAAAACGTTATATTATGACGTTATACGCCGTTCTGAGACATGTTTGAACTTTCTATCACTTTTGGTTCCGATAATTCTGTTGACTATATTTTTGATATTCAGACGCCAAATGACATCTTTGAGCATGTTGGAGATAAAAAACAAAATTTATATTAATAAACAATATAAACAAACGTTATATTATGACGTTATACGCCGTTCTGAGACATGTTTGAACTTTCTATCACTTTTGGTTCCGATAATTCTGCTGAGCATATTTGTGATATTTAGGAGCCAAATGACATGTTGAACCATGTTGGAGATAAAAAACAAAATGTGCCCAAAACGTGATATTATGACGTTATACGCCGTTCTGAGCCATGTTTGAACTTTCTATCACTTTTGGTTCCGATAATTCTGCTGAGCATATTTGTGATATTTAGGAGCCAAATGACATGTTGAACCATGTTGGAGATAAAAAACAAAATGTGCCCAAAACGTGATATTATGACGTTATACGCCGTTCTGAGCCATGTTTGAACTTTCTATCACTTTTGGTTCCGATAATTCTGCTGACCATATTTGTGATATTCAGGCGCCAAATAACATGTTGGAGCAAGTCAGAGATAAAAAACAAAATGTGCCTAAAGCGTGATATTATGACGTTATACGCCGTTCTGAGCCATGTTTGAACTTTCTATCACTTTTGGTTCCGATAATTCTGCTGACCATATTTGTGATATTCAGGCGCCAAATGACATGTTGGAGCAAGTCGGAGATAAAAAACAAAATGTGCCCAAAACGTGATATTATGACGTTATACGCCGTTCTGAGCCATGTTTGAACTTTCTATCACTTTTGGTTCCGATAATTCTGCTGACCATATTTGTGTTATTCAGGCGCCAAATGACATGTTGAACCATGTTGGAGATAAAAAACAAAATGTGCCCAAAACGTGATATTATGACGTTATACGCCGTTCTGAGCCATGTTTGAACTTTCTATCACTTTTGGTTCCGATAATTCTGCTGAGCATATTTGTGATATTTAGGAGCCAAATGACATGTTGAACCATGTTGGAGATAAAAAACAAAATGTGCCCAAAACGTGATATTATGACGTTATACGCCGTTCTGAGCCATGTTTGAACTTTCTATCACTTTTGGTTCCGATAATTGTGCTGACCATATTTGTGTTATTCAGGCGCCAAATGACATGATGAACCATGTTGGAGATAAAAAACGAAATGTGCCCAAAATGTGATATTATGACGTTATACGCCGTTCTGAGCCATGTTTGAACTTTCTATCACTTTTGGTTCCGATAATTCTGCTGAGCATATTTGTGATATTTAGGAGCCAAATGACATGTTGAACCATGTTGGAGATAAAAAACAAAATGTGCCCAAAACGTGATATTATGACGTTATACGCCGTTCTGAGCCATGTTTGAACTTTCTATCACTTTTGGTTCCGATAATTCTGCTGACCATATTTGTGATATTCAGGCGCCAAATAACATGTTGGAGCAAGTCAGAGATAAAAAACAAAATGTGCCTAAAGCGTGATATTATGACGTTATACGCCGTTCTGAGCCATGTTTGAACTTTCTATCACTTTTGGTTCCGATAATTCTGCTGACCATATTTGTGATATTCAGGCGCCAAATAACATGTTGGAGCAAGTCGGAGATAAAAAACAAAATGTGCCCAAAACGTGATATTATGACGTTATACGCCGTTCTGAGCCATGTTTGAACTTTCTATCACTTTTGGTTCCGATAATTCTGCTGACCATATTTGTGTTATTCAGGCGCCAAATGACATGTTGAACCATGTTGGAGATAAAAAACAAAATGTGAAGAAAACGTGATATTATGACGTTATACGCCGTTCTGAGCCATGTTTGAACTTTCTATCACTTTTGGTTCCGATAATTCTGCTGAGCATATTTGTGATATTTAGGAGCCAAATGACATGTTGAACCATGTTGGAGATAAAAAACAAAATGTGCCCAAAACGTGATATTATGACGTTATACGCCGTTCTGAGCCATGTTTGAACTTTCTATCACTTTTGGTTCCGATAATTCTGCTGACCATATTTGTGTTATTCAGGCGCCAAATGACATGTTGAACCATGTTGGAGATAAAAAACAAAATGTGCCCAAAACGTGATATTATGACGTTATACGCCGTTCTGAGCCATGTTTGAACTTTCTATCACTTTTGGTTCCGATAATTCTGCTGACCATATTTGTGATATTTAGGAGCCAAATGACATGTTGAACCGTGTTGGAGATAAAAAACAAAATGTGCCCAAAACGTGATATTATGACGTTATACGCCGTTCTGAGCCATGTTTGAACTTTCTATCACTTTTGGTTCCGATAATTCTGCTGACTATATTTGTGTTATTCAGGCGCCAAATGGCATGTTGGAGCAAGTTGGAGATAAAAAACAAAATGTGCGAAAACGTGATATTATGACGTTATACGCCGTTCTGAGCCATGTTTGAACTTTCTATCACTTTTGGTTCCGATAATTCTGCTGACCATATTTGTGATATTTAGGAGCCAAATGACATGTTGAACCATGTTGGAGATAAAAAACAAAATGTGCCCAAAACGTGATATTATGACGTTATACGCCGTTCTGAGCCATGTTTGAACTTTCTATCACTTTTGGTTCCGATAATTCTGCTGACCATATTTGTGATATTCAGACGCCAAATGACATCTTTGAGCATGTTGGAGATAAAAAACAAAATGTGCCCAAAACGTTATATTATGACGTTATACGCCGTTCTGAGACATGTTTGAACATTCTATCACTTTTGCTTCCGATAATTCTGTTGACCATATTTGTGATATTCAGACGCCAAATGACATCTTTGAGCATGTTGGAGATAAAAAACAAAATGTGCCCAAAACGTGATATTATGACGTTATACGCCGTTCTGAGACATGTTTGAACTTTCTATCACTTTTGGTTCCGATAATTCTGTTGACTATATTTTTGATATTCAGACGCCAAATGACATCTTTGAGCATGTTGGAGATAAAAAACAAAATTTATATTAATAAACAATATAAACAAACGTTATATTATGACGTTATACGCCGTTCTGAGACATGTTTGAACTTTCTATCACTTTTGGTTCCGATAATTCTGCTGACCATATTTGTGTTATTCAGGCGCCAAATGACATGATGAACCATGTTGGAGATAAAAAACAAAATATGCCCAAAACGTTATATTATGACGTTATACGCCGTTCTGAGCCATGTTTGAACTTTCTATCACTTTTGGTTCCGATAATTCTGCTGACCATATTTGTGTTATTCAGGCGCCAAATGACATGATGAACCATGTTGGAGATAAAAAACAAAATATGCCCAAAACGTTATATTATGACGTTATACGCCGTTCTGAGCCATGTTTGAACTTTCTATCACTTTTGGTTCCGGTAATTCTGTCGACCATATATGTGATATTCAGGGTCCAAATGAGATATTGGAGCATGTTGGAGATAAAAAACAAAATGTGCCCAAAACGTTATATTATGACGTTATACGCCGTTCTGAGACATGTTTGAACTTTCTATCACTTTTGGTTCCGATAATTCTGTTGACCATATTTGTGATATTCAGGCGCCAAATGACATCTTGGAACATGTTGGAGATAAAAAACAAAATGTGCCCAAAACGTGATATTATGACGTTATACGCCGTTATGAGCCATGTTTGAACTTTCTATCACTTTTGGTTCCGATAATTCTGTTGACCATATTTGTGATATTCAGGCGCCAAATGACATCTTGGAGCATGTTGGAGATAAAAAACAATATGTGCCCAAAACGTGATATTATGACGTTATACGCCGTTCTGAGACATGTTTGAACTTTCTATCACTTTTGGTTCCGATATTTCTGCTGACCATATTTGTGATATTTAGGAGCCAAATGACATGTTGAACCATGTTGGAGATAAAAAACGAAATGTGCCCAAAACGTGATATTATGACGTTATACGCCGTTCTGAGCCATGTTTGAACTTTCTATCACTTTTGGTTCCGGTAATTCTGTCGACCATATATGTGATATTCAGGGTCCAAATGAGATATTGGAGCATGTTGGAGATAAAAAACAAAATGTGCCCAAAACGTTATATTATGACGTTATACGCCGTTCTGAGACATGTTTGAACTTTCTATCACTTTTGGTTCCGATAATTCTGTTGACCATATTTGTGATATTCAGGCGCCAAATGACATCTTGGAACATGTTGGAGATAAAAAACAAAATGTGCGAAAACGTGATATTATGACGTTATACGCCGTTCTGAGCCATGTTTGAACTTTCTATCACTTTTGGTTCCGATAATTCTGCTGACCATATTTGTGATATTTAGGAGCCAAATGACATGTTGAACCATGTTGGAGATAAAAAACAAAATGTGCCCAAAACGTGATATTATGACGTTATACGCCGTTCTGAGACATGTTTGAACTTTCTATCACTTTTGGTTCCTATAATTCTGCTGACCATATTTGTGTTATTCAGGCGCCAAATGGCATGTTGGAGCAAGTTGGAGATAAAAAACAAAATGTGCGAAAACGTGATATTATGACGTTATACGCCGTTCTGAGCCATGTTTGAACTTTCTATCACTTTTGGTTCCGATAATTCTGCTGACCATATTTGTGATATTTAGGAGCCAAATGACATGTTGAACCATGTTGGAGATAAAAAACAAAATGTGCCCAAAACGTGATATTATGACGTTATACGCCGTTCTGAGCCATGTTTGAACTTTCTATCACTTTTGGTTCCGATAATTCTGCTGACCATATTTGTGATATTCAGACGCCAAATGACATCTTTGAGCATGTTGGAGATAAAAAACAAAATGTGCCCAAAACGTTATATTATGACGTTATACGCCGTTCTGAGACATGTTTGAACATTCTATCACTTTTGCTTCCGATAATTCTGTTGACCATATTTGTGATATTCAGACGCCAAATGACATCTTTGAGCATGTTGGAGATAAAAAACAAAATGTGCCCAAAACGTGATATTATGACGTTATACGCCGTTCTGAGACATGTTTGAACTTTCTATCACTTTTGGTTCCGATAATTCAGTTGACCATATTTGTGATATTCAGACGCCAAATGACATCTTTGAGCATGTTGGAGATAAAAAACAAAATGTGCCCAAAACGTTATATTATGACGTTATACGCCGTTCTGAGACATGTTTGAACTTTCTATCACTTTTGGTTCCGATAATTCTGTTGACTATATTTTTGATATTCAGACGCCAAATGACATCTTTGAGCATGTTGGAGATAAAAAACAAAATTTATATTAATAAACAATATAAACAAACGTTATATTATGACGTTATACGCCGTTCTGAGACATGTTTGAACTTTCTATCACTTTTGGTTCCGATAATTCTGCTGAGCATATTTGTGATATTTAGGAGCCAAATGACATGTTGAACCATGTTGGAGATAAAAAACAAAATGTGCCCAAAACGTGATATTATGACGTTATACGCCGTTCTGAGCCATGTTTGAACTTTCTATCACTTTTGGTTCCGATAATTCTGCTGAGCATATTTGTTATATTTAGGAGCCAAATGACATGTTGAACCATGTTGGAGATAAAAAACAAAATGTGCCCAAAACGTGATATTATGACGTTATACGCCGTTCTGAGCCATGTTTGAACTTTCTATCACTTTTGGTTCCGATAATTCTGCTGACCATATTTGTGATATTCAGGCGCCAAATAACATGTTGGAGCAAGTCAGAGATAAAAAACAAAATGTGCCTAAAGCGTGATATTATGACGTTATACGCCGTTCTGAGCCATGTTTGAACTTTCTATCACTTTTGGTTCCGATAATTCTGCTGACCATATTTGTGATATTCAGGCGCCAAATGACATGTTGGAGCAAGTCGGAGATAAAAAACAAAATGTGCCCAAAACGTGATATTATGACGTTATACGCCGTTCTGAGCCATGTTTGAACTTTCTATCACTTTTGGTTCCGATAATTCTGCTGACCATATTTGTGTTATTCAGGCGCCAAATGACATGTTGAACCATGTTGGAGATAAAAAACAAAATGTGCCCAAAACGTGATATTATGACGTTATACGCCGTTCTGAGCCATGTTTGAACTTTCTATCACTTTTGGTTCCGATAATTCTGCTGAGCATATTTGTGATATTTAGGAGCCAAATGACATGTTGAACCATGTTGGAGATAAAAAACAAAATGTGCCCAAAACGTGATATTATGACGTTATACGCCGTTCTGAGCCATGTTTGAACTTTCTATCACTTTTGGTTCCGATAATTGTGCTGACCATATTTGTGTTATTCAGGCGCCAAATGACATGATGAACCATGTTGGAGATAAAAAACGAAATGTGCCCAAAATGTGATATTATGACGTTATACGCCGTTCTGAGCCATGTTTGAACTTTCTATCACTTTTGGTTCCGATAATTCTGCTGAGCATATTTGTGATATTTAGGAGCCAAATGACATGTTGAACCATGTTGGAGATAAAAAACAAAATGTGCCCAAAACGTGATATTATGACGTTATACGCCGTTCTGAGCCATGTTTGAACTTTCTATCACTTTTGGTTCCGATAATTCTGCTGACCATATTTGTGATATTCAGGCGCCAAATAACATGTTGGAGCAAGTCAGAGATAAAAAACAAAATGTGCCTAAAGCGTGATATTATGACGTTATACGCCGTTCTGAGCCATGTTTGAACTTTCTATCACTTTTGGTTCCGATAATTCTGCTGACCATATTTGTGATATTCAGGCGCCAAATAACATGTTGGAGCAAGTCGGAGATAAAAAACAAAATGTGCCCAAAACGTGATATTATGACGTTATACGCCGTTCTGAGCCATGTTTGAACTTTCTATCACTTTTGGTTCCGATAATTCTGCTGACCATATTTGTGTTATTCAGGCGCCAAATGGCATGTTGGAGCAAGTTGGAGATAAAAAACAAAATGTGCGAAAACGTGATATTATGACGTTATACGCCGTTCTGAGCCATGTTTGAACTTTCTATCACTTTTGGTTCCGATAATTCTGCTGACCATATTTGTGATATTTAGGAGCCAAATGACATGTTGAACCATGTTGGAGATAAAAAACAAAATGTGCCCAAAACGTGATATTATGACGTTATACGCCGTTCTGAGCCATGTTTGAACTTTCTATCCCTTTTGGTTCCGATAATTCTGCTGACCATATTTGTGATATTCAGACGCCAAATGACATCTTTGAGCATGTTGGAGATAAAAAACAAAATGTGCCCAAAACGTTATATTATGACGTTATACGCCGTTCTGAGACATGTTTGAACATTCTATCACTTTTGCTTCCGATAATTCTGTTGACCATATTTGTGATATTCAGACGCCAAATGACATCTTTGAGCATGTTGGAGATAAAAAACAAAATGTGCCCAAAACGTGATATTATGACGTTATACGCCGTTCTGAGACATGTTTGAACTTTCTATCACTTTTGGTTCCGATAATTCTGTTGACTATATTTTTGATATTCAGACGCCAAATGACATCTTTGAGCATGTTGGAGATAAAAAACAAAATTTATATTAATAAACAATATAAACAAACGTTATATTATGACGTTATACGCCGTTCTGAGACATGTTTGAACTTTCTATCACTTTTGGTTCCGATAATTCTGCTGACCATATTTGTGTTATTCAGGCGCCAAATGACATGATGAACCATGTTGGAGATAAAAAACAAAATATGCCCAAAACGTTATATTATGACGTTATACGCCGTTCTGAGCCATGTTTGAACTTTCTATCACTTTTGGTTCCGATAATTCTGCTGACCATATTTGTGTTATTCAGGCGCCAAATGACATGATGAACCATGTTGGAGATAAAAAACAAAATATGCCCAAAACGTTATATTATGACGTTATACGCCGTTCTGAGCCATGTTTGAACTTTCTATCACTTTTGGTTCCGGTAATTCTGTCGACCATATATGTGATATTCAGGGTCCAAATGAGATATTGGAGCATGTTGGAGATAAAAAACAAAATGTGCCCAAAACGTTATATTATGACGTTATACGCCGTTCTGAGACATGTTTGAACTTTCTATCACTTTTGGTTCCGATAATTCTGTTGACCATATTTGTGATATTCAGGCGCCAAATGACATCTTGGAACATGTTGGAGATAAAAAACAAAATGTGCCCAAAACGTGATATTATGACGTTATACGCCGTTATGAGCCATGTTTGAACTTTCTATCACTTTTGGTTCCGATAATTCTGTTGACCATATTTGTGATATTCAGGCGCCAAATGACATCTTGGAGCATGTTGGAGATAAAAAACAATATGTGCCCAAAACGTGATATTATGACGTTATACGCCGTTCTGAGACATGTTTGAACTTTCTATCACTTTTGGTTCCGATATTTCTGCTGACCATATTTGTGATATTTAGGAGCCAAATGACATGTTGAACCATGTTGGAGATAAAAAACGAAATGTGCCCAAAACGTGATATTATGACGTTATACGCCGTTCTGAGCCATGTTTGAACTTTCTATCACTTTTGGTTCCGGTAATTCTGTCGACCATATATGTGATATTCAGGGTCCAAATGAGATATTGGAGCATGTTGGAGATAAAAAACAAAATGTGCCCAAAACGTTATATTATGACGTTATACGCCGTTCTGAGACATGTTTGAACTTTCTATCACTTTTGGTTCCGATAATTCTGTTGACCATATTTGTGATATTCAGGCGCCAAATGACATCTTGGAACATGTTGGAGATAAAAAACAAAATGTGCCCAAAACGTGATATTATGACGTTATACGCCGTTATGAGCCATGTTTGAACTTTCTATCACTTTTGGTTCCGATAATTCTGTTGACCATATTTGTGATATTCAGGCGCCAAATGACATCTTGGAGCATGTTGGAGATAAAAAACAATATGTGCCCAAAACGTGATATTATGACGTTATACGCCGTTCTGAGACATGTTTGAACTTTCTATCACTTTTGGTTCCGATATTTCTGCTGACCATATTTGTGATATTTAGGAGCCAAATGACATGTTGAACCATGTTGGAGATAAAAAACGAAATGTGCCCAAAACGTGATATTATGACGTTATACGCCGTTCTGAGCCATGTTTGAACTTTCTATCACTTTTGGTTCCGATAATTCTGCTGACCATATTTGTGATATTTAGGAGCCAAATGACATGTTGAACCATGTTGGAGATAAAAAACAAAATGTGCCCAAAACGTGATATTATGACGTTATACGCCGTTCTGAGCCATGTTTGAACTTTCTATCACTTTTGGTTCCGATAATTCTGCTGACCATATTTGTGTTATTCAGGCGCCAAATGACATGATGAACCATGTTGGAGATAAAAAACAAAATATGCCCAAAACGTTATATTATGACGTTATACGCCGTTCTGAGCCATGTTTGAGCTTTCTATCACTTTTGCTTCCGATAATTCTGTTGACCATACTTGTGATATTCAGACGCCAAATGACATCTTTGAGCGTGTTGGAGATAAAAAACAAAATGTGCCCAAAACGTTATATTATGACGTTATACGCCGTTCTGAGACATGTTTGAACTTTCTATCACTTTTGGTTCCGATAATTCTGTTGACCATATTTGTGATATTCAGGCGCCAAATGACATCTTGGAGCATGTTGGAGATAAAAAACAATATGTGCCCAAAACGTGATATTATGACGTTATACGCCGTTCTGAGACATGTTTGAACTTTCTATCACTTTTGGTTCCGATATTTCTGCTGACCATATTTGTGATATTTAGGAGCCAAATGACATGTTGAACCATGTTGGAGATAAAAAACGAAATGTGCCCAAAACGTGATATTATGACGTTATACGCCGTTCTGAGCCATGTTTGAACTTTCTATCACTTTTGGTTCCGATAATTCTGCTGACCATATTTGTGATATTTAGGAGCCAAATGACATGTTGAACCATGTTGGAGATAAAAAACAAAATGTGCCCAAAACGTGATATTATGACGTTATACGCCGTTCTGAGCCATGTTTGAACTTTCTATCACTTTTGGTTCCGATAATTCTGCTGACCATATTTGTGTTATTCAGGCGCCAAATGACATGATGAACCATGTTGGAGATAAAAAACAAAATATGCCCAAAACGTTATATTATGACGTTATACGCCGTTCTGAGCCATGTTTGAGCTTTCTATCACTTTTGCTTCCGATAATTCTGTTGACCATACTTGTGATATTCAGACGCCAAATGACATCTTTGAGCGTGTTGGAGATAAAAAACAAAATGTGCCCAAAACGTTATATTATGACGTTATACGCCGTTCTGAGACATGTTTGAACTTTCTATCACTTTTGGTTCCGATAATTCTGTTGACCATATTTGTGATATTCAGGCGCCAAATGACATGTTGGAGCATGTTGGAGATAAAAAACAAAATGTGCCCAAAACGTGATATTATGACGTTATACGCCGTTCTGAGACAAGTTTGAACTTTCTATCACTTTTGGTTCCGATAATTCTGTTGACCATATTTGTGATATTCAGGCGCCAAATGACATGTTGGAGCATGTTGGAGATAAAAAACAAAATGTGAACAAAACGTGATATTATGACGTTATACGCCGTTCTGAGACATGTTTGAACTTTCTATCACTTTTGGTTCCGATAATTCTGTTGACCATATTTGTGATATTCAGGCGCCAAATGACATGTTGGAGCATGTTGGAGATAAAAAACAAAATGTGCCCAAAACGTTATATTATGACGTTATACGCCGTTCTGAGACATGATTGAACTTTCTATCACTTTTGCTTCCGATAATTCTGCTGACCATATTTGTGTTATTCAGGCGCCAAATGGCATGTTGGAGCAAGTTGGAGATAAAAAACAAAATGTGCGAAAACGTGATATTATGACGTTATACGCCGTTCTGAGCCATGTTTGAACTTTCTATCACTTTTGGTTCCGATAATTCTGCTGACCATATTTGTGATATTTAGGAGCCAAATGACATGTTGAACCATGTTGGAGATAAAAAACAAAATGTGCCCAAAACGTGATATTATGACGTTATACGCCGTTCTGAGCCATGTTTGAACTTTCTATCACTTTTGGTTCCGATAATTCTGCTGACCATATTTGTGATATTCAGGCGCCAAATAACATGTTGGAGCAAGTCGGAGATAAAAAACAAAATGTGCTCAAAACGTGATATTATGACGTTATACGCCGTTCTGAGCCATGTTTGAACTTTCTATCACTTTTGGTTCCGATAATTCTGCTGACCATATTTGTGTTATTCAGGCGCCAAATGACATGATGAACCATGTTGGAGATAAAAAACAAAATATGCCCAAAACGTTATATTATGACGTTATACGCCGTTCTGAGCCATGTTTGAACTTTCTATCACTTTTGGTTCCGATAATTCTGCTGACCATATTTGTGATATTTAGGAGCCAAATGACATGTTGAACCATGTTGGAGATAAAAAACAAAATGTGCCCAAAACGTGATATCATGACGTTATACGCCGTTCTGAGCCATGCTTGAACTTTCTATCACTTTTGGTTCCGATAATTCTGCTGACCATATTTGTGATATTTAGGAGCCAAATGACATGTTGAACCATGTTGGAGATAAAAAACAAAATGTGCCCAAAACGTGATATTATGACGTTATACGCCGTTCTGAGCCATGTTTGAACTTTCTATCACTTTTGGTTCCGATAATTCTGCTGACCATATTTGTGTTATTCAGGCGCCAAATGGCATGTTGGAGCAAGTTGGAGATAAAAAACAAAATGTGCGAAAACGTGATATTATGACGTTATACGCCGTTCTGAGCCATGTTTGAACTTTCTATCACTTTTGGTTCCGATAATTCTGCTGACCATATTTGTGATATTTAGGAGCCAAATGACATGTTGAACCATGTTGGAGATAAAAAACAAAATGTGCCCAAAACGTGATATTATGACGTTATACGCCGTTCTGAGCCATGTTTGAACTTTCTATCACTTTTGGTTCCGATAATTCTGCTGACCATATTTGTGATATTCAGGCGCCAAATAACATGTTGGAGCAAGTCGGAGATAAAAAACAAAATGTGCTCAAAACGTGATATTATGACGTTATACGCCGTTCTGAGCCATGTTTGAACTTTCTATCACTTTTGGTTCCGATAATTCTGCTGACCATATTTGTGTTATTCAGGCGCCAAATGACATGATGAACCATGTTGGAGATAAAAAACAAAATATGCCCAAAACGTTATATTATGACGTTATACGCCGTTCTGAGCCATGTTTGAACTTTCTATCACTTTTGGTTCCGATAATTCTGCTGACCATATTAGTGATATTTAGGAGCCAAATGACATGTTGAACCATGTTGGAGATAAAAAACAAAATGTGCCCAAAACGTGATATCATGACGTTATACGCCGTTCTGAGCCATGCTTGAACTTTCTATCACTTTTGGTTCCGATAATTCTGCTGACCATATTTGTGATATTTAGGAGCCAAATGACATGTTGAACCATGTTGGAGATAAAAAACAAAATGTGCCCAAAACGTGATATTATGACCTTATACGCCGTTCTGAGCCATGTTTGAACTTTCTATCACTTTTGGTTCCGATAATTCTGCTGACCATATTTGTGATATTCAGGCGCCAAATAACATGTTGGAGGAAGTCGGAGATAAAAAACAAAATGTGCCCAAAACGTGATATTATGACGTTATACGCCGTTCTGAGCCATGTTTGAGCTTTCTATCACTTTTGCTTCCGATAATTCTGCTGACCATATTTGTGTTATTCAGGCGCCAAATGGCATGTTGGAGCAAGTTGGAGATAAAAAACAAAATGTGCGAAAACGCGATATTATGACGTTATACGCCGTTCTGAGCCATGTTTGAACTTTCTATCACTTTTGGTTCCGATAATTCTGCTGACCATATTTGTGATATTCAGACGCCAAATGACATCTTTGAGCATGTTGGAGATAAAAAACAAAATGTGTCCAAAACGTGATATTATGACGTTATACGCCGTTCTGAGACATGTTTGAACTTCCTATCACTTTTGGTTCCGATAATTCTGTTGATCATATTTGTGATATTCAGGCGCCAAATGACATGTTGGAGCATGTTGGAGATAAAAAACAAAATGTGCCCAAAACGTGATATTATGACGTTATACGCCGTTCTGAGACATGTTTGAACTTTCTATCACTTTTGGTTCCGATAATTCTGTTGACCATATTTGTGATATTCAGGCGCCAAATGACATGTTGGAGCATGTTGGAGATAAAAAACAAAATGTGCCCAAAACGTTATATTATGACGCTATACGCCGTTCTGAGACATGTTTGAGCTTTCTATCACTTTTGCTTCCGATAATTCTGCTGACCATATTTGTGATATTTAGGAGCCAAATGACATGTTGAACCATGTTGGAGATAAAAAACAAAATGTGCGAAAACGTGATATTATGACGTTATACGCCGTTCTGAGCCATGTTTGAACTTTCTATCACTTTTGGTTCCGATAATTCTGCTGACCATATTTGTGATATTTAGGAGCCAAATGACATGTTGAACCATGTTGGAGATAAAAAACAAAATGTGCCCAAAACGTGATATTATGACGTTATACGCCGTTCTGAGCCATGTTTGAACTTTCTATCACTTTTGGTTCCGATAATTCTGCTGACCATATTTGTGATATTCAGGCGCCAAATAACATGTTGGAGGAAGTCGGAGATAAAAAACAAAATGTGCCCAAAACGTGATATTATGACGTTATACGCCGTTCTGAGCCATGTTTGAGCTTTCTATCACTTTTGCTTCCGATAATTCTGCTGACCATATTTGTGTTATTCAGGCGCCAAATGGCATGTTGGAGCAAGTTGGAGATAAAAAACAAAATGTGCGAAAACGTGATATTATGACGTTATACGCCGTTCTGAGCCATGTTTGAACTTTCTATCACTTTTGGTTCCGATAATTCTGCTGACCATATTTGTGATATTTAGGAGCCAAATGACATGTTGAACCATGTTGGAGATAAAAAACAAAATGTGCCCAAAACGTGATATTATGACGTTATACGCCGTTCTGAGCCATGTTTGAACTTTCTATCACTTTTGGTTCCGATAATTCTGCTGACCATATTTGTGTTATTCAGGCGCCAAATGACATGATGAACCATGTTGGAGATAAAAAACAAAATATGCCCAAAACGTTATATTATGACGTTATACGCCGTTCTGAGCCATGTTTGAGCTTTCTATCACTTTTGCTTCCGATAATTCTGCTGACCATATTTGTGATATTTAGGAGCCAAATGACATGTTGAACCATGTTGGAGATAAAAAACAAAATGTGCCCAAAACGTGATATTATGACCTTATACGCCGTTCTGAGCCATGTTTGAACTTTCTATCACTTTTGGTTCCGATAATTCTGCTGACCATATTTGTGATATTCAGGCGCCAAATAACATGTTGGAGGAAGTCGGAGATAAAAAACAAAATGTGCCCAAAACGTGATATTATGACGTTATACGCCGTTCTGAGCCATGTTTGAGCTTTCTATCACTTTTGCTTCCGATAATTCTGCTGACCATATTTGTGTTATTCAGGCGCCAAATGGCATGTTGGAGCAAGTTGGAGATAAAAAACAAAATGTGCGAAAACGTGATATTATGACGTTATACGCCGTTCTGAGCCATGTTTGAACTTTCTATCACTTTTGGTTCCGATAATTCTGCTGACCATATTTGTGATATTTAGGAGCCAAATGACATGTTGAACCATGTTGGAGATAAAAAACAAAATGTGCCCAAAACGTGATATTATGACGTTATACGCCGTTCTGAGCCATGTTTGAACTTTCTATCACTTTTGGTTCCGATAATTCTGCTGACCATATTTGTGATATTCAGGCGCCAAATAACATGTTGGAGCAAGTCGGAGATAAAAAACAAAATGTGCTCAAAACGTGATATTATGACGTTATACGCCGTTCTGAGCCATGTTTGAACTTTCTATCACTTTTGGTTCCGATAATTCTGCTGACCATATTTGTGTTATTCAGGCGCCAAATGACATGATGAACCATGTTGGAGATAAAAAACAAAATATGCCCAAAACGTGATATTATGACGTTATACGCCGTTCTGAGACATGTTTGAACTTTCTATCACTTTTGGTTCCGATAATTCTGTTGACCATATTTGTGATATTCAGGCGCCAAATGACATGTTGGAGCATGTTGGAGATAAAAAACAAAATGTGCCCAAAACGTTATATTATGACGTTATACGCCGTTCTGAGACATGTTTGAACTTTCTATCACTTTTGCTTCCGATAATTCTGCTGACCATATTTGTGTTATTCAGGCGCCAAATGGCATGTTGGAGCAAGTTGGAGATAAAAAACAAAATGTGCGAAAACGTGATATTATGACGTTATACGCCGTTCTGAGCCATGTTTGAACTTTCTATCACTTTTGGTTCCGATAATTCTGCTGACCATATTTGTGATATTTAGGAGCCAAATGACATGTTGAACCATGTTGGAGATAAAAAACAAAATGTGCCCAAAACGTGATATTATGACGTTATACGCCGTTCTGAGCCATGTTTGAACTTTCTATCACTTTTGGTTCCGATAATTCTGCTGACCATATTTGTGTTATTCAGGCGCCAAATGACATGATGAACCATGTTGGAGATAAAAAACAAAATATGCCCAAAACGTTATATTATGACGTTATACGCCGTTCTGAGCCATGTTTGAGCTTTCTATCACTTTTGCTTCCGATAATTCTGCTGACCATATTTGTGATATTTAGGAGCCAAATGACATGTTGAACCATGTTGGAGATAAAAAACAAAATGTGCCCAAAACGTGATATTATGACCTTATACGCCGTTCTGAGCCATGTTTGAACTTTCTATCACTTTTGGCTCCGATAATTCTGCTGACCATATTTGTGATATTCAGGCGCCAAATAACATGTTGGAGGAAGTCGGAGATAAAAAACAAAATGTGCCCAAAACGTGATATTATGACGTTATACGCCGTTCTGAGCCATGTTTGAACTTTCTATCACTTTTGGTTCCGATAATTCTGCTGACCATATTTGTGATATTTAGGAGCCAAATGACATGTTGAACCATGTTGGAGATAAAAAACAAAATGTGCCCAAAACGTGATATTATGACGTTATACGCCGTTCTGAGCCATGTTTGAACTTTCTATCACTTTTGGTTCCGATAATTCTGCTGACCATATTTGTGTTATTCAGGCGCCAAATGGCATGTTGGAGCAAGTTGGAGATAAAAAACAAAATGTGCGAAAACGTGATATTATGACGTTATACGCCGTTCTGAGCCATGTTTGAACTTTCTATCACTTTTGGTTCCGATAATTCTGCTGACCATATTTGTGATATTTAGGAGCCAAATGACATGTTGAACCATGTTGGAGATAAAAAACAAAATGTGCCCAAAACGTGATATTATGACGTTATACGCCGTTCTGAGCCATGTTTGAACTTTCTATCACTTTTGGTTCCGATAATTCTGCTGACCATATTTGTGATATTTAGGAGCCTAATGACATGTTGAACCATGTTGGAGATAAAAAACAAAATGTGCCCAAAACGTGATATTATGACGTTATACGCCGTTCTGAGCCATGTTTGAACTTTCTAACACTTATGGTTCCGATAATTCTGCTGACCATTTTTGTGTTATTCAGGCGCCAAATGACATGTTGAACCATGTTGGAGATAAAAAACAAAATGTGCCCAAAACGTGATATTATGACGTTATACGCCGTTCTGAGCCATGTTTGAACTTTCTATCACTTTTGGTTCCGATAATTCTGCTGACCATATTTGTGATATTCAGGCGCCAAATAACATGTTGGAGCAAGTCGGAGATAAAAAACAAAATGTGCCCAAAACGTGATATTATGACGTTATACGCCGTTCTGAGCCATGTTTGAACTTTCTATCACTTTTGGTTCCGATATTTCTGCTGACCATATTTGTGATATTTAGGAGCCTAATGACATGTTGAACCATGTTGGAGATAAAAAACAAAATGTGCCCAAAACGTGATATTATGACGTTATACGCCGTTCTGAGCCATGTTTGAACGTTCTATCACTTTTGGTTCCGATATTTCTGCTGACCATATTTGTGATATTTAGGAGCCTAATGACATGTTGAACCATGTTGGAGATAAAAAACAAATTGTGCCCAAAACGTGATATTATGACGTTATACGCCGTTCTGAGCCATGTTTGAACTTTCTAACACTTATGGTTCCGATAATTCTGCTGACCATATTTGTGTTATTCAGGCGCCAAATGACATGTTGAACTATGTTGGAGATAAAAAACAAAATGTGCCCAAAACGTGATATTATGACGTTATACGCCGTTCTGAGCCATGTTTGAACTTTCTATCACTTTTGGTTCCGATAATTCTGCTGACCATATTTGTGATATTCAGGCGCCAAATAACATGTTGGAGCAAGTCGGAGATAAAAAACAAAATGTGCCCAAAACGTGATATTATGACGTTATACGCCGTTCTGAGCCATGTTTGAACTTTCTATCACTTTTGGTTCCGATAATTCTGCTGACCATATTTGTGATATTTAGGAGCCAAATGACATGTTGAACCATGTTGGAGATAAAAAACAAAATGTGCCCAAAGCGTGATATTATGACGTTATACGCCGTTCTGAGCCATGTTTGAACTTTCTATCACTTTTGGTTCCGATAATTCTGCTGACCATATTTGTGATATTTAGGAGCCAAATGACATGTTGAACCATGTTGGAGATAAAAAACAAAATGTGCCCAAAACGTGATATTATGACGTTATACGCCGTTCTGAGCCATGTTTGAACTTTCTATCACTTTTGGTTCCGATAATTCTGTTGACCATATTTGTGGTATTCAGGCGCCAAATGACATGTTGAACCATGTTGGAGAAAAAAAACAAAATGTGCCCAAAACGTGATATTATGACGTTATACGCCGTTCTGAGCCATGTTTGAACTTTCTATCACTTTTGGTTCCGATAATTCTGCTGACCATATTTGTGATATTCAGGCGCCAAATAACATGTTGGAGCAAGTCGGAGATAAAAAACAAAATGTGGCCAAAACGTGATATTATGACGTTATACGCCGTTCTGAGCCATGTTTGAACTTTCTATCACTTTTGGTTCCGATATTTCTGCTGACCATATTTGTGATATTTAGGAGCCTAATGACATGTTGAACCATGTTGGAGATAAAAAACAAAATGTGCCCAAAACGTGATATTATGACGTTATACGCCGTTCTGAGCCATGTTTGAACTTTCTAACACTTATGGTTCCGATAATTCTGCTGACCATATTTGTGATATTCAGGCGCCAAATAACATGTTGGAGCAAGTCGGAGATAAAAAACAAAATGTGCCCAAAACGTTATATTATGACGTTATACGCCGTTCTGAGCCATGTTTGAACTTTCTATCACTTTTGGTTCCGATAATTCTGCTGACCATATTTGTGATATTTAGGAGCCAAATGACATGTTGAACCATGTTGGAGATAAAAAACAAAATGTGCCCAAAGCGTGATATTATGACGTTATACGCCGTTCTGAGCCATGTTTGAACTTTCTATCACTTTTGGTTCCGATAATTCTGCTGACCATATTTGTGATATTTAGGAGCCAAATGACATGTTGAACCATGTTGGAGATAAAAAACAAAATGTGCCCAAAACGTGATATTATGACGTTATACGCCGTTCTGAGCCATGTTTGAACTTTCTATCACTTTTGGTTCCGATAATTCTGTTGACCATATTTGTGATATTCAGGCGCCAAATAACATGTTGGAGCAAGTCGGAGATAAAAAACAAAATGTGCCCAAAACGTGATATTATGACGTTATACGCCGTTCTGAGCCATGTTTGAACTTTCTATCACTTTTGGTTCCGATAATTCTGCTGACCATATTTGTGTTATTCAGGCGCCAAATGACATGTTGAACCATGTTGGAGATAAAAAACAAAATGTGCCCAAAACGTGATATTATGACGTTATACGCCGTTCTGAGCCATGTTTGAACTTTCTATCACTTTTGGTTCCGATATTTCTGCTGACCATATTTGTGATATTTAGGAGCCTAATGACATGTTGAACCATGTTGGAGATAAAAAACAAAATGTGCCCAAAACGTGATATTATGACGTTATACGCCGTTCTGAGCCATGTTTGAACTTTCTATCACTTTTGGTTCCGATAATTCTGCTGACCATATTTGTGTTATTCAGGCGCCAAATGACATGTTGAACCATGTTGGAGATAAAAAACAAAATGTGCCCAAAACGTGATATTATGACGTTATACGCCGTTCTGAGCCATGTTTGAACTTTCTATCACTTTTGGTTCCGATAATTCCGCTGACCATATTTGTGATATTCAGGCGCCAAATAACATGTTGGAGCAAGTCGGAGATAAAAAACAAAATGTGCCCAAAACGTGATATTATGACGTTATACGCCGTTCTGAGCCATGTTTGAACTTTCTATCACTTTTGGTTCCGATATTTCTGCTGACCATATTTGTGATATTTAGGAGCCTAATGACATGTTGAACCATGTTGGAGATAAAAAACAAAATGTGCCCAAAACGTGATATTATGACGTTATACGCCGTTCTGAGCCATGTTTGAACTTTCTAACACTTTTGGTTCCGATAATTCTGCTGACCATATTTGTGATATTTAGGAGCCAAATGACATGTTGAACCATGTTGGAGATAAAAAACAAATTGTGCCCAAAACGTGATATTATGACGTTATACGCCGTTCTGAGCCATGTTTGAACTTTCTAACACTTATGGTTCCGATAATTCTGCTGACCATATTTGTGTTATTCAGGCGCCAAATGACATGTTGAACTATGTTGGAGATAAAAAACAAAATGTGCCCAAAAAGTGATATTATGACGTTATACGCCGTTCTGAGCCATGTTTGAACTTTCTATCACTTTTGGTTCCGATAATTCTGCTGACCATATTTGTGATATTCAGGCGCCAAATAACATGTTGGAGCAAGTCGGAGATAAAAAACAAAATGTGCCCAAAACGTGATATTATGACGTTATACGCCGTTCTGAGCCATGTTTGAACTTTCTATCACTTTTGGTTCCGATAATTCTGCTGACCATATTTGTGATATTTAGGAGCCAAATGACATGTTGAACCATGTTGGAGATAAAAAACAAAATGTGCCCAAAGCGTGATATTATGACGTTATACGCCGTTCAGAGCCATGTTTGAACTTTCTATCACTTTTGGTTCCGATAATTCTGCTGACCATATTTGTGATATTTAGGAGCCAAATGACATGTTGAACCATGTTGGAGATAAAAAACAAAATGTGCCCAAAACGTGATATTATGACGTTATACGCCGTTCTGAGCCATGTTTGAACTTTCTATCACTTTTGGTTCCGATAATTCTGTTGACCATATTTGTGGTATTCAGGCGCCAAATGACATGTTGAACCATGTTGGAGAAAAAAAACAAAATGTGCCCAAAACGTGATATTATGACGTTATACGCCGTTCTGAGCCATGTTTGAACTTTCTATCACTTTTGGTTCCGATAATTCTGCTGACCATATTTGTGATATTCAGGCGCCAAATAACATGTTGGAGCAAGTCGGAGATAAAAAACAAAATGTGGCCAAAACGTGATATTATGACGTTATACGCCGTTCTGAGCCATGTTTGAACTTTCTATCACTTTTGGTTCCGATATTTCTGCTGACCATATTTGTGATATTTAGGAGCCTAATGACATGTTGAACCATGTTGGAGATAAAAAACAAAATGTGCCCAAAACGTGATATTATGACGTTATACGCCGTTCTGAGCCATGTTTGAACTTTCTAACACTTATGGTTCCGATAATTCTGCTGACCATTTTTGTGTTATTCAGGCGCCAAATGACATGTTGAACCATGTTGGAGATAAAAAACAAAATGTGCCCAAAACGTGATATTATGACGTTATACGCCGTTCTGAGCCATGTTTGAACTTTCTATCACTTTTGGTTCCGATAATTCTGCTGACCATTTTTGTGTTATTCAGGCGCCAAATGACATGTTGAACCATGTTGGAGATAAAAAACAAAATGTGCCCAAAACGTGATATTATGACGTTATACGCCGTTCTGAGCCATGTTTGAACTTTCTATCACTTTTGGTTCCGATAATTCTGCTGACCATATTTGTGATATTCAGGCGCCAAATAACATGTTGGAGCAAGTCGGAGATAAAAAACAAAATGTGCCCAAAACGTGATATTATGACGTTATACGCCGTTCTGAGCCATGTTTGAACTTTCTATCACTTTTGGTTCCGATAATTCTGCTGACAATTTTTGTGTTATTCAGGCGCCAAATGACATGTTGAACCATGTTGGAGATAAAAAACAAAATGTGCCCAAAACGTGATATTATGACGTTATACGCCGTTCTGAGCCATGTTTGAACTTTCTATCACTTTTGGTTCCGATAATTCTGCTGACCATATTTGTGATATTTAGGAGCCAAATGACATGTTGGAGATAAAAAACAAAATGTGCCCAAAACGTGATATTATGACGTTATACGCCGTTCTGAGCCATGTTTGAACTTTCTAACACTTTTGGTTCCGATAATTCTGCTGACCATATTTGTGTTATTCAGGCGCCAAATGACATGTTGAACCATGTTGGAGATAAAAAACAAAATGTGGCCAAAACGTGATATTATGACGTTATACGCCGTTCTGAGCCATGTTTGAACTTTCTATCACTTTTGGTTCCGATAATTCCGCTGACCATATTTGTGATATTCAGGCGCCAAATAACATGTTGGAGCAAGTCGGAGATAAAAAACAAAATGTGCCCAAAACGTGATATTATGACGTTATACGCCGTTCTGAGCCATGTTTGAACTTTCTATCACTTTTGGTTCCGATATTTCTGCTGACCATATTTGTGATATTTAGGAGCCTAATGACATGTTGAACCATGTTGGAGATAAAAAACAAAATGTGGCCAAAACGTGATATTATGACGTTATACGCCGTTCTGAGCCATGTTTGAACTTTCTAACACTTTTGGTTCCGATAATTCTGCTGACCATATTTGTGTTATTCAGGCGCCAAATGACATGTTGAACCATGTTGGAGATAAAAAACAAAATGTGCCCAAAACGTGATATTATGACGTTATACGCCGTTCTGAGCCATGTTTGAACTTTCTATCACTTTTGGTTCCGATATTTCTGCTGACCATATTTGTGATATTTAGGAGCCTAATGACATGTTGAACCATGTTGGAGATAAAAAACAAAATGTGCCCAAAACGTGATATTATGACGTTATACGCCGTTCTGAGCCATGTTTGAACTTTCTAACACTTTTGGTTCCGATAATTCTGCTGACCATATTTGTGTTATTCAGGCGCCAAATGACATGTTGAACCATGTTGGAGATAAAAAACAAAATGTGCCCAAAACGTAATATTATGACGTTATACGCCGTTCTGAGCCATGTTTGAACTTTCTATCACTTTTGGTTCCGATAATTCCGCTGACCATATTTGTGATATTCAGGCGCCAAATAACATGTTGGAGCAAGTCGGAGATAAAAAACAAAATGTGCCCAAAACGTGATATTATGACGTTATACGCCGTTCTGAGCCATGTTTGAACTTTCTATCACTTTTGGTTCCGATATTTCTGCTGACCATATTTGTGATATTTAGGAGCCTAATGACATGTTGAACCATGTTGGAGATAAAAAACAAAATGTGCCCAAAACGTGATATTATGACGTTATACGCCGTTCTGAGCCATGTTTGAACTTTCTAACACTTTTGGTTCCGATAATTCTGCTGACCATATTTGTGATATTTAGGAGCCAAATGACATGTTGAACCATGTTGGAGATAAAAAACAAAATGTGCCCAAAACGTGATATTATGACGTTATACGCCGTTCTGAGCCTTGTTTGAACTTTCTATCACTTTTGGTTCCGATAATTCTGCTGACCATATTTGTGATATTTAGGAGCCAAATGACATGTTGAACCATGTTGGAGATAAAAAACAAAATGTGCCCAAAACGTGATATTATGACGTTATACGCCGTTCTGAGCCATGTTTGAACTTTCTAACACTTTTGGTTCCGATAATTCTGCTGACCATATTTGTGTTATTCAGGCGCCAAATGACATGTTGAACCATGTTGGAGATAAAAAACAAAATGTGCCCAAAACGTAATATTATGACGTTATACGCCGTTCTGAGCCATGTTTGAACTTTCTATCACTTTTGGTTCCGATAATTCCGCTGACCATATTTGTGATATTCAGGCGCCAAATAACATGTTGGAGCAAGTCGGAGATAAAAAACAAAATGTGCCCAAAACGTGATATTATGACGTTATACGCCGTTCTGAGCCATGTTTGAACTTTCTATCACTTTTGGTTCCGATATTTCTGCTGACCATATTTGTGATATTTAGGAGCCTAATGACATGTTGAACCATGTTGGAGATAAAAAACAAAATGTGCCCAAAACGTGATATTATGACGTTATACGCCGTTCTGAGCCATGTTTGAACTTTCTAACACTTTTAGTTCCGATAATTCTGCTGACCATATTTGTGTTATTCAGGCGCTAAATGACATGTTGAACCATGTTGGAGAAAAAAAACAAAATGTGCCCAAAACGTGATATTATGACGTTATACGCCGTTCTGAGCCATGTTTGAACTTTCTATCACTTTTGGTTCCGATAATTCTGCTGACCATATTTGTGATATTTAGGAGCCAAATGACATGTTGAACCATGTTGGAGATAAAAAACAAAATGTGCCCAAAACGTGATATTATGACGTTATACGCCGTTCTGAGCCATGTTTGAACTTTCTATCACTTTTGGTTCCGATAATTCTGCTGACCATATTTGTGATATTTAGGAGCCAAATGACATGTTGAACCATGTTGGAGATAAAAAACAAAATGTGCCCAAAACGTGATATTATGACGTTATACGCCGTTCTGAGCCATGTTTGAACTTTCTAACACTTTTGGTTCCGATAATTCTGCTGACCATATTTGTGTTATTCAGGCGCCAAATGACATGTTGAACCATGTTGGAGATGAAAAACAAAATGTGCCCAAAACGTAATATTATGACGTTATACGCCGTTCTGAGCCATGTTTGAACTTTCTATCACTTTTGGTTCCGATAATTCCGCTGACCATATTTGTGATATTCAGGCGCCAAATAACATGTTGGAGCAAGTCGGAGATAAAAAACAAAATGTGCCCAAAACGTGATATTATGACGTTATACGCCGTTCTGAGCCATGTTTGAACTTTCTATCACTTTTGGTTCCGATATTTCTGCTGACCATATTTGTGATATTTAGGAGCCTAATGACATGTTGAACCATGTTGGAGATAAAAAACAAAATGTGCCCAAAACGTGATATTATGACGTTATACGCCGTTCTGAGCCATGTTTGAACTTTCTAACACTTTTAGTTCCGATAATTCTGCTGACCATATTTGTGTTATTCAGGCGCTAAATGACATGTTGAACCATGTTGGAGAAAAAAAACAAAATGTGCCCAAAACGTGATATTATGACGTTATACGCCGTTCTGAGCCATGTTTGAACTTTCTATCACTTTTGGTTCCGATAATTCTGCTGACCATATTTGTGATATTTAGGAGCCAAATGACATGTTGAACCATGTTGGAGATAAAAAACAAAATGTGCCCAAAACGTGATATTATGACGTTATACGCCGTTCTGAGCCTTGTTTGAACTTTCTATCACTTTTGGTTCCGATAATTCTGCTGACCATATTTGTGATATTTAGGAGCCAAATGACATGTTGAACCATGTTGGAGATAAAAAACAAAATGTGCCCAAAACGTGATATTATGACGTTATACGCCGTTCTGAGCCATGTTTGAACTTTCTATCACTTTTGGTTCCGATAATTCTGCTGACCATATTTGTGATATTCAGGCGCCAAATAACATGTTGGAGCAAGTCGGAGATAAAAAACAAAATGTGCCCAAAACGTGATATTATGACGTTATACGCCGTTCTGATCCATGTTTGAACTTTCTATCACTTTTGGTTCCGATAATTCTGCTGACCATATTTGTGTTATTCAGGCGCCAAATGACATGTTGAACCATGTTGGAGATAAAAAACAAAATGTGCCCAAAACATGATATTATGACGTTATACGCCGTTCTGGGCCATGTTTGAACTTTCTATCACTTTTGGTTACGATAATTCTGCTGACCATATTTGTGATATTCAGGCGCCAAATAACATGTTGGAGCAAGTCGGAGATAAAAAACAAAATGTGCCCAAAACGTGATATTATGACGTTATACGCCGTTCTGAGTCATGTTTGAACTTTCTATCACTTTTGGTTCCGATAATTCTGTTGACCCTATTTGTGATATTCAGGCGCCAAATAACATGTTGGAGCAAGTCGGAGATAAAAAACAAAATGTGCCCAAAACGTGATATTATGACGTTATACGCCGTTCTGAGCCATGTTTGAACTTTCTATCACTTTTGGTTCCGATAATTCTGCTGACCATATTTGTGTTATTCAGGCGCCAAATGACATGATGAACCATGTTGGAGATAAAAAACAAAATATGCCCAAAACGTTATATTATGACGTTAGACGCCGTTCTGAGCCATGTTTGAACTTTCTATCACTTTTGGTTCCGATAATTCTGCTGACCATATTTGTGATATTCAGGTACCAAATAACATGTTGGAGCAAGTCGGAGATAAAAAACAAAATGTGCCCAAAACGTGATATTATGACGTTATACGCCGTTCTGAGCCATGTTTGAACTTTCTATCACTTTTGGTTCCGATAATTCTGCTGACCATATTTGTGATATTTAGGAGCCAAATGACATGTTGAACCATGTTGGAGATAAAAAACAAAATGTGCCCAAAACGTGATATTATGACGTTATACGCCGTTCTGAGCCATGTTTGAACTTTCTATCACTTTTGGTTCCGATAATTCTGCTGACCATATTTGTGATATTCAGGCGCCAAATAACATGTTGGAGCAAGTCGGAGATAAAAAACAAAATGTGCCCGAAACGTGATATTATGACGTTATACGCCGTTCTGAGCCATGTTTGAACTTTCTATCACTTTTGGTTCCGATATTTCTGCTGACCATATTTGTGATATTTAGGAGCCTAATGACATGTTGAACCATGTTGGAGATAAAAAACAAAATGTGCCCAAAACGTGATATTATGACGTTATACGCCGTTCTGAGCCATGTTTGAACTTTCTAACACTTATGGTTCCGATAATTCTGCTGACCATATTTGTGTTATTCAGGCGCCAAATGGCATGTTGAACCATGTTGGAGATAAAAAACAAAATGTGCCCAAAACGTGATATTATGACGTTATACGCCGTTCTGAGCCATGTTTGAACTTTCTATCACTTTTGGTTCCGATAATTCTGCTGACCATATTTGTGATATTCAGGCGCCAAATAACATGTTGGAGCAAGTCGGAGATAAAAAACAAAATGTGCCCAAAACGTGATATTATGACGTTATACGCCGTTCTGAGCCATGTTTGAACTTTCTATCACTTTTGGTTCCGATAATTCTGCTGACCATATTTGTGATATTTAGGAGCCAAATGACATGTTGAACCATGTTGGAGATAAAAAACAAAATGTGCCCAAAACGTGATATTATGACGTTATACGCCGTTCTGAGCCTTGTTTGAACTTTCTATCACTTTTGGTTCCGATAATTCTGCTGACCATATTTGTGATATTTAGGAGCCAAATGACATGTTGAACCATGTTGGAGATAAAAAACAAAATGTGCCCAAAACGTGATATTATGACGTTATACGCCGTTCTGAGCCATGTTTGAACTTTCTATCACTTTTGGTTCCGATAATTCTGCTGACCATATTTGTGATATTCAGGCGCCAAATAACATGTTGGAGCAAGTCGGAGATAAAAAACAAAATGTGCCCAAAACGTGATATTATGACGTTATACGCCGTTCTGAGCCATGTTTGAACTTTCTATCACTTTTGGTTCCGATATTTCTGCTGACCATATTTGTGATATTTAGGAGCCTAATGACATGTTGAACCATGTTGGAGATAAAAAACAAATTGTGCCCAAAACGTGATATTATGACGTTATACGCCGTTCTGAGCCATGTTTGAACTTTCTAACACTTATGGTTCCGATAATTCTGCTGACCATATTTGTGTTATTCAGGCGCCAAATGACATGTTGAACTATGTTGGAGATAAAAAACAAAATGTGCCCAAAACGTGATATTATGACGTTATACGCCGTTCTGAGCCATGTTTGAACTTTCTATCACTTTTGGTTCCGATAATTCTGCTGACCATATTTGTGATATTCAGGCGCCAAATAACATGTTGGAGCAAGTCGGAGATAAAAAACAAAATGTGCCCAAAACGTGATATTATGACGTTATACGCCGTTCTGAGCCATGTTTGAACTTTCTATCACTTTTGGTTCCGATAATTCCGCTGACCATATTTGTGATATTCAGGCGCCAAATAACATGTTGGAGCAAGTCGGAGATAAAAAACAAAATGTGCCCAAAACGTGATATTATGACGTTATACGCCGTTCTGAGCCATGTTTGAACTTTCTATCACTTTTGGTTCCGATATTTCTGCTGACCATATTTGTGATATTTAGGAGCCTAATGACATGTTGAACCATGTTGGAGATAAAAAACAAAATGTGCCCAAAACGTGATATTATGACGTTATACGCCGTTCTGAGCCATGTTTGAACTTTCTAACACTTTTGGTTCCGATAATTCTGCTGACCATATTTGTGTTATTCAGGCGCTAAATGACATGTTGAACCATGTTGGAGAAAAAAAACAAAATGTGCCCAAAACGTGATATTATGACGTTATACGCCGTTCTGAGCCATGTTTGAACTTTCTATCACTTTTGGTTCCGATAATTCTGCTGACCATATTTGTGTTATTCAGGCGCCTAATGACATGTTGAACCATGTTGGAGATAAAAAACAAAATGTGCCCAAAACGTGATATTATGACGTTATACGCCGTTCTGAGCCATGTTTGAACGTTCTATCACTTTTGGTTCCGATATTTCTGCTGACCATATTTGTGATATTTAGGAGCCTAATGACATGTTGAACCATGTTGGAGATAAAAAACAAATTGTGCCCAAAACGTGATATTATGACGTTATACGCCGTTCTGAGCCATGTTTGAACTTTCTAACACTTATGGTTCCGATAATTCTGCTGACCATATTTGTGTTATTCAGGCGCCAAATGACATGTTGAACTATGTTGGAGATAAAAAACAAAATGTGCCCAAAACGTGATATTATGACGTTATACGCCGTTCTGAGCCATGTTTGAACTTTCTATCACTTTTGGTTCCGATAATTCTGCTGACCATATTTGTGATATTCAGGCGCCAAATAACATGTTGGAGCAAGTCGGAGATAAAAAACAAAATGTGCCCAAAACGTGATATTATGACGTTATACGCCGTTCTGAGCCATGTTTGAACTTTCTATCACTTTTGGTTCCGATAATTCTGCTGACCATATTTGTGATATTTAGGAGCCAAATGACATGTTGAACCATGTTGGAGATAAAAAACAAAATGTGCCCAAAGCGTGATATTATGACGTTATACGCCGTTCTGAGCCATGTTTGAACTTTCTATCACTTTTGGTTCCGATAATTCTGCTGACCATATTTGTGATATTTAGGAGCCAAATGACATGTTGAACCATGTTGGAGATAAAAAACAAAATGTGCCCAAAACGTGATATTATGACGTTATACGCCGTTCTGAGCCATGTTTGAACTTTCTATCACTTTTGGTTCCGATAATTCTGTTGACCATATTTGTGGTATTCAGGCGCCAAATGACATGTTGAACCATGTTGGAGAAAAAAAACAAAATGTGCCCAAAACGTGATATTATGACGTTATACGCCGTTCTGAGCCATGTTTGAACTTTCTATCACTTTTGGTTCCGATAATTCTGCTGACCATATTTGTGATATTCAGGCGCCAAATAACATGTTGGAGCAAGTCGGAGATAAAAAACAAAATGTGGCCAAAACGTGATATTATGACGTTATACGCCGTTCTGAGCCATGTTTGAACTTTCTATCACTTTTGGTTCCGATATTTCTGCTGACCATATTTGTGATATTTAGGAGCCTAATGACATGTTGAACCATGTTGGAGATAAAAAACAAAATGTGCCCAAAACGTGATATTATGACGTTATACGCCGTTCTGAGCCATGTTTGAACTTTCTAACACTTATGGTTCCGATAATTCTGCTGACCATTTTTGTGTTATTCAGGCGCCAAATGACATGTTGAACCATGTTGGAGATAAAAAACAAAATGTGCCCAAAACGTGATATTATGACGTTATACGCCGTTCTGAGCCATGTTTGAACTTTCTATCACTTTTGGTTCCGATAATTCTGCTGACCATTTTTGTGTTATTCAGGCGCCAAATGACATGTTGAACCATGTTGGAGATAAAAAACAAAATGTGCCCAAAACGTGATATTATGACGTTATACGCCGTTCTGAGCCATGTTTGAACTTTCTATCACTTTTGGTTCCGATAATTCTGCTGACCATATTTGTGATATTCAGGCGCCAAATAACATGTTGGAGCAAGTCGGAGATAAAAAACAAAATGTGCCCAAAACGTGATATTATGACGTTATACGCCGTTCTGAGCCATGTTTGAACTTTCTATCACTTTTGGTTCCGATAATTCTGCTGACCATATTTGTGATATTTAGGAGCCAAATGACATGTTGAACCATGTTGGAGATAAAAAACAAAATGTGCCCAAAGCGTGATATTATGACGTTATACGCCGTTCTGAGCCATGTTTGAACTTTCTATCACTTTTGGTTCCGATAATTCTGCTGACCATATTTGTGATATTTAGGAGCCAAATGACATGTTGAACCATGTTGGAGATAAAAAACAAAATGTGCCCAAAACGTGATATTATGACGTTATACGCCGTTCTGAGCCATGTTTGAACTTTCTATCACTTTTGGTTCCGATAATTCTGTTGACCATATTTGTGATATTCAGGCGCCAAATAACATGTTGGAGCAAGTCGGAGATAAAAAACAAAATGTGCCCAAAACGTGATATTATGACGTTATACGCCGTTCTGAGCCATGTTTGAACTTTCTATCACTTTTGGTTCCGATAATTCTGCTGACCATATTTGTGTTATTCAGGCGCCAAATGACATGTTGAACCATGTTGGAGATAAAAAACAAAATGTGCCCAAAACGTGATATTATGACGTTATACGCCGTTCTGAGCCATGTTTGAACTTTCTATCACTTTTGGTTCCGATATTTCTGCTGACCATATTTGTGATATTTAGGAGCCTAATGACATGTTGAACCATGTTGGAGATAAAAAACAAAATGTGCCCAAAACGTGATATTATGACGTTATACGCCGTTCTGAGCCATGTTTGAACTTTCTATCACTTTTGGTTCCGATAATTCTGCTGACCATATTTGTGTTATTCAGGCGCCAAATGACATGTTGAACCATGTTGGAGATAAAAAACAAAATGTGCCCAAAACGTGATATTATGACGTTATACGCCGTTCTGAGCCATGTTTGAACTTTCTATCACTTTTGGTTCCGATAATTCCGCTGACCATATTTGTGATATTCAGGCGCCAAATAACATGTTGGAGCAAGTCGGAGATAAAAAACAAAATGTGCCCAAAACGTGATATTATGACGTTATACGCCGTTCTGAGCCATGTTTGAACTTTCTATCACTTTTGGTTCCGATATTTCTGCTGACCATATTTGTGATATTTAGGAGCCTAATGACATGTTGAACCATGTTGGAGATAAAAAACAAAATGTGCCCAAAACGTGATATTATGACGTTATACGCCGTTCTGAGCCATGTTTGAACTTTCTAACACTTTTGGTTCCGATAATTCTGCTGACCATATTTGTGATATTTAGGAGCCAAATGACATGTTGAACCATGTTGGAGATAAAAAACAAATTGTGCCCAAAACGTGATATTATGACGTTATACGCCGTTCTGAGCCATGTTTGAACTTTCTAACACTTATGGTTCCGATAATTCTGCTGACCATATTTGTGTTATTCAGGCGCCAAATGACATGTTGAACTATGTTGGAGATAAAAAACAAAATGTGCCCAAAAAGTGATATTATGACGTTATACGCCGTTCTGAGCCATGTTTGAACTTTCTATCACTTTTGGTTCCGATAATTCTGCTGACCATATTTGTGATATTCAGGCGCCAAATAACATGTTGGAGCAAGTCGGAGATAAAAAACAAAATGTGCCCAAAACGTGATATTATGACGTTATACGCCGTTCTGAGCCATGTTTGAACTTTCTATCACTTTTGGTTCCGATAATTCTGCTGACCATATTTGTGATATTTAGGAGCCAAATGACATGTTGAACCATGTTGGAGATAAAAAACAAAATGTGCCCAAAGCGTGATATTATGACGTTATACGCCGTTCAGAGCCATGTTTGAACTTTCTATCACTTTTGGTTCCGATAATTCTGCTGACCATATTTGTGATATTTAGGAGCCAAATGACATGTTGAACCATGTTGGAGATAAAAAACAAAATGTGCCCAAAACGTGATATTATGACGTTATACGCCGTTCTGAGCCATGTTTGAACTTTCTATCACTTTTGGTTCCGATAATTCTGTTGACCATATTTGTGGTATTCAGGCGCCAAATGACATGTTGAACCATGTTGGAGAAAAAAAACAAAATGTGCCCAAAACGTGATATTATGACGTTATACGCCGTTCTGAGCCATGTTTGAACTTTCTATCACTTTTGGTTCCGATAATTCTGCTGACCATATTTGTGATATTCAGGCGCCAAATAACATGTTGGAGCAAGTCGGAGATAAAAAACAAAATGTGGCCAAAACGTGATATTATGACGTTATACGCCGTTCTGAGCCATGTTTGAACTTTCTATCACTTTTGGTTCCGATATTTCTGCTGACCATATTTGTGATATTTAGGAGCCTAATGACATGTTGAACCATGTTGGAGATAAAAAACAAAATGTGCCCAAAACGTGATATTATGACGTTATACGCCGTTCTGAGCCATGTTTGAACTTTCTAACACTTATGGTTCCGATAATTCTGCTGACCATTTTTGTGTTATTCAGGCGCCAAATGACATGTTGAACCATGTTGGAGATAAAAAACAAAATGTGCCCAAAACGTGATATTATGACGTTATACGCCGTTCTGAGCCATGTTTGAACTTTCTATCACTTTTGGTTCCGATAATTCTGCTGACCATTTTTGTGTTATTCAGGCGCCAAATGACATGTTGAACCATGTTGGAGATAAAAAACAAAATGTGCCCAAAACGTGATATTATGACGTTATACGCCGTTCTGAGCCATGTTTGAACTTTCTATCACTTTTGGTTCCGATAATTCTGCTGACCATATTTGTGATATTCAGGCGCCAAATAACATGTTGGAGCAAGTCGGAGATAAAAAACAAAATGTGCCCAAAACGTGATATTATGACGTTATACGCCGTTCTGAGCCATGTTTGAACTTTCTATCACTTTTGGTTCCGATAATTCTGCTGACCATTTTTGTGTTATTCAGGCGCCAAATGACATGTTGAACCATGTTGGAGATAAAAAACAAAATGTGCCCAAAACGTGATATTATGACGTTATACGCCGTTCTGAGCCATGTTTGAACTTTCTATCACTTTTGGTTCCGATAATTCTGCTGACCATATTTGTGATATTTAGGAGCCAAATGACATGTTGGAGATAAAAAACAAAATGTGCCCAAAACGTGATATTATGACGTTATACGCCGTTCTGAGCCATGTTTGAACTTTCTAACACTTTTGGTTCCGATAATTCTGCTGACCATATTTGTGTTATTCAGGCGCCAAATGACATGTTGAACCATGTTGGAGATAAAAAACAAAATGTGGCCAAAACGTGATATTATGACGTTATACGCCGTTCTGAGCCATGTTTGAACTTTCTATCACTTTTGGTTCCGATAATTCCGCTGACCATATTTGTGATATTCAGGCGCCAAATAACATGTTGGAGCAAGTCGGAGATAAAAAACAAAATGTGCCCAAAACGTGATATTATGACGTTATACGCCGTTCTGAGCCATGTTTGAACTTTCTATCACTTTTGGTTCCGATATTTCTGCTGACCATATTTGTGATATTTAGGAGCCTAATGACATGTTGAACCATGTTGGAGATAAAAAACAAAATGTGGCCAAAACGTGATATTATGACGTTATACGCCGTTCTGAGCCATGTTTGAACTTTCTAACACTTTTGGTTCCGATAATTCTGCTGACCATATTTGTGTTATTCAGGCGCCAAATGACATGTTGAACCATGTTGGAGATAAAAAACAAAATGTGCCCAAAACGTGATATTATGACGTTATACGCCGTTCTGAGCCATGTTTGAACTTTCTATCACTTTTGGTTCCGATATTTCTGCTGACCATATTTGTGATATTTAGGAGCCTAATGACATGTTGAACCATGTTGGAGATAAAAAACAAAATGTGCCCAAAACGTGATATTATGACGTTATACGCCGTTCTGAGCCATGTTTGAACTTTCTAACACTTTTGGTTCCGATAATTCTGCTGACCATATTTGTGTTATTCAGGCGCCAAATGACATGTTGAACCATGTTGGAGATAAAAAACAAAATGTGCCCAAAACGTAATATTATGACGTTATACGCCGTTCTGAGCCATGTTTGAACTTTCTATCACTTTTGGTTCCGATAATTCCGCTGACCATATTTGTGATATTCAGGCGCCAAATAACATGTTGGAGCAAGTCGGAGATAAAAAACAAAATGTGCCCAAAACGTGATATTATGACGTTATACGCCGTTCTGAGCCATGTTTGAACTTTCTATCACTTTTGGTTCCGATATTTCTGCTGACCATATTTGTGATATTTAGGAGCCTAATGACATGTTGAACCATGTTGGAGATAAAAAACAAAATGTGCTCAAAACGTGATATTATGACGTTATACGCCGTTCTGAGCCATGTTTGAACTTTCTAACACTTTTGGTTCCGATAATTCTGCTGACCATATTTGTGATATTTAGGAGCCAAATGACATGTTGAACCATGTTGGAGATAAAAAACAAAATGTGCCCAAAACGTGATATTATGACGTTATACGCCGTTCTGAGCCTTGTTTGAACTTTCTATCACTTTTGGTTCCGATAATTCTGCTGACCATATTTGTGATATTTAGGAGCCAAATGACATGTTGAACCATGTTGGAGATAAAAAACAAAATGTGCCCAAAACGTGATATTATGACGTTATACGCCGTTCTGAGCCATGTTTGAACTTTCTATCACTTTTGGTTCCGATATTTCTGCTGACCATATTTGTGATATTTAGGAGCCTAATGACATGTTGAACCATGTTGGAGATAAAAAACAAAATGTGCCCAAAACGTGATATTATGACGTTATACGCCGTTCTGAGCCATGTTTGAACTTTCTATCACTTTTGGTTCCGATAATTCTGCTGACCATATTTGTGTTATTCAGGCGCCAAATGACATGATGAACCATGTTGGAGATAAAAAACAAAATATGCCCAAAACGTTATATTATGACGTTATACGCCGTTCTGAGCCATGTTTGAACTTTCTATCACTTTTGGTTCCGATAATTCTGCTGACCATATTTGTGATATTTAGGAGCCAAATGACATGTTGAACCATGTTGGAGATAAAAAACAAAATGTGCCCAAAACGTGATATTATGACGTTATACGCCGTTCTGAGCCATGTTTGAACTTTCTATCACTTTTGGTTCCGATAATTCTGCTGACCATATTTGTGATATTTAGGAGCCAAATGACATGTTGAACCATGTTGGAGATAAAAAACAAAATGTGCCCAAAACGTGATATTATGACGTTATACGCCGTTCTGAGCCATGTTTGAACTTTCTAACACTTTTGGTTCCGATAATTCTGCTGACCATATTTGTGTTATTCAGGCGCCAAATGACATGTTGAACCATGTTGGAGATAAAAAACAAAATGTGCCCAAAACGTAATATTATGACGTTATACGCCGTTCTGAGCCATGTTTGAACTTTCTATCACTTTTGGTTCCGATAATTCCGCTGACCATATTTGTGATATTCAGGCGCCAAATAACATGTTGGAGCAAGTCGGAGATAAAAAACAAAATGTGCCCAAAACGTGATATTATGACGTTATACGCCGTTCTGAGCCATGTTTGAACTTTCTATCACTTTTGGTTCCGATATTTCTGCTGACCATATTTGTGATATTTAGGAGCCTAATGACATGTTGAACCATGTTGGAGATAAAAAACAAAATGTGCCCAAAACGTGATATTATGACGTTATACGCCGTTCTGAGCCATGTTTGAACTTTCTAACACTTTTGGTTCCGATAATTCTGCTGACCATATTTGTGTTATTCAGGCGCTAAATGACATGTTGAACCATGTTGGAGAAAAAAAACAAAATGTGCCCAAAACGTGATATTATGACGTTATACGCCGTTCTGAGCCATGTTTGAACTTTCTATCACTTTTGGTTCCGATAATTCTGCTGACCATATTTGTGATATTTAGGAGCCAAATGACATGTTGAACCATGTTGGAGATAAAAAACAAAATGTGCCCAAAACGTGATATTATGACGTTATACGCCGTTCTGAGCCTTGTTTGAACTTTCTATCACTTTTGGTTCCGATAATTCTGCTGACCATATTTGTGATATT
The DNA here is from genome assembly GCF_036711975.1 of Onthophagus taurus. Lineage (NCBI taxonomy): Eukaryota > Metazoa > Arthropoda > Insecta > Coleoptera > Scarabaeidae > Onthophagus > Onthophagus taurus. Next base: position 21,525,165 of record NC_091966.1, read on the forward strand.
TAGGAGCCAAATGACATGTTGAACCATGTTGGAGATAAAAAACAAAATGTGCCCAAAACGTGATATTATGACGTTATACGCCGTTCTGAGCCATGTTTGAACTTTCTATCACTTTTGGTTCCGATAATTCTGCTGACCATATTTGTGATATTCAGGCGCCAAATAACATGTTGGAGCAAGTCGGAGATAAAAAACAAAATGTGCCCAAAACGTGATATTATGACGTTATACGCCGTTCTGATCCATGTTTGAACTTTCTATCACTTTTGGTTCCGATAATTCTGCTGACCATATTTGTGTTATTCAGGCGCCAAATGACATGTTGAACCATGTTGGAGATAAAAAACAAAATGTGCCCAAAACATGATATTATGACGTTATACGCCGTTCTGGGCCATGTTTGAACTTTCTATCACTTTTGGTTACGATAATTCTGCTGACCATATTTGTGATATTCAGGCGCCAAATAACATGTTGGAGCAAGTCGGAGATAAAAAACAAAATGTGCCCAAAACGTGATATTATGACGTTATACGCCGTTCTGAGTCATGTTTGAACTTTCTATCACTTTTGGTTCCGATAATTCTGTTGACCCTATTTGTGATATTCAGGCGCCAAATAACATGTTGGAGCAAGTCGGAGATAAAAAACAAAATGTGCCCAAAACGTGATATTATGACGTTATACGCCGTTCTGAGCCATGTTTGAACTTTCTATCACTTTTGGTTCCGATAATTCTGCTGACCATATTTGTGTTATTCAGGCGCCAAATGACATGATGAACCATGTTGGAGATAAAAAACAAAATATGCCCAAAACGTTATATTATGACGTTAGACGCCGTTCTGAGCCATGTTTGAACTTTCTATCACTTTTGGTTCCGATAATTCTGCTGACCATATTTGTGATATTCAGGTACCAAATAACATGTTGGAGCAAGTCGGAGATAAAAAACAAAATGTGCCCAAAACGTGATATTATGACGTTATACGCCGTTCTGAGCCATGTTTGAACTTTCTATCACTTTTGGTTCCGATAATTCTGCTGACCATATTTGTGATATTTAGGAGCCAAATGACATGTTGAACCATGTTGGAGATAAAAAACAAAATGTGCCCAAAACGTGATATTATGACGTTATACGCCGTTCTGAGCCATGTTTGAACTTTCTATCACTTTTGGTTCCGATAATTCTGCTGACCATATTTGTGATATTCAGGCGCCAAATAACATGTTGGAGCAAGTCGGAGATAAAAAACAAAATGTGCCCGAAACGTGATATTATGACGTTATACGCCGTTCTGAGCCATGTTTGAACTTTCTATCACTTTTGGTTCCGATATTTCTGCTGACCATATTTGTGATATTTAGGAGCCTAATGACATGTTGAACCATGTTGGAGATAAAAAACAAAATGTGCCCAAAACGTGATATTATGACGTTATACGCCGTTCTGAGCCATGTTTGAACTTTCTAACACTTATGGTTCCGATAATTCTGCTGACCATATTTGTGTTATTCAGGCGCCAAATGGCATGTTGAACCATGTTGGAGATAAAAAACAAAATGTGCCCAAAACGTGATATTATGACGTTATACGCCGTTCTGAGCCATGTTTGAACTTTCTATCACTTTTGGTTCCGATAATTCTGCTGACCATATTTGTGATATTCAGGCGCCAAATAACATGTTGGAGCAAGTCGGAGATAAAAAACAAAATGTGCCCAAAACGTGATATTATGACGTTATACGCCGTTCTGAGCCATGTTTGAACTTTCTATCACTTTTGGTTCCGATAATTCTGCTGACCATATTTGTGATATTTAGGAGCCAAATGACATGTTGAACCATGTTGGAGATAAAAAACAAAATGTGCCCAAAACGTGATATTATGACGTTATACGCCGTTCTGAGCCTTGTTTGAACTTTCTATCACTTTTGGTTCCGATAATTCTGCTGACCATATTTGTGATATTTAGGAGCCAAATGACATGTTGAACCATGTTGGAGATAAAAAACAAAATGTGCCCAAAACGTGATATTATGACGTTATACGCCGTTCTGAGCCATGTTTGAACTTTCTATCACTTTTGGTTCCGATAATTCTGCTGACCATATTTGTGATATTCAGGCGCCAAATAACATGTTGGAGCAAGTCGGAGATAAAAAACAAAATGTGCCCAAAACGTGATATTATGACGTTATACGCCGTTCTGAGCCATGTTTGAACTTTCTATCACTTTTGGTTCCGATATTTCTGCTGACCATATTTGTGATATTTAGGAGCCTAATGACATGTTGAACCATGTTGGAGATAAAAAACAAATTGTGCCCAAAACGTGATATTATGACGTTATACGCCGTTCTGAGCCATGTTTGAACTTTCTAACACTTATGGTTCCGATAATTCTGCTGACCATATTTGTGTTATTCAGGCGCCAAATGACATGTTGAACTATGTTGGAGATAAAAAACAAAATGTGCCCAAAACGTGATATTATGACGTTATACGCCGTTCTGAGCCATGTTTGAACTTTCTATCACTTTTGGTTCCGATAATTCTGCTGACCATATTTGTGATATTCAGGCGCCAAATAACATGTTGGAGCAAGTCGGAGATAAAAAACAAAATGTGCCCAAAACGTGATATTATGACGTTATACGCCGTTCTGAGCCATGTTTGAACTTTCTATCACTTTTGGTTCCGATAATTCCGCTGACCATATTTGTGATATTCAGGCGCCAAATAACATGTTGGAGCAAGTCGGAGATAAAAAACAAAATGTGCCCAAAACGTGATATTATGACGTTATACGCCGTTCTGAGCCATGTTTGAACTTTCTATCACTTTTGGTTCCGATATTTCTGCTGACCATATTTGTGATATTTAGGAGCCTAATGACATGTTGAACCATGTTGGAGATAAAAAACAAAATGTGCCCAAAACGTGATATTATGACGTTATACGCCGTTCTGAGCCATGTTTGAACTTTCTAACACTTTTGGTTCCGATAATTCTGCTGACCATATTTGTGTTATTCAGGCGCTAAATGACATGTTGAACCATGTTGGAGAAAAAAAACAAAATGTGCCCAAAACGTGATATTATGACGTTATACGCCGTTCTGAGCCATGTTTGAACTTTCTATCACTTTTGGTTCCGATAATTCTGCTGACCATATTTGTGATATTTAGGAGCCAAATGACATGTTGAACCATGTTGGAGATAAAAAACAAAATGTGCCCAAAACGTGATATTATGACGTTATACGCCGTTCTGAGCCTTGTTTGAACTTTCTATCACTTTTGGTTCCGATAATTCTGCTGACCATATTTGTGATATTTAGGAGCCAAATGACATGTTGAACCATGTTGGAGATAAAAAACAAAATGTGCCCAAAACGTGATATTATGACGTTATACGCCGTTCTGAGCCATGTTTGAACTTTCTAACACTTATGGTTCCGATAATTCTGCTGACCATATTTGTGTTATTCAGGCGCCAAATGACATGTTGAACTATGTTGGAGATAAAAAACAAAATGTGCCCAAAACGTGATATTATGACGTTATACGCCGTTCTGAGCCATGTTTGAACTTTCTATCACTTTTGGTTCCGATAATTCTGCTGACCATATTTGTGATATTCAGGCGCCAAATAACATGTTGGAGCAAGTCGGAGATAAAAAACAAAATGTGCCCAAAACGTGATATTATGACGTTATACGCCGTTCTGAGCCATGTTTGAACTTTCTATCACTTTTGGTTCCGATAATTCTGTTGACCATATTTGTGATATTCAGGCGCCAAATAACATGTTGGAGCAAGTCGGAGATAAAAAACAAAATGTGCCCAAAACGTGATATTATGACGTTATACGCCGTTCTGAGCCATGTTTGAACTTTCTATCACTTTTGGTTCCGATATTTCTGCTGACCATATTTGTGATATTTAGGAGCCTAATGACATGTTGAACCATGTTGGAGATAAAAAACAAAATGTGCCCAAAACGTGATATTATGACGTTATACGCCGTTCTGAGCCATGTTTGAACTTTCTAACACTTTTGGTTCCGATAATTCTGCTGACCATATTTGTGTTATTCAGGCGCTAAATGACATGTTGAACCATGTTGGAGAAAAAAAACAAAATGTGCCCAAAACGTGATATTATGACGTTATACGCCGTTCTGAGCCATGTTTGAACTTTCTATCACTTTTGGTTCCGATAATTCTGCTGACCATATTTGTGATATTTAGGAGCCAAATGACATGTTGAACCATGTTGGAGATAAAAAACAAAATGTGCCCAAAACGTGATATTATGACGTTATACGCCGTTCTGAGCCTTGTTTGAACTTTCTATCACTTTTGGTTCCGATAATTCTGCTGACCATATTTGTGATATTTAGGAGCCAAATGACATGTTGAACCATGTTGGAGATAAAAAACAAAATGTGCCCAAAACGTGATATTATGACGTTATACGCCGTTCTGAGCCATGTTTGAACTTTCTAACACTTATGGTTCCGATAATTCTGCTGACCATATTTGTGTTATTCAGGCGCCAAATGACATGTTGAACTATGTTGGAGATAAAAAACAAAATGTGCCCAAAACGTGATATTATGACGTTATACGCCGTTCTGAGCCATGTTTGAACTTTCTATCACTTTTGGTTCCGATAATTCTGCTGACCATATTTGTGATATTCAGGCGCCAAATAACATGTTGGAGCAAGTCGGAGATAAAAAACAAAATGTGCCCAAAACGTGATATTATGACGTTATACGCCGTTCTGAGCCATGTTTGAACTTTCTATCACTTTTGGTTCCGATAATTCTGCTGACCATATTTGTGTTATTCAGGCGCCAAATGACATGTTGAACCATGTTGGAGATAAAAAACAAAATGTGCCCAAAACGTGATATTATGACGTTATACGCCGTTCTGAGCCATGTTTGAACTTTCTATCACTTTTGGTTTCGATAATTCTGCTGACCATATTTGTGATATTTAGGAGCCAAATGACATGTTGAACCATGTTGGAGATAAAAAACAAAATGTGCCCAAAACGTGATATTATGACGTTATACGCCGTTCTGAGCCATGTTTGAACTTTCTATCACTTTTGGTTCCGATATTTCTGCTGACCATATTTGTGATATTTAGGAGCCTAATGACATGTTGAACCATGTTGGAGATAAAAAACAAAATGTGCCCAAAACGTGATATTATGACGTTATACGCCGTTCTGAGCCATGTTTGAACTTTCTATCACTTTTGGTTCCGATAATTCTGCTGACCATATTTGTGTTATTCAGGCGCCAAATGACATGTTGAACCATGTTGGAGATAAAAAACAAAATGTGCCCAAAACGTGATATTATGACGTTATACGCCGTTCTGAGCCATGTTTGAACTTTCTATCACTTTTGGTTCCGATAATTCTGCTGACCATATTTGTGTTATTCAGGCGCCAAATGACATGTTGAACCATGTTGGAGATAAAAAACAAAATGTGCCCAAAACGTGATATTATGACGTTATACGCCGTTCTGAGCCATGTTTGAACTTTCTATCACTTTTGGTTCCGATAATTCTGCTGACCATATTTGTGATATTTAGGAGCCAAATGACATGTTGAACCATGTTGGAGATAAAAAACAAAATGTGCCCAAAACGTGATATTATGACGTTATACGCCGTTCTGAGCCATGTTTGAACTTTCTATCACTTTTGGTTCCGATATTTCTGCTGACCATATTTGTGATATTTAGGAGCCTAATGACATGTTGAACCATGTTGGAGATAAAAAACAAAATGTGCCCAAAACGTGATATTATGACGTTATACGCCGTTCTGAGCCATGTTTGAACTTTCTATCACTTTTTGTTCCGATAATTCTGCTGACCATATTTGTGTTATTCAGGCGCCAAATGACATGTTGAACCATGTTGGAGATAAAAAACAAAATGTGCCCAAAACGTGATATTATGACGTTATACGCCGTTCTGAGCCATGTTTGAACTTTCTATCACTTTTGGTTCCGATAATTCTGCTGACCATATTTGTGTTATTCTGGCGCCAAATGACATGATGAACCATGTTGGAGATAAAAAACAAAATATGCCCAAAACGTTATATTATGACGTTATACGCCGTTCTGAGCCATGTTTGAACTTTCTATCACTTTTGGTTCCGATAATTCTGCTGACCATATTTGTGATATTTAGGAGCCAAATGACATGTTGAACCATGTTGGAGATAAAAAACAAAATGTGCCCAAAACGTGATATTATGACGTTATACGCCGTTCTGAGCCATGTTTGAACTTTCCATCACTTTTGGTTCCGATAATTCTGCTGACCATATTTGTGATATTTAGGAGCCAAATGACATGTTGAACCATGTTGGAGATAAAAAACAAAATGTGCCCAAAACGTGATATTATGACGTTATACGCCGTTCTGAGCCATGTTTGAACTTTCTATCACTTTTGGTTCCTATAATTCTGTTGACCATATTTGTGATATTCAGAGGCCAAATGTCATCTTGGAGCATGTTGGAGATAAAAAACAAAATGTGCCCAAAACGTGATATTATGACGTTATACGCCGTTCTGAGCCATGTTTGAACTTTCTATCACTTTTGGTTCCGATAATTCTGTCGACCATATATGTGATGTTCAGGCGCCAAATGTAACATTGGAGCATGTTAGAGTTAAAAAACAAAATGTGCCGAAAACGTGATATTATGGCGTTATACGCCGTTCTGAGCCATGTTTGAACTTTCTATCACTTTTGGTTCCGATAATTCTGTGGACCATATTTGTGATATTCAGGGGCCAAACGTCATCTTGGAGCATGTTGGAGATAAAAAACAAAATGTACCCAAAACGTGATATTATGACGTTATACGCCGTTCTGAGCCATGTTTGAACTTTCTATCACTTTTGGTTCCGATAATTCTGTTGACCATATTTGTGATATTCAGGCGCCAATTGTCATCTTGGAGCATGTTGGAGATAAAAAACAATATGTGCCCAAAACGTGATATCATGACGTTATACGCCGTTCTGAGCCATGTTTGAACTTTCTATCACTTTTGGTTCCGATAATTCTGTCGACCATATATGTGATGTTCAGCCGCTAAATGTAACATTGGAGCATGTTAGAGATAAAAAACAAAATGTGCCCAAAACGTGATATTATGACGTTATACGCCGTTCTGAGCCATGTTTGAACTTTCTATCACTTTTGGTTCCGATAATTCTGTTGACCATATTTGTGATATTCAGGGGCCAAACGTCATCTTGGAGCATGTTGGAGATAAAAAACAAAATGTGCCCAAAACGTAATATTATGACGTTATACGCCGTTCTGAGCCATGTTTGAACTTTCTATCACTTTTGGTTCCGATATTTCTGCTGACCATATTTGTGATATTTAGGAGCCTAATGACATGTTGAACCATGTTGGAGATAAAAAACAAAATGTGCCCAAAACGTGATATTATGACGTTATACGCCGTTCTGAGCCATGTTTGAACTTTCTAACACTTTTGGTTCCGATAATTCTGCTGACCATATTTGTGTTATTCAGGCGCTAAATGACATGTTGAACCATGTTGGAGAAAAAAAACAAAATGTGCCCAAAACGTGATATTATGACGTTATACGCCGTTCTGAGCCATGTTTGAACTTTCTATCACTTTTGGTTCCGATAATTCTGCTGACCATATTTGTGATATTTAGGAGCCAAATGACATGTTGAACCATGTTGGAGATAAAAAACAAAATGTGCCCAAAACGTGATATTATGACGTTATACGCCGTTCTGAGCCTTGTTTGAACTTTCTATCACTTTTGGTTCCGATAATTCTGCTGACCATATTTGTGATATTTAGGAGCCAAATGACATGTTGAACCATGTTGGAGATAAAAAACAAAATGTGCCCAAAACGTGATATTATGACGTTATACGCCGTTCTGAGCCATGTTTGAACTTTCTAACACTTATGGTTCCGATAATTCTGCTGACCATATTTGTGTTATTCAGGCGCCAAATGACATGTTGAACTATGTTGGAGATAAAAAACAAAATGTGCCCAAAACGTGATATTATGACGTTATACGCCGTTCTGAGCCATGTTTGAACTTTCTATCACTTTTGGTTCCGATAATTCTGCTGACCATATTTGTGATATTCAGGCGCCAAATAACATGTTGGAGCAAGTCGGAGATAAAAAACAAAATGTGCCCAAAACGTGATATTATGACGTTATACGCCGTTCTGAGCCATGTTTGAACTTTCTATCACTTTTGGTTCCGATAATTCTGCTGACCATATTTGTGTTATTCAGGCGCCAAATGACATGTTGAACCATGTTGGAGATAAAAAACAAAATGTGCCCAAAACGTGATATTATGACGTTATACGCCGTTCTGAGCCATGTTTGAACTTTCTATCACTTTTGGTTTCGATAATTCTGCTGACCATATTTGTGATATTTAGGAGCCAAATGACATGTTGAACCATGTTGGAGATAAAAAACAAAATGTGCCCAAAACGTGATATTATGACGTTATACGCCGTTCTGAGCCATGTTTGAACTTTCTATCACTTTTGGTTCCGATATTTCTGCTGACCATATTTGTGATATTTAGGAGCCTAATGACATGTTGAACCATGTTGGAGATAAAAAACAAAATGTGCCCAAAACGTGATATTATGACGTTATACGCCGTTCTGAGCCATGTTTGAACTTTCTATCACTTTTGGTTCCGATAATTCTGCTGACCATATTTGTGTTATTCAGGCGCCAAATGACATGTTGAACCATGTTGGAGATAAAAAACAAAATGTGCCCAAAACGTGATATTATGACGTTATACGCCGTTCTGAGCCATGTTTGAACTTTCTATCACTTTTGGTTCCGATAATTCTGCTGACCATATTTGTGTTATTCAGGCGCCAAATGACATGTTGAACCATGTTGGAGATAAAAAACAAAATGTGCCCAAAACGTGATATTATGACGTTATACGCCGTTCTGAGCCATGTTTGAACTTTCTATCACTTTTGGTTCCGATAATTCTGCTGACCATATTTGTGATATTTAGGAGCCAAATGACATGTTGAACCATGTTGGAGATAAAAAACAAAATGTGCCCAAAACGTGATATTATGACGTTATACGCCGTTCTGAGCCATGTTTGAACTTTCTATCACTTTTGGTTCCGATATTTCTGCTGACCATATTTGTGATATTTAGGAGCCTAATGACATGTTGAACCATGTTGGAGATAAAAAACAAAATGTGCCCAAAACGTGATATTATGACGTTATACGCCGTTCTGAGCCATGTTTGAACTTTCTATCACTTTTGGTTCCGATAATTCTGCTGACCATATTTGTGTTATTCAGGCGCCAAATGACATGTTGAACCATGTTGGAGATAAAAAACAAAATGTGCCCAAAACGTGATATTATGACGTTATACGCCGTTCTGAGCCATGTTTGAACTTTCTATCACTTTTGGTTCCGATAATTCTGCTGACCATATTTGTGTTATTCTGGCGCCAAATGACATGATGAACCATGTTGGAGATAAAAAACAAAATATGCCCAAAACGTTATATTATGACGTTATACGCCGTTCTGAGCCATGTTTGAACTTTCTATCACTTTTGGTTCCGATAATTCTGCTGACCATATTTGTGATATTTAGGAGCCAAATGACATGTTGAACCATGTTGGAGATAAAAAACAAAATGTGCCCAAAACGTGATATTATGACGTTATACGCCGTTCTGAGCCATGTTTGAACTTTCTATCACTTTTGGTTCCTATAATTCTGTTGACCATATTTGTGATATTCAGAGGCCAAATGTCATCTTGGAGCATGTTGGAGATAAAAAACAAAATGTGCCCAAAACGTGATATTATGACGTTATACGCCGTTCTGAGCCATGTTTGAACTTTCTATCACTTTTGGTTCCGATAATTCTGTCGACCATATATGTGATGTTCAGGCGCCAAATGTAACATTGGAGCATGTTAGAGTTAAAAAACAAAATGTGCCGAAAACGTGATATTATGGCGTTATACGCCGTTCTGAGCCATGTTTGAACTTTCTATCACTTTTGGTTCCGATAATTCTGTGGACCATATTTGTGATATTCAGGGGCCAAACGTCATCTTGGAGCATGTTGGAGATAAAAAACAAAATGTACCCAAAACGTGATATTATGACGTTATACGCCGTTCTGAGCCATGTTTGAACTTTCTATCACTTTTGGTTCCGATAATTCTGTTGACCATATTTGTGATATTCAGGCGCCAATTGTCATCTTGGAGCATGTTGGAGATAAAAAACAATATGTGCCCAAAACGTGATATCATGACGTTATACGCCGTTCTGAGCCATGTTTGAACTTTCTATCACTTTTGGTTCCGATAATTCTGTCGACCATATATGTGATGTTCAGCCGCTAAATGTAACATTGGAGCATGTTAGAGATAAAAAACAAAATGTGCCCAAAACGTGATATTATGACGTTATACGCCGTTCTGAGCCATGTTTGAACTTTCTATCACTTTTGGTTCCGATAATTCTGTTGACCATATTTGTGATATTCAGGGGCCAAACGTCATCTTGGAGCATGTTGGAGATAAAAAACAAAATGTGCCCAAAACGTAATATTATGACGTTATACGCCGTTCTGAGCCATGTTTGAACTTTCTATCACTTTTGGTTCCGATAATTATGTTGACCATATTTGTGATATTCAGGGGCCAAATGTCATCTTGGAGTATGTTGGAGATAAAAAACAAAATGTGCCCAAAACGTGATATTATGACGTTATACGCCGCTCTGAGCCATGTTTGAACTTTCTATCACCTTTGGTTCCGATAATTCTGTTGACCATATTTGTGATATTCAGGGGCCAAACGTCATCTTGGAGCATGTTGGAGATAAAAAACAAAATGTGCCCAAAACGTGATATTATGACGTTATACGCCGTTCTGGGCCATGTTTGAACTTTCTATCACTTTTGGTTCCGATAATTCTGTGGACCATATTTGTGATATTCAGGGGCCAAACGTCATCTTGGAGCATGTTGGAGATAACAAAACAAAATGTGCCCAAAACGTGATATTATGACGTTATACGCCGTTCTGAGCCATGTTTGAACTTTCTATCACTTTTGGTTCCGATAATTCTGTTGACCATATTTGTGATATTCAGGCGCCAATTGTCATCTTGGAGCATGTTGGAGATAAAAAACAATATGTGCCCAAAACGTGATATCATGACGTTATACGCCGTTCTGAGCCATGTTTGCACTTTCTATCACTTTTGGTTCCGATAATTCTGTCGACCATATATGTGATGTTCAGGCGCTAAATGTAACATTGGAGCATGTTAGAGATAAAAAACAAAATGTGCCCAAAACGTGATATTATGACGTTATACGCCGTTCTGAGCCATGTTTGAACTTTTTATCACTTTTGGTTCCGATAATTCTGTCGACCATATATGTGATGTTCAGGCGCCAAATGTCATCTTGGAGCATGTTGGAGATAAAAAACAAAATGTGCCCAAAACGTGATATTATGACGTTATACGCCGTTCTGAGCCATGTTTGAACTTTCTATCACTTTTGCTTCCGATAATTCTGTTGACCATATTTGTGATATTCAGGGGCCAAACGTCATCTTGGAGCATGTTGGAGATAAAAAACAAAATGTGCTCAAAACGTGATATTATGACGTTATACGCCGTTCTGAGCCATGTTTGAACTTTCTATCACTTTTGGTTCCGATAATTCTGTTGACCATATTTGTGATATTCAGGCGCCAAATGACTTCATGAAGCATGTTGGAGATAAAAAACAAAATGTGCCCAAAACGTGATGTTATGACGTTATACGCCGTTCTGAGCCATGTTTGAACTTTCTATCACTTTTGGTTCCGATAATTCTGTCGACCATATATGTGATGTTCAGGCGCCAAATGTAACATTGGAGCATGTTAGAGATAAAAAACAAAATGTGCCCAAAACGTGATATTATGGCGTTATACGGCGTTCTGAGCCATGTTTGAACTTTCTATCACTTTTGGTTCCGATAATTCTGTCGACCATATATGTGATGTTCAGGGGCCAAATGTCATCTTGGAGCATGTTGGAGATAAAAAACAAAATGTGCCCAAAACGTGATATTATGACGCTATGCGCCGTTCTGAGCCATGTTTGAACTTTCTATCACTTTTGGTTCCGATAATTCTGTTGACCATATTTGTGATATTCAGGGGCCAAATGTTATCTTGGGCATGTTGGAGATACAAAACAAAATGTGCCCAAAACGTGATATTATGGCGTTATACGGCGTTCTGAGCCATGTTTGAACTTTTTATCACTTTTGGTTCCGATAATTCTGTCGACCATATATGTGATGTTCAGGCGCCAAATGTCATCTTGGAGCATGTTGGAGATAAGAAACAAAATGTGCCCAAAACGTGATATTATGACGCTATACGCCGTTCTGAGCCATGTTTGAACTTTCTATCACTTTTGGTTCCGATAATTCTGTTGACCATATTTGTGATATTCAGGCGCCAAATGTCATCTTGGAGCATGTTGGAGATAAAAAACAAAATGTGCCCAAAACGTGATATTATGACGTTATACGCCGTTCTGAGCCATGTTTGAACTTTCTATCACTTTTGGTTCCGATAATTCTGTTGACCATATTTGTGATATTCAGGCGCCAATTGTCATCTTGGAGCATGTTGGAGATAAAAAACAATATGTGCCCAAAACGTGATATCATGACGTTATACGCCGTTCTGAGCCATGTTTGCACTTTCTATCACTTTTGGTTCCGATAATTCTGTCGACCATATATGTGATGTTCAGGCGCCAAATGTAACATTGGAGCATGTTAGAGATAAAAAACAAAATGTGCCCAAAACGTGATATTATGACGTTATACGCCGTTCTGGGCCATGTTTGAACTTTCTATCACTTTTGGTTCCGATAATTCTGTGGACCATATTTGTGATATTCAGGGGCCAAACGTCATCTTGGAGCATGTTGGAGATAACAAAACAAAATGTGCCCAAAACGTGATATTATGACGTTATACGCCGTTCTGAGCCATGTTTGAACTTTCTATCACTTTTGGTTCCGATAATTCTGTTGACCATATTTGTGATATTCAGGCGCCAATTGTCATCTTGGAGCATGTTGGAGATAAAAAACAATATGTGCCCAAAACGTGATATCATGACGTTATACGCCGTTCTGAGCCATGTTTGCACTTTCTATCACTTTTGGTTCCGATAATTCTGTCGACCATATATGTGATGTTCAGGCGCTAAATGTAACATTGGAGCATGTTAGAGATAAAAAACAAAATGTGCCCAAAACGTGATATTATGACGTTATACGCCGTTCTGAGCCATGTTTGAACTTTTTATCACTTTTGGTTCCGATAATTCTGTCGACCATATATGTGATGTTCAGGCGCCAAATGTCATCTTGGAGCATGTTGGAGATAAAAAACAAAATGTGCCCAAAACGTGATATCATGACGTTATACGCCGTTCTGAGCCATGTTTGCACTTTCTATCACTTTTGGTTCCGATAATTCTGTCGACCATATATGTGATGTTCAGGCGCTAAATGTAACATTGGAGCATGTTAGAGATAAAAAACAAAATGTGCCCAAAACGTGATATTATGACGTTATACGCCGTTCTGAGCCATGTTTGAACTTTTTATCACTTTTGGTTCCGATAATTCTGTCGACCATATATGTGATGTTCAGGCGCCAAATGTCATCTTGGAGCATGTTGGAGATAAAAAACAAAATGTGCCCAAAACGTGATATTATGACGTTATACGCCGTTCTGAGCCATGTTTGAACTTTCTATCACTTTTGCTTCCGATAATTCTGTTGACCATATTTGTGATATTCAGGGGCCAAACGTCATCTTGGAGCATGTTGGAGATAAAAAACAAAATGTGCTCAAAACGTGATATTATGACGTTATACGCCGTTCTGAGCCATGTTTGAACTTTCTATCACTTTTGGTTCCGATAATTCTGTTGACCATATTTGTGATATTCAGGGGCCAAATGTTATCTTGGGCATGTTGGAGATACAAAACAAAATGTGCCCAAAACGTGATATTATGGCGTTATACGGCGTTCTGAGCCATGTTTGAACTTTTTATCACTTTTGGTTCCGATAATTCTGTCGACCATATATGTGATGTTCAGGCGCCAAATGTCATCTTGGAGCATGTTGGAGATAAGAAACAAAATGTGCCCAAAACGTGATATTATGACGTTATACGCCGTTCTGAGCCATGTTTGAACTTTCTATCACTTTTGCTTCCGATAATTCTGTTGACCATATTTGTGATATTCAGGCGCCAAATGTCATCTTGGAGCATGTTGGAGATAAAAAACAAAATGTGCCCAAAACGTGATATTATGGCGTTATACGGCGTTCTGAGCCATGTTTGAACTTTTTATCACTTTTGGTTCCGATAATTCCGTCGACCATATATGTGATGTTCAGGCGCCAAATGTCATCTTGGAGCATGTTGGAGATAAAAAACAAAATGTGCCCAAAACGTGATATTATGACGTTATACGCCGTTCTGAGCCATGTTTGAACTTTCTATCACTTTTGCTTCCGATAATTCTGTTGACCATATTTGTGATATTCAGGGGCCAAACGTCATCTTGGAGCATGTTGGAGATAAAAAACAAAATGTGCTCAAAACGTAATATTATGACGTTATACGCCGTTCTGAGCCATGTTTGAACTTTCTATCACTTTTGGTTCCGATAATTCTGTTGACCATATTTGTGATATTCAGGCGCCAAATGACTTCATGAAGCATGTTGGAGATAAAAAACAAAATGTGCCCAAAACGTGATGTTATGACGTTATACGCCGTTCTGAGCCATGTTTGAACTTTCTATCACTTTTGGTTCCGATAATTCTGTCGACCATATATGTGATGTTCAGGCGCCAAATGTAACATTGGAGCATGTTAGAGATAAAAAACAAAATGTGCCCAAAACGTGATATTATGGCGTTATACGGCGTTCTGAGCCATGTTTGAACTTTCTATCACTTTTGGTTCCGATAATTCTGTCGACCATATATGTGATGTTCAGGGGCCAAATGTCATCTTGGAGCATGTTGGAGATAAAAAACAAAATGTGCCCAAAACGTGATATTATGACGCTATACGCCGTTCTGAGCCATGTTTGAACTTTCTATCACTTTTGGTTCCGATAATTCTGTTGACCATATTTGTGATAATCAGGGGCCAAACGTCATCTTGGAGCATGTTGGAGATAAAAAACAAAATGTGCCCAAAACGTGATATTATGAGGTTATACGCCGCTCTGAGCCATGTTTGAACTTTCTATCACTTTTGGTTCCGATAATTCTGTTGACCATATTTGTGATATTCAGGCGCCAAATGTCATCTTGGAGCATGTTGGAGATAAAAAACAAAATGTGCCCAAAACGTGATATTATGACGCTATACACCGTTCTGAGCCATGTTTGAACTTTCTATCACTTTTGGTTCCGATAATTCTGTCGACCATATATGTGATGTTCAGGGGCCAAATGTCATCTTGGAGCATGTTGGAGATAAAAAACAAAATGTGCCCAAAACGTGATATTATGACGCTATACGCCGTTCTGAGCCATGTTTGAACTTTCTATCACTTTTGGTTCCGATAATTCTGTTGACCATATTTGTGATAATCAGGGGCCAAACGTCATCTTGGAGCATGTTGGAGATAAAAAACAAAATGTGCCCAAAACGTGATATTATGAGGTTATACGCCGCTCTGAGCCATGTTTGAACTTTCTATCACTTTTGGTTCCGATAATTCTGTTGACCATATTTGTGATATTCAGGCGCCAAATGTCATCTTGGAGCATGTTGGAGATAAAAAACAAAATGTGCCCAAAACGTGATATTATGACGCTATACACCGTTCTGAGCCATGTTTGAACTTTCTATCACTTTTGGTTCCGATAATTCTGTCGACCATATATGTGATGTTCAGGGGCCAAATGTCATCTTGGAGCATGTTGGAGATAAAAAACAAAATGTGCCCAAAACGTGATATTATGACGCTATACGCCGTTCTGAGCCATGTTTGAACTTTCTATCACTTTCGGTTCCGATAATTCTGTTGACCATATTTGTGATATTCAGGCGCCAAACGTCATCTTGGAGCATGTTGGAGATAAAAAACAAAATGTGCCCAAAACGTGATATTATGACTTTATACGCCGTTCTGAGCCATGTTTGAACTTTCTATCACTTTTGGTTCCGATAATTCTGTTGACCATATTTGTGATATTCAGGGGCCAAACGTCATCTTGGAGCATGTTGGAGATAAAAAACAAAATGTGCCCAAAACGTAATATTACGACGTTATACTCCGTTCTGAGCCATGTTTGAACTTTCTATCACTTTTGGTTCCGATAATTCTGTTGACCATATTTGTGATATTCAGGGTCAAACGTCATCTTGGAGCATGTTGGAGATAAAAAACAAAATGTTCCCAAAACGTGATATTATGACGTTATACGCCGTTCTGAGCCATGTTTGAACTTTCTATCACTTTTGGTTCCGATAATTCTGTTGACCATATTTGTGATATTCAGGCGCCAAATGACTTCTTGGAGCATGTCGGAGATAAAAAACAAAATGTGCCCAAAACGTGATATTATGACGTTATACGCCGTTCTGAGCCATGTATGAACTTTCTATCACTTTTGGTTCCGATAATTCTGTGGACCATATTTGTGATAATCAGGGGCCAAACGTCATCTTGGAGCATGTTGGAGATAAAAAACAAAATGTGCACAAAACGTGATATTATGACTTTATACGCCGTTCTGAGCCATGTTTGAACTTTCTATCACTTTTGGTTCCGATAATTCTGTCGACCATATATGTGATGTTCAGGCGCTAAATGTAACATTGGAGCATGTTAGAGATAAAAAACAAAATGTGCCCAAAACGTGATATTATGACGTTATACGCCGTTCTGAGCCATGTTTGAACTTTTTATCACTTTTGGTTCCGATAATTCTGTCGACCATATATGTGATGTTCAGGCGCCAAATGTCATCTTGGAGCATGTTGGAGATAAAAAACAAAATGTGCCCAAAACGTGATATCATGACGTTATACGCCGTTCTGAGCCATGTTTGCACTTTCTATCACTTTTGGTTCCGATAATTCTGTCGACCATATATGTGATGTTCAGGCGCTAAATGTAACATTGGAGCATGTTAGAGATAAAAAACAAAATGTGCCCAAAACGTGATATTATGACGTTATACGCCGTTCTGAGCCATGTTTGAACTTTTTATCACTTTTGGTTCCGATAATTCTGTCGACCATATATGTGATGTTCAGGCGCCAAATGTCATCTTGGAGCATGTTGGAGATAAAAAACAAAATGTGCCCAAAACGTGATATTATGACGTTATACGCCGTTCTGAGCCATGTTTGAACTTTCTATCACTTTTGCTTCCGATAATTCTGTTGACCATATTTGTGATATTCAGGGGCCAAACGTCATCTTGGAGCATGTTGGAGATAAAAAACAAAATGTGCTCAAAACGTGATATTATGACGTTATACGCCGTTCTGAGCCATGTTTGAACTTTCTATCACTTTTGGTTCCGATAATTCTGTTGACCATATTTGTGATATTCAGGGGCCAAATGTTATCTTGGGCATGTTGGAGATACAAAACAAAATGTGCCCAAAACGTGATATTATGGCGTTATACGGCGTTCTGAGCCATGTTTGAACTTTTTATCACTTTTGGTTCCGATAATTCTGTCGACCATATATGTGATGTTCAGGCGCCAAATGTCATCTTGGAGCATGTTGGAGATAAGAAACAAAATGTGCCCAAAACGTGATATTATGACGTTATACGCCGTTCTGAGCCATGTTTGAACTTTCTATCACTTTTGCTTCCGATAATTCTGTTGACCATATTTGTGATATTCAGGCGCCAAATGTCATCTTGGAGCATGTTGGAGATAAAAAACAAAATGTGCCCAAAACGTGATATTATGGCGTTATACGGCGTTCTGAGCCATGTTTGAACTTTTTATCACTTTTGGTTCCGATAATTCCGTCGACCATATATGTGATGTTCAGGCGCCAAATGTCATCTTGGAGCATGTTGGAGATAAAAAACAAAATGTGCCCAAAACGTGATATTATGACGTTATACGCCGTTCTGAGCCATGTTTGAACTTTCTATCACTTTTGCTTCCGATAATTCTGTTGACCATATTTGTGATATTCAGGGGCCAAACGTCATCTTGGAGCATGTTGGAGATAAAAAACAAAATGTGCTCAAAACGTAATATTATGACGTTATACGCCGTTCTGAGCCATGTTTGAACTTTCTATCACTTTTGGTTCCGATAATTCTGTTGACCATATTTGTGATATTCAGGCGCCAAATGACTTCATGAAGCATGTTGGAGATAAAAAACAAAATGTGCCCAAAACGTGATGTTATGACGTTATACGCCGTTCTGAGCCATGTTTGAACTTTCTATCACTTTTGGTTCCGATAATTCTGTCGACCATATATGTGATGTTCAGGCGCCAAATGTAACATTGGAGCATGTTAGAGATAAAAAACAAAATGTGCCCAAAACGTGATATTATGGCGTTATACGGCGTTCTGAGCCATGTTTGAACTTTCTATCACTTTTGGTTCCGATAATTCTGTCGACCATATATGTGATGTTCAGGGGCCAAATGTCATCTTGGAGCATGTTGGAGATAAAAAACAAAATGTGCCCAAAACGTGATATTATGACGCTATACGCCGTTCTGAGCCATGTTTGAACTTTCTATCACTTTTGGTTCCGATAATTCTGTTGACCATATTTGTGATAATCAGGGGCCAAACGTCATCTTGGAGCATGTTGGAGATAAAAAACAAAATGTGCCCAAAACGTGATATTATGAGGTTATACGCCGCTCTGAGCCATGTTTGAACTTTCTATCACTTTTGGTTCCGATAATTCTGTTGACCATATTTGTGATATTCAGGCGCCAAATGTCATCTTGGAGCATGTTGGAGATAAAAAACAAAATGTGCCCAAAACGTGATATTATGACGCTATACACCGTTCTGAGCCATGTTTGAACTTTCTATCACTTTTGGTTCCGATAATTCTGTCGACCATATATGTGATGTTCAGGGGCCAAATGTCATCTTGGAGCATGTTGGAGATAAAAAACAAAATGTGCCCAAAACGTGATATTATGACGCTATACGCCGTTCTGAGCCATGTTTGAACTTTCTATCACTTTTGGTTCCGATAATTCTGTTGACCATATTTGTGATAATCAGGGGCCAAACGTCATCTTGGAGCATGTTGGAGATAAAAAACAAAATGTGCCCAAAACGTGATATTATGAGGTTATACGCCGCTCTGAGCCATGTTTGAACTTTCTATCACTTTTGGTTCCGATAATTCTGTTGACCATATTTGTGATATTCAGGCGCCAAATGTCATCTTGGAGCATGTTGGAGATAAAAAACAAAATGTGCCCAAAACGTGATATTATGACGCTATACACCGTTCTGAGCCATGTTTGAACTTTCTATCACTTTTGGTTCCGATAATTCTGTCGACCATATATGTGATGTTCAGGGGCCAAATGTCATCTTGGAGCATGTTGGAGATAAAAAACAAAATGTGCCCAAAACGTGATATTATGACTTTATACGCCGTTCTGAGCCATGTTTGAACTTTCTATCACTTTTGGTTCCGATAATTCTGTTGACCATATTTGTGATATTCAGGGGCCAAACGTCATCTTGGAGCATGTTGGAGATAAAAAACAAAATGTGCCCAAAACGTAATATTACGACGTTATACTCCGTTCTGAGCCATGTTTGAACTTTCTATCACTTTTGGTTCCGATAATTCTGTTGACCATATTTGTGATATTCAGGGTCAAACGTCATCTTGGAGCATGTTGGAGATAAAAAACAAAATGTTCCCAAAACGTGATATTATGACGTTATACGCCGTTCTGAGCCATGTTTGAACTTTCTATCACTTTTGGTTCCGATAATTCTGTTGACCATATTTGTGATATTCAGGCGCCAAATGACTTCTTGGAGCATGTCGGAGATAAAAAACAAAATGTGCCCAAAACGTGATATTATGACGTTATACGCCGTTCTGAGCCATGTATGAACTTTCTATCACTTTTGGTTCCGATAATTCTGTGGACCATATTTGTGATAATCAGGGGCCAAACGTCATCTTGGAGCATGTTGGAGATAAAAAACAAAATGTGCACAAAACGTGATATTATGACTTTATACGCCGTTCTGAGCCATGTTTGAACTTTCTATCACTTTTGGTTCCGATAATTCTGTTGACCATATTTGTGATATTCAGGGGCCAAACGTCATCTGGAGCATGTTGGAGATAAAAAACAAAATGTGCCCAAAACGTGATATTATGACGTTATACGCCGTTCTGAGCCATGTTTGAACTTTCTATCACTTTTGGTTCCGATAATTCTGTCGACCATATATGTGATGTTCAGGCGCCAAATGTAACATTGGAGCATCTTAGAGTTAAAAAACAAAATGTGCCGAAAACGTGCTATTATGGCGTTATACGCCGTTCTGAGCCATGTTTGAACTTTCTATCACTTTTGGTTCCGATAATTCTGTGGACCATATTTGTGATATTCAGGGGCCAAACGTCATCTTGGAGCATGTTGGAGATAAAAAACAAAATGTGCCCAAAACGTGATATTATGACGTTATACGCCGTTCTGAGCCATGTTTGAACTTTCTATCACTTTTGGTTCCGATAATTCTGTTGACCATATTTGTGATATTCAGGGGCCAAACGTCATCTTGGAGCATGTTGGAGATAAAAAACAAAATGTGCCCAAAACGTAATATTATGACGTTATACGCCGTTCTGAGCCATGTTTGAACTTTCTATCACTTTTGGTTCCGATAATTATGTTGACCATATTTGTGATATTCAGGGGCCATATGTCATCTTGGAGTATGTTGGAGATAAAAAACAAAATGTGCCCAAAACGTAATATTATGACGTTATACGCCGTTCTGAGCCATGTTTGAACTTTCTATCACTTTTGGTTCCGATAATTATGTTGACCATATTTGTGATATTCAGGGGCCAAATGTCATCTTGGAGTATGTTGGAGATAAAAAACAAAATGTGCCCAAAACGTGATATTATGACGTTATACGCCACTCTGAGCCATGTTTGAACTTTCTATCACTTTTGGTTCCGATAATTCTGTTGACCATATTTGTGATATTCAGGGGCCAAACGTCATCTTGGAGCATGTTGGAGATAAAAAACAAAATGTGCCCAAAACGTGATATTATGACGTTATACGCCGTTCTGGGCCATGTTTGAACTTTCTATCACTTTTGGTTCCGATAATTCTGTGGACCATATTTGTGATATTCAGGGGCCAAACGTCATCTTGGAGCATGTTGGAGATAACAAAACAAAATGTGCCCAAAACGTGATATTATGACATTATACGCCGTTCTGAGCCATGTTTGAACTTTCTATCACTTTTGGTTCCGATAATTCTGTTGACCATATTTGTGATATTCAGGCGCCAATTGTCATCTTGGAGCATGTTGGAGATAAAAAACAATATGTGCCCAAAACGTGATATCATGACGTTATACGCCGTTCTGAGCCATGTTTGAACTTTCTATCACTTTTGGTTCCGGTAATTCTGTCGACCATATATGTGATGTTCAGGCGCCAAATGTCATCTTGGAGCATGTTGGAGATAAAAAACAAAATGTGCCCAAAACGTGATATTATGACGTTATACGCCGTTCTGAGCCATGTTTGAACTTTCTATCACTTTTGGTTCCGATAATTCTGTTGACCATATTTGTGATATTCAGGGGCCAAACGTCATCTTGGAGCATGTTGGAGATAAAAAACAAAATGTGCTCAAAACGTAATATTATGACGTTATACGCCGTTCTGAGCCATGTTTGAACTTTCTATCACTTTTGGTTCCGATAATTCTGTTGACCATATTTGTGATATTCAGGCGCCAAATGACTTCATGAAGCATGTTGGAGATAAAAAACAAAATGTGCCCAAAACGTGATATTATGGCGTTATACGGCGTTCTGAGCCATGTTTGAACTTTCTATCACTTTTGGTTCCGATAATTCTGTTGACCATATTTGTGATATTCAGGGGCCAAACGTCATCTTGGAGCATGTTGGAGATAAAAAACAAAATGTGCCCAAAACGTGATATTATGACGTTATACGCCGTTCTGGGCCATGTTTGAACTTTCTATCACTTTTGGTTCCGATAATTCTGTGGACCATATTTGTGATATTCAGGGGCCAAACGTCATCTTGGAGCATGTTGGAGATAACAAAACAAAATGTGCCCAAAACGTGATATTATGACATTATACGCCGTTCTGAGCCATGTTTGAACTTTCTATCACTTTTGGTTCCGATAATTCTGTTGACCATATTTGTGATATCCAGGCGCCAAATGTCGTCTTGGAGCATGTTAGAGATAAAAACCAAATGTGCCCAAAACGTGATATTATGGCGTTATACGGCGTTCTGAGCAATGTTTGAACTTTCTATCACTTTTGGTTCCGATAATTCTGTTGACCATATATGTGATATTTAGGCGTCAAATGTCATCTTGGAGCATGTTGGAGATAAAAAACAAAATGTGCCCAAAACGTGATATTATGTCGTTATACGCCGTTCTGAGCCATGTTTGAACTTTCTATCACTTTTGGTTCCGATAATTCTGTTGACCATATTTGTGATATTCAGGCGCCAAATGACATCTTGGAGCATGTTGGAGAAAAAAAACAAAATGTGCCCAAAACGTGATATTGTGACGTTATACGCCGTTCTGAGCCATGTTTGAACTTTCTATCACTTTTGGTTCCGATAATTCTGTCGACCATATATGTGATATTCAGGGGCCAAATGTCATCTTGGAGCATGTTGGAGATTAAAAACAAAATGTGCACAAAACGTGATATTATGACGTTATACGCCGTTCTGAGCCATGTTTGAACTTTCTATCACTTTTGGTTCCGATAATTCTGTTGACCATATTTGCGATATTCAGGCGCCCAATGTCATCTTGGAGCATGTTGGAGATAAAAAATAAAATGTGCCCAAAACGTGATATTGTGACGTTATACGCCGTTCTGAGCCATGTTTGAACTTTCTATCACTTTTGGTTCCGATAATTCTGTCGACCATATATGTGATGATCATGCGCCAAATGTAACATTGGAGCATATTA
This sequence comes from Onthophagus taurus, assembly GCF_036711975.1. Lineage (NCBI taxonomy): Eukaryota > Metazoa > Arthropoda > Insecta > Coleoptera > Scarabaeidae > Onthophagus > Onthophagus taurus. The sequence continues at coordinate 21,548,601 of NC_091966.1, forward strand.
GAGATAAAAAACAAAATGTGCCCAAAACGTGATATTATGGCGTTATACGCCGTTCTGAGCCATGTTTGAACTTTCTATCACTTTTGGTTCCGATAATTCTGTCGACCATATATGTGATATTCAGGGGCCAAATGTCATCTTGGAGCATGTGGAGATAAAAAACAAAATGTGCCCAAAACGTGATATTATGACGTTATACGCCGTTCTGACCCATGTTTGAACTTTCTATCACTTTTGGTTCCGATAATTCTGTGGACCATATTTGTGATATTCAGGGGCCAAACGTCATCTTGGAGCATGTTGGAGATAAAAAACAAAATGTGCCCAAAACGTAATATTATGACGTTATACGCTGTTCTGAGCCATGTTTGAACTTTCTATCACTTTTGGTTCCGATAATTCTGTTGACCATATTTGTGATATTCAGGGGCCAAACGTCATCTTGGAGCATGTTGGAGATAAAAAACAAAATGTGCCCAAAACGTGATATTATGACGTTATACGCCGTTCTGAGCCATGTTTGAACTTTCTATCACTTTTGGTTCCGATAATGCTGTTGACCATATTTGTGATATTCAGGCGCCAAATGTCATCTTGGAGCATGTTGGAGATAAAAAACAAAATGTGCCCAAAACGTAATATTATGACGTTATACGCCGTTCTGAGCCATGTTTGAACTTTCTATCACTTTTGGTTCCAATAATTCTGTTGACCATATTTGTGATATTCAGGGGCCAAACGTCATCTTGGAGCATGTTGGAGATAAAAAACAAAATGTGCCCAAAACGTGATATTATGGCGTTATACGCCGTTCTGAGCCATGTTTGAACTTTCTATCACTTTTGGTTCCGATAATGCTGTTGACCATATTTGTGATATTCAGGCGCCAAATGTCATCTTGGAGCATGTTGGAGATAAAAAACAAAATGTGCCCAAAACGTAATATTATGACGTTATACGCCGTTCTGAGCCATGTTTGAACTTTCTATCACTTTTGGTTCCAATAATTCTGTTGACCATATTTGTGATATTCAGGGGCCAAACGTCATCTTGGAGCATGTTGGAGATAAAAAACAAAATGTGCCCAAAACGTGATATTATGACGTTATACGCCGTTCTGAGCCATGTTTGAACTTTCTATCACTTTTGGTTCCGATAATTCTGTTGACCATATTTGCGATATTCAGGCGCCCAATGTCATCTTGGAGCATGTTGGAGATAAAAAATAAAATGTGCCCAAAACGTGATATTGTGACGTTATACGCCGTTCTGAGCCATGTTTGAACTTTCTATCACTTTTGGTTCCGATAATTCTGTCGACCATATATGTGATATTCAGGGGCCAAATGTCATCTTGGAGCATGTGGAGATAAAAAACAAAATGTGCCCAAAACGTGATATTATGACGTTATACGCCGTTCTGACCCATGTTTGAACTTTCTATCACTTTTGGTTCCGATAATTCTGTGGACCATATTTGTGATATTCAGGGGCCAAACGTCATCTTGGAGCATGTTGGAGATAAAAAACAAAATGTGCCCAAAACGTAATATTATGACGTTATACGCGGTTCTGAGCCATGTTTGAACTTTCTATCACTTTTGGTTCCGATAATTCTGTTGACCATATTTGTGATATTCAGGGGCCAAACGTCATCTTGGAGCATGTTGGAGATAAAAAACAAAATGTGCCCAAAACGTGATATTATGACGTTATACGCCGTTCTGAGCCATGATTGAACTTTCTATCACTTTTGGTTCCGATAATTCTGTTGACCATATTTGTGATATTCAGGCGCCAAATGACATCTTGGATCATGTTGGAGATAAAAAACAAAATGTGCCCAAAACGTGATATTATGACGTTATACGCCGTTCTGAGCCATGTTTGAACTTTCTATCACTTTTGGTTCCGATAATTCTGTCGACCATATATGTGATATTCAGGGGCCAAATGTCATCTGGGAGCATGTTGGAGATAAAAAACAAAATGTGCCCAAAACGTGATATTATGGCGTTATACGCCGTTCTGAGCCATGTTTGAACTTTCTATCACTTTTGGATCCAATAATTCTGTTGACCATATTTGTGATATTCAGGGGCCAAACGTCATCTTGGAGCATGTTGGAGATAAAAAACAAAATGTGCCCAAAACGTGATATTATGGCGTTATACGCCGTTCTGAGCCATGTTTGAACTTTCTATCACTTTTGGTTCCGATAATGCTGTTGACCATATTTGTGATATTCAGGCGCCAAATGTCATCTTGGAGCATGTTGGAGATAAAAAACAAAATGTGCCCAAAACGTAATATTATGACGTTATACGCCGTTCTGAGCCATGTTTGAACTTTCTATCACTTTTGGTTCCAATAATTCTGTTGACCATATTTGTGATATTCAGGGGCCAAACGTCATCTTGGAGCATGTTGGAGATAAAAAACAAAATGTGCCCAAAACGTGATATTATGACGTTATACGCCGTTCTGAACCATGTTTGAACTTTCTATCACTTTTGGTTCCGATAATTCTGTCGACCATATATGTGATGTTCAGGCGCCAAATGACATGTTGGAGCATGTTGGAGATAAAAAAAAAATGTGCCCAAAACGTGATATTATGACGTTATACGCCGTTCTGAGCCATGTTTGAACTTTCTATCACTTTTGGTTCCGATAATTCTGTTGACCATATTTGTGATATCCAGGCGCCATATGTCATCTTGGAGCATGTTGGAGATAAAAACAAAATGTGCCCAAAACGTAATATTATGACGTTATACGCCGTTCTGAGCCATGTTTGAACTTTCTATCACTTTTGGTTCCGATAATTCTGTTGACCATATTTGTGATATTCAGGCGCCAAATGACAACTTGGAGCATGTTGGAGAAAAAAAACAAAATGTGCCCAAAACGTGATATTATGACGTTATACGCCGTTCTGAGCCATGTTTGAACTTTCTATCACTTTTGGTTCCGATAATTCTGTTGACCATATTTGTGATATTCAGGCGCCAAATGACATCTTGGAGCATGTTGGAGAAAAAAAATAAAATGTGCCCAAAACGTGATATTATGACGTTATACGCCGTTCTGAGCCATGTTTGAACTTTCTATCACTTTTGGTTCCGATAATTCTGTTGACCATATTTGTGATATTCAGGCGCCAAATGACATCTTGGATCATGTTGGAGATAAAAAACAAAATGTGCCCAAAACGTGATATTATGACGTTATACGCCGTTCTGAGCCATGTTTGAACTTTCTATCACTTTTGGTTCCGATAATTCTGTTGACCATATATGTGATGTTCAGGCGCCAAATGACATGTTGGAGCATGTTGGAGATAAAAAACAAAATGTGCCCAAAACGTGATATTATGACGTTATACGCCGTTCTGAGCCATGTTTGAACTTTCTATCACTTTTGGTTCCGATAATTCTGTTGACCATATTTGTGATATCCAGGCGCCAAATGTCATCTTGGAGCATGTTGGAGATAAAAAACAAAATGTGCCCAAAACGTAATATTATGACGTTATACGCCGTTCTGAGCCATGTTTGAACTTTCTATCACTTTTGGTTCCGATAATTCTGTTGACCATATTTGTGATATTCAGGCGCCAAATGACAACTTGGAGCATGTTGGAGAAAAAAAACAAAATGTGCCCAAAACGTGATATTATGACGTTATACGCCGTTCTGAGCCATGTTTGAACTTTCTATCACTTTTGGTTCCGATAATTCTGTTGACCATATTTGTGATATTCAGGCGCCAAATGACATCTTGGAGCATGTTGGAGAAAAAAAATAAAATGTGCCCAAAACGTGATATTATGACGTTATACGCCGTTCTGAGCCATGTTTGAACTTTCTATCACTTTTGGTTCCGATAATTCTGTCGACCATATATGTGATGTTCAGGCGCCAAATGACATGTTGGAGCATGTTGGAGATAAAAAACAAGATGTGCCCAAAACGTGATATTATGACGTTATACGCCGTTCTGAGCCATGTTTGAACTTTCTATCACTTTTGGTTCCGATAATTCTGTTGACCATATTTGTGATATCCAGGCGCCAAATGTCATCTTGGAGCATGTTGGAGATAAAAAACAAAATGTGCCCAAAACGTAATATTATGACGTTATACGCCGTTCTGAGCCATGTTTGAACTTTCTATCACTTTTGGTTCCGATAATTCTGTTGACCATATTTGTGATATTCAGGCGCCAAATGACATCTTGGAGCATGTTGGAGAAAAAAAACAAAATGTGCCCAAAACGTGATATTACGACGTTATACGCCGTTCTGAGCCATGTTTGAACTTTCTATTACTTTTGGTTCCGATAATTCTGTTGGCCATATTTGCGATATTCAGGCGCCCAATGTCATCTTGGAGCATGTTGGAGATAAAAAATAAAATGTGCCCAAAACGTGATATTGTGACGTTATACGCCGTTCTGAGCCATGTTTGAACTTTCTATCACTTTTGGTTCCGATAATTCTGTCGACCATATATGTGATGTTCATGCGCCAAATGTAACATTGGAGCATATTAGAGATAAAAAACAAAATGTGCCCAAAACGTGATATTATGACGTTATACGCCGTTCTGAGCCATGTTTGAACTTTCTATCACTTTTGGTTCCGATAATTCTGTTGGCCATATTTGCGATATTCAGGCGCCCAATGTCATCTTGGAGCATGTTGGAGATAAAAAATAAAATGTGCCCAAAACGTGATATCATGACGTTATACGCCGTTCTGAGCCATGTTTGCACTTTCTATCACTTTTGGTTCCGATAATTCTGTCGACCATATATGTGATGTTCAGGCGCCAAATGTCATCTTGGAGCATGTTGGAGATAAAAAACAAAATGTGCCCAAAACGTGATATTATGACGTTATACGCCGTTCTGAGCCATGTTTGAACTTTCTATCACTTTTGCTTCCGATAATTCTGTTGACCATATTTGTGATATTCAGGCGCCAAATGACTTCATGAAGCATGTTGGAGATAAAAAACAAAATGTGCCCAAAACGTGATGTTATGACGTTATACGCCGTTCTGAGCCATGTTTGAACTTTCTATCACTTTTGGTTCCGATAATTCTGTCGACCATATATGTGATGTTCAGGCGCCAAATGTAACATTGGAGCATGTTAGAGATAAAAAACAAAATGTGCCCAAAACGTGATATTATGGCGTTATACGGCGTTCTGAGCCATGTTTGAACTTTCTATCACTTTTGGTTCCGATAATTCTGTCGACCATATATGTGATGTTCAGGGGCCAAATGTCATCTTGGAGCATGTTGGAGATAAAAAACAAAATGTGCCCAAAACGTGATATTATGACGCTATGCGCCGTTCTGAGCCATGTTTGAACTTTCTATCACTTTTGGTTCCGATAATTCTGTTGACCATATTTGTGATATTCAGGGGCCAAATGTCATCTTGGGCATGTTGGAGATACAAAACAAAATGTGCCCAAAACGTGATATTATGGCGTTATGCGGCGTTCTGAGCCATGTTTGAACTTTTTATCACTTTTGGTTCCGATAATTCTGTGGACCATATTTGTGATATTCAGGGGCCAAACGTCATCTTGGAGCATGTTGGAGATAACAAAACAAAATGTGCCCAAAACGTGATATTATGACGTTATACGCCGTTCTGAGCAATGTTTGAACTTTCTATCACTTTTGGTTCCGATAATTCTGTCGACCATATATGTGATGTTCAGGCGCCAAATGTCATCTTGGAGCATGTTGGAGATAAAAAACAATATGTGCCCAAAACGTGATATCATGACGTTATACGCCGTTCTGAGCCATGTTTGCACTTTCTATCACTTTTGGTTCCGATAATTCTGTCGACCATATATGTGATGTTCAGGCGCCAAATGTCATCTTGGAGCATGTTGGAGATAAAAAACAAAATGTGCCCAAAACGTGATATTATGACGTTATACGCCGTTCTGAGCCATGTTTGAACTTTCTATCACTTTTGCTTCCGATAATTCTGTTGACCATATTTGTGATATTCAGGCGCCAAATGACTTCATGAAGCATGTTGGAGATAAAAAACAAAATGTGCCCAAAACGTGATGTTATGACGTTATACGCCGTTCTGAGCCATGTTTGAACTTTCTATCACTTTTGGTTCCGATAATTCTGTCGACCATATATGTGATGTTCAGGCGCCAAATGTAACATTGGAGCATGTTAGAGATAAAAAACAAAATGTGCCCAAAACGTGATATTATGGCGTTATACGGCGTTCTGAGCCATGTTTGAACTTTCTATCACTTTTGGTTCCGATAATTCTGTCGACCATATATGTGATGTTCAGGGGCCAAATGTCATCTTGGAGCATGTTGGAGATAAAAAACAAAATGTGCCCAAAACGTGATATTATGACGCTATGCGCCGTTCTGAGCCATGTTTGAACTTTCTATCACTTTTGGTTCCGATAATTCTGTTGACCATATTTGTGATATTCAGGGGCCAAATGTCATCTTGGGCATGTTGGAGATACAAAACAAAATGTGCCCAAAACGTGATATTATGGCGTTATGCGGCGTTCTGAGCCATGTTTGAACTTTTTATCACTTTTGGTTCCGATAATTCTGTCGACCATATATGTGATGTTCAGGCGCCAAATGTCATCTTGGAGCATGTTGGAGATAAAAAACAAAATGTGCCCAAAACGTGATATTATGACGTTATACGCCGTTCTGAGCCATGTTTGAACTTTCTATCACTTTTGCTTCCGATAATTCTGTTGACCATATTTGTGATATTCAGGCGCCAAATGTCATCTTGGAGCATGTTGGAGATAAAAAACAAAATGTGCCCAAAACGTGATATTATGGCGTTATACGGCGTTCTGAGCCATGTTTGAACTTTTTATCACTTTTGGTTCCGATAATTCTGTCGACCATATATGTGATGTTCAGGCGCCAAATGTCATCTTGGAGCATGTTGGAGATAAAAAACAAAATGTGCCCAAAACGTGATATTATGGCGTTATACGCCGTTCTGAGCCATGTTTGAACTTTCTATCACTTTTGGTTCCGATAATTCTGTGGACCATATTTGTGATATTCAGGGGCCAAACGTCATCTTGGAGCATGTTGGAGATAAAAAACAAAATGTGCCCAAAACGTGATATTATGACGTTATACGCCGTTCTGAGCCATGTTTGAACTTTCTATCACTTTTGGTTCCGATAATTCTGTTGACCATATTTGTGATATTCAGGCGCCAAATGACTTCTTGGAGCATGTCGGAGATAAAAAACAAAATGTGCCCAAAACGTGATATTATGACGTTATACGCCGTTCTGAGCCATGTTTGAACTTTCTATCACTTTTGGTTCCGATAATTCTGTTGACCATATTTGTGATATTCAGGGGCCAAACGTCATCTTGGAGCATGTTGGAGATAAAAAACAAAATGTGCCCAAAACGTGATATTATGACGTTATACACCGTTCTGGGCCATGTTTGAACTTTCTATCACTTTTGGTTCCGATAATTCTGTGGACCATATTTGTGATATTCAGGGGCCAAACGTCATCTTGGAGCATGTTGGAGATAAAAAACAAAATGTGCCCAAAACGTGATATTATGACGTTATACGCCGTTCTGAGCCATGTTTGAACTTTCTATCACTTTTGGTTCCGATAATTCTGTTGACCATATTTGTGATATTCAGGCGCCAATTGTCATCTTGGAGCATGTTGGAGATAAAAAACAAAATGTGCCCAAAACGTGATATTATGACGTTATACGCCGTGCTGAGCCATGTTTGAACTTTCTATCACTTTTGGTTCCGATAATTCTCTTGACCATATTTGTGATATTCAGGGGCCAAATGTCATCTTGGGCATGTTGGAGATACAAAACAAAATGTGCCCAAAACGTGATATTATGACGTTATACGCCGTTCTGAGCCATGTTTGAACTTTCTATCACTTTTGGTTCCGATAATTCTGTGGACCATATTTGTGATATTCAGGGGCCAAACGTCATGTTGGAGCATGTTGGAGATAAAAAACAAAATGTGCCCAAAACGTGATATTATGACGTTATACGGCGTTCTGAGCCATGTTTGAACTTTCTATCACTTTTGGTTCCGATAATTCTGTTGACCATATTTGTGATATTCAGGGGCCAAAGGTCATCTTGGAGTATGTTGGAGATAAAAAACAAAATGTGCCCAAAACGTGATATTATGACGTTTTACGCCGCTCTGAGCCATGTTTGAACTTTCTATCACTTTTGGTTCCGATAATTCTGTTGACCATATTTGTGATATTCAGGGGACAAACGTCATCTTGGAGCATGTTGGAGATAAAAAACAAAATGTGCTCAAAACGTAATATTATGCCGTTATACGCCGTTCTGAGCCATGTTTGAACTTTCTATCACTTTTGGTTCCGATAATTCTGTTGACCATATTTGTGATATTCAGGCGCCAAATGACTTCTTGGAGCATGTTGGAGATAAAAAACAAAATGTGCCCAAAACGTGATATTATGGCGTTATACGGCGTTCTGAGCCATGTTTGAACTTTTTATCACTTTTGGTTCCGATAATTCTGTCGACCATATATGTGATATTCAGGGGCCAAACGTCATCTTGGAGCATGTTGGAGATAAAAAACAAAATGTGCCCAAAACGTGATATTATGACGTTATACGCCGTTCTGGGCCATGTTTGAACTTTCTATCACTTTTGGTTCCGATAATTCTGTTGACCATATTTGTGATATTCAGGGGCCAAATGTCATCTTGGAGTATGTTGGAGATAAAAAACAAAATGTGCCCAAAACGTGATATTATGACGTTTTACGCCGCTCTGAGCCATGTTTGAACTTTCTATCACTTTTGGTTCCGATAATTCTGTTGACCATATTTGTGATATTCAGGGGCCAAACGTCATCTTGGAGCATGTTGGAGATAAAAAACAAAATGTGCTCAAAACGTAATATTATGACGTTATACGCCGTTCTGAGCCATGTTTGAACTTTCTATCACTTTTGGTTCCGATAATTCTGTTGACCATATTTGTGATATTCAGGCGCCAAATGACTTCTTGGAGCATGTTGGAGATAAAAAGCAAAATGTGCCCAAAACGTGATATTATGGCGTTATACGGTGTTCTGAGCCATGTTTGAACTTTTTATCACTTTTGGTTCCGATAATTCTGTCGACCATATATGTGATGTTCAGGCGCCAAATGTAACATTGGAGCATGTTGGAGATAAAAAACAAAATGTGCCCAAAACGTGATATTATGACGTTATACGCCGTTCTGAGCCATGTTTGAACTTTCTATCACTTTTGGTTCCTATAATTCTGTTGACCATATTTGTGATATTCAGAGGCCAAATGTCATCTTGGAGCATGTTGGAGATACAAAACAAAATGTGCCCAAAACGTGATATTATCACGTTATAGGCCGTTCTGAGCCATGTTTGAACTTTCTATCACTTTTGGTTCCGATAATTCTGTTGTCTATATTTGTGATATACAGGCCCCAAATGACATGTTGGAGCATGTTGGAGATAAAAAACAAAATGTGCCCAAAACGTGATATTATGGCGTTATACGCCGTTCTGAGCCATGTTTGAACTTTCTATCACTTTTGGTTCCGATAATTCTGTGGACCATATTTGTGATATTCAGGGGCCAAACGTCATCTTGGAGCATGTTGGAGATAAAAAACAAAATGTGCCCAAAACGTGATATTATGACGTTATACGCCGTTCTGAGCCATGTTTGAACTTTCTATCACTTTTGGTTCCGATAATTCTGTTGACCATATTTGTGATAATCAGGCGCCAAATGACTTCTTGGAGCATGTCGGAGATAAAAAACAAAATGTGCCCAAAACGTGATATTATGACGTTATACGCCGTTCTGAGCCATGTTTGAACTTTCTATCACTTTTGGTTCCGATAATTCTGTTGACCATATTTGTGATATTCAGGGGCCAAACGTCATCTTGGAGCATGTTGGAGATAAAAAACAAAATGTGCCCAAAACGTGATATTATGACGTTATACACCGTTCTGGGCCATGTTTGAACTTTCTATCACTTTTGGTTCCGATAATTCTGTGGACCATATTTGTGATATTCAGGGGCCAAACGTCATCTTGGAGCATGTTGGAGATAAAAAACAAAATGTGCCCAAAACGTGATATTATGACGTTATACGCCGTTCTGAGCCATGTTTGAACTTTCTATCACTTTTGGTTCCGATAATTCTGTTGACCATATTTGTGATATTCAGGCGCCAATTGTCATCTTGGAGCATGTTGGAGATAAAAAACAAAATGTGCCCAAAACGTGATATTATGACGTTATACGCCGTGCTGAGCCATGTTTGAACTTTCTATCACTTTTGGTTCCGATAATTCTCTTGACCATATTTGTGATATTCAGGGGCCAAATGTCATCTTGGGCATGTTGGAGATACAAAACAAAATGTGCCCAAAACGTGATATTATGACGTTATACGCCGTTCTGAGCCATGTTTGAACTTTCTATCACTTTTGGTTCCGATAATTCTGTGGACCATATTTGTGATATTCAGGGGCCAAACGTCATCTTGGAGCATGTTGGAGATAAAAAACAAAATGTGCCCAAAACGTGATATTATGACGTTATACGCCGTTCTGAGCCATGTTTGAACTTTCTATCACTTTTGGTTCCGATAATTCTGTTGACCATATTTGTGATAATCAGGCGCCAAATGACTTCTTGGAGCATGTCGGAGATAAAAAACAAAATGTGCCCAAAACGTGATATTATGACGTTATACGCCGTTCTGAGCCATGTTTGAACTTTCTATCACTTTTGGTTCCGATAATTCTGTTGACCATATTTGTGATATTCAGGGGCCAAACGTCATCTTGGAGCATGTTGGAGATAAAAAACAAAATGTGCCCAAAACGTGATATTATGACGTTATACACCGTTCTGGGCCATGTTTGAACTTTCTATCACTTTTGGTTCCGATAATTCTGTGGACCATATTTGTGATATTCAGGGGCCAAACGTCATCTTGGAGCATGTTGGAGATAAAAAACAAAATGTGCCCAAAACGTGATATTATGACGTTATACGCCGTTCTGAGCCATGTTTGAACTTTCTATCACTTTTGGTTCCGATAATTCTGTTGACCATATTTGTGATATTCAGGCGCCAATTGTCATCTTGGAGCATGTTGGAGATAAAAAACAAAATGTGCCCAAAACGTGATATTATGACGTTATACGCCGTGCTGAGCCATGTTTGAACTTTCTATCACTTTTGGTTCCGATAATTCTCTTGACCATATTTGTGATATTCAGGGGCCAAATGTCATCTTGGGCATGTTGGAGATACAAAACAAAATGTGCCCAAAACGTGATATTATGACGTTATACGCCGTTCTGAGCCATGTTTGAACTTTCTATCACTTTTGGTTCCGATAATTCTGTTGACCATATTTGTGATATTCAGGGGACAAACGTCATCTTGGAGCATGTTGGAGATAAAAAACAAAATGTGCCCAAAACGTGATATTATGACGTTATACGCCGTGCTGAGCCATGTTTGAACTTTCTATCACTTTTGGTTCCGATAATTCTCTTGACCATATTTGTGATATTCAGGGGCCAAAGGTCATCTTGGAGTATGTTGGAGATAAAAAACAAAATGTGCCCAAAACGTGATATTATGACGTTTTACGCCGCTCTGAGCCATGTTTGAACTTTCTATCACTTTTGGTTCCGATAATTCTGTTGACCATATTTGTGATATTCAGGGGACAAACGTCATCTTGGAGCATGTTGGAGATAAAAAACAAAATGTGCTCAAAACGTAATATTATGCCGTTATACGCCGTTCTGAGCCATGTTTGAACTTTCTATCACTTTTGGTTCCGATAATTCTGTTGACCATATTTGTGATATTCAGGCGCCAAATGACTTCTTGGAGCATGTTGGAGATAAAAAACAAAATGTGCCCAAAACGTGATATTATGGCGTTATACGGCGTTCTGAGCCATGTTTGAACTTTTTATCACTTTTGGTTCCGATAATTCTGTCGACCATATATGTGATATTCAGGGGCCAAACGTCATCTTGGAGCATGTTGGAGATAAAAAACAAAATGTGCCCAAAACGTGATATTATGACGTTATACGCCGTTCTGGGCCATGTTTGAACTTTCTATCACTTTTGGTTCCGATAATTCTGTTGACCATATTTGTGATATTCAGGGGCCAAATGTCATCTTGGAGTATGTTGGAGATAAAAAACAAAATGTGCCCAAAACGTGATATTATGACGTTTTACGCCGCTCTGAGCCATGTTTGAACTTTCTATCACTTTTGGTTCCGATAATTCTGTTGACCATATTTGTGATATTCAGGGGCCAAACGTCATCTTGGAGCATGTTGGAGATAAAAAACAAAATGTGCTCAAAACGTAATATTATGACGTTATACGCCGTTCTGAGCCATGTTTGAACTTTCTATCACTTTTGGTTCCGATAATTCTGTTGACCATATTTGTGATATTCAGGCGCCAAATGACTTCTTGGAGCATGTCGGAGATAAAAAACAAAATGTGCCCAAAACGTGATATTATGACGTTATACGCCGTTCTGAGCCATGTTTGAACTTTCTATCACTTTTGGTTCCGATAATTCTGTTGACCATATTTGTGATATTCAGGGGCCAAACGTCATCTTGGAGCATGTTGGAGATAAAAAACAAAATGTGCCCAAAACGTGATATTATGACGTTATACACCGTTCTGGGCCATGTTTGAACTTTCTATCACTTTTGGTTCCGATAATTCTGTGGACCATATTTGTGATATTCAGGGGCCAAACGTCATGTTGGAGCATGTTGGAGATAAAAAACAAAATGTGCCCAAAACGTGATATTATGACGTTATACGGCGTTCTGAGCCATGTTTGAACTTTCTATCACTTTTGGTTCCGATAATTCTGTTGACCATATTTGTGATATTCAGGGGCCAAAGGTCATCTTGGAGTATGTTGGAGATAAAAAACAAAATGTGCCCAAAACGTGATATTATGACGTTTTACGCCGCTCTGAGCCATGTTTGAACTTTCTATCACTTTTGGTTCCGATAATTCTGTTGACCATATTTGTGATATTCAGGGGACAAACGTCATCTTGGAGCATGTTGGAGATAAAAAACAAAATGTGCTCAAAACGTAATATTATGCCGTTATACGCCGTTCTGAGCCATGTTTGAACTTTCTATCACTTTTGGTTCCGATAATTCTGTTGACCATATTTGTGATATTCAGGCGCCAAATGACTTCTTGGAGCATGTTGGAGATAAAAAACAAAATGTGCCCAGAACGTGATATTATGGCGTTATACGGCGTTCTGAGCCATGTTTGAACTTTTTATCACTTTTGGTTCCGATAATTCTGTCGACCATATATGTGATATTCAGGGGCCAAACGTCATCTTGGAGCATGTTGGAGATAAAAAACAAAATGTGCCCAAAACGTGATATTATGACGTTATACGCCGTTCTGGGCCATGTTTGAACTTTCTATCACTTTTGGTTCCGATAATTCTGTTGACCATATTTGTGATATTCAGGGGCCAAATGTCATCTTGGAGTATGTTGGAGATAAAAAACAAAATGTGCCCAAAACGTGATATTATGACGTTTTACGCCGCTCTGAGCCATGTTTGAACTTTCTATCACTTTTGGTTCCGATAATTCTGTTGACCATATTTGTGATATTCAGGGGCCAAACGTCATCTTGGAGCATGTTGGAGATAAAAAACAAAATGTGCTCAAAACGTAATATTATGACGTTATACGCCGTTCTGAGCCATGTTTGAACTTTCTATCACTTTTGGTTCCGATAATTCTGTTGACCATATTTGTGATATTCAGGCGCCAAATGACTTCTTGGAGCATGTTGGAGATAAAAAACAAAATGTGCCCAAAACGTGATATTATGGCGTTATACGGTGTTCTGAGCCATGTTTGAACTTTTTATCACTTTTGGTTCCGATAATTCTGTCGACCATATATGTGATGTTCAGGCGCCAAATGTAACATTGGAGCATGTTGGAGATAAAAAACAAAATGTGCCCAAAACGTGATATTATGACGTTATACGCCGTTCTGAGCCATGTTTGAACTTTCTATCACTTTTGGTTCCTATAATTCTGTTGACCATATTTGTGATATTCAGAGGCCAAATGTCATCTTGGAGCATGTTGGAGATACAAAACAAAATGTGCCCAAAACGTGATATTATCACGTTATAGGCCGTTCTGAGCCATGTTTGAACTTTCTATCACTTTTGGTTCCGATAATTCTGTTGTCTATATTTGTGATATACAGGCCCCAAATGACATGTTGGAGCATGTTGGAGATAAAAAACAAAATGTGCCCAAAACGTGATATTATGACGTTATACGCCGTTCTGAGCCATGTTTGAACTTTCTATCACTTTTGATTCCGATAATTCAGTCGACCATATATGTGATGTTCAGGCGCCAAATGTAACATTGGAGCATGTTAGAGTTAAAAAACAAAATGTGCCGAAAACGTGATATTATGGCGTTATACGCCGTTCTGAGCCATGTTTGAACTTTCTATCACTTTTGGTTCCGATAATTCTGTGGACCATATTTGTGATATTCAGGGGCCAAACGTCATCTTGGAGCATGTTGGAGATAAAAAACAAAATGTACCCAAAACGTGATATTATGACGTTATACGCCGTTCTGAGCCATGTTTGAACTTTCTATCACTTTTGGTTCCGATAATTCTGTTGACCATATTTGTGATATTCAGGCGCCAATTGTCATCTTGGAGCATGTTGGAGATAAAAAACAATATGTGCCCAAAACGTGATATCATGACGTTATACGCCGTTCTGAGCCATGTTTGAACTTTCTATCACTTTTGGTTCCGATAATTCTGTCGACCATATATGTGATGTTCAGCCGCTAAATGTAACATTGGAGCATGTTAGAGATAAAAAACAAAATGTGCCCAAAACGTGATATTATGACGTTATACGCCGTTCTGAGCCATGTTTGAACTTTCTATCACTTTTGGTTCCGATAATTCTGTTGACCATATTTGTGATATTCAGGGGCCAAACGTCATCTTGGAGCATGTTGGAGATAAAAAACAAAATGTGCCCAAAACGTAATATTATGACGTTATACGCCGTTCTGAGCCATGTTTGAACTTTCTATCACTTTTGGTTCCGATAATTATGTTGACCATATTTGTGATATTCAGGGGCCAAATGTCATCTTGGAGTATGTTGGAGATAAAAAACAAAATGTGCCCAAAACGTGATATTATGACGTTATACGCCGCTCTGAGCCATGTTTGAACTTTCTATCACCTTTGGTTCCGATAATTCTGTTGACCATATTTGTGATATTCAGGGGCCAAACGTCATCTTGGAGCATGTTGGAGATAAAAAACAAAATGTGCCCAAAACGTGATATTATGACGTTATACGCCGTTCTGGGCCATGTTTGAACTTTCTATCACTTTTGGTTCCGATAATTCTGTGGACCATATTTGTGATATTCAGGGGCCAAACGTCATCTTGGAGCATGTTGGAGATAACAAAACAAAATGTGCCCAAAACGTGATATTATGACGTTATACGCCGTTCTGAGCCATGTTTGAACTTTCTATCACTTTTGGTTCCGATAATTCTGTTGACCATATTTGTGATATTCAGGCGCCAATTGTCATCTTGGAGCATGTTGGAGATAAAAAACAATATGTGCCCAAAACGTGATATCATGACGTTATACGCCGTTCTGAGCCATGTTTGCACTTTCTATCACTTTTGGTTCCGATAATTCTGTCGACCATATATGTGATGTTCAGGCGCTAAATGTAACATTGGAGCATGTTAGAGATAAAAAACAAAATGTGCCCAAAACGTGATATTATGACGTTATACGCCGTTCTGAGCCATGTTTGAACTTTTTATCACTTTTGGTTCCGATAATTCTGTCGACCATATATGTGATGTTCAGGCGCCAAATGTCATCTTGGAGCATGTTGGAGATAAAAAACAAAATGTGCCCAAAACGTGATATTATGACGTTATACGCCGTTCTGAGCCATGTTTGAACTTTCTATCACTTTTGCTTCCGATAATTCTGTTGACCATATTTGTGATATTCAGGGGCCAAACGTCATCTTGGAGCATGTTGGAGATAAAAAACAAAATGTGCTCAAAACGTGATATTATGATGTTATACGCCGTTCTGAGCCATGTTTGAACTTTCTATCACTTTTGGTTCCGATAATTCTGTTGACCATATTTGTGATATTCAGGCGCCAAATGACTTCATGAAGCATGTTGGAGATAAAAAACAAAATGTGCCCAAAACGTGATGTTATGACGTTATACGCCGTTCTGAGCCATGTTTGAACTTTCTATCACTTTTGGTTCCGATAATTCTGTCGACCATATATGTGATGTTCAGGCGCCAAATGTAACATTGGAGCATGTTAGAGATAAAAAACAAAATGTGCCCAAAACGTGATATTATGGCGTTATACGGCGTTCTGAGCCATGTTTGAACTTTCTATCACTTTTGGTTCCGATAATTCTGTCGACCATATATGTGATGTTCAGGGGCCAAATGTCATCTTGGAGCATGTTGGAGATAAAAAACAAAATGTGCCCAAAACGTGATATTATGACGCTATGCGCCGTTCTGAGCCATGTTTGAACTTTCTATCACTTTTGGTTCCGATAATTCTGTTGACCATATTTGTGATATTCAGGGGCCAAATGTCATCTTGGGCATGTTGGAGATACAAAACAAAATGTGCCCAAAACGTGATATTATGGCGTTATACGGCGTTCTGAGCCATGTTTGAACTTTTTATCACTTTTGGTTCCGATAATTCTGTCGACCATATATGTGATGTTCAGGCGCCAAATGTCATCTTGGAGCATGTTGGAGATAAGAAACAAAATGTGCCCAAAACGTGATATTATGACGTTATACGCCGTTCTGAGCCATGTTTGAACTTTCTATCACTTTTGCTTCCGATAATTCTGTTGACCATATTTGTGATATTCAGGGGCCAAATGTCATCTTGGGCATGTTGGAGATACAAAACAAAATGTGCCCAAAACGTGATATTATGGCGTTATACGGCGTTCTGAGCCATGTTTGAACTTTTTATCACTTTTGGTTCCGATAATTCTGTCGACCATATATGTGATGTTCAGGCGCCAAATGTCATCTTGGAGCATGTTGGAGATAAGAAACAAAATGTGCCCAAAACGTGATATTATGACGTTATACGCCGTTCTGAGCCATGTTTGAACTTTCTATCACTTTTGCTTCCGATAATTCTGTTGACCATATTTGTGATATTCAGGCGCCAAATGTCATCTTGGAGCATGTTGGAGATAAAAAACAAAATGTGCCCAAAACGTGATATTATGGCGTTATACGGCGTTCTGAGCCATGTTTGAACTTTTTATCACTTTTGGTTCCGATAATTCTGTCGACCATATATGTGACGTTCAGGCGCCAAATGTCATCTTGGAGCATGTTGGAGATAAAAAACAAAATGTGCCCAAAACGTGATATTATGACGTTATACGCCGTTCTGAGCCATGTTTGAACTTTCTATCACTTTTGCTTCCGATAATTCTGTTGACCATATTTGTGATATTCAGGGGCCAAACGTCATCTTGGAGCATGTTGGAGATAAAAAACAAAATGTGCTCAAAACGTAATATTATGACGTTATACGCCGTTCTGAGCCATGTTTGAACTTTCTATCACTTTTGGTTCCGATAATTCTGTTGACCATATTTGTGATATTCAGGCGCCAAATGACTTCATGAAGCATGTTGGAGATAAAAAACAAAATGTGCCCAAAACGTGATGTTATGACGTTATACGCCGTTCTGAGCCATGTTTGAACTTTCTATCACTTTTGGTTCCGATAATTCTGTCGACCATATATGTGATGTTCAGGCGCCAAATGTAACATTGGAGCATGTTAGAGATAAAAAACAAAATGTGCCCAAAACGTGATATTATGGCGTTATACGGCGTTCTGAGCCATGTTTGAACTTTCTATCACTTTTGGTTCCGATAATTCTGTCGACCATATATGTGATGTTCAGGGGCCAAATGTCATCTTGGAGCATGTTGGAGATAAAAAACAAAATGTGCCCAAAACGTGATATTATGACGCTATACGCCGTTCTGAGCCATGTTTGAACTTTCTATCACTTTTGGTTCCGATAATTCTGTTGACCATATTTGTGATAATCAGGGGCCAAACGTCATCTTGGAGCATGTTGGAGATAAAAAACAAAATGTGCCCAAAACGTGATATTATGAGGTTATACGCCGCTCTGAGCCATGTTTGAACTTTCTATCACTTTTGGTTCCGATAATTCTGTTGACCATATTTGTGATATTCAGGCGCCAAATGTCATCTTGGAGCATGTTGGAGATAAAAAACAAAATGTGCCCAAAACGTGATATTATGACGCTATACACCGTTCTGAGCCATGTTTGAACTTTCTATCACTTTTGGTTCCGATAATTCTGTCGACCATATATGTGATGTTCAGGGGCCAAATGTCATCTTGGAGCATGTTGGAGATAAAAAACAAAATGTGCCCAAAACGTGATATTATGACGCTATACGCCGTTCTGAGCCATGTTTGAACTTTCTATCACTTTTGGTTCCGATAATTCTGTTGACCATATTTGTGATATTCAGGCGCCAAATGACTTCATGAAGCATGTTGGAGATAAAAAACAAAATGTGCCCAAAACGTGATATTATGGCGTTATACGGCGTTCTGAGCCATGTTTGAACTTTCTATCACTTTTGGTTCCGATAATTCTGTCGACCATATATGTGATGTTCAGGGGCCAAATGTCATCTTGGAGCATGTTGGAGATAAAAAACAAAATGTGCCCAAAACGTGATATTATGACGCTATACGCCGTTCTGAGCCATGTTTGAACTTTCTATCACTTTTGGTTCCGATAATTCTGTCGACCATATCTGTGATGTTTGGGCGTCAAATGTCATCTTGGAGCATGTTGGAGATAAAAAACAAAATGTGCCCAAAACGTGATATTATGACGTCATACGCCGTTCTGAGCCATGTTTGAACTTTCTATCACTTTTGGTTCCGATAATTCTGTTGACCATATTTGTGATATCCAGGCGCCAAATGTCGTCTTGGAGCATGTTAGAGATAAAAACCAAATGTGCCCAAAACGTGATATTATGGCGTTATACGGCGTTCTGAGCAATGTTTGAACTTTCTATCACTTTTGGTTCCGATAATTCTGTTGACCATATATGTGATATTTAGGCGTCAAATGTCATCTTGGAGCATGTTGGAGATAAAAAACAAAATGTGCCCAAAATGTGATATTATGTCGTTATACGCCGTTCTGAGCCATGTTTGAACTTTCTATCACTTTTGGTTCCGATAATTCTGTTGACCATATTTGTGATATTCAGGCGCCAAATGACATCTTGGAGCATGTTGGAGAAAAAAAACAAAATGTGCCCAAAACGTGATATTGTGACGTTATACGCCGTTCTGAGCCATGTTTGAACTTTCTATCACTTTTGGTTCCGATAATTCTGTCGACCATATATGTGATATTCAGGGGCCCAATGTCATCTTGGAGCATGTTGGAGATAAAAAATAAAATGTGCCCAAAACGTGATATTGTGACGTTATACGCCGTTCTGAGCCATGTTTGAACTTTCTATCACTTTTGGTTCCGATAATTCTGTCGACCATATATGTGATGTTCATGCGCCAAATGTAACATTGGAGCATATTAGAGATAAAAAACAAAATGTGCCCAAAACGTGATATTATGGCGTTATACGCCGTTCTGAGCCATGTTTGAACTTTCTATCACTTTTGGTTCCGATAATTCTGTCGACCATATATGTGATATTCAGGGGCCAAATGTCATCTTGGAGCATGTGGAGATAAAAAACAAAATGTGCCCAAAACGTGATATTATGACGTTATACGCCGTTCTGACCCATGTTTGAACTTTCTATCACTTTTGGTTCCGATAATTCTGTGGACCATATTTGTGATATTCAGGGGCCAAACGTCATCTTGGAGCATGTTGGAGATAAAAAACAAAATGTTCCCAAAACGTAATATTATGACGTTATACGCTGTTCTGAGCCATGTTTGAACTTTCTATCACTTTTGGTTCCGATAATTCTGTTGACCATATTTGTGATATTCAGGGGCCAAACGTCATCTTGGAGCATGTTGGAGATAAAAAACAAAATGTGCCCAAAACGTGATATTATGACGTTATACGCCGTTCTGAGCCATGTTTGAACTTTCTATCACTTTTGGTTCCGATAATTCTGTTGACCATTTTTGTGATATTCAGGCGCCAAATGACATCTTGGATCATGTTGGAGATAAAAAACAAAATGTGCCCAAAACGTGATATTATGACGTTATACGCCGTTCTGAGCCATGTTTGAACTTTCTATCACTTTTGGTTCCGATAATTCTGTCGACCATATATGTGATATTCAGGGGCCAAATGTCATCTGGGAGCATGTTGGAGATAAAAAACAAAATGTGCCCAAAACGTGATATTATGGCGTTATACGCCGTTCTGAGCCATGTTTGAACTTTCTATCACTTTTGGTTCCGATAATGCTGTTGACCATATTTGTGATATTCAGGCGCCAAATGTCATCTTGGAGCATGTTGGAGATAAAAAACAAAATGTGCCCAAAACGTAATATTATGACGTTATACGCCGTTCTGAGCCATGTTTGAACTTTCTATCACTTTTGGTTCCAATAATTCTGTTGACCATATTTGTGATATTCAGGGGCCAAACGTCATCTTGGAGCATGTTGGAGATAAAAAACAAAATGTGCCCAAAACGTGATATTATGGCGTTATACGCCGTTCTGAGCCATGTTTGAACTTTCTATCACTTTTGGTTCCGATAATGCTGTTGACCATATTTGTGATATTCAGGCGCCAAATGTCATCTTGGAGCATGTTGGAGATAAAAAACAAAATGTGCCCAAAACGTAATATTATGACGTTATACGCCGTTCTGAGCCATGTTTGAACTTTCTATCACTTTTGGTTCCAATAATTCTGTTGACCATATTTGTGATATTCAGGGGCCAAACGTCATCTTGGAGCATGTTGGAGATAAAAAACAAAATGTGCCCAAAACGTGATATTATGACGTTATACGCCGTTCTGAGCCATGTTTGAACTTTCTATCACTTTTGGTTCCGATAATTCTGTTGACCATATTTGCGATATTCAGGCGCCCAATGTCATCTTGGAGCATGTTGGAGATAAAAAATAATATGTGCCCAAAACGTGATATTGTGACGTTATACGCCGTTCTGAGCCATGTTTGAACTTTCTATCACTTTTGGTTCCGATAATTCTGTCGACCATATATGTGATGTTCATGCGCCAAATGTAACATTGGAGCATATTAGAGATAAAAAACAAAATGTGCCCAAAACGTGATATTATGGCGTTATACGCCGTTCTGAGCCATGTTTGAAATTTCTATCACTTTTGGTTCCGATAATTCTGTCGACCATATATGTGATATTCAGGGGCCAAATGTCATCTTGGAGCATGTGGAGATAAAAAACAAAATGTGCCCAAAACGTGATATTATGACGTTATACGCCGTTCTGACCCATGTTTGAACTTTCTATCACTTTTGGTTCCGATAATTCTGTGGACCATATTTGTGATATTCAGGGGCCAAACGTCATCTTGGAGCATGTTGGAGATAAAAAACAAAATGTGCCCAAAACGTAATATTATGACGTTATACGCTGTTCTGAGCCATGTTTGAACTTTCTATCACTTTTGGTTCCGATAATTCTGTTGACCATATTTGTGATATCCAGGCGCCATATGTCATCTTGGAGCATGTTGGAGATAAAAAACAAAATGTGCCCAAAACGTAATATTATGACGTTATACGCCGTTCTGAGCCATGTTTGAACTTTCTATCACTTTTGGTTCCGATAATTCTGTTGACCATATTTGTGATATTCAGGCGCCAAATGACAACTTGGAGCATGTTGGAGAAAAAAAACAAAATGTGCCCAAAACGTGATATTATGACGTTATACGCCGTTCTGAGCCATGTTTGAACTTTCTATCACTTTTGGTTCCGATAATTCTGTTGACCATATTTGTGATATTCAGGCGCCAAATGACATCTTGGAGCATGTTGGAGAAAAAAAATAAAATGTGCCCAAAACGTGATATTATGACGTTATACGCCGTTCTGAGCCATGTTTGAACTTTCTATCACTTTTGGTTCCGATAATTCTGTTGACCATATTTGTGATATTCAGGCGCCAAATGACATCTTGGATCATGTTGGAGATAAAAAACAAAATGTGCCCAAAACGTGATATTATGACGTTATACGCCGTTCTGAGCCATGTTTGAACTTTCTATCACTTTTGGTTCCGATAATTCTGTCGACCATATATGTGATATTCAGGGGCCAAATGTCATCTGGGAGCATGTTGGAGATAAAAAACAAAATGTGCCCAAAACGTGATATTATGGCGTTATACGCCGTTCTGAGCCATGTTTGAACTTTCTATCACTTTTGGTTCCGATAATGCTGTTGACCATATTTGTGATATTCAGGCGCCAAATGTCATCTTGGAGCATGTTGGAGATAAAAAACAAAATGTGCCCAAAACGTAATATTATGACGTTATACGCCGTTCTGAGCCATGTTTGAACTTTCTATCACTTTTGGTTCCAATAATTCTGTTGACCATATTTGTGATATTCAGGGGCCAAACGTCATCTTGGAGCATGTTGGAGATAAAAAACAAAATGTGCCCAAAACGTGATATTATGACGTTATACGCCGTTCTGACCATGTTTGAACTTTCTATCACTTTTGGTTCCGATAATTCTGTCGACCATATATGTGATGTTCAGGCGCCAAATGACATGTTGGAGCATGTTGGAGATAAAAAACAAAATGTGCCCAAAACGTGATATTATGACGTTATACGCCGTTCTGAGCCATGTTTGAACTTTCTATCACTTTTGGTTCCGATAATTCTGTTGACCATATTTGTGATATCCAGGCGCCAAATGTCATCTTGGAGCATGTTGGAGATAAAAAACAAAATGTGCCCAAAACGTAATATTATGACGTTATACGCCGTTCTGAGCCATGTTTGAACTTTCTATCACTTTTGGTTCCGATAATTCTGTTGACCATATTTGTGATATTCAGGCGCCAAATGACAACTTGGAGCATGTTGGAGAAAAAAAACAAAATGTGCACAAAACGTGATATTATGACGTTATACGCCGTTCTGAGCCATGTTTGAACTTTCTATCACTTTTGGTTCCGATAATTCTGTTGACCATATTTGTGATATTCAGGCGCCAAATGACATCTTGGAGCATGTTGGAGAAAAAAAATAAAATGTGCCCAAAACGTGATATTATGACGTTATACGCCGTTCTGAGCCATGTTTGAACTTTCTATCACTTTTGGTTCCGATAATTCTGTCGACCATATATGTGATGTTCAGGCGCCAAATGACATGTTGGAGCATGTTGGAGATAAAAAACAAGATGTGCCCAAAACGTGATATTATGACGTTATACGCCGTTCTGAGCCATGTTTGAACTTTCTATCACTTTTGGTTCCGATAATTCTGTTGACCATATTTGTGATATCCAGGCGCCAAATGTCATCTTGGAGCATGTTGGAGATAAAAAACAAAATGTGCCCAAAACGTAATATTATGACGTTATACGCCGTTCTGAGCCATGTTTGAACTTTCTATCACTTTTGGTTCCGATAATGCTGTTGACCATATTTGTGATATTCAGGCGCCAAATGACATGTTGGAGCATGTTGGAGATAAAAACAAAATGTGCCCAAAACGTGATATTATGACGTTATACGCCGTTCTGAGCCATGTTTGAACTTTCTATCACTTTTGGTTCCGATAATTCTGTTGACCATATTTGTGATATTCAGGCGCCAAATGACATCTTGGAGCATGTTGGAGAAAAAAAATAAAATGTGCCCAAAACGTGATATTATGACGTTATACGCCGTTCTGAGCCATGTTTGAACTTTCTATCACTTTTGGTTCCGATAATTCTGTCGACCATATATGTGATGTTCAGGCGCCAAATGACATGTTGGAGCATGTTGGAGATAAAAAACAAAATGTGCCCAAAACGTGATATTATGACGTTATACGCCGTTCTGAGCCATGTTTGAACTTTCTATCACTTTTGGTTCCGATAATTCTGTTGACCATATTTGTGATATCCAGGCGCCAAATGTCATCTTGGAGCATGTTGGAGATAAAAAACAAAATGTGCCCAAAACGTAATATTATGACGTTATACGCCGTTCTGAGCCATGTTTGAACTTTCTATCACTTTTGGTTCCGATAATTCTGTTGACCATATTTGTGATATTCAGGCGCCAAATGACAACTTGGAGCATGTTGGAGAAAAAAAACAAAATGTGCCCAAAACGTGATATTATGACGTTATACGCCGTTCTGAGCCATGTTTGAACTTTCTATCACTTTTGGTTCCGATAATTCTGTTGACCATATTTGTGATATTCAGGCGCCAAATGACATCTTGGAGCATGTTGGAGAAAAAAAATAAAATGTGCCCAAAACGTGATATTATGACGTTATACGCCGTTCTGAGCCATGTTTGAACTTTCTATCACTTTTGGTTCCGATAATTCTGTTGACCATATATGTGATGTTCAGGCGCCAAATGTAACATTGGAGCATGTTAGAGATAAAAAACAAAATGTGCCCAAAACGTGATATTATGGCGTTATACGGCGTTCTGAGCCATGTTTGAACTTTCTATCACTTTTGGTTCCGATAATTCTGTCGACCATATATGTGATGTTCCGGCGCCAAATGTCATCTTGGAGCATGTTGGAGATAAAAAACAAAATGTGCCCAAAACGTGACATTATGACGTTATACGCCGTTCTGAGCCATGTTTGAACTTTCTATCACTTTTGGTTCCGATAATTCTGTCGACCATATATGTGATGTTCAGGTGCCAAATGTAACATTGGAGCATGTTAGAGATAAAAAACAAAATGTGCCGAAAACGTGATATGGCGTTATACGCCGTTCTGAGCCATGTTTGAACTTTCTATCACTTTTGGTTCCGATAATTCTGTTGACCATATTTGTGATATTCAGGGGCCAAATGTCATCTTGGAGCATGTTGGAGATAAAAAATAAAATGTGCTCAAAACGTAATATTATGACGTTATACGCCGTTCTGAGCCATGTTTGAACTTTCTATCACTTTTGGTTCCGATAATTCTGTCGACCATATATCTGATGTTCAGGCGCCAAATGTAACATTGGAGCATGTTAGAGATAAAAAACAAAATGTGCCCAAAACGTTATATTATGGCGTTATACGGCGTTCTGAGCCATGTTTGAACTTTCTATCACTTTTGGTTCCGATAATTCTGTCGACCATATATGTGATGTTCAGGCGCCAAATGTCATCTTGGAGCATGTTGGAGATAAAAAACAAAATGTGCCCAAAACGTGATATTATGGCGTTATACGCCGTTCTGGGCCATGTTTGAACTTTCTATCACTTTTGGTTCCGATAATTCTGTTGACCATATTTGTGATGTTCAGGCGCCAAATGTAACATTGGAGCATGTTAGAGATAAAAAACAAAATGTGCCCAAAACGTGATATTATGGCGTTATACGGCGTTCTGAGCCATGTTTGAACTTTCTATCACTTTTGGTTCCGATAATTCTGTCGACCATATATGTGATGTTCAGGCGCCAAATGTCATCTTGGAGCATGTTGGAGATAAAAAACAAAATGTGCCCAAAACGTGATATTATGGCGTTATACGCCGTTCTGGGCCATGTTTGAACTTTCTATCACTTTTGGTTCCGATAATTCTGTTGACCATATTTGTGATATTCAGGGGCCAAATGTCATCTTGGAGCATGTTGGAGATAAAAAATAAAATGTGCTCAAAACGTAATATTATGACGTTATACGCCGTTCTGAGCCATGTTTGAACTTTCTATCACTTTTGGTTCCGATAATTCTGTCGACCATATATCTGATGTTCAGGCGCCAAATGTAACATTGGAGCATGTTAGAGATAAAAAACAAAATGTGCCCAAAACGTTATATTATGGCGTTATACGGCGTTCTGAGCCATGTTTGAACTTTCTATCACTTTTGGTTCCGATAATTCTGTCGACCATATATGTGATGTTCAGGCGCCAAATGTCATCTTGGAGCATGTTGGAGATAAAAAACAAAATGTGCCCAAAACGTGATATTATGGCGTTATACGCCGTTCTGGGCCATGTTTGAACTTTCTATCACTTTTGGTTCCGATAATTCTGTTGACCATATTTGTGATGTTCAGGCGCCAAATGTAACATTGGAGCATGTTAGAGATAAAAAACAAAATGTGCCCAAAACGTGATATTATGGCGTTATACGGCGTTCTGAGCCATGTTTGAACTTTCTATCACTTTTGGTTCCGATAATTCTGTCGACCATATATGTGATGTTCAGGCGCCAAATGTCATCTTGGAGCATGTTGGAGATAAAAAACAAAATGTGCCCAAAACGTGATATTATGGCGTTATACGCCGTTCTGGGCCATGTTTGAACTTTCTATCACTTTTGGTTCCGATAATTCTGTTGACCATATTTGTGATATTCAGGCGCCAAATGACATGTTGGAGCATGTTGGAGATAAAAAACAAAATGTGCCCAAAACGTGATATTATGACGTTATACGCCGTTCTGAGCCATGTTTGAACTTTCTATCACTTTTGGTTCCCATAATTCTGTTGTCCATATTTGTGATATTCAGGCCCCAAATGACATGTTGGAGCATGTTGGAGATAAAAAACAAAATGTGCCCAAAACGTGATATTATGACGTTATACGCCGTTCTGAGCCATGTTTGAACTTTCTATCACTTTTGGTTCCCATAATTCTGTTGTCCATATTTGTGATATTCAGGCCCCAAATGACATGTTGGAGCATGTTGGAGATAAAAAACAAAATGTGCCGAAAACGTGATATTATGGCGTTATACGCCGTTCTGAGCCATGTTTGAACTTTCTATCACTTTTGGTTCCGATAATTCTGTTGACCATATATGTGATGTTCAGGCGCCAAATGACATGTTGGAGCATGTTGAAGATAAAAAACAAAATGTGCCCAAAACGTGATATTATGACGTTATACGCCGTTCTGAACCATGTTTGAACTTTCTATCACTTTTGGTTCCGATAATTCTCTTGACCATATTTGTGATATTCAGGGGCCAAACGTCATCTTGGAGCATGTTGGAGATAAAAAATAAAATGTGCTCAAAACGTAATATTATGACGTTATACGCCGTTCTGAGCCATGTTTGAACTTTCTATCACTTTTGGTTCCGATAATTCTGTTGACCATATATGTGATGTTCAGGCGCCAAATGACATGTTGGAGCATGTTGAAGATAAAAAACAAAATGTGCCCAAAACGTGATATTATGACGTTATACGCCGTTCTGAGCCATGTTTGAACTTTCTATCACTTTTGGTTCCGATAATTCTGTTGACCATATTTGTGATATTCAGGCGCCAAATGACATGTTGGAGCATGTTGGAGATAAAAAACAAAATGTGCCCAAAACGTGATATTATGACGTTATACGCCGTTCTGAGCCATGTTTGAACTTTCTATCACTTTTGGTTCCCATAATTCTGTTGTCCATATTTGTGATATTCAGGCCCCAAATGACATGTTGGAGCATGTTGGAGATAAAAAACAAAATGTGCCCAAAACGTGATATTATGACGTTATACGCCGTTCTGAGCCATGTTTGAACTTTCTATCACTTTTGGTTCCGATAATTCTGTCGACCATATATGTGCTGTTCAGGCGCCAAATGTAACATTGGAGCATGTTAGAGATAAAAAACAAAATGTGCCGAAAACGTGATATTATGGCGTTATACGCCGTTCTGAGCCATATTTGAACTTTCTATCACTTTTGGTTCCGATAATTCTGTTGACCATATATGTGATGTTCAGGCGCCAAATGACATGTTGGAGCATGTTGAAGATAAAAAACAAAATGTGCCCAAAACGTGATATTATGACGTTATACGCCGTTCTGAACCATGTTTGAACTTTCTATCACTTTTGGTTCCGATAATTCTCTTGACCATATTTGTGATATTCAGGGGCCAAACGTCATCTTGGAGCATGTTGGAGATAAAAAATAAAATGTGCTCAAAACGTAATATTATGACGTTATACGCCGTTCTGAGCCATGTTTGAACTTTCTATCACTTTTGGTTCCGATAATTCTGTTGACCATATATGTGATGTTCAGGCGCCAAATGACATGTTGGAGCATGTTGAAGATAAAAAACAAAATGTGCCCAAAACGTGATATTATGACGTTATACGCCGTTCTGAGCCATGTTTGAACTTTCTATCACTTTTGATTCCGATAATTCTCTTGACCATATTTGTGATATTCAGGTGCCAAATGTCATCTTGGAGCATGTTAGAGATACAAAACAAAATGTGCCCAAAATGTGATATTATGACGTTATACGCCGTTCTGAGCCATGTTTGAACTTTCTATCACTTTTGGTTCCGATAATTCTGTTGAGCATATTTGTGATATTCAGGGGCCAAACGTCATCTTGGAGAATGTTGGAGATAAAAAACAAAATGTGCCCAAAACGTGATATTATGACGTTATACGCCGTTCTGAGCCATGTTTGAACTTTCTATCACTTTTGGTTCCGATAATTCTCTTGACCATATTTGTGATATTCAGGGGCCAAACGTCATCTTGGAGCATGTTGGAGATAAAAAATAAAATGTGCTCAAAACGTAATATTATGACGTTATACGCCGTTCTGAGCCATGTTTGAACTTTCTATCACTTTTGGTTCCGATAATTCTGTTGACCATATATGTGATGTTCAGGCGCCAAATGACATGTTGGAGCATGTTGAAGATAAAAAACAAAATGTGCCCAAAACGTGATATTATGACGTTATACGCCGTTCTGAGCCATGTTTGAACTTTCTATCACTTTTGGTTCCGATAATTCTCTTGACCATATTTGTGATATTCAGGGGCCAAACGTCATCTTGGAGCATGTTGGAGATAAAAAATAAAATGTGCTCAAAACGTAATATTATGACGTTATACGCCGTTCTGAGCCATGTTTGAACTTTCTATCACTTTTGGTTCCGATAATTCTGTTGACCATATATGTGATGTTCAGGCGCCAAATGACATGTTGGAGCATGTTGAAGATAAAAAACAAAATGTGCTCAAAACGTAATATTATGACGTTATACGCCGTTCTGAGCCATGTTTGAACTTTCTATCACTTTTGGTTCCCATAATTCTGTTGTCCATATTTGTGATATTCAGGCCCCAAATGACATGTTGGAGCATGTTGGAGATAAAAAACAAAATGTGCCCAAAACGTGATATTATGACGTTATACGCCGTTCTGAGCCATGTTTGAACTTTCTATCACTTTTGGTTCCGATAATTCTGTCGACCATATATGTGCTGTTCAGGCGCCAAATGTAACATTGGAGCATGTTAGAGATAAAAAACAAAATGTGCCGAAAACGTGATATTATGGCGTTATACGCCGTTCTGAGCCATATTTGAACTTTCTATCACTTTTGGTTCCGATAATTCTGTTGACCATATATGTGATGTTCAGGCGCCAAATGACATGTTGGAGCATGTTGAAGATAAAAAACAAAATGTGCCCAAAACGTGATATTATGACGTTATACGCCGTTCTGAACCATGTTTGAACTTTCTATCACTTTTGGTTCCGATAATTCTCTTGACCATATTTGTGATATTCAGGGGCCAAACGTCATCTTGGAGCATGTTGGAGATAAAAAATAAAATGTGCTCAAAACGTAATATTATGACGTTATACGCCGTTCTGAGCCATGTTTGAACTTTCTATCACTTTTGGTTCCGATAATTCTGTTGACCATATATGTGATGTTCAGGCGCCAAATGACATGTTGGAGCATGTTGAAGATAAAAAACAAAATGTGCCCAAAACGTGATATTATGACGTTATACGCCGTTCTGAGCCATGTTTGAACTTTCTATCACTTTTGATTCCGATAATTCTCTTGACCATATTTGTGATATTCAGGTGCCAAATGTCATCTTGGAGCATGTTAGAGATACAAAACAAAATGTGCCCAAAATGTGATATTATGACGTTATACGCCGTTCTGAGCCATGTTTGAACTTTCTATCACTTTTGGTTCCGATAATTCTGTTGAGCATATTTGTGATATTCAGGGGCCAAACGTCATCTTGGAGAATGTTGGAGATAAAAAACAAAATGTGCCCAAAACGTGATATTATGACGTTATACGCCGTTCTGAGCCATGTTTGAACTTTCTATCACTTTTGGTTCCGATAATTCTCTTGACCATATTTGTGATATTCAGGGGCCAAACGTCATCTTGGAGCATGTTGGAGATAAAAAATAAAATGTGCTCAAAACGTAATATTATGACGTTATACGCCGTTCTGAGCCATGTTTGAACTTTCTATCACTTTTGGTTCCGATAATTCTGTTGACCATATATGTGATGTTCAGGCGCCAAATGACATGTTGGAGCATGTTGAAGATAAAAAACAAAATGTGCCCAAAACGTGATATTATGACGTTATACGCCGTTCTGAGCCATGTTTGAACTTTCTATCACTTTTGGTTCCGATAATTCTCTTGACCATATTTGTGATATTCAGGGGCCAAACGTCATCTTGGAGCATGTTGGAGATAAAAAATAAAATGTGCTCAAAACGTAATATTATGACGTTATACGCCGTTCTGAGCCATGTTTGAACTTTCTATCACTTTTGGTTCCGATAATTCTGTTGACCATATATGTGATGTTCAGGCGCCAAATGACATGTTGGAGCATGTTGAAGATAAAAAACAAAATGTGCCCAAAACGTGATATTATGACGTTATACGCCGTTCTGAGCCATGTTTGAACTTTCTATCACTTTTGGTTCCGATAATTCTTTTGACCATATTTGTGATATTCAGGGGCCAAACGTCATCTTGGAGCATGTTGGAGATAAAAAATAAAATGTGCTCAAAACGTAATATTATGACGTTATACGCCGTTCTGAGCCATGTTTGAACTTTCTATCACTTTTGGTTCCGATAATTCTGTTGACCATA
This sequence comes from Onthophagus taurus, assembly GCF_036711975.1. Classification (NCBI taxonomy): domain Eukaryota; kingdom Metazoa; phylum Arthropoda; class Insecta; order Coleoptera; family Scarabaeidae; genus Onthophagus; species Onthophagus taurus. Next base: position 21,580,006 of record NC_091966.1, read on the forward strand.
TATGTGATGTTCAGGCGCCAAATGACATGTTGGAGCATGTTGAAGATAAAAAACAAAATGTGCCCAAAACGTGATATTATGACGTTATACGGCGTTCTGAGGCATGTTTGAACTTTCTATCACTTTTGGTTCCGATAATTCTCTTGACCATATTTGTGATATTCAGGGGCCAAACGTCATCTTGGAGCATGTTGGAGATAAAAAACAAAATGTGCTCAAAACGTAATATTATGACGTTATACGCCGTTCTGAGCCATGTTTGAACTTTCTATCACTTTTGGTTCCGATAATTCTGTTGACCATATATGTGATGTTCAGGCGCCAAATAACATGTTGGAGCATGTTGAAGATAAAAAACAAAATGTGCCCAAAACGTGATATTATGACGTTATACGCCGTTCTGAGCCATGTTTGAACTTTCTATCACTTTCGGTTCCGATAATTCTCTTGACCATATTTGTGATATTCAGGGGCCAAACGTCATCTTGGAGCATGTTGGAGATAAAAAATAAAATGTGCTCAAAACGTAATATTATGACGTTATACGCCGTTCTGAGCCATGTTTGAACTTTCTATCACTTTTGGTTCCGATAATTCTGTTGACCATATATGTGATGTTCAGGCGCCAAATGACATGTTGGAGCATGTTGAAGATAAAAAACAAAATGTGCCCAAAACGTGATATTATGACGTTATACGGCGTTCTGAGGCATGTTTGAACTTTCTATCACTTTTGGTTCCGATAATTCTCTTGACCATATTTGTGATATTCAGGGGCCAAACGTCATCTTGGAGCATGTTGGAGATAAAAAACAAAATGTGCTCAAAACGTAATATTATGACGTTATACGCCGTTCTGAGCCATGTTTGAACTTTCTATCACTTTTGGTTCCGATAATTCTGTTGACCATATATGTGATGTTCAGGCGCCAAATAACATGTTGGAGCATGTTGAAGATAAAAAACAAAATGTGCCCAAAACGTGATATTATGACGTTATACGCCGTTCTGAGCCATGTTTGAACTTTCTATCACTTTCGGTTCCGATAATTCTCTTGACCATATTTGTGATATTCAGGGGCCAAATGTCATCTTGGAGCATGTTGGAGATACAAAACAAAATGTGCCCAAAACGTGATATTATGACGTTATACGGCGTTCTGAGGCATGTTTGAACTTTTTATCACTTTTGGTTCCGATAATTCTGTTGACCATATTTGTGATATTCAGGCGCCAATTGTCATATTGGAGCATGTTGGAGATAAAAAACAAAATGTGCCCAAAACGTGATATTATGACGTTATACGGCGTTCTGAGCCATGTTTGAACTTTCTATCACTTTTGGTTCCGATAATTCTGTTGACCATATTTGTGATATTCAGGCGCCAAATGTCATCTTGGAGCATGTTGGAGATAAAAAACAAAATGTGCCCAAAACGTGATATTATGACGTTATACGGCGTTCTGAGCCATGTTTGAACTTTCTATCACTTTTGGTTCCGATAATTCTGTCGACCATATATGTGATATTCAGGGGCCAAATGTCATCTTGGAGCATGTGGAGATAAAAAACAAAATGTGCCCAAAACGTGATATTATGACGTTATACGCCGTTCTGAGCCATGTTTGAACTTTCTATCACTTTTGGTTCCGATAATTCTGTCGACCATATATGTGATGTTCATGCGCCAAATGTAACATTGGAGCATATTAGAGATAAAAAACAAAATGTGCCCAAAACGTGATATTATGGCGTTATACGCCGTTCTGAGCCATGTTTGAACTTTCTATCACTTTTGGTTCCGATAATTCTGTTGACCATATTTGTGATATTCAGGCGCCAAATGACATCTTGGAGCATGTTGGAGATAAAAAACAAAATGTGCCCAAAACGTGATATTATGACGTTATACGCCGTTCTGAGCCATGTTTGAACTTTCTATCACTTTTGGTTCCGATAATTCTGTTGACCATATTTGTGATATTCACCCGCCAAATGACATCTAGGAGCATGTTGGAGATAAAAAACAAAATGTGCCCAAAACGTGATATAATGACGTTATACGCTGTTCTGAGCCATGTTTGAACTTTCTATCACTTTTGGTTCCGATAATTCTGTCGACCATATATGTGATATTCAGGGGCCAAATGTCATCTGGGAGCATGTTGGAGATAAAAAACAAAATGTGCCCAAAACGTGATATTATGGCGTTATACGCCGTTCTGAGCCATGTTTGAACTTTCTATCACTTTTGGTTCCGATAATGCTGTTGACCATATTTGTGATATTCAGGGGCCAAACGTCATCTTGGAGCATGTTGGAGATAAAAAACAAAATGTGCCCTAAACGTGATATTATGACGTTATACGCCGTTCTGAGCCATGTTTTAACTTTCTATCACTTTTGGTTCCGATAATTCTGTCGACCATATATGTGATGTTCAGGCGCCAAATGACATGTTGGAGCATGTTGGAGATAAAAAACAAAATGTGCCCAAAACGTGATATTATGACGTTATACGCCGTTCTGAGCCATGTTTGAGCTTTCTATCACTTTTGGTTCCGATAATTCTGTTGACCATATTTGTGATATCCAGGCGCCAAATGTCATCTTGGAGCATGTTGGAGATAAAAAACAAAATGTGCCCAAAACGTGATATTATGCCGTTATACGCCGTTCTGAGCCATGTTTGAACTTTCTATCACTTTTGGTTCCGATAATTCTGTCGACCATATATGTGATATTCAGGGGCCAAATGTCATCTGGGAGCATGTTGGAGATAAAAAACAAAATGTGCCCAAAACATGATATTATGGCGTTATACGCCGTTCTGAGCCATGTTTGAACTTTCTATCACTTTTGGTTCCGATAATGCTGTTGACCATATTTGTGATATTCAGGCGCCAAATGTCATCTTGGAGCATGTTGGAGATAAAAAACAAAATGTGCCCAAAACGTGATATTATGACGTTATACGGCGTTCTGAGCTATGTTTGAACTTTCTATCACTTTTGGTTCCGATAATTCTGTTGACCATATTTGTGATATTCAGGAGCCAAACGTCATCTTGGAGAATGTTGGAGATAAAAAACAAAATGTGCCCAAAACGTGATATTATGACGTTATACGCCGTTCTGAGCCATGTTTGAACTTTCTATCACTTTTGGTTCCGATAATTCTGTTGACCATATTTGTGATATTCAGGCGCCAATTGTCATCTTGGAGCATGTTGGAGATAAAAAACAAAATGTGCCCAAAACGTGATATTATGACGTTATACGGCGTTCTGAGCTATGTTTGAACTTTCTATCACTTTTGGTTCCGATAATTCTGTTGACCATATTTGTGATATTCAGGAGACAAATGACATCCTGGAGCATGTTGGAGATAAAAAACAAAATGTGCCCAAAACGTGATATTATGGCGTTATACGGCGTTCTGAGGCATGTTTGAACTTTCTATCACTTTTGGTTCCGATAATTCTGTTGACCATATTTGTGATATTCAGGGGCCAAACGTCATCTTGGAGCATGTTGGAGATAAAAAACAAAATGTGCTCAAAACGTAATATTATGACGTTATACGCCGTTCTGAGCCATGTTTGAACTTTCTATCACTTTTGGTTCCGATAATTCTGTTGACCATATATGTGATGTTCAGGCGCCAAATGACATGTTGGAGCATGTTGAAGATAAAAAACAAAATGTGCCCAAAACGTGATATTATGACGTTATACGCCGTTCTGAGCCATGTTTGAACTTTCTATCACTTTTGGTTCCGATAATTCTCTTGACCATATTTGTGATATTCAGGGGCCAAATGTCATCTTGGAGCATGTTGGAGATACAAAACAAAATGTGCCCAAAACGTGATATTATGACGTTATACGCCGTTCTGAGCCATGTTTGAACTTTCTATCACTTTTGGTTCCGATAATTCTGTGGACAATATTTGTGATATTCAGGGGCCAAACGTCATCTTGGAGCATGTTGGAGATAAAAAACAAAATGTGCCCAAAACGTGATATTATGACGTTATACGCCGTTCTGAGCCATGTTTGAACTTTTTATCACTTTTGGTTCCGATAATTCTGTTGACCATATTTGTGATATTCAGGCGCCAATTGTCATATTGGAGCATGTTGGAGATAAAAAACAAAATGTGCCCAAAACGTGATATTATGACGTTATACGGCGTTCTGAGCCATGTTTGAACTTTCTATCACTTTTGGTTCCGATAATTCTGTTGACCATATTTGTGATATTCAGGCGCCAAATGTCATCTTGGAGCATGTTGGAGATAAAAAACAAAATGTGCCCAAAACGTGATATTATGACGTTATACGGCGTTCTGAGCCATGTTTGAACTTTCTATCACTTTTGGTTCCGATAATTCTGTCGACCATATATGTGATATTCAGGGGCCAAATGTCATCTTGGAGCATGTGGAGATAAAAAACAAAATGTGCCCAAAACGTGATATTATGACGTTATACGCCGTTCTGAGCCATGTTTGAACTTTCTATCACTTTTGGTTCCGATAATTCTGTCGACCATATATGTGATGTTCATGCGAAAATGTAACATTGGAGCATATTAGAGATAAAAAACAAAATGTGCCCAAAACGTGATATTATGACGTTATACGCCGTTCTGAGCCATGTTTGAACTTTCTATCACTTTTGGTTCCGATAATTCTGTTGACCATATTTGTGATATCCAGGCGCCAAATGTCATCTTGGAGCATGTTGGAGATAAAAAACAAAATGTGCCCAAAACGTAATATTATGACGTTATACGCCGTTCTGAGCCATGTTTGAACTTTCTATCACTTTTGGTTCCGATAATTCTGTTGACCATATTTGTGATATTCAGGCGCCAAATGACATCTTGGAGCATGTTGGAGAAAAAAAACAAAATGTGCCCAAAACGTGATATTATGACGTTATACGCCGTTCTGAGCCATGTTTGAACTTTGTATCACTTTTGGTTCCGATAATTCTATTGACCATATTTGTGATATTCAGGCGCCAAATGACATCTTGGAGCATGTTGGAGAAAAAAAATAAAATGTGCCCAAAACGTGATATTATGACGTTATACGCCGTTCTGAGCCATGTTTGAACTTTCTATCACTTTTGGTACCGATAATTCTGTTGACCATATTTGCGATATTCAGGCACCAAATGTCATCTTGGAGCATGTTGGAGATAAAAAACAAAATGTGCCCAAAACGTGATATTATGACGTTATACGCCGTTCTGAGCCATGTTTGAACTTTCTATCACTTTTGGTTCCGATAATTCTGTTGGCCATATTTGCGATATTCAGGCGCCCAATGTCATCTTGGAGCATGTTGGAGATAAAAAATAAAATGTGCCCAAAACGTGATATTGTGACGTTATACGCCGTTCTGAGCCATGTTTGAACTTTCTATCACTTTTGGTTCCGATAATTCTGTCGACCATATATGTGATATTCAGGGGCCAAATGTCATCTTGGAGCATGTGGAGATAAAAAACAAAATGTGCCCAAAACGTGATATTATGACGTTATACGCCGTTCTGAGCCATGTTTGAACTTTCTATCACTTTTGGTTCCGATAATTCTGTGGACCATATTTGTGATATTCAGGGGCCAAACGTCATCTTGGAGCATGTTGGAGATAAAAAACAAAATGTGCCCAAAACGTAATATTATGACGTTATACGCCGTTCTGAGCCATGTTTGAACTTTCTATCACTTTTGGTTCCGATAATTCTGTCGACCATATATGTGATGTTTAGGCGTCAAATGTCATCTTGGAGCATGTTGGAGATAAAAAACAAAATGTGCCCAAAACGTGATATTATGTCGTTATACGCCGTTCTGAGCCATGTTTGAACTTTCTATCACTTTTGGTTCCGATAATTCTGTCGACCATATATGTGATGTTCATGCGCCAAATGTAACATTGGAGCATATTAGAGATAAAAAACAAAATGTGCCCAAAACGTGATATTATGGCGTTATACGCCGTTCTGAGCCATGTTTGAACTTTCTATCACTTTTGGTTCCGATAATTCTGTCGACCATATATGTGATATTCAGGGGCCAAATGTCATCTGGGAGCATGTTGGAGATAAAAAACAAAATGTGCCCAAAACGTGATATTATGGCGTTATACGCCGTTCTGAGCCATGTTTGAACTTTCTATCACTTTTGGTTCCGATAATGCTGTTGACCATATTTGTGATATTCAGGCGCCAAATGACATCTTGGATCATGTTGGAGATAGAAAACAAAATGGGCCCAAAACGTGATATTATGACGTTATACGCCGTTCTGAGCCATGTTTGAACTTTCTATCACTTTTGGTTCCGATAATTCTGTCGACCATATATGTGATATTCAGGGGCCAAATGTCATCTGGGAGCATGTTGGAGATAAAAAACAAAATGTGCCCAAAACGTGATATTATGGCGTTATACGCCGTTCTGAGCCATGTTTGAACTTTCTATCACTTTTGGTTCCGATAATGCTGTTGACCATATTTGTGATATTCAGGCGCCAAATGTCATCTTGGAGCATGTTGGAGATAAAAAACAAAATGTGCCCAAAACGTAATATTATGACGTTATACGCCGTTCTGAGCCATGTTTGAACTTTCTATCACTTTGGTTCCGATAATTCTGTTGACCATATTTGTGATATTCAGGCGCCAAATGACAACTTGGAGCATGTTGGAGAAAAAAAACAAAATGTGCCCAAAACGTGATATTATGACGTTATACGCCGTTCTGAGCCATGTTTGAACTTTCTATCACTTTTGGTTCCGATAATTCTGTTGACCATATTTGTGATATTCAGGCGCCAAATGACATCTTGGAGCATGTTGGAGAAAAAAAATAAAATGTGCCCAAAACGTGATATTATGACGTTATACGCCGTTCTGAGCCATGTTTGAACTTTCTATCACTTTTGGTTCCGATAATTCTGTCGACCATATATGTGATGTTCAGGCGCCAAATGACATGTTGGAGCATGTTGGAGATAAAAAACAAGATGTGCCCAAAACGTGATATTATGACGTTATACGCCGTTCTGAGCCATGTTTGAACTTTCTATCACTTTTGGTTCCGATAATTCTGTTGACCATATTTGTGATATCCAGGCGCCAAATGTCATCTTGGAGCATGTTGGAGATAAAAAACAAAATATGCCCAAAACGTAATATTATGACATTATACGCCGTTCTGAGCCATGTTTGAACTTTCTATCACTTTTGGTTCCGATAATTCTGTTGACCATATTTGTGATATTCAGGCGCCAAATGACATCTTGGAGCATGTTGGAGAAAAAAAACAAAATGTGCCCAAAACGTGATATTATGACGTTATACGCCGTTCTGAGCCATGTTTGAACTTTCTATCACTTTTGGTTCCGATAATTCTGTTGACCATATTTGTGATATTCAGGGGTCAAACGTCATCTTGGAGCATGTTGGAGATAAAAAACAAAATGTGCCCAAAACGTGATATTATGACGTTATACGCCGTTCTGAGCCATGTTTGAACTTTCTATCACTTTTGGTTCCGATAATTCTGTCGACCATATATGTGATGTTCAGGCGCCAAATGACATGTTGGAGCATGTTGGAGATAAAAAACAAAATGTGCCCAAAACGTGATATTATGACGTTATACGCCGTTCTGAGCCATGTTTGAACTTTCTATCACTTTTGGTTCCGATATTTCTGCTGACCATATTTGTGATATTTAGGAGCCTAATGACATGTTGAACCATGTTGGAGATAAAAAACAAAATGTGCCCAAAACGTGATATTATGACGTTATACGCCGTTCTGAGCCATGTTTGAACTTTCTAACACTTTTGGTTCCGATAATTCTGCTGACCATATTTGTGTTATTCAGGCGCTAAATGACATGTTGAACCATGTTGGAGAAAAAAAACAAAATGTGCCCAAAACGTGATATTATGACGTTATACGCCGTTCTGAGCCATGTTTGAACTTTCTATCACTTTTGGTTCCGATAATTCTGCTGACCATATTTGTGATATTTAGGAGCCAAATGACATGTTGAACCATGTTGGAGATAAAAAACAAAATGTGCCCAAAACGTGATATTATGACGTTATACGCCGTTCTGAGCCTTGTTTGAACTTTCTATCACTTTTGGTTCCGATAATTCTGCTGACCATATTTGTGATATTTAGGAGCCAAATGACATGTTGAACCATGTTGGAGATAAAAAACAAAATGTGCCCAAAACGTGATATTATGACGTTATACGCCGTTCTGAGCCATGTTTGAACTTTCTATCACTTTTGGTTCCGATAATTCTGCTGACCATATTTGTGATATTCAGGCGCCAAATAACATGTTGGAGCAAGTCGGAGATAAAAAACAAAATGTGCCCAAAACGTGATATTATGACGTTATACGCCGTTCTGATCCATGTTTGAACTTTCTATCACTTTTGGTTCCGATAATTCTGCTGACCATATTTGTGTTATTCAGGCGCCAAATGACATGTTGAACCATGTTGGAGATAAAAAACAAAATGTGCCCAAAACATGATATTATGACGTTATACGCCGTTCTGGGCCATGTTTGAACTTTCTATCACTTTTGGTTACGATAATTCTGCTGACCATATTTGTGATATTCAGGCGCCAAATAACATGTTGGAGCAAGTCGGAGATAAAAAACAAAATGTGCCCAAAACGTGATATTATGACGTTATACGCCGTTCTGAGTCATGTTTGAACTTTCTATCACTTTTGGTTCCGATAATTCTGTTGACCCTATTTGTGATATTCAGGCGCCAAATAACATGTTGGAGCAAGTCGGAGATAAAAAACAAAATGTGCCCAAAACGTGATATTATGACGTTATACGCCGTTCTGAGCCATGTTTGAACTTTCTATCACTTTTGGTTCCGATAATTCTGCTGACCATATTTGTGTTATTCAGGCGCCAAATGACATGATGAACCATGTTGGAGATAAAAAACAAAATATGCCCAAAACGTTATATTATGACGTTAGACGCCGTTCTGAGCCATGTTTGAACTTTCTATCACTTTTGGTTCCGATAATTCTGCTGACCATATTTGTGATATTCAGGTACCAAATAACATGTTGGAGCAAGTCGGAGATAAAAAACAAAATGTGCCCAAAACGTGATATTATGACGTTATACGCCGTTCTGAGCCATGTTTGAACTTTCTATCACTTTTGGTTCCGATAATTCTGCTGACCATATTTGTGATATTTAGGAGCCAAATGACATGTTGAACCATGTTGGAGATAAAAAACAAAATGTGCCCAAAACGTGATATTATGACGTTATACGCCGTTCTGAGCCATGTTTGAACTTTCTATCACTTTTGGTTCCGATAATTCTGCTGACCATATTTGTGATATTCAGGCGCCAAATAACATGTTGGAGCAAGTCGGAGATAAAAAACAAAATGTGCCCGAAACGTGATATTATGACGTTATACGCCGTTCTGAGCCATGTTTGAACTTTCTATCACTTTTGGTTCCGATATTTCTGCTGACCATATTTGTGATATTTAGGAGCCTAATGACATGTTGAACCATGTTGGAGATAAAAAACAAAATGTGCCCAAAACGTGATATTATGACGTTATACGCCGTTCTGAGCCATGTTTGAACTTTCTAACACTTATGGTTCCGATAATACTGCTGACCATATTTGTGTTATTCAGGCGCCAAATGGCATGTTGAACCATGTTGGAGATAAAAAACAAAATGTGCCCAAAACGTGATATTATGACGTTATACGCCGTTCTGAGCCATGTTTGAACTTTCTATCACTTTTGGTTCCGATAATTCTGCTGACCATATTTGTGATATTCAGGCGCCAAATAACATGTTGGAGCAAGTCGGAGATAAAAAACAAAATGTGCCCAAAACGTGATATTATGACGTTATACGCCGTTCTGAGCCATGTTTGAACTTTCTATCACTTTTGGTTCCGATAATTCTGCTGACCATATTTGTGATATTTAGGAGCCAAATGACATGTTGAACCATGTTGGAGATAAAAAACAAAATGTGCCCAAAACGTGATATTATGACGTTATACGCCGTTCTGAGCCTTGTTTGAACTTTCTATCACTTTTGGTTCCGATAATTCTGCTGACCATATTTGTGATATTTAGGAGCCAAATGACATGTTGAACCATGTTGGAGATAAAAAACAAAATGTGCCCAAAACGTGATATTATGACGTTATACGCCGTTCTGAGCCATGTTTGAACTTTCTATCACTTTTGGTTCCGATAATTCTGCTGACCATATTTGTGATATTCAGGCGCCAAATAACATGTTGGAGCAAGTCGGAGATAAAAAACAAAATGTGCCCAAAACGTGATATTATGACGTTATACGCCGTTCTGAGCCATGTTTGAACTTTCTATCACTTTTGGTTCCGATATTTCTGCTGACCATATTTGTGATATTTAGGAGCCTAATGACATGTTGAACCATGTTGGAGATAAAAAACAAATTGTGCCCAAAACGTGATATTATGACGTTATACGCCGTTCTGAGCCATGTTTGAACTTTCTAACACTTATGGTTCCGATAATTCTGCTGACCATATTTGTGTTATTCAGGCGCCAAATGACATGTTGAACTATGTTGGAGATAAAAAACAAAATGTGCCCAAAACGTGATATTATGACGTTATACGCCGTTCTGAGCCATGTTTGAACTTTCTATCACTTTTGGTTCCGATAATTCTGCTGACCATATTTGTGATATTCAGGCGCCAAATAACATGTTGGAGCAAGTCGGAGATAAAAAACAAAATGTGCCCAAAACGTGATATTATGACGTTATACGCCGTTCTGAGCCATGTTTGAACTTTCTATCACTTTTGGTTCCGATAATTCTGTTGACCATATTTGTGATATTCAGGCGGCAAATAACATGTTGGAGCAAGTCGGAGATAAAAAACAAAATGTGCCCAAAACGTGATATTATGACGTTATACGCCGTTCTGAGCCATGTTTGAACTTTCTAACACTTTTGGTTCCGATAATTCTGCTGACCATATTTGTGTTATTCAGGCGCTAAATGACATGTTGAACCATGTTGGAGAAAAAAAACAAAATGTGCCCAAAACGTGATATTATGACGTTATACGCCGTTCTGAGCCATGTTTGAACTTTCTATCACTTTTGGTTCCGATAATTCTGCTGACCATATTTGTGATATTTAGGAGCCAAATGACATGTTGAACCATGTTGGAGATAAAAAACAAAATGTGCCCAAAACGTGATATTATGACGTTATACGCCGTTCTGAGCCTTGTTTGAACTTTCTATCACTTTTGGTTCCGATAATTCTGCTGACCATATTTGTGATATTTAGGAGCCAAATGACATGTTGAACCATGTTGGAGATAAAAAACAAAATGTGCCCAAAACGTGATATTATGACGTTATACGCCGTTCTGAGCCATGTTTGAACTTTCTAACACTTATGGTTCCGATAATTCTGCTGACCATATTTGTGTTATTCAGGCGCCAAATGACATGTTGAACTATGTTGGAGATAAAAAACAAAATGTGCCCAAAACGTGATATTATGACGTTATACGCCGTTCTGAGCCATGTTTGAACTTTCTATCACTTTTGGTTCCGATAATTCTGTTGACCATATTTGTGATATTCAGGCGGCAAATAACATGTTGGAGCAAGTCGGAGATAAAAAACAAAATGTGCCCAAAACGTGATATTATGACGTTATACGCCGTTCTGAGCCATGTTTGAACTTTCTAACACTTTTGGTTCCGATAATTCTGCTGACTATATTTGTGTTATTCAGGCGCTAAATGACATGTTGAACCATGTTGGAGAAAAAAAACAAAATGTGCCCAAAACGTGATATTATGACGTTATACGCCGTTCTGAGCCATGTTTGAACTTTCTATCACTTTTGGTTCCGATAATTCTGCTGACCATATTTGTGATATTTAGGAGCCAAATGACATGTTGAACCATGTTGGAGATAAAAAACAAAATGTGCCCAAAACGTGATATTATGACGTTATACGCCGTTCTGAGCCTTGTTTGAACTTTCTATCACTTTTGGTTCCGATAATTCTGCTGACCATATTTGTGATATTTAGGAGCCAAATGACATGTTGAACCATGTTGGAGATAAAAAACAAAATGTGCCCAAAACGTGATATTATGACGTTATACGCCGTTCTGAGCCATGTTTGAACTTTCTAACACTTATGGTTCCGATAATTCTGCTGACCATATTTGTGTTATTCAGGCGCCAAATGACATGTTGAACTATGTTGGAGATAAAAAACAAAATGTGCCCAAAACGTGATATTATGACGTTATACGCCGTTCTGAGCCATGTTTGAACTTTCTATCACTTTTGGTTCCGATAATTCTGCTGACCATATTTGTGATATTCAGGCGCCAAATAACATGTTGGAGCAAGTCGGAGATAAAAAACAAAATGTGCCCAAAACGTGATATTATGACGTTATACGCCGTTCTGAGCCATGTTTGAACTTTCTATCACTTTTGGTTCCGATAATTCTGCTGACCATATTTGTGATATTTAGGAGCCAAATGACATGTTGAACCATGTTGGAGATAAAAAACAAAATGTGCCCAAAACGTGATATTATGACGTTATACGCCGTTCTGAGCCATGTTTGAACTTTCTATCACTTTTGGTTCCGATATTTCTGCTGACCATATTTGTGATATTTAGGAGCCTAATGACATGTTGAACCATGTTGGAGATAAAAAACAAAATGTGCCCAAAACGTGATATTATGACGTTATACGCCGTTCTGAGCCATGTTTGAACTTTCTATCACTTTTGGTTCCGATAATTCTGCTGACCATATTTGTGTTATTCAGGCGCCAAATGACATGTTGAACCATGTTGGAGATAAAAAACAAAATGTGCCCAAAACGTGATATTATGACGTTATACGCCGTTCTGAGCCATGTTTGAACTTTCTATCACTTTTGGTTCCGATAATTCTGCTGACCATATTTGTGTTATTCTGGCGCCAAATGACATGATGAACCATGTTGGAGATAAAAAACAAAATATGCCCAAAACGTTATATTATGACGTTATACGCCGTTCTGAGCCATGTTTGAACTTTCTATCACTTTTGGTTCCGATAATTCTGCTGACCATATTTGTGATATTTAGGAGCCAAATGACATGTTGAACCATGTTGGAGATAAAAAACAAAATGTGCCCAAAACGTGATATTATGACGTTATACGCCGTTCTGAGCCATGTTTGAACTTTCCATCACTTTTGGTTCCGATAATTCTGCTGACCATATTTGTGATATTTAGGAGCCAAATGACATGTTGAACCATGTTGGAGATAAAAAACAAAATGTGCCCAAAACGTGATATTATGACGTTATACGCCGTTCTGAGCCATGTTTGAACTTTCTATCACTTTTGGTTCCTATAATTCTGTTGACCATATTTGTGATATTCAGAGGCCAAATGTCATCTTGGAGCATGTTGGAGATACAAAACAAAATGTGCCCAAAACGTGATATTATCACGTTATAGGCCGTTCTGAGCCATGTTTGAACTTTCTATCACTTTTGGTTCCGATAATTCTGTTGTCTATATTTGTGATATACAGGCCCCAAATGACATGTTGGAGCATGTTGGAGATAAAAAACAAAATGTGCCCAAAACGTGATATTATGACGTTATACGCCGTTCTGAGCCATGTTTGAACTTTCTATCACTTTTGGTTCCGATAATTCTGTCGACCATATATGTGATGTTCAGGCGCCAAATGTAACATTGGAGCATGTTAGAGTTAAAAAACAAAATGTGCCGAAAACGTGATATTATGGCGTTATACGCCGTTCTGAGCCATGTTTGAACTTTCTATCACTTTTGGTTCCGATAATTCTGTGGACCATATTTGTGATATTCAGGGGCCAAACGTCATCTTGGAGCATGTTGGAGATAAAAAACAAAATGTGCCCAAAACGTAATATTATGACGTTATACGCCGTTCTGAGCCATGTTTGAACTTTCTATCACTTTTGGTTCCGATAATTATGTTGACCATATTTGTGATATTCAGGGGCCAAATGTCATCTTGGAGTATGTTGGAGATAAAAAACAAAATGTGCCCAAAACGTGATATTATGACGTTATACGCCGCTCTGAGCCATGTTTGAACTTTCTATCACCTTTGGTTCCGATAATTCTGTTGACCATATTTGTGATATTCAGGGGCCAAACGTCATCTTGGAGCATGTTGGAGATAAAAAACAAAATGTGCCCAAAACGTGATATTATGACGTTATACGCCGTTCTGAGCCATGTTTGAACTTTCTATCACTTTTGGTTCCGATAATTCTGTTGACCATATTTGTGATATTCAGGCGCCAATTGTCATCTTGGAGCATGTTGGAGATAAAAAACAATATGTGCCCAAAACGTGATATCATGACGTTATACGCCGTTCTGAGCCATGTTTGCACTTTCTATCACTTTTGGTTCCGATAATTCTGTCGACCATATATGTGATGTTCAGGCGCTAAATGTAACATTGGAGCATGTTAGAGATAAAAAACAAAATGTGCCCAAAACGTGATATTATGACGTTATACGCCGTTCTGAGCCATGTTTGAACTTTTTATCACTTTTGGTTCCGATAATTCTGTCGACCATATATGTGATGTTCAGGCGCCAAATGTCATCTTGGAGCATGTTGGAGATAAAAAACAAAATGTGCCCAAAACGTGATATTATGACGTTATACGCCGTTCTGAGCCATGTTTGAACTTTCTATCACTTTTGCTTCCGATAATTCTGTTGACCATATTTGTGATATTCAGGGGCCAAACGTCATCTTGGAGCATGTTGGAGATAAAAAACAAAATGTGCTCAAAACGTGATATTATGACGTTATACGCCGTTCTGAGCCATGTTTGAACTTTCTATCACTTTTGGTTCCGATAATTCTGTTGACCATATTTGTGATATTCAGGCGCCAAATGACTTCATGAAGCATGTTGGAGATAAAAAACAAAATGTGCCCAAAACGTGATGTTATGACGTTATACGCCGTTCTGAGCCATGTTTGAACTTTCTATCACTTTTGGTTCCGATAATTCTGTCGACCATATATGTGATGTTCAGGCGCCAAATGTAACATTGGAGCATGTTAGAGATAAAAAACAAAATGTGCCCAAAACGTGATATTATGGCGTTATACGGCGTTCTGAGCCATGTTTGAACTTTCTATCACTTTTGGTTCCGATAATTCTGTCGACCATATATGTGATGTTCAGGGGCCAAATGTCATCTTGGAGCATGTTGGAGATAAAAAACAAAATGTGCCCAAAACGTGATATTATGACGCTATGCGCCGTTCTGAGCCATGTTTGAACTTTCTATCACTTTTGGTTCCGATAATTCTGTTGACCATATTTGTGATATTCAGGGGCCAAATGTTATCTTGGGCATGTTGGAGATACAAAACAAAATGTGCCCAAAACGTGATATTATGGCGTTATACGGCGTTCTGAGCCATGTTTGAACTTTTTATCACTTTTGGTTCCGATAATTCTGTCGACCATATATGTGATGTTCAGGCGCCAAATGTCATCTTGGAGCATGTTGGAGATAAGAAACAAAATGTGCCCAAAACGTGATATTATGACGTTATACGCCGTTCTGAGCCATGTTTGAACTTTCTATCACTTTTGCTTCCGATAATTCTGTTGACCATATTTGTGATATTCAGGCGCCAAATGTCATCTTGGAGCATGTTGGAGATAAAAAACAAAATGTGCCCAAAACGTGATATTATGGCGTTATACGGCGTTCTGAGCCATGTTTGAACTTTTTATCACTTTTGGTTCCGATAATTCTGTCGACCATATATGTGATGTTCAGGCGCCAAATGTCATCTTGGAGCATGTTGGAGATAAAAAACAAAATGTGCCCAAAACGTGATATTATGACGTTATACGCCGTTCTGAGCCATGTTTGAACTTTCTATCACTTTTGCATCCGATAATTCTGTTGACCATATTTGTGATATTCAGGGGCCAAATGTCATCTTGGTGCATGTTGGAGATAAAAAACAAAATGTGCTCAAAACGTGATATTATGACGTTATACGCCGTTCTGAGCCATGTTTGAACTTTCTATCACTTTTGGTTCCGATAATTCTGTTGACCATATTTGTGATATTCAGGCGCCAAATGACTTCATGAAGCATGTTGGAGATAAAAAACAAAATGTGCCCAAAACGTGATGTTATGACGTTATACGCCGTTCTGAGCCATGTTTGAACTTTCTATCACTTTTGGTTCCGATAATTCTGTCGACCATATATGTGATGTTCAGGCGCCAAATGTAACATTGGAGCATGTTAGAGATAAAAAACAAAATGTGCCCAAAACGTGATATTATGACGTTATACGACGTTCTGGGCCATGTTTGAACTTTCTATCACTTTTGGTTCCGATAATTCTGTGGACCATATTTGTGATATTCAGGGGCCAAACGTCATCTTGGAGCATGTTGGAGATAACAAAACAAAATGTGCCCAAAACGTGATATTATGACGTTATACGCCGTTCTGAGCCATGTTTGAACTTTCTATCACTTTTGGTTCCGATAATTCTGTTGACCATATTTGTGATATTCAGGCGCCAATTGTCATCTTGGAGCATGTTGGAGATAAAAAACAATATGTGCCCAAAACGTGATATCATGACGTTATACGCCGTTCTGAGCCATGTTTGCACTTTCTATCACTTTTGGTTCCGATAATTCTGTCGACCATATATGTGATGTTCAGGCGCTAAATGTAACATTGGAGCATGTTAGAGATAAAAAACAAAATGTGCCCAAAACGTGATATTATGACGTTATACGCCGTTCTGAGCCATGTTTGAACTTTTTATCACTTTTGGTTCCGATAATTCTGTCGACCATATATGTGATGTTCAGGCGCCAAATGTCATCTTGGAGCATGTTGGAGATAAAAAACAAAATGTGCCCAAAACGTGATATCATGACGTTATACGCCGTTCTGAGCCATGTTTGCACTTTCTATCACTTTTGGTTCCGATAATTCTGTCGACCATATATGTGATGTTCAGGCGCTAAATGTAACATTGGAGCATGTTAGAGATAAAAAACAAAATGTGCCCAAAACGTGATATTATGACGTTATACGCCGTTCTGAGCCATGTTTGAACTTTTTATCACTTTTGGTTCCGATAATTCTGTCGACCATATATGTGATGTTCAGGCGCCAAATGTCATCTTGGAGCATGTTGGAGATAAAAAACAAAATGTGCCCAAAACGTGATATTATGACGTTATACGCCGTTCTGAGCCATGTTTGAACTTTCTATCACTTTTGCTTCCGATAATTCTGTTGACCATATTTGTGATATTCAGGGGCCAAACGTCATCTTGGAGCATGTTGGAGATAAAAAACAAAATGTGCTCAAAACGTGATATTATGACGTTATACGCCGTTCTGAGCCATGTTTGAACTTTCTATCACTTTTGGTTCCGATAATTCTGTTGACCATATTTGTGATATTCAGGGGCCAAATGTTATCTTGGGCATGTTGGAGATACAAAACAAAATGTGCCCAAAACGTGATATTATGGCGTTATACGGCGTTCTGAGCCATGTTTGAACTTTTTATCACTTTTGGTTCCGATAATTCTGTCGACCATATATGTGATGTTCAGGCGCCAAATGTCATCTTGGAGCATGTTGGAGATAAGAAACAAAATGTGCCCAAAACGTGATATTATGACGTTATACGCCGTTCTGAGCCATGTTTGAACTTTCTATCACTTTTGCTTCCGATAATTCTGTTGACCATATTTGTGATATTCAGGCGCCAAATGTCATCTTGGAGCATGTTGGAGATAAAAAACAAAATGTGCCCAAAACGTGATATTATGGCGTTATACGGCGTTCTGAGCCATGTTTGAACTTTTTATCACTTTTGGTTCCGATAATTCCGTCGACCATATATGTGATGTTCAGGCGCCAAATGTCATCTTGGAGCATGTTGGAGATAAAAAACAAAATGTGCCCAAAACGTGATATTATGACGTTATACGCCGTTCTGAGCCATGTTTGAACTTTCTATCACTTTTGCTTCCGATAATTCTGTTGACCATATTTGTGATATTCAGGGGCCAAACGTCATCTTGGAGCATGTTGGAGATAAAAAACAAAATGTGCTCAAAACGTAATATTATGACGTTATACGCCGTTCTGAGCCATGTTTGAACTTTCTAACACTTTTGGTTCCGATAATTCTGTTGACCATATTTGTGATATTCAGGCGCCAAATGACTTCATGAAGCATGTTGGAGATAAAAAACAAAATGTGCCCAAAACGTGATGTTATGACGTTATACGCCGTTCTGAGCCATGTTTGAACTTTCTATCACTTTTGGTTCCGATAATTCTGTCGACCATATATGTGATGTTCAGGCGCCAAATGTAACATTGGAGCATGTTAGAGATAAAAAACAAAATGTGCCCAAAACGTGATATTATGGCGTTATACGGCGTTCTGAGCCATGTTTGAACTTTCTATCACTTTTGGTTCCGATAATTCTGTCGACCATATATGTGATGTTCAGGGGCCAAATGTCATCTTGGAGCATGTTGGAGATAAAAAACAAAATGTGCCCAAAACGTGATATTATGACGCTATACGCCGTTCTGAGCCATGTTTGAACTTTCTATCACTTTTGGTTCCGATAATTCTGTTGACCATATTTGTGATAATCAGGGGCCAAACGTCATCTTGGAGCATGTTGGAGATAAAAAACAAAATGTGCCCAAAACGTGATATTATGAGGTTATACGCCGCTCTGAGCCATGTTTGAACTTTCTATCACTTTTGGTTCCGATAATTCTGTTGACCATATTTGTGATATTCAGGCGCCAAATGTCATCTTGGAGCATGTTGGAGATAAAAAACAAAATGTGCCCAAAACGTGATATTATGACGCTATACACCGTTCTGAGCCATGTTTGAACTTTCTATCACTTTTGGTTCCGATAATTCTGTCGACCATATATGTGATGTTCAGGGGCCAAATGTCATCTTGGAGCATGTTGGAGATAAAAAACAAAATGTGCCCAAAACGTGATATTATGACGCTATACGCCGTTCTGAGCCATGTTTGAACTTTCTATCACTTTTGGTTCCGATAATTCTGTTGACCATATTTGTGATAATCAGGGGCCAAACGTCATCTTGGAGCATGTTGGAGATAAAAAACAAAATGTGCCCAAAACGTGATATTATGAGGTTATACGCCGCTCTGAGCCATGTTTGAACTTTCTATCACTTTTGGTTCCGATAATTCTGTTGACCATATTTGTGATATTCAGGCGCCAAATGTCATCTTGGAGCATGTTGGAGATAAAAAACAAAATGTGCCCAAAACGTGATATTATGACGCTATACACCGTTCTGAGCCATGTTTGAACTTTCTATCACTTTTGGTTCCGATAATTCTGTCGACCATATATGTGATGTTCAGGGGCCAAATGTCATCTTGGAGCATGTTGGAGATAAAAAACAAAATGTGCCCAAAACGTGATATTATGACGCTATACGCCGTTCTGAGCCATGTTTGAACTTTCTATCACTTTCGGTTCCGATAATTCTGTTGACCATATTTGTGATATTCAGGCGCCAAACGTCATCTTGGAGCATGTTGGAGATAAAAAACAAAATGTGCCCAAAACGTGATATTATGACTTTATACGCCGTTCTGAGCCATGTTTGAACTTTCTATCACTTTTGGTTCCGATAATTCTGTTGACCATATTTGTGATATTCAGGGGCCAAACGTCATCTTGGAGCATGTTGGAGATAAAAAACAAAATGTGCCCAAAACGTAATATTACGACGTTATACTCCGTTCTGAGCCATGTTTGAACTTTCTATCACTTTTGGTTCCGATAATTCTGTTGACCATATTTGTGATATTCAGGGTCAAACGTCATCTTGGAGCATGTTGGAGATAAAAAACAAAATGTTCCCAAAACGTGATATTATGACGTTATACGCCGTTCTGAGCCATGTTTGAACTTTCTATCACTTTTGGTTCCGATAATTCTGTTGACCATATTTGTGATATTCAGGCGCCAAATGACTTCTTGGAGCATGTCGGAGATAAAAAACAAAATGTGCCCAAAACGTGATATTATGACGTTATACGCCGTTCTGAGCCATGTATGAACTTTCTATCACTTTTGGTTCCGATAATTCTGTGGACCATATTTGTGATAATCAGGGGCCAAACGTCATCTTGGAGCATGTTGGAGATAAAAAACAAAATGTGCACAAAACGTGATATTATGACTTTATACGCCGTTCTGAGCCATGTTTGAACTTTCTATCACTTTTGGTTCCGATAATTCTGTTGACCATATTTGTGATATTCAGGGGCCAAACGTCATCTGGAGCATGTTGGAGATAAAAAACAAAATGTGCCCAAAACGTGATATTATGACGTTATACGCCGTTCTGAGCCATGTTTGAACTTTCTATCACTTTTGGTTCCGATAATTCTGTCGACCATATATGTGATGTTCAGGCGCCAAATGTAACATTGGAGCATCTTAGAGTTAAAAAACAAAATGTGCCGAAAACGTGCTATTATGGCGTTATACGCCGTTCTGAGCCATGTTTGAACTTTCTATCACTTTTGGTTCCGATAATTCTGTGGACCATATTTGTGATATTCAGGGGCCAAACGTCATCTTGGAGCATGTTGGAGATAAAAAACAAAATGTGCCCAAAACGTGATATTATGACGTTATACGCCGTTCTGAGCCATGTTTGAACTTTCTATCACTTTTGGTTCCGATAATTCTGTTGACCATATTTGTGATATTCAGGGGCCAAACGTCATCTTGGAGCATGTTGGAGATAAAAAACAAAATGTGCCCAAAACGTAATATTATGACGTTATACGCCGTTCTGAGCCATGTTTGAACTTTCTATCACTTTTGGTTCCGATAATTATGTTGACCATATTTGTGATATTCAGGGGCCATATGTCATCTTGGAGTATGTTGGAGATAAAAAACAAAATGTGCCCAAAACGTAATATTATGACGTTATACGCCGTTCTGAGCCATGTTTGAACTTTCTATCACTTTTGGTTCCGATAATTATGTTGACCATATTTGTGATATTCAGGGGCCAAATGTCATCTTGGAGTATGTTGGAGATAAAAAACAAAATGTGCCCAAAACGTGATATTATGACGTTATACGCCACTCTGAGCCATGTTTGAACTTTCTATCACTTTTGGTTCCGATAATTCTGTTGACCATATTTGTGATATTCAGGGGCCAAACGTCATCTTGGAGCATGTTGGAGATAAAAAACAAAATGTGCCCAAAACGTGATATTATGACGTTATACGCCGTTCTGGGCCATGTTTGAACTTTCTATCACTTTTGGTTCCGATAATTCTGTGGACCATATTTGTGATATTCAGGGGCCAAACGTCATCTTGGAGCATGTTGGAGATAACAAAACAAAATGTGCCCAAAACGTGATATTATGACATTATACGCCGTTCTGAGCCATGTTTGAACTTTCTATCACTTTTGGTTCCGATAATTCTGTTGACCATATTTGTGATATTCAGGCGCCAATTGTCATCTTGGAGCATGTTGGAGATAAAAAACAATATGTGCCCAAAACGTGATATCATGACGTTATACGCCGTTCTGAGCCATGTTTGAACTTTCTATCACTTTTGGTTCCGGTAATTCTGTCGACCATATATGTGATGTTCAGGCGCCAAATGTCATCTTGGAGCATGTTGGAGATAAAAAACAAAATGTGCCCAAAACGTGATATTATGACGTTATACGCCGTTCTGAGCCATGTTTGAACTTTCTATCACTTTTGGTTCCGATAATTCTGTTGACCATATTTGTGATATTCAGGGGCCAAACGTCATCTTGGAACATGTTGGAGATAAAAAACAAAATGTGCTCAAAACGTAATATTATGACGTTATACGCCGTTCTGAGCCATGTTTGAACTTTCTATCACTTTTGGTTCCGATAATTCTGTTGACCATATTTGTGATATTCAGGCGCCAAATGACTTCATGAAGCATGTTGGAGATAAAAAACAAAATGTGCCCAAAACGTGATATTATGGCGTTATACGGCGTTCTGAGCCATGTTTGAACTTTCTATCACTTTTGGTTCCGATAATTCTGTCGACCATATATGTGATGTTCAGGGGCCAAATGTCATCTTGGAGCATGTTGGAGATAAAAAACAAAATGTGCCCAAAACGTGATATTATGACGCTATACGCCGTTCTGAGCCATGTTTGAACTTTCTATCACTTTTGGTTCCGATAATTCTGTCGACCACATATGTGATGTTTGGGCGTCAAATGTCATCTTGGAGCATGTTGGAGATAAAAAACAAAATGTGCCCAAAACGTGATATTATGACGTCATACGCCGTTCTGAGCCATGTTTGAACTTTCTATCACTTTTGGTTCCGATAATTCTGTTGACCATATTTGTGATATCCAGGCGCCAAATGTCGTCTTGGAGCATGTTAGAGATAAAAACCAAATGTGCCCAAAACGTGATATTATGGCGTTATACGGCGTTCTGAGCAATGTTTGAACTTTCTATCACTTTTGGTTCCGATAATTCTGTTGACCATATATGTGATATTTAGGCGTCAAATGTCATCTTGGAGCATGTTGGAGATAAAAAACAAAATGTGCCCAAAACGTGATATTATGTCGTTATACGCCGTTCTGAGCCATGTTTGAACTTTCTATCACTTTTGGTTCCGATAATTCTGTTGACCATATTTGTGATATTCAGGCGCCAAATGACATCTTGGAGCATGTTGGAGAAAAAAAACAAAATGTGCCCAAAACGTGATATTGTGACGTTATACGCCGTTCTGAGCCATGTTTGAACTTTCTATCACTTTTGGTTCCGATAATTCTGTCGACCATATATGTGATATT
Organism: Onthophagus taurus; assembly: GCF_036711975.1. Classification (NCBI taxonomy): domain Eukaryota; kingdom Metazoa; phylum Arthropoda; class Insecta; order Coleoptera; family Scarabaeidae; genus Onthophagus; species Onthophagus taurus. The sequence continues at coordinate 21,603,113 of NC_091966.1, forward strand.
CAGGGGCCAAATGTCATCTTGGAGCATGTTGGAGATTAAAAACAAAATGTGCACAAAACGTGATATTATGACGTTATACGCCGTTCTGAGCCATGTTTGAACTTTCTATCACTTTTGGTTCCGATAATTCTGTTGACCATATTTGCGATATTCAGGCGCCCAATGTCATCTTGGAGCATGTTGGAGATAAAAAATAAAATGTGCCCAAAACGTGATATTGTGACGTTATACGCCGTTCTGAGCCATGTTTGAACTTTCTATCACTTTTGGTTCCGATAATTCTGTCGACCATATATGTGATGATCATGCGCCAAATGTAACATTGGAGCATATTAGAGATAAAAAACAAAATGTGCCCAAAACGTGATATTATGGTGTTATACGCCGTTCTGAGCCATGTTTGAACTTTCTATCACTTTTGGTTCCGATAATTCTGTCGACCATATATGTGATATTCAGGGGCCAAATGTCATCTTGGAGCATGTGGAGGTAAAAAACAAAATGTGCCCAAAACGTGATATTATGACGTTATACGCCGTTCTGACCCATGTTTGAACTTTCTATCACTTTTGGTTCCGATAATTCTGTGGACCATATTTGTGATATTCAGGGGCCAAACGTCATCTTGGAGCATGTTGGAGATAAAAAACAAAATGTGCCCAAAACGTGATATTATGGCGTTATACGCCGTTCTGAGCCATGTTTGAACTTTCTATCACTTTTGGTTCCGATAATGCTGTTGACCATATTTGTGATATTCAGGCGCCAAATGTCATCTTGGAGCATGTTGGAGATAAAAAACAAAATGTGCCCAAAACGTAATATTATGACGTTATACGCCGTTCTGAGCCATGTTTGAACTTTCTATCACTTTTGGTTCCAATAATTCTGTTGACCATATTTGTGATATTCAGGGGCCAAACGTCATCTTGGAGCATGTTGGAGATAAAAAACAAAATGTGCCCAAAACGTGATATTATGACGTTATACGCCGTTCTGAACCATGTTTGAACTTTCTATCACTTTTGGTTCCGATAATTCTGTCGACCATATATGTGATGTTCAGGCGCCAAATGACATGTTGGAGCATGTTGGAGATAAAAAAAAAATGTGCCCAAAACGTGATATTATGACGTTATACGCCGTTCTGAGCCATGTTTGAACTTTCTATCACTTTTGGTTCCGATAATTCTGTTGACCATATTTGTGATATCCAGGCGCCATATGTCATCTTGGAGCATGTTGGAGATAAAAAACAAAATGTGCCCAAAACGTAATATTATGACGTTATACGCCGTTCTGAGCCATGTTTGAACTTTCTATCACTTTTGGTTCCGATAATTCTGTTGACCATATTTGTGATATTCAGGCGCCAAATGACAACTTGGAGCATGTTGGAGAAAAAAAACAAAATGTGCCCAAAACGTGATATTATGACGTTATACGCCGTTCTGAGCCATGTTTGAACTTTCTATCACTTTTGGTTCCGATAATTCTGTTGACCATATTTGTGATATTCAGGCGCCAAATGACATCTTGGAGCATGTTGGAGAAAAAAAATAAAATGTGCCCAAAACGTGATATTATGACGTTATACGCCGTTCTGAGCCATGTTTGAACTTTCTATCACTTTTGGTTCCGATAATTCTGTTGACCATATTTGTGATATTCAGGCGCCAAATGACATCTTGGATCATGTTGGAGATAAAAAACAAAATGTGCCCAAAACGTGATATTATGACGTTATACGCCGTTCTGAGCCATGTTTGAACTTTCTATCACTTTTGGTTCCGATAATTCTGTTGACCATATATGTGATGTTCAGGCGCCAAATGACATGTTGGAGCATGTTGGAGATAAAAAACAAAATGTGCCCAAAACGTGATATTATGACGTTATACGCCGTTCTGAGCCATGTTTGAACTTTCTATCACTTTTGGTTCCGATAATTCTGTTGACCATATTTGTGATATCCAGGCGCCAAATGTCATCTTGGAGCATGTTGGAGATAAAAAACAAAATGTGCCCAAAACGTAATATTATGACGTTATACGCCGTTCTGAGCCATGTTTGAACTTTCTATCACTTTTGGTTCCGATAATTCTGTTGACCATATTTGTGATATTCAGGCGCCAAATGACAACTTGGAGCATGTTGGAGAAAAAAAACAAAATGTGCCCAAAACGTGATATTATGACGTTATACGCCGTTCTGAGCCATGTTTGAACTTTCTATCACTTTTGGTTCCGATAATTCTGTTGACCATATTTGTGATATTCAGGCGCCAAATGACATCTTGGAGCATGTTGGAGAAAAAAAATAAAATGTGCCCAAAACGTGATATTATGACGTTATACGCCGTTCTGAGCCATGTTTGAACTTTCTATCACTTTTGGTTCCGATAATTCTGTCGACCATATATGTGATGTTCAGGCGCCAAATGACATGTTGGAGCATGTTGGAGATAAAAAACAAGATGTGCCCAAAACGTGATATTATGACGTTATACGCCGTTCTGAGCCATGTTTGAACTTTCTATCACTTTTGGTTCCGATAATTCTGTTGACCATATTTGTGATATCCAGGCGCCAAATGTCATCTTGGAGCATGTTGGAGATAAAAAACAAAATGTGCCCAAAACGTAATATTATGACGTTATACGCCGTTCTGAGCCATGTTTGAACTTTCTATCACTTTTGGTTCCGATAATTCTGTTGACCATATTTGTGATATTCAGGCGCCAAATGACATCTTGGAGCATGTTGGAGAAAAAAAACAAAATGTGCCCAAAACGTGATATTACGACGTTATACGCCGTTCTGAGCCATGTTTGAACTTTCTATTACTTTTGGTTCCGATAATTCTGTTGGCCATATTTGCGATATTCAGGCGCCCAATGTCATCTTGGAGCATGTTGGAGATAAAAAATAAAATGTGCCCAAAACGTGATATTGTGACGTTATACGCCGTTCTGAGCCATGTTTGAACTTTCTATCACTTTTGGTTCCGATAATTCTGTCGACCATATATGTGATGTTCATGCGCCAAATGTAACATTGGAGCATATTAGAGATAAAAAACAAAATGTGCCCAAAACGTGATATTATGACGTTATACGCCGTTCTGAGCCATGTTTGAACTTTCTATCACTTTTGGTTCCGATAATTCTGTTGGCCATATTTGCGATATTCAGGCGCCCAATGTCATCTTGGAGCATGTTGGAGATAAAAAATAAAATGTGCCCAAAACGTGATATTGTGACGTTATACGCCGTTCTGAGCCATGTTTGAACTTTCTATCACTTTTGGTTCCGATAATTCTGTCGACCATATATGTGATATTCAGGGGCCAAATGTCATCTTGGAGCATGTGGAGATAAAAAACAAAATGTGCCCAAAACGTGATATTATGACGTTATACGCCGTTCTGAGCCATGTTTGAACTTTCTATCACTTTTGGTTCCGATAATTCTGTTGACCATATTTGTGATATTCAGGCGCCAAATGACTTCTTGGAGCATGTTGGAGATAAAAAACAAAATGTGCCCAAAACGTGATATTATGGCGTTATACGGTGTTCTGAGCCATGTTTGAACTTTTTATCACTTTTGGTTCCGATAATTCTGTCGACCATATATGTGATGTTCAGGCGCCAAATGTAACATTGGAGCATGTTGGAGATAAAAAACAAAATGTGCCCAAAACGTGATATTATGACGTTATACGCCATTCTGAGCCATGTTTGAACTTTCTATCACTTTTGGTTCCTATAACTCTGTTGACCATATTTGTGATATTCAGAGGCCAAATGTCATCTTGGAGCATGTTGGAGATACAAAACAAAATGTGCCCAAAACGTGATATTATCACGTTATACGCCGTTCTGAGCCATGTTTGAACTTTCTATCACTTTTGGTTCCGATAATTCTGTTGTCTATATTTGTGATATTCAGGCCCCAAATGACATGTTGGAGCATGTTGGAGATAAAAAACAAAATGTGCCCAAAACGTGATATTATGACGTTATACGCCGTTCTGAGCCATGTTTGAACTTTCTATCACTTTTGGTTCCGATAATTCTGTCGACCATATATGTGATGTTCAGGCGCCAAATGTAACATTGGAGCATGTTAGAGTTAAAAAACAAAATGTGCCGAAAACGTGATATTATGGCGTTATACGCCGTTCTGAGCCATGTTTGAACTTTCTATCACTTTTGGTTCCGATAATTCTGTGGACCATATTTGTGATATTCAGGGGCCAAACGTCATCTTGGAGCATGTTGGAGATAAAAAACAAAATGTACCCAAAACGTGATATTATGACGTTATACGCCGTTCTGAGCCATGTTTGAACTTTCTATCACTTTTGGTTCCGATAATTCTGTTGACCATATTTGTAATATTCAGGCGCCAATTGTCATCTTGGAGCATGTTGGAGATAAAAAACAATATGTGCCCAAAACGTGATATCATGACGTTATACGCCGTTCTGAGCCATGTTTGAACTTTCTATCACTTTTGGTTCCGATAATTCTGTCGACCATATATGTGATGTTCAGCCGCTAAATGTAACATTGGAGCATGTTAGAGATAAAAAACAAAATGTGCCCAAAACGTGATATTATGACGTTATACGCCGTTCTGAGCCATGTTTGAACTTTCTATCACTTTTGGTTCCGATAATTCTGTTGACCATATTTGTGATATTCAGGGGCCAAACGTCATCTTGGAGCATGTTGGAGATAAAAAACAAAATGTGCCCAAAACGTAATATTATGACGTTATACGCCGTTCTGAGCCATGTTTGAACTTTCTATCACTTTTGGTTCCGATAATTATGTTGACCATATTTGTGATATTCAGGGGCCAAATGTCATCTTGGAGTATGTTGGAGATAAAAAACAAAATGTGCCCAAAACGTGATATTATGACGTTATACGCCGCTCTGAGCCATGTTTGAACTTTCTATCACCTTTGGTTCCGATAATTCTGTTGACCATATTTGTGATATTCAGGGGCCAAACGTCATCTTGGAGCATGTTGGAGATAAAAAACAAAATGTGCCCAAAACGTGATATTATGACGTTATACGCCGTTCTGGGCCATGTTTGAACTTTCTATCACTTTTGGTTCCGATAATTCTGTGGACCATATTTCTGATATTCAGGGGCCAAACGTCATCTTGGAGCATGTTGGAGATAACAAAACAAAATGTGCCCAAAACGTGATATTATGACGTTATACGCCGTTCTGAGCCATGTTTGAACTTTCTATCACTTTTGGTTCCGATAATTCTGTCGACCATATATGTGATGTTCAGGCGCCAAATGTCATCTTGGAGCATGTTGGAGATAAAAAACAATATGTGCCCAAAACGTGATATCATGACGTTATACGCCGTTCTGAGCCATGTTTGCACTTTCTATCACTTTTGGTTCCGATAATTCTGTCGACCATATATGTGATGTTCAGGCGCTAAATGTAACATTGGAGCATGTTAGAGATAAAAAACAAAATGTGCCCAAAACGTGATATTATGACGTTATACGCCGTTCTGAGCCATGTTTGAACTTTTTATCACTTTTGGTTCCGATAATTCTGTCGACCATATATGTGATGTTCAGGCGCCAAATGTCATCTTGGAGCATGTTGGAGATAAAAAACAAAATGTGCCCAAAACGTGATATTATGACGTTATACGCCGTTCTGAGCCATGTTTGAACTTTCTATCACTTTTGCTTCCGATAATTCTGTTGACCATATTTGTGATATTCAGGGGCCAAACGTCATCTTGGAGCATGTTGGAGATAAAAAACAAAATGTGCTCAAAACGTGATATTATGACGTTATACGGCGTTCTGAGCCATGTTTGAACTTTCTATCACTTTTGGTTCCGATAATTCTGTTGACCATATTTGTGATATTCAGGCGCCAAATGACTTCATGAAGCATGTTGGAGATAAAAAACAAAATGTGCCCAAAACGTGATGTTATGACGTTATACGCCGTTCTGAGCCATGTTTGAACTTTCTATCACTTTTGGTTCCGATAATTCTGTCGACCATATATGTGATGTTCAGGCGCCAAATGTAACATTGGAGCATGTTAGAGATAAAAAACAAAATGTGCCCAAAACGTGATATTATGGCGTTATACGGCGTTCTGAGCCATGTTTGAACTTTCTATCACTTTTGGTTCCGATAATTCTGTCGACCATATATGTGATGTTCAGGGGCCAAATGTCATCTTGGAGCATGTTGGAGATAAAAAACAAAATGTGCCCAAAACGTGATATTATGACGCTATGCGCCGTTCTGAGCCATGTTTGAACTTTCTATCACTTTTGGTTCCGATAATTCTGTTGACCATATTTGTGATATTCAGGGGCCAAATGTCATCTTGGGCATGTTGGAGATACAAAACAAAATGTGCCCAAAACGTAATATTATGACGTTATACGCCGTTCTGAGCCATGTTTGAACTTTCTATCACTTTTGGTTCCGATAATTATGTTGACCATATTTGTGATATTCAGGGGCCAAATGTCATCTTGGAGTATGTTGGAGATAAAAAACAAAATGTGCCCAAAACGTGATATTATGACGTTATACGCCGCTCTGAGCCATGTTTGAACTTTCTATCACCTTTGGTTCCGATAATTCTGTTGACCATATTTGTGATATTCAGGGGCCAAACGTCATCTTGGAGCATGTTGGAGATAAAAAACAAAATGTGCCCAAAACGTGATATTATGACGTTATACGCCGTTCTGGGCCATGTTTGAACTTTCTATCACTTTTGGTTCCGATAATTCTGTGGACCATATTTCTGATATTCAGGGGCCAAACGTCATCTTGGAGCATGTTGGAGATAACAAAACAAAATGTGCCCAAAACGTGATATTATGACGTTATACGCCGTTCTGAGCCATGTTTGAACTTTCTATCACTTTTGGTTCCGATAATTCTGTCGACCATATATGTGATGTTCAGGCGCCAAATGTCATCTTGGAGCATGTTGGAGATAAAAAACAATATGTGCCCAAAACGTGATATCATGACGTTATACGCCGTTCTGAGCCATGTTTGCACTTTCTATCACTTTTGGTTCCGATAATTCTGTCGACCATATATGTGATGTTCAGGCGCTAAATGTAACATTGGAGCATGTTAGAGATAAAAAACAAAATGTGCCCAAAACGTGATATTATGACGTTATACGCCGTTCTGAGCCATGTTTGAACTTTTTATCACTTTTGGTTCCGATAATTCTGTCGACCATATATGTGATGTTCAGGCGCCAAATGTCATCTTGGAGCATGTTGGAGATAAAAAACAAAATGTGCCCAAAACGTGATATTATGACGTTATACGCCGTTCTGAGCCATGTTTGAACTTTCTATCACTTTTGCTTCCGATAATTCTGTTGACCATATTTGTGATATTCAGGGGCCAAACGTCATCTTGGAGCATGTTGGAGATAAAAAACAAAATGTGCTCAAAACGTGATATTATGACGTTATACGGCGTTCTGAGCCATGTTTGAACTTTCTATCACTTTTGGTTCCGATAATTCTGTTGACCATATTTGTGATATTCAGGCGCCAAATGACTTCATGAAGCATGTTGGAGATAAAAAACAAAATGTGCCCAAAACGTGATGTTATGACGTTATACGCCGTTCTGAGCCATGTTTGAACTTTCTATCACTTTTGGTTCCGATAATTCTGTCGACCATATATGTGATGTTCAGGCGCCAAATGTAACATTGGAGCATGTTAGAGATAAAAAACAAAATGTGCCCAAAACGTGATATTATGGCGTTATACGGCGTTCTGAGCCATGTTTGAACTTTCTATCACTTTTGGTTCCGATAATTCTGTCGACCATATATGTGATGTTCAGGGGCCAAATGTCATCTTGGAGCATGTTGGAGATAAAAAACAAAATGTGCCCAAAACGTGATATTATGACGCTATGCGCCGTTCTGAGCCATGTTTGAACTTTCTATCACTTTTGGTTCCGATAATTCTGTTGACCATATTTGTGATATTCAGGGGCCAAATGTCATCTTGGGCATGTTGGAGATACAAAACAAAATGTGCCCAAAACGTGATATTATGGCGTTATACGGCGTTCTGAGCCATGTTTGAACTTTCTATCACTTTTGGTTCCGATAATTATGTTGACCATATTTGTGATATTCAGGGGCCAAATGTCATCTTGGAGTATGTTGGAGATAAAAAACAAAATGTGCCCAAAACGTGATATTATGACGTTATACGCCGCTCTGAGCCATGTTTGAACTTTCTATCACCTTTGGTTCCGATAATTCTGTTGACCATATTTGTGATATTCAGGGGCCAAACGTCATCTTGGAGCATGTTGGAGATAAAAAACAAAATGTGCCCAAAACGTGATATTATGACGTTATACGCCGTTCTGGGCCATGTTTGAACTTTCTATCACTTTTGGTTCCGATAATTCTGTGGACCATATTTCTGATATTCAGGGGCCAAACGTCATCTTGGAGCATGTTGGAGATAACAAAACAAAATGTGCCCAAAACGTGATATTATGACGTTATACGCCGTTCTGAGCCATGTTTGAACTTTCTATCACTTTTGGTTCCGATAATTCTGTCGACCATATATGTGATGTTCAGGCGCCAAATGTCATCTTGGAGCATGTTGGAGATAAAAAACAATATGTGCCCAAAACGTGATATCATGACGTTATACGCCGTTCTGAGCCATGTTTGCACTTTCTATCACTTTTGGTTCCGATAATTCTGTCGACCATATATGTGATGTTCAGGCGCTAAATGTAACATTGGAGCATGTTAGAGATAAAAAACAAAATGTGCCCAAAACGTGATATTATGACGTTATACGCCGTTCTGAGCCATGTTTGAACTTTTTATCACTTTTGGTTCCGATAATTCTGTCGACCATATATGTGATGTTCAGGCGCCAAATGTCATCTTGGAGCATGTTGGAGATAAAAAACAAAATGTGCCCAAAACGTGATATTATGACGTTATACGCCGTTCTGAGCCATGTTTGAACTTTCTATCACTTTTGCTTCCGATAATTCTGTTGACCATATTTGTGATATTCAGGGGCCAAACGTCATCTTGGAGCATGTTGGAGATAAAAAACAAAATGTGCTCAAAACGTGATATTATGACGTTATACGGCGTTCTGAGCCATGTTTGAACTTTCTATCACTTTTGGTTCCGATAATTCTGTTGACCATATTTGTGATATTCAGGCGCCAAATGACTTCATGAAGCATGTTGGAGATAAAAAACAAAATGTGCCCAAAACGTGATGTTATGACGTTATACGCCGTTCTGAGCCATGTTTGAACTTTCTATCACTTTTGGTTCCGATAATTCTGTCGACCATATATGTGATGTTCAGGCGCCAAATGTAACATTGGAGCATGTTAGAGATAAAAAACAAAATGTGCCCAAAACGTGATATTATGGCGTTATACGGCGTTCTGAGCCATGTTTGAACTTTCTATCACTTTTGGTTCCGATAATTCTGTCGACCATATATGTGATGTTCAGGGGCCAAATGTCATCTTGGAGCATGTTGGAGATAAAAAACAAAATGTGCCCAAAACGTGATATTATGACGCTATGCGCCGTTCTGAGCCATGTTTGAACTTTCTATCACTTTTGGTTCCGATAATTCTGTTGACCATATTTGTGATATTCAGGGGCCAAATGTCATCTTGGGCATGTTGGAGATACAAAACAAAATGTGCCCAAAACGTGATATTATGGCGTTATACGGCGTTCTGAGCCATGTTTGAACTTTTTATCACTTTTGGTTCCGATAATTCTGTCGACCATGTATGTGATGTTCAGGCGCCAAATGTCATCTTGGAGCATGTTGGAGATAAAAAACAATATGTGCCCAAAACGTGATATCATGACGTTATACGCCGTTCTGTGCCATGTTTGCACTTTCTATCACTTTTGGTTCCGATAATTCTGTCGACCATATATGTGATGTTCAGGCGCTAAATGTAACATTGGAGCATGTTAGAGATAAAAAACAAAATGTGCCCAAAACGTGATATTATGACGTTATACGCCGTTCTGAGCCATGTTTGAACTTTCTATCACTTTTGGTTCCGATAATTATGTTGACCATATTTGTGATATTCAGGGGCCAAATGTCATCTTGGAGTATGTTGGAGATAAAAAACAAAATGTGCCCAAAACGTGATATTATGACGTTATACGCCGCTCTGAGCCATGTTTGAACTTTCTATCACCTTTGGTTCCGATAATTCTGTTGACCATATTTGTGATATTCAGGGGCCAAACGTCATCTTGGAGCATGTTGGAGATAAAAAACAAAATGTGCCCAAAACGTGATATTATGACGTTATACGCCGTTCTGGGCCATGTTTGAACTTTCTATCACTTTTGGTTCCGATAATTCTGTGGACCATATTTGTGATATTCAGGGGCCAAACGTCATCTTGGAGCATGTTGGAGATAACAAAACAAAATGTGCCCAAAACGTGATATTATGACGTTATACGCCGTTCTGAGCAATGTTTGAACTTTCTATCACTTTTGGTTCCGATAATTCTGTCGACCATATATGTGATGTTCAGGCGCCAAATGTCATCTTGGAGCATGTTGGAGATAAAAAACAATATGTGCCCAAAACGTGATATCATGACGTTATACGCCGTTCTGAGCCATGTTTGCACTTTCTATCACTTTTGGTTCCGATAATTCTGTCGACCATATATGTGATGTTCAGGCGCCAAATGTCATCTTGGAGCATGTTGGAGATAAAAAACAAAATGTGCCCAAAACGTGATATTATGACGTTATACGCCGTTCTGAGCCATGTTTGAACTTTCTATCACTTTTGCTTCCGATAATTCTGTTGACCATATTTGTGATATTCAGGGGCCAAACGTCATCTTGGAGCATGTTGGAGATAAAAAACAAAATGTGCTCAAAACGTGATATTATGACGTTATACGGCGTTCTGAGCCATGTTTGAACTTTCTATCACTTTTGGTTCCGATAATTCTGTTGACCATATTTGTGATATTCAGGCGCCAAATGACTTCATGAAGCATGTTGGAGATAAAAAACAAAATGTGCCCAAAACGTGATGTTATGACGTTATACGCCGTTCTGAGCCATGTTTGAACTTTCTATCACTTTTGGTTCCGATAATTCTGTCGACCATATATGTGATGTTCAGGCGCCAAATGTAACATTGGAGCATGTTAGAGATAAAAAACAAAATGTGCCCAAAACGTGATATTATGGCGTTATACGGCGTTCTGAGCCATGTTTGAACTTTCTATCACTTTTGGTTCCGATAATTCTGTCGACCATATATGTGATGTTCAGGGGCCAAATGTCATCTTGGAGCATGTTGGAGATAAAAAACAAAATGTGCCCAAAACGTGATATTATGACGCTATGCGCCGTTCTGAGCCATGTTTGAACTTTCTATCACTTTTGGTTCCGATAATTCTGTTGACCATATTTGTGATATTCAGGGGCCAAATGTCATCTTGGGCATGTTGGAGATACAAAACAAAATGTGCCCAAAACGTGATATTATGGCGTTATGCGGCGTTCTGAGCCATGTTTGAACTTTTTATCACTTTTGGTTCCGATAATTCTGTCGACCATATATGTGATGTTCAGGCGCCAAATGTCATCTTGGAGCATGTTGGAGATAAAAAACAAAATGTGCCCAAAACGTGATATTATGACGTTATACGCCGTTCTGAGCCATGTTTGAACTTTCTATCACTTTTGCTTCCGATAATTCTGTTGACCATATTTGTGATATTCAGGCGCCAAATGTCATCTTGGAGCATGTTGGAGATAAAAAACAAAATGTGCCCAAAACGTGATATTATGGCGTTATACGGCGTTCTGAGCCATGTTTGAACTTTTTATCACTTTTGGTTCCGATAATTCTGTCGACCATATATGTGATGTTCAGGCGCCAAATGTCATCTTGGAGCATGTTGGAGATAAAAAACAAAATGTGCCCAAAACGTGATATTATGGCGTTATACGCCGTTCTGAGCCATGTTTGAACTTTCTATCACTTTTGGTTCCGATAATTCTGTGGACCATATTTGTGATATTCAGGGGCCAAACGTCATCTTGGAGCATGTTGGAGATAAAAAACAAAATGTGCCCAAAACGTGATATTATGACGTTATACGCCGTTCTGAGCCATGTTTGAACTTTCTATCACTTTTGGTTCCGATAATTCTGTTGACCATATTTGTGATATTCAGGCGCCAAATGACTTCTTGGAGCATGTCGGAGATAAAAAACAAAATGTGCCCAAAACGTGATATTATGACGTTATACGCCGTTCTGAGCCATGTTTGAACTTTCTATCACTTTTGGTTCCGATAATTCTGTTGACCATATTTGTGATATTCAGGGGCCAAACGTCATCTTGGAGCATGTTGGAGATAAAAAACAAAATGTGCCCAAAACGTGATATTATGACGTTATACACCGTTCTGGGCCATGTTTGAACTTTCTATCACTTTTGGTTCCGATAATTCTGTGGACCATATTTGTGATATTCAGGGGCCAAACGTCATCTTGGAGCATGTTGGAGATAAAAAACAAAATGTGCCCAAAACGTGATATTATGACGTTATACGGCGTTCTGAGCCATGTTTGAACTTTCTATCACTTTTGCTTCCGATAATTCTGTTGACCATATTTGTGATATTCAGGCGCCAAATGTCATCTTGGAGCATGTTGGAGATAAAAAACAAAATGTGCCCAAAACGTGATATTATGGCGTTATACGGCGTTCTGAGCCATGTTTGAACTTTTTATCACTTTTGGTTCCGATAATTCTGTCGACCATATATGTGATGTTCAGGCGCCAAATGTCATCTTGGAGCATGTTGGAGATAAAAAACAAAATGTGCCCAAAACGTGATATTATGGCGTTATACGCCGTTCTGAGCCATGTTTGAACTTTCTATCACTTTTGGTTCCGATAATTCTGTGGACCATATTTGTGATATTCAGGGGCCAAACGTCATCTTGGAGCATGTTGGAGATAAAAAACAAAATGTGCCCAAAACGTGATATTATGACGTTATACGCCGTTCTGAGCCATGTTTGAACTTTCTATCACTTTTGGTTCCGATAATTCTGTTGACCATATTTGTGATATTCAGGCGCCAAATGACTTCTTGGAGCATGTCGGAGATAAAAAACAAAATGTGCCCAAAACGTGATATTATGACGTTATACGCCGTTCTGAGCCATGTTTGAACTTTCTATCACTTTTGGTTCCGATAATTCTGTTGACCATATTTGTGATATTCAGGGGCCAAACGTCATCTTGGAGCATGTTGGAGATAAAAAACAAAATGTGCCCAAAACGTGATATTATGACGTTATACACCGTTCTGGGCCATGTTTGAACTTTCTATCACTTTTGGTTCCGATAATTCTGTGGACCATATTTGTGATATTCAGGGGCCAAACGTCATCTTGGAGCATGTTGGAGATAAAAAACAAAATGTGCCCAAAACGTGATATTATGACGTTATACGGCGTTCTGAGCCATGTTTGAACTTTCTATCACTTTTGGTTCCGATAATTCTGTTGACCATATTTGTGATATTCAGGGGCCAAAGGTCATCTTGGAGTATGTTGGAGATAAAAAACAAAATGTGCCCAAAACGTGATATTATGACGTTTTACGCCGCTCTGAGCCATGTTTGAACTTTCTATCACTTTTGGTTCCGATAATTCTGTTGACCATATTTGTGATATTCAGGGGACAAACGTCATCTTGGAGCATGTTGGAGATAAAAAACAAAATGTGCTCAAAACGTAATATTATGCCGTTATACGCCGTTCTGAGCCATGTTTGAACTTTCTATCACTTTTGGTTCCGATAATTCTGTTGACCATATTTGTGATATTCAGGCGCCAAATGACTTCTTGGAGCATGTTGGAGATAAAAAACAAAATGTGCCCAAAACGTGATATTATGGCGTTATACGGCGTTCTGAGCCATGTTTGAACTTTTTATCACTTTTGGTTCCGATAATTCTGTCGACCATATATGTGATATTCAGGGGCCAAACGTCATCTTGGAGCATGTTGGAGATAAAAAACAAAATGTGCCCAAAACGTGATATTATGACGTTATACGCCGTTCTGGGCCATGTTTGAACTTTCTATCACTTTTGGTTCCGATAATTCTGTTGACCATATTTGTGATATTCAGGGGCCAAATGTCATCTTGGAGTATGTTGGAGATAAAAAACAAAATGTGCCCAAAACGTGATATTATGACGTTTTACGCCGCTCTGAGCCATGTTTGAACTTTCTATCACTTTTGGTTCCGATAATTCTGTTGACCATATTTGTGATATTCAGGGGCCAAACGTCATCTTGGAGCATGTTGGAGATAAAAAACAAAATGTGCTCAAAACGTAATATTATGACGTTATACGCCGTTCTGAGCCATGTTTGAACTTTCTATCACTTTTGGTTCCGATAATTCTGTTGACCATATTTGTGATATTCAGGCGCCAAATGACTTCTTGGAGCATGTTGGAGATAAAAAACAAAATGTGCCCAAAACGTGATATTATGGCGTTATACGGTGTTCTGAGCCATGTTTGAACTTTTTATCACTTTTGGTTCCGATAATTCTGTCGACCATATATGTGATGTTCAGGCGCCAAATGTAACATTGGAGCATGTTGGAGATAAAAAACAAAATGTGCCCAAAACGTGATATTATGACGTTATACGCCGTTCTGAGCCATGTTTGAACTTTCTATCACTTTTGGTTCCTATAATTCTGTTGACCATATTTGTGATATTCAGAGGCCAAATGTCATCTTGGAGCATGTTGGAGATACAAAACAAAATGTGCCCAAAACGTGATATTATCACGTTATAGGCCGTTCTGAGCCATGTTTGAACTTTCTATCACTTTTGGTTCCGATAATTCTGTTGTCTATATTTGTGATATACAGGCCCCAAATGACATGTTGGAGCATGTTGGAGATAAAAAACAAAATGTGCCCAAAACGTGATATTATGGCGTTATACGCCGTTCTGAGCCATGTTTGAACTTTCTATCACTTTTGGTTCCGATAATTCTGTGGACCATATTTGTGATATTCAGGGGCCAAACGTCATCTTGGAGCATGTTGGAGATAAAAAACAAAATGTGCCCAAAACGTGATATTATGACGTTATACGCCGTTCTGAGCCATGTTTGAACTTTCTATCACTTTTGGTTCCGATAATTCTGTTGACCATATTTGTGATAATCAGGCGCCAAATTACTTCTTGGAGCATGTCGGAGATAAAAAACAAAATGTGCCCAAAACGTGATATTATGACGTTATACGCCGTTCTGAGCCATGTTTGAACTTTCTATCACTTTTGGTTCCGATAATTCTGTTGACCATATTTGTGATATTCAGGGGCCAAACGTCATCTTGGAGCATGTTGGAGATAAAAAACAAAATGTGCCCAAAACGTGATATTATGACGTTATACACCGTTCTGGGCCATGTTTGAACTTTCTATCACTTTTGGTTCCGATAATTCTGTGGACCATATTTGTGATATTCAGGGGCCAAACGTCATCTTGGAGCATGTTGGAGATAAAAAACAAAATGTGCCCAAAACGTGATATTATGACGTTATACGCCGTTCTGAGCCATGTTTGAACTTTCTATCACTTTTGGTTCCGATAATTCTGTTGACCATATTTGTGATATTCAGGCGCCAATTGTCATCTTGGAGCATGTTGGAGATAAAAAACAAAATGTGCCCAAAACGTGATATTATGACGTTATACGCCGTGCTGAGCCATGTTTGAACTTTCTATCACTTTTGGTTCCGATAATTCTCTTGACCATATTTGTGATATTCAGGGGCCAAATGTCATCTTGGGCATGTTGGAGATACAAAACAAAATGTGCCCAAAACGTGATATTATGACGTTATACGCCGTTCTGAGCCATGTTTGAACTTTCTATCACTTTTGGTTCCGATAATTCTGTGGACCATATTTGTGATATTCAGGGGCCAAACGTCATGTTGGAGCATGTTGGAGATAAAAAACAAAATGTGCCCAAAACGTGATATTATGACGTTATACGGCGTTCTGAGCCATGTTTGAACTTTCTATCACTTTTGGTTCCGATAATTCTGTTGACCATATTTGTGATATTCAGGGGCCAAAGGTCATCTTGGAGTATGTTGGAGATAAAAAACAAAATGTGCCCAAAACGTGATATTATGACGTTTTACGCCGCTCTGAGCCATGTTTGAACTTTCTATCACTTTTGGTTCCGATAATTCTGTTGACCATATTTGTGATATTCAGGGGACAAACGTCATCTTGGAGCATGTTGGAGATAAAAAACAAAATGTGCTCAAAACGTAATATTATGCCGTTATACGCCGTTCTGAGCCATGTTTGAACTTTCTATCACTTTTGGTTCCGATAATTCTGTTGACCATATTTGTGATATTCAGGCGCCAAATGACTTCTTGGAGCATGTTGGAGATAAAAAACAAAATGTGCCCAAAACGTGATATTATGGCGTTATACGGCGTTCTGAGCCATGTTTGAACTTTTTATCACTTTTGGTTCCGATAATTCTGTCGACCATATATGTGATATTCAGGGGCCAAACGTCATCTTGGAGCATGTTGGAGATAAAAAACAAAATGTGCCCAAAACGTGATATTATGACGTTATACGCCGTTCTGGGCCATGTTTGAACTTTCTATCACTTTTGGTTCCGATAATTCTGTTGACCATATTTGTGATATTCAGGGGCCAAATGTCATCTTGGAGTATGTTGGAGATAAAAAACAAAATGTGCCCAAAACGTGATATTATGACGTTTTACGCCGCTCTGAGCCATGTTTGAACTTTCTATCACTTTTGGTTCCGATAATTCTGTTGACCATATTTGTGATATTCAGGGGCCAAACGTCATCTTGGAGCATGTTGGAGATAAAAAACAAAATGTGCTCAAAACGTAATATTATGACGTTATACGCCGTTCTGAGCCATGTTTGAACTTTCTATCACTTTTGGTTCCGATAATTCTGTTGACCATATTTGTGATATTCAGGCGCCAAATGACTTCTTGGAGCATGTCGGAGATAAAAAACAAAATGTGCCCAAAACGTGATATTATGACGTTATACGCCGTTCTGAGCCATGTTTGAACTTTCTATCACTTTTGGTTCCGATAATTCTGTTGACCATATTTGTGATATTCAGGGGCCAAACGTCATCTTGGAGCATGTTGGAGATAAAAAACAAAATGTGCCCAAAACGTGATATTATGACGTTATACACCGTTCTGGGCCATGTTTGAACTTTCTATCACTTTTGGTTCCGATAATTCTGTGGACCTTATTTGTGATATTCAGGGGCCAAACGTCATGTTGGAGCATGTTGGAGATAAAAAACAAAATGTGCCCAAAACGTGATATTATGACGTTATACGGCGTTCTGAGCCATGTTTGAACTTTCTATCACTTTTGGTTCCGATAATTCTGTTGACCATATTTGTGATATTCAGGGGCCAAAGGTCATCTTGGAGTATGTTGGAGATAAAAAACAAAATGTGCCCAAAACGTGATATTATGACGTTTTACGCCGCTCTGAGCCATGTTTGAACTTTCTATCACTTTTGGTTCCGATAATTCTGTTGACCATATTTGTGATATTCAGGGGACAAACGTCATCTTGGAGCATGTTGGAGATAAAAAACAAAATGTGCTCAAAACGTAATATTATGCCGTTATACGCCGTTCTGAGCCATGTTTGAACTTTCTATCACTTTTGGTTCCGATAATTCTGTTGACCATATTTGTGATATTCAGGCGCCAAATGACTTCTTGGAGCATGTTGGAGATAAAAAACAAAATGTGCCCAAAACGTGATATTATGGCGTTATACGGCGTTCTGAGCCATGTTTGAACTTTTTATCACTTTTGGTTCCGATAATTCTGTCGACCATATATGTGATATTCAGGGGCCAAACGTCATCTTGGAGCATGTTGGAGATAAAAAACAAAATGTGCCCAAAACGTGATATTATGACGTTATACGCCGTTCTGGGCCATGTTTGAACTTTCTATCACTTTTGGTTCCGATAATTCTGTTGACCATATTTGTGATATTCAGGGGCCAAATGTCATCTTGGAGTATGTTGGAGATAAAAAACAAAATGTGCCCAAAACGTGATATTATGACGTTTTACGCCGCTCTGAGCCATGTTTGAACTTTCTATCACTTTTGGTTCCGATAATTCTGTTGACCATATTTGTGATATTCAGGGGCCAAACGTCATCTTGGAGCATGTTGGAGATAAAAAACAAAATGTGCTCAAAACGTAATATTATGACGTTATACGCCGTTCTGAGCCATGTTTGAACTTTCTATCACTTTTGGTTCCGATAATTCTGTTGACCATATTTGTGATATTCAGGCGCCAAATGACTTCTTGGAGCATGTTGGAGATAAAAAACAAAATGTGCCCAAAACGTGATATTATGGCGTTATACGGTGTTCTGAGCCATGTTTGAACTTTTTATCACTTTTGGTTCCGATAATTCTGTCGACCATATATGTGATGTTCAGGCGCCAAATGTAACATTGGAGCATGTTGGAGATAAAAAACAAAATGTGCCCAAAACGTGATATTATGACGTTATACGCCGTTCTGAGCCATGTTTGAACTTTCTAACACTTATGGTTCCGATAATTCTGCTGACCATATTTGTGTTATTCAGGCGCCAAATGGCATGTTGAACCATGTTGGAGATAAAAAACAAAATGTGCCCAAAACGTGATATTATGACGTTATACGCCGTTCTGAGCCATGTTTGAACTTTCTATCACTTTTGGTTCCGATAATTCTGCTGACCATATTTGTGATATTCAGGCGCCAAATAACATGTTGGAGCAAGTCGGAGATAAAAAACAAAATGTGCCCAAAACGTGATATTATGACGTTATACGCCGTTCTGAGCCATGTTTGAACTTTCTATCACTTTTGGTTCCGATAATTCTGCTGACCATATTTGTGATATTTAGGAGCCAAATGACATGTTGAACCATGTTGGAGATAAAAAACAAAATGTGCCCAAAACGTGATATTATGACGTTATACGCCGTTCTGAGCCTTGTTTGAACTTTCTATCACTTTTGGTTCCGATAATTCTGCTGACCATATTTGTGATATTTAGGAGCCAAATGACATGTTGAACCATGTTGGAGATAAAAAACAAAATGTGCCCAAAACGTGATATTATGACGTTATACGCCGTTCTGAGCCATGTTTGAACTTTCTATCACTTTTGGTTCCGATAATTCTGCTGACCATATTTGTGATATTCAGGCGCCAAATAACATGTTGGAGCAAGTCGGAGATAAAAAACAAAATGTGCCCAAAACGTGATATTATGACGTTATACGCCGTTCTGAGCCATGTTTGAACTTTCTATCACTTTTGGTTCCGATATTTCTGCTGACCATATTTGTGATATTTAGGAGCCTAATGACATGTTGAACCATGTTGGAGATAAAAAACAAATTGTGCCCAAAACGTGATATTATGACGTTATACGCCGTTCTGAGCCATGTTTGAACTTTCTAACACTTATGGTTCCGATAATTCTGCTGACCATATTTGTGTTATTCAGGCGCCAAATGACATGTTGAACTATGTTGGAGATAAAAAACAAAATGTGCCCAAAACGTGATATTATGACGTTATACGCCGTTCTGAGCCATGTTTGAACTTTCTATCACTTTTGGTTCCGATAATTCTGCTGACCATATTTGTGATATTCAGGCGCCAAATAACATGTTGGAGCAAGTCGGAGATAAAAAACAAAATGTGCCCAAAACGTGATATTATGACGTTATACGCCGTTCTGAGCCATGTTTGAACTTTCTATCACTTTTGGTTCCGATAATTCCGCTGACCATATTTGTGATATTCAGGCGCCAAATAACATGTTGGAGCAAGTCGGAGATAAAAAACAAAATGTGCCCAAAACGTGATATTATGACGTTATACGCCGTTCTGAGCCATGTTTGAACTTTCTATCACTTTTGGTTCCGATATTTCTGCTGACCATATTTGTGATATTTAGGAGCCTAATGACATGTTGAACCATGTTGGAGATAAAAAACAAAATGTGCCCAAAACGTGATATTATGACGTTATACGCCGTTCTGAGCCATGTTTGAACTTTCTAACACTTTTGGTTCCGATAATTCTGCTGACCATATTTGTGTTATTCAGGCGCTAAATGACATGTTGAACCATGTTGGAGAAAAAAAACAAAATGTGCCCAAAACGTGATATTATGACGTTATACGCCGTTCTGAGCCATGTTTGAACTTTCTATCACTTTTGGTTCCGATAATTCTGCTGACCATATTTGTGATATTTAGGAGCCAAATGACATGTTGAACCATGTTGGAGATAAAAAACAAAATGTGCCCAAAACGTGATATTATGACGTTATACGCCGTTCTGAGCCTTGTTTGAACTTTCTATCACTTTTGGTTCCGATAATTCTGCTGACCATATTTGTGATATTTAGGAGCCAAATGACATGTTGAACCATGTTGGAGATAAAAAACAAAATGTGCCCAAAACGTGATATTATGACGTTATACGCCGTTCTGAGCCATGTTTGAACTTTCTAACACTTATGGTTCCGATAATTCTGCTGACCATATTTGTGTTATTCAGGCGCCAAATGACATGTTGAACTATGTTGGAGATAAAAAACAAAATGTGCCCAAAACGTGATATTATGACGTTATACGCCGTTCTGAGCCATGTTTGAACTTTCTATCACTTTTGGTTCCGATAATTCTGCTGACCATATTTGTGATATTCAGGCGCCAAATAACATGTTGGAGCAAGTCGGAGATAAAAAACAAAATGTGCCCAAAACGTGATATTATGACGTTATACGCCGTTCTGAGCCATGTTTGAACTTTCTATCACTTTTGGTTCCGATAATTCTGTTGACCATATTTGTGATATTCAGGCGCCAAATAACATGTTGGAGCAAGTCGGAGATAAAAAACAAAATGTGCCCAAAACGTGATATTATGACGTTATACGCCGTTCTGAGCCATGTTTGAACTTTCTATCACTTTTGGTTCCGATATTTCTGCTGACCATATTTGTGATATTTAGGAGCCTAATGACATGTTGAACCATGTTGGAGATAAAAAACAAAATGTGCCCAAAACGTGATATTATGACGTTATACGCCGTTCTGAGCCATGTTTGAACTTTCTAACACTTTTGGTTCCGATAATTCTGCTGACCATATTTGTGTTATTCAGGCGCTAAATGACATGTTGAACCATGTTGGAGAAAAAAAACAAAATGTGCCCAAAACGTGATATTATGACGTTATACGCCGTTCTGAGCCATGTTTGAACTTTCTATCACTTTTGGTTCCGATAATTCTGCTGACCATATTTGTGATATTTAGGAGCCAAATGACATGTTGAACCATGTTGGAGATAAAAAACAAAATGTGCCCAAAACGTGATATTATGACGTTATACGCCGTTCTGAGCCTTGTTTGAACTTTCTATCACTTTTGGTTCCGATAATTCTGCTGACCATATTTGTGATATTTAGGAGCCAAATGACATGTTGAACCATGTTGGAGATAAAAAACAAAATGTGCCCAAAACGTGATATTATGACGTTATACGCCGTTCTGAGCCATGTTTGAACTTTCTAACACTTATGGTTCCGATAATTCTGCTGACCATATTTGTGTTATTCAGGCGCCAAATGACATGTTGAACTATGTTGGAGATAAAAAACAAAATGTGCCCAAAACGTGATATTATGACGTTATACGCCGTTCTGAGCCATGTTTGAACTTTCTATCACTTTTGGTTCCGATAATTCTGCTGACCATATTTGTAATATTCAGGCGCCAAATAACATGTTGGAGCAAGTCGGAGATAAAAAACAAAATGTGCCCAAAACGTGATATTATGACGTTATACGCCGTTCTGAGCCATGTTTGAACTTTCTATCACTTTTGGTTCCGATAATTCTGCTGACCATATTTGTGTTATTCAGGCGCCAAATGACATGTTGAACCATGTTGGAGATAAAAAACAAAATGTGCCCAAAACGTGATATTATGACGTTATACGCCGTTCTGAGCCATGTTTGAACTTTCTATCACTTTTGGTTCCGATAATTCTGCTGACCATATTTGTGATATTTAGGAGCCAAATGACATGTTGAACCATGTTGGAGATAAAAAACAAAATGTGCCCAAAACGTGATATTATGACGTTATACGCCGTTCTGAGCCATGTTTGAACTTTCTATCACTTTTGGTTCCGATATTTCTGCTGACCATATTTGTGATATTTAGGAGCCTAATGACATGTTGAACCATGTTGGAGATAAAAAACAAAATGTGCCCAAAACGTGATATTATGACGTTATACGCCGTTCTGAGCCATGTTTGAACTTTCTATCACTTTTGGTTCCGATAATTCTGCTGACCATATTTGTGTTATTCAGGCGCCAAATGACATGTTGAACCATGTTGGAGATAAAAAACAAAATGTGCCCAAAACGTGATATTATGACGTTATACGCCGTTCTGAGCCATGTTTGAACTTTCTATCACTTTTGGTTCCGATAATTCTGCTGACCATATTTGTGTTATTCTGGCGCCAAATGACATGATGAACCATGTTGGAGATAAAAAACAAAATATGCCCAAAACGTTATATTATGACGTTATACGCCGTTCTGAGCCATGTTTGAACTTTCTATCACTTTTGGTTCCGATAATTCTGCTGACCATATTTGTGATATTTAGGAGCCAAATGACATGTTGAACCATGTTGGAGATAAAAAACAAAATGTGCCCAAAACGTGATATTATGACGTTATACGCCGTTCTGAGCCATGTTTGAACTTTCCATCACTTTTGGTTCCGATAATTCTGCTGACCATATTTGTGATATTTAGGAGCCAAATGACATGTTGAACCATGTTGGAGATAAAAAACAAAATGTGCCCAAAACGTGATATTATGACGTTATACGCCGTTCTGAGCCATGTTTGAACTTTCTATCACTTTTGGTTCCGATAATTCTGTCGACCATATATGTGATGTTCAGGCGCCAAATGTAACATTGGAGCATGTTAGAGTTAAAAAACAAAATGTGCCGAAAACGTGATATTATGGCGTTATACGCCGTTCTGAGCCATGTTTGAACTTTCTATCACTTTTGGTTCCGATAATTCTGTGGACCATATTTGTGATATTCAGGGGCCAAACGTCATCTTGGAGCATGTTGGAGATAAAAAACAAAATGTACCCAAAACGTGATATTATGACGTTATACGCCGTTCTGAGCCATGTTTGAACTTTCTATCACTTTTGGTTCCGATAATTCTGTTGACCATATTTGTGATATTCAGGCGCCAATTGTCATCTTGGAGCATGTTGGAGATAAAAAACAATATGTGCCCAAAACGTGATATCATGACGTTATACGCCGTTCTGAGCCATGTTTGAACTTTCTATCACTTTTGGTTCCGATAATTCTGTCGACCATATATGTGATGTTCAGCCGCTAAATGTAACATTGGAGCATGTTAGAGATAAAAAACAAAATGTGCCCAAAACGTGATATTATGACGTTATACGCCGTTCTGAGCCATGTTTGAACTTTCTATCACTTTTGGTTCCGATAATTCTGTTGACCATATTTGTGATATTCAGGGGCCAAACGTCATCTTGGAGCATGTTGGAGATAAAAAACAAAATGTGCCCAAAACGTAATATTATGACGTTATACGCCGTTCTGAGCCATGTTTGAACTTTCTATCACTTTTGGTTCCGATAATTATGTTGACCATATTTGTGATATTCAGGGGCCAAATGTCATCTTGGAGTATGTTGGAGATAAAAAACAAAATGTGCCCAAAACGTGATATTATGACGTTATACGCCGCTCTGAGCCATGTTTGAACTTTCTATCACCTTTGGTTCCGATAATTCTGTTGACCATATTTGTGATATTCAGGGGCCAAACGTCATCTTGGAGCATGTTGGAGATAAAAAACAAAATGTGCCCAAAACGTGATATTATGACGTTATACGCCGTTCTGGGCCATGTTTGAACTTTCTATCACTTTTGGTTCCGATAATTCTGTGGACCATATTTGTGATATTCAGGGGCCAAACGTCATCTTGGAGCATGTTGGAGATAACAAAACAAAATGTGCCCAAAACGTGATATTATGACGTTATACGCCGTTCTGAGCCATGTTTGAACTTTCTATCACTTTTGGTTCCGATAATTCTGTTGACCATATTTGTGATATTCAGGCGCCAATTGTCATCTTGGAGCATGTTGGAGATAAAAAACAATATGTGCCCAAAACGTGATATCATGACGTTATACGCCGTTCTGAGCCATGTTTGCACTTTCTATCACTTTTGGTTCCGATAATTCTGTTGACCATATTTGTGATATTCAGGCGCCAAATGACTTCATGAAGCATGTTGGAGATAAAAAACAAAATGTGCCCAAAACGTGATGTTATGACGTTATACGCCGTTCTGAGCCATGTTTGAACTTTCTATCACTTTTGGTTCCGATAATTCTGTCGACCATATATGTGATGTTCAGGCGCCAAATGTAACATTGGAGCATGTTAGAGATAAAAAACAAAATGTGCCCAAAACGTGATATTATGGCGTTATACGGCGTTCTGAGCCATGTTTGAACTTTCTATCACTTTTGGTTCCGATAATTCTGTCGACCATATATGTGATGTTCAGGGGCCAAATGTCATCTTGGAGCATGTTGGAGATAAAAAACAAAATGTGCCCAAAACGTGATATTATGACGCTATGCGCCGTTCTGAGCCATGTTTGAACTTTCTATCACTTTTGGTTCCGATAATTCTGTTGACCATATTTGTGATATTCAGGGGCCAAATGTTATCTTGGGCATGTTGGAGATACAAAACAAAATGTGCCCAAAACGTGATATTATGGCGTTATACGGCGTTCTGAGCCATGTTTGAACTTTTTATCACTTTTGGTTCCGATAATTCTGTCGACCATATATGTGATGTTCAGGCGCCAAATGTCATCTTGGAGCATGTTGGAGATAAGAAACAAAATGTGCCCAAAACGTGATATTATGACGTTATACGCCGTTCTGAGCCATGTTTGAACTTTCTATCACTTTTGCTTCCGATAATTCTGTTGACCATATTTGTGATATTCAGGCGCCAAATGTCATCTTGGAGCATGTTGGAGATAAAAAACAAAATGTGCCCAAAACGTGATATTATGGCGTTATACGGCGTTCTGAGCCATGTTTGAACTTTTTATCACTTTTGGTTCCGATAATTCTGTCGACCATATATGTGATGTTCAGGCGCCAAATGTCATCTTGGAGCATGTTGGAGATAAAAAACAAAATGTGCCCAAAACGTGATATTATGACGTTATACGCCGTTCTGAGCCATGTTTGAACTTTCTATCACTTTTGCATCCGATAATTCTGTTGACCATATTTGTGATATTCAGGGGCCAAACGTCATCTTGGAGCATGTTGGAGATAAAAAACAAAATGTGCTCAAAACGTAATATTATGACGTTATACGCCGTTCTGAGCCATGTTTGAACTTTCTATCACTTTTGGTTCCGATAATTCTGTTGACCATATTTGTGATATTCAGGCGCCAAATGACTTCATGAAGCATGTTGGAGATAAAAAACAAAATGTGCCCAAAACGTGATGTTATGACGTTATACGCCGTTCTGAGCCATGTTTGAACTTTCTATCACTTTTGGTTCCGATAATTCTGTCGACCATATATGTGATGTTCAGGCGCCAAATGTAACATTGGAGCATGTTAGAGATAAAAAACAAAATGTGCCCAAAACGTGATATTATGGCGTTATACGGCGTTCTGAGCCATGTTTGAACTTTCTATCACTTTTGGTTCCGATAATTCTGTCGACCATATATGTGATGTTCAGGGGCCAAATGTCATCTTGGAGCATGTTGGAGATAAAAAACAAAATGTGCCCAAAACGTGATATTATGACGCTATACGCCGTTCTGAGCCATGTTTGAACTTTCTATCACTTTTGGTTCCGATAATTCTGTTGACCATATTTGTGATATTCAGGCGCCAAATGTCATCTTGGAGCATGTTGGAGATAAAAAACAAAATGTGCCCAAAACGTGATATTATGACGCTATACGCCGTTCTGAGCCATGTTTGAACTTTCTATCACTTTCGGTTCCGATAATTCTGTTGACCATATTTGTGATATTCAGGCGCCAAACGTCATCTTGGAGCATGTTGGAGATAAAAAACAAAATGTGCCCAAAACGTGATATTATGACGTTATACGCCGTTCTGAGCCATGTTTGAACTTTCTATCACTTTTGCTTCCGATAATTCTGTTGACCATATTTGTGATATTCAGGCGCCAATTGTCATCTTGGAGCATGTTGGAGATAAAAAACAAAATGTGCTCAAAACGTGATATTATGACGTTATACGCCGTTCTGAGCCATGTTTGAACTTTCTATCACTTTTGGTTCCGATAATTCTGTTGACCATATTTGTGATATTCAGGCGCCAAATGACTTCATGAAGCATGTTGGAGATAAAAAACAAAATGTGCCCAAAACGTGATGTTATGACGTTATACGCCGTTCTGAGCCATGTTTGAACTTTCTATCACTTTTGGTTCCGATAATTCTGTCGACCATATATGTGATGTTCAGGCGCCAAATGTAACATTGGAGCATGTTAGAGATAAAAAACAAAATGTGCCCAAAACGTGATATTATGACGTTATACGCCGTTCTGGGCGATGTTTGAACTTTCTATCACTTTTGGTTCCGATAATTCTGTGGACCATATTTGTGATATTCAGGGGCCAAACGTCATCTTGGAGCATGTTGGAGATAACAAAACAAAATGTGCCCAAAACGTGATATTATGACGTTATACGCCGTTCTGAGCCATGTTTGAACTTTCTATCACTTTTGGTTCCGATAATTCTGTTGACCATATTTGTGATATTCAGGCGCCAATTGTCATCTTGGAGCATGTTGGAGATAAAAAACAATATGTGCCCAAAACGTGATATCATGACGTTATACGCCGTTCTGAGCCATGTTTGCACTTTCTATCACTTTTGGTTCCGATAATTCTGTCGACCATATATGTGATGTTCAGGCGCTAAATGTAACATTGGAGCATGTTAGAGATAAAAAACAAAATGTGCCCAAAACGTGATATTATGACGTTATACGCCGTTCTGAGCCATGTTTGAACTTTTTATCACTTTTGGTTCCGATAATTCTGTCGACCATATATGTGATGTTCAGGCGCCAAATGTCATCTTGGAGCATGTTGGAGATAAAAAACAAAATGTGCCCAAAACGTGATATCATGACGTTATACGCCGTTCTGAGCCATGTTTGCACTTTCTATCACTTTTGGTTCCGATAATTCTGTCGACCATATATGTGATGTTCAGGCGCTAAATGTAACATTGGAGCATGTTAGAGATAAAAAACAAAATGTGCCCAAAACGTGATATTATGACGTTATACGCCGTTCTGAGCCATGTTTGAACTTTTTATCACTTTTGGTTCCGATAATTCTGTCGACCATATATGTGATGTTCAGGCGCCAAATGTCATCTTGGAGCATGTTGGAGATAAAAAACAAAATGTGCCCAAAACGTGATATTATGACGTTATACGCCGTTCTGAGCCATGTTTGAACTTTCTATCACTTTTGCTTCCGATAATTCTGTTGACCATATTTGTGATATTCAGGGGCCAAACGTCATCTTGGAGCATGTTGGAGATAAAAAACAAAATGTGCTCAAAACGTGATATTATGACGTTATACGCCGTTCTGAGCCATGTTTGAACTTTCTATCACTTTTGGTTCCGATAATTCTGTTGACCATATTTGTGATATTCAGGGGCCAAATGTTATCTTGGGCATGTTGGAGATACAAAACAAAATGTGCCCAAAACGTGATATTATGGCGTTATACGGCGTTCTGAGCCATGTTTGAACTTTTTATCACTTTTGGTTCCGATAATTCTGTCGACCATATATGTGATGTTCAGGCGCCAAATGTCATCTTGGAGCATGTTGGAGATAAGAAACAAAATGTGCCCAAAACGTGATATTATGACGTTATACGCCGTTCTGAGCCATGTTTGAACTTTCTATCACTTTTGCTTCCGATAATTCTGTTGACCATATTTGTGATATTCAGGCGCCAAATGTCATCTTGGAGCATGTTGGAGATAAAAAACAAAATGTGCCCAAAACGTGATATTATGGCGTTATACGGCGTTCTGAGCCATGTTTGAACTTTTTATCACTTTTGGTTCCGATAATTCCGTCGACCATATATGTGATGTTCAGGCGCCAAATGTCATCTTGGAGCATGTTGGAGATAAAAAACAAAATGTGCCCAAAACGTGATATTATGACGTTATACGCCGTTCTGAGCCATGTTTGAACTTTCTATCACTTTTGGTTCCGATAATTCTGTGGACCATATTTGTGATATTCAGGGGCCAAACGTCATCTTGGAGCATGTTGGAGATAAAAAACAAAATGTGCCCAAAACGTGATATTATGACGTTATACGCCGTTCTGAGCCATGTTTGAACTTTCTATCACTTTTGGTTCCGATAATTCTGTTGACCATATTTGTGATATTCAGGCGCCAAATGACTTCATGAAGCATGTTGGAGATAAAAAACAAAATGTGCCCAAAACGTGATGTTATGACGTTATACGCCGTTCTGAGCCATGTTTGAACTTTCTATCACTTTTGGTTCCGATAATTCTGTCGACCATATATGTGATGTTCAGGCGCCAAATGTAACATTGGAGCATGTTAGAGATAAAAAACAAAATGTGCCCAAAACGTGATATTATGGCGTTATACGGCGTTCTGAGCCATGTTTGAACTTTCTATCACTTTTGGTTCCGATAATTCTGTCGACCATATATGTGATGTTCAGGGGCCAAATGTCATCTTGGAGCATGTTGGAGATAAAAAACAAAATGTGCCCAAAACGTGATATTATGGCGTTATACGGCGTTCTGAGCCATGTTTGAACTTTTTATCACTTTTGGTTCCGATAATTCCGTCGACCATATATGTGATGTTCAGGCGCCAAATGTCATCTTGGAGCATGTTGGAGATAAAAAACAAAATGTGCCCAAAACGTGATATCATGACGTTATACGCCGTTCTGAGCCATGTTTGCACTTTCTATCACTTTTGGTTCCGATAATTCTGTCGACCATATATGTGATGTTCAGGCGCTAAATGTAACATTGGAGCATGTTAGAGATAAAAAACAAAATGTGCCCAAAACGTGATATTATGACGCTATACACCGTTCTGAGCCATGTTTGAACTTTCTATCACTTTTGGTTCCGATAATTCTGTCGACCATATATGTGATGTTCAGGCGCCAAATGTAACATTGGAGCATGTTAGAGATAAAAAACAAAATGTGCCCAAAACGTGATATTATGGCGTTATACGGCGTTCTGAGCCATGTTTGAACTTTCTATCACTTTTGGTTCCGATAATTCTGTCGACCATATATGTGATGTTCAGGGGCCAAATGTCATCTTGGAGCATGTTGGAGATAAAAAACAAAATGTGCCCAAAACGTGATATTATGACGCTATACGCCGTTCTGAGCCATGTTTGAACTTTCTATCACTTTTGGTTCCGATAATTCTGTTGACCATATTTGTGATAATCAGGGGCCAAACGTCATCTTGGAGCATGTTGGAGATAAAAAACAAAATGTGCCCAAAACGTGATATTATGAGGTTATACGCCGCTCTGAGCCATGTTTGAACTTTCTATCACTTTTGGTTCCGATAATTCTGTTGACCATATTTGTGATATTCAGGCGCCAAATGTCATCTTGGAGCATGTTGGAGATAAAAAACAAAATGTGCCCAAAACGTGATATTATGACGCTATACACCGTTCTGAGCCATGTTTGAACTTTCTATCACTTTTGGTTCCGATAATTCTGTCGACCATATATGTGATGTTCAGGGGCCAAATGTCATCTTGGAGCATGTTGGAGATAAAAAACAAAATGTGCCCAAAACGTGATATTATGACGCTATACGCCGTTCTGAGCCATGTTTGAACTTTCTATCACTTTTGGTTCCGATAATTCTGTTGACCATATTTGTGATAATCAGGGGCCAAACGTCATCTTGGAGCATGTTGGAGATAAAAAACAAAATGTGCCCAAAACGTGATATTATGAGGTTATACGCCGCTCTGAGCCATGTTTGAACTTTCTATCACTTTTGGTTCCGATAATTCTGTTGACCATATTTGTGATATTCAGGCGCCAAATGTCATCTTGGAGCATGTTGGAGATAAAAAACAAAATGTGCCCAAAACGTGATATTATGACGCTATACACCGTTCTGAGCCATGTTTGAACTTTCTATCACTTTTGGTTCCGATAATTCTGTCGATCATATATGTGATGTTCAGGGGCCAAATGTCATCTTGGAGCATGTTGGAGATAAAAAACAAAATGTGCCCAAAACGTGATATTATGACGCTATACGCCGTTCTGAGCCATGTTTGAACTTTCTATCACTTTTGGTTCCGATAATTCTGTTGACCATATTTGTGATAATCAGGGGCCAAACGTCATCTTGGAGCATGTTGGAGATAAAAAACAAAATGTGCCCAAAACGTGATATTATGAGGTTATACGCCGCTCTGAGCCATGTTTGAACTTTCTATCACTTTTGGTTCCGATAATTCTGTTGACCATATTTGTGATATTCAGGCGCCAAATGTCATCTTGGAGCATGTTGGAGATAAAAAACAAAATGTGCCCAAAACGTGATATTATGACGCTATACACCGTTCTGAGCCATGTTTGAACTTTCTATCACTTTTGGTTCCGATAATTCTGTCGACCATATATGTGATGTTCAGGGGCCAAATGTCATCTTGGAGCATGTTGGAGATAAAAAACAAAATGTGCCCAAAACGTGATATTATGACGCTATACGCCGTTCTGAGCCATGTTTGAACTTTCTATCACTTTTGGTTCCGATAATTCTGTTGACCATATTTGTGATATTCAGGCGCCAATTGTCATCTTGGAGCATGTTGGAGATAAAAAACAATATGTGCCCAAAACGTGATATCATGACGTTATACGCCGTTCTGAGCCATGTTTGAACTTTCTATCACTTTTGGTTCCGATAATTCTGTCGACCATATATGTGATGTTCAGCCGCTAAATGTAACATTGGAGCATGTTAGAGATAAAAAACAAAATGTGCCCAAAACGTGATATTATGACGTTATACGCCGTTCTGAGCCATGTTTGAACTTTCTATCACTTTTGGTTCCGATAATTCTGTTGACCATATTTGTGATATTCAGGGGCCAAACGTCATCTTGGAGCATGTTGGAGATAAAAAACAAAATGTGCCCAAAACGTAATATTATGACGTAATACGCCGTTCTGAGCCATGTTTGAACTTTCTATCACTTTTGGTTCCGATAATTATGTTGACCATATTTGTGATATTCAGGGGCCAAATGTCATCTTGGAGTATGTTGGAGATAAAAAACAAAATGTGCCCAAAACGTGATATTATGACGTTATACGCCGCTCTGAGCCATGTTTGAACTTTCTATCACCTTTGGTTCCGATAATTCTGTTGACCATATTTGTGATATTCAGGGGCCAAACGTCATCTTGGAGCATGTTGGAGATAAAAAACAAAATGTGCCCAAAACGTGATATTATGACGTTATACGCCGTTCTGGGCCATGTTTGAACTTTCTATCACTTTTGGTTCCGATAATTCTGTGGACCATATTTGTGATATTCAGGGGCCAAACGTCATCTTGGAGCATGTTGGAGATAAAAAACAAAATGTGCCCAAAACGTGATATTATGACGCTATGCGCCGTTCTGAGCCATGTTTGAACTTTCTATCACTTTTGGTTCCGATAATTCTGTTGACCATATTTGTGATATTCAGGGGCCAAATGTCATCTTGGGCATGTTGGAGATACAAAACAAAATGTGCCCAAAACGTGATATTATGGCGTTATACGGCGTTCTGAGCCATGTTTGAACTTTTTATCACTTTTGGTTCCGATAATTCTGTCGACCATATATGTGATGTTCAGGCGCCAAATGTCATCTTGGAGCATGTTGGAGATAAGAAACAAAATGTGCCCAAAACGTGATATTATGACGTTATACGCCGTTCTGAGCCATGTTTGAACTTTCTATCACTTTTGCTTCCGATAATTCTGTTGACCATATTTGTGATATTCAGGCGCCAAATGTCATCTTGGAGCATGTTGGAGATAAAAAACAAAATGTGCCCAAAACGTGATATTATGGCGTTATACGGCGTTCTGAGCCATGTTTGAACTTTTTATCACTTTTGGTTCCGATAATTCTGTCGACCATATATGTGATGTTCAGGCGCCAAATGTCATCTTGGAGCATGTTGGAGATAAAAAACAAAATGTGCCCAAAACGTGATATTATGACGTTATACGCCGTTCTGAGCCATGTTTGAACTTTCTATCACTTTTGCTTCCGATAATTCTGTTGACCATATTTGTGATATTCAGGGGCCAAACGTCATCTTGGAGCATGTCGGAGATAAAAAACAAAATGTGCTCAAAACGTAATATTATGACGTTATACGCCGTTCTGAGCCATGTTTGAACTTTCTATCACTTTTGGTTCCGATAATTCTGTTGACCATATTTGTGATATTCAGGCGCCAAATGACTTCATGAAGCATGTTGGAGATAAAAAACAAAATGTGCCCAAAACGTGATGTTATGACGTTATACGCCGTTCTGAGCCATGTTTGAACTTTCTATCACTTTTGGTTCCGATAATTCTGTCGACCATATATGTGATGTTCAGGCGCCAAATGTAACATTGGAGCATGTTAGAGATAAAAAACAAAATGTGCCCAAAACGTGATATTATGGCGTTATACGGCGTTCTGAGCCATGTTTGAACTTTCTATCACTTTTGGTTCCGATAATTCTGTCGACCATATATGTGATGTTCAGGGGCAAATGTCATCTTGGAGCATGTTGGAGATAAAAAACAAAATGTGCCCAAAACGTGATATTATGACGCTATACGCCGTTCTGAGCCATGTTTGAACTTTCTATCACTTTTGGTTCCGATAATTCTGTTGACCATATTTGTGATAATCAGGGGCCAAACGTCATCTTGGAGCATGTTGGAGATAAAAAACAAAATGTGCCCAAAACGTGATATTATGAGGTTATACGCCGCTCTGAGCCATGTTTGAACTTTCTATCACTTTTGGTTCCGATAATTCTGTTGACCATATTTGTGATATTCAGGGGCCAAATGTCATCTTGGGCATGTTGGAGATACAAAACAAAATGTGCCCAAAACGTGATATTATGGCGTTATACGGCGTTCTGAGCCATGTTTGAACTTTTTATCACTTTTGGTTCCGATAATTCTGTCGACCATATATGTGATGTTCAGGCGCCAAATGTCATCTTGGAGCATGTTGGAGATAAGAAACAAAATGTGCCCAAAACGTGATATTATGACGTTATACGCCGTTCTGAGCCATGTTTGAACTTTCTATCACTTTTGCTTCCGATAATTCTGTTGACCATATTTGTGATATTCAGGCGCCAAATGTCATCTTGGAGCATGTTGGAGATAAAAAACAAAATGTGCCCAAAACGTGATATTATGGCGTTATACGGCGTTCTGAGCCATGTTTGAACTTTTTATCACTTTTGGTTCCGATAATTCTGTCGACCATATATGTGACGTTCAGGCGCCAAATGTCATCTTGTAGCATGTTGGAGATAAAAAACAAAATGTGCCCAAAACGTGATATTATGACGTTATACGCCGTTCTGAGCCATGTTTGAACTTTCTATCACTTTTGCTTCCGATAATTCTGTTGACCATATTTGTGATATTCAGGGGCCAAACGTCATCTTGGAGCATGTTGGAGATAAAAAACAAAATGTGCTCAAAACGTAATATTATGACGTTATACGCCGTTCTGAGCCATGTTTGAACTTTCTATCACTTTTGGTTCCGATAATTCTGTTGACCATATTTGTGATATTCAGGCGCCAAATGACTTCATGAAGCATGTTGGAGATAAAAAACAAAATGTGCCCAAAACGTGATGTTATGACGTTATACGCCGTTCTGAGCCATGTTTGAACTTTCTATCACTTTTGGTTCCGATAATTCTGTCGACCATATATGTGATGTTCAGGCGCCAAATGTAACATTGGAGCATGTTAGAGATAAAAAACAAAATGTGCCCAAAACGTGATATTATGGCGTTATACGGCGTTCTGAGCCATGTTTGAACTTTCTATCACTTTTGGTTCCGATAATTCTGTCGACCATATATGTGATGTTCAGGCGCCAAATGTAACATTGGAGCATGTTAGAGATAAAAAACAAAATGTGCCCAAAACGTGATATTATGGCGTTATACGGCGTTCTGAGCCATGTTTGAACTTTCTATCACTTTTGGTTCCGATAATTCTGTCGACCATATATGTGATGTTCAGGGGCCAAATGTCATCTTGGAGCATGTTGGAGATAAAAAACAAAATGTGCCCAAAACGTGATATTATGACGCTATGCGCCGTTCTGAGCCATGTTTGAACTTTCTATCACTTTTGGTTCCGATAATTCTGTTGACCATATTTGTGATATTCAGGGGCCAAATGTCATCTTGGGCATGTTGGAGATACAAAACAAAATGTGCCCAAAACGTGATATTATGGCGTTATACGGCGTTCTGAGCCATGTTTGAACTTTTTATCACTTTTGGTTCCGATAATTCTGTCGACCATATATGTGATGTTCAGGCGCCAAATGTCATCTTGGAGCATGTTGGAGATAAAAAACAATATGTGCCCAAAACGTGATATCATGACGTTATACGCCGTTCTGAGCCATGTTTGCACTTTCTATTACTTTTGGTTCCGATAATTCTGTCGACCATATATGTGATGTTCAGGCGCTAAATGTAACATTGGAGCATGTTAGAGATAAAAAACAAAATGTGCCCAAAACGTGATATTATGACGTTATACGCCGTTCTGAGCCATGTTTGAACTTTCTATCACTTTTGGTTCCGATAATTATGTTGACCATATTTGTGATATTCAGGGGCCAAATGTCATCTTGGAGTATGTTGGAGATAAAAAACAAAATGTGCCCAAAACGTGATATTATGACGTTATACGCCGCTCTGAGCCATGTTTGAACTTTCTATCACCTTTGGTTCCGATAATTCTGTTGACCATATTTGTGATATTCAGGGGCCAAACGTCATCTTGGAGCATGTTGGAGATAAAAAACAAAATGTGCCCAAAACGTGATATTATGACGTTATACGCCGTTCTGGGCCATGTTTGAACTTTCTATCACTTTTGGTTCCGATAATTCTGTGGACCATATTTGTGATATTCAGGGGCCAAACGTCATCTTGGAGCATGTTGGAGATAACAAAACAAAATGTGCCCAAAACGTGATATTATGACGTTATACGCCGTTCTGAGCAATGTTTGAACTTTCTATCACTTTTGGTTCCGATAATTCTGTCGACCATATATGTGATGTTCAGGCGCCAAATGTCATCTTGGAGCATGTTGGAGATAAAAAACAATATGTGCCCAAAACGTGATATCATGACGTTATACGCCGTTCTGAGCCATGTTTGCACTTTCTATCACTTTTGGTTCCGATAATTCTGTCGACCATATATGTGATGTTCAGGCGCCAAATGTCATCTTGGAGCATGTTGGAGATAAAAAACAAAATGTGCCCAAAACGTGATATTATGACGTTATACGCCGTTCTGAGCCATGTTTGAACTTTCTATCACTTTTGCTTCCGATAATTCTGTTGACCATATTTGTGATATTCAGGGGCCAAACGTCATCTTGGAGCATGTTGGAGATAAAAAACAAAATGTGCTCAAAACGTGATATTATGACGTTATACGGCGTTCTGAGCCATGTTTGAACTTTCTATCACTTTTGGTTCCGATAATTCTGTTGACCATATTTGTGATATTCAGGCGCCAAATGACTTCATGAAGCATGTTGGAGATAAAAAACAAAATGTGCCCAAAACGTGATGTTATGACGTTATACGCCGTTCTGAGCCATGTTTGAACTTTCTATCACTTTTGGTTCCGATAATTCTGTCGACCATATATGTGATGTTCAGGCGCCAAATGTAACATTGGAGCATGTTAGAGATAAAAAACAAAATGTGCCCAAAACGTGATATTATGGCGTTATACGGCGTTCTGAGCCATGTTTGAACTTTCTATCACTTTTGGTTCCGATAATTCTGTCGACCATATATGTGATGTTCAGGGGCCAAATGTCATCTTGGAGCATGTTGGAGATAAAAAACAAAATGTGCCCAAAACGTGATATTATGACGCTATGCGCCGTTCTGAGCCATGTTTGAACTTTCTATCACTTTTGGTTCCGATAATTCTGTTGACCATATTTGTGATATTCAGGGGCCAAATGTCATCTTGGGCATGTTGGAGATACAAAACAAAATGTGCCCAAAACGTGATATTATGGCGTTATGCGGCGTTCTGAGCCATGTTTGAACTTTTTATCACTTTTGGTTCCGATAATTCTGTCGACCATATATGTGATGTTCAGGCGCCAAATGTCATCTTGGAGCATGTTGGAGATAAAAAACAAAATGTGCCCAAAACGTGATATTATGACGTTATACGCCGTTCTGAGCCATGTTTGAACTTTCTATCACTTTTGCTTCCGATAATTCTGTTGACCATATTTGTGATATTCAGGCGCCAAATGTCATCTTGGAGCATGTTGGAGATAAAAAACAAAATGTGCCCAAAACGTGATATTATGGCGTTATACGGCGTTCTGAGCCATGTTTGAACTTTTTATCACTTTTGGTTCCGATAATTCTGTCGACCATATATGTGATGTTCAGGCGCCAAATGTCATCTTGGAGCATGTTGGAGATAAAAAACAAAATGTGCCCAAAACGTGATATTATGGCGTTATACGCCGTTCTGAGCCATGTTTGAACTTTCTATCACTTTTGGTTCCGATAATTCTGTGGACCATATTTGTGATATTCAGGGGCCAAACGTCATCTTGGAGCATGTTGGAGATAAAAAACAAAATGTGCCCAAAACGTGATATTATGACGTTATACGCCGTTCTGAGCCATGTTTGAACTTTCTATCACTTTTGGTTCCGATAATTCTGTTGACCATATTTGTGATATTCAGGCGCCAAATGACTTCTTGGAGCATGTCGGAGATAAAAAACAAAATGTGCCCAAAACGTGATATTATGACGTTATACGCCGTTCTGAGCCATGTTTGAACTTTCTATCACTTTTGGTTCCGATAATTCTGTTGACCATATTTGTGATATTCAGGGGCCAAACGTCATCTTGGAGCATGTTGGAGATAAAAAACAAAATGTGCCCAAAACGTGATATTATGACGTTATACACCGTTCTGGGCCATGTTTGAACTTTCTATCACTTTTGGTTCCGATAATTCTGTGGACCATATTTGTGATATTCAGGGGCCAAACGTCATCTTGGAGCATGTTGGAGATAAAAAACAAAATGTGCCCAAAACGTGATATTATGACGTTATACGCCGTTCTGAGCCATGTTTGAACTTTCTATCACTTTTGGTTCCGATAATTCTGTTGACCATATTTGTGATATTCAGGCGCCAATTGTCATCTTGGAGCATGTTGGAGATAAAAAACAAAATGTGCCCAAAACGTGATATTATGACGTTATACGCCGTGCTGAGCCATGTTTGAACTTTCTATCACTTTTGGTTCCGATAATTCTCTTGACCATATTTGTGATATTCAGGGGCCAAATGTCATCTTGGGCATGTTGGAGATACAAAACAAAATGTGCCCAAAACGTGATATTATGACGTTATACGCCGTTCTGAGCCATGTTTGAACTTTCTATCACTTTTGGTTCCGATAATTCTGTGGACCATATTTGTGATATTCAGGGGCCAAACGTCATGTTGGAGCATGTTGGAGATAAAAAACAAAATGTGCCCAAAACGTGATATTATGACGTTATACGGCGTTCTGAGCCATGTTTGAACTTTCTATCACTTTTGGTTCCGATAATTCTGTTGACCATATTTGTGATATTCAGGGGCCAAAGGTCATCTTGGAGTATGTTGGAGATAAAAAACAAAATGTGCCCAAAACGTGATATTATGACGTTTTACGCCGCTCTGAGCCATGTTTGAACTTTCTATCACTTTTGGTTCCGATAATTCTGTTGACCATATTTGTGATATTCAGGGGACAAACGTCATCTTGGAGCATGTTGGAGATAAAAAACAAAATGTGCTCAAAACGTAATATTATGCCGTTATACGCCGTTCTGAGCCATGTTTGAACTTTCTATCACTTTTGGTTCCGATAATTCTGTTGACCATATTTGTGATATTCAGGCGCCAAATGACTTCTTGGAGCATGTTGGAGATAAAAAACAAAATGTGCCCAAAACGTGATATTATGGCGTTATACGGCGTTCTGAGCCATGTTTGAACTTTTTATCACTTTTGGTTCCGATAATTCTGTCGACCATATATGTGATATTCAGGGGCCAAACGTCATCTTGGAGCATGTTGGAGATAAAAAACAAAATGTGCCCAAAACGTGATATTATGACGTTATACGCCGTTCTGAGCCATGTTTGAACTTTCTATCACTTTTGGTTCCGATAATTCTGTTGACCATATTTGTGATATTCAGGCGCCAAATGACTTCTTGGAGCATGTTGGAGATAAAAAACAAAATGTGCCCAAAACGTGATATTATGGCGTTATACGGTGTTCTGAGCCATGTTTGAACTTTTTATCACTTTTGGTTCCGATAATTCTGTCGACCATATATGTGATGTTCAGGCGCCAAATGTAACATTGGAGCATGTTAGAGATAAAAAACAAAATGTGCCCAAAACGTGATATTATGACGTTATACGCCGTTCTGAGCCATGTTTGAACTTTCTATCACTTTTGGTTCCTATAATTCTGTTGACCATATTTGTGATATTCAGAGGCCAAATGTCATCTTGGAGCATGTTGGAGATACAAAACAAAATGTGCCCAAAACGTGATATTATCACGTTATAGGCCGTTCTGAGCCATGTTTGAACTTTCTATCACTTTTGGTTCCGATAATTCTGTTGTCTATATTTGTGATATACAGGCCCCAAATGACATGTTGGAGCATGTTGGAGATAAAAAACAAAATGTGCCCAAAACGTGATATTATGGCGTTATACGCCGTTCTGAGCCATGTTTGAACTTTCTATCACTTTTGGTTCCGATAATTCTGTGGACCATATTTGTGATATTCAGGGGCCAAACGTCATCTTGGAGCATGTTGGAGATAAAAAACAAAATGTGCCCAAAACGTGATATTATGACGTTATACGCCGTTCTGAGCCATGTTTGAACTTTCTATCACTTTTGGTTCCGATAATTCTGTTGACCATATTTGTGATAATCAGGCGCCAAATGACTTCTTGGAGCATGTCGGAGATAAAAAACAAAATGTGCCCAAAACGTGATATTATGACGTTATACGCCGTTCTGAGCCATGTTTGAACTTTCTATCACTTTTGGTTCCGATAATTCTGTTGACCATATTTGTGATATTCAGGGGCCAAACGTCATCTTGGAGCATGTTGGAGATAAAAAACAAAATGTGCCCAAAACGTGATATTATGACGTTATACACCGTTCTGGGCCATGTTTGAACTTTCTATCACTTTTGGTTCCGATAATTCTGTGGACCATATTTGTGATATTCAGGGGCCAAACGTCATCTTGGAGCATGTTGGAGATAAAAAACAAAATGTGCCCAAAACGTGATATTATGACGTTATACGCCGTTCTGAGCCATGTTTGAACTTTCTATCACTTTTGGTTCCGATAATTCTGTTGACCATATTTGTGATATTCAGGCGCCAATTGTCATCTTGGAGCATGTTGGAGATAAAAAACAAAATGTGCCCAAAACGTGATATTATGACGTTATACGCCGTGCTGAGCCATGTTTGAACTTTCTATCACTTTTGGTTCCGATAATTCTCTTGACCATATTTGTGATATTCAGGGGCCAAATGTCATCTTGGGCATGTTGGAGATACAAAACAAAATGTGCCCAAAACGTGATATTATGACGTTATACGCCGTTCTGAGCCATGTTTGAACTTTCTATCACTTTTGGTTCCGATAATTCTGTGGACCATATTTGTGATATTCAGGGGCCAAACGTCATGTTGGAGCATGTTGGAGATAAAAAACAAAATGTGCCCAAAACGTGATATTATGACGTTATACGGCGTTCTGAGCCATGTTTGAACTTTCTATCACTTTTGGTTCCGATAATTCTGTTGACCATATTTGTGATATTCAGGGGCCAAAGGTCATCTTGGAGTATGTTGGAGATAAAAAACAAAATGTGCCCAAAACGTGATATTATGACGTTTTACGCCGCTCTGAGCCATGTTTGAACTTTCTATCACTTTTGGTTCCGATAATTCTGTTGACCATATTTGTGATATTCAGGGGACAAACGTCATCTTGGAGCATGTTGGAGATAAAAAACAAAATGTGCTCAAAACGTAATATTATGCCGTTATACGCCGTTCTGAGCCATGTTTGAACTTTCTATCACTTTTGGTTCCGATAATTCTGTTGACCATATTTGTGATATTCAGGCGCCAAATGACTTCTTGGAGCATGTTGGAGATAAAAAACAAAATGTGCCCAAAACGTGATATTATGGCGTTATACGGCGTTCTGAGCCATGTTTGAACTTTTTATCACTTTTGGTTCCGATAATTCTGTCGACCATATATGTGATATTCAGGGGCCAAACGTCATCTTGGAGC
The DNA here is from genome assembly GCF_036711975.1 of Onthophagus taurus. Taxonomy (NCBI): domain Eukaryota; kingdom Metazoa; phylum Arthropoda; class Insecta; order Coleoptera; family Scarabaeidae; genus Onthophagus; species Onthophagus taurus. The sequence goes on from NC_091966.1 coordinate 21,644,320, forward strand.
ATGTTGGAGATAAAAAACAAAATGTGCCCAAAACGTGATATTATGACGTTATACGCCGTTCTGGGCCATGTTTGAACTTTCTATCACTTTTGGTTCCGATAATTCTGTTGACCATATTTGTGATATTCAGGGGCCAAATGTCATCTTGGAGTATGTTGGAGATAAAAAACAAAATGTGCCCAAAACGTGATATTATGACGTTTTACGCCGCTCTGAGCCATGTTTGAACTTTCTATCACTTTTGGTTCCGATAATTCTGTTGACCATATTTGTGATATTCAGGGGCCAAACGTCATCTTGGAGCATGTTGGAGATAAAAAACAAAATGTGCTCAAAACGTAATATTATGACGTTATACGCCGTTCTGAGCCATGTTTGAACTTTCTATCACTTTTGGTTCCGATAATTCTGTTGACCATATTTGTGATATTCAGGCGCCAAATGACTTCTTGGAGCATGTCGGAGATAAAAAACAAAATGTGCCCAAAACGTGATATTATGACGTTATACGCCGTTCTGAGCCATGTTTGAACTTTCTATCACTTTTGGTTCCGATAATTCTGTTGACCATATTTGTGATATTCAGGGGCCAAACGTCATCTTGGAGCATGTTGGAGATAAAAAACAAAATGTGCCCAAAACGTGATATTATGACGTTATACACCGTTCTGGGCCATGTTTGAACTTTCTATCACTTTTGGTTCCGATAATTCTGTGGACCATATTTGTGATATTCAGGGGCCAAACGTCATGTTGGAGCATGTTGGAGATAAAAAACAAAATGTGCCCAAAACGTGATATTATGACGTTATACGGCGTTCTGAGCCATGTTTGAACTTTCTATCACTTTTGGTTCCGATAATTCTGTTGACCATATTTGTGATATTCAGGGGCCAAAGGTCATCTTGGAGTATGTTGGAGATAAAAAACAAAATGTGCCCAAAACGTGATATTATGACGTTTTACGCCGCTCTGAGCCATGTTTGAACTTTCTATCACCTTTGGTTCCGATAATTCTGTTGACCATATTTGTGATATTCAGGGGACAAACGTCATCTTGGAGCATGTTGGAGATAAAAAACAAAATGTGCTCAAAACGTAATATTATGCCGTTATACGCCGTTCTGAGCCATGTTTGAACTTTCTATCACTTTTGGTTCCGATAATTCTGTTGACCATATTTGTGATATTCAGGCGCCAAATGACTTCTTGGAGCATGTTGGAGATAAAAAACAAAATGTGCCCAAAACGTGATATTATGGCGTTATACGGCGTTCTGAGCCATGTTTGAACTTTTTATCACTTTTGGTTCCGATAATTCTGTCGACCATATATGTGATATTCAGGGGCCAAACGTCATCTTGGAGCATGTTGGAGATAAAAAACAAAATGTGCCCAAAACGTGATATTATGACGTTATACGCCGTTCTGGGCCATGTTTGAACTTTCTATCACTTTTGGTTCCGATAATTCTGTTGACCATATTTGTGATATTCAGGGGCCAAATGTCATCTTGGAGTATGTTGGAGATAAAAAACAAAATGTGCCCAAAACGTGATATTATGACGTTTTACGCCGCTCTGAGCCATGTTTGAACTTTCTATCACTTTTGGTTCCGATAATTCTGTTGACCATATTTGTGATATTCAGGCGCCAAATGACTTCTTGGAGCATGTTGGAGATAAAAAACAAAATGTGCTCAAAACGTAATATTATGACGTTATACGCCGTTCTGAGCCATGTTTGAACTTTCTATCACTTTTGGTTCCGATAATTCTGTTGACCATATTTGTGATATTCAGGCGCCAAATGACTTCTTGGAGCATGTTGGAGATAAAAAACAAAATGTGCCCAAAACGTGATATTATGGCGTTATACGGTGTTCTGAGCCATGTTTGAACTTTTTATCACTTTTGGTTCCGATAATTCTGTCGACCATATATGTGATGTTCAGGCGCCAAATGTAACATTGGAGCATGTTGGAGATAAAAAACAAAATGTGCCCAAAACGTGATATTATGACGTTATACGCCGTTCTGAGCCATGTTTGAACTTTCTATCACTTTTGGTTCCTATAATTCTGTTGACCATATTTGTGATATTCAGAGGCCAAATGTCATCTTGGAGCATGTTGGAGATACAAAACAAAATGTGCCCAAAACGTGATATTATCACGTTATAGGCCGTTCTGAGCCATGTTTGAACTTTCTATCACTTTTGGTTCCGATAATTCTGTTGTCTATATTTGTGATATACAGGCCCCAAATGACATGTTGGAGCATGTTGGAGATAAAAAACAAAATGTGCCCAAAACGTGATATTATGACGTTATACGCCGTTCTGAGCCATGTTTGAACTTTCTATCACTTTTGATTCCGATAATTCAGTCGACCATATATGTGATGTTCAGGCGCCAAATGTAACATTGGAGCATGTTAGAGTTAAAAAACAAAATGTGCCGAAAACGTGATATTATGGCGTTATACGCCGTTCTGAGCCATGTTTGAACTTTCTATCACTTTTGGTTCCGATAATTCTGTGGACCATATTTGTGATATTCAGGGGCCAAACGTCATCTTGGAGCATGTTGGAGATAAAAAACAAAATGTACCCAAAACGTGATATTATGACGTTATACGCCGTTCTGAGCCATGTTTGAACTTTCTATCACTTTTGGTTCCGATAATTCTGTTGACCATATTTGTGATATTCAGGCGCCAATTGTCATCTTGGAGCATGTTGGAGATAAAAAACAATATGTGCCCAAAACGTGATATCATGACGTTATACGCCGTTCTGAGCCATGTTTGAACTTTCTATCACTTTTGGTTCCGATAATTCTGTCGACCATATATGTGATGTTCAGCCGCTAAATGTAACATTGGAGCATGTTAGAGATAAAAAACAAAATGTGCCCAAAACGTGATATTATGACGTTATACGCCGTTCTGAGCCATGTTTGAACTTTCTATCACTTTTGGTTCCGATAATTCTGTTGACCATATTTGTGATATTCAGGGGCCAAACGTCATCTTGGAGCATGTTGGAGATAAAAAACAAAATGTGCCCAAAACGTAATATTATGACGTTATACGCCGTTCTGAGCCATGTTTGAACTTTCTATCACTTTTGGTTCCGATAATTATGTTGACCATATTTGTGATATTCAGGGGCCAAATGTCATCTTGGAGTATGTTGGAGATAAAAAACAAAATGTGCCCAAAACGTGATATTATGACGTTATACGCCGCTCTGAGCCATGTTTGAACTTTCTATCACCTTTGGTTCCGATAATTCTGTTGACCATATTTGTGATATTCAGGGGCCAAACGTCATCTTGGAGCATGTTGGAGATAAAAAACAAAATGTGCCCAAAACGTGATATTATGACGTTATACGCCGTTCTGGGCCATGTTTGAACTTTCTATCACTTTTGGTTCCGATAATTCTGTGGACCATATTTGTGATATTCAGGGGCCAAACGTCATCTTGGAGCATGTTGGAGATAACAAAACAAAATGTGCCCAAAACGTGATATTATGACGTTATACGCCGTTCTGAGCCATGTTTGAACTTTCTATCACTTTTGGTTCCGATAATTCTGTTGACCATATTTGTGATATTCAGGCGCCAATTGTCATCTTGGAGCATGTTGGAGATAAAAAACAATATGTGCCCAAAACGTGATATCATGACGTTATACGCCGTTCTGAGCCATGTTTGCACTTTCTATCACTTTTGGTTCCGATAATTCTGTCGACCATATATGTGATGTTCAGGCGCTAAATGTAACATTGGAGCATGTTAGAGATAAAAAACAAAATGTGCCCAAAACGTGATATTATGACGTTATACGCCGTTCTGAGCCATGTTTGAACTTTTTATCACTTTTGGTTCCGATAATTCTGTCGACCATATATGTGATGTTCAGGCGCCAAATGTCATCTTGGAGCATGTTGGAGATAAAAAACAAAATGTGCCCAAAACGTGATATTATGACGTTATACGCCGTTCTGAGCCATGTTTGAACTTTCTATCACTTTTGCTTCCGATAATTCTGTTGACCATATTTGTGATATTCAGGGGCCAAACGTCATCTTGGAGCATGTTGGAGATAAAAAACAAAATGTGCTCAAAACGTGATATTATGATGTTATACGCCGTTCTGAGCCATGTTTGAACTTTCTATCACTTTTGGTTCCGATAATTCTGTTGACCATATTTGTGATATTCAGGCGCCAAATGACTTCATGAAGCATGTTGGAGATAACAAAACAAAATGTGCCCAAAACGTGATATTATGACGTTATACGCCGTTCTGAGCCATGTTTGAACTTTCTATCACTTTTGGTTCCGATAATTCTGTTGACCATATTTGTGATATTCAGGCGCCAATTGTCATCTTGGAGCATGTTGGAGATAAAAAACAATATGTGCCCAAAACGTGATATCATGACGTTATACGCCGTTCTGAGCCATGTTTGAACTTTCTATCACTTTTGGTTCCGATAATTCTGTTGACCATATTTGTGATATTCAGGCGCCAATTGTCATCTTGGAGCATGTTGGAGATAAAAAACAATATGTGCCCAAAACGTGATATCATGACGTTATACGCCGTTCTGAGCCATGTTTGCACTTTCTATCACTTTTGGTTCCGATAATTCTGTCGACCATATATGTGATGTTCAGGCGCTAAATGTAACATTGGAGCATGTTAGAGATAAAAAACAAAATGTGCCCAAAACGTGATATTATGACGTTATACGCCGTTCTGAGCCATGTTTGAACTTTTTATCACTTTTGGTTCCGATAATTCTGTCGACCATATATGTGATGTTCAGGCGCCAAATGTCATCTTGGAGCATGTTGGAGATAAAAAACAAAATGTGCCCAAAACGTGATATTATGACGTTATACGCCGTTCTGAGCCATGTTTGAACTTTCTATCACTTTTGCTTCCGATAATTCTGTTGACCATATTTGTGATATTCAGGGGCCAAACGTCATCTTGGAGCATGTTGGAGATAAAAAACAAAATGTGCTCAAAACGTGATATTATGATGTTATACGCCGTTCTGAGCCATGTTTGAACTTTCTATCACTTTTGGTTCCGATAATTCTGTTGACCATATTTGTGATATTCAGGCGCCAAATGACTTCATGAAGCATGTTGGAGATAACAAAACAAAATGTGCCCAAAACGTGATATTATGACGTTATACGCCGTTCTGAGCCATGTTTGAACTTTCTATCACTTTTGGTTCCGATAATTCTGTTGACCATATTTGTGATATTCAGGCGCCAATTGTCATCTTGGAGCATGTTGGAGATAAAAAACAATATGTGCCCAAAACGTGATATCATGACGTTATACGCCGTTCTGAGCCATGTTTGCACTTTCTATCACTTTTGGTTCCGATAATTCTGTCGACCATATATGTGATGTTCAGGCGCTAAATGTAACATTGGAGCATGTTAGAGATAAAAAACAAAATGTGCCCAAAACGTGATATTATGACGTTATACGCCGTTCTGAGCCATGTTTGAACTTTTTATCACTTTTGGTTCCGATAATTCTGTCGACCATATATGTGATGTTCAGGCGCCAAATGTCATCTTGGAGCATGTTGGAGATAAAAAACAAAATGTGCCCAAAACGTGATATTATGACGTTATACGCCGTTCTGAGCCATGTTTGAACTTTCTATCACTTTTGCTTCCGATAATTCTGTTGACCATATTTGTGATATTCAGGGGCCAAACGTCATCTTGGAGCATGTTGGAGATAAAAAACAAAATGTGCTCAAAACGTGATATTATGATGTTATACGCCGTTCTGAGCCATGTTTGAACTTTCTATCACTTTTGGTTCCGATAATTCTGTTGACCATATTTGTGATATTCAGGCGCCAAATGACTTCATGAAGCATGTTGGAGATAAAAAACAAAATGTGCCCAAAACGTGATGTTATGACGTTATACGCCGTTCTGAGCCATGTTTGAACTTTCTATCACTTTTGGTTCCGATAATTCTGTCGACCATATATGTGATGTTCAGGCGCCAAATGTAACATTGGAGCATGTTAGAGATAAAAAACAAAATGTGCCCAAAACGTGATATTATGGCGTTATACGGCGTTCTGAGCCATGTTTGAACTTTCTATCACTTTTGGTTCCGATAATTCTGTCGACCATATATGTGATGTTCAGGGGCCAAATGTCATCTTGGAGCATGTTGGAGATAAAAAACAAAATGTGCCCAAAACGTGATATTATGACGCTATGCGCCGTTCTGAGCCATGTTTGAACTTTCTATCACTTTTGGTTCCGATAATTCTGTTGACCATATTTGTGATATTCAGGGGCCAAATGTCATCTTGGGCATGTTGGAGATACAAAACAAAATGTGCCCAAAACGTGATATTATGGCGTTATACGGCGTTCTGAGCCATGTTTGAACTTTTTATCACTTTTGGTTCCGATAATTCTGTCGACCATATATGTGATGTTCAGGCGCCAAATGTCATCTTGGAGCATGTTGGAGATAAGAAACAAAATGTGCCCAAAACGTGATATTATGACGTTATACGCCGTTCTGAGCCATGTTTGAACTTTCTATCACTTTTGCTTCCGATAATTCTGTTGACCATATTTGTGATATTCAGGCGCCAAATGTCATCTTGGAGCATGTTGGAGATAAAAAACAAAATGTGCCCAAAACGTGATATTATGGCGTTATACGGCGTTCTGAGCCATGTTTGAACTTTTTATCACTTTTGGTTCCGATAATTCTGTCGACCATATATGTGATGTTCAGGCGCCAAATGTCATCTTGGAGCATGTTGGAGATAAAAAACAAAATGTGCCCAAAACGTGATATTATGACGTTATACGCCGTTCTGAGCCATGTTTGAACTTTCTATCACTTTTGCTTCCGATAATTCTGTTGACCATATTTGTGATATTCAGGGGCCAAACGTCATCTTGGAGCATGTCGGAGATAAAAAACAAAATGTGCTCAAAACGTAATATTATGACGTTATACGCCGTTCTGAGCCATGTTTGAACTTTCTATCACTTTTGGTTCCGATAATTCTGTTGACCATATTTGTGATATTCAGGCGCCAAATGACTTCATGAAGCATGTTGGAGATAAAAAACAAAATGTGCCCAAAACGTGATGTTATGACGTTATACGCCGTTCTGAGCCATGTTTGAACTTTCTATCACTTTTGGTTCCGATAATTCTGTCGACCATATATGTGATGTTCAGGCGCCAAATGTAACATTGGAGCATGTTAGAGATAAAAAACAAAATGTGCCCAAAACGTGATATTATGGCGTTATACGGCGTTCTGAGCCATGTTTGAACTTTCTATCACTTTTGGTTCCGATAATTCTGTCGACCATATATGTGATGTTCAGGGGCAAATGTCATCTTGGAGCATGTTGGAGATAAAAAACAAAATGTGCCCAAAACGTGATATTATGACGCTATACGCCGTTCTGAGCCATGTTTGAACTTTCTATCACTTTTGGTTCCGATAATTCTGTTGACCATATTTGTGATAATCAGGGGCCAAACGTCATCTTGGAGCATGTTGGAGATAAAAAACAAAATGTGCCCAAAACGTGATATTATGAGGTTATACGCCGCTCTGAGCCATGTTTGAACTTTCTATCACTTTTGGTTCCGATAATTCTGTTGACCATATTTGTGATATTCAGGGGCCAAATGTCATCTTGGGCATGTTGGAGATACAAAACAAAATGTGCCCAAAACGTGATATTATGACGTTATACGCCGTTCTGAGCCATGTTTGAACTTTCTATCACTTTTGGTTCCGATAATTCTGTGGACCATATTTGTGATATTCAGGGGCCAAACGTCATGTTGGAGCATGTTGGAGATAAAAAACAAAATGTGCCCAAAACGTGATATTATGACGTTATACGGCGTTCTGAGCCATGTTTGAACTTTCTATCACTTTTGGTTCCGATAATTCTGTTGACCATATTTGTGATATTCAGGGGCCAAAGGTCATCTTGGAGTATGTTGGAGATAAAAAACAAAATGTGCCCAAAACGTGATATTATGACGTTTTACGCCGCTCTGAGCCATGTTTGAACTTTCTATCACTTTTGGTTCCGATAATTCTGTTGACCATATTTGTGATATTCAGGGGACAAACGTCATCTTGGAGCATGTTGGAGATAAAAAACAAAATGTGCTCAAAACGTAATATTATGCCGTTATACGCCGTTCTGAGCCATGTTTGAACTTTCTATCACTTTTGGTTCCGATAATTCTGTTGACCATATTTGTGATATTCAGGCGCCAAATGACTTCTTGGAGCATGTTGGAGATAAAAAACAAAATGTGCCCAAAACGTGATATTATGGCGTTATACGGCGTTCTGAGCCATGTTTGAACTTTTTATCACTTTTGGTTCCGATAATTCTGTCGACCATATATGTGATATTCAGGGGCCAAACGTCATCTTGGAGCATGTTGGAGATAAAAAACAAAATGTGCCCAAAACGTGATATTATGACGTTATACGCCGTTCTGGGCCATGTTTGAACTTTCTATCACTTTTGGTTCCGATAATTCTGTTGACCATATTTGTGATATTCAGGGGCCAAATGTCATCTTGGAGTATGTTGGAGATAAAAAACAAAATGTGCCCAAAACGTGATATTATGACGTTTTACGCCGCTCTGAGCCATGTTTGAACTTTCTATCACTTTTGGTTCCGATAATTCTGTTGACCATATTTGTGATATTCAGGGGCCAAACGTCATCTTGGAGCATGTTGGAGATAAAAAACAAAATGTGCTCAAAACGTAATATTATGACGTTATACGCCGTTCTGAGCCATGTTTGAACTTTCTATCACTTTTGGTTCCGATAATTCTGTTGACCATATTTGTGATATTCAGGCGCCAAATGACTTCTTGGAGCATGTCGGAGATAAAAAACAAAATGTGCCCAAAACGTGATATTATGACGTTATACGCCGTTCTGAGCCATGTTTGAACTTTCTATCACTTTTGGTTCCGATAATTCTGTTGACCATATTTGTGATATTCAGGGGCCAAACGTCATCTTGGAGCATGTTGGAGATAAAAAACAAAATGTGCCCAAAACGTGATATTATGACGTTATACACCGTTCTGGGCCATGTTTGAACTTTCTATCACTTTTGGTTCCGATAATTCTGTGGACCATATTTGTGATATTCAGGGGCCAAACGTCATGTTGGAGCATGTTGGAGATAAAAAACAAAATGTGCCCAAAACGTGATATTATGACGTTATACGGCGTTCTGAGCCATGTTTGAACTTTCTATCACTTTTGGTTCCGATAATTCTGTTGACCATATTTGTGATATTCAGGGGCCAAAGGTCATCTTGGAGTATGTTGGAGATAAAAAACAAAATGTGCCCAAAACGTGATATTATGACGTTTTACGCCGCTCTGAGCCATGTTTGAACTTTCTATCACTTTTGGTTCCGATAATTCTGTTGACCATATTTGTGATATTCAGGGGACAAACGTCATCTTGGAGCATGTTGGAGATAAAAAACAAAATGTGCTCAAAACGTAATATTATGCCGTTATACGCCGTTCTGAGCCATGTTTGAACTTTCTATCACTTTTGGTTCCGATAATTCTGTTGACCATATTTGTGATATTCAGGCGCCAAATGACTTCTTGGAGCATGTTGGAGATAAAAAACAAAATGTGCCCAAAACGTGATATTATGGCGTTATACGGCGTTCTGAGCCATGTTTGAACTTTTTATCACTTTTGGTTCCGATAATTCTGTCGACCATATATGTGATATTCAGGGGCCAAACGTCATCTTGGAGCATGTTGGAGATAAAAAACAAAATGTGCCCAAAACGTGATATTATGACGTTATACGCCGTTCTGGGCCATGTTTGAACTTTCTATCACTTTTGGTTCCGATAATTCTGTTGACCATATTTGTGATATTCAGGGGCCAAATGTCATCTTGGAGTATGTTGGAGATAAAAAACAAAATGTGCCCAAAACGTGATATTATGACGTTTTACGCCGCTCTGAGCCATGTTTGAACTTTCTATCACTTTTGGTTCCGATAATTCTGTTGACCATATTTGTGATATTCAGGGGCCAAACGTCATCTTGGAGCATGTTGGAGATAAAAAACAAAATGTGCTCAAAACGTAATATTATGACGTTATACGCCGTTCTGAGCCATGTTTGAACTTTCTATCACTTTTGGTTCCGATAATTCTGTTGACCATATTTGTGATATTCAGGCGCCAAATGACTTCTTGGAGCATGTTGGAGATAAAAAACAAAATGTGCCCAAAACGTGATATTATGGCGTTATACGGTGTTCTGAGCCATGTTTGAACTTTCTATCACTTTTGGTTCCTATAATTCTGTTGACCATATTTGTGATATTCAGAGGCCAAATGTCATCTTGGAGCATGTTGGAGATACAAAACAAAATGTGCCCAAAACGTGATATTATGACGTTATACGCCGTTCTGAGCCATGTTTGAACTTTCTATCACTTTTGGTTCCTATAATTCTGTTGACCATATTTGTGATATTCAGAGGCCAAATGTCATCTTGGAGCATGTTGGAGATACAAAACAAAATGTGCCCAAAACGTGATATTATCACGTTATAGGCCGTTCTGAGCCATGTTTGAACTTTCTATCACTTTTGGTTCCGATAATTCTGTTGTCTATATTTGTGATATACAGGCCCCAAATGACATGTTGGAGCATGTTGGAGATAAAAAACAAAATGTGCCCAAAACGTGATATTATGACGTTATACGCCGTTCTGAGCCATGTTTGAACTTTCTATCACTTTTGATTCCGATAATTCAGTCGACCATATATGTGATGTTCAGGCGCCAAATGTAACATTGGAGCATGTTAGAGTTAAAAAACAAAATGTGCCGAAAACGTGATATTATGGCGTTATACGCCGTTCTGAGCCATGTTTGAACTTTCTATCACTTTTGGTTCCGATAATTCTGTGGACCATATTTGTGATATTCAGGCGCCAATTGTCATCTTGGAGCATGTTGGAGATAAAAAACAATATGTGCCCAAAACGTGATATCATGACGTTATACGCCGTTCTGAGCCATGTTTGAACTTTCTATCACTTTTGGTTCCGATAATTCTGTCGACCATATATGTGATGTTCAGCCGCTAAATGTAACATTGGAGCATGTTAGAGATAAAAAACAAAATGTGCCCAAAACGTGATATTATGACGTTATACGCCGTTCTGAGCCATGTTTGAACTTTCTATCACTTTTGGTTCCGATAATTCTGTTGACCATATTTGTGATATTCAGGGGCCAAACGTCATCTTGGAGCATGTTGGAGATAAAAAACAAAATGTGCCCAAAACGTAATATTATGACGTTATACGCCGTTCTGAGCCATGTTTGAACTTTCTATCACTTTTGGTTCCGATAATTATGTTGACCATATTTGTGATATTCAGGGGCCAAATGTCATCTTGGAGTATGTTGGAGATAAAAAACAAAATGTGCCCAAAACGTGATATTATGACGTTATACGCCGCTCTGAGCCATGTTTGAACTTTCTATCACCTTTGGTTCCGATAATTCTGTTGACCATATTTGTGATATTCAGGGGCCAAACGTCATCTTGGAGCATGTTGGAGATAAAAAACAAAATGTGCCCAAAACGTGATATTATGACGTTATACGCCGTTCTGGGCCATGTTTGAACTTTCTATCACTTTTGGTTCCGATAATTCTGTGGACCATATTTGTGATATTCAGGGGCCAAACGTCATCTTGGAGCATGTTGGAGATAACAAAACAAAATGTGCCCAAAACGTGATATTATGACGTTATACGCCGTTCTGAGCCATGTTTGAACTTTCTATCACTTTTGGTTCCGATAATTCTGTTGACCATATTTGTGATATTCAGGCGCCAATTGTCATCTTGGAGCATGTTGGAGATAAAAAACAATATGTGCCCAAAACGTGATATCATGACGTTATACGCCGTTCTGAGCCATGTTTGCACTTTCTATCACTTTTGGTTCCGATAATTCTGTCGACCATATATGTGATGTTCAGGCGCTAAATGTAACATTGGAGCATGTTAGAGATAAAAAACAAAATGTGCCCAAAACGTGATATTATGACGTTATACGCCGTTCTGAGCCATGTTTGAACTTTTTATCACTTTTGGTTCCGATAATTCTGTCGACCATATATGTGATGTTCAGGCGCCAAATGTCATCTTGGAGCATGTTGGAGATAAAAAACAAAATGTGCCCAAAACGTGATATTATGACGTTATACGCCGTTCTGAGCCATGTTTGAACTTTCTATCACTTTTGCTTCCGATAATTCTGTTGACCATATTTGTGATATTCAGGGGCCAAACGTCATCTTGGAGCATGTTGGAGATAAAAAACAAAATGTGCTCAAAACGTGATATTATGATGTTATACGCCGTTCTGAGCCATGTTTGAACTTTCTATCACTTTTGGTTCCGATAATTCTGTTGACCATATTTGTGATATTCAGGCGCCAAATGACTTCATGAAGCATGTTGGAGATAAAAAACAAAATGTGCCCAAAACGTGATATTATGACGCTATGCGCCGTTCTGAGTCATGTTTGAACTTTCTATCACTTTTGGTTCCGATAATTCTGTTGACCATATTTGTGATATTCAGGGGCCAAATGTCATCTTGGGCATGTTGGAGATACAAAACAAAATGTGCCCAAAACGTGATATTATGGCGTTATACGGCGTTCTGAGCCATGTTTGAACTTTTTATCACTTTTGGTTCCGATAATTCTGTCGACCATATATGTGATGTTCAGGGGCCAAATGTCATCTTGGAGCATGTTGGAGATAAAAAACAAAATGTGCCCAAAACGTGATATTATGACGCTATGCGCCGTTCTGAGCCATGTTTGAACTTTCTATCACTTTTGGTTCCGATAATTCTGTTGACCATATTTGTGATATTCAGGGGCCAAATGTCATCTTGGGCATGTTGGAGATACAAAACAAAATGTGCCCAAAACGTGATATTATGACGTTATACGCCGTTCTGAGCCATGTTTGAACTTTCTATCACTTTTGATTCCGATAATTCAGTCGACCATATATGTGATGTTCAGGCGCCAAATGTAACATTGGAGCATGTTAGAGTTAAAAAACAAAATGTGCCGAAAACGTGATATTATGGCGTTATACGCCGTTCTGAGCCATGTTTGAACTTTCTATCACTTTTGGTTCCGATAATTCTGTGGACCATATTTGTGATATTCAGGGGCCAAACGTCATCTTGGAGCATGTTGGAGATAAAAAACAAAATGTACCCAAAACGTGATATTATGACGTTATACGCCGTTCTGAGCCATGTTTGAACTTTCTATCACTTTTGGTTCCGATAATTCTGTTGACCATATTTGTGATATTCAGGCGCCAATTGTCATCTTGGAGCATGTTGGAGATAAAAAACAATATGTGCCCAAAACGTGATATCATGACGTTATACGCCGTTCTGAGCCATGTTTGAACTTTCTATCACTTTTGGTTCCGATAATTCTGTCGACCATATATGTGATGTTCAGCCGCTAAATGTAACATTGGAGCATGTTAGAGATAAAAAACAAAATGTGCCCAAAACGTGATATTATGACGTTATACGCCGTTCTGAGCCATGTTTGAACTTTCTATCACTTTTGGTTCCGATAATTCTGTTGACCATATTTGTGATATTCAGGGGCCAAACGTCATCTTGGAGCATGTTGGAGATAAAAAACAAAATGTGCCCAAAACGTGATATTATGACGTTATACGCCGCTCTGAGCCATGTTTGAACTTTCTATCACCTTTGGTTCCGATAATTCTGTTGACCATATTTGTGATATTCAGGGGCCAAACGTCATCTTGGAGCATGTTGGAGATAAAAAACAAAATGTGCCCAAAACGTGATATTATGACGTTATACGCCGTTCTGGGCCATGTTTGAACTTTCTATCACTTTTGGTTCCGATAATTCTGTGGACCATATTTGTGATATTCAGGGGCCAAACGTCATCTTGGAGCATGTTGGAGATAACAAAACAAAATGTGCCCAAAACGTGATATTATGACGTTATACGCCGTTCTGAGCCATGTTTGAACTTTCTATCACTTTTGGTTCCGATAATTCTGTTGACCATATTTGTGATATTCAGGCGCCAATTGTCATCTTGGAGCATGTTGGAGATAAAAAACAATATGTGCCCAAAACGTGATATCATGACGTTATACGCCGTTCTGAGCCATGTTTGCACTTTCTATCACTTTTGGTTCCGATAATTCTGTCGACCATATATGTGATGTTCAGGCGCTAAATGTAACATTGGAGCATGTTAGAGATAAAAAACAAAATGTGCCCAAAGCGTGATATTATGACGTTATACGCCGTTCTGAGCCATGTTTGAACTTTTTATCACTTTTGGTTCCGATAATTCTGTCGACCATATATGTGATGTTCAGGCGCCAAATGTCATCTTGGAGCATGTTGGAGATAAAAAACAAAATGTGCCCAAAACGTGATATTATGACGTTATACGCCGTTCTGAGCCATGTTTGAACTTTCTATCACTTTTGCTTCCGATAATTCTGTTGACCATATTTGTGATATTCAGGGGCCAAACGTCATCTTGGAGCATGTTGGAGATAAAAAACAAAATGTGCTCAAAACGTGATATTATGATGTTATACGCCGTTCTGAGCCATGTTTGAACTTTCTATCACTTTTGGTTCCGATAATTCTGTTGACCATATTTGTGATATTCAGGCGCCAAATGACTTCATGAAGCATGTTGGAGATAAAAAACAAAATGTGCCCAAAACGTGATGTTATGACGTTATACGCCGTTCTGAGCCATGTTTGAACTTTCTATCACTTTTGGTTCCGATAATTCTGTCGACCATATATGTGATGTTCAGGCGCCAAATGTAACATTGGAGCATGTTAGAGATAAAAAACAAAATGTGCCCAAAACGTGATATTATGGCGTTATACGGCGTTCTGAGCCATGTTTGAACTTTCTATCACTTTTGGTTCCGATAATTCTGTCGACCATATTTGTGATATTCAGGCGCCAATTGTCATCTTGGAGCATGTTGGAGATAAAAAACAATATGTGCCCAAAACGTGATATCATGACGTTATACGCCGTTCTGAGCCATGTTTGCACTTTCTATCACTTTTGGTTCCGATAATTCTGTCGACCATATATGTGATGTTCAGGCGCTAAATGTAACATTGGAGCATGTTAGAGATAAAAAACAAAATGTGCCCAAAACGTGATATTATGACGTTATACGCCGTTCTGAGCCATGTTTGAACTTTTTATCACTTTTGGTTCCGATAATTCTGTCGACCATATATGTGATGTTCAGGCGCCAAATGTCATCTTGGAGCATGTTGGAGATAAAAAACAAAATGTGCCCAAAACGTGATATTATGACGTTATACGCCGTTCTGAGCCATGTTTGAACTTTCTATCACTTTTGCTTCCGATAATTCTGTTGACCATATTTGTGATATTCAGGGGCCAAACGTCATCTTGGAGCATGTTGGAGATAAAAAACAAAATGTGCTCAAAACGTGATATTATGATGTTATACGCCGTTCTGAGCCATGTTTGAACTTTCTATCACTTTTGGTTCCGATAATTCTGTTGACCATATTTGTGATATTCAGGCGCCAAATGACTTCATGAAGCATGTTGGAGATAAAAAACAAAATGTGCCCAAAACGTGATGTTATGACGTTATACGCCGTTCTGAGCCATGTTTGAACTTTCTATCACTTTTGGTTCCGATAATTCTGTCGACCATATATGTGATGTTCAGGCGCCAAATGTAACATTGGAGCATGTTAGAGATAAAAAACAAAATGTGCCCAAAACGTGATATTATGGCGTTATACGGCGTTCTGAGCCATGTTTGAACTTTCTATCACTTTTGGTTCCGATAATTCTGTCGACCATATATGTGATGTTCAGGGGCCAAATGTCATCTTGGAGCATGTTGGAGATAAAAAACAAAATGTGCCCAAAACGTGATATTATGACGCTATGCGCCGTTCTGAGCCATGTTTGAACTTTCTATCACTTTTGGTTCCGATAATTCTGTTGACCATATTTGTGATATTCAGGGGCCAAATGTCATCTTGGGCATGTTGGAGATACAAAACAAAATGTGCCCAAAACGTGATATTATGGCGTTATACGGCGTTCTGAGCCATGTTTGAACTTTTTATCACTTTTGGTTCCGATAATTCTGTCGACCATATATGTGATGTTCAGGCGCCAAATGTCATCTTGGAGCATGTTGGAGATAAGAAACAAAATGTGCCCAAAACGTGATATTATGACGTTATACGCCGTTCTGAGCCATGTTTGAACTTTCTATCACTTTTGCTTCCGATAATTCTGTTGACCATATTTGTGATATTCAGGCGCCAAATGTCATCTTGGAGCATGTTGGAGATAAAAAACAAAATGTGCCCAAAACGTGATATTATGGCGTTATACGGCGTTCTGAGCCATGTTTGAACTTTTTATCACTTTTGGTTCCGATAATTCTGTCGACCATATATGTGATGTTCAGGCGCCAAATGTCATCTTGGAGCATGTTGGAGATAAAAAACAAAATGTGCCCAAAACGTGATATTATGACGTTATACGCCGTTCTGAGCCATGTTTGAACTTTCTATCACTTTTGCTTCCGATAATTCTGTTGACCATATTTGTGATATTCAGGGGCCAAACGTCATCTTGGAGCATGTCGGAGATAAAAAAC
This sequence comes from Onthophagus taurus, assembly GCF_036711975.1. Lineage (NCBI taxonomy): Eukaryota > Metazoa > Arthropoda > Insecta > Coleoptera > Scarabaeidae > Onthophagus > Onthophagus taurus. The sequence goes on from NC_091966.1 coordinate 21,661,209, forward strand.
AAAATGTGCTCAAAACGTAATATTATGACGTTATACGCCGTTCTGAGCCATGTTTGAACTTTCTATCACTTTTGGTTCCGATAATTCTGTTGACCATATTTGTGATATTCAGGCGCCAAATGACTTCATGAAGCATGTTGGAGATAAAAAACAAAATGTGCCCAAAACGTGATGTTATGACGTTATACGCCGTTCTGAGCCATGTTTGAACTTTCTATCACTTTTGGTTCCGATAATTCTGTCGACCATATATGTGATGTTCAGGCGCCAAATGTAACATTGGAGCATGTTAGAGATAAAAAACAAAATGTGCCCAAAACGTGATATTATGGCGTTATACGGCGTTCTGAGCCATGTTTGAACTTTCTATCACTTTTGGTTCCGATAATTCTGTCGACCATATATGTGATGTTCAGGGGCAAATGTCATCTTGGAGCATGTTGGAGATAAAAAACAAAATGTGCCCAAAACGTGATATTATGACGCTATACGCCGTTCTGAGCCATGTTTGAACTTTCTATCACTTTTGGTTCCGATAATTCTGTTGACCATATTTGTGATAATCAGGGGCCAAACGTCATCTTGGAGCATGTTGGAGATAAAAAACAAAATGTGCCCAAAACGTGATATTATGAGGTTATACGCCGCTCTGAGCCATGTTTGAACTTTCTATCACTTTTGGTTCCGATAATTCTGTTGACCATATTTGTGATATTCAGGGGCCAAATGTCATCTTGGGCATGTTGGAGATACAAAACAAAATGTGCCCAAAACGTGATATTATGGCGTTATACGGCGTTCTGAGCCATGTTTGAACTTTTTATCACTTTTGGTTCCGATAATTCTGTCGACCATATATGTGATGTTCAGGCGCCAAATGTCATCTTGGAGCATGTTGGAGATAAGAAACAAAATGTGCCCAAAACGTGATATTATGACGTTATACGCCGTTCTGAGCCATGTTTGAACTTTCTATCACTTTTGCTTCCGATAATTCTGTTGACCATATTTGTGATATTCAGGCGCCAAATGTCATCTTGGAGCATGTTGGAGATAAAAAACAAAATGTGCCCAAAACGTGATATTATGGCGTTATACGGCGTTCTGAGCCATGTTTGAACTTTTTATCACTTTTGGTTCCGATAATTCTGTCGACCATATATGTGACGTTCAGGCGCCAAATGTCATCTTGGAGCATGTTGGAGATAAAAAACAAAATGTGCCCAAAACGTGATATTATGACGTTATACGCCGTTCTGAGCCATGTTTGAACTTTCTATCACTTTTGCTTCCGATAATTCTGTTGACCATATTTGTGATATTCAGGGGCCAAACGTCATCTTGGAGCATGTTGGAGATAAAAAACAAAATGTGCTCAAAACGTAATATTATGACGTTATACGCCGTTCTGAGCCATGTTTGAACTTTCTATCACTTTTGGTTCCGATAATTCTGTTGACCATATTTGTGATATTCAGGCGCCAAATGACTTCATGAAGCATGTTGGAGATAAAAAACAAAATGTGCCCAAAACGTGATGTTATGACGTTATACGCCGTTCTGAGCCATGTTTGAACTTTCTATCACTTTTGGTTCCGATAATTCTGTCGACCATATATGTGATGTTCAGGCGCCAAATGTAACATTGGAGCATGTTAGAGATAAAAAACAAAATGTGCCCAAAACGTGATATTATGGCGTTATACGGCGTTCTGAGCCATGTTTGAACTTTCTATCACTTTTGGTTCCGATAATTCTGTCGACCATATATGTGATGTTCAGGGGCCAAATGTCATCTTGGAGCATGTTGGAGATAAAAAACAAAATGTGCCCAAAACGTGATATTATGACGCTATACGCCGTTCTGAGCCATGTTTGAACTTTCTATCACTTTTGGTTCCGATAATTCTGTTGACCATATTTGTGATAATCAGGGGCCAAACGTCATCTTGGAGCATGTTGGAGATAAAAAACAAAATGTGCCCAAAACGTGATATTATGACGTTATACGCCGTTCTGAGCCATGTTTGAACTTTCTATCACTTTTGGTTCCCATAATTCTGTTGTCCATATTTGTGATATTCAGGCCCCAAAGGACATGTTGGAGCATGTTGGAGATAAAAAACAAAATGTGCCCAAAACGTGACATTATGACGTTATACGCCGTTCTGAGCCATGTTTGAACTTTCTATCACTTTTGGTTCCGATAATTCTGTCGACCATATATGTGATGTTCAGGTGCCAAATGTAACATTGGAGCATGTTAGAGATAAAAAACAAAATGTGCCGAAAACGTGATATGGCGTTATACGCCGTTCTGAGCCATGTTTGAACTTTCTATCACTTTTGGTTCCGATAATTCTGTTGACCATATTTGTGATATTCAGGGGCCAAATGTCATCTTGGAGCATGTTGGAGATAAAAAATAAAATGTGCTCAAAACGTAATATTATGACGTTATACGCCGTTCTGAGCCATGTTTGAACTTTCTATCACTTTTGGTTCCGATAATTCTGTCGACCATATATCTGATGTTCAGGCGCCAAATGTAACATTGGAGCATGTTAGAGATAAAAAACAAAATGTGCCCAAAACGTTATATTATGGCGTTATACGGCGTTCTGAGCCATGTTTGAACTTTCTATCACTTTTGGTTCCGATAATTCTGTCGACCATATATGTGATGTTCAGGCGCCAAATGTCATCTTGGAGCATGTTGGAGATAAAAAACAAAATGTGCCCAAAACGTGATATTATGGCGTTATACGCCGTTCTGGGCCATGTTTGAACTTTCTATCACTTTTGGTTCCGATAATTCTGTTGACCATATTTGTGATGTTCAGGCGCCAAATGTAACATTGGAGCATGTTAGAGATAAAAAACAAAATGTGCCCAAAACGTGATATTATGGCGTTATACGGCGTTCTGAGCCATGTTTGAACTTTCTATCACTTTTGGTTCCGATAATTCTGTCGACCATATATGTGATGTTCAGGCGCCAAATGTCATCTTGGAGCATGTTGGAGATAAAAAACAAAATGTGCCCAAAACGTGATATTATGGCGTTATACGCCGTTCTGGGCCATGTTTGAACTTTCTATCACTTTTGGTTCCGATAATTCTGTTGACCATATTTGTGATATTCAGGGGCCAAATGTCATCTTGGAGCATGTTGGAGATAAAAAATAAAATGTGCTCAAAACGTAATATTATGACGTTATACGCCGTTCTGAGCCATGTTTGAACTTTCTATCACTTTTGGTTCCGATAATTCTGTCGACCATATATCTGATGTTCAGGCGCCAAATGTAACATTGGAGCATGTTAGAGATAAAAAACAAAATGTGCCCAAAACGTTATATTATGGCGTTATACGGCGTTCTGAGCCATGTTTGAACTTTCTATCACTTTTGGTTCCGATAATTCTGTCGACCATATATGTGATGTTCAGGCGCCAAATGTCATCTTGGAGCATGTTGGAGATAAAAAACAAAATGTGCCCAAAACGTGATATTATGGCGTTATACGCCGTTCTGGGCCATGTTTGAACTTTCTATCACTTTTGGTTCCGATAATTCTGTTGACCATATTTGTGATGTTCAGGCGCCAAATGTAACATTGGAGCATGTTAGAGATAAAAAACAAAATGTGCCCAAAACGTGATATTATGGCGTTATACGGCGTTCTGAGCCATGTTTGAACTTTCTATCACTTTTGGTTCCGATAATTCTGTCGACCATATATGTGATGTTCAGGCGCCAAATGTCATCTTGGAGCATGTTGGAGATAAAAAACAAAATGTGCCCAAAACGTGATATTATGGCGTTATACGCCGTTCTGGGCCATGTTTGAACTTTCTATCACTTTTGGTTCCGATAATTCTGTTGACCATATTTGTGATATTCAGGCGCCAAATGACATGTTGGAGCATGTTGGAGATAAAAAACAAAATGTGCCCAAAACGTGATATTATGACGTTATACGCCGTTCTGAGCCATGTTTGAACTTTCTATCACTTTTGGTTCCCATAATTCTGTTGTCCATATTTGTGATATTCAGGCCCCAAATGACATGTTGGAGCATGTTGGAGATAAAAAACAAAATGTGCCCAAAACGTGATATTATGACGTTATACGCCGTTCTGAGCCATGTTTGAACTTTCTATCACTTTTGGTTCCCATAATTCTGTTGTCCATATTTGTGATATTCAGGCCCCAAATGACATGTTGGAGCATGTTGGAGATAAAAAACAAAATGTGCCCAAAACGTGATATTATGACGTTATACGCCGTTCTGAGACATGTTTGAACTTTCTATCACTTTTGGTTCCGATAATTCTCTTGACCATATTTGTGATATTCAGGGGCCAAACGTCATCTTGGAGCATGTTGGAGATAAAAAATAAAATGTGCTCAAAACGTAATATTATGACGTTATACGCCGTTCTGAGAGATGTTTGAACTTTCTATCACTTTTGGTTCCGATAATTCTGTTGACCATATATGTGATGTTCAGGCGCCAAATGACATGTTGGAGCATGTTGAAGATAAAAAACAAAATGTGCCCAAAACGTGATATTATGACGTTATACGCCGTTCTGAGCCATGTTTGAACTTTCTATCACTTTTGGTTCCGATAATTCTCTTGACCATATTTGTGATATTCAGGGGCCAAATGTCATCTTGGAGCATGTTAGAGATACAAAACAAAATGTGCCCAAAATGTGATATTATGACGTTATACGCCGTTCTGAGCCATGTTTGAACTTTCTATCACTTTTGGTTCCGATAATTCTGTGGACCATATTTGTGATATTCAGGGGCCAAACGTCATCTTGGAGAATGTTGGAGATAAAAAACAAAATGTGCCCAAAACGTGATATTTTGACGTTATACGCCGTTCTGAGCCATGTTTGAACTTTCTATCACTTTTGGTTCCGATAATTCTGTTGACCATATTTGTGATATTCAGGCGCCAATTGTCATCTTGGAGCATGTTGGAGATAAAAAACAAAATGTGCCCAAAACGTGATATTATGATGTTATACGCCGTTCTGAGCCATGTTTGAACTTTCTATCACTTTTGGTTCCGATAATTCTGTCGACCATATATGTGATGTTCAGGCGCCAAACGTCATCTTGGAGCATGTTGGAGATAAAAAACAAAATGTGCCCAAAACGTGATATTATGAGGTTATACGCCGTTCTGAGCCATGTTTGAACTTTCTATCAGTTTTGGTTCCGATAATTCTGTTGACTATATTTGTGATATTCAGGCGCCAAATGTCATCTTGGAGCATGTTGGAGATAAAAAACAAAATGTGCCCAAAACGTGATATTATGACGTTATACGCCGTTCTGAGCCATGTTTGAACTTTCTATCACTTTTGGTTCCGATAATTCTGTCGACCATATATGTGATATTCAGGCGCCAAATAACATGTTGGAGCAAGTCGGAGATAAAAAACAAAATGTGCCCAAAACGTGATATTATGACGTTATACGCCGTTCTGAGCCATGTTTGAACTTTCTATCACTTTTGGTTCCGATAATTCTGTTGACCATATTTGTGATATTCAGGCGCCAAATGACATCTTGGATCATGTTGGAGATAGAAAACAAAATGGGCCCAAAACGTGATATTATGACGTTATACGCCGTTCTGAGCCATGTTTGAACTTTCTATCACTTTTGGTTCCGATAATTCTGTCGACCATATATGTGATATTCAGGGGCCAAATGTCATCTGGGAGCATGTTGGAGATAAAAAACAAAATGTGCCCAAAACGTGATATTATGACGTTATACGCCGTTCTGAGCCATGTTTGAACTTTCTATCACTTTTGGTTCCGATAATTCTGTTGACCATATTTGTGATATTCAGGCGCCAAATGACATCTTGGATCATGTTGGAGATAGAAAACAAAATGGGCCCAAAACGTGATATTATGACGTTATACGCCGTTCTGAGCCATGTTTGAACTTTCTATCACTTTTGGTTCCGATAATTGTGTCGACCATATATGTGATATTCAGGGGCCAAATGTCATCTGGGAGCATGTTGGAGATAAAAAACAAAATGTGCCCAAAACGTGATATTATGGCGTTATACGCCGTTCTGAGCCATGTTTGAACTTTCTATCACTTTTGGTTCCGATAATGCTGTTGACCATATTTGTGATATTCAGGCGCCAAATGTCATCTTGGAGCATGTTGGAGATAAAAAACAAAATGTGCCCAAAACGTAATATTATGACGTTATACGCCGTTCTGAGCCATGTTTGAACTTTCTATCACTTTTGGTTCCGATAATTCTGTTGACCATATTTGTGATATTCAGGCGCCAAATGACATCTTGGATCATGTTGGAGATAGAAAACAAAATGGGCCCAAAACGTGATATTATGACGTTATACGCCGTTCTGAGCCATGTTTGAACTTTCTATCACTTTTGGTTCCGATAATTCTGTGGTCCATATTTGTGATATTCAGGGGCCAAACGTCATCTTGGAGCATGTTGGAGATAAAAAACAAAATGTGCCCAAAACGTAATATTATGACGTTATACGCCGTTCTGAGCCATGTTTGAACTTTCTATCACTTTTGGTTCCGATAATTCTGTTGACCATATTTGTGATATTCAGGGGCCAAACGTCATCTTGGAGCATGTTGGAGATAAAAAACAAAATGTGCCCAAAACGTGATATTATGACGTTATACGCCGTTCTGAGCCATGTTTGAACTTTCTATCACTTTTGGTTCCGATAATTCTGTTGACCATATTTGTGATATTCAGGCGCCAAATGACATCTTGGATCATGTTGGAGATAGAAAACAAAATGGGCCCAAAACGTGATATTATGACGTTATACGCCGTTCTGAGCCATGTTTGAACTTTCTATCACTTTTGGTTCCGATAATTCTGTCGACCATATATGTGATATTCAGGGGCCAAATGTCATCTGGGAGCATGTTGGAGATAAAAAACAAAATGTGCCCAAAACGTGATATTATGGCGTTATACGCCGTTCTGAGCCATGTTTGAACTTTCTATCACTTTTGGTTCCGATAATGCTGTTGACCATATTTGTGATATTCAGGCGCCAAATGTCATCTTGGAGCATGTTGGAGATAAAAAACAAAATGTGCCCAAAACGTAATATTATGACGTTATACGCCGTTCTGAGCCATGTTTGAACTTTCTATCACTTTGGTTCCGATAATTCTGTTGACCATATTTGTGATATTCAGGCGCCAAATGACAACTTGGAGCATGTTGGAGAAAAAAAACAAAATGTGCCCAAAACGTGATATTATGACGTTATACGCCGTTCTGAGCCATGTTTGAACTTTCTATCACTTTTGGTTCCGATAATTCTGTTGACCATATTTGTGATATTCAGGCGCCAAATGACATCTTGGAGCATGTTGGAGAAAAAAAATAAAATGTGCTCAAAACGTGATATTATGACGTTATACGCCGTTCTGAGCCATGTTTGAACTTTCTATCACTTTTGGTTCCGATAATTCTGTCGACCATATATGTGATGTTCAGGCGCCAAATGACATGTTGGAGCATGTTGGAGATAAAAAACAAGATGTGCCCAAAACGTGATATTATGACGTTATACGCCGTTCTGAGCCATGTTTGAACTTTCTATCACTTTTGGTTCCGATAATTCTGTTGACCATATTTGTGATATCCAGGCGCCAAATGTCATCTTGGAGCATGTTGGAGATAAAAAACAAAATATGCCCAAAACGTAATATTATGACATTATACGCCGTTCTGAGCCATGTTTGAACTTTCTATCACTTTTGGTTCCGATAATTCTGTTGACCATATTTGTGATATTCAGGCGCCAAATGACATCTTGGAGCATGTTGGAGAAAAAAAACAAAATGTGCCCAAAACGTGATATTATGACGTTATACGCCGTTCTGAGCCATGTTTGAACTTTCTATCACTTTTGGTTCCGATAATTCTGTTGACCATATTTGTGATATTCAGGCGCCAAATGACATCTTGGAGCATGTTGGAGAAAAAAAATAAAATGTGCCCAAAACGTGATATTATGACGTTATACGCCGTTCTGAGCCATGTTTGAACTTTCTATCACTTTTGGTTCCGATAATTCTGTCGACCATATATGTGATATTCAGGGGCCAAATGTCATCTGGGAGCATGTTGGAGATAAAAAACAAAATGTGCCCAAAACGTGATATTATGGCGTTATACGCCGTTCTGAGCCATGTTTGAACTTTCTATCACTTTTGGTTCCGATAATGCTGTTGACCATATTTGTGATATTCAGGCGCCAAATGTCATCTTGGAGCATGTTGGAGATAAAAAACAAAATGTGCCCAAAACGTAATATTATGACGTTATACGCCGTTCTGAGCCATGTTTGAACTTTCTATCACTTTTGGTTCCAATAATTCTGTTGACCATATTTGTGATATTCAGGGGTCAAACGTCATCTTGGAGCATGTTGGAGATAAAAAACAAAATGTGCCCAAAACGTGATATTATGACGTTATACGCCGTTCTGAGCCATGTTTGAACTTTCTATCACTTTTGGTTCCGATAATTCTGTCGACCATATATGTGATGTTCAGGCGCCAAATGACATGTTGGAGCATGTTGGAGATAAAAAACAAAATGTGCCCAAAACGTGATATTATGACGTTATACGCCGTTCTGAGCCATGTTTGAACTTTCTATCACTTTTGGTTCCGATATTTCTGCTGACCATATTTGTGATATTTAGGAGCCTAATGACATGTTGAACCATGTTGGAGATAAAAAACAAAATGTGCCCAAAACGTGATATTATGACGTTATACGCCGTTCTGAGCCATGTTTGAACTTTCTAACACTTTTGGTTCCGATAATTCTGCTGACCATATTTGTGTTATTCAGGCGCTAAATGACATGTTGAACCATGTTGGAGAAAAAAAACAAAATGTGCCCAAAACGTGATATTATGACGTTATACGCCGTTCTGAGCCATGTTTGAACTTTCTATCACTTTTGGTTCCGATAATTCTGCTGACCATATTTGTGATATTTAGGAGCCAAATGACATGTTGAACCATGTTGGAGATAAAAAACAAGATGTGCCCAAAACGTGATATTATGACGTTATACGCCGTTCTGAGCCTTGTTTGAACTTTCTATCACTTTTGGTTCCGATAATTCTGCTGACCATATTTGTGATATTTAGGAGCCAAATGACATGTTGAACCATGTTGGAGATAAAAAACAAAATGTGCCCAAAACGTGATATTATGACGTTATACGCCGTTCTGAGCCATGTTTGAACTTTCTATCACTTTTGGTTCCGATAATTCTGCTGACCATATTTGTGATATTCAGGCGCCAAATAACATGTTGGAGCAAGTCGGAGATAAAAAACAAAATGTGCCCAAAACGTGATATTATGACGTTATACGCCGTTCTGATCCATGTTTGAACTTTCTATCACTTTTGGTTCCGATAATTCTGCTGACCATATTTGTGTTATTCAGGCGCCAAATGACATGTTGAACCATGTTGGAGATAAAAAACAAAATGTGCCCAAAACATGATATTATGACGTTATACGCCGTTCTGGGCCATGTTTGAACTTTCTATCACTTTTGGTTACGATAATTCTGCTGACCATATTTGTGATATTCAGGCGCCAAATAACATGTTGGAGCAAGTCGGAGATAAAAAACAAAATGTGCCCAAAACGTGATATTATGACGTTATACGCCGTTCTGAGTCATGTTTGAACTTTCTATCACTTTTGGTTCCGATAATTCTGTTGACCCTATTTGTGATATTCAGGCGCCAAATAACATGTTGGAGCAAGTCGGAGATAAAAAACAAAATGTGCCCAAAACGTGATATTATGACGTTATACGCCGTTCTGAGCCATGTTTGAACTTTCTATCACTTTTGGTTCCGATAATTCTGCTGACCATATTTGTGTTATTCAGGCGCCAAATGACATGATGAACCATGTTGGAGATAAAAAACAAAATATGCCCAAAACGTTATATTATGACGTTAGACGCCGTTCTGAGCCATGTTTGAACTTTCTATCACTTTTGGTTCCGATAATTCTGCTGACCATATTTGTGATATTCAGGTACCAAATAACATGTTGGAGCAAGTCGGAGATAAAAAACAAAATGTGCCCAAAACGTGATATTATGACGTTATACGCCGTTCTGAGCCATGTTTGAACTTTCTATCACTTTTGGTTCCGATAATTCTGCTGACCATATTTGTGATATTTAGGAGCCAAATGACATGTTGAACCATGTTGGAGATAAAAAACAAAATGTGCCCAAAACGTGATATTATGACGTTATACGCCGTTCTGAGCCATGTTTGAACTTTCTATCACTTTTGGTTCCGATAATTCTGCTGACCATATTTGTGATATTCAGGCGCCAAATAACATGTTGGAGCAAGTCGGAGATAAAAAACAAAATGTGCCCGAAACGTGATATTATGACGTTATACGCCGTTCTGAGCCATGTTTGAACTTTCTATCACTTTTGGTTCCGATATTTCTGCTGACCATATTTGTGATATTTAGGAGCCTAATGACATGTTGAACCATGTTGGAGATAAAAAACAAAATGTGCCCAAAACGTGATATTATGACGTTATACGCCGTTCTGAGCCATGTTTGAACTTTCTAACACTTATGGTTCCGATAATTCTGCTGACCATATTTGTGTTATTCAGGCGCCAAATGGCATGTTGAACCATGTTGGAGATAAAAAACAAAATGTGCCCAAAACGTGATATTATGACGTTATACGCCGTTCTGAGCCATGTTTGAACTTTCTATCACTTTTGGTTCCGATAATTCTGCTGACCATATTTGTGATATTCAGGCGCCAAATAACATGTTGGAGCAAGTCGGAGATAAAAAACAAAATGTGCCCAAAACGTGATATTATGACGTTATACGCCGTTCTGAGCCATGTTTGAACTTTCTATCACTTTTGGTTCCGATAATTCTGCTGACCATATTTGTGATATTTAGGAGCCAAATGACATGTTGAACCATGTTGGAGATAAAAAACAAAATGTGCCCAAAACGTGATATTATGACGTTATACGCCGTTCTGAGCCTTGTTTGAACTTTCTATCACTTTTGGTTCCGATAATTCTGCTGACCATATTTGTGATATTTAGGAGCCAAATGACATGTTGAACCATGTTGGAGATAAAAAACAAAATGTGCCCAAAACGTGATATTATGACGTTATACGCCGTTCTGAGCCATGTTTGAACTTTCTATCACTTTTGGTTCCGATAATTCTGCTGACCATATTTGTGATATTCAGGCGCCAAATAACATGTTGGAGCAAGTCGGAGATAAAAAACAAAATGTGCCCAAAACGTGATATTATGACGTTATACGCCGTTCTGAGCCATGTTTGAACTTTCTATCACTTTTGGTTCCGATATTTCTGCTGACCATATTTGTGATATTTAGGAGCCTAATGACATGTTGAACCATGTTGGAGATAAAAAACAAATTGTGCCCAAAACGTGATATTATGACGTTATACGCCGTTCTGAGCCATGTTTGAACTTTCTAACACTTATGGTTCCGATAATTCTGCTGACCATATTTGTGTTATTCAGGCGCCAAATGACATGTTGAACTATGTTGGAGATAAAAAACAAAATGTGCCCAAAACGTGATATTATGACGTTATACGCCGTTCTGAGCCATGTTTGAACTTTCTATCACTTTTGGTTCCGATAATTCTGCTGACCATATTTGTGATATTCAGGCGCCAAATAACATGTTGGAGCAAGTCGGAGATAAAAAACAAAATGTGCCCAAAACGTGATATTATGACGTTATACGCCGTTCTGAGCCATGTTTGAACTTTCTATCACTTTTGGTTCCGATAATTCCGCTGACCATATTTGTGATATTCAGGCGCCAAATAACATGTTGGAGCAAGTCGGAGATAAAAAACAAAATGTGCCCAAAACGTGATATTATGACGTTATACGCCGTTCTGAGCCATGTTTGAACTTTCTATCACTTTTGGTTCCGATATTTCTGCTGACCATATTTGTGATATTTAGGAGCCTAATGACATGTTGAACCATGTTGGAGATAAAAAACAAAATGTGCCCAAAACGTGATATTATGACGTTATACGCCGTTCTGAGCCATGTTTGAACTTTCTAACACTTTTGGTTCCGATAATTCTGCTGACCATATTTGTGTTATTCAGGCGCTAAATGACATGTTGAACCATGTTGGAGAAAAAAAACAAAATGTGCCCAAAACGTGATATTATGACGTTATACGCCGTTCTGAGCCATGTTTGAACTTTCTATCACTTTTGGTTCCGATAATTCTCTTGACCATATTTGTGATATTCAGGGGCCAAACGTCATCTTGGAGCATGTTGGAGATAAAAAACAAAATGTGCCCAAAACGTGATATTATGACGTTATACGCCGTTCTGAGCCATGTTTGAACTTTTTATCACTTTTGGTTCCGATAATTCTGTTGACCATATTTGTGATATTCAGGCGCCAATTGTCATATTGGAGCATGTTGGAGATAAAAAACAAAATGTGCCCAAAACGTGATATTATGACGTTATACGGCGTTCTGAGCCATGTTTGAACTTTCTATCACTTTTGGTTCCGATAATTCTGTTGACCATATTTGTGATATTCAGGCGCCAAATGTCATCTTGGAGCATGTTGGAGATAAAAAACAAAATGTGCCCAAAACGTGATATTATGACGTTATACGGCGTTCTGAGCCATGTTTGAACTTTCTATCACTTTTGGTTCCGATAATTCTGTCGACCATATATGTGATATTCAGGGGCCAAATGTCATCTTGGAGCATGTGGAGATAAAAAACAAAATGTGCCCAAAACGTGATATTATGACGTTATACGCCGTTCTGAGCCATGTTTGAACTTTCTATCACTTTTGGTTCCGATAATTCCGCTGACCATATTTGTGATATTCAGGCGCCAAATAACATGTTGGAGCAAGTCGGAGATAAAAAACAAAATGTGCCCAAAACGTGATATTATGACGTTATACGCCGTTCTGAGCCATGTTTGAACTTTCTATCACTTTTGGTTCCGATATTTCTGCTGACCATATTTGTGATATTTAGGAGCCTAATGACATGTTGAACCATGTTGGAGATAAAAAACAAAATGTGCCCAAAACGTGATATTATGACGTTATACGCCGTTCTGAGCCATGTTTGAACTTTCTAACACTTTTGGTTCCGATAATTCTGCTGACCATATTTGTGTTATTCAGGCGCTAAATGACATGTTGAACCATGTTGGAGAAAAAAAACAAAATGTGCCCAAAACGTGATATTATGACGTTATACGCCGTTCTGAGCCATGTTTGAACTTTCTATCACTTTTGGTTCCGATAATTCTGCTGACCATATTTGTGATATTTAGGAGCCAAATGACATGTTGAACCATGTTGGAGATAAAAAACAAAATGTGCCCAAAACGTGATATTATGACGTTATACGCCGTTCTGAGCCTTGTTTGAACTTTCTATCACTTTTGGTTCCGATAATTCTGCTGACCATATTTGTGATATTTAGGAGCCAAATGACATGTTGAACCATGTTGGAGATAAAAAACAAAATGTGCCCAAAACGTGATATTATGACGTTATACGCCGTTCTGAGCCATGTTTGAACTTTCTAACACTTATGGTTCCGATAATTCTGCTGACCATATTTGTGTTATTCAGGCGCCAAATGACATGTTGAACTATGTTGGAGATAAAAAACAAAATGTGCCCAAAACGTGATATTATGACGTTATACGCCGTTCTGAGCCATGTTTGAACTTTCTATCACTTTTGGTTCCGATAATTCTGCTGACCATATTTGTGATATTCAGGCGCCAAATAACATGTTGGAGCAAGTCGGAGATAAAAAACAAAATGTGCCCAAAACGTGATATTATGACGTTATACGCCGTTCTGAGCCATGTTTGAACTTTCTATCACTTTTGGTTCCGATAATTCTGTTGACCATATTTGTGATATTCAGGCGCCAAATAACATGTTGGAGCAAGTCGGAGATAAAAAACAAAATGTGCCCAAAACGTGATATTATGATGTTATACGCCGTTCTGAGCCATGTTTGAACTTTCTATCACTTTTGGTTCCGATATTTCTGCTGACCATATTTGTGATATTTAGGAGCCTAATGACATGTTGAACCATGTTGGAGATAAAAAACAAAATGTGCCCAAAACGTGATATTATGACGTTATACGCCGTTCTGAGCCATGTTTGAACTTTCTAACACTTTTGGTTCCGATAATTCTGCTGACCATATTTGTGTTATTCAGGCGCTAAATGACATGTTGAACCATGTTGGAGAAAAAAAACAAAATGTGCCCAAAACGTGATATTATGACGTTATACGCCGTTCTGAGCCATGTTTGAACTTTCTATCACTTTTGGTTCCGATAATTCTGCTGACCATATTTGTGATATTTAGGAGCCAAATGACATGTTGAACCATGTTGGAGATAAAAAACAAAATGTGCCCAAAACGTGATATTATGACGTTATACGCCGTTCTGAGCCTTGTTTGAACTTTCTATCACTTTTGGTTCCGATAATTCTGCTGACCATATTTGTGATATTTAGGAGCCAAATGACATGTTGAACCATGTTGGAGATAAAAAACAAAATGTGCCCAAAACGTGATATTATGACGTTATACGCCGTTCTGAGCCATGTTTGAACTTTCTAACACTTATGGTTCCGATAATTCTGCTGACCATATTTGTGTTATTCAGGCGCCAAATGACATGTTGAACTATGTTGGAGATAAAAAACAAAATGTGCCCAAAACGTGATATTATGACGTTATACGCCGTTCTGAGCCATGTTTGAACTTTCTATCACTTTTGGTTCCGATAATTCTGCTGACCATATTTGTGATATTCAGGCGCCAAATAACATGTTGGAGCAAGTCGGAGATAAAAAACAAAATGTGCCCAAAACGTGATATTATGACGTTATACGCCGTTCTGAGCCATGTTTGAACTTTCTATCACTTTTGGTTCCGATAATTCTGCTGACCATATTTGTGTTATTCAGGCGCCAAATGACATGTTGAACCATGTTGGAGATAAAAAACAAAATGTGCCCAAAACGTGATATTATGACGTTATACGCCGTTCTGAGCCATGTTTGAACTTTCTATCACTTTTGGTTCCGATAATTCTGCTGACCATATTTGTGATATTTAGGAGCCAAATGACATGTTGAACCATGTTGGAGATAAAAAACAAAATGTGCCCAAAACGTGATATTATGACGTTATACGCCGTTCTGAGCCATGTTTGAACTTTCTATCACTTTTGGTTCCGATATTTCTGCTGACCATATTTGTGATATTTAGGAGCCTAATGACATGTTGAACCATGTTGGAGATAAAAAACAAAATGTGCCCAAAACGTGATATTATGACGTTATACGCCGTTCTGAGCCATGTTTGAACTTTCTATCACTTTTGGTTCCGATAATTCTGCTGACCATATTTGTGTTATTCAGGCGCCAAATGACATGTTGAACCATGTTGGAGATAAAAAACAAAATGTGCCCAAAACGTGATATTATGACGTTATACGCCGTTCTGAGCCATGTTTGAACTTTCTATCACTTTTGGTTCCGATAATTCTGCTGACCATATTTGTGTTATTCTGGCGCCAAATGACATGATGAACCATGTTGGAGATAAAAAACAAAATATGCCCAAAACGTTATATTATGACGTTATACGCCGTTCTGAGCCATGTTTGAACTTTCTATCACTTTTGGTTCCGATAATTCTGCTGACCATATTTGTGATATTTAGGAGCCAAATGACATGTTGAACCATGTTGGAGATAAAAAACAAAATGTGCCCAAAACGTGATATTATGACGTTATACGCCGTTCTGAGCCATGTTTGAACTTTCCATCACTTTTGGTTCCGATAATTCTGCTGACCATATTTGTGATATTTAGGAGCCAAATGACATGTTGAACCATGTTGGAGATAAAAAACAAAATGTGCCCAAAACGTGATATTATGACGTTATACGCCGTTCTGAGCCATGTTTGAACTTTCTATCACTTTTGGTTCCTATAATTCTGTTGACCATATTTGTGATATTCAGAGGCCAAATGTCATCTTGGAGCATGTTGGAGATACAAAACAAAATGTGCCCAAAACGTGATATTATCACGTTATAGGCCGTTCTGAGCCATGTTTGAACTTTCTATCACTTTTGGTTCCGATAATTCTGTTGTCTATATTTGTGATATACAGGCCCCAAATGACATGTTGGAGCATGTTGGAGATAAAAAACAAAATGTGCCCAAAACGTGATATTATGACGTTATACGCCGTTCTGAGCCATGTTTGAACTTTCTATCACTTTTGGTTCCGATAATTCTGTCGACCATATATGTGATGTTCAGGCGCCAAATGTAACATTGGAGCATGTTAGAGTTAAAAAACAAAATGTGCCGAAAACGTGATATTATGGCGTTATACGCCGTTCTGAGCCATGTTTGAACTTTCTATCACTTTTGGTTCCGATAATTCTGTGGACCATATTTGTGATATTCAGGGGCCAAACGTCATCTTGGAGCATGTTGGAGATAAAAAACAAAATGTACCCAAAACGTGATATTATGACGTTATACGCCGTTCTGAGCCATGTTTGAACTTTCTATCACTTTTGGTTCCGATAATTCTGTTGACCATATTTGTGATATTCAGGCGCCAATTGTCATCTTGGAGCATGTTGGAGATAAAAAACAATATGTGCCCAAAACGTGATATCATGACGTTATACGCCGTTCTGAGCCATGTTTGAACTTTCTATCACTTTTGGTTCCGATAATTCTGTCGACCATATATGTGATGTTCAGCCGCTAAATGTAACATTGGAGCATGTTAGAGATAAAAAACAAAATGTGCCCAAAACGTGATATTATGACGTTATACGCCGTTCTGAGCCATGTTTGAACTTTCTATCACTTTTGGTTCCGATAATTCTGTTGACCATATTTGTGATATTCAGGGGCCAAACGTCATCTTGGAGCATGTTGGAGATAAAAAACAAAATGTGCCCAAAACGTAATATTATGACGTTATACGCCGTTCTGAGCTATGTTTGAACTTTCTATCACTTTTGGTTCCGATAATTATGTTGACCATATTTGTGTTATTCAGGCGCCAAATGACATGTTGAACCATGTTGGAGATAAAAAACAAAATGTGCCCAAAACGTGATATTATGACGTTATACGCCGTTCTGAGCCATGTTTGAACTTTCTATCACTTTTGGTTCCGATAATTCTGCTGACCATATTTGTGATATTTAGGAGCCAAATGACATGTTGAACCATGTTGGAGATAAAAAACAAAATGTGCCCAAAACGTGATATTATGACGTTATACGCCGTTCTGAGCCATGTTTGAACTTTCTATCACTTTTGGTTCCGATATTTCTGCTGACCATATTTGTGATATTTAGGAGCCTAATGACATGTTGAACCATGTTGGAGATAAAAAACAAAATGTGCCCAAAACGTGATATTATGACGTTATACGCCGTTCTGAGCCATGTTTGAACTTTCTATCACTTTTGGTTCCGATAATTCTGCTGACCATATTTGTGTTATTCAGGCGCCAAATGACATGATGAACCATGTTGGAGATAAAAAACAAAATGTGCCCAAAACGTGATATTATGACGTTATACGCCGTTCTGAGCCATGTTTGAACTTTCTATCACTTTTGCTTCCGATAATTCTGTTGACCATATTTGTGATATTCAGGGGCCAAACGTCATCTTGGAGCATGTTGGAGATAAAAAACAAAATGTGCTCAAAACGTGATATTATGACGTTATACGCCGTTCTGAGCCATGTTTGAACTTTCTATCACTTTTGGTTCCGATAATTCTGTTGACCATATTTGTGATATTCAGGCGCCAAATGACTTCATGAAGCATGTTGGAGATAAAAAACAAAATGTGCCCAAAACGTGATGTTATGACGTTATACGCCGTTCTGAGCCATGTTTGAACTTTCTATCACTTTTGGTTCCGATAATTCTGTCGACCATATATGTGATGTTCAGGCGCCAAATGTAACATTGGAGCATGTTAGAGATAAAAAACAAAATGTGCCCAAAACGTGATATTATGGCGTTATACGGCGTTCTGAGCCATGTTTGAACTTTCTATCACTTTTGGTTCCGATAATTCTGTCGACCATATATGTGATGTTCAGGGGCCAAATGTCATCTTGGAGCATGTTGGAGATAAAAAACAAAATGTGCCCAAAACGTGATATTATGACGCTATGCGCCGTTCTGAGCCATGTTTGAACTTTCTATCACTTTTGGTTCCGTTAATTCTGTTGACCATATTTGTGATATTCAGGGGCCAAATGTTATCTTGGGCATGTTGGAGATACAAAACAAAATGTGCCCAAAACGTGATATTATGGCGTTATACGGCGTTCTGAGCCATGTTTGAACTTTTTATCACTTTTGGTTCCGATAATTCTGTCGACCATATATGTGATGTTCAGGCGCCAAATGTCATCTTGGAGCATGTTGGAGATAAGAAACAAAATGTGCCCAAAACGTGATATTATGACGTTATACGCCGTTCTGAGCCATGTTTGAACTTTCTATCACTTTTGCTTCCGATAATTCTGTTGACCATATTTGTGATATTCAGGCGCCAAATGTCATCTTGGAGCATGTTGGAGATAAAAAACAAAATGTGCCCAAAACGTGATATTATGGCGTTATACGGCGTTCTGAGCCATGTTTGAACTTTTTATCACTTTTGGTTCCGATAATTCTGTCGACCATATATGTGATGTTCAGGCGCCAAATGTCATCTTGGAGCATGTTGGAGATAAAAAACAAAATGTGCCCAAAACGTGATATTATGACGTTATACGCCGTTCTGAGCCATGTTTGAACTTTCTATCACTTTTGCATCCGATAATTCTGTTGACCATATTTGTGATATTCAGGGGCCAAACGTCATCTTGGAGCATGTTGGAGATAAAAAACAAAATGTGCTCAAAACGTAATATTATGACGTTATACGCCGTTCTGAGCCATGTTTGAACTTTCTATCACTTTTGGTTCCGATAATTCTGTTGACCATATTTGTGATATTCAGGCGCCAAATGACTTCATGAAGCATGTTGGAGATAAAAAACAAAATGTGCCCAAAACGTGATGTTATGACGTTATACGCCGTTCTGAGCCATGTTTGAACTTTCTATCACTTTTGGTTCCGATAATTCTGTCGACCATATATGTGATGTTCAGGCGCCAAATGTAACATTGGAGCATGTTAGAGATAAAAAACAAAATGTGCCCAAAACGTGATATTATGGCGTTATACGGCGTTCTGAGCCATGTTTGAACTTTCTATCACTTTTGGTTCCGATAATTCTGTCGACCATATATGTGATGTTCAGGGGCCAAATGTCATCTTGGAGCATGTTGGAGATAAAAAACAAAATGTGCCCAAAACGTGATATTATGACGCTATACGCCGTTCTGAGCCATGTTTGAACTTTCTATCACTTTTGGTTCCGATAATTCTGTTGACCATATTTGTGATATTCAGGCGCCAAATGTCATCTTGGAGCATGTTGGAGATAAAAAACAAAATGTGCCCAAAACGTGATATTATGACGCTATACGCCGTTCTGAGCCATGTTTGAACTTTCTATCACTTTCGGTTCCGATAATTCTGTTGACCATATTTGTGATATTCAGGCGCCAAACGTCATCTTGGAGCATGTTGGAGATAAAAAACAAAATGTGCCCAAAACGTGATATTATGACGTTATACGCCGCTCTGAGCCATGTTTGAACTTTCTATCACCTTTGGTTCCGATAATTCTGTTGACCATATTTGAGATATTCAGGGGCCAAACGTCATCTTGGAGCATGTTGGAGATAAAAAACAAAATGTGCCCAAAACGTGATATTATGACGTTATACGCCGTTCTGGGCCATGTTTGAACTTTCTATCACTTTTGGTTCCGATAATTCTGTGGACCATATTTGTGATATTCAGGGGCCAAACGTCATCTTGGAGCATGTTGGAGATAACAAAACAAAATGTGCCCAAAACGTGATATTATGACGTTATACGCCGTTCTGAGCCATGTTTGAACTTTCTATCACTTTTGGTTCCGATAATTCTGTTGACCATATTTGTGATATTCAGGCGCCAATTGTCATCTTGGAGCATGTTGGAGATAAAAAACAATATGTGCCCAAAACGTGATATCATGACGTTATACGCCGTTCTGAGCCATGTTTGCACTTTCTATCACTTTTGGTTCCGATAATTCTGTCGACCATATATGTGATGTTCAGGCGCTAAATGTAACATTGGAGCATGTTAGAGATAAAAAACAAAATGTGCCCAAAACGTGATATTATGACGTTATACGCCGTTCTGAGCCATGTTTGAACTTTTTATCACTTTTGGTTCCGATAATTCTGTCGACCATATATGTGATGTTCAGGCGCCAAATGTCATCTTGGAGCATGTTGGAGATAAAAAACAAAATGTGCCCAAAACGTGATATTATGACGTTATACGCCGTTCTGAGCCATGTTTGAACTTTCTATCACTTTTGCTTCCGATAATTCTGTTGACCATATTTGTGATATTCAGGGGCCAAACGTCATCTTGGTGCATGTTGGAGATAAAAAACAAAATGTGCTCAAAACGTGATATTATGACGTTATACGCCGTTCTGAGCCATGTTTGAACTTTCTATCACTTTTGGTTCCGATAATTCTGTTGACCATATTTGTGATATTCAGGCGCCAAATGACTTCATGAAGCATGTTGGAGATAAAAAACAAAATGTGCCCAAAACGTGATGTTATGACGTTATACGCCGTTCTGAGCCATGTTTGAACTTTCTATCACTTTTGGTTCCGATAATTCTGTCGACCATATATGTGATGTTCAGGCGCCAAATGTAACATTGGAGCATGTTAGAGATAAAAAACAAAATGTGCCCAAAACGTGATATTATGACGTTATACGCCGTTCTGGGCCATGTTTGAACTTTCTATCACTTTTGGTTCCGATAATTCTGTGGACCATATTTGTGATATTCAGGGGCCAAACGTCATCTTGGAGCATGTTGGAGATAACAAAACAAAATGTGCCCAAAACGTGATATTATGACGTTATACGCCGTTCTGAGCCATGTTTGAACTTTCTATCACTTTTGGTTCCGATAATTCTGTTGACCATATTTGTGATATTCAGGCGCCAATTGTCATCTTGGAGCATGTTGGAGATAAAAAACAATATGTGCCCAAAACGTGATATCATGACGTTATACGCCGTTCTGAGCCATGTTTGCACTTTCTATCACTTTTGGTTCCGATAATTCTGTCGACCATATATGTGATGTTCAGGCGCTAAATGTAACATTGGAGCATGTTAGAGATAAAAAACAAAATGTGCCCAAAACGTGATATTATGACGTTATACGCCGTTCTGAGCCATGTTTGAACTTTTTATCACTTTTGGTTCCGATAATTCTGTCGACCATATATGTGATGTTCAGGCGCCAAATGTCATCTTGGAGCATGTTGGAGATAAAAAACAAAATGTGCCCAAAACGTGATATCATGACGTTATACGCCGTTCTGAGCCATGTTTGCACTTTCTATCACTTTTGGTTCCGATAATTCTGTCGACCATATATGTGATGTTCAGGCGCTAAATGTAACATTGGAGCATGTTAGAGATAAAAAACAAAATGTGCCCAAAACGTGATATTATGACGTTATACGCCGTTCTGAGCCATGTTTGAACTTTTTATCACTTTTGGTTCCGATAATTCTGTCGACCATATATGTGATGTTCAGGCGCCAAATGTCATCTTGGAGCATGTTGGAGATAAAAAACAAAATGTGCCCAAAACGTGATATTATGACGTTATACGCCGTTCTGAGCCATGTTTGAACTTTCTATCACTTTTGCTTCCGATAATTCTGTTGACCATATTTGTGATATTCAGGGGCCAAACGTCATCTTGGAGCATGTTGGAGATAAAAAACAAAATGTGCTCAAAACGTGATATTATGACGTTATACGCCGTTCTGAGCCATGTTTGAACTTTCTATCACTTTTGGTTCCGATAATTCTGTTGACCATATTTGTGATATTCAGGGGCCAAATGTTATCTTGGGCATGTTGGAGATACAAAACAAAATGTGCCCAAAACGTGATATTATGGCGTTATACGGCGTTCTGAGCCATGTTTGAACTTTTTATCACTTTTGGTTCCGATAATTCTGTCGACCATATATGTGATGTTCAGGCGCCAAATGTCATCTTGGAGCATGTTGGAGATAAGAAACAAAATGTGCCCAAAACGTGATATTATGGCGTTATACGGCGTTCTGAGCCTTGTTTGAACTTTTTATCACTTTTGGTTCCGATAATTCCGTCGACCATATATGTGATGTTCAGGCGCCAAATGTCATCTTGGAGCATGTTGGAGATAAAAAACAAAATGTGCCCAAAACGTGATATTATGACGTTATACGCCGTTCTGAGCCATGTTTGAACTTTCTATCACTTTTGCTTCCGATAATTCTGTTGACCATATTTGTGATATTCAGGGGCCAAACGTCATCTTGGAGCATGTTGGAGATAAAAAACAAAATGTGCTCAAAACGTAATATTATGACGTTATACGCCGTTCTGAGCCATGTTTGAACTTTCTATCACTTTTGGTTCCGATAATTCTGTTGACCATATTTGTGATATTCAGGCGCCAAATGACTTCATGAAGCATGTTGGAGATAAAAAACAAAATGTGCCCAAAACGTGATGTTATGACGTTATACGCCGTTCTGAGCCATGTTTGAACTTTCTATCACTTTTGGTTCCGATAATTCTGTCGACCATATATGTGATGTTCAGGCGCCAAATGTAACATTGGAGCATGTTAGAGATAAAAAACAAAATGTGCCCAAAACGTGATATTATGGCGTTATACGGCGTTCTGAGCCATGTTTGAACTTTCTATCACTTTTGGTTCCGATAATTCTGTCGACCATATATGTGATGTTCAGGGGCCAAATGTCATCTTGGAGCATGTTGGAGATAAAAAACAAAATGTGCCCAAAACGTGATATTATGACGCTATACGCCGTTCTGAGCCATGTTTGAACTTTCTATCACTTTTGGTTCCGATAATTCTGTTGACCATATTTGTGATATTCAGGCGCCAAATGTCATCTTGGAGCATGTTGGAGATAAAAAACAAAATGTGCCCAAAACGTGATATTATGACGCTATACGCCGTTCTGAGCCATGTTTGAACTTTCTATCACTTTCGGTTCCGATAATTCTGTTGACCATATTTGTGATATTCAGGCGCCAATTGTCATCTTGGAGCATGTTGGAGATAAAAAACAATATGTGCCCAAAACGTGATATCATGACGTTATACGCCGTTCTGAGCCATGTTTGCACTTTCTATCACTTTTGGTTCCGATAATTCTGTCGACCATATATGTGATGTTCAGGCGCTAAATGTAACATTGGAGCATGTTAGAGATAAAAAACAAAATGTGCCCAAAACGTGATATTATGACGTTATACGCCGTTCTGAGCCATGTTTGAACTTTTTATCACTTTTGGTTCCGATAATTCTGTCGACCATATATGTGATGTTCAGGCGCCAAATGTCATCTTGGAGCATGTTGGAGATAAAAAACAAAATGTGCCCAAAACGTGATATTATGACGTTATACGCCGTTCTGAGCCATGTTTGAACTTTCTATCACTTTTGCTTCCGATAATTCTGTTGACCATATTTGTGATATTCAGGGGCCAAACGTCATCTTGGTGCATGTTGGAGATAAAAAACAAAATGTGCTCAAAACGTGATATTATGACGTTATACGCCGTTCTGAGCCATGTTTGAACTTTCTATCACTTTTGGTTCCGATAATTCTGTTGACCATATTTGTGATATTCAGGCGCCAAATGACTTCATGAAGCATGTTGGAGATAAAAAACAAAATGTGCCCAAAACGTGATGTTATGACGTTATACGCCGTTCTGAGCCATGTTTGAACTTTCTATCACTTTTGGTTCCGATAATTCTGTCGACCATATATGTGATGTTCAGGCGCCAAATGTAACATTGGAGCATGTTAGAGATAAAAAACAAAATGTGCCCAAAACGTGATATTATGACGTTATACGCCGTTCTGGGCCATGTTTGAACTTTCTATCACTTTTGGTTCCGATAATTCTGTGGACCATATTTGTGATATTCAGGGGCCAAACGTCATCTTGGAGCATGTTGGAGATAACAAAACAAAATGTGCCCAAAACGTGATATTATGACGTTATACGCCGTTCTGAGCCATGTTTGAACTTTCTATCACTTTTGGTTCCGATAATTCTGTTGACCATATTTGTGATATTCAGGCGCCAATTGTCATCTTGGAGCATGTTGGAGATAAAAAACAATATGTGCCCAAAACGTGATATCATGACGTTATACGCCGTTCTGAGCCATGTTTGCACTTTCTATCACTTTTGGTTCCGATAATTCTGTCGACCATATATGTGATGTTCAGGCGCTAAATGTAACATTGGAGCATGTTAGAGATAAAAAACAAAATGTGCCCAAAACGTGATATTATGACGTTATACGCCGTTCTGAGCCATGTTTGAACTTTTTATCACTTTTGGTTCCGATAATTCTGTCGACCATATATGTGATGTTCAGGCGCCAAATGTCATCTTGGAGCATGTTGGAGATAAAAAACAAAATGTGCCCAAAACGTGATATCATGACGTTATACGCCGTTCTGAGCCATGTTTGCACTTTCTATCACTTTTGGTTCCGATAATTCTGTCGACCATATATGTGATGTTCAGGCGCTAAATGTAACATTGGAGCATGTTAGAGATAAAAAACAAAATGTGCCCAAAACGTGATATTATGACGTTATACGCCGTTCTGAGCCATGTTTGAACTTTTTATCACTTTTGGTTCCGATAATTCTGTCGACCATATATGTGATGTTCAGGCGCCAAATGTCATCTTGGAGCATGTTGGAGATAAAAAACAAAATGTGCCCAAAACGTGATATTATGACGTTATACGCCGTTCTGAGCCATGTTTGAACTTTCTATCACTTTTGCTTCCGATAATTCTGTTGACCATATTTGTGATATTCAGGGGCCAAACGTCATCTTGGAGCATGTTGGAGATAAAAAACAAAATGTGCTCAAAACGTGATATTATGACGTTATACGCCGTTCTGAGCCATGTTTGAACTTTCTATCACTTTTGGTTCCGATAATTCTGTTGACCATATTTGTGATATTCAGGGGCCAAATGTTATCTTGGGCATGTTGGAGATACAAAACAAAATGTGCCCAAAACGTGATATTATGGCGTTATACGGCGTTCTGAGCCATGTTTGAACTTTTTATCACTTTTGGTTCCGATAATTCTGTCGACCATATATGTGATGTTCAGGCGCCAAATGTCATCTTGGAGCATGTTGGAGATAAGAAACAAAATGTGCCCAAAACGTGATATTATGGCGTTATACGGCGTTCTGAGCCATGTTTGAACTTTTTATCACTTTTGGTTCCGATAATTCCGTCGACCATATATGTGATGTTCAGGCGCCAAATGTCATCTTGGAGCATGTTGGAGATAAAAAACAAAATGTGCCCAAAACGTGATATTATGACGTTATACGCCGTTCTGAGCCATGTTTGAACTTTCTATCACTTTTGCTTCCGATAATTCTGTTGACCATATTTGTGATATTCAGGGGCCAAACGTCATCTTGGAGCATGTTGGAGATAAAAAACAAAATGTGCTCAAAACGTAATATTATGACGTTATACGCCGTTCTGAGCCATGTTTGAACTTTCTATCACTTTTGGTTCCGATAATTCTGTTGACCATATTTGTGATATTCAGGCGCCAAATGACTTCATGAAGCATGTTGGAGATAAAAAACAAAATGTGCCCAAAACGTGATGTTATGACGTTATACGCCGTTCTGAGCCATGTTTGAACTTTCTATCACTTTTGGTTCCGATAATTCTGTCGACCATATATGTGATGTTCAGGCGCCAAATGTAACATTGGAGCATGTTAGAGATAAAAAACAAAATGTGCCCAAAACGTGATATTATGGCGTTATACGGCGTTCTGAGCCATGTTTGAACTTTCTATCACTTTTGGTTCCGATAATTCTGTCGACCATATATGTGATGTTCAGGGGCCAAATGTCATCTTGGAGCATGTTGGAGATAAAAAACAAAATGTGCCCAAAACGTGATATTATGACGCTATACGCCGTTCTGAGCCATGTTTGAACTTTCTATCACTTTTGGTTCCGATAATTCTGTTGACCATATTTGTGATAATCAGGGGCCAAACGTCATCTTGGAGCATGTTGGAGATAAAAAACAAAATGTGCCCAAAACGTGATATTATGAGGTTATACGCCGCTCTGAGCCATGTTTGAACTTTCTATCACTTTTGGTTCCGATAATTCTGTTGACCATATTTGTGATATTCAGGCGCCAAATGTCATCTTGGAGCATGTTGGAGATAAAAAACAAAATGTGCCCAAAACGTGATATTATGAGGTTATACGCCGCTCTGAGCCATGTTTGAACTTTCTATCACTTTTGGTTCCGATAATTCTGTTGACCATATTTGTGATATTCAGGCGCCAAATGTCATCTTGGAGCATGTTGGAGATAAAAAACAAAATGTGCCCAAAACGTGATATTATGACGCTATACACCGTTCTGAGCCATGTTTGAACTTTCTATCACTTTTGGTTCCGATAATTCTGTCGACCATATATGTGATGTTCAGGGGCCAAATGTCATCTTGGAGCATGTTGGAGATAAAAAACAAAATGTGCCCAAAACGTGATATTATGACGCTATACACCGTTCTGAGCCATGTTTGAACTTTCTATCACTTTTGGTTCCGATAATTCTGTCGACCATATATGTGATGTTCAGGGGCCAAATGTCATCTTGGAGCATGTTGGAGATAAAAAACAAAATGTGCCCAAAACGTGATATTATGACGCTATACGCCGTTCTGAGCCATGTTTGAACTTTCTATCACTTTCGGTTCCGATAATTCTGTTGACCATATTTGTGATATTCAGGCGCCAAACGTCATCTTGGAGCATGTTGGAGATAAAAAACAAAATGTGCCCAAAACGTGATATTATGACTTTATACGCCGTTCTGAGCCATGTTTGAACTTTCTATCACTTTTGGTTCCGATAATTCTGTTGACCATATTTGTGATATTCAGGGGCCAAACGTCATCTTGGAGCATGTTGGAGATAAAAAACAAAATGTGCCCAAAACGTAATATTACGACGTTATACTCCGTTCTGAGCCATGTTTGAACTTTCTATCACTTTTGGTTCCGATAATTCTGTTGACCATATTTGTGATATTCAGGGTCAAACGTCATCTTGGAGCATGTTGGAGATAAAAAACAAAATGTTCCCAAAACGTGATATTATGACGTTATACGCCGTTCTGAGCCATGTTTGAACTTTCTATCACTTTTGGTTCCGATAATTCTGTTGACCATATTTGTGATATTCAGGCGCCAAATGACTTCTTGGAGCATGTCGGAGATAAAAAACAAAATGTGCCCAAAACGTGATATTATGACGTTATACGCCGTTCTGAGCCATGTATGAACTTTCTATCACTTTTGGTTCCGATAATTCTGTGGACCATATTTGTGATAATCAGGGGCCAAACGTCATCTTGGAGCATGTTGGAGATAAAAAACAAAATGTGCACAAAACGTGATATTATGACTTTATACGCCGTTCTGAGCCATGTTTGAACTTTCTATCACTTTTGGTTCCGATAATTCTGTTGACCATATTTGTGATATTCAGGGGCCAAACGTCATCTGGAGCATGTTGGAGATAAAAAACAAAATGTGCCCAAAACGTGATATTATGACGTTATACGCCGTTCTGAGCCATGTTTGAACTTTCTATCACTTTTGGTTCCGATAATTCTGTCGACCATATATGTGATGTTCAGGCGCCAAATGTAACATTGGAGCATCTTAGAGTTAAAAAACAAAATGTGCCGAAAACGTGCTATTATGGCGTTATACGCCGTTCTGAGCCATGTTTGAACTTTCTATCACTTTTGGTTCCGATAATTCTGTGGACCATATTTGTGATATTCAGGGGCCAAACGTCATCTTGGAGCATGTTGGAGATAAAAAACAAAATGTGCCCAAAACGTGATATTATGACGTTATACGCCGTTCTGAGCCATGTTTGAACTTTCTATCACTTTTGGTTCCGATAATTCTGTTGACCATATTTGTGATATTCAGGGGCCAAACGTCATCTTGGAGCATGTTGGAGATAAAAAACAAAATGTGCCCAAAACGTAATATTATGACGTTATACGCCGTTCTGAGCCATGTTTGAACTTTCTATCACTTTTGGTTCCGATAATTATGTTGACCATATTTGTGATATTCAGGGGCCATATGTCATCTTGGAGTATGTTGGAGATAAAAAACAAAATGTGCCCAAAACGTAATATTATGACGTTATACGCCGTTCTGAGCCATGTTTGAACTTTCTATCACTTTTGGTTCCGATAATTATGTTGACCATATTTGTGATATTCAGGGGCCAAATGTCATCTTGGAGTATGTTGGAGATAAAAAACAAAATGTGCCCAAAACGTGATATTATGACGTTATACGCCACTCTGAGCCATGTTTGAACTTTCTATCACTTTTGGTTCCGATAATTCTGTTGACCATATTTGTGATATTCAGGGGCCAAACGTCATCTTGGAGCATGTTGGAGATAAAAAACAAAATGTGCCCAAAACGTGATATTATGACGTTATACGCCGTTCTGGGCCATGTTTGAACTTTCTATCACTTTTGGTTCCGATAATTCTGTGGACCATATTTGTGATATTCAGGGGCCAAACGTCATCTTGGAGCATGTTGGAGATAACAAAACAAAATGTGCCCAAAACGTGATATTATGACATTATACGCCGTTCTGAGCCATGTTTGAACTTTCTATCACTTTTGGTTCCGATAATTCTGTTGACCATATTTGTGATATTCAGGCGCCAATTGTCATCTTGGAGCATGTTGGAGATAAAAAACAATATGTGCCCAAAACGTGATATCATGACGTTATACGCCGTTCTGAGCCATGTTTGAACTTTCTATCACTTTTGGTTCCGGTAATTCTGTCGACCATATATGTGATGTTCAGGCGCCAAATGTCATCTTGGAGCATGTTGGAGATAAAAAACAAAATGTGCCCAAAACGTGATATTATGACGTTATACGCCGTTCTGAGCCATGTTTGAACTTTCTATCACTTTTGGTTCCGATAATTCTGTTGACCATATTTGTGATATTCAGGGGCCAAACGTCATCTTGGAGCATGTTGGAGATAAAAAACAAAATGTGCTCAAAACGTAATATTATGACGTTATACGCCGTTCTGAGCCATGTTTGAACTTTCTATCACTTTTGGTTCCGATAATTCTGTTGACCATATTTGTGATATTCAGGCGCCAAATGACTTCATGAAGCATGTTGGAGATAAAAAACAAAATGTGCCCAAAACGTGATATTGTGACGTTATACGCCGTTCTGAGCCATGTTTGAACTTTCTATCACTTTTGGTTCCGATAATTCTGTCGACCATATATGTGATATTCAGGGGCCAAATGTCATCTTGGAGCATGTTGGAGATTAAAAACAAAATGTGCACAAAACGTGATATTATGACGTTATACGCCGTTCTGAGCCATGTTTGAACTTTCTATCACTTTTGGTTCCGATAATTCTGTTGACCATATTTGCGATATTCAGGCGCCCAATGTCATCTTGGAGCATGTTGGAGATAAAAAATAAAATGTGCCCAAAACGTGATATTGTGACGTTATACGCCGTTCTGAGCCATGTTTGAACTTTCTATCACTTTTGGTTCCGATAATTCTGTCGACCATATATGTGATGATCATGCGCCAAATGTAACATTGGAGCATATTAGAGATAAAAAACAAAATGTGCCCAAAACGTGATATTATGGCGTTATACGCCGTTCTGAGCCATGTTTGAACTTTCTATCACTTTTGGTTCCGATAATTCTGTCGACCATATATGTGATATTCAGGGGCCAAATGTCATCTTGGAGCATGTGGAGATAAAAAACAAAATGTGCCCAAAACGTGATATTATGACGTTATACGCCGTTCTGACCCATGTTTGAACTTTCTATCACTTTTGGTTCCGATAATTCTGTGGACCATATTTGTGATATTCAGGGGCCAAACGTCATCTTGGAGCATGTTGGAGATAAAAAACAAAATGTGCCCAAAACGTAATATTATGACGTTATACGCTGTTCTGAGCCATGTTTGAACTTTCTATCACTTTTGGTTCCGATAATTCTGTTGACCATATTTGTGATATTCAGGGGCCAAACGTCATCTTGGAGCATGTTGGAGATAAAAAACAAAATGTGCCCAAAACGTGATATTATGACGTTATACGCCGTTCTGAGCCATGTTTGAACTTTCTATCACTTTTGGTTCCGATAATGCTGTTGACCATATTTGTGATATTCAGGCGCCAAATGTCATCTTGGAGCATGTTGGAGATAAAAAACAAAATGTGCCCAAAACGTAATATTATGACGTTATACGCCGTTCTGAGCCATGTTTGAACTTTCTATCACTTTTGGTTCCAATAATTCTGTTGACCATATTTGTGATATTCAGGGGCCAAACGTCATCTTGGAGCATGTTGGAGATAAAAAACAAAATGTGCCCAAAACGTGATATTATGGCGTTATACGCCGTTCTGAGCCATGTTTGAACTTTCTATCACTTTTGGTTCCGATAATGCTGTTGACCATATTTGTGATATTCAGGCGCCAAATGTCATCTTGGAGCATGTTGGAGATAAAAAACAAAATGTGCCCAAAACGTAATATTATGACGTTATACGCCGTTCTGAGCCATGTTTGAACTTTCTATCACTTTTGGTTCCAATAATTCTGTTGACCATATTTGTGATATTCAGGGGCCAAACGTCATCTTGGAGCATGTTGGAGATAAAAAACAAAATGTGCCCAAAACGTGATATTATGACGTTATACGCCGTTCTGAGCCATGTTTGAACTTTCTATCACTTTTGGTTCCGATAATTCTGTTGACCATATTTGCGATATTCAGGCGCCCAATGTCATCTTGGAGCATGTTGGAAATAAAAAATAAAATGTGCCCAAAACGTGATATTGTGACGTTATACGCCGTTCTGAGCCATGTTTGAACTTTCTATCACTTTTGGTTCCGATAATTCTGTCGACCATATATGTGATATTCAGGGGCCAAATGTCATCTTGGAGCATGTGGAGATAAAAAACAAAATGTGCCCAAAACGTGATATTATGACGTTATACGCCGTTCTGACCCATGTTTGAACTTTCTATCACTTTTGGTTCCGATAATTCTGTGGACCATATTTGTGATATTCAGGGGCCAAACGTCATCTTGGAGCATGTTGGAGATAAAAAACAAAATGTGCCCAAAACGTAATATTATGACGTTATACGCGGTTCTGAGCCATGTTTGAACTTTCTATCACTTTTGGTTCCGATAATTCTGTTGACCATATTTGTGATATTCAGGGGCCAAACGTCATCTTGGAGCATGTTGGAGATAAAAAACAAAATGTGCCCAAAACGTGATATTATGACGTTATACGCCGTTCTGAGCCATGTTTGAACTTTCTATCACTTTTGGTTCCGATAATTCTGTTGACCATATTTGTGATATTCAGGCGCCAAATGACATCTTGGATCATGTTGGAGATAAAAAACAAAATGTGCCCAAAACGTGATATTATGACGTTATACGCCGTTCTGAGCCATGTTTGAACTTTCTATCACTTTTGGTTCCGATAATTCTGTCGACCATATATGTGATATTCAGGGGCCAAATGTCATCTGGGAGCATGTTGGAGATAAAAAACAAAATGTGCCCAAAACGTGATATTATGGCGTTATACGCCGTTCTGAGCCATGTTTGAACTTTCTATCACTTTTGGATCCAATAATTCTGTTGACCATATTTGTGATATTCAGGGGCCAAACGTCATCTTGGAGCATGTTGGAGATAAAAAACAAAATGTGCCCAAAACGTGATATTATGGCGTTATACGCCGTTCTGAGCCATGTTTGAACTTTCTATCACTTTTGGTTCCGATAATGCTGTTGACCATATTTGTGATATTCAGGCGCCAAATGTCATCTTGGAGCATGTTGGAGATAAAAAACAAAATGTGCCCAAAACGTAATATTATGACGTTATACGCCGTTCTGAGCCATGTTTGAACTTTCTATCACTTTTGGTTCCAATAATTCTGTTGACCATATTTGTGATATTCAGGGGCCAAACGTCATCTTGGAGCATGTTGGAGATAAAAAACAAAATGTGCCCAAAACGTGATATTATGACGTTATACGCCGTTCTGAACCATGTTTGAACTTTCTATCACTTTTGGTTCCGATAATTCTGTCGACCATATATGTGATGTTCAGGCGCCAAATGACATGTTGGAGCATGTTGGAGATAAAAAAAAAATGTGCCCAAAACGTGATATTATGACGTTATACGCCGTTCTGAGCCATGTTTGAACTTTCTATCACTTTTGGTTCCGATAATTCTGTTGACCATATTTGTGATATCCAGGCGCCATATGTCATCTTGGAGCATGTTGGAGATAAAAAACAAAATGTGCCCAAAACGTAATATTATGACGTTATACGCCGTTCTGAGCCATGTTTGAACTTTCTATCACTTTTGGTTCCGATAATTCTGTTGACCATATTTGTGATATTCAGGCGCCAAATGACAACTTGGAGCATGTTGGAGAAAAAAAACAAAATGTGCCCAAAACGTGATATTATGACGTTATACGCCGTTCTGAGCCATGTTTGAACTTTCTATCACTTTTGGTTCCGATAATTCTGTTGACCATATTTGTGATATTCAGGCGCCAAATGACATCTTGGAGCATGTTGGAGAAAAAAAATAAAATGTGCCCAAAACGTGATATTATGACGTTATACGCCGTTCTGAGCCATGTTTGAACTTTCTATCACTTTTGGTTCCGATAATTCTGTTGACCATATTTGTGATATTCAGGCGCCAAATGACATCTTGGATCATGTTGGAGATAAAAAACAAAATGTGCCCAAAACGTGATATTATGACGTTATACGCCGTTCTGAGCCATGTTTGAACTTTCTATCACTTTTGGTTCCGATAATTCTGTTGACCATATATGTGATGTTCAGGCGCCAAATGACATGTTGGAGCATGTTGGAGATAAAAAACAAAATGTGCCCAAAACGTGATATTATGACGTTATACGCCGTTCTGAGCCATGTTTGAACTTTCTATCACTTTTGGTTCCGATAATTCTGTTGACCATATTTGTGATATCCAGGCGCCAAATGTCATCTTGGAGCATGTTGGAGATAAAAAACAAAATGTGCCCAAAACGTAATATTATGACGTTATACGCCGTTCTGAGCCATGTTTGAACTTTCTATCACTTTTGGTTCCGATAATTCTGTTGACCATATTTGTGATATTCAGGCGCCAAATGACAACTTGGAGCATGTTGGAGAAAAAAAACAAAATGTGCCCAAAACGTGATATTATGACGTTATACGCCGTTCTGAGCCATGTTTGAACTTTCTATCACTTTTGGTTCCGATAATTCTGTTGACCATATTTGTGATATTCAGGCGCCAAATGACATCTTGGATCATGTTGGAGATAAAAAACAAAATGTGCCCAAAACGTGATATTATGACGTTATACGCCGTTCTGAGCCATGTTTGAACTTTCTATCACTTTTGGTTCCGATAATTCTGTTGACCATATATGTGATGTTCAGGCGCCAAATGACATGTTGGAGCATGTTGGAGATAAAAAACAAAATGTGCCCAAAACGTGATATTATGACGTTATACGCCGTTCTGAGCCATGTTTGAACTTTCTATCACTTTTGGTTCCGATAATTCTGTTGACCATATTTGTGATATCCAGGCGCCAAATGTCATCTTGGAGCATGTTGGAGATAAAAAACAAAATGTGCCCAAAACGTAATATTATGACGTTATACGCCGTTCTGAGCCATGTTTGAACTTTCTATCACTTTTGGTTCCGATAATTCTGTTGACCATATTTGTGATATTCAGGCGCCAAATGACAACTTGGAGCATGTTGGAGAAAAAAAACAAAATGTGCCCAAAACGTGATATTATGACGTTATACGCCGTTCTGAGCCATGTTTGAACTTTCTATCACTTTTGGTTCCGATAATTCTGTTGACCATATTTGTGATATTCAGGCGCCAAATGACATCTTGGAGCATGTTGGAGAAAAAAAATAAAATGTGCCCAAAACGTGATATTATGACGTTATACGCCGTTCTGAGCCATGTTTGAACTTTCTATCACTTTTGGTTCCGATAATTCTGTCGACCATATATGTGATGTTCAGGCGCCAAATGACATGTTGGAGCATGTTGGAGATAAAAAACAAGATGTGCCCAAAACGTGATATTATGACGTTATACGCCGTTCTGAGCCATGTTTGAACTTTCTATCACTTTTGGTTCCGATAATTCTGTTGACCATATTTGTGATATCCAGGCGCCAAATGTCATCTTGGAGCATGTTGGAGATAAAAAACAAAATGTGCCCAAAACGTAATATTATGACGTTATACGCCGTTCTGAGCCATGTTTGAACTTTCTATCACTTTTGGTTCCGATAATTCTGTTGACCATATTTGTGATATCCAGGCGCCAAATGTCATCTTGGAGCATGTTGGAGATAAAAAACAAAATGTGCCCAAAACGTAATATTATGACGTTATACGCCGTTCTGAGCCATGTTTGAACTTTCTATTACTTTTGGTTCCGATAATTCTGTTGGCCATATTTGCGATATTCAGGCGCCCAATGTCATCTTGGAGCATGTTGGAGATAAAAAATAAAATGTGCCCAAAACGTGATATTGTGACGTTATACGCCGTTCTGAGCCATGTTTGAACTTTCTATCACTTTTGGTTCCGATAATTCTGTCGACCATATATGTGATGTTCATGCGCCAAATGTAACATTGGAGCATATTAGAGATAAAAAACAAAATGTGCCCAAAACGTGATATTATGACGTTATACGCCGTTCTGAGCCATGTTTGAACTTTCTATCACTTTTGGTTCCGATAATTCTGTTGGCCATATTTGCGATATTCAGGCGCCCAATGTCATCTTGGAGCATGTTGGAGATAAAAAATAAAATGTGCCCAAAACGTGATATTGTGACGTTATACGCCGTTCTGAGCCATGTTTGAACTTTCTATCACTTTTGGTTCCGATAATTCTGTCGACCATATATGTGATATTCAGGGGCCAAATGTCATCTTGGAGCATGTGGAGATAAAAAACAAAATGTGCCCAAAACGTGATATTATGACGTTATACGCCGTTCTGAGCCATGTTTGAACTTTCTATCACTTTTGGTTCCGATAATTCTGTTGACCATATTTGTGATATTCAGGCGCCAAATGACTTCTTGGAGCATGTTGGAGATAAAAAACAAAATGTGCCCAAAACGTGATATTATGGCGTTATACGGTGTTCTGAGCCATGTTTGAACTTTTTATCACTTTTGGTTCCGATAATTCTGTCGACCATATATGTGATGTTCAGGCGCCAAATGTAACATTGGAGCATGTTGGAGATAAAAAACAAAATGTGCCCAAAACGTGATATTATGACGTTATACGCCATTCTGAGCCATGTTTGAACTTTCTATCACTTTTGGTTCCTATAACTCTGTTGACCATATTTGTGATATTCAGAGGCCAAATGTCATCTTGGAGCATGTTGGAGATACAAAACAAAATGTGCCCAAAACGTGATATTATCACGTTATACGCCGTTCTGAGCCATGTTTGAACTTTCTATCACTTTTGGTTCCGATAATTCTGTTGTCTATATTTGTGATATTCAGGCCCCAAATGACATGTTGGAGCATGTTGGAGATAAAAAACAAAATGTGCCCAAAACGTGATATTATGACGTTATACGCCGTTCTGAGCCATGTTTGAACTTTCTATCACTTTTGGTTCCGATAATTCTGTCGACCATATATGTGATGTTCAGGCGCCAAATGTAACATTGGAGCATGTTAGAGTTAAAAAACAAAATGTGCCGAAAACGTGATATTATGGCGTTATACGCCGTTCTGAGCCATGTTTGAACTTTCTATCACTTTTGGTTCCGATAATTCTGTGGACCATATTTGTGATATTCAGGGGCCAAACGTCATCTTGGAGCATGTTGGAGATAAAAAACAAAATGTACCCAAAACGTGATATTATGACGTTATACGCCGTTCTGAGCCATGTTTGAACTTTCTATCACTTTTGGTTCCGATAATTCTGTTGACCATATTTGTAATATTCAGGCGCCAATTGTCATCTTGGAGCATGTTGGAGATAAAAAACAATATGTGCCCAAAACGTGATATCATGACGTTATACGCCGTTCTGAGCCATGTTTGAACTTTCTATCACTTTTGGTTCCGATAATTCTGTCGACCATATATGTGATGTTCAGCCGCTAAATGTAACATTGGAGCATGTTAGAGATAAAAAACAAAATGTGCCCAAAACGTGATATTATGACGTTATACGCCGTTCTGAGCCATGTTTGAACTTTCTATCACTTTTGGTTCCGATAATTCTGTTGACCATATTTGTGATATTCAGGGGCCAAACGTCATCTTGGAGCATGTTGGAGATAAAAAACAAAATGTGCCCAAAACGTAATATTATGACGTTATACGCCGTTCTGAGCCATGTTTGAACTTTCTATCACTTTTGGTTCCGATAATTATGTTGACCATATTTGTGATATTCAGGGGCCAAATGTCATCTTGGAGTATGTTGGAGATAAAAAACAAAATGTGCCCAAAACGTGATATTATGACGTTATACGCCGCTCTGAGCCATGTTTGAACTTTCTATCACCTTTGGTTCCGATAATTCTGTTGACCATATTTGTGATATTCAGGGGCCAAACGTCATCTTGGAGCATGTTGGAGATAAAAAACAAAATGTGCCCAAAACGTGATATTATGACGTTATACGCCGTTCTGGGCCATGTTTGAACTTTCTATCACTTTTGGTTCCGATAATTCTGTGGACCATATTTCTGATATTCAGGGGCCAAACGTCATCTTGGAGCATGTTGGAGATAACAAAACAAAATGTGCCCAAAACGTGATATTATGACGTTATACGCCGTTCTGAGCCATGTTTGAACTTTCTATCACTTTTGGTTCCGATAATTCTGTCGACCATATATGTGATGTTCAGGCGCCAAATGTCATCTTGGAGCATGTTGGAGATAAAAAACAATATGTGCCCAAAACGTGATATCATGACGTTATACGCCGTTCTGAGCCATGTTTGCACTTTCTATCACTTTTGGTTCCGATAATTCTGTCGACCATATATGTGATGTTCAGGCGCTAAATGTAACATTGGAGCATGTTAGAGATAAAAAACAAAATGTGCCCAAAACGTGATATTATGACGTTATACGCCGTTCTGAGCCATGTTTGAACTTTTTATCACTTTTGGTTCCGATAATTCTGTCGACCATATATGTGATGTTCAGGCGCCAAATGTCATCTTGGAGCATGTTGGAGATAAAAAACAAAATGTGCCCAAAACGTGATATTATGACGTTATACGCCGTTCTGAGCCATGTTTGAACTTTCTATCACTTTTGCTTCCGATAATTCTGTTGACCATATTTGTGATATTCAGGGGCCAAACGTCATCTTGGAGC
Organism: Onthophagus taurus; assembly: GCF_036711975.1. NCBI lineage: Eukaryota > Metazoa > Arthropoda > Insecta > Coleoptera > Scarabaeidae > Onthophagus > Onthophagus taurus. The sequence goes on from NC_091966.1 coordinate 21,699,332, forward strand.
ATGTTGGAGATAAAAAACAAAATGTGCTCAAAACGTGATATTATGACGTTATACGGCGTTCTGAGCCATGTTTGAACTTTCTATCACTTTTGGTTCCGATAATTCTGTTGACCATATTTGTGATATTCAGGCGCCAAATGACTTCATGAAGCATGTTGGAGATAAAAAACAAAATGTGCCCAAAACGTGATGTTATGACGTTATACGCCGTTCTGAGCCATGTTTGAACTTTCTATCACTTTTGGTTCCGATAATTCTGTCGACCATATATGTGATGTTCAGGCGCCAAATGTAACATTGGAGCATGTTAGAGATAAAAAACAAAATGTGCCCAAAACGTGATATTATGGCGTTATACGGCGTTCTGAGCCATGTTTGAACTTTCTATCACTTTTGGTTCCGATAATTCTGTCGACCATATATGTGATGTTCAGGGGCCAAATGTCATCTTGGAGCATGTTGGAGATAAAAAACAAAATGTGCCCAAAACGTGATATTATGACGCTATGCGCCGTTCTGAGCCATGTTTGAACTTTCTATCACTTTTGGTTCCGATAATTCTGTTGACCATATTTGTGATATTCAGGGGCCAAATGTCATCTTGGGCATGTTGGAGATACAAAACAAAATGTGCCCAAAACGTGATATTATGGCGTTATACGGCGTTCTGAGCCATGTTTGAACTTTTTATCACTTTTGGTTCCGATAATTCTGTCGACCATATATGTGATGTTCAGGCGCCAAATGTCATCTTGGAGCATGTTGGAGATAAAAAACAATATGTGCCCAAAACGTGATATCATGACGTTATACGCCGTTCTGTGCCATGTTTGCACTTTCTATCACTTTTGGTTCCGATAATTCTGTCGACCATATATGTGATGTTCAGGCGCTAAATGTAACATTGGAGCATGTTAGAGATAAAAAACAAAATGTGCCCAAAACGTGATATTATGACGTTATACGCCGTTCTGAGCCATGTTTGAACTTTCTATCACTTTTGGTTCCGATAATTATGTTGACCATATTTGTGATATTCAGGGGCCAAATGTCATCTTGGAGTATGTTGGAGATAAAAAACAAAATGTGCCCAAAACGTGATATTATGACGTTATACGCCGCTCTGAGCCATGTTTGAACTTTCTATCACCTTTGGTTCCGATAATTCTGTTGACCATATTTGTGATATTCAGGGGCCAAACGTCATCTTGGAGCATGTTGGAGATAAAAAACAAAATGTGCCCAAAACGTGATATTATGACGTTATACGCCGTTCTGGGCCATGTTTGAACTTTCTATCACTTTTGGTTCCGATAATTCTGTGGACCATATTTGTGATATTCAGGGGCCAAACGTCATCTTGGAGCATGTTGGAGATAACAAAACAAAATGTGCCCAAAACGTGATATTATGACGTTATACGCCGTTCTGAGCAATGTTTGAACTTTCTATCACTTTTGGTTCCGATAATTCTGTCGACCATATATGTGATGTTCAGGCGCCAAATGTCATCTTGGAGCATGTTGGAGATAAAAAACAATATGTGCCCAAAACGTGATATCATGACGTTATACGCCGTTCTGAGCCATGTTTGCACTTTCTATCACTTTTGGTTCCGATAATTCTGTCGACCATATATGTGATGTTCAGGCGCCAAATGTCATCTTGGAGCATGTTGGAGATAAAAAACAAAATGTGCCCAAAACGTGATATTATGACGTTATACGCCGTTCTGAGCCATGTTTGCACTTTCTATCACTTTTGGTTCCGATAATTCTGTCGACCATATATGTGATGTTCAGGCGCCAAATGTCATCTTGGAGCATGTTGGAGATAAAAAACAAAATGTGCCCAAAACGTGATATTATGACGCTATGCGCCGTTCTGAGCCATGTTTGAACTTTCTATCACTTTTGGTTCCGATAATTCTGTTGACCATATTTGTGATATTCAGGGGCCAAATGTCATCTTGGGCATGTTGGAGATACAAAACAAAATGTGCCCAAAACGTGATATTATGGCGTTATGCGGCGTTCTGAGCCATGTTTGAACTTTTTATCACTTTTGGTTCCGATAATTCTGTCGACCATATATGTGATGTTCAGGCGCCAAATGTCATCTTGGAGCATGTTGGAGATAAAAAACAAAATGTGCCCAAAACGTGATATTATGACGTTATACGCCGTTCTGAGCCATGTTTGAACTTTCTATCACTTTTGCTTCCGATAATTCTGTTGACCATATTTGTGATATTCAGGCGCCAAATGTCATCTTGGAGCATGTTGGAGATAAAAAACAAAATGTGCCCAAAACGTGATATTATGACGTTATACGCCGTTCTGAGCCATGTTTGAACTTTCTATCACTTTTGGTTCCGATAATTCTGTTGACCATATTTGTGATATTCAGGCGCCAAATGACTTCTTGGAGCATGTCGGAGATAAAAAACAAAATGTGCCCAAAACGTGATATTATGACGTTATACGCCGTTCTGAGCCATGTTTGAACTTTCTATCACTTTTGGTTCCGATAATTCTGTTGACCATATTTGTGATATTCAGGGGCCAAACGTCATCTTGGAGCATGTTGGAGATAAAAAACAAAATGTGCCCAAAACGTGATATTATGACGTTATACACCGTTCTGGGCCATGTTTGAACTTTCTATCACTTTTGGTTCCGATAATTCTGTGGACCATATTTGTGATATTCAGGGGCCAAACGTCATCTTGGAGCATGTTGGAGATAAAAAACAAAATGTGCCCAAAACGTGATATTATGACGTTATACGCCGTTCTGAGCCATGTTTGAACTTTCTATCACTTTTGGTTCCGATAATTCTGTTGACCATATTTGTGATATTCAGGCGCCAATTGTCATCTTGGAGCATGTTGGAGATAAAAAACAAAATGTGCCCAAAACGTGATATTATGACGTTATACGCCGTGCTGAGCCATGTTTGAACTTTCTATCACTTTTGGTTCCGATAATTCTCTTGACCATATTTGTGATATTCAGGGGCCAAATGTCATCTTGGGCATGTTGGAGATACAAAACAAAATGTGCCCAAAACGTGATATTATGACGTTATACGCCGTTCTGAGCCATGTTTGAACTTTCTATCACTTTTGGTTCCGATAATTCTGTGGACCATATTTGTGATATTCAGGGGCCAAACGTCATGTTGGAGCATGTTGGAGATAAAAAACAAAATGTGCCCAAAACGTGATATTATGACGTTATACGGCGTTCTGAGCCATGTTTGAACTTTCTATCACTTTTGGTTCCGATAATTCTGTTGACCATATTTGTGATATTCAGGGGCCAAAGGTCATCTTGGAGTATGTTGGAGATAAAAAACAAAATGTGCCCAAAACGTGATATTATGACGTTTTACGCCGCTCTGAGCCATGTTTGAACTTTCTATCACTTTTGGTTCCGATAATTCTGTTGACCATATTTGTGATATTCAGGGGACAAACGTCATCTTGGAGCATGTTGGAGATAAAAAACAAAATGTGCTCAAAACGTAATATTATGCCGTTATACGCCGTTCTGAGCCATGTTTGAACTTTCTATCACTTTTGGTTCCGATAATTCTGTTGACCATATTTGTGATATTCAGGCGCCAAATGACTTCTTGGAGCATGTTGGAGATAAAAAACAAAATGTGCCCAAAACGTGATATTATGGCGTTATACGGCGTTCTGAGCCATGTTTGAACTTTTTATCACTTTTGGTTCCGATAATTCTGTCGACCATATATGTGATATTCAGGGGCCAAACGTCATCTTGGAGCATGTTGGAGATAAAAAACAAAATGTGCCCAAAACGTGATATTATGACGTTATACGCCGTTCTGGGCCATGTTTGAACTTTCTATCACTTTTGGTTCCGATAATTCTGTTGACCATATTTGTGATATTCAGGGGCCAAATGTCATCTTGGAGTATGTTGGAGATAAAAAACAAAATGTGCCCAAAACGTGATATTATGACGTTTTACGCCGCTCTGAGCCATGTTTGAACTTTCTATCACTTTTGGTTCCGATAATTCTGTTGACCATATTTGTGATATTCAGGGGCCAAACGTCATCTTGGAGCATGTTGGAGATAAAAAACAAAATGTGCTCAAAACGTAATATTATGACGTTATACGCCGTTCTGAGCCATGTTTGAACTTTCTATCACTTTTGGTTCCGATAATTCTGTTGACCATATTTGTGATATTCAGGCGCCAAATGACTTCTTGGAGCATGTTGGAGATAAAAAACAAAATGTGCCCAAAACGTGATATTATGGCGTTATACGGTGTTCTGAGCCATGTTTGAACTTTTTATCACTTTTGGTTCCGATAATTCTGTCGACCATATATGTGATGTTCAGGCGCCAAATGTAACATTGGAGCATGTTGGAGATAAAAAACAAAATGTGCCCAAAACGTGATATTATGACGTTATACGCCGTTCTGAGCCATGTTTGAACTTTCTATCACTTTTGGTTCCTATAATTCTGTTGACCATATTTGTGATATTCAGAGGCCAAATGTCATCTTGGAGCATGTTGGAGATACAAAACAAAATGTGCCCAAAACGTGATATTATCACGTTATAGGCCGTTCTGAGCCATGTTTGAACTTTCTATCACTTTTGGTTCCGATAATTCTGTTGTCTATATTTGTGATATACAGGCCCCAAATGACATGTTGGAGCATGTTGGAGATAAAAAACAAAATGGGCCCAAAACGTGATATTATGGCGTTATACGCCGTTCTGAGCCATGTTTGAACTTTCTATCACTTTTGGTTCCGATAATTCTGTGGACCATATTTGTGATATTCAGGGGCCAAACGTCATCTTGGAGCATGTTGGAGATAAAAAACAAAATGTGCCCAAAACGTGATATTATGACGTTATACGCCGTTCTGAGCCATGTTTGAACTTTCTATCACTTTTGGTTCCGATAATTCTGTTGACCATATTTGTGATAATCAGGCGCCAAATGACTTCTTGGAGCATGTCGGAGATAAAAAACAAAATGTGCCCAAAACGTGATATTATGACGTTATACGCCGTTCTGAGCCATGTTTGAACTTTCTATCACTTTTGGTTCCGATAATTCTGTTGACCATATTTGTGATATTCAGGGGCCAAACGTCATCTTGGAGCATGTTGGAGATAAAAAACAAAATGTGCCCAAAACGTGATATTATGACGTTATACACCGTTCTGGGCCATGTTTGAACTTTCTATCACTTTTGGTTCCGATAATTCTGTGGACCATATTTGTGATATTCAGGGGCCAAACGTCATCTTGGAGCATGTTGGAGATAAAAAACAAAATGTGCCCAAAACGTGATATTATGACGTTATACGCCGTTCTGAGCCATGTTTGAACTTTCTATCACTTTTGGTTCCGATAATTCTGTTGACCATATTTGTGATATTCAGGCGCCAATTGTCATCTTGGAGCATGTTGGAGATAAAAAACAAAATGTGCCCAAAACGTGATATTATGACGTTATACGCCGTGCTGAGCCATGTTTGAACTTTCTATCACTTTTGGTTCCGATAATTCTCTTGACCATATTTGTGATATTCAGGGGCCAAATGTCATCTTGGGCATGTTGGAGATACAAAACAAAATGTGCCCAAAACGTGATATTATGACGTTATACGCCGTTCTGAGCCATGTTTGAACTTTCTATCACTTTTGGTTCCGATAATTCTGTGGACCATATTTGTGATATTCAGGGGCCAAACGTCATGTTGGAGCATGTTGGAGATAAAAAACAAAATGTGCCCAAAACGTGATATTATGACGTTATACGGCGTTCTGAGCCATGTTTGAACTTTCTATCACTTTTGGTTCCGATAATTCTGTTGACCATATTTGTGATATTCAGGGGCCAAAGGTCATCTTGGAGTATGTTGGAGATAAAAAACAAAATGTGCCCAAAACGTGATATTATGACGTTTTACGCCGCTCTGAGCCATGTTTGAACTTTCTATCACTTTTGGTTCCGATAATTCTGTTGACCATATTTGTGATATTCAGGGGACAAACGTCATCTTGGAGCATGTTGGAGATAAAAAACAAAATGTGCTCAAAACGTAATATTATGCCGTTATACGCCGTTCTGAGCCATGTTTGAACTTTCTATCACTTTTGGTTCCGATAATTCTGTTGACCATATTTGTGATATTCAGGCGCCAAATGACTTCTTGGAGCATGTTGGAGATAAAAAACAAAATGTGCCCAAAACGTGATATTATGGCGTTATACGGCGTTCTGAGCCATGTTTGAACTTTTTATCACTTTTGGTTCCGATAATTCTGTCGACCATATATGTGATATTCAGGGGCCAAACGTCATCTTGGAGCATGTTGGAGATAAAAAACAAAATGTGCCCAAAACGTGATATTATGACGTTATACGCCGTTCTGGGCCATGTTTGAACTTTCTATCACTTTTGGTTCCGATAATTCTGTTGACCATATTTGTGATATTCAGGGGCCAAATGTCATCTTGGAGTATGTTGGAGATAAAAAACAAAATGTGCCCAAAACGTGATATTATGACGTTTTACGCCGCTCTGAGCCATGTTTGAACTTTCTATCACTTTTGGTTCCGATAATTCTGTTGACCATATTTGTGATATTCAGGGGCCAAACGTCATCTTGGAGCATGTTGGAGATAAAAAACAAAATGTGCTCAAAACGTAATATTATGACGTTATACGCCGTTCTGAGCCATGTTTGAACTTTCTATCACTTTTGGTTCCGATAATTCTGTTGACCATATTTGTGATATTCAGGCGCCAAATGACTTCTTGGAGCATGTCGGAGATAAAAAACAAAATGTGCCCAAAACGTGATATTATGACGTTATACGCCGTTCTGAGCCATGTTTGAACTTTCTATCACTTTTGGTTCCGATAATTCTGTTGACCATATTTGTGATATTCAGGGGCCAAACGTCATCTTGGAGCATGTTGGAGATAAAAAACAAAATGTGCCCAAAACGTGATATTATGACGTTATACACCGTTCTGGGCCATGTTTGAACTTTCTATCACTTTTGGTTCCGATAATTCTGTGGACCATATTTGTGATATTCAGGGGCCAAACGTCATGTTGGAGCATGTTGGAGATAAAAAACAAAATGTGCCCAAAACGTGATATTATGACGTTATACGGCGTTCTGAGCCATGTTTGAACTTTCTATCACTTTTGGTTCCGATAATTCTGTTGACCATATTTGTGATATTCAGGCGCCAAATGACTTCTTGGAGCATGTTGGAGATAAAAAACAAAATGTGCCCAAAACGTGATATTATGGCGTTATACGGTGTTCTGAGCCATGTTTGAACTTTTTATCACTTTTGGTTCCGATAATTCTGTCGACCATATATGTGATGTTCAGGCGCCAAATGTAACATTGGAGCATGTTGGAGATAAAAAACAAAATGTGCTCAAAACGTAATATTATGACGTTATACGCCGTTCTGAGCCATGTTTGAACTTTCTATCACTTTTGGTTCCGATAATTCTGTTGACCATATTTGTGATATTCAGGCGCCAAATGACTTCTTGGAGCATGTTGGAGATAAAAAACAAAATGTGCCCAAAACGTGATATTATGGCGTTATACGGTGTTCTGAGCCATGTTTGAACTTTTTATCACTTTTGGTTCCGATAATTCTGTCGACCATATATGTGATGTTCAGGCGCCAAATGTAACATTGGAGCATGTTGGAGATAAAAAACAAAATGTGCCCAAAACGTGATATTATGACGTTATACGCCGTTCTGAGCCATGTTTGAACTTTCTATCACTTTTGGTTCCTATAATTCTGTTGACCATATTTGTGATATTCAGAGGCCAAATGTCATCTTGGAGCATGTTGGAGATACAAAACAAAATGTGCCCAAAACGTGATATTATCACGTTATAGGCCGTTCTGAGCCATGTTTGAACTTTCTATCACTTTTGGTTCCGATAATTCTGTTGTCTATATTTGTGATATACAGGCCCCAAATGACATGTTGGAGCATGTTGGAGATAAAAAACAAAATGTGCCCAAAACGTGATATTATGACGTTATACGCCGTTCTGAGCCATGTTTGAACTTTCTATCACTTTTGATTCCGATAATTCAGTCGACCATATATGTGATGTTCAGGCGCCAAATGTAACATTGGAGCATGTTAGAGTTAAAAAACAAAATGTGCCGAAAACGTGATATTATGGCGTTATACGCCGTTCTGAGCCATGTTTGAACTTTCTATCACTTTTGGTTCCGATAATTCTGTGGACCATATTTGTGATATTCAGGGGCCAAACGTCATCTTGGAGCATGTTGGAGATAAAAAACAAAATGTACCCAAAACGTGATATTATGACGTTATACGCCGTTCTGAGCCATGTTTGAACTTTCTATCACTTTTGGTTCCGATAATTCTGTTGACCATATTTGTGATATTCAGGCGCCAATTGTCATCTTGGAGCATGTTGGAGATAAAAAACAATATGTGCCCAAAACGTGATATCATGACGTTATACGCCGTTCTGAGCCATGTTTGAACTTTCTATCACTTTTGGTTCCGATAATTCTGTCGACCATATATGTGATGTTCAGCCGCTAAATGTAACATTGGAGCATGTTAGAGATAAAAAACAAAATGTGCCCAAAACGTGATATTATGACGTTATACGCCGTTCTGAGCCATGTTTGAACTTTCTATCACTTTTGGTTCCGATAATTCTGTTGACCATATTTGTGATATTCAGGGGCCAAACGTCATCTTGGAGCATGTTGGAGATAAAAAACAAAATGTGCCCAAAACGTAATATTATGACGTTATACGCCGTTCTGAGCCATGTTTGAACTTTCTATCACTTTTGGTTCCGATAATTATGTTGACCATATTTGTGATATTCAGGGGCCAAATGTCATCTTGGAGTATGTTGGAGATAAAAAACAAAATGTGCCCAAAACGTGATATTATGACGTTATACGCCGCTCTGAGCCATGTTTGAACTTTCTATCACCTTTGGTTCCGATAATTCTGTTGACCATATTTGTGATATTCAGGGGCCAAACGTCATCTTGGAGCATGTTGGAGATAAAAAACAAAATGTGCCCAAAACGTGATATTATGACGTTATACGCCGTTCTGGGCCATGTTTGAACTTTCTATCACTTTTGGTTCCGATAATTCTGTGGACCATATTTGTGATATTCAGGGGCCAAACGTCATCTTGGAGCATGTTGGAGATAACAAAACAAAATGTGCCCAAAACGTGATATTATGACGTTATACGCCGTTCTGAGCCATGTTTGAACTTTCTATCACTTTTGGTTCCGATAATTCTGTTGACCATATTTGTGATATTCAGGCGCCAATTGTCATCTTGGAGCATGTTGGAGATAAAAAACAATATGTGCCCAAAACGTGATATCATGACGTTATACGCCGTTCTGAGCCATGTTTGAACTTTCTATCACTTTTGGTTCCGATAATTCTGTCGACCATATATGTGATGTTCAGCCGCTAAATGTAACATTGGAGCATGTTAGAGATAAAAAACAAAATGTGCCCAAAACGTGATATTATGACGTTATACGCCGTTCTGAGCCATGTTTGAACTTTCTATCACTTTTGGTTCCGATAATTCTGTTGACCATATTTGTGATAATCAGGCGCCAAATGACTTCTTGGAGCATGTCGGAGATAAAAAACAAAATGTGCCCAAAACGTGATATTATGACGTTATACGCCGTTCTGAGCCATGTTTGAACTTTCTATCACTTTTGGTTCCGATAATTCTGTTGACCATATTTGTGATATTCAGGGGCCAAACGTCATCTTGGAGCATGTTGGAGATAAAAAACAAAATGTGCCCAAAACGTGATATTATGACGTTATACACCGTTCTGGGCCATGTTTGAACTTTCTATCACTTTTGGTTCCGATAATTCTGTGGACCATATTTGTGATATTCAGGGGCCAAACGTCATCTTGGAGCATGTTGGAGATAAAAAACAAAATGTGCCCAAAACGTGATATTATGACGTTATACGCCGTTCTGAGCCATGTTTGAACTTTCTATCACTTTTGGTTCCGATAATTCTGTTGACCATATTTGTGATATTCAGGCGCCAATTGTCATCTTGGAGCATGTTGGAGATAAAAAACAAAATGTGCCCAAAACGTGATATTATGACGTTATACGCCGTGCTGAGCCATGTTTGAACTTTCTATCACTTTTGGTTCCGATAATTCTCTTGACCATATTTGTGATATTCAGGGGCCAAATGTCATCTTGGGCATGTTGGAGATACAAAACAAAATGTGCCCAAAACGTGATATTATGACGTTATACGCCGTTCTGAGCCATGTTTGAACTTTCTATCACTTTTGGTTCCGATAATTCTGTGGACCATATTTGTGATATTCAGGGGCCAAACGTCATGTTGGAGCATGTTGGAGATAAAAAACAAAATGTGCCCAAAACGTGATATTATGACGTTATACGGCGTTCTGAGCCATGTTTGAACTTTCTATCACTTTTGGTTCCGATAATTCTGTTGACCATATTTGTGATATTCAGGGGCCAAAGGTCATCTTGGAGTATGTTGGAGATAAAAAACAAAATGTGCCCAAAACGTGATATTATGACGTTTTACGCCGCTCTGAGCCATGTTTGAACTTTCTATCACTTTTGGTTCCGATAATTCTGTTGACCATATTTGTGATATTCAGGGGACAAACGTCATCTTGGAGCATGTTGGAGATAAAAAACAAAATGTGCTCAAAACGTAATATTATGCCGTTATACGCCGTTCTGAGCCATGTTTGAACTTTCTATCACTTTTGGTTCCGATAATTCTGTTGACCATATTTGTGATATTCAGGCGCCAAATGACTTCTTGGAGCATGTTGGAGATAAAAAACAAAATGTGCCCAAAACGTGATATTATGGCGTTATACGGCGTTCTGAGCCATGTTTGAACTTTTTATCACTTTTGGTTCCGATAATTCTGTCGACCATATATGTGATATTCAGGGGCCAAACGTCATCTTGGAGCATGTTGGAGATAAAAAACAAAATGTGCCCAAAACGTGATATTATGACGTTATACGCCGTTCTGGGCCATGTTTGAACTTTCTATCACTTTTGGTTCCGATAATTCTGTTGACCATATTTGTGATATTCAGGGGCCAAATGTCATCTTGGAGTATGTTGGAGATAAAAAACAAAATGTGCCCAAAACGTGATATTATGACGTTTTACGCCGCTCTGAGCCATGTTTGAACTTTCTATCACTTTTGGTTCCGATAATTCTGTTGACCATATTTGTGATATTCAGGGGCCAAACGTCATCTTGGAGCATGTTGGAGATAAAAAACAAAATGTGCTCAAAACGTAATATTATGACGTTATACGCCGTTCTGAGCCATGTTTGAACTTTCTATCACTTTTGGTTCCGATAATTCTGTTGACCATATTTGTGATATTCAGGCGCCAAATGACTTCTTGGAGCATGTCGGAGATAAAAAACAAAATGTGCCCAAAACGTGATATTATGACGTTATACGCCGTTCTGAGCCATGTTTGAACTTTCTATCACTTTTGGTTCCGATAATTCTGTTGACCATATTTGTGATATTCAGGGGCCAAACGTCATCTTGGAGCATGTTGGAGATAAAAAACAAAATGTGCCCAAAACGTGATATTATGACGTTATACACCGTTCTGGGCCATGTTTGAACTTTCTATCACTTTTGGTTCCGATAATTCTGTGGACCATATTTGTGATATTCAGGGGCCAAACGTCATGTTGGAGCATGTTGGAGATAAAAAACAAAATGTGCCCAAAACGTGATATTATGACGTTATACGGCGTTCTGAGCCATGTTTGAACTTTCTATCACTTTTGGTTCCGATAATTCTGTTGACCATATTTGTGATATTCAGGGGCCAAAGGTCATCTTGGAGTATGTTGGAGATAAAAAACAAAATGTGCCCAAAACGTGATATTATGACGTTTTACGCCGCTCTGAGCCATGTTTGAACTTTCTATCACTTTTGGTTCCGATAATTCTGTTGACCATATTTGTGATATTCAGGGGACAAACGTCATCTTGGAGCATGTTGGAGATAAAAAACAAAATGTGCTCAAAACGTAATATTATGCCGTTATACGCCGTTCTGAGCCATGTTTGAACTTTCTATCACTTTTGGTTCCGATAATTCTGTTGACCATATTTGTGATATTCAGGCGCCAAATGACTTCTTGGAGCATGTTGGAGATAAAAAACAAAATGTGCCCAAAACGTGATATTATGGCGTTATACGGCGTTCTGAGCCATGTTTGAACTTTTTATCACTTTTGGTTCCGATAATTCTGTCGACCATATATGTGATATTCAGGGGCCAAACGTCATCTTGGAGCATGTTGGAGATAAAAAACAAAATGTGCCCAAAACGTGATATTATGACGTTATACGCCGTTCTGGGCCATGTTTGAACTTTCTATCACTTTTGGTTCCGATAATTCTGTTGACCATATTTGTGATATTCAGGGGCCAAATGTCATCTTGGAGTATGTTGGAGATAAAAAACAAAATGTGCCCAAAACGTGATATTATGACGTTTTACGCCGCTCTGTGCCATGTTTGAACTTTCTATCACTTTTGGTTCCGATAATTCTGTTGACCATATTTGTGATATTCAGGGGCCAAACGTCATCTTGGAGCATGTTGGAGATAAAAAACAAAATGTGCTCAAAACGTAATATTATGACGTTATACGCCGTTCTGAGCCATGTTTGAACTTTCTATCACTTTTGGTTCCGATAATTCTGTTGACCATATTTGTGATATTCAGGCGCCAAATGACTTCTTGGAGCATGTTGGAGATAAAAAACAAAATGTGCCCAAAACGTGATATTATGGCGTTATACGGTGTTCTGAGCCATGTTTGAACTTTTTATCACTTTTGGTTCCGATAATTCTGTCGACCATATATGTGATGTTCAGGCGCCAAATGTAACATTGGAGCATGTTGGAGATAAAAAACAAAATGTGCCCAAAACGTGATATTATGACGTTATACGCCGTTCTGAGCCATGTTTGAACTTTCTATCACTTTTGGTTCCTATAATTCTGTTGACCATATTTGTGATATTCAGAGGCCAAATGTCATCTTGGAGCATGTTGGAGATACAAAACAAAATGTGCCCAAAACGTGATATTATCACGTTATAGGCCGTTCTGAGCCATGTTTGAACTTTCTATCACTTTTGGTTCCGATAATTCTGTTGTCTATATTTGTGATATACAGGCCCCAAATGACATGTTGGAGCATGTTGGAGATAAAAAACAAAATGTGCCCAAAACGTGATATTATGACGTTATACGCCGTTCTGAGCCATGTTTGAACTTTCTATCACTTTTGATTCCGATAATTCAGTCGACCATATATGTGATGTTCAGGCGCCAAATGTAACATTGGAGCATGTTAGAGTTAAAAAACAAAATGTGCCGAAAACGTGATATTATGGCGTTATACGCCGTTCTGAGCCATGTTTGAACTTTCTATCACTTTTGGTTCCGATAATTCTGTGGACCATATTTGTGATATTCAGGGGCCAAACGTCATCTTGGAGCATGTTGGAGATAAAAAACAAAATGTACCCAAAACGTGATATTATGACGTTATACGCCGTTCTGAGCCATGTTTGAACTTTCTATCACTTTTGGTTCCGATAATTCTGTTGACCATATTTGTGATATTCAGGCGCCAATTGTCATCTTGGAGCATGTTGGAGATAAAAAACAATATGTGCCCAAAACGTGATATCATGACGTTATACGCCGTTCTGAGCCATGTTTGAACTTTCTATCACTTTTGGTTCCGATAATTCTGTCGACCATATATGTGATGTTCAGCCGCTAAATGTAACATTGGAGCATGTTAGAGATAAAAAACAAAATGTGCCCAAAACGTGATATTATGACGTTATACGCCGTTCTGAGCCATGTTTGAACTTTCTATCACTTTTGGTTCCGATAATTCTGTTGACCATATTTGTGATATTCAGGGGCCAAACGTCATCTTGGAGCATGTTGGAGATAAAAAACAAAATGTGCCCAAAACGTAATATTATGACGTTATACGCCGTTCTGAGCCATGTTTGAACTTTCTATCACTTTTGGTTCCGATAATTATGTTGACCATATTTGTGATATTCAGGGGCCAAATGTCATCTTGGAGTATGTTGGAGATAAAAAACAAAATGTGCCCAAAACGTGATATTATGACGTTATACGCCGCTCTGAGCCATGTTTGAACTTTCTATCACCTTTGGTTCCGATAATTCTGTTGACCATATTTGTGATATTCAGGGGCCAAACGTCATCTTGGAGCATGTTGGAGATAAAAAACAAAATGTGCCCAAAACGTGATATTATGACGTTATACGCCGTTCTGGGCCATGTTTGAACTTTCTATCACTTTTGGTTCCGATAATTCTGTGGACCATATTTGTGATATTCAGGGGCCAAACGTCATCTTGGAGCATGTTGGAGATAACAAAACAAAATGTGCCCAAAACGTGATATTATGACGTTATACGCCGTTCTGAGCCATGTTTGAACTTTCTATCACTTTTGGTTCCGATAATTCTGTTGACCATATTTGTGATATTCAGGCGCCAATTGTCATCTTGGAGCATGTTGGAGATAAAAAACAATATGTGCCCAAAACGTGATATCATGACGTTATACGCCGTTCTGAGCCATGTTTGCACTTTCTATCACTTTTGGTTCCGATAATTCTGTCGACCATATATGTGATGTTCAGGCGCTAAATGTAACATTGGAGCATGTTAGAGATAAAAAACAAAATGTGCCCAAAACGTGATATTATGACGTTATACGCCGTTCTGAGCCATGTTTGAACTTTTTATCACTTTTGGTTCCGATAATTCTGTCGACCATATATGTGATGTTCAGGCGCCAAATGTCATCTTGGAGCATGTTGGAGATAAAAAACAAAATGTGCCCAAAACGTGATATTATGACGTTATACGCCGTTCTGAGCCATGTTTGAACTTTCTATCACTTTTGCTTCCGATAATTCTGTTGACCATATTTGTGATATTCAGGGGCCAAACGTCATCTTGGAGCATGTTGGAGATAAAAAACAAAATGTGCTCAAAACGTGATATTATGATGTTATACGCCGTTCTGAGCCATGTTTGAACTTTCTATCACTTTTGGTTCCGATAATTCTGTTGACCATATTTGTGATATTCAGGCGCCAAATGACTTCATGAAGCATGTTGGAGATAAAAAACAAAATGTGCCCAAAACGTGATGTTATGACGTTATACGCCGTTCTGAGCCATGTTTGAACTTTCTATCACTTTTGGTTCCGATAATTCTGTCGACCATATATGTGATGTTCAGGCGCCAAATGTAACATTGGAGCATGTTAGAGATAAAAAACAAAATGTGCCCAAAACGTGATATTATGGCGTTATACGGCGTTCTGAGCCATGTTTGAACTTTCTATCACTTTTGGTTCCGATAATTCTGTCGACCATATATGTGATGTTCAGGGGCCAAATGTCATCTTGGAGCATGTTGGAGATAAAAAACAAAATGTGCCCAAAACGTGATATTATGACGCTATGCGCCGTTCTGAGCCATGTTTGAACTTTCTATCACTTTTGGTTCCGATAATTCTGTTGACCATATTTGTGATATTCAGGGGCCAAATGTCATCTTGGGCATGTTGGAGATACAAAACAAAATGTGCCCAAAACGTGATATTATGGCGTTATACGGCGTTCTGAGCCATGTTTGAACTTTTTATCACTTTTGGTTCCGATAATTCTGTCGACCATATATGTGATGTTCAGGCGCCAAATGTCATCTTGGAGCATGTTGGAGATAAGAAACAAAATGTGCCCAAAACGTGATATTATGACGTTATACGCCGTTCTGAGCCATGTTTGAACTTTCTATCACTTTTGCTTCCGATAATTCTGTTGACCATATTTGTGATATTCAGGCGCCAAATGTCATCTTGGAGCATGTTGGAGATAAAAAACAAAATGTGCCCAAAACGTGATATTATGGCGTTATACGGCGTTCTGAGCCATGTTTGAACTTTTTATCACTTTTGGTTCCGATAATTCTGTCGACCATATATGTGATGTTCAGGCGCCAAATGTCATCTTGGAGCATGTTGGAGATAAAAAACAAAATGTGCCCAAAACGTGATATTATGACGTTATACGCCGTTCTGAGCCATGTTTGAACTTTCTATCACTTTTGCTTCCGATAATTCTGTTGACCATATTTGTGATATTCAGGGGCCAAACGTCATCTTGGAGCATGTCGGAGATAAAAAACAAAATGTGCTCAAAACGTAATATTATGACGTTATACGCCGTTCTGAGCCATGTTTGAACTTTCTATCACTTTTGGTTCCGATAATTCTGTTGACCATATTTGTGATATTCAGGCGCCAAATGACTTCATGAAGCATGTTGGAGATAAAAAACAAAATGTGCCCAAAACGTGATGTTATGACGTTATACGCCGTTCTGAGCCATGTTTGAACTTTCTATCACTTTTGGTTCCGATAATTCTGTCGACCATATATGTGATGTTCAGGCGCCAAATGTAACATTGGAGCATGTTAGAGATAAAAAACAAAATGTGCCCAAAACGTGATATTATGGCGTTATACGGCGTTCTGAGCCATGTTTGAACTTTCTATCACTTTTGGTTCCGATAATTCTGTCGACCATATATGTGATGTTCAGGGGCAAATGTCATCTTGGAGCATGTTGGAGATAAAAAACAAAATGTGCCCAAAACGTGATATTATGACGCTATACGCCGTTCTGAGCCATGTTTGACCTTTCTATCACTTTTGGTTCCGATAATTCTGTTGACCATATTTGTGATAATCAGGGGCCAAACGTCATCTTGGAGCATGTTGGAGATAAAAAACAAAATGTGCCCAAAACGTGATATTATGAGGTTATACGCCGCTCTGAGCCATGTTTGAACTTTCTATCACTTTTGGTTCCGATAATTCTGTTGACCATATTTGTGATATTCAGGGGCCAAATGTCATCTTGGGCATGTTGGAGATACAAAACAAAATGTGCCCAAAACGTGATATTATGGCGTTATACGGCGTTCTGAGCCATGTTTGAACTTTTTATCACTTTTGGTTCCGATAATTCTGTCGACCATATATGTGATGTTCAGGCGCCAAATGTCATCTTGGAGCATGTTGGAGATAAGAAACAAAATGTGCCCAAAACGTGATATTATGACGTTATACGCCGTTCTGAGCCATGTTTGAACTTTCTATCACTTTTGCTTCCGATAATTCTGTTGACCATATTTGTGATATTCAGGCGCCAAATGTCATCTTGGAGCATGTTGGAGATAAAAAACAAAATGTGCCCAAAACGTGATATTATGGCGTTATACGGCGTTCTGAGCCATGTTTGAACTTTTTATCACTTTTGGTTCCGATAATTCTGTCGACCATATATGTGACGTTCAGGCGCCAAATGTCATCTTGGAGCATGTTGGAGATAAAAAACAAAATGTGCCCAAAACGTGATATTATGACGTTATACGCCGTTCTGAGCCATGTTTGAACTTTCTATCACTTTTGCTTCCGATAATTCTGTTGACCATATTTGTGATATTCAGGGGCCAAACGTCATCTTGGAGCATGTTGGAGATAAAAAACAAAATGTGCTCAAAACGTAATATTATGACGTTATACGCCGTTCTGAGCCATGTTTGAACTTTCTATCACTTTTGGTTCCGATAATTCTGTTGACCATATTTGTGATATTCAGGCGCCAAATGACTTCATGAAGCATGTTGGAGATAAAAAACAAAATGTGCCCAAAACGTGATGTTATGACGTTATACGCCGTTCTGAGCCATGTTTGAACTTTCTATCACTTTTGGTTCCGATAATTCTGTCGACCATATATGTGATGTTCAGGCGCCAAATGTAACATTGGAGCATGTTAGAGATAAAAAACAAAATGTGCCCAAAACGTGATATTATGGCGTTATACGGCGTTCTGAGCCATGTTTGAACTTTCTATCACTTTTGGTTCCGATAATTCTGTCGACCATATATGTGATGTTCAGGGGCCAAATGTCATCTTGGAGCATGTTGGAGATAAAAAACAAAATGTGCCCAAAACGTGATATTATGACGCTATACGCCGTTCTGAGCCATGTTTGAACTTTCTATCACTTTTGGTTCCGATAATTCTGTTGACCATATTTGTGATAATCAGGGGCCAAACGTCATCTTGGAGCATGTTGGAGATAAAAAACAAAATGTGCCCAAAACGTGATATTATGAGGTTATACGCCGCTCTGAGCCATGTTTGAACTTTCTATCACTTTTGGTTCCGATAATTCTGTTGACCATATTTGTGATATTCAGGCGCCAAATGTCATCTTGGAGCATGTTGGAGATAAAAAACAAAATGTGCCCAAAACGTGATATTATGACGCTATACACCGTTCTGAGCCATGTTTGAACTTTCTATCACTTTTGGTTCCGATAATTCTGTCGACCATATATGTGATGTTCAGGGGCCAAATGTCATCTTGGAGCATGTTGGAGATAAAAAACAAAATGTGCCCAAAACGTGATATTATGACGCTATACGCCGTTCTGAGCCATGTTTGAACTTTCTATCACTTTTGGTTCCGATAATTCTGTTGACCATATTTGTGATATTCAGGCGCCAAATGACTTCATGAAGCATGTTGGAGATAAAAAACAAAATGTGCCCAAAACGTGATATTATGGCGTTATACGGCGTTCTGAGCCATGTTTGAACTTTCTATCACTTTTGGTTCCGATAATTCTGTCGACCATATATGTGATGTTCAGGGGCCAAATGTCATCTTGGAGCATGTTGGAGATAAAAAACAAAATGTGCCCAAAACGTGATATTATGACGCTATACGCCGTTCTGAGCCATGTTTGAACTTTCTATCACTTTTGGTTCCGAAAATTCTGTCGACCATATCTGTGATGTTTGGGCGTCAAATGTCATCTTGGAGCATGTTGGAGATAAAAAACAAAATGTGCCCAAAACGTGATATTATGACGTCATACGCCGTTCTGAGCCATGTTTGAACTTTCTATCACTTTTGGTTCCGATAATTCTGTTGACCATATTTGTGATATCCAGGCGCCAAATGTCGTCTTGGAGCATGTTAGAGATAAAAACCAAATGTGCCCAAAACGTGATATTATGGCGTTATACGGCGTTCTGAGCAATGTTTGAACTTTCTATCACTTTTGGTTCCGATAATTCTGTTGACCATATATGTGATATTTAGGCGTCAAATGTCATCTTGGAGCATGTTGGAGATAAAAAACAAAATGTGCCCAAAATGTGATATTATGTCGTTATACGCCGTTCTGAGCCATGTTTGAACTTTCTATCACTTTTGGTTCCGATAATTCTGTTGACCATATTTGTGATATTCAGGCGCCAAATGACATCTTGGAGCATGTTGGAGAAAAAAAACAAAATGTGCCCAAAACGTGATATTGTGACGTTATACGCCGTTCTGAGCCATGTTTGAACTTTCTATCACTTTTGGTTCCGATAATTCTGTCGACCATATATGTGATATTCAGGGGCCCAATGTCATCTTGGAGCATGTTGGAGATAAAAAATAAAATGTGCCCAAAACGTGATATTGTGACGTTATACGCCGTTCTGAGCCATGTTTGAACTTTCTATCACTTTTGGTTCCGATAATTCTGTCGACCATATATGTGATGTTCATGCGCCAAATGTAACATTGGAGCATATTAGAGATAAAAAACAAAATGTGCCCAAAACGTGATATTATGGCGTTATACGCCGTTCTGAGCCATGTTTGAACTTTCTATCACTTTTGGTTCCGATAATTCTGTCGACCATATATGTGATATTCAGGGGCCAAATGTCATCTTGGAGCATGTGGAGATAAAAAACAAAATGTGCCCAAAACGTGATATTATGACGTTATACGCCGTTCTGACCCATGTTTGAACTTTCTATCACTTTTGGTTCCGATAATTCTGTGGACCATATTTGTGATATTCAGGGGCCAAACGTCATCTTGGAGCATGTTGGAGATAAAAAACAAAATGTTCCCAAAACGTAATATTATGACGTTATACGCTGTTCTGAGCCATGTTTGAACTTTCTATCACTTTTGGTTCCGATAATTCTGTTGACCATATTTGTGATATTCAGGGGCCAAACGTCATCTTGGAGCATGTTGGAGATAAAAAACAAAATGTGCCCAAAACGTGATATTATGACGTTATACGCCGTTCTGAGCCATGTTTGAACTTTCTATCACTTTTGGTTCCGATAATTCTGTTGACCATTTTTGTGATATTCAGGCGCCAAATGACATCTTGGATCATGTTGGAGATAAAAAACAAAATGTGCCCAAAACGTGATATTATGACGTTATACGCCGTTCTGAGCCATGTTTGAACTTTCTATCACTTTTGGTTCCGATAATTCTGTCGACCATATATGTGATATTCAGGGGCCAAATGTCATCTGGGAGCATGTTGGAGATAAAAAACAAAATGTGCCCAAAACGTGATATTATGGCGTTATACGCCGTTCTGAGCCATGCTTGAACTTTCTATCACTTTTGGTTCCGATAATGCTGTTGACCATATTTGTGATATTCAGGCGCCAAATGTCATCTTGGAGCATGTTGGAGATAAAAAACAAAATGTGCCCAAAACGTAATATTATGACGTTATACGCCGTTCTGAGCCATGTTTGAACTTTCTATCACTTTTGGTTCCAATAATTCTGTTGACCATATTTGTGATATTCAGGGGCCAAACGTCATCTTGGAGCATGTTGGAGATAAAAAACAAAATGTGCCCAAAACGTGATATTATGGCGTTATACGCCGTTCTGAGCCATGTTTGAACTTTCTATCACTTTTGGTTCCGATAATGCTGTTGACCATATTTGTGATATTCAGGCGCCAAATGTCATCTTGGAGCATGTTGGAGATAAAAAACAAAATGTGCCCAAAACGTAATATTATGACGTTATACGCCGTTCTGAGCCATGTTTGAACTTTCTATCACTTTTGGTTCCGATAATTCTGTTGACCATATTTGCGATATTCAGGCGCCCAATGTCATCTTGGAGCATGTTGGAGATAAAAAATAATATGTGCCCAAAACGTGATATTGTGACGTTATACGCCGTTCTGAGCCATGTTTGAACTTTCTATCACTTTTGGTTCCGATAATTCTGTCGACCATATATGTGATGTTCATGCGCCAAATGTAACATTGGAGCATATTAGAGATAAAAAACAAAATGTGCCCAAAACGTGATATTATGGCGTTATACGCCGTTCTGAGCCATGTTTGAAATTTCTATCACTTTTGGTTCCGATAATTCTGTCGACCATATATGTGATATTCAGGGGCCAAATGTCATCTTGGAGCATGTGGAGATAAAAAACAAAATGTGCCCAAAACGTGATATTATGACGTTATACGCCGTTCTGACCCATGTTTGAACTTTCTATCACTTTTGGTTCCGATAATTCTGTGGACCATATTTGTGATATTCAGGGGCCAAACGTCATCTTGGAGCATGTTGGAGATAAAAAACAAAATGTGCCCAAAACGTAATATTATGACGTTATACGCTGTTCTGAGCCATGTTTGAACTTTCTATCACTTTTGGTTCCGATAATTCTGTTGACCATATTTGTGATATTCAGGGGCCAAACGTCATCTTGGAGCATGTTGGAGATAAAAAACAAAATGTGCCCAAAACGTGATATTATGACGTTATACGCCGTTCTGAGCCATGTTTGAACTTTCTATCACTTTTGGTTCCGATAATTCTGTTGACCATATTTGTGATATCCAGGCGCCATATGTCATCTTGGAGCATGTTGGAGATAAAAAACAAAATGTGCCCAAAACGTAATATTATGACGTTATACGCCGTTCTGAGCCATGTTTGAACTTTCTATCACTTTTGGTTCCGATAATTCTGTTGACCATATTTGTGATATTCAGGCGCCAAATGACATCTTGGATCATGTTGGAGATAAAAAACAAAATGTGCCCAAAACGTGATATTATGACGTTATACGCCGTTCTGAGCCATGTTTGAACTTTCTATCACTTTTGGTTCCGATAATTCTGTCGACCATATATGTGATATTCAGGGGCCAAATGTCATCTGGGAGCATGTTGGAGATAAAAAACAAAATGTGCCCAAAACGTGATATTATGGCGTTATACGCCGTTCTGAGCCATGTTTGAACTTTCTATCACTTTTGGTTCCGATAATGCTGTTGACCATATTTGTGATATTCAGGCGCCAAATGTCATCTTGGAGCATGTTGGAGATAAAAAACAAAATGTGCCCAAAACGTAATATTATGACGTTATACGCCGTTCTGAGCCATGTTTGAACTTTCTATCACTTTTGGTTCCAATAATTCTGTTGACCATATTTGTGATATTCAGGGGCCAAACGTCATCTTGGAGCATGTTGGAGATAAAAAACAAAATGTGCCCAAAACGTGATATTATGACGTTATACGCCGTTCTGACCATGTTTGAACTTTCTATCACTTTTGGTTCCGATAATTCTGTCGACCATATATGTGATGTTCAGGCGCCAAATGACATGTTGGAGCATGTTGGAGATAAAAAACAAAATGTGCCCAAAACGTGATATTATGACGTTATACGCCGTTCTGAGCCATGTTTGAACTTTCTATCACTTTTGGTTCCGATAATTCTGTTGACCATATTTGTGATATCCAGGCGCCAAATGTCATCTTGGAGCATGTTGGAGATAAAAAACAAAATGTGCCCAAAACGTAATATTATGACGTTATACGCCGTTCTGAGCCATGTTTGAACTTTCTATCACTTTTGGTTCCGATAATTCTGTTGACCATATTTGTGATATTCAGGCGCCAAATGACAACTTGGAGCATGTTGGAGAAAAAAAACAAAATGTGCACAAAACGTGATATTATGACGTTATACGCCGTTCTGAGCCATGTTTGAACTTTCTATCACTTTTGGTTCCGATAATTCTGTTGACCATATTTGTGATATTCAGGCGCCAAATGACATCTTGGAGCATGTTGGAGAAAAAAAATAAAATGTGCCCAAAACGTGATATTATGACGTTATACGCCGTTCTGAGCCATGTTTGAACTTTCTATCACTTTTGGTTCCGATAATTCTGTCGACCATATATGTGATGTTCAGGCGCCAAATGACATGTTGGAGCATGTTGGAGATAAAAAACAAGATGTGCCCAAAACGTGATATTATGACGTTATACGCCGTTCTGAGCCATGTTTGAACTTTCTATCACTTTTGGTTCCGATAATTCTGTTGACCATATTTGTGATATCCAGGCGCCAAATGTCATCTTGGAGCATGTTGGAGATAAAAAACAAAATGTGCCCAAAACGTAATATTATGACGTTATACGCCGTTCTGAGCCATGTTTGAACTTTCTATCACTTTTGGTTCCGATAATGCTGTTGACCATATTTGTGATATTCAGGCGCCAAATGACATGTTGGAGCATGTTGGAGATAAAAACAAAATGTGCCCAAAACGTGATATTATGACGTTATACGCCGTTCTGAGCCATGTTTGAACTTTCTATCACTTTTGGTTCCGATAATTCTGTTGACCATATTTGTGATATTCAGGCGCCAAATGACATCTTGGAGCATGTTGGAGAAAAAAAATAAAATGTGCCCAAAACGTGATATTATGACGTTATACGCCGTTCTGAGCCATGTTTGAACTTTCTATCACTTTTGGTTCCGATAATTCTGTCGACCATATATGTGATGTTCAGGCGCCAAATGACATGTTGGAGCATGTTGGAGATAAAAAACAAAATGTGCCCAAAACGTGATATTATGACGTTATACGCCGTTCTGAGCCATGTTTGAACTTTCTATCACTTTTGGTTCCGATAATTCTGTTGACCATATTTGTGATATCCAGGCGCCAAATGTCATCTTGGAGCATGTTGGAGATAAAAAACAAAATGTGCCCAAAACGTAATATTATGACGTTATACGCCGTTCTGAGCCATGTTTGAACTTTCTATCACTTTTGGTTCCGATAATTCTGTTGACCATATTTGTGATATTCAGGCGCCAAATGACAACTTGGAGCATGTTGGAGAAAAAAAACAAAATGTGCCCAAAACGTGATATTATGACGTTATACGCCGTTCTGAGCCATGTTTGAACTTTCTATCACTTTTGGTTCCGATAATTCTGTTGACCATATTTGTGATATTCAGGCGCCAAATGACATCTTGGAGCATGTTGGAGAAAAAAAATAAAATGTGCCCAAAACGTGATATTATGACGTTATACGCCGTTCTGAGCCATGTTTGAACTTTCTATCACTTTTGGTTCCGATAATTCTGTTGACCATATATGTGATGTTCAGGCGCCAAATGTAACATTGGAGCATGTTAGAGATAAAAAACAAAATGTGCCCAAAACGTGATATTATGGCGTTATACGGCGTTCTGAGCCATGTTTGAACTTTCTATCACTTTTGGTTCCGATAATTCTGTCGACCATATATGTGATGTTCCGGCGCCAAATGTCATCTTGGAGCATGTTGGAGATAAAAAACAAAATGTGCCCAAAACGTGATATTATGGCGTTATACGCCGTTCTGGGCCATGTTTGAACTTTCTATCACTTTTGGTTCCGATAATTCTGTTGACCATATTTGTGATGTTCAGGCGCCAAATGTAACATTGGAGCATGTTAGAGATAAAAAACAAAATGTGCCCAAAACGTGATATTATGGCGTTATACGGCGTTCTGAGCCATGTTTGAACTCTCTATCACTTTTGGTTCCGATAATTCTGTCGACCATATATGTGATGTTCAGGCGCCAAATGTCATCTTGGAGCATGTTGGAGATAAAAAACAAAATGTGCCCAAAACGTGATATTATGGCGTGATACGCCGTTCTGGGCCATGTTTGAACTTTCTATCACTTTTGGTTCCGATAATTCTGTTGACCATATTTGTGATATTCAGGCGCCAAATGACATGTTGGAGCATGTTGGAGATAAAAAACAAAATGTGCCCAAAACGTGATATTATGACGTTATACGCCGTTCTGAGCCATGTTTGAACTTTCTATCACTTTTGGTTCCCATAATTCTGTTGTCCATATTTGTGATATTCAGGCCCCAAAGGACATGTTGGAGCATGTTGGAGATAAAAAACAAAATGTGCCCAAAACGTGACATTATGACGTTATACGCCGTTCTGAGCCATGTTTGAACTTTCTATCACTTTTGGTTCCGATAATTCTGTCGACCATATATGTGATGTTCAGGTGCCAAATGTAACATTGGAGCATGTTAGAGATAAAAAACAAAATGTGCCGAAAACGTGATATGGCGTTATACGCCGTTCTGAGCCATGTTTGAACTTTCTATCACTTTTGGTTCCGATAATTCTGTTGACCATATTTGTGATATTCAGGGGCCAAATGTCATCTTGGAGCATGTTGGAGATAAAAAATAAAATGTGCTCAAAACGTAATATTATGACGTTATACGCCGTTCTGAGCCATGTTTGAACTTTCTATCACTTTTGGTTCCGATAATTCTGTCGACCATATATCTGATGTTCAGGCGCCAAATGTAACATTGGAGCATGTTAGAGATAAAAAACAAAATGTGCCCAAAACGTTATATTATGGCGTTATACGGCGTTCTGAGCCATGTTTGAACTTTCTATCACTTTTGGTTCCGATAATTCTGTCGACCATATATGTGATGTTCAGGCGCCAAATGTCATCTTGGAGCATGTTGGAGATAAAAAACAAAATGTGCCCAAAACGTGATATTATGGCGTTATACGCCGTTCTGGGCCATGTTTGAACTTTCTATCACTTTTGGTTCCGATAATTCTGTTGACCATATTTGTGATGTTCAGGCGCCAAATGTAACATTGGAGCATGTTAGAGATAAAAAACAAAATGTGCCCAAAACGTGATATTATGGCGTTATACGGCGTTCTGAGCCATGTTTGAACTTTCTATCACTTTTGGTTCCGATAATTCTGTCGACCATATATGTGATGTTCAGGCGCCAAATGTCATCTTGGAGCATGTTGGAGATAAAAAACAAAATGTGCCCAAAACGTGATATTATGGCGTTATACGCCGTTCTGGGCCATGTTTGAACTTTCTATCACTTTTGGTTCCGATAATTCTGTTGACCATATTTGTGATATTCAGGGGCCAAATGTCATCTTGGAGCATGTTGGAGATAAAAAATAAAATGTGCTCAAAACGTAATATTATGACGTTATACGCCGTTCTGAGCCATGTTTGAACTTTCTATCACTTTTGGTTCCGATAATTCTGTCGACCATATATCTGATGTTCAGGCGCCAAATGTAACATTGGAGCATGTTAGAGATAAAAAACAAAATGTGCCCAAAACGTTATATTATGGCGTTATACGGCGTTCTGAGCCATGTTTGAACTTTCTATCACTTTTGGTTCCGATAATTCTGTCGACCATATATGTGATGTTCAGGCGCCAAATGTCATCTTGGAGCATGTTGGAGATAAAAAACAAAATGTGCCCAAAACGTGATATTATGGCGTTATACGCCGTTCTGGGCCATGTTTGAACTTTCTATCACTTTTGGTTCCGATAATTCTGTTGACCATATTTGTGATGTTCAGGCGCCAAATGTAACATTGGAGCATGTTAGAGATAAAAAACAAAATGTGCCCAAAACGTGATATTATGGCGTTATACGGCGTTCTGAGCCATGTTTGAACTTTCTATCACTTTTGGTTCCGATAATTCTGTCGACCATATATGTGATGTTCAGGCGCCAAATGTCATCTTGGAGCATGTTGGAGATAAAAAACAAAATGTGCCCAAAACGTGATATTATGGCGTTATACGCCGTTCTGGGCCATGTTTGAACTTTCTATCACTTTTGGTTCCGATAATTCTGTTGACCATATTTGTGATATTCAGGCGCCAAATGACATGTTGGAGCATGTTGGAGATAAAAAACAAAATGTGCCCAAAACGTGATATTATGACGTTATACGCCGTTCTGAGCCATGTTTGAACTTTCTATCACTTTTGGTTCCCATAATTCTGTTGTCCATATTTGTGATATTCAGGCCCCAAATGACATGTTGGAGCATGTTGGAGATAAAAAACAAAATGTGCCCAAAACGTGATATTATGACGTTATACGCCGTTCTGAGCCATGTTTGAACTTTCTATCACTTTTGGTTCCCATAATTCTGTTGTCCATATTTGTGATATTCAGGCCCCAAATGACATGTTGGAGCATGTTGGAGATAAAAAACAAAATGTGCCGAAAACGTGATATTATGGCGTTATACGCCGTTCTGAGCCATGTTTGAACTTTCTATCACTTTTGGTTCCGATAATTCTGTTGACCATATATGTGATGTTCAGGCGCCAAATGACATGTTGGAGCATGTTGAAGATAAAAAACAAAATGTGCCCAAAACGTGATATTATGACGTTATACGCCGTTCTGAGACATGTTTGAACTTTCTATCACTTTTGGTTCCGATAATTCTCTTGACCATATTTGTGATATTCAGGGGCCAAACGTCATCTTGGAGCATGTTGGAGATAAAAAATAAAATGTGCTCAAAACGTAATATTATGACGTTATACGCCGTTCTGAGAGATGTTTGAACTTTCTATCACTTTTGGTTCCGATAATTCTGTTGACCATATATGTGATGTTCAGGCGCCAAATGACATGTTGGAGCATGTTGAAGATAAAAAACAAAATGTGCCCAAAACGTGATATTATGACGTTATACGCCGTTCTGAGCCATGTTTGAACTTTCTATCACTTTTGGTTCCGATAATTCTCTTGACCATATTTGTGATATTCAGGGGCCAAATGTCATCTTGGAGCATGTTAGAGATACAAAACAAAATGTGCCCAAAATGTGATATTATGACGTTATACGCCGTTCTGAGCCATGTTTGAACTTTCTATCACTTTTGGTTCCGATAATTCTGTGGACCATATTTGTGATATTCAGGGGCCAAACGTCATCTTGGAGAATGTTGGAGATAAAAAACAAAATGTGCCCAAAACGTGATATTGTGACGTTATACGCCGTTCTGAGCCATGTTTGAACTTTCTATCACTTTTGGTTCCGATAATTCTGTTGACCATATTTGTGATATTCAGGCGCCAATTGTCATCTTGGAGCATGTTGGAGATAAAAAACAAAATGTGCCCAAAACGTGATATTATGACGTTATACGCCGTTCTGAGCCATGTTTGAACTTTCTATCACTTTTGGTTCCGATAATTCTGTCGACCATATATGTGATGTTCAGGCGCCAAACGTCATCTTGGAGCATGTTGGAGATAAAAAACAAAATGTGCCCAAAACGTGATATTATGAGGTTATACGCCGTTCTGAGCCATGTTTGAACTTTCTATCAGTTTTGGTTCCGATAATTCTGTTGACTATATTTGTGATATTCAGGCGCCAAATGTCATCTTGGAGCATGTTGGAGATAAAAAACAAAATGTGCCCAAAACGTGATATTATGACGTTATACGCCGTTCTGAGCCATGTTTGAACTTTCTATCACTTTTGGTTCCGATAATTCTGTCGACCATATATGTGATGTTCAGGCGCCAAATGTAACATTGGAGCATGTTAGAGATAAAAAACAAAATGTGCCCAAAACGTGATATTATGGCGTTATACGGCGTTCTGAGCCATGTTTGAACTTTCTATCACTTTTGGTTCCGATAATTCTGTCGACCATATATGTGATGTTCCGGCGCCAAATGTCATCTTGGAGCATGTTGGAGATAAAAAACAAAATGTGCCCAAAACGTGATATTATGGCGTTATACGCCGTTCTGGGCCATGTTTGAACTTTCTATCACTTTTGGTTCTGATAATTCTGTTGACCATATTTGTGATGTTCAGGCGCCAAATGTAACATTGGAGCATGTTAGAGATAAAAAACAAAATGTGCCCAAAACGTGATATTATGGCGTTATACGGCGTTCTGAGCCATGTTTGAACTTTCTATCACTTTTGGTTCCGATAATTCTGTCGACCATATATGTGATGTTCAGGCGCCAAATGTCATCTTGGAGCATGTTGGAGATAAAAAACAAAATGTGCCCAAAACGTGATATTATGACGTTATACACCGTTCTGAGCCATGTTTGAACTTTCTATCACTTTTGGTTCCCATAATTCTGTTGTCCATATTTGTGATATTCAGGCCCCAAATGACATGTTGGAGCATGTTGGAGATAAAAAACAAAATGTGCCCAAAACGTGACATTATGACGTTATACGCCGTTCTGAGCCATGTTTGAACTTTCTATCACTTTTGGTTCCGATAATTCTGTCGACCATATATGTGATGTTCAGGCGCCAAATGTAACATTGGAGCATGTTAGAGATAAAAAACAAAATGTGCCGAAAACGTGATATTATGGCGTTATACGCCGTTCTGAGCCATGTTTGAACTTTCTATCACTTTTGGTTCCGATAATTCTGTTGACCATATTTGTGATATTCAGGGGCCAAACGTCATCTTGGAGCATGTTGGAGATAAAAAATAAAATGTGCTCAAAACGTAATATTATGACGTTATACGCCGTTCTGAGCCATGTTTGAACTTTCTATCACTTTTGGTTCCGATAATTCTGTTGACCATATATGTGATGTTCAGGCGCCAAATGACATGTTGGAGCATGTTGAAGATAAAAAACAAAATGTGCCCAAAACGTGATATTATGACGTTATACGCCGTTCTGAGCCATGTTTGAACTTTCTATCACTTTTGGTTCCGATAATTCTCTTGACCATATTTGTGATATTCAGGGGCCAAACGTCATCTTGGAGCATGTTGGAGATAAAAAATAAAATGTGCTCAAAACGTAATATTATGACGTTATACGCCGTTCTGAGCCATGTTTGAACTTTCTATCACTTTTGGTTCCGATAATTCTGTTGACCATATATGTGATGTTCAGGCGCCAAATGACATGTTGGAGCATGTTGAAGATAAAAAACAAAATGTGCCCAAAACGTGATATTATGACGTTATACGCCGTTCTGAGCCATGTTTGAACTTTCTATCACTTTTGATTCCGATAATTCTCTTGACCATATTTGTGATATTCAGGTGCCAAATGTCATCTTGGAGCATGTAAGAGATACAAAACAAAATGTGCCCAAAATGTGATATTATGACGTTATACGCCGTTCTGAGCCATGTTTGAACTTTCTATCACTTTTGGTTCCGATAATTCTGTTGACCATATTTGTGATATTCAGGGGCCAAACGTCATCTTGGAGAATGTTGGAGATAAAAAACAAAATGTGCCCAAAACGTGATATTATGACGTTATACGCCGTTCTGAGCCATGTTTGAACTTTCTATCACTTTTGGTTCCGATAATTCTCTTGACCATATTTGTGATATTCAGGGGCCAAACGTCATCTTGGAGCATGTTGGAGATAAAAAATAAAATGTGCTCAAAACGTAATATTATGACGTTATACGCCGTTCTGAGCCATGTTTGAACTTTCTATCACTTTTGGTTCCGATAATTCTGTTGACCATATATGTGATGTTCAGGCGCCAAATGACATGTTGGAGCATGTTGAAGATAAAAAACAAAATGTGCCCAAAACGTGATATTATGACGTTATACGCCGTTCTGAGCCATGTTTGAACTTTCTATCACTTTTGGTTCCGATAGTTCTCTTGACCATATTTGTGATATTCAGGGGCCAAACGTCATCTTGGAGCATGTTGGAGATAAAAAATAAAATGTGCTCAAAACGTAATATTATGACGTTATACGGCGTTCTGAGCCATGTTTGAACTTTCTATCACTTTTGGTTCCGATAATTCTGTCGACCATATATGTGATGTTCAGGCGCCAAATGTCATCTTGGAGCATGTTGGAGATAAAAAACAAAATGTGCCCAAAACGTGATATTATGGCGTTATACGCCGTTCTGGGCCATGTTTGAACTTTCTATCACTTTTGGTTCCGATAATTCTGTTGACCATATTTGTGATATTCAGGCGCCAAATGACATGTTGGAGCATGTTGGAGATAAAAAACAAAATGTGCCCAAAACGTGATATTATGACGTTATACGCCGTTCTGAGCCATGTTTGAACTTTCTATCACTTTTGGTTCCCATAATTCTGTTGTCCATATTTGTGATATTCAGGCCCCAAATGACATGTTGGAGCATGTTGGAGATAAAAAACAAAATGTGCCCAAAACGTGATATTATGACGTTATACGCCGTTCTGAGCCATGTTTGAACTTTCTATCACTTTTGGTTCCGATAATTCTGTCGACCATATATGTGCTGTTCAGGCGCCAAATGTAACATTGGAGCATGTTAGAGATAAAAAACAAAATGTGCCGAAAACGTGATATTATGGCGTTATACGCCGTTCTGAGCCATATTTGAACTTTCTATCACTTTTGGTTCCGATAATTCTGTTGACCATATATGTGATGTTCAGGCGCCAAATGACATGTTGGAGCATGTTGAAGATAAAAAACAAAATGTGCCCAAAACGTGATATTATGACGTTATACGCCGTTCTGAACCATGTTTGAACTTTCTATCACTTTTGGTTCCGATAATTCTCTTGACCATATTTGTGATATTCAGGGGCCAAACGTCATCTTGGAGCATGTTGGAGATAAAAAATAAAATGTGCTCAAAACGTAATATTATGACGTTATACGCCGTTCTGAGCCATGTTTGAACTTTCTATCACTTTTGGTTCCGATAATTCTGTTGACCATATATGTGATGTTCAGGCGCCAAATGACATGTTGGAGCATGTTGAAGATAAAAAACAAAATGTGCCCAAAACGTGATATTATGACGTTATACGCCGTTCTGAGCCATGTTTGAACTTTCTATCACTTTTGATTCCGATAATTCTCTTGACCATATTTGTGATATTCAGGTGCCAAATGTCATCTTGGAGCATGTTAGAGAT
This sequence comes from Onthophagus taurus, assembly GCF_036711975.1. NCBI lineage: Eukaryota > Metazoa > Arthropoda > Insecta > Coleoptera > Scarabaeidae > Onthophagus > Onthophagus taurus. The sequence continues at coordinate 21,731,554 of NC_091966.1, forward strand.
ACAAAACAAAATGTGCCCAAAATGTGATATTATGACGTTATACGCCGTTCTGAGCCATGTTTGAACTTTCTATCACTTTTGGTTCCGATAATTCTGTTGAGCATATTTGTGATATTCAGGGGCCAAACGTCATCTTGGAGAATGTTGGAGATAAAAAACAAAATGTGCCCAAAACGTGATATTATGACGTTATACGCCGTTCTGAGCCATGTTTGAACTTTCTATCACTTTTGGTTCCGATAATTCTGTTGACCATATATGTGATGTTCAGGCGCCAAATGACATGTTGGAGCATGTTGAAGATAAAAAACAAAATGTGCCCAAAACGTGATATTATGACGTTATACGCCGTTCTGAGCCATGTTTGAACTTTCTATCACTTTTGGTTCCGATAATTCTGTTGACCATATTTGTGATATTCAGGCGCCAAATGACATGTTGGAGCATGTTGGAGATAAAAAACAAAATGTGCCCAAAACGTGATATTATGACGTTATACGCCGTTCTGAGCCATGTTTGAACTTTCTATCACTTTTGGTTCCCATAATTCTGTTGTCCATATTTGTGATATTCAGGCCCCAAATGACATGTTGGAGCATGTTGGAGATAAAAAACAAAATGTGCCCAAAACGTGATATTATGACGTTATACGCCGTTCTGAGCCATGTTTGAACTTTCTATCACTTTTGGTTCCGATAATTCTGTCGACCATATATGTGCTGTTCAGGCGCCAAATGTAACATTGGAGCATGTTAGAGATAAAAAACAAAATGTGCCGAAAACGTGATATTATGGCGTTATACGCCGTTCTGAGCCATATTTGAACTTTCTATCACTTTTGGTTCCGATAATTCTGTTGACCATATATGTGATGTTCAGGCGCCAAATGACATGTTGGAGCATGTTGAAGATAAAAAACAAAATGTGCCCAAAACGTGATATTATGACGTTATACGCCGTTCTGAACCATGTTTGAACTTTCTATCACTTTTGGTTCCGATAATTCTCTTGACCATATTTGTGATATTCAGGGGCCAAACGTCATCTTGGAGCATGTTGGAGATAAAAAATAAAATGTGCTCAAAACGTAATATTATGACGTTATACGCCGTTCTGAGCCATGTTTGAACTTTCTATCACTTTTGGTTCCGATAATTCTGTTGACCATATATGTGATGTTCAGGCGCCAAATGACATGTTGGAGCATGTTGAAGATAAAAAACAAAATGTGCCCAAAACGTGATATTATGACGTTATACGCCGTTCTGAGCCATGTTTGAACTTTCTATCACTTTTGATTCCGATAATTCTCTTGACCATATTTGTGATATTCAGGTGCCAAATGTCATCTTGGAGCATGTTAGAGATACAAAACAAAATGTGCCCAAAATGTGATATTATGACGTTATACGCCGTTCTGAGCCATGTTTGAACTTTCTATCACTTTTGGTTCCGATAATTCTGTTGAGCATATTTGTGATATTCAGGGGCCAAACGTCATCTTGGAGAATGTTGGAGATAAAAAACAAAATGTGCCCAAAACGTGATATTATGACGTTATACGCCGTTCTGAGCCATGTTTGAACTTTCTATCACTTTTGGTTCCGATAATTCTCTTGACCATATTTGTGATATTCAGGGGCCAAACGTCATCTTGGAGCATGTTGGAGATAAAAAATAAAATGTGCTCAAAACGTAATATTATGACGTTATACGCCGTTCTGAGCCATGTTTGAACTTTCTATCACTTTTGGTTCCGATAATTCTGTTGACCATATATGTGATGTTCAGGCGCCAAATGACATGTTGGAGCATGTTGAAGATAAAAAACAAAATGTGCCCAAAACGTGATATTATGACGTTATACGCCGTTCTGAGCCATGTTTGAACTTTCTATCACTTTTGGTTCCGATAATTCTCTTGACCATATTTGTGATATTCAGGGGCCAAACGTCATCTTGGAGCATGTTGGAGATAAAAAATAAAATGTGCTCAAAACGTAATATTATGACGTTATACGCCGTTCTGAGCCATGTTTGAACTTTCTATCACTTTTGGTTCCGATAATTCTGTTGACCATATATGTGATGTTCAGGCGCCAAATGACATGTTGGAGCATGTTGAAGATAAAAAACAAAATGTGCCCAAAACGTGATATTATGACGTTATACGCCGTTCTGAGCCATGTTTGAACTTTCTATCACTTTTGGTTCCGATAATTCTCTTGACCATATTTGTGATATTCAGGGGCCAAACGTCATCTTGGAGCATGTTGGAGATAAAAAATAAAATGTGCTCAAAACGTAATATTATGACGTTATACGCCGTTCTGAGCCATGTTTGAACTTTCTATCACTTTTGGTTCCGATAATTCTGTTGACCATATATGTGATGTTCAGGCGCCAAATGACATGTTGGAGCATGTTGAAGATAAAAAACAAAATGTGCCCAAAACGTGATATTATGACGTTATACGGCGTTCTGAGGCATGTTTGAACTTTCTATCACTTTTGGTTCCGATAATTCTCTTGACCATATTTGTGATATTCAGGGGCCAAACGTCATCTTGGAGCATGTTGGAGATAAAAAACAAAATGTGCTCAAAACGTAATATTATGACGTTATACGCCGTTCTGAGCCATGTTTGAACTTTCTATCACTTTTGGTTCCGATAATTCTGTTGACCATATATGTGATGTTCAGGCGCCAAATAACATGTTGGAGCATGTTGAAGATAAAAAACAAAATGTGCCCAAAACGTGATATTATGACGTTATACGCCGTTCTGAGCCATGTTTGAACTTTCTATCACTTTCGGTTCCGATAATTCTCTTGACCATATTTGTGATATTCAGGGGCCAAACGTCATCTTGGAGCATGTTGGAGATAAAAAATAAAATGTGCTCAAAACGTAATATTATGACGTTATACGCCGTTCTGAGCCATGTTTGAACTTTCTATCACTTTTGGTTCCGATAATTCTGTTGACCATATATGTGATGTTCAGGCGCCAAATGACATGTTGGAGCATGTGGAGATAAAAAACAAAATGTGCCCAAAACGTGATATTATGACGTTATACGCCGTTCTGAGCCATGTTTGAACTTTCTATCACTTTTGGTTCCGATAATTCTGTCGACCATATATGTGATGTTCATGCGCCAAATGTAACATTGGAGCATATTAGAGATAAAAAACAAAATGTGCCCAAAACGTGATATTATGGCGTTATACGCCGTTCTGAGCCATGTTTGAACTTTCTATCACTTTTGGTTCCGATAATTCTGTTGACCATATTTGTGATATTCAGGCGCCAAATGACATCTTGGAGCATGTTGGAGATAAAAAACAAAATGTGCCCAAAACGTGATATTATGACGTTATACGCCGTTCTGAGCCATGTTTGAACTTTCTATCACTTTTGGTTCCGATAATTCTGTTGACCATATTTGTGATATTCACCCGCCAAATGACATCTAGGAGCATGTTGGAGATAAAAAACAAAATGTGCCCAAAACGTGATATAATGACGTTATACGCTGTTCTGAGCCATGTTTGAACTTTCTATCACTTTTGGTTCCGATAATTCTGTCGACCATATATGTGATATTCAGGGGCCAAATGTCATCTGGGAGCATGTTGGAGATAAAAAACAAAATGTGCCCAAAACGTGATATTATGGCGTTATACGCCGTTCTGAGCCATGTTTGAACTTTCTATCACTTTTGGTTCCGATAATGCTGTTGACCATATTTGTGATATTCAGGGGCCAAACGTCATCTTGGAGCATGTTGGAGATAAAAAACAAAATGTGCCCTAAACGTGATATTATGACGTTATACGCCGTTCTGAGCCATGTTTTAACTTTCTATCACTTTTGGTTCCGATAATTCTGTCGACCATATATGTGATGTTCAGGCGCCAAATGACATGTTGGAGCATGTTGGAGATAAAAAACAAAATGTGCCCAAAACGTGATATTATGACGTTATACGGCGTTCTGAGCTATGTTTGAACTTTCTATCACTTTTGGTTCCGATAATTCTGTTGACCATATTTGTGATATTCAGGAGCCAAATGACATCCTGGAGCATGTTGGAGATAAAAAACAAAATGTGCCCAAAACGTGATATTATGGCGTTATACGGCGTTCTGAGGCATGTTTGAACTTTCTATCACTTTTGGTTCCGATAATTCTGTTGACCATATTTGTGATATTCAGGGGCCAAACGTCATCTTGGAGCATGTTGGAGATAAAAAACAAAATGTGCTCAAAACGTAATATTATGACGTTATACGCCGTTCTGAGCCATGTTTGAACTTTCTATCACTTTTGGTTCCGATAATTCTGTTGACCATATATGTGATGTTCAGGCGCCAAATGACATGTTGGAGCATGTTGAAGATAAAAAACAAAATGTGCCCAAAACGTGATATTATGACGTTATACGCCGTTCTGAGCCATGTTTGAACTTTCTATCACTTTTGGTTCCGATAATTCTCTTGACCATATTTGTGATATTCAGGGGCCAAATGTCATCTTGGAGCATGTTGGAGATACAAAACAAAATGTGCCCAAAACGTGATATTATGACGTTATACGCCGTTCTGAGCCATGTTTGAACTTTCTATCACTTTTGGTTCCGATAATTCTGTGGACAATATTTGTGATATTCAGGGGCCAAACGTCATCTTGGAGCATGTTGGAGATAAAAAACAAAATGTGCCCAAAACGTGATATTATGACGTTATACGCCGTTCTGAGCCATGTTTGAACTTTTTATCACTTTTGGTTCCGATAATTCTGTTGACCATATTTGTGATATTCAGGCGCCAATTGTCATATTGGAGCATGTTGGAGATAAAAAACAAAATGTGCCCAAAACGTGATATTATGACGTTATACGGCGTTCTGAGCCATGTTTGAACTTTCTATCACTTTTGGTTCCGATAATTCTGTTGACCATATTTGTGATATTCAGGCGCCAAATGTCATCTTGGAGCATGTTGGAGATAAAAAACAAAATGTGCCCAAAACGTGATATTATGACGTTATACGGCGTTCTGAGCCATGTTTGAACTTTCTATCACTTTTGGTTCCGATAATTCTGTCGACCATATATGTGATATTCAGGGGCCAAATGTCATCTTGGAGCATGTGGAGATAAAAAACAAAATGTGCCCAAAACGTGATATTATGACGTTATACGCCGTTCTGAGCCATGTTTGAACTTTCTATCACTTTTGGTTCCGATAATTCTGTCGACCATATATGTGATGTTCATGCGAAAATGTAACATTGGAGCATATTAGAGATAAAAAACAAAATGTGCCCAAAACGTGATATTATGACGTTATACGCCGTTCTGAGCCATGTTTGAACTTTCTATCACTTTTGGTTCCGATAATTCTGTTGACCATATTTGTGATATCCAGGCGCCAAATGTCATCTTGGAGCATGTTGGAGATAAAAAACAAAATGTGCCCAAAACGTAATATTATGACGTTATACGCCGTTCTGAGCCATGTTTGAACTTTCTATCACTTTTGGTTCCGATAATTCTGTTGACCATATTTGTGATATTCAGGCGCCAAATGACATCTTGGAGCATGTTGGAGAAAAAAAACAAAATGTGCCCAAAACGTGATATTATGACGTTATACGCCGTTCTGAGCCATGTTTGAACTTTGTATCACTTTTGGTTCCGATAATTCTATTGACCATATTTGTGATATTCAGGCGCCAAATGACATCTTGGAGCATGTTGGAGAAAAAAAATAAAATGTGCCCAAAACGTGATATTATGACGTTATACGCCGTTCTGAGCCATGTTTGAACTTTCTATCACTTTTGGTACCGATAATTCTGTTGACCATATTTGCGATATTCAGGCACCAAATGTCATCTTGGAGCATGTTGGAGATAAAAAACAAAATGTGCCCAAAACGTGATATTATGACGTTATACGCCGTTCTGAGCCATGTTTGAACTTTCTATCACTTTTGGTTCCGATAATTCTGTTGGCCATATTTGCGATATTCAGGCGCCCAATGTCATCTTGGAGCATGTTGGAGATAAAAAATAAAATGTGCCCAAAACGTGATATTGTGACGTTATACGCCGTTCTGAGCCATGTTTGAACTTTCTATCACTTTTGGTTCCGATAATTCTGTCGACCATATATGTGATATTCAGGGGCCAAATGTCATCTTGGAGCATGTGGAGATAAAAAACAAAATGTGCCCAAAACGTGATATTATGACGTTATACGCCGTTCTGAGCCATGTTTGAACTTTCTATCACTTTTGGTTCCGATAATTCTGTGGACCATATTTGTGATATTCAGGGGCCAAACGTCATCTTGGAGCATGTTGGAGATAAAAAACAAAATGTGCCCAAAACGTAATATTATGACGTTATACGCCGTTCTGAGCCATGTTTGAACTTTCTATCACTTTTGGTTCCGATAATTCTGTCGACCATATATGTGATGTTTAGGCGTCAAATGTCATCTTGGAGCATGTTGGAGATAAAAAACAAAATGTGCCCAAAACGTGATATTATGTCGTTATACGCCGTTCTGAGCCATGTTTGAACTTTCTATCACTTTTGGTTCCGATAATTCTGTCGACCATATATGTGATGTTCATGCGCCAAATGTAACATTGGAGCATATTAGAGATAAAAAACAAAATGTGCCCAAAACGTGATATTATGGCGTTATACGCCGTTCTGAGCCATGTTTGAACTTTCTATCACTTTTGGTTCCGATAATTCTGTCGACCATATATGTGATATTCAGGGGCCAAATGTCATCTTGGAGCATGTGGAGATAAAAAACAAAATGTGCCCAAAACGTGATATTATGACGTTATACGCCGTTCTGAGCCATGTTTGAACTTTCTATCACTTTTGGTTCCGATAATTCTGTGGACCATATTTGTGATATTCAGGGGCCAAACGTCATCTTGGAGCATGTTGGAGATAAAAAACAAAATGTGCCCAAAACGTAATATTATGACGTTATACGCCGTTCTGAGCCATGTTTGAACTTTCTATCACTTTTGGTTCCGATAATTCTGTCGACCATATATGTGATGTTTAGGCGTCAAATGTCATCTTGGAGCATGTTGGAGATAAAAAACAAAATGTGCCCAAAACGTGATATTATGTCGTTATACGCCGTTCTGAGCCATGTTTGAACTTTCTATCACTTTTGGTTCCGATAATTCTGTCGACCATATATGTGATATTCAGGGGCCAAATGTCATCTTGGAGCATGTTGGAGATTAAAACAAAATGTACCCAAAACGTGATATTATGACGTTATACGCCGTTCTGAGCCATGTTTGAACTTTCTATCACTTTTGGTTCCGATAATTCTGTTGACCATATTTGCGATATTCAGGCGCCCAATGTCATCTTGGAGCATGTTGGAGATAAAAAATAAAATGTGCCCAAAACGTGATATTGTGACGTTATATGCCGTTCTGAGCCATGTTTGAACTTTCTATCACTTTTGGTTCCGATAATTCTGTCGACCATATATGTGATGTTCATGCGCCAAATGTAACATTGGAGCATATTAGAGATAAAGAACAAAATGTGCCCAAAACGTGATATTATGGCGTTATACGCCGTTCTGAGCCATGTTTGAACTTTCTATCACTTTTGGTTCCGATAATTCTGTCGACCATATATGTGATATTCAGGGGCCAAATGTCATCTTGGAGCATGTGGAGATAAAAAACAAAATGTGCCCAAAACGTGATATTATGACGTTATACGCCGTTCTGAGCCATGTTTGAACTTTCCATCACTTTTGGTTCCGATAATTCTGTTGACCATATTTGTGATATTCAGGCGCCAAATGACATGTTGGAGCATGTTGGAGATAAAAACAAAATGTGCCCAAAACGTGATATTATGACGTTATACGCCGTTCTGAGCCATGTTTGAACTTTCTATCACTTTTGGTTCCGATAATTCTGTGGTACATATTTGTGATATTCAGGGGCCAAACGTCATCTTGGAGCATGTTGGAGATAAAAAACAAAATGTGCCCAAAACGTAATATTATGACGTTATACGCCGTTCTGAGCCATGTTTGAACTTTCTATCACTTTTGGTTCCGATAATTCTGTTGACCATATTTGTGATATTCAGGGGCCAAACGTCATCTTGGAGCATGTTGGAGATAAAAAACAAAATGTGCCCAAAACGTGATATTATGACGTTATACGCCGTTCTGAGCCATGTTTGAACTTTCTATCACTTTTGGTTCCGATAATTCTGTTGACCATATTTGTGATATTCAGGCGCCAAATGACATCTTGGATCATGTTGGAGATAGAAAACAAAATGGGCCCAAAACGTGATATTATGACGTTATACGCCGTTCTGAGCCATGTTTGAACTTTCTATCACTTTTGGTTCCGATAATTCTGTCGACCATATATGTGATATTCAGGGGCCAAATGTCATCTGGGAGCATGTTGGAGATAAAAAACAAAATGTGCCCAAAACGTGATATTATGGCGTTATACGCCGTTCTGAGCCATGTTTGAACTTTCTATCACTTTTGGTTCCGATAATGCTGTTGACCATATTTGTGATATTCAGGCGCCAAATGTCATCTTGGAGCATGTTGGAGATAAAAAACAAAATGTGCCCAAAACGTAATATTATGACGTTATACGCCGTTCTGAGCCATGTTTGAACTTTCTATCACTTTTGGTTCCGATAATTCTGTTGACCATATTTGTGATATTCAGGCGCCAAATGACATCTTGGATCATGTTGGAGATAGAAAACAAAATGGGCCCAAAACGTGATATTATGACGTTATACGCCGTTCTGAGCCATGTTTGAACTTTCTATCACTTTTGGTTCCGATAATTCTGTGGTCCATATTTGTGATATTCAGGGGCCAAACGTCATCTTGGAGCATGTTGGAGATAAAAAACAAAATGTGCCCAAAACGTAATATTATGACGTTATACGCCGTTCTGAGCCATGTTTGAACTTTCTATCACTTTTGGTTCCGATAATTCTGTTGACCATATTTGTGATATTCAGGGGCCAAACGTCATCTTGGAGCATGTTGGAGATAAAAAACAAAATGTGCCCAAAACGTGATATTATGACGTTATACGCCGTTCTGAGCCATGTTTGAACTTTCTATCACTTTTGGTTCCGATAATTCTGTTGACCATATTTGTGATATTCAGGCGCCAAATGACATCTTGGATCATGTTGGAGATAGAAAACAAAATGGGCCCAAAACGTGATATTATGACGTTATACGCCGTTCTGAGCCATGTTTGAACTTTCTATCACTTTTGGTTCCGATAATTCTGTCGACCATATATGTGATATTCAGGGGCCAAATGTCATCTGGGAGCATGTTGGAGATAAAAAACAAAATGTGCCCAAAACGTGATATTATGGCGTTATACGCCGTTCTGAGCCATGTTTGAACTTTCTATCACTTTTGGTTCCGATAATGCTGTTGACCATATTTGTGATATTCAGGCGCCAAATGTCATCTTGGAGCATGTTGGAGATAAAAAACAAAATGTGCCCAAAACGTAATATTATGACGTTATACGCCGTTCTGAGCCATGTTTGAACTTTCTATCACTTTGGTTCCGATAATTCTGTTGACCATATTTGTGATATTCAGGCGCCAAATGACAACTTGGAGCATGTTGGAGAAAAAAAACAAAATGTGCCCAAAACGTGATATTATGACGTTATACGCCGTTCTGAGCCATGTTTGAACTTTCTATCACTTTTGGTTCCGATAATTCTGTTGACCATATTTGTGATATTCAGGCGCCAAATGACATCTTGGAGCATGTTGGAGAAAAAAAATAAAATGTGCCCAAAACGTGATATTATGACGTTATACGCCGTTCTGAGCCATGTTTGAACTTTCTATCACTTTTGGTTCCGATAATTCTGTCGACCATATATGTGATGTTCAGGCGCCAAATGACATGTTGGAGCATGTTGGAGATAAAAAACAAGATGTGCCCAAAACGTGATATTATGACGTTATACGCCGTTCTGAGCCATGTTTGAACTTTCTATCACTTTTGGTTCCGATAATTCTGTTGACCATATTTGTGATATCCAGGCGCCAAATGTCATCTTGGAGCATGTTGGAGATAAAAAACAAAATATGCCCAAAACGTAATATTATGACATTATACGCCGTTCTGAGCCATGTTTGAACTTTCTATCACTTTTGGTTCCGATAATTCTGTTGACCATATTTGTGATATTCAGGCGCCAAATGACATCTTGGAGCATGTTTTAGAAAAAAAACAAAATGTGCCCAAAACGTGATATTATGACGTTATACGCCGTTCTGAGCCATGTTTGAACTTTCTATCACTTTTGGTTCCGATAATTCTGTTGACCATATTTGTGATATTCAGGCGCCAAATGACATCTTGGAGCATGTTGGAGAAAAAAAATAAAATGTGCCCAAAACGTGATATTATGACGTTATACGCCGTTCTGAGCCATGTTTGAACTTTCTATCACTTTTGGTTCCGATAATTCTGTCGACCATATATGTGATATTCAGGGGCCAAATGTCATCTGGGAGCATGTTGGAGATAAAAAACAAAATGTGCCCAAAACGTGATATTAAGGCGTTATACGCCGTTCTGAGCCATGTTTGAACTTTCTATCACTTTTGGTTCCGATAATGCTGTTGACCATATTTGTGATATTCAGGCGCCAAATGTCATCTTGGAGCATGTTGGAGATAAAAAACAAAATGTGCCCAAAACGTAATATTATGACGTTATACGCCGTTCTGAGCCATGTTTGAACTTTCTATCACTTTTGGTTCCAATAATTCTGTTGACCATATTTGTGATATTCAGGGGTCAAACGTCATCTTGGAGCATGTTGGAGATAAAAAACAAAATGTGCCCAAAACGTGATATTATGACGTTATACGCCGTTCTGAGCCATGTTTGAACTTTCTATCACTTTTGGTTCCGATAATTCTGTCGACCATATATGTGATGTTCAGGCGCCAAATGACATGTTGGAGCATGTTGGAGATAAAAAACAAAATGTGCCCAAAACGTGATATTATGACGTTATACGCCGTTCTGAGCCATGTTTGAACTTTCTATCACTTTTGGTTCCGATAATTCTGTTGACCATATTTGTGATATTCAGGCGCCAAATGACATCTTGGAGCATGTTGGAGAAAAAAAATAAAATGTGCCCAAAACGTGATATTATGACGTTATACGCCGTTCTGAGCCATGTTTGAACTTTCTATCACTTTTGGTTCCGATAATTCTGTCGACCATATATGTGATATTCAGGGGCCAAATGTCATCTGGGAGCATGTTGGAGATAAAAAACAAAATGTGCCTAAAACGTGATATTATGGCGTTATACGCCGTTCTGAGCCATGTTTGAACTTTCTATCACTTTTGGTTCCGATAATTCTGTTGACCATATTTGTGATATTCAGGCGCCAAATGTCATCTTGGAGCATGTTGGAGATAAAAAACAAAATGTGCCCAAAACGTGATATTATGGCGTTATACGCCGTTCTGAGCCATGTTTGAACTTTCTATCACTTTTGGTTCCGATAATTCTGTCGACCATATATGTGATGTTCAGGCGCCAAATGACATGTTGGAGCATGTTGGAAATAAAAAACAAAATGTGCCCAAAACGTGATATTATGACGTTATACGCCGTTCTGAGCCATGTTTGAACTTTCTATCACTTTTGGTTCCGATAATTCTGTTGACCATATTTGTGATATCCAGGCGCCAAATGTCATCTTGGAGCATGTTGGAGATAAAAAACAAAATGTGCCCAAAACGTAATATTATGACGTTATACGCCGTTCTGAGCCATGTTTGAACTTTCTATCACTTTTGGTTCCGATAATTCTGTTGACCATATTTGTGATATCCAGGCGCCAAATGTCATCTTGGAGCATGTTGGAGATAAAAAACAAAATGTGCCCAAAACGTAATATTATGACGTTATACGCCGTTCTGAGCCATGTTTGAACTTTCTATCACTTTTGGTTCCGATAATTCTGTTGACCATATTTGTGATAATCAGGCGCCAAATGTCATCTTGGAGCATGTTGGAGATAAAAAACAAAATGTGCCCAAAACGTGATATTATGACGTTATACGCCGCTCTGAGCCATGTTTGAACTTTCTATCACTTTTGGTTCCGATAATTCTGTTGACCATATTTGTGATATTCAGGGGCCAAACGTCATCTTGGAGCATGTTGGAGATAAAAAACAAAATGTGCCCAAAACGTGATATTATGAGGTTATACGCCGTTCTGAGCCATGTTTGAACTTTCTATCAGTTTTGGTTCCGATAATTCTGTTGACTATATTTGTGATATTCAGGCGCCAAATGTCATCTTGGAGCATGTTGGAGATAAAAAACAAAATGTGCCCAAAACGTGATATTATGGCGTTATACGCCGTTCTGGGCCATGTTTGAACTTTCTATCACTTTTGGTTCCGATAATTCTGTTGACCATATTTGTGATATTCAGGCGCCAAATGACTTCATGAAGCATGTTGGAGATAAAAAACAAAATGTGCCCAAAACGTGATATTATGACGTTATACGCCGTTCTGAGCCATGTTTGAACTTTCTATCACTTTTGGTTCCGATAATTCTGTCGACCATATATGTGATGTTCAGGCGCCAAATGTCATCTTGGAGCATGTTGGAGATAAAAAACAAAATGTGCCCAAAACGTGATATTATGGCGTTATACGCCGTTCTGGGCCATGTTTGAACTTTCTATCACTTTTGGTTCCGATAATTCTGTTGACCATATTTGTGATATTCAGGCGCCAAATGACATGTTGGAGCATGTTGGAGATAAAAAACAAAATGTGCCCAAAACGTGATATTATGACGTTATACGCCGTTCTGAGCCATGTTTGAACTTTCTATCACTTTTGGTTCCCATAATTCTGTTGTCCATATTTGTGATATTCAGGCGCCAAATGACATCCTGGAGCATGTTGGAGATAAAAAACAAAATGTGCCCAAAACGTGATATTATGGCGTTATACGCCGTTCTGAGCCATGTTTGAACTTTCTATCACTTTTGGTTCCCATAATTCTGTTGTCCATATTTGTGATATTCAGGCGCCAAATGACATCCTGGAGCATGTTGGAGATAAAAAACAAAATGTGCCCAAAACGTGATATTATGACGTTATACGGCGTTCTGAGCCATGTTTGAACTTTCTATCACTTTTGGTTCCGATAATTCTGTCGACCATATATGTGATGTTCATGCGCCAAATGTAACATTGGAGCATATTAGAGATAAAAAACAAAATGTGCCCAAAACGTGATATTATGGCGTTATACGCCGTTCTGAGCCATGTTTGAACTTTCTATCACTTTTGGTTCCGATAATTCTGTTGACCATATTTGTGATATTCAGGCGCCAAATGACATCTTGGAGCATGTTGGAGATAAAAAACAAAATGTGCCCAAAACGTGATATTATGACGTTATACGCCGTTCTGAGCCATGTTTGAACTTTCTATCACTTTTGGTTCCGATAATTCTGTTGACCATATTTGTGATATTCACCCGCCAAATGACATCTAGGAGCATGTTGGAGATAAAAAACAAAATGTGCCCAAAACGTGATATTATGGCGTTATACGCCGTTCTGAGCCATGTTTGAACTTTCTATCACTTTTGGTTCCGATAATGCTGTTGACCATATTTGTGATATTCAGGGGCCAAACGTCATCTTGGAGCATGTTGGAGATAAAAAACAAAATGTGCCCTAAACGTGATATTATGACGTTATACGCCGTTCTGAGCCATGTTTTAACTTTCTATCACTTTTGGTTCCGATAATTCTGTCGACCATATATGTGATGTTCAGGCGCCAAATGACATGTTGGAGCATGTTGGAGATAAAAAACAAAATGTGCCCAAAACGTGATATTATGACGTTATACGCCGTTCTGAGCCATGTTTGAGCTTTCTATCACTTTTGGTTCCGATAATTCTGTTGACCATATTTGTGATATCCAGGCGCCAAATGTCATCTTGGAGCATGTTGGAGATAAAAAACAAAATGTGCCCAAAACGTGATATTATGCCGTTATACGCCGTTCTGAGCCATGTTTGAACTTTCTATCACTTTTGGTTCCGATAATTCTGTTGACCATATTTGTGATATCCAGGCGCCAAATGTCATCTTGGAGCATGTTGGAGATAAAAAACAAAATGTGCCCAAAACGTGATATTATGACGTTATACGCCGTTCTGAGCCATGTTTGAACTTTCTATCACTTTTGGTTCCGATAATTCTGTTGACCATATTTGTGATATTCAGGCGCCAAATGACATCTTGGAGCATGTTGAAGATAAAAAACAAAATGTGCCCAAAACGTGATATTATGACGTTATACGCCGTTCTGAGCCATGTTTGAACATTCTATCACTTTTGGTTCCGATAATTCTGTCGACCATATATGTGATATTCAGGGGCCAAATGTCATCTGGGAGCATGTTGGAGATAAAAAACAAAATGTGCCCAAAACATGATATTATGGCGTTATACGCCGTTCTGAGCCATGTTTGAACTTTCTATCACTTTTGGTTCCGATAATGCTGTTGACCATATTTGTGATATTCAGGCGCCAAATGTCATCTTGGAGCATGTTGGAGATAAAAAACAAAATGTGCCCAAAACGTGATATTATGACGTTATACGGCGTTCTGAGCTATGTTTGAACTTTCTATCACTTTTGGTTCCGATAATTCTGTTGACCATATTTGTGATATTCAGGAGCCAAACGTCATCTTGGAGAATGTTGGAGATAAAAAACAAAATGTGCCCAAAACGTGATATTATGACGTTATACGCCGTTCTGAGCCATGTTTGAACTTTCTATCACTTTTGGTTCCGATAATTCTGTTGACCATATTTGTGATATTCAGGCGCCAATTGTCATCTTGGAGCATGTTGGAGATAAAAAACAAAATGTGCCCAAAACGTGATATTATGACGTTATACGGCGTTCTGAGCTATGTTTGAACTTTCTATCACTTTTGGTTCCGATAATTCTGTTGACCATATTTGTGATATTCAGGAGCCAAATGACATCCTGGAGCATGTTGGAGATAAAAAACAAAATGTGCCCAAAACGTGATATTATGGCGTTATACGGCGTTCTGAGGCATGTTTGAACTTTCTATCACTTTTGGTTCCGATAATTCTGTTGACCATATTTGTGATATTCAGGGGCCAAACGTCATCTTGGAGCATGTTGGAGATAAAAAACAAAATGTGCTCAAAACGTAATATTATGACGTTATACGCCGTTCTGAGCCATGTTTGAACTTTCTATCACTTTTGGTTCCGATAATTCTGTTGACCATATATGTGATGTTCAGGCGCCAAATGACATGTTGGAGCATGTTGAAGATAAAAAACAAAATGTGCCCAAAACGTGATATTATGACGTTATACGCCGTTCTGAGCCATGTTTGAACTTTCTATCACTTTTGGTTCCGATAATTCTCTTGACCATATTTGTGATATTCAGGGGCCAAATGTCATCTTGGAGCATGTTGGAGATACAAAACAAAATGTGCCCAAAACGTGATATTATGACGTTATACGCCGTTCTGAGCCATGTTTGAACTTTCTATCACTTTTGGTTCCGATAATTCTGTGGACAATATTTGTGATATTCAGGGGCCAAACGTCATCTTGGAGCATGTTGGAGATAAAAAACAAAATGTGCCCAAAACGTGATATTATGACGTTATACGCCGTTCTGAGCCATGTTTGAACTTTTTATCACTTTTGGTTCCGATAATTCTGTTGACCATATTTGTGATATTCAGGCGCCAATTGTCATATTGGAGCATGTTGGAGATAAAAAACAAAATGTGCCCAAAACGTGATATTATGACGTTATACGGCGTTCTGAGCCATGTTTGAACTTTCTATCACTTTTGGTTCCGATAATTCTGTCGACCATATATGTGATATTCAGGGGCCAAATGTCATCTTGGAGCATGTGGAGATAAAAAACAAAATGTGCCCAAAACGTGATATTATGACGTTATACGCCGTTCTGAGCCATGTTTGAACTTTCTATCACTTTTGGTTCCGATAATTCTGTCGACCATATATGTGATGTTCATGCGAAAATGTAACATTGGAGCATATTAGAGATAAAAAACAAAATGTGCCCAAAACGTGATATTATGGCGTTATACGCCGTTCTGAGCCATGTTTGAACTTTCTATCACTTTTGGTTCCGATAATTCTGTTGACCATATTTGTGATATTCAGGCGCCAAATGACATCTTGGAGCATGTTGGAGATAAAAAACAAAATGTGCCCAAAACGTGATATTATGACGTTATACGCCGTTCTGAGCCATGTTTGAACTTTCTATCACTTTTGGTTCCGATAATTCTGTCGACCATATTTGTGATATTCACCCGCCAAATGACATCTAGGAGCATGTTGGAGATAAGAAACAAAATGTGCCCAAAACGTGATATTATGACGTTATACGCTGTTCTGAGCCATGTTTGAACTTTCTATCACTTTTGGTTCCGATAATTCTGTCGACCATATATGTGATATTCAGGGGCCAAATGTCATCTGGGAGCATGTTGGAGATAAAAAACAAAATGTGCCCAAAACGTGATATTATGGCGTTATACGCCGTTCTGAGCCATGTTTGAACTTTCTATCACTTTTGGTTCCGATAATGCTGTTGACCATATTTGTGATATTCAGGGGCCAAACGTCATCTTGGAGCATGTTGGAGATAAAAAACAAAATGTGCCCTAAACGTGATATTATGACGTTATACGCCGTTCTGAGCCATGTTTGAACTTTCTATCACTTTTGGTTCCGATAATTCTGTCGACCATATATGTGATGTTCAGGCGCCAAATGACATGTTGGAGCATGTTGGAGATAAAAAACAAAATGTGCCCAAAACGTGATATTATGACGTTATACGCCGTTCTGAGCCATGTTTGAACTTTCTATCACTTTTGGTTCCGATAATTCTGTTGACCATATTTGGGATATCCAGGCGCCATATGTCATCTTGGAGCATGTTGGAGATAAAAAACAAAATGTGCCCAAAACGTAATATTATGACGTTATACGCCGTTCTGAGCCATGTTTGAACTTTCTATCACTTTTGGTTCCGATAATTCTGTTGACCATATTTGTGATATTCAGGCGCCAAATGACAACTTGGAGCATGTTGGAGAAAAAAAACAAAATGTGCCCAAAACGTGATATTATGACGTTATACGCCGTTCTGAGCCATGTTTGAACTTTCTATCACTTTTGGTTCCGATAATTCTGTTGACCATATTTGTGATATTCAGGCGCCAAATGACATCTTGGAGCATGTTGGAGAAAAAAAATAAAATGTGCCCAAAACGTGATATTATGACGTTATACGCCGTTCTGAGCCATGT
Source organism: Onthophagus taurus (assembly GCF_036711975.1). Lineage (NCBI taxonomy): Eukaryota > Metazoa > Arthropoda > Insecta > Coleoptera > Scarabaeidae > Onthophagus > Onthophagus taurus. The sequence goes on from NC_091966.1 coordinate 21,749,083, forward strand.
TTGAACTTTCTATCACTTTTGGTTCCGATAATTCTGTTGACCATATTTGTGATATTCAGGCGCCAAATGACATCTTGGATCATGTTGGAGATAAAAAACAAAATGTGCCCAAAACGTGATATTATGACGTTATACGCCGTTCTGAGCCATGTTTGAACTTTCTATCACTTTTGGTTCCGATAATTCTGTCGACCATATATGTGATATTCAGGGGCCAAATGTCATCTGGGAGCATGTTGGAGATAAAAAACAAAATGTGCCCAAAACGTGATATTATGGCGTTATACGCCGTTCTGAGCCATGTTTGAACTTTCTATCACTTTTGGTTCCGATAATGCTGTTGACCATATTTGTGATATTCAGGCGCCAAATGTCATCTTGGAGCATGTTGGAGATAAAAAACAAAATGTGCCCAAAACGTAATATTATGACGTTATACGCCGTTCTGAGCCATGTTTGAACTTTCTATCACTTTTGGTTCCAATAATTCTGTTGACCATATTTGTGATATTCAGGGGCCAAACGTCATCTTGGAGCATGTTGGAGATAAAAAACAAAATGTGCCCAAAACGTGATATTATGACGTTATACGCCGTTCTGAACCATGTTTGAACTTTCTATCACTTTTGGTTCCGATAATTCTGTCGACCATATATGTGATGTTCAGGCGCCAAATGACATGTTGGAGCATGTTGGAGATAAAAAACAAAATGTGCCCAAAACGTGATATTATGACGTTATACGCCGTTCTGAGCCATGTTTGAACTTTCTATCACTTTTGGTTCCGATAATTCTGTTGACCATATTTGTGATATCCAGGCGCCAAATGTCATCTTGGAGCATGTTGGAGATAAAAAACAAAATGTGCCCAAAACGTAATATTATGACGTTATACGCCGTTCTGAGCCATGTTTGAACTTTCTATCACTTTTGGTTCCGATAATTCTGTTGACCATATTTGTGATATTCAGGCGCCAAATGACAACTTGGAGCATGTTGGAGAAAAAAACAAAATGTGCACAAAACGTGATATTATGACGTTATACGCCGTTCTGAGCCATGTTGAACTTTCTATCACTTTTGGTTCCGATAACTCTGTTGACCATATTTGTGATATTCAGGCGCCAAATGACATCTTGGAGCATGTTGGAGAAAAAAAATAAAATGTGCCCAAAACGTGATATTATGACGTTATACGCCGTTCTGAGCCATGTTTGAACTTTCTATCACTTTTGGTTCCGATAATTCTGTCGACCATATATGTGATGTTCAGGCGCCAAATGACATGTTGGAGCATGTTGGAGATAAAAAACAAGATGTGCCCAAAACGTGATATTATGACGTTATACGCCGTTCTGAGCCATGTTTGAACTTTCTATCACTTTTGGTTCCGATAATTCTGTTGACCATATTTGTGATATCCAGGCGCCAAATGTCATCTTGGAGCATGTTGGAGATAAAAAACAAAATGTGCCCAAAACGTAATATTATGACGTTATACGCCGTTCTGAGCCATGTTTGAACTTTCTATCACTTTTGGTTCCGATAATTCTGTTGACCATATTTGTGATATTCAGGCGCCAAATGACATCTTGGAGCATGTTGGAGAAAAAAAACAAAATGTGCCCAAAACGTGATATTATGACGTTATACGCCGTTCTGAGCCATGTTTGAACTTTGTATCACTTTTGGTTCCGATAATTCTATTGACCATATTTGTGATATTCAGGCGCCAAATGACATCTTGGAGCATGTTGGAGAAAAAAAATAAAATGTGCCCAAAACGTGATATTATGACGTTATACGCCGTTCTGAGCCATGTTTGAACTTTCTATCACTTTTGGTTCCGATAATTCTGTTGACCATATTTGCGATATTCAGGCACCAAATGTCATCTTGGAGCATGTTGGAGATAAAAAACAAAATGTGCCCAAAACGTGATATTATGACGTTATACGCCGTTCTGAGCCATGTTTGAACTTTCTATCACTTTTGGTTCCGATAATTCTGTTGGCCATATTTGCGATATTCAGGCGCCCAATGTCATCTTGGAGCATGTTGGAGATAAAAAATAAAATGTGCCCAAAACGTGATATTGTGACGTTATACGCCGTTCTGAGCCATGTTTGAACTTTCTATCACTTTTGGTTCCGATAATTCTGTCGACCATATATGTGATATTCAGGGGCCAAATGTCATCTTGGAGCATGTGGAGATAAAAAACAAAATGTGCCCAAAACGTGATATTATGACGTTATACGCCGTTCTGAGCCATGTTTGAACTTTCTATCACTTTTGGTTCCGATAATTCTGTGGACCATATTTGTGATATTCAGGGGCCAAACGTCATCTTGGAGCATGTTGGAGATAAAAAACAAAATGTGCCCAAAACGTGATATTATGTCGTTATACGCCGTTCTGAGCCATGTTTGAACTTTCTATCACTTTTGGTTCCGATAATTCTGTCGACCATATATGTGATGTTCATGCGCCAAATGTAACATTGGAGCATATTAGAGATAAAAAACAAAATGTGCCCAAAACGTGATATTATGGCGTTATACGCCGTTCTGAGCCATGTTTGAACTTTCTATCACTTTTGGTTCCGATAATTCTGTCGACCATATATGTGATATTCAGGGGCCAAATGTCATCTTGGAGCATGTGGAGATAAAAAACAAAATGTGCCCAAAACGTGATATTATGACGTTATACGCCGTTCTGAGCCATGTTTGAACTTTCTATCACTTTTGGTTCCGATAATTCTGTGGACCATATTTGTGATATTCAGGGGCCAAACGTCATCTTGGAGCATGTTGGAGATAAAAAACAAAATGTGCCCAAAACGTAATATTATGACGTTATACGCCGTTCTGAGCCATGTTTGAACTTTCTATCACTTTTGGTTCCGATAATTCTGTCGACCATATATGTGATGTTTAGGCGTCAAATGTCATCTTGGAGCATGTGGAGATAAAAAACAAAATGTGCCCAAAACGTGATATTATGGCATTATACGCCGTTCTGAGCCATGTTTGAACTTTCTATCACTTTTGGTTCCGATAATTCTGTTGACCATATTTGTGATATTCAGGCGCCAAATGACATGTTGGAGCATGTTGGAGATAAAAACAAAATGTGCCCAAAACGTGATATTATGACGTTATACGCCGTTCTGAGCCATGTTTGAACTTTCTATCACTTTTGGTTCCGATAATTCTGTGGTACATATTTGTGATATTCAGGGGCCAAACGTCATCTTGGAGCATGTTGGAGATAAAAAACAAAATGTGCCCAAAACGTAATATTATGACGTTATACGCCGTTCTGAGCCATGTTTGAACTTTCTATCACTTTTGGTTCCGATAATTCTGTTGACCATATTTGTGATATTCAGGGGCCAAACGTCATCTTGGAGCATGTTGGAGATAAAAAACAAAATGTGCCCAAAACGTGATATTATAACGTTATACGCCGTTCTGAGCCATGTTTGAACTTTCTATCACTTTTGGTTCCGATAATTCTGTTGACCATATTTGTGATATTCAGGCGCCAAATGACATCTTGGATCATGTTGGAGATAGAAAACAAAATGGGCCCAAAACGTGATATTATGACGTTATACGCCGTTCTGAGCCATGTTTGAACTTTCTATCACTTTTGGTTCCGATAATTCTGTCGACCATATATGTGATATTCAGGGGCCAAATGTCATCTGGGAGCATGTTGGAGATAAAAAACAAAATGTGCCCAAAACGTGATATTATGGCGTTATACGCCGTTCTGAGCCATGTTTGAACTTTCTATCACTTTTGGTTCCGATAATGCTGTTGACCATATTTGTGATATTCAGGCGCCAAATGTCATCTTGGAGCATGTTGGAGATAAAAAACAAAATGTGCCCAAAACGTAATATTATGACGTTATACGCCGTTCTGAGCCATGTTTGAACTTTCTATCACTTTTGGTTCCGATAATTCTGTTGACCATATTTGTGATATTCAGGCGCCAAATGACATCTTGGATCATGTTGGAGATAGAAAACAAAATGGGCCCAAAACGTGATATTATGACGTTATACGCCGTTCTGAGCCATGTTTGAACTTTCTATCACTTTTGGTTCCGATAATTCTGTGGTCCATATTTGTGATATTCAGGGGCCAAACGTCATCTTGGAGCATGTTGGAGATAAAAAACAAAATGTGCCCAAAACGTAATATTATGACGTTATACGCCGTTCTGAGCCATGTTTGAACTTTCTATCACTTTTGGTTCCGATAATTCTGTCGACCATATATGTGATGTTCATGCGCCAAATGTAACATTGGAGCATATTAGAGATAAAAAACAAAATGTGCCCAAAACGTGATATTATGGCGTTATACGCCGTTCTGAGCCATGTTTGAAATTTCTATCACTTTTGGTTCCGATAATTCTGTCGACCATATATGTGATATTCAGGGGCCAAATGTCATCTTGGAGCATGTGGAGATAAAAAACAAAATGTGCCCAAAACGTGATATTATGACGTTATACGCCGTTCTGACCCATGTTTGAACTTTCTATCACTTTTGGTTCCGATAATTCTGTTGACCATATTTGTGATATTCAGGGGCCAAACGTCATCTTGGAGCATGTTGGAGATAAAAAACAAAATGTGCCCAAAACGTGATATTATGACGTTATACGCCGTTCTGAGCCATGTTTGAACTTTCTATCACTTTTGGTTCCGATAATTCTGTTGACCATATTTGTGATATTCAGGGGCCAAACGTCATCTTGGAGCATGTTGGAGATAAAAAACAAAATGTGCCCAAAACGTAATATTATGACGTTATACGCTGTTCTGAGCCATGTTTGAACTTTCTATCACTTTTGGTTCCGATAATTCTGTTGACCATATTTGTGATATTCAGGGGCCAAACGTCATCTTGGAGCATGTTGGAGATAAAAAACAAAATGTGCCCAAAACGTGATATTATGACGTTATACGCCGTTCTGAGCCATGTTTGAACTTTCTATCACTTTTGGTTCCGATAATTCTGTTGACCATATTTGTGATATCCAGGCGCCATATGTCATCTTGGAGCATGTTGGAGATAAAAAACAAAATGTGCCCAAAACGTAATATTATGACGTTATACGCCGTTCTGAGCCATGTTTGAACTTTCTATCACTTTTGGTTCCGATAATTCTGTTGACCATATTTGTGATATTCAGGCGCCAAATGACAACTTGGAGCATGTTGGAGAAAAAAAACAAAATGTGCCCAAAACGTGATATTATGACGTTATACGCCGTTCTGAGCCATGTTTGAACTTTCTATCACTTTTGGTTCCGATAATTCTGTTGACCATATTTGTGATATTCAGGCGCCAAATGACATCTTGGAGCATGTTGGAGAAAAAAAATAAAATGTGCCCAAAACGTGATATTATGACGTTATACGCCGTTCTGAGCCATGTTTGAACTTTCTATCACTTTTGGTTCCGATAATTCTGTTGACCATATTTGTGATATTCAGGCGCCAAATGACATCTTGGATCATGTTGGAGATAAAAAACAAAATGTGCCCAAAACGTGATATTATGACGTTATACGCCGTTCTGAGCCATGTTTGAACTTTCTATCACTTTTGGTTCCGATAATTCTGTCGACCATATATGTGATATTCAGGGGCCAAATGTCATCTGGGAGCATGTTGGAGATAAAAAACAAAATGTGCCCAAAACGTGATATTATGGCGTTATACGCCGTTCTGAGCCATGTTTGAACTTTCTATCACTTTTGGTTCCGATAATGCTGTTGACCATATTTGTGATATTCAGGCGCCAAATGTCATCTTGGAGCATGTTGGAGATAAAAAACAAAATGTGCCCAAAACGTAATATTATGACGTTATACGCCGTTCTGAGCCATGTTTGAACTTTCTATCACTTTTGGTTCCAATAATTCTGTTGACCATATTTGTGATATTCAGGGGCCAAACGTCATCTTGGAGCATGTTGGAGATAAAAAACAAAATGTGCCCAAAACGTGATATTATGACGTTATACGCCGTTCTGAACCATGTTTGAACTTTCTATCACTTTTGGTTCCGATAATTCTGTCGACCATATATGTGATGTTCAGGCGCCAAATGACATGTTGGAGCATGTTGGAGATAAAAAACAAAATGTGCCCAAAACGTGATATTATGACGTTATACGCCGTTCTGAACCATGTTTGAACTTTCTATCACTTTTGGTTCCGATAATTCTGTCGACCATATATGTGATGTTCAGGCGCCAAATGACATGTTGGAGCATGTTGGAGATAAAAAACAAAATGTGCCCAAAACGTGATATTATGACGCTATACGCCGTTCTGAGCCATGTTTGAACTTTCTATCACTTTTGGTTCCGATAATTCTGTTGACCATATTTGTGATATCCAGGCGCCAAATGTCATCTTGGAGCATGTTGGAGATAAAAAACAAAATGTGCCCAAAACGTAATATTATGACGTTATACGCCGTTCTGAGCCATGTTTGAACTTTCTATCACTTTTGGTTCCGATAATTCTGTTGACCATATTTGTGATATTCAGGCGCCAAATGACAACTTGGAGCATGTTGGAGAAAAAAAACAAAATGTGCACAAAACGTGATATTATGACGTTATACGCCGTTCTGAGCCATGTTTGAACTTTCTATCACTTTTGGTTCCGATAATTCTGTTGACCATATTTGTGATATTCAGGCGCCAAATGACATCTTGGAGCATGTTGGAGAAAAAAAATAAAATGTGCCCAAAACGTGATATTATGACGTTATACGCCGTTCTGAGCCATGTTTGAACTTTCTATCACTTTTGGTTCCGATAATTCTGTCGACCATATATGTGATGTTCAGGCGCCAAATGACATGTTGGAGCATGTTGGAGATAAAAAACAAGATGTGCCCAAAACGTGATATTATGACGTTATACGCCGTTCTGAGCCATGTTTGAACTTTCTATCACTTTTGGTTCCGATAATTCTGTTGACCATATTTGTGATATCCAGGCGCCAAATGTCATCTTGGAGCATGTTGGAGATAAAAAACAAAATGTGCCCAAAACGTAATATTATGACGTTATACGCCGTTCTGAGCCATGTTTGAACTTTCTATCACTTTTGGTTCCAATAATTCTGTTGACCATATTTGTGATATTCAGGGGCCAAACGTCATCTTGGAGCATGTTGGAGATAAAAAACAAAATGTGCCCAAAACGTGATATTATGACGTTATACGCCGTTCTGAACCATGTTTGAACTTTCTATCACTTTTGGTTCCGATAATTCTGTCGACCATATATGTGATGTTCAGGCGCCAAATGACATGTTGGAGCATGTTGGAGATAAAAAACAAAATGTGCCCAAAACGTGATATTATGACGTTATACGCCGTTCTGAACCATGTTTGAACTTTCTATCACTTTTGGTTCCGATAATTCTGTCGACCATATATGTGATGTTCAGGCGCCAAATGACATGTTGGAGCATGTTGGAGATAAAAAACAAAATGTGCCCAAAACGTGATATTATGACGTTATACGCCGTTCTGAGCCATGTTTGAACTTTCTATCACTTTTGGTTCCGATAATTCTGTTGACCATATTTGTGATATCCAGGCGCCAAATGTCATCTTGGAGCATGTTGGAGATAAAAAACAAAATGTGCCCAAAACGTAATATTATGACGTTATACGCCGTTCTGAGCCATGTTTGAACTTTCTATCACTTTTGGTTCCGATAATTCTGTTGACCATATTTGTGATATTCAGGCGCCAAATGACAACTTGGAGCATGTTGGAGAAAAAAAACAAAATGTGCACAAAACGTGATATTATGACGTTATACGCCGTTCTGAGCCATGTTTGAACTTTCTATCACTTTTGGTTCCGATAATTCTGTTGACCATATTTGTGATATTCAGGCGCCAAATGACATCTTGGAGCATGTTGGAGAAAAAAAATAAAATGTGCCCAAAACGTGATATTATGACGTTATACGCCGTTCTGAGCCATGTTTGAACTTTCTATCACTTTTGGTTCCGATAATTCTGTCGACCATATATGTGATGTTCAGGCGCCAAATGACATGTTGGAGCATGTTGGAGATAAAAAACAAGATGTGCCCAAAACGTGATATTATGACGTTATACGCCGTTCTGAGCCATGTTTGAACTTTCTATCACTTTTGGTTCCGATAATTCTGTTGACCATATTTGTGATATCCAGGCGCCAAATGTCATCTTGGAGCATGTTGGAGATAAAAAACAAAATGTGCCCAAAACGTAATATTATGACGTTATACGCCGTTCTGGGCCATGTTTGAACTTTCTATCACTTTTGGTTCCGATAATTCTGTTGACCATATTTGTGATGTTCAGGCGCCAAATGTAACATTGGAGCATGTTAGAGATAAAAAACAAAATGTGCCCAAAACGTGATATTATGGCGTTATACGGCGTTCTGAGCCATGTTTGAACTCTCTATCACTTTTGGTTCCGATAATTCTGTCGACCATATATGTGATGTTCAGGCGCCAAATGTCATCTTGGAGCATGTTGGAGATAAAAAACAAAATGTGCCCAAAACGTGATATTATGGCGTGATACGCCGTTCTGAGCCATGTTTGAACTTTCTATCACTTTTGGTTCCGATAATGCTGTTGACCATATTTGTGATATTCAGGCGCCAAATGACATGTTGGAGCATGTTGGAGATAAAAACAAAATGTGCCCAAAACGTGATATTATGACGTTATACGCCGTTCTGAGCCATGTTTGAACTTTCTATCACTTTTGGTTCCGATAATTCTGTTGACCATATTTGTGATATTCAGGCGCCAAATGACATCTTGGAGCATGTTGGAGAAAAAAAATAAAATGTGCCCAAAACGTGATATTATGACGTTATACGCCGTTCTGAGCCATGTTTGAACTTTCTATCACTTTTGGTTCCGATAATTCTGTCGACCATATATGTGATGTTCAGGCGCCAAATGACATGTTGGAGCATGTTGGAGATAAAAAACAAAATGTGCCCAAAACGTGATATTATGACGTTATACGCCGTTCTGAGCCATGTTTGAACTTTCTATCACTTTTGGTTCCGATAATTCTGTTGACCATATTTGTGATATCCAGGCGCCAAATGTCATCTTGGAGCATGTTGGAGATAAAAAACAAAATGTGCCCAAAACGTAATATTATGACGTTATACGCCGTTCTGAGCCATGTTTGAACTTTCTATCACTTTTGGTTCCGATAATTCTGTTGACCATATTTGTGATATTCAGGCGCCAAATGACAACTTGGAGCATGTTGGAGAAAAAAAACAAAATGTGCCCAAAACGTGATATTATGACGTTATACGCCGTTCTGAGCCATGTTTGAACTTTCTATCACTTTTGGTTCCGATAATTCTGTTGACCATATTTGTGATATTCAGGCGCCAAATGACATCTTGGAGCATGTTGGAGAAAAAAAATAAAATGTGCCCAAAACGTGATATTATGACGTTATACGCCGTTCTGAGCCATGTTTGAACTTTCTATCACTTTTGGTTCCGATAATTCTGTTGACCATATATGTGATGTTCAGGCGCCAAATGTAACATTGGAGCATGTTAGAGATAAAAAACAAAATGTGCCCAAAACGTGATATTATGGCGTTATACGGCGTTCTGAGCCATGTTTGAACTTTCTATCACTTTTGGTTCCGATAATTCTGTCGACCATATATGTGATGTTCCGGCGCCAAATGTCATCTTGGAGCATGTTGGAGATAAAAAACAAAATGTGCCCAAAACGTGATATTATGGCGTTATACGCCGTTCTGGGCCATGTTTGAACTTTCTATCACTTTTGGTTCCGATAATTCTGTTGACCATATTTGTGATGTTCAGGCGCCAAATGTAACATTGGAGCATGTTAGAGATAAAAAACAAAATGTGCCCAAAACGTGATATTATGGCGTTATACGGCGTTCTGAGCCATGTTTGAACTCTCTATCACTTTTGGTTCCGATAATTCTGTCGACCATATATGTGATGTTCAGGCGCCAAATGTCATCTTGGAGCATGTTGGAGATAAAAAACAAAATGTGCCCAAAACGTGATATTATGGCGTGATACGCCGTTCTGGGCCATGTTTGAACTTTCTATCACTTTTGGTTCCGATAATTCTGTTGACCATATTTGTGATATTCAGGCGCCAAATGACATGTTGGAGCATGTTGGAGATAAAAAACAAAATGTGCCCAAAACGTGATATTATGACGTTATACGCCGTTCTGAGCCATGTTTGAACTTTCTATCACTTTTGGTTCCCATAATTCTGTTGTCCATATTTGTGATATTCAGGCCCCAAAGGACATGTTGGAGCATGTTGGAGATAAAAAACAAAATGTGCCCAAAACGTGACATTATGACGTTATACGCCGTTCTGAGCCATGTTTGAACTTTCTATCACTTTTGGTTCCGATAATTCTGTCGACCATATATCTGATGTTCAGGCGCCAAATGTAACATTGGAGCATGTTAGAGATAAAAAACAAAATGTGCCCAAAACGTTATATTATGGCGTTATACGGCGTTCTGAGCCATGTTTGAACTTTCTATCACTTTTGGTTCCGATAATTCTGTCGACCATATATGTGATGTTCAGGCGCCAAATGTCATCTTGGAGCATGTTGGAGGTAAAAAACAAAATGTGCCCAAAACGTGATATTATGGCGTTATACGCCGTTCTGGGCCATGTTTGAACTTTCTATCACTTTTGGTTCCGATAATTCTGTTGACCATATTTGTGATGTTCAGGCGCCAAATGTAACATTGGAGCATGTTAGAGATAAAAAACAAAATGTGCCCAAAACGTGATATTATGGCGTTATACGGCGTTCTGAGCCATGTTTGAACTTTCTATCACTTTTGGTTCCGATAATTCTGTCGACCATATATGTGATGTTCAGGCGCCAAATGTCATCTTGGAGCATGTTGGAGATAAAAAACAAAATGTGCCCAAAACGTGATATTATGGCGTTATACGCCGTTCTGGGCCATGTTTGAACTTTCTATCACTTTTGGTTCCGATAATTCTGTTGACCATATTTGTGATATTCAGGGGCCAAATGTCATCTTGGAGCATGTTGGAGATAAAAAATAAAATGTGCTCAAAACGTAATATTATGACGTTATACGCCGTTCTGAGCCATGTTTGAACTTTCTATCACTTTTGGTTCCGATAATTCTGTCGACCATATATCTGATGTTCAGGCGCCAAATGTAACATTGGAGCATGTTAGAGATAAAAAACAAAATGTGCCCAAAACGTTATATTATGGCGTTATACGGCGTTCTGAGCCATGTTTGAACTTTCTATCACTTTTGGTTCCGATAATTCTGTCGACCATATATGTGATGTTCAGGCGCCAAATGTCATCTTGGAGCATGTTGGAGATAAAAAACAAAATGTGCCCAAAACGTGATATTATGGCGTTATACGCCGTTCTGGGCCATGTTTGAACTTTCTATCACTTTTGGTTCCGATAATTCTGTTGACCATATTTGTGATGTTCAGGCGCCAAATGTAACATTGGAGCATGTTAGAGATAAAAAACAAAATGTGCCCAAAACGTGATATTATGGCGTTATACGGCGTTCTGAGCCATGTTTGAACTTTCTATCACTTTTGGTTCCGATAATTCTGTCGACCATATATGTGATGTTCAGGCGCCAAATGTCATCTTGGAGCATGTTGGAGATAAAAAACAAAATGTGCCCAAAACGTGATATTATGGCGTTATACGCCGTTCTGGGCCATGTTTGAACTTTCTATCACTTTTGGTTCCGATAATTCTGTTGACCATATTTGTGATATTCAGGCGCCAAATGACATGTTGGAGCATGTTGGAGATAAAAAACAAAATGTGCCCAAAACGTGATATTATGACGTTATACGCCGTTCTGAGCCATGTTTGAACTTTCTATCACTTTTGGTTCCCATAATTCTGTTGTCCATATTTGTGATATTCAGGCCCCAAATGACATGTTGGAGCATGTTGGAGATAAAAAACAAAATGTGCCCAAAACGTGATATTATGACGTTATACGCCGTTCTGAGCCATGTTTGAACTTTCTATCACTTTTGGTTCCCATAATTCTGTTGTCCATATTTGTGATATTCAGGCCCCAAATGACATGTTGGAGCATGTTGGAGATAAAAAACAAAATGTGCCGAAAACGTGATATTATGGCGTTATACGCCGTTCTGAGCCATGTTTGAACTTTCTATCACTTTTGGTTCCGATAATTCTGTTGACCATATATGTGATGTTCAGGCGCCAAATGACATGTTGGAGCATGTTGAAGATAAAAAACAAAATGTGCCCAAAACGTGATATTATGACGTTATACGCCGTTCTGAGACATGTTTGAACTTTCTATCACTTTTGGTTCCGATAATTCTCTTGACCATATTTGTGATATTCAGGGGCCAAACGTCATTTTGGAGCATGTTGGAGATAAAAAATAAAATGTGCTCAAAACGTAATATTATGACGTTATACGCCGTTCTGAGAGATGTTTGAACTTTCTATCACTTTTGGTTCCGATAATTCTGTTGACCATATATGTGATGTTCAGGCGCCAAATGACATGTTGGAGCATGTTGAAGATAAAAAACAAAATGTGCCCAAAACGTGATATTATGACGTTATACGCCGTTCTGAGCCATGTTTGAACTTTCTATCACTTTTGGTTCCGATAATTCTCTTGACCATATTTGTGATATTCAGGGGCCAAATGTCATCTTGGAGCATGTTAGAGATACAAAACAAAATGTGCCCAAAATGTGATATTATGACGTTATACGCCGTTCTGAGCCATGTTTGAACTTTCTATCACTTTTGGTTCCGATAATTCTGTGGACCATATTTGTGATATTCAGGGGCCAAACGTCATCTTGGAGAATGTTGGAGATAAAAAACAAAATGTGCCCAAAACGTGATATTGTGACGTTATACGCCGTTCTGAGCCATGTTTGAACTTTCTATCACTTTTGGTTCCGATAATTCTGTTGACCATATTTGTGATATTCAGGCGCCAATTGTCATCTTGGAGCATGTTGGAGATAAAAAACAAAATGTGCCCAAAACGTGATATTATGACGTTATACGCCGTTCTGAGCCATGTTTGAACTTTCTATCACTTTTGGTTCCGATAATTCTGTCGACCATATATGTGATGTTCAGGCGCCAAATGATATGTTGGAGCATGTTGGAGATAAAAAACAAAATGTGCCCAAAACGTGATATTATGACGTTATACGCCGTTCTGAGCCATGTTTAAACTTTCTATCACTTTTGGTTCCGATAATTCTGTTGACCATATTTGTGATATCCAGGCGCCAAATTTCATCTTGGAGCATGTTGGAGATAAAAAACAAAATGTGACCAAAACGTAATATTATGACGTTATACGCCGTTCTGAGCCATGTTTGAACTTTCTATCACTTTTGGTTCCGATAATTCTGTTGACCATATTTGTGATATTCAGGCGCCAAATGTCATCTTGGAGCATGTTGGAGATAAAAAACAAAATGTGCCCAAAACGTGATATTATGACGTTATACGCCGCTCTGAGCCATGTTTGAACTTTCTATCACTTTTGGTTCCGATAATTCTGTTGACCATATTTGTGATATTCAGGGGCCAAACGTCATCTTGGAGCATGTTGGAGATAAAAAACAAAATGTGCCCAAAACGTGATATTATGAGGTTATACGCCGTTCTGAGCCATGTTTGAACTTTCTATCAGTTTTGGTTCCGATAATTCTGTTGACTATATTTGTGATATTCAGGCGCCAAATGTCATCTTGGAGCATGTTGGAGATAAAAAACAAAATGTGCCCAAAACGTGATATTATGACGTTATACGCCGTTCTGAGCCATGTTTGAACTTTCTATCACTTTTGGTTCCGATAATTCTGTCGACCATATATGTGATGTTCAGGCGCCAAATGTAACATTGGAGCATGTTAGAGATAAAAAACAAAATGTGCCCAAAACGTGATATTATGGCGTTATACGGCGTTCTGAGCCATGTTTGAACTTTCTATCACTTTTGGTTCCGATAATTCTGTCGACCATATATGTGATGTTCCGGCGCCAAATGTCATCTTGGAGCATGTTGGAGATAAAAAACAAAATGTGCCCAAAACGTGATATTATGGCGTTATACGCCGTTCTGGGCCATGTTTGAACTTTCTATCACTTTTGGTTCCGATAATTCTGTTGACCATATTTGTGATGTTCAGGCGCCAAATGTAACATTGGAGCATGTTAGAGATAAAAAACAAAATGTGCCCAAAACGTGATATTATGGCGTTATACGGCGTTCTGAGCCATGTTTGAACTTTCTATCACTTTTGGTTCCGATAATTCTGTCGACCATATATGTGATGTTCAGGCGCCAAATGTCATCTTGGAGCATGTTGGAGATAAAAAACAAAATGTGCCCAAAACGTGATATTATGACGTTATACACCGTTCTGAGCCATGTTTGAACTTTCTATCACTTTTGGTTCCCATAATTCTGTTGTCCATATTTGTGATATTCAGGCCCCAAATGACATGTTGGAGCATGTTGGAGATAAAAAACAAAATGTGCCCAAAACGTGACATTATGACGTTATACGCCGTTCTGAGCCATGTTTGAACTTTCTATCACTTTTGGTTCCGATAATTCTGTCGACCATATATGTGATGTTCAGGCGCCAAATGTAACATTGGAGCATGTTAGAGATAAAAAACAAAATGTGCCGAAAACGTGATATTATGGCGTTATACGCCGTTCTGAGCCATGTTTGAACTTTCTATCACTTTTGGTTCCGATAATTCTGTTGACCATATTTGTGATATTCAGGGGCCAAACGTCATCTTGGAGCATGTTGGAGATAAAAAATAAAATGTGCTCAAAACGTAATATTATGACGTTATACGCCGTTCTGAGCCATGTTTGAACTTTCTATCACTTTTGGTTCCGATAATTCTGTTGACCATATATGTGATGTTCAGGCGCCAAATGACATGTTGGAGCATGTTGAAGATAAAAAACAAAATGTGCCCAAAACGTGATATTATGACGTTATACGCCGTTCTGAGCCATGTTTGAACTTTCTATCACTTTTGGTTCCGATAATTCTCTTGACCATATTTGTGATATTCAGGGGCCAAACGTCATCTTGGAGCATGTTGGAGATAAAAAATAAAATGTGCTCAAAACGTAATATTATGACGTTATACGCCGTTCTGAGCCATGTTTGAACTTTCTATCACTTTTGGTTCCGATAATTCTGTTGACCATATATGTGATGTTCAGGCGCCAAATGACATGTTGGAGCATGTTGAAGATAAAAAACAAAATGTGCCCAAAACGTGATATTATGACGTTATACGCCGTTCTGAGCCATGTTTGAACTTTCTATCACTTTTGATTCCGATAATTCTCTTGACCATATTTGTGATATTCAGGTGCCAAATGTCATCTTGGAGCATGTTAGAGATACAAAACAAAATGTGCCCAAAATGTGATATTATGACGTTATACGCCGTTCTGAGCCATGTTTGAACTTTCTATCACTTTTGGTTCCGATAATTCTGTTGACCATATTTGTGATATTCAGGGGCCAAACGTCATCTTGGAGAATGTTGGAGATAAAAAACAAAATGTGCCCAAAACGTGATATTATGACGTTATACGCCGTTCTGAGCCATGTTTGAACTTTCTATCACTTTTGGTTCCGATAATTCTCTTGACCATATTTGTGATATTCAGGGGCCAAACGTCATCTTGGAGCATGTTGGAGATAAAAAATAAAATGTGCTCAAAACGTAATATTATGACGTTATACGCCGTTCTGAGCCATGTTTGAACTTTCTATCACTTTTGGTTCCGATAATTCTGTTGACCATATATGTGATGTTCAGGCGCCAAATGACATGTTGGAGCATGTTGAAGATAAAAAACAAAATGTGCCCAAAACGTGATATTATGACGTTATACGCCGTTCTGAGCCATGTTTGAACTTTCTATCACTTTTGGTTCCGATAGTTCTCTTGACCATATTTGTGATATTCAGGGGCCAAACGTCATCTTGGAGCATGTTGGAGATAAAAAATAAAATGTGCTCAAAACGTAATATTATGACGTTATACGGCGTTCTGAGCCATGTTTGAACTTTCTATCACTTTTGGTTCCGATAATTCTGTCGACCATATATGTGATGTTCAGGCGCCAAATGTCATCTTGGAGCATGTTGGAGATAAAAAACAAAATGTGCCCAAAACGTGATATTATGGCGTTATACGCCGTTCTGGGCCATGTTTGAACTTTCTATCACTTTTGGTTCCGATAATTCTGTTGACCATATTTGTGATATTCAGGCGCCAAATGACATGTTGGAGCATGTTGGAGATAAAAAACAAAATGTGCCCAAAACGTGATATTATGACGTTATACGCCGTTCTGAGCCATGTTTGAACTTTCTATCACTTTTGGTTCCCATAATTCTGTTGTCCATATTTGTGATATTCAGGCCCCAAATGACATGTTGGAGCATGTTGGAGATAAAAAACAAAATGTGCCCAAAACGTGATATTATGACGTTATACGCCGTTCTGAGCCATGTTTGAACTTTCTATCACTTTTGGTTCCGATAATTCTGTCGACCATATATGTGCTGTTCAGGCGCCAAATGTAACATTGGAGCATGTTAGAGATAAAAAACAAAATGTGCCGAAAACGTGATATTATGGCGTTATACGCCGTTCTGAGCCATATTTGAACTTTCTATCACTTTTGGTTCCGATAATTCTGTTGACCATATATGTGATGTTCAGGCGCCAAATGACATGTTGGAGCATGTTGAAGATAAAAAACAAAATGTGCCCAAAACGTGATATTATGACGTTATACGCCGTTCTGAACCATGTTTGAACTTTCTATCACTTTTGGTTCCGATAATTCTCTTGACCATATTTGTGATATTCAGGGGCCAAACGTCATCTTGGAGCATGTTGGAGATAAAAAATAAAATGTGCTCAAAACGTAATATTATGACGTTATACGCCGTTCTGAGCCATGTTTGAACTTTCTATCACTTTTGGTTCCGATAATTCTGTTGACCATATATGTGATGTTCAGGCGCCAAATGACATGTTGGAGCATGTTGAAGATAAAAAACAAAATGTGCCCAAAACGTGATATTATGACGTTATACGCCGTTCTGAGCCATGTTTGAACTTTCTATCACTTTTGATTCCGATAATTCTCTTGACCATATTTGTGATATTCAGGTGCCAAATGTCATCTTGGAGCATGTTAGAGATACAAAACAAAATGTGCCCAAAATGTGATATTATGACGTTATACGCCGTTCTGAGCCATGTTTGAACTTTCTATCACTTTTGGTTCCGATAATTCTGTTGAGCATATTTGTGATATTCAGGGGCCAAACGTCATCTTGGAGAATGTTGGAGATAAAAAACAAAATGTGCCCAAAACGTGATATTATGACGTTATACGCCGTTCTGAGCCATGTTTGAACTTTCTATCACTTTTGGTTCCGATAATTCTCTTGACCATATTTGTGATATTCAGGGGCCAAACGTCATCTTGGAGCATGTTGGAGATAAAAAATAAAATGTGCTCAAAACGTAATATTATGACGTTATACGCCGTTCTGAGCCATGTTTGAACTTTCTATCACTTTTGGTTCCGATAATTCTGTTGACCATATATGTGATGTTCAGGCGCCAAATGACATGTTGGAGCATGTTGAAGATAAAAAACAAAATGTGCCCAAAACGTGATATTATGACGTTATACGCCGTTCTGAGCCATGTTTGAACTTTCTATCACTTTTGGTTCCGATAATTCTCTTGACCATATTTGTGATATTCAGGGGCCAAACGTCATCTTGGAGCATGTTGGAGATAAAAAATAAAATGTGCTCAAAACGTAATATTATGACGTTATACGCCGTTCTGAGCCATGTTTGAACTTTCTATCACTTTTGGTTCCGATAATTCTGTTGACCATATATGTGATGTTCAGGCGCCAAATGACATGTTGGAGCATGTTGAAGATAAAAAACAAAATGTGCCCAAAACGTGATATTATGACGTTATACGCCGTTCTGAGCCATGTTTGAACTTTCTATCACTTTTGGTTCCGATAATTCTCTTGACCATATTTGTGATATTCAGGGGCCAAACGTCATCTTGGAGCATGTTGGAGATAAAAAATAAAATGTGCTCAAAACGTAATATTATGACGTTATACGCCGTTCTGAGCCATGTTTGAACTTTCTATCACTTTTGGTTCCGATAATTCTGTTGACCATATATGTGATGTTCAGGCGCCAAATGACATGTTGGAGCATGTTGAAGATAAAAAACAAAATGTGCCCAAAACGTGATATTATGACGTTATACGGCGTTCTGAGGCATGTTTGAACTTTCTATCACTTTTGGTTCCGATAATTCTCTTGACCATATTTGTGATATTCAGGGGCCAAACGTCATCTTGGAGCATGTTGGAGATAAAAAACAAAATGTGCTCAAAACGTAATATTATGACGTTATACGCCGTTCTGAGCCATGTTTGAACTTTCTATCACTTTTGGTTCCGATAATTCTGTTGACCATATATGTGATGTTCAGGCGCCAAATAACATGTTGGAGCATGTTGAAGATAAAAAACAAAATGTGCCCAAAACGTGATATTATGACGTTATACGCCGTTCTGAGCCATGTTTGAACTTTCTATCACTTTCGGTTCCGATAATTCTCTTGACCATATTTGTGATATTCAGGGGCCAAACGTCATCTTGGAGCATGTTGGAGATAAAAAATAAAATGTGCTCAAAACGTAATATTATGACGTTATACGCCGTTCTGAGCCATGTTTGAACTTTCTATCACTTTTGGTTCCGATAATTCTGTTGACCATATATGTGATGTTCAGGCGCCAAATGACATGTTGGAGCATGTTGAAGATAAAAAACAAAATGTGCCCAAAACGTGATATTATGACGTTATACGCCGTTCTGAGCCATGTTTGAACTTTCTATCACTTTTGGTTCCGATAATTCTCTTGACCATATTTGTGATATTCAGGGGCCAAACGTCATCTTGGAGCATGTTGGAGATAAAAAATAAAATGTGCTCAAAACGTAATATTATGACGTTATACGCCGTTCTGAGCCATGTTTGAACTTTCTATCACTTTTGGTTCCGATAATTCTGTTGACCATATATGTGATGTTCAGGCGCCAAATGACATGTTGGAGCATGTTGAAGATAAAAAACAAAATGTGCCCAAAACGTGATATTATGACGTTATACGGCGTTCTGAGGCATGTTTGAACTTTCTATCACTTTTGGTTCCGATAATTCTCTTGACCATATTTGTGATATTCAGGGGCCAAACGTCATCTTGGAGCATGTTGGAGATAAAAAACAAAATGTGCTCAAAACGTAATATTATGACGTTATACGCCGTTCTGAGCCATGTTTGAACTTTCTATCACTTTTGGTTCCGATAATTCTGTTGACCATATATGTGATGTTCAGGCGCCAAATAACATGTTGGAGCATGTTGAAGATAAAAAACAAAATGTGCCCAAAACGTGATATTATGACGTTATACGCCGTTCTGAGCCATGTTTGAACTTTCTATCACTTTTGGTTCCGATAATTCTGTTGACCATATATGTGATGTTCAGGCGCCAAATAACATGTTGGAGCATGTTGAAGATAAAAAACAAAATGTGCCCAAAACGTGATATTATGACGTTATACGCCGTTCTGAGCCATGTTTGAACTTTCTATCACTTTTGGTACCGATAATTCTGTTGACCATATTTGCGATATTCAGGCACCAAATGTCATCTTGGAGCATGTTGGAGATAAAAAACAAAATGTGCCCAAAACGTGATATTATGACGTTATACGCCGTTCTGAGCCATGTTTGAACTTTCTATCACTTTTGGTTCCGATAATTCTGTTGACCATATTTGTGATATTCAGGCGCCAAATGTCATCTTGGAGCATGTTGGAGATAAAAAACAAAATGTGCCCAAAACGTGATATTATGACGTTATACGGCGTTCTGAGCCATGTTTGAACTTTCTATCACTTTTGGTTCCGATAATTCTGTCGACCATATATGTGATATTCAGGGGCCAAATGTCATCTTGGAGCATGTGGAGATAAAAAACAAAATGTGCCCAAAACGTGATATTATGACGTTATACGCCGTTCTGAGCCATGTTTGAACTTTCTATCACTTTTGGTTCCGATAATTCTGTCGACCATATATGTGATGTTCATGCGCCAAATGTAACATTGGAGCATATTAGAGATAAAAAACAAAATGTGCCCAAAACGTGATATTATGGCGTTATACGCCGTTCTGAGCCATGTTTGAACTTTCTATCACTTTTGGTTCCGATAATTCTGTTGACCATATTTGTGATATTCAGGCGCCAAATGACATCTTGGAGCATGTTGGAGATAAAAAACAAAATGTGCCCAAAACGTGATATTATGACGTTATACGCCGTTCTGAGCCATGTTTGAACTTTCTATCACTTTTGGTTCCGATAATTCTGTTGACCATATTTGTGATATTCACCCGCCAAATGACATCTAGGAGCATGTTGGAGATAAAAAACAAAATGTGCCCAAAACGTGATATAATGACGTTATACGCTGTTCTGAGCCATGTTTGAACTTTCTATCACTTTTGGTTCCGATAATTCTGTCGACCATATATGTGATATTCAGGGGCCAAATGTCATCTGGGAGCATGTTGGAGATAAAAAACAAAATGTGCCCAAAACGTGATATTATGGCGTTATACGCCGTTCTGAGCCATGTTTGAACTTTCTATCACTTTTGGTTCCGATAATGCTGTTGACCATATTTGTGATATTCAGGGGCCAAACGTCATCTTGGAGCATGTTGGAGATAAAAAACAAAATGTGCCCTAAACGTGATATTATGACGTTATACGCCGTTCTGAGCCATGTTTTAACTTTCTATCACTTTTGGTTCCGATAATTCTGTCGACCATATATGTGATGTTCAGGCGCCAAATGACATGTTGGAGCATGTTGGAGATAAAAAACAAAATGTGCCCAAAACGTGATATTATGACGTTATACGCCGTTCTGAGCCATGTTTGAGCTTTCTATCACTTTTGGTTCCGATAATTCTGTTGACCATATTTGTGATATCCAGGCGCCAAATGTCATCTTGGAGCATGTTGGAGATAAAAAACAAAATGTGCCCAAAACGTGATATTATGCCGTTATACGCCGTTCTGAGCCATGTTTGAACTTTCTATCACTTTTGGTTCCGATAATTCTGTTGACCATATTTGTGATATCCAGGCGCCAAATGTCATCTTGGAGCATGTTGGAGATAAAAAACAAAATGTGCCCAAAACGTGATATTATGACGTTATACGCCGTTCTGAGCCATGTTTGAACTTTCTATCACTTTTGGTTCCGATAATTCTGTTGACCATATTTGTGATATTCAGGCGCCAAATGACATCTTGGAGCATGTTGAAGATAAAAAACAAAATGTGCCCAAAACGTGATATTATGACGTTATACGCCGTTCTGAGCCATGTTTGAACTTTCTATCACTTTTGGTTCCGATAATTCTGTCGACCATATATGTGATATTCAGGGGCCAAATGTCATCTGGGAGCATGTTGGAGATAAAAAACAAAATGTGCCCAAAACATGATATTATGGCGTTATACGCCGTTCTGAGCCATGTTTGAACTTTCTATCACTTTTGGTTCCGATAATGCTGTTGACCATATTTGTGATATTCAGGCGCCAAATGTCATCTTGGAGCATGTTGGAGATAAAAAACAAAATGTGCCCAAAACGTGATATTATGACGTTATACGGCGTTCTGAGCTATGTTTGAACTTTCTATCACTTTTGGTTCCGATAATTCTGTTGACCATATTTGTGATATTCAGGAGCCAAACGTCATCTTGGAGAATGTTGGAGATAAAAAACAAAATGTGCCCAAAACGTGATATTATGACGTTATACGCCGTTCTGAGCCATGTTTGAACTTTCTATCACTTTTGGTTCCGATAATTCTGTTGACCATATTTGTGATATTCAGGCGCCAATTGTCATCTTGGAGCATGTTGGAGATAAAAAACAAAATGTGCCCAAAACGTGATATTATGACGTTATACGCCGTTCTGAGCCATGTTTGAACTTTCTATCACTTTTGGTTCCGATAATTCTGTTGACCATATTTGTGATATTCAGGCGCCAAATGTCATCTTGGAGCATGTTGGAGATAAAAAACAAAATGTGCCCAAAACGTGATATTATGACGTTATACGGCGTTCTGAGCCATGTTTGAACTTTCTATCACTTTTGGTTCCGATAATTCTGTCGACCATATATGTGATATTCAGGGGCCAAATGTCATCTTGGAGCATGTGGAGATAAAAAACAAAATGTGCCCAAAACGTGATATTATGACGTTATACGCCGTTCTGAGCCATGTTTGAACTTTCTATCACTTTTGGTTCCGATAATTCTGTCGACCATATATGTGATGTTCATGCGCCAAATGTAACATTGGAGCATATTAGAGATAAAAAACAAAATGTGCCCAAAACGTGATATTATGGCGTTATACGCCGTTCTGAGCCATGTTTGAACTTTCTATCACTTTTGGTTCCGATAATTCTGTTGACCATATTTGTGATATTCAGGCGCCAAATGACATCTTGGAGCATGTTGGAGATAAAAAACAAAATGTGCCCAAAACGTGATATTATGACGTTATACGCCGTTCTGAGCCATGTTTGAACTTTCTATCACTTTTGGTTCCGATAATTCTGTTGACCATATTTGTGATATTCACCCGCCAAATGACATCTAGGAGCATGTTGGAGATAAAAAACAAAATGTGCCCAAAACGTGATATAATGACGTTATACGCTGTTCTGAGCCATGTTTGAACTTTCTATCACTTTTGGTTCCGATAATTCTGTCGACCATATATGTGATATTCAGGGGCCAAATGTCATCTGGGAGCATGTTGGAGATAAAAAACAAAATGTGCCCAAAACGTGATATTATGGCGTTATACGCCGTTCTGAGCCATGTTTGAACTTTCTATCACTTTTGGTTCCGATAATGCTGTTGACCATATTTGTGATATTCAGGGGCCAAACGTCATCTTGGAGCATGTTGGAGATAAAAAACAAAATGTGCCCTAAACGTGATATTATGACGTTATACGCCGTTCTGAGCCATGTTTTAACTTTCTATCACTTTTGGTTCCGATAATTCTGTCGACCATATATGTGATGTTCAGGCGCCAAATGACATGTTGGAGCATGTTGGAGATAAAAAACAAAATGTGCCCAAAACGTGATATTATGACGTTATACGCCGTTCTGAGCCATGTTTGAGCTTTCTATCACTTTTGGTTCCGATAATTCTGTTGACCATATTTGTGATATCCAGGCGCCAAATGTCATCTTGGAGCATGTTGGAGATAAAAAACAAAATGTGCCCAAAACGTGATATTATGCCGTTATACGCCGTTCTGAGCCATGTTTGAACTTTCTATCACTTTTGGTTCCGATAATTCTGTTGACCATATTTGTGATATCCAGGCGCCAAATGTCATCTTGGAGCATGTTGGAGATAAAAAACAAAATGTGCCCAAAACGTGATATTATGACGTTATACGCCGTTCTGAGCCATGTTTGAACTTTCTATCACTTTTGGTTCCGATAATTCTGTTGACCATATTTGTGATATTCAGGCGCCAAATGACATCTTGGAGCATGTTGAAGATAAAAAACAAAATGTGCCCAAAACGTGATATTATGACGTTATACGCCGTTCTGAGCCATGTTTGAACTTTCTATCACTTTTGGTTCCGATAATTCTGTCGACCATATATGTGATATTCAGGGGCCAAATGTCATCTGGGAGCATGTTGGAGATAAAAAACAAAATGTGCCCAAAACATGATATTATGGCGTTATACGCCGTTCTGAGCCATGTTTGAACTTTCTATCACTTTTGGTTCCGATAATGCTGTTGACCATATTTGTGATATTCAGGCGCCAAATGTCATCTTGGAGCATGTTGGAGATAAAAAACAAAATGTGCCCAAAACGTGATATTATGACGTTATACGGCGTTCTGAGCTATGTTTGAACTTTCTATCACTTTTGGTTCCGATAATTCTGTTGACCATATTTGTGATATTCAGGAGCCAAACGTCATCTTGGAGAATGTTGGAGATAAAAAACAAAATGTGCCCAAAACGTGATATTATGACGTTATACGCCGTTCTGAGCCATGTTTGAACTTTCTATCACTTTTGGTTCCGATAATTCTGTTGACCATATTTGTGATATTCAGGCGCCAATTGTCATCTTGGAGCATGTTGGAGATAAAAAACAAAATGTGCCCAAAACGTGATATTATGACGTTATACGGCGTTCTGAGCTATGTTTGAACTTTCTATCACTTTTGGTTCCGATAATTCTGTTGACCATATTTGTGATATTCAGGAGCCAAATGACATCCTGGAGCATGTTGGAGATAAAAAACAAAATGTGCCCAAAACGTGATATTATGGCGTTATACGGCGTTCTGAGGCATGTTTGAACTTTCTATCACTTTTGGTTCCGATAATTCTGTTGACCATATTTGTGATATTCAGGGGCCAAACGTCATCTTGGAGCATGTTGGAGATAAAAAACAAAATGTGCTCAAAACGTAATATTATGACGTTATACGCCGTTCTGAGCCATGTTTGAACTTTCTATCACTTTTGGTTCCGATAATTCTGTTGACCATATATGTGATGTTCAGGCGCCAAATGACATGTTGGAGCATGTTGAAGATAAAAAACAAAATGTGCCCAAAACGTGATATTATGACGTTATACGCCGTTCTGAGCCATGTTTGAACTTTCTATCACTTTTGGTTCCGATAATTCTCTTGACCATATTTGTGATATTCAGGGGCCAAATGTCATCTTGGAGCATGTTGGAGATACAAAACAAAATGTGCCCAAAACGTGATATTATGACGTTATACGCCGTTCTGAGCCATGTTTGAACTTTCTATCACTTTTGGTTCCGATAATTCTGTGGACAATATTTGTGATATTCAGGGGCCAAACGTCATCTTGGAGCATGTTGGAGATAAAAAACAAAATGTGCCCAAAACGTGATATTATGACGTTATACGCCGTTCTGAGCCATGTTTGAACTTTTTATCACTTTTGGTTCCGATAATTCTGTTGACCATATTTGTGATATTCAGGCGCCAATTGTCATATTGGAGCATGTTGGAGATAAAAAACAAAATGTGCCCAAAACGTGATATTATGACGTTATACGGCGTTCTGAGCCATGTTTGAACTTTCTATCACTTTTGGTTCCGATAATTCTGTTGACCATATTTGTGATATTCAGGCGCCAAATGTCATCTTGGAGCATGTTGGAGATAAAAAACAAAATGTGCCCAAAACGTGATATTATGACGTTATACGGCGTTCTGAGCCATGTTTGAACTTTCTATCACTTTTGGTTCCGATAATTCTGTCGACCATATATGTGATATTCAGGGGCCAAATGTCATCTTGGAGCATGTGGAGATAAAAAACAAAATGTGCCCAAAACGTGATATTATGACGTTATACGCCGTTCTGAGCCATGTTTGAACTTTCTATCACTTTTGGTTCCGATAATTCTGTCGACCATATATGTGATGTTCATGCGAAAATGTAACATTGGAGCATATTAGAGATAAAAAACAAAATGTGCCCAAAACGTGATATTATGACGTTATACGCCGTTCTGAGCCATGTTTGAACTTTCTATCACTTTTGGTTCCGATAATTCTGTTGACCATATTTGTGATATCCAGGCGCCAAATGTCATCTTGGAGCATGTTGGAGATAAAAAACAAAATGTGCCCAAAACGTAATATTATGACGTTATACGCCGTTCTGAGCCATGTTTGAACTTTCTATCACTTTTGGTTCCGATAATTCTGTTGACCATATTTGTGATATTCAGGCGCCAAATATGTCATCTTGGAGCATGTTGGAGATAAAAAACAAAATGTGCCCAAAACGTAATATTATGACGTTATACGCCGTTCTGAGCCATGTTTGAACTTTCTATCACTTTTGGTTCCGATAATTCTGTCGACCATATATGTGATGTTTAGGCGTCAAATGTCATCTTGGAGCATGTTGGAGATAAAAAACAAAATGTGCCCAAAACGTGATATTATGTCGTTATACGCCGTTCTGAGCCATGTTTGAACTTTCTATCACTTTTGGTTCCGATAATTCTGTCGACCATATATGTGATATTCAGGGGCCAAATGTCATCTTGGAGCATGTTGGAGATTAAAACAAAATGTACCCAAAACGTGATATTATGACGTTATACGCCGTTCTGAGCCATGTTTGAACTTTCTATCACTTTTGGTTCCGATAATTCTGTTGACCATATTTGCGATATTCAGGCGCCCAATGTCATCTTGGAGCATGTTGGAGATAAAAAATAAAATGTGCCCAAAACGTGATATTGTGACGTTATATGCCGTTCTGAGCCATGTTTGAACTTTCTATCACTTTTGGTTCCGATAATTCTGTCGACCATATATGTGATGTTCATGCGCCAAATGTAACATTGGAGCATATTAGAGATAAAGAACAAAATGTGCCCAAAACGTGATATTATGGCGTTATACGCCGTTCTGAGCCATGTTTGAACTTTCTATCACTTTTGGTTCCGATAATTCTGTCGACCATATATGTGATATTCAGGGGCCAAATGTCATCTTGGAGCATGTGGAGATAAAAAACAAAATGTGCCCAAAACGTGATATTATGACGTTATACGCCGTTCTGAGCCATGTTTGAACTTTCCATCACTTTTGGTTCCGATAATTCTGTTGACCATATTTGTGATATTCAGGCGCCAAATGACATGTTGGAGCATGTTGGAGATAAAAACAAAATGTGCCCAAAACGTGATATTATGACGTTATACGCCGTTCTGAGCCATGTTTGAACTTTCTATCACTTTTGGTTCCGATAATTCTGTGGTACATATTTGTGATATTCAGGGGCCAAACGTCATCTTGGAGCATGTTGGAGATAAAAAACAAAATGTGCCCAAAACGTAATATTATGACGTTATACGCCGTTCTGAGCCATGTTTGAACTTTCTATCACTTTTGGTTCCGATAATTCTGTTGACCATATTTGTGATATTCAGGGGCCAAACGTCATCTTGGAGCATGTTGGAGATAAAAAACAAAATGTGCCCAAAACGTGATATTATGACGTTATACGCCGTTCTGAGCCATGTTTGAACTTTCTATCACTTTTGGTTCCGATAATTCTGTTGACCATATTTGTGATATTCAGGCGCCAAATGACATCTTGGATCATGTTGGAGATAGAAAACAAAATGGGCCCAAAACGTGATATTATGACGTTATACGCCGTTCTGAGCCATGTTTGAACTTTCTATCACTTTTGGTTCCGATAATTCTGTCGACCATATATGTGATATTCAGGGGCCAAATGTCATCTGGGAGCATGTTGGAGATAAAAAACAAAATGTGCCCAAAACGTGATATTATGGCGTTATACGCCGTTCTGAGCCATGTTTGAACTTTCTATCACTTTTGGTTCCGATAATGCTGTTGACCATATTTGTGATATTCAGGCGCCAAATGTCATCTTGGAGCATGTTGGAGATAAAAAACAAAATGTGCCCAAAACGTAATATTATGACGTTATACGCCGTTCTGAGCCATGTTTGAACTTTCTATCACTTTTGGTTCCGATAATTCTGTTGACCATATTTGTGATATTCAGGCGCCAAATGACATCTTGGATCATGTTGGAGATAGAAAACAAAATGGGCCCAAAACGTGATATTATGACGTTATACGCCGTTCTGAGCCATGTTTGAACTTTCTATCACTTTTGGTTCCGATAATTCTGTGGTCCATATTTGTGATATTCAGGGGCCAAACGTCATCTTGGAGCATGTTGGAGATAAAAAACAAAATGTGCCCAAAACGTAATATTATGACGTTATACGCCGTTCTGAGCCATGTTTGAACTTTCTATCACTTTTGGTTCCGATAATTCTGTTGACCATATTTGTGATATTCAGGGGCCAAACGTCATCTTGGAGCATGTTGGAGATAAAAAACAAAATGTGCCCAAAACGTGATATTATGACGTTATACGCCGTTCTGAGCCATGTTTGAACTTTCTATCACTTTTGGTTCCGATAATTCTGTTGACCATATTTGTGATATTCAGGCGCCAAATGACATCTTGGATCATGTTGGAGATAGAAAACAAAATGGGCCCAAAACGTGATATTATGACGTTATACGCCGTTCTGAGCCATGTTTGAACTTTCTATCACTTTTGGTTCCGATAATTCTGTCGACCATATATGTGATATTCAGGGGCCAAATGTCATCTGGGAGCATGTTGGAGATAAAAAACAAAATGTGCCCAAAACGTGATATTATGGCGTTATACGCCGTTCTGAGCCATGTTTGAACTTTCTATCACTTTTGGTTCCGATAATGCTGTTGACCATATTTGTGATATTCAGGCGCCAAATGTCATCTTGGAGCATGTTGGAGATAAAAAACAAAATGTGCCCAAAACGTAATATTATGACGTTATACGCCGTTCTGAGCCATGTTTGAACTTTCTATCACTTTGGTTCCGATAATTCTGTTGACCATATTTGTGATATTCAGGCGCCAAATGACAACTTGGAGCATGTTGGAGAAAAAAAACAAAATGTGCCCAAAACGTGATATTATGACGTTATACGCCGTTCTGAGCCATGTTTGAACTTTCTATCACTTTTGGTTCCGATAATTCTGTTGACCATATTTGTGATATTCAGGCGCCAAATGACATCTTGGAGCATGTTGGAGAAAAAAAATAAAATGTGCCCAAAACGTGATATTATGACGTTATACGCCGTTCTGAGCCATGTTTGAACTTTCTATCACTTTTGGTTCCGATAATTCTGTCGACCATATATGTGATGTTCAGGCGCCAAATGACATGTTGGAGCATGTTGGAGATAAAAAACAAGATGTGCCCAAAACGTGATATTATGACGTTATACGCCGTTCTGAGCCATGTTTGAACTTTCTATCACTTTTGGTTCCGATAATTCTGTTGACCATATTTGTGATATCCAGGCGCCAAATGTCATCTTGGAGCATGTTGGAGATAAAAAACAAAATATGCCCAAAACGTAATATTATGACATTATACGCCGTTCTGAGCCATGTTTGAACTTTCTATCACTTTTGGTTCCGATAATTCTGTTGACCATATTTGTGATATTCAGGCGCCAAATGACATCTTGGAGCATGTTGGAGAAAAAAAACAAAATGTGCCCAAAACGTGATATTATGACGTTATACGCCGTTCTGAGCCATGTTTGAACTTTCTATCACTTTTGGTTCCGATAATTCTGTTGACCATATTTGTGATATTCAGGCGCCAAATGACATCTTGGAGCATGTTGGAGAAAAAAAATAAAATGTGCCCAAAACGTGATATTATGACGTTATACGCCGTTCTGAGCCATGTTTGAACTTTCTATCACTTTTGGTTCCAATAATTCTGTTGACCATATTTGTGATATTCAGGGGTCAAACGTCATCTTGGAGCATGTTGGAGATAAAAAACAAAATGTGCCTAAAACGTGATATTATGGCGTTATACGCCGTTCTGAGCCATGTTTGAACTTTCTATCACTTTTGGTTCCGATAATTCTGTTGACCATATTTGTGATATTCAGGCGCCAAATGTCATCTTGGAGCATGTTGGAGATAAAAAACAAAATGTGCCCAAAACGTGATATTATGGCGTTATACGCCGTTCTGAGCCATGTTTGAACTTTCTATCACTTTTGGTTCCGATAATTCTGTCGACCATATATGTGATGTTCAGGCGCCAAATGACATGTTGGAGCATGTTGGAGATAAAAAACAAGATGTGCCCAAAACGTGATATTATGACGTTATACGCCGTTCTGAGCCATGTTTGAACTTTCTATCACTTTTGGTTCCGATAATTCTGTTGACCATATTTGTGATATCCAGGCGCCAAATGTCATCTTGGAGCATGTTGGAGATAAAAAACAAAATGTGCCCAAAACGTAATATTATGACGTTATACGCCGTTCTGAGCCATGTTTGAACTTTCTATCACTTTGGTTCCGATAATTCTGTTGACCATATTTGTGATATTCAGGCGCCAAATGACAACTTGGAGCATGTTGGAGAAAAAAAACAAAATGTGCCCAAAACGTGATATTATGACGTTATACGCCGTTCTGAGCCATGTTTGAACTTTCTATCACTTTTGGTTCCGATAATTCTGTTGACCATATTTGTGATATTCAGGCGCCAAATGACATCTTGGAGCATGTTGGAGAAAAAAAATAAAATGTGCCCAAAACGTGATATTATGACGTTATACGCCGTTCTGAGCCATGTTTGAACTTTCTATCACTTTTGGTTCCGATAATTCTGTCGACCATATATGTGATGTTCAGGCGCCAAATGACATGTTGGAGCATGTTGGAGATAAAAAACAAGATGTGCCCAAAACGTGATATTATGACGTTATACGCCGTTCTGAGCCATGTTTGAACTTTCTATCACTTTTGGTTCCGATAATTCTGTTGACCATATTTGTGATATCCAGGCGCCAAATGTCATCTTGGAGCATGTTGGAGATAAAAAACAAAATATGCCCAAAACGTAATATTATGACATTATACGCCGTTCTGAGCCATGTTTGAACTTTCTATCACTTTTGGTTCCGATAATTCTGTTGACCATATTTGTGATATTCAGGCGCCAAATGACATCTTGGAGCATGTTGGAGAAAAAAAACAAAATGTGCCCAAAACGTGATATTATGACGTTATACGCCGTTCTGAGCCATGTTTGAACTTTCTATCACTTTTGGTTCCGATAATTCTGTTGACCATATTTGTGATATTCAGGCGCCAAATGACATCTTGGAGCATGTTGGAGAAAAAAAATAAAATGTGCCCAAAACGTGATATTATGACGTTATACGCCGTTCTGAGCCATGTTTGAACTTTCTATCACTTTTGGTTCCAATAATTCTGTTGACCATATTTGTGATATTCAGGGGTCAAACGTCATCTTGGAGCATGTTGGAGATAAAAAACAAAATGTGCCTAAAACGTGATATTATGGCGTTATACGCCGTTCTGAGCCATGTTTGAACTTTCTATCACTTTTGGTTCCGATAATTCTGTTGACCATATTTGTGATATTCAGGCGCCAAATGTCATCTTGGAGCATGTTGGAGATAAAAAACAAAATGTGCCCAAAACGTGATATTATGGCGTTATACGCCGTTCTGAGCCATGTTTGAACTTTCTATCACTTTTGGTTCCGATAATTCTGTCGACCATATATGTGATGTTCAGGCGCCAAATGACATGTTGGAGCATGTTGGAAATAAAAAACAAAATGTGCCCAAAACGTGATATTATGACGTTATACGCCGTTCTGAGCCATGTTTGAACTTTCTATCACTTTTGGTTCCGATAATTCTGTTGACCATATTTGTGATATCCAGGCGCCAAATGTCATCTTGGAGCATGTTGGAGATAAAAAACAAAATGTGCCCAAAACGTAATATTATGACGTTATACGCCGTTCTGAGCCATGTTTGAACTTTCTATCACTTTTGGTTCCGATAATTCTGTTGACCATATTTGTGATATCCAGGCGCCAAATGTCATCTTGGAGCATGTTGGAGATAAAAAACAAAATGTGCCCAAAACGTAATATTATGACGTTATACGCCGTTCTGAGCCATGTTTGAACTTTCTATCACTTTTGGTTCCGATAATTCTGTTGACCATATTTGTGATAATCAGGCGCCAAATGTCATCTTGGAGCATGTTGGAGATAAAAAACAAAATGTGCCCAAAACGTGATATTATGACGTTATACGCCGCTCTGAGCCATGTTTGAACTTTCTATCACTTTTGGTTCCGATAATTCTGTTGACCATATTTGTGATATTCAGGGGCCAAACGTCATCTTGGAGCATGTTGGAGATAAAAAACAAAATGTGCCCAAAACGTGATATTATGAGGTTATACGCCGTTCTGAGCCATGTTTGAACTTTCTATCAGTTTTGGTTCCGATAATTCTGTTGACTATATTTGTGATATTCAGGCGCCAAATGTCATCTTGGAGCATGTTGGAGATAAAAAACAAAATGTGCCCAAAACGTGATATTATGGCGTTATACGCCGTTCTGGGCCATGTTTGAACTTTCTATCACTTTTGGTTCCGATAATTCTGTTGACCATATTTGTGATATTCAGGCGCCAAATGACTTCATGAAGCATGTTGGAGATAAAAAACAAAATGTGCCCAAAACGTGATATTATGACGTTATACGCCGTTCTGAGCCATGTTTGAACTTTCTATCACTTTTGGTTCCGATAATTCTGTCGACCATATATGTGATGTTCAGGCGCCAAATGTAACATTGGAGCATGTTAGAGATAAAAAACAAAATGTGCCCAAAACGTGATATTATGGCGTTATACGGCGTTCTGAGCCATGTTTGAACTTTCTATCACTTTTGGTTCCGATAATTCTGTCGACCATATATGTGATGTTCAGGCGCCAAATGTCATCTTGGAGCATGTTGGAGATAAAAAACAAAATGTGCCCAAAACGTGATATTATGGCGTTATACGCCGTTCTGGGCCATGTTTGAACTTTCTATCACTTTTGGTTCCGATAATTCTGTTGACCATATTTGTGATATTCAGGCGCCAAATGACATGTTGGAGCATGTTGGAGATAAAAAACAAAATGTGCCCAAAACGTGATATTATGACGTTATACGCCGTTCTGAGCCATGTTTGAACTTTCTATCACTTTTGGTTCCCATAATTCTGTTGTCCATATTTGTGATATTCAGGCGCCAAATGACATCCTGGAGCATGTTGGAGATAAAAAACAAAATGTGCCCAAAACGTGATATTATGGCGTTATACGCCGTTCTGAGCCATGTTTGAACTTTCTATCACTTTTGGTTCCCATAATTCTGTTGTCCATATTTGTGATATTCAGGCGCCAAATGACATCCTGGAGCATGTTGGAGATAAAAAACAAAATGTGCCCAAAACGTGATATTATGACGTTATACGGCGTTCTGAGCCATGTTTGAACTTTCTATCACTTTTGGTTCCGATAATTCTGTCGACCATATATGTGATGTTCATGCGCCAAATGTAACATTGGAGCATATTAGAGATAAAAAACAAAATGTGCCCAAAACGTGATATTATGGCGTTATACGCCGTTCTGAGCCATGTTTGAACTTTCTATCACTTTTGGTTCCGATAATTCTGTTGACCATATTTGTGATATTCAGGCGCCAAATGACATCTTGGAGCATGTTGGAGATAAAAAACAAAATGTGCCCAAAACGTGATATTATGACGTTATACGCCGTTCTGAGCCATGTTTGAACTTTCTATCACTTTTGGTTCCGATAATTCTGTTGACCATATTTGTGATATTCACCCGCCAAATGACATCTAGGAGCATGTTGGAGATAAAAAACAAAATGTGCCCAAAACGTGATATTATGGCGTTATACGCCGTTCTGAGCCATGTTTGAACTTTCTATCACTTTTGGTTCCGATAATGCTGTTGACCATATTTGTGATATTCAGGGGCCAAACGTCATCTTGGAGCATGTTGGAGATAAAAAACAAAATGTGCCCTAAACGTGATATTATGACGTTATACGCCGTTCTGAGCCATGTTTTAACTTTCTATCACTTTTGGTTCCGATAATTCTGTCGACCATATATGTGATGTTCAGGCGCCAAATGACATGTTGGAGCATGTTGGAGATAAAAAACAAAATGTGCCCAAAACGTGATATTATGACGTTATACGCCGTTCTGAGCCATGTTTGAGCTTTCTATCACTTTTGGTTCCGATAATTCTGTTGACCATATTTGTGATATCCAGGCGCCAAATGTCATCTTGGAGCATGTTGGAGATAAAAAACAAAATGTGCCCAAAACGTGATATTATGCCGTTATACGCCGTTCTGAGCCATGTTTGAACTTTCTATCACTTTTGGTTCCGATAATTCTGTTGACCATATTTGTGATATCCAGGCGCCAAATGTCATCTTGGAGCATGTTGGAGATAAAAAACAAAATGTGCCCAAAACGTGATATTATGACGTTATACGCCGTTCTGAGCCATGTTTGAACTTTCTATCACTTTTGGTTCCGATAATTCTGTTGACCATATTTGTGATATTCAGGCGCCAAATGACATCTTGGAGCATGTTGAAGATAAAAAACAAAATGTGCCCAAAACGTGATATTATGACGTTATACGCCGTTCTGAGCCATGTTTGAACATTCTATCACTTTTGGTTCCGATAATTCTGTCGACCATATATGTGATATTCAGGGGCCAAATGTCATCTGGGAGCATGTTGGAGATAAAAAACAAAATGTGCCCAAAACATGATATTATGGCGTTATACGCCGTTCTGAGCCATGTTTGAACTTTCTATCACTTTTGGTTCCGATAATTCTGTTGACCATATTTGTGATATTCAGGGGCCAAACGTCATCTTGGAGCATGTTGGAGATAAAAAACAAAATGTGCTCAAAACGTAATATTATGACGTTATACGCCGTTCTGAGCCATGTTTGAACTTTCTATCACTTTTGGTTCCGATAATTCTGTTGACCATATATGTGATGTTCAGGCGCCAAATGACATGTTGGAGCATGTTGAAGATAAAAAACAAAATGTGCCCAAAACGTGATATTATGACGTTATACGCCGTTCTGAGCCATGTTTGAACTTTCTATCACTTTTGGTTCCGATAATTCTCTTGACCATATTTGTGATATTCAGGGGCCAAATGTCATCTTGGAGCATGTTGGAGATACAAAACAAAATGTGCCCAAAACGTGATATTATGACGTTATACGCCGTTCTGAGCCATGTTTGAACTTTCTATCACTTTTGGTTCCGATAATTCTGTGGACAATATTTGTGATATTCAGGGGCCAAACGTCATCTTGGAGCATGTTGGAGATAAAAAACAAAATGTGCCCAAAACGTGATATTATGACGTTATACGCCGTTCTGAGCCATGTTTGAACTTTTTATCACTTTTGGTTCCGATAATTCTGTTGACCATATTTGTGATATTCAGGCGCCAATTGTCATATTGGAGCATGTTGGAGATAAAAAACAAAATGTGCCCAAAACGTGATATTATGACGTTATACGGCGTTCTGAGCCATGTTTGAACTTTCTATCACTTTTGGTTCCGATAATTCTGTTGACCATATTTGTGATATTCAGGCGCCAAATGTCATCTTGGAGCATGTTGGAGATAAAAAACAAAATGTGCCCAAAACGTGATATTATGACGTTATACGGCGTTCTGAGCCATGTTTGAACTTTCTATCACTTTTGGTTCCGATAATTCTGTCGACCATATATGTGATATTCAGGGGCCAAATGTCATCTTGGAGCATGTGGAGATAAAAAACAAAATGTGCCCAAAACGTGATATTATGACGTTATACGCCGTTCTGAGCCATGTTTGAACTTTCTATCACTTTTGGTTCCGATAATTCTGTCGACCATATATGTGATGTTCATGCGAAAATGTAACATTGGAGCATATTAGAGATAAAAAACAAAATGTGCCCAAAACGTGATATTATGGCGTTATACGCCGTTCTGAGCCATGTTTGAACTTTCTATCACTTTTGGTTCCGATAATTCTGTTGACCATATTTGTGATATTCAGGCGCCAAATGACATCTTGGAGCATGTTGGAGATAAAAAACAAAATGTGCCCAAAACGTGATATTATGACGTTATACGCCGTTCTGAGCCATGTTTGAACTTTCTATCACTTTTGGTTCCGATAATTCTGTTGACCATATTTGTGATATTCACCCGCCAAATGACATCTAGGAGCATGTTGGAGATAAAAAACAAAATGTGCCCAAAACGTGATATTATGACGTTATACGCTGTTCTGAGCCATGTTTGAACTTTCTATCACTTTTGGTTCCGATAATTCTGTCGACCATATATGTGATATTCAGGGGCCAAATGTCATCTGGGAGCATGTTGGAGATAAAAAACAAAATGTGCCCAAAACGTGATATTATGGCGTTATACGCCGTTCTGAGCCATGTTTTAACTTTCTATCACTTTTGGTTCCGATAATTCTGTCGACCATATATGTGATATTCAGGGGCCAAATGTCATCTGGGAGCATGTTGGAGATAAAAAACAAAATGTGCCCTAAACGTGATATTATGACGTTATACGCCGTTCTGAGCCATGTTTTAACTTTCTATCACTTTTGGTTCCGATAATTCTGTCGACCATATATGTGATGTTCAGGCGCCAAATGACATGTTGGAGCATGTTGGAGATAAAAAACAAAATGTGCCCAAAACGTGATATTATGACGTTATACGCCGTTCTGAGCCATGTTTGAGCTTTCTATCACTTTTGGTTCCGATAATTCTGTTGACCATATTTGTGATATCCAGGCGCCAAATGTCATCTTGGAGCATGTTGGAGATAAAAAACAAAATGTGCCCAAAACGTGATATTATGCCGTTATACGCCGTTCTGAGCCATGTTTGAACTTTCTATCACTTTTGGTTCCGATAATTCTGTTGACCATATTTGTGATATCCAGGCGCCAAATGTCATCTTGGAGCATGTTGGAGATAAAAAACAAAATGTGCCCAAAACGTGATATTATGACGTTATACGCCGTTCTGAGCCATGTTTGAACTTTCTATCACTTTTGGTTCCGATAATTCTGTTGACCATATTTGTGATATTCAGGCGCCAAATGACATCTTGGAGCATGTTGAAGATAAAAAACAAAATGTGCCCAAAACGTGATATTATGACGTTATACGCCGTTCTGAGCCATGTTTGAACATTCTATCACTTTTGGTTCCGATAATTCTGTCGACCATATATGTGATATTCAGGGGCCAAATGTCATCTGGGAGCATGTTGGAGATAAAAAACAAAATGTGCCCAAAACATGATATTATGGCGTTATACGCCGTTCTGAGCCATGTTTGAACTTTCTATCACTTTTGGTTCCGATAATGCTGTTGACCATATTTGTGATATTCAGGCGCCAAATGTCATCTTGGAGCATGTTGGAGATAAAAAACAAAATGTGCCCAAAACGTGATATTATGACGTTATACGGCGTTCTGAGCTATGTTTGAACTTTCTATCACTTTTGGTTCCGATAATTCTGTTGACCATATTTGTGATATTCAGGAGCCAAACGTCATCTTGGAGAATGTTGGAGATAAAAAACAAAATGTGCCCAAAACGTGATATTATGACGTTATACGCCGTTCTGAGCCATGTTTGAACTTTCTATCACTTTTGGTTCCGATAATTCTGTTGACCATATTTGTGATATTCAGGCGCCAATTGTCATCTTGGAGCATGTTGGAGATAAAAAACAAAATGTGCCCAAAACGTGATATTATGACGTTATACGGCGTTCTGAGCTATGTTTGAACTTTCTATCACTTTTGGTTCCGATAATTCTGTTGACCATATTTGTGATATTCAGGAGCCAAATGACATCCTGGAGCATGTTGGAGATAAAAAACAAAATGTGCCCAAAACGTGATATTATGGCGTTATACGGCGTTCTGAGGCATGTTTGAACTTTCTATCACTTTTGGTTCCGATAATTCTGTTGACCATATTTGTGATATTCAGGGGCCAAACGTCATCTTGGAGCATGTTGGAGATAAAAAACAAAATGTGCTCAAAACGTAATATTATGACGTTATACGCCGTTCTGAGCCATGTTTGAACTTTCTATCACTTTTGGTTCCGATAATTCTGTTGACCATATATGTGATGTTCAGGCGCCAAATGACATGTTGGAGCATGTTGAAGATAAAAAACAAAATGTGCCCAAAACGTGATATTATGACGTTATACGCCGTTCTGAGCCATGTTTGAACTTTCTATCACTTTTGGTTCCGATAATTCTCTTGACCATATTTGTGATATTCAGGGGCCAAATGTCATCTTGGAGCATGTTGGAGATACAAAACAAAATGTGCCCAAAACGTGATATTATGACGTTATACGCCGTTCTGAGCCATGTTTGAACTTTCTATCACTTTTGGTTCCGATAATTCTGTGGACAATATTTGTGATATTCAGGGGCCAAACGTCATCTTGGAGCATGTTGGAGATAAAAAACAAAATGTGCCCAAAACGTGATATTATGACGTTATACGCCGTTCTGAGCCATGTTTGAACTTTTTATCACTTTTGGTTCCGATAATTCTGTTGACCATATTTGTGATATTCAGGCGCCAATTGTCATATTGGAGCATGTTGGAGATAAAAAACAAAATGTGCCCAAAACGTGATATTATGACGTTATACGGCGTTCTGAGCCATGTTTGAACTTTCTATCACTTTTGGTTCCGATAATTCTGTTGACCATATTTGTGATATTCAGGCGCCAAATGTCATCTTGGAGCATGTTGGAGATAAAAAACAAAATGTGCCCAAAACGTGATATTATGACGTTATACGGCGTTCTGAGCCATGTTTGAACTTTCTATCACTTTTGGTTCCGATAATTCTGTCGACCATATATGTGATATTCAGGGGCCAAATGTCATCTTGGAGCATGTGGAGATAAAAAACAAAATGTGCCCAAAACGTGATATTATGACGTTATACGCCGTTCTGAGCCATGTTTGAACTTTCTATCACTTTTGGTTCCGATAATTCTGTCGACCATATATGTGATGTTCATGCGAAAATGTAACATTGGAGCATATTAGAGATAAAAAACAAAATGTGCCCAAAACGTGATATTATGGCGTTATACGCCGTTCTGAGCCATGTTTGAACTTTCTATCACTTTTGGTTCCGATAATTCTGTTGACCATATTTGTGATATTCAGGCGCCAAATGACATCTTGGAGCATGTTGGAGATAAAAAACAAAATGTGCCCAAAACGTGATATTATGACGTTATACGCCGTTCTGAGCCATGTTTGAACTTTCTATCACTTTTGGTTCCGATAATTCTGTTGACCATATTTGTGATATTCACCCGCCAAATGACATCTAGGAGCATGTTGGAGATAAAAAACAAAATGTGCCCAAAACGTGATATTATGACGTTATACGCTGTTCTGAGCCATGTTTGAACTTTCTATCACTTTTGGTTCCGATAATTCTGTCGACCATATATGTGATATTCAGGGGCCAAATGTCATCTGGGAGCATGTTGGAGATAAAAAACAAAATGTGCCCAAAACGTGATATTATGGCGTTATACGCCGTTCTGAGCCATGTTTGAACTTTCTATCACTTTTGGTTCCGATAATGCTGTTGACCATATTTGTGATATTCAGGGGCCAAACGTCATCTTGGAGCATGTTGGAGATAAAAAACAAAATGTGCCCTAAACGTGATATTATGACGTTATACGCCGTTCTGAGCCATGTTTGAACTTTCTATCACTTTTGGTTCCGATAATTCTGTCGACCATATATGTGATGTTCAGGCGCCAAATGACATGTTGGAGCATGTTGGAGATAAAAAACAAAATGTGCCCAAAACGTGATATTATGACGTTATACGCCGTTCTGAGCCATGTTTGAACTTTCTATCACTTTTGGTTCCGATAATTCTGTTGACCATATTTGTGATATCCAGGCGCCATATGTCATCTTGGAGCATGTTGGAGATAAAAAACAAAATGTGCCCAAAACGTAATATTATGACGTTATACGCCGTTCTGAGCCATGTTTGAACTTTCTATCACTTTTGGTTCCGATAATTCTGTTGACCATATTTGTGATATTCAGGCGCCAAATGACAACTTGGAGCATGTTGGAGAAAAAAAACAAAATGTGCCCAAAACGTGATATTATGACGTTATACGCCGTTCTGAGCCATGTTTGAACTTTCTATCACTTTTGGTTCCGATAATTCTGTTGACCATATTTGTGATATTCAGGCGCCAAATGACATCTTGGAGCATGTTGGAGAAAAAAAATAAAATGTGCCCAAAACGTGATATTATGACGTTATACGCCGTTCTGAGCCATGTTTGAACTTTCTATCACTTTTGGTTCCGATAATTCTGTTGACCATATTTGTGATATTCAGGCGCCAAATGACATCTTGGATCATGTTGGAGATAAAAAACAAAATGTGCCCAAAACGTGATATTATGACGTTATACGCCGTTCTGAGCCATGTTTGAACTTTCTATCACTTTTGGTTCCGATAATTCTGTCGACCATATATGTGATATTCAGGGGCCAAATGTCATCTGGGAGCATGTTGGAGATAAAAAACAAAATGTGCCCAAAACGTGATATTATGGCGTTATACGCCGTTCTGAGCCATGTTTGAACTTTCTATCACTTTTGGTTCCGATAATGCTGTTGACCATATTTGTGATATTCAGGCGCCAAATGTCATCTTGGAGCATGTTGGAGATAAAAAACAAAATGTGCCCAAAACGTAATATTATGACGTTATACGCCGTTCTGAGCCATGTTTGAACTTTCTATCACTTTTGGTTCCAATAATTCTGTTGACCATATTTGTGATATTCAGGGGCCAAACGTCATCTTGGAGCATGTTGGAGATAAAAAAAAAATGTGCCCAAAACGTGATATTATGACGTTATACGCCGTTCTGAACCATGTTTGAACTTTCTATCACTTTTGGTTCCGATAATTCTGTCGACCATATATGTGATGTTCAGGCGCCAAATGACATGTTGGAGCATGTTGGAGATAAAAAACAAAATGTGCCCAAAACGTGATATTATGACGTTATACGCCGTTCTGAGCCATGTTTGAACTTTCTATCACTTTTGGTTCCGATAATTCTGTTGACCATATTTGTGATATCCAGGCGCCAAATGTCATCTTGGAGCATGTTGGAGATAAAAAACAAAATGTGCCCAAAACGTAATATTATGACGTTATACGCCGTTCTGAGCCATGTTTGAACTTTCTATCACTTTTGGTTCCGATAATTCTGTTGACCATATTTGTGATATTCAGGCGCCAAATGACAACTTGGAGCATGTTGGAGAAAAAAACAAAATGTGCACAAAACGTGATATTATGACGTTATACGCCGTTCTGAGCCATGTTGAACTTTCTATCACTTTTGGTTCCGATAATTCTGTTGACCATATTTGTGATATTCAGGCGCCAAATGACATCTTGGAGCATGTTGGAGAAAAAAAATAAAATGTGCCCAAAACGTGATATTATGACGTTATACGCCGTTCTGAGCCATGTTTGAACTTTCTATCACTTTTGGTTCCGATAATTCTGTCGACCATATATGTGATGTTCAGGCGCCAAATGACATGTTGGAGCATGTTGGAGATAAAAAACAAGATGTGCCCAAAACGTGATATTATGACGTTATACGCCGTTCTGAGCCATGTTTGAACTTTCTATCACTTTTGGTTCCGATAATTCTGTTGACCATATTTGTGATATCCAGGCGCCAAATGTCATCTTGGAGCATGTTGGAGATAAAAAACAAAATGTGCCCAAAACGTAATATTATGACGTTATACGCCGTTCTGAGCCATGTTTGAACTTTCTATCACTTTTGGTTCCGATAATTCTGTTGACCATATTTGTGATATTCAGGCGCCAAATGACATCTTGGAGCATGTTGGAGAAAAAAAACAAAATGTGCCCAAAACGTGATATTATGACGTTATACGCCGTTCTGAGCCATGTTTGAACTTTGTATCACTTTTGGTTCCGATAATTCTATTGACCATATTTGTGATATTCAGGCGCCAAATGACATCTTGGAGCATGTTGGAGAAAAAAAATAAAATGTGCCCAAAACGTGATATTATGACGTTATACGCCGTTCTGAGCCATGTTTGAACTTTCTATCACTTTTGGTTCCGATAATTCTGTTGACCATATTTGCGATATTCAGGCACCAAATGTCATCTTGGAGCATGTTGGAGATAAAAAACAAAATGTGCCCAAAACGTGATATTATGACGTTATACGCCGTTCTGAGCCATGTTTGAACTTTCTATCACTTTTGGTTCCGATAATTCTGTTGGCCATATTTGCGATATTCAGGCGCCCAATGTCATCTTGGAGCATGTTGGAGATAAAAAATAAAATGTGCCCAAAACGTGATATTGTGACGTTATACGCCGTTCTGAGCCATGTTTGAACTTTCTATCACTTTTGGTTCCGATAATTCTGTCGACCATATATGTGATATTCAGGGGCCAAATGTCATCTTGGAGCATGTGGAGATAAAAAACAAAATGTGCCCAAAACGTGATATTATGACGTTATACGCCGTTCTGAGCCATGTTTGAACTTTCTATCACTTTTGGTTCCGATAATTCTGTGGACCATATTTGTGATATTCAGGGGCCAAACGTCATCTTGGAGCATGTTGGAGATAAAAAACAAAATGTGCCCAAAACGTAATATTATGACGTTATACGCCGTTCTGAGCC
Organism: Onthophagus taurus; assembly: GCF_036711975.1. Classification (NCBI taxonomy): domain Eukaryota; kingdom Metazoa; phylum Arthropoda; class Insecta; order Coleoptera; family Scarabaeidae; genus Onthophagus; species Onthophagus taurus. The sequence goes on from NC_091966.1 coordinate 21,791,920, forward strand.
ATGTTTGAACTTTCTATCACTTTTGGTTCCGATAATTCTGTCGACCATATATGTGATGTTTAGGCGTCAAATGTCATCTTGGAGCATGTTGGAGATAAAAAACAAAATGTGCCCAAAACGTGATATTATGTCGTTATACGCCGTTCTGAGCCATGTTTGAACTTTCTATCACTTTTGGTTCCGATAATTCTGTCGACCATATATGTGATGTTCATGCGCCAAATGTAACATTGGAGCATATTAGAGATAAAAAACAAAATGTGCCCAAAACGTGATATTATGGCGTTATACGCCGTTCTGAGCCATGTTTGAACTTTCTATCACTTTTGGTTCCGATAATTCTGTCGACCATATATGTGATATTCAGGGGCCAAATGTCATCTTGGAGCATGTGGAGATAAAAAACAAAATGTGCCCAAAACGTGATATTATGACGTTATACGCCGTTCTGAGCCATGTTTGAACTTTCTATCACTTTTGGTTCCGATAATTCTGTGGACCATATTTGTGATATTCAGGGGCCAAACGTCATCTTGGAGCATGTTGGAGATAAAAAACAAAATGTGCCCAAAACGTAATATTATGACGTTATACGCCGTTCTGAGCCATGTTTGAACTTTCTATCACTTTTGGTTCCGATAATTCTGTCGACCATATATGTGATGTTTAGGCGTCAAATGTCATCTTGGAGCATGTTGGAGATAAAAAACAAAATGTGCCCAAAACGTGATACTATGTCGTTATACGCCGTTCTGAGCCATGTTTGAACTTTCTATCACTTTTGGTTCCGATAATTCTGTCGACCATATATGTGATATTCAGGGGCCAAATGTCATCTTGGAGCATGTTGGAGATTAAAACAAAATGTACCCAAAACGTGATATTATGACGTTATACGCCGTTCTGAGCCATGTTTGAACTTTCTATCACTTTTGGTTCCGATAATTCTGTTGACCATATTTGCGATATTCAGGCGCCCAATGTCATCTTGGAGCATGTTGGAGATAAAAAATAAAATGTGCCCAAAACGTGATATTGTGACGTTATATGCCGTTCTGAGCCATGTTTGAACTTTCTATCACTTTTGGTTCCGATAATTCTGTCGACCATATATGTGATGTTCATGCGCCAAATGTAACATTGGAGCATATTAGAGATAAAGAACAAAATGTGCCCAAAACGTGATATTATGGCGTTATACGCCGTTCTGAGCCATGTTTGAACTTTCTATCACTTTTGGTTCCGATAATTCTGTCGACCATATATGTGATGTTCATGCGCCAAATGTAACATTGGAGCATATTAGAGATAAAGAACAAAATGTGCCCAAAACGTGATATTATGACGTTATACGCCGTTCTGAGCCATGCTTGAACTTTCTATCACTTTTGGTTCCGATAATTCTGTTGACCATATTTGTGATATTCAGGCGCCAAATGACATCTTGGATCATGTTGGAGATAAAAAACAAAATGTGCCCAAAACGTGATATTATGACGTTATACGCCGTTCTGAGCCATGTTTGAACTTTCTATCACTTTTGGTTCCGATAATTCTGTCGACCATATATGTGATATTCAGGGGCCAAATGTCATCTGGGAGCATGTTGGAGATAAAAAACAAAATGTGCCCAAAACGTGATATTATGGCGTTATACGCCGTTCTGAGCCATGTTTGAACTTTCTATCACTTTTGGTTCCGATAATGCTGTTGACCATATTTGTGATATTCAGGCGCCAAATGTCATCTTGGAGCATGTTGGAGATAAAAAACAAAATGTGCCCAAAACGTAATATTATGACGTTATACGCCGTTCTGAGCCATGTTTGAACTTTCTATCACTTTTGGTTCCAATAATTCTGTTGACCATATTTGTGATATTCAGGGGCCAAACGTCATCTTGGAGCATGTTGGAGATAAAAAACAAAATGTGCCCAAAACGTGATATTATGACGTTATACGCCGTTCTGAACCATGTTTGAACTTTCTATCACTTTTGGTTCCGATAATTCTGTCGACCATATATGTGATGTTCAGGCGCCAAATGACATGTTGGAGCATGTTGGAGATAAAAAACAAAATGTGCCCAAAACGTGATATTATGACGTTATACGCCGTTCTGAGCCATGTTTGAACTTTCTATCACTTTTGGTTCCGATAATTCTGTTGACCATATTTGTGATATCCAGGCGCCAAATGTCATCTTGGAGCATGTTGGAGATAAAAAACAAAATGTGCCCAAAACGTAATATTATGACGTTATACGCCGTTCTGAGCCATGTTTGAACTTTCTATCACTTTTGGTTCCGATAATTCTGTTGACCATATTTGTGATATTCAGGCGCCAAATGACAACTTGGAGCATGTTGGAGAAAAAAACAAAATGTGCACAAAACGTGATATTATGACGTTATACGCCGTTCTGAGCCATGTTGAACTTTCTATCACTTTTGGTTCCGATAATTCTGTTGACCATATTTGTGATATTCAGGCGCCAAATGACATCTTGGAGCATGTTGGAGAAAAAAAATAAAATGTGCCCAAAACGTGATATTATGACGTTATACGCCGTTCTGAGCCATGTTTGAACTTTCTATCACTTTTGGTTCCGATAATTCTGTCGACCATATATGTGATGTTCAGGCGCCAAATGACATGTTGGAGCATGTTGGAGATAAAAAACAAGATGTGCCCAAAACGTGATATTATGACGTTATACGCCGTTCTGAGCCATGTTTGAACTTTCTATCACTTTTGGTTCCGATAATTCTGTTGACCATATTTGTGATATCCAGGCGCCAAATGTCATCTTGGAGCATGTTGGAGATAAAAAACAAAATGTGCCCAAAACGTAATATTATGACGTTATACGCCGTTCTGAGCCATGTTTGAACTTTCTATCACTTTTGGTTCCGATAATTCTGTTGACCATATTTGTGATATTCAGGCGCCAAATGACATCTTGGAGCATGTTGGAGAAAAAAAACAAAATGTGCCCAAAACGTGATATTATGACGTTATACGCCGTTCTGAGCCATGTTTGAACTTTGTATCACTTTTGGTTCCGATAATTCTATTGACCATATTTGTGATATTCAGGCGCCAAATGACATCTTGGAGCATGTTGGAGAAAAAAAATAAAATGTGCCCAAAACGTGATATTATGACGTTATACGCCGTTCTGAGCCATGTTTGAACTTTCTATCACTTTTGGTTCCGATAATTCTGTTGACCATATTTGCGATATTCAGGCACCAAATGTCATCTTGGAGCATGTTGGAGATAAAAAACAAAATGTGCCCAAAACGTGATATTATGACGTTATACGCCGTTCTGAGCCATGTTTGAACTTTCTATCACTTTTGGTTCCGATAATTCTGTTGGCCATATTTGCGATATTCAGGCGCCCAATGTCATCTTGGAGCATGTTGGAGATAAAAAATAAAATGTGCCCAAAACGTGATATTGTGACGTTATACGCCGTTCTGAGCCATGTTTGAACTTTCTATCACTTTTGGTTCCGATAATTCTGTCGACCATATATGTGATATTCAGGGGCCAAATGTCATCTTGGAGCATGTGGAGATAAAAAACAAAATGTGCCCAAAACGTGATATTATGACGTTATACGCCGTTCTGAGCCATGTTTGAACTTTCTATCACTTTTGGTTCCGATAATTCTGTGGACCATATTTGTGATATTCAGGGGCCAAACGTCATCTTGGAGCATGTTGGAGATAAAAAACAAAATGTGCCCAAAACGTAATATTATGACGTTATACGCCGTTCTGAGCCATGTTTGAACTTTCTATCACTTTTGGTTCCGATAATTCTGTCGACCATATATGTGATGTTTAGGCGTCAAATGTCATCTTGGAGCATGTTGGAGATAAAAAACAAAATGTGCCCAAAACGTGATATTATGTCGTTATACGCCGTTCTGAGCCATGTTTGAACTTTCTATCACTTTTGGTTCCGATAATTCTGTCGACCATATATGTGATGTTCATGCGCCAAATGTAACATTGGAGCATATTAGAGATAAAAAACAAAATGTGCCCAAAACGTGATATTATGGCGTTATACGCCGTTCTGAGCCATGTTTGAACTTTCTATCACTTTTGGTTCCGATAATTCTGTCGACCATATATGTGATATTCAGGGGCCAAATGTCATCTTGGAGCATGTGGAGATAAAAAACAAAATGTGCCCAAAACGTGATATTATGACGTTATACGCCGTTCTGAGCCATGTTTGAACTTTCTATCACTTTTGGTTCCGATAATTCTGTGGACCATATTTGTGATATTCAGGGGCCAAACGTCATCTTGGAGCATGTTGGAGATAAAAAACAAAATGTGCCCAAAACGTAATATTATGACGTTATACGCCGTTCTGAGCCATGTTTGAACTTTCTATCACTTTTGGTTCCGATAATTCTGTCGACCATATATGTGATGTTTAGGCGTCAAATGTCATCTTGGAGCATGTTGGAGATAAAAAACAAAATGTGCCCAAAACGTGATATTATGTCGTTATACGCCGTTCTGAGCCATGTTTGAACTTTCTATCACTTTTGGTTCCGATAATTCTGTCGACCATATATGTGATATTCAGGGGCCAAATGACATCTAGGAGCATGTTGGAGATAAAAAACAAAATGTGCCCAAAACGTGATATTATGACGTTATACGCTGTTCTGAGCCATGTTTGAACTTTCTATCACTTTTGGTTCCGATAATTCTGTCGACCATATATGTGATATTCAGGGGCCAAATGTCATCTGGGAGCATGTTGGAGATAAAAAACAAAATGTGCCCAAAACGTGATATTATGGCGTTATACGCCGTTCTGAGCCATGTTTGAACTTTCTATCACTTTTGGTTCCGATAATTCTGTCGACCATATATGTGATGTTCATGCGCCAAATGTAACATTGGAGCATATTAGAGATAAAGAACAAAATGTGCCCAAAACGTGATATTATGGCGTTATACGCCGTTCTGAGCCATGTTTGAACTTTCTATCACTTTTGGTTCCGATAATTCTGTCGACCATATATGTGATATTCAGGGGCCAAATGTCATCTTGGAGCATGTGGAGATAAAAAACAAAATGTGCCCAAAACGTGATATTATGGCGTTATACGCCGTTCTGAGCCATGTTTGAACTTTCTATCACTTTTGGTTCCGATAATTCTGTTGACCATATTTGTGATATTCAGGCGCCAAATGACATGTTGGAGCATGTTGGAGATAAAAACAAAATGTGCCCAAAACGTGATATTATGACGTTATACGCCGTTCTGAGCCATGTTTGAACTTTCTATCACTTTTGGTTCCGATAATTCTGTGGTACATATTTGTGATATTCAGGGGCCAAACGTCATCTTGGAGCATGTTGGAGATAAAAAACAAAATGTGCCCAAAACGTAATATTATGACGTTATACGCCGTTCTGAGCCATGTTTGAACTTTCTATCACTTTTGGTTCCGATAATTCTGTTGACCATATTTGTGATATTCAGGGGCCAAACGTCATCTTGGAGCATGTTGGAGATAAAAAACAAAATGGGCCCAAAACGTGATATTATGACGTTATACGCCGTTCTGAGCCATGTTTGAACTTTCTATCACTTTTGGTTCCGATAATTCTGTCGACCATATATGTGATATTCAGGGGCCAAATGTCATCTGGGAGCATGTTGGAGATAAAAAACAAAATGTGCCCAAAACGTGATATTATGGCGTTATACGCCGTTCTGAGCCATGTTTGAACTTTCTATCACTTTTGGTTCCGATAATGCTGTTGACCATATTTGTGATATTCAGGCGCCAAATGTCATCTTGGAGCATGTTGGAGATAAAAAACAAAATGTGCCCAAAACGTAATATTATGACGTTATACGCCGTTCTGAGCCATGTTTGAACTTTCTATCACTTTTGGTTCCGATAATTCTGTTGACCATATTTGTGATATTCAGGCGCCAAATGACATCTTGGATCATGTTGGAGATAGAAAACAAAATGGGCCCAAAACGTGATATTATGACGTTATACGCCGTTCTGAGCCATGTTTGAACTTTCTATCACTTTTGGTTCCGATAATTCTGTGGTCCATATTTGTGATATTCAGGGGCCAAACGTCATCTTGGAGCATGTTGGAGATAAAAAACAAAATGTGCCCAAAACGTAATATTATGACGTTATACGCCGTTCTGAGCCATGTTTGAACTTTCTATCACTTTTGGTTCCGATAATTCTGTTGACCATATTTGTGATATTCAGGGGCCAAACGTCATCTTGGAGCATGTTGGAGATAAAAAACAAAATGTGCCCAAAACGTTATATTATGACGTTATACGCCGTTCTGAGACATGTTTGAACTTTCTATCACTTTTGGTTCCAATAATTCTGTTGACCATATTTGTGATATTCAGACGCCAAATGACATCTTTGAGCATGTTGGAGATAAAAAACAAAATGTGCCCAAAACGTTATATTATGACGTTATACGCCGTTCTGAGACTTGTTTGAACATTCTATCACTTTTGCTTCCGATAATTCTGTTGACCATATTTGTGATATTCAGACGCCAAATGACATCTTTGAGCATGTTGGAGATAAAAAACAAAATGTGCCCAAAACGTTATATTATGACGTTATACGCCGTTCTGAGACATGTTTGAACTTTCTATCACTTTTGGTTCCGATAATTCTGTTGACCATATTTGTGATATTCAGACGCCAAATGACATCTTTGAGCATGTTGGAGATAAAAAACAAAATGTGTCCAAAACGTGATATTATGACGTTATACGCCGTTCTGAGACATGTTTGAACTTCCTATCACTTTTGGTTCCGATAATTCTGTTGACCATATTTGTGATATTCAGGCGCCAAATGACATGTTGGAGCATGTTGGAGATAAAAAACAAAATGTGCCCAAAACGTGATATTATGACGTTATACGCCGTTCTGAGACATGTTTGAACTTTCTATCACTTTTGGTTCCGATAATTCTGTTGACCATATTTGTGATATTCAGGCGCCAAATGACATGTTGGAGCATGTTGGAGATAAAAAACAAAATGTGCCCAAAACGTTATATTATGACGCTATACGCCGTTCTGAGACATGTTTGAACTTTCTATCACTTTTGGTTCCGATAATTCTGTTGACCATATTTGTGATATTCAGACGCCAAATGACATCTTTGAGCATGTTGGAGATAAAAAACAAAATGTGCCCAAAACGTTATATTATGACGTTATACGCCGTTCTGAGACATGTTTGAACATTCTATCACTTTTGCTTCCGATAATTCTGTTGACCATATTTGTGATATTCAGACGCCAAATGACATCTTTGAGCATGTTGGAGATAAAAAACAAAATGTGCCCAAAACGTGATATTATGACGTTATACGCCGTTCTGAGACATGTTTGAACTTTCTATCACTTTTGGTTCCGATAATTCAGTTGACCATATTTGTGATATTCAGACGCCAAATGACATCTTTGAGCATGTTGGAGATAAAAAACAAAATGTGCCCAAAACGTTATATTATGACGTTATACGCCGTTCTGAGACATGTTTGAACTTTCTATCACTTTTGGTTCCGATAATTCTGTTGACTATATTTTTGATATTCAGACGTCAAATGACATCTTTGAGCATGTTGGAGATAAAAAACAAAATTTATATTAATAAACAATATAAACAAACGTTATATTATGACGTTATACGCCGTTCTGAGACATGTTTGAACTTTCTATCACTTTTGGTTCCGATAATTCTGCTGACCATATTTGTGTTATTCAGGCGCCAAATGACATGATGAACCATGTTGGAGATAAAAAACAAAATATGCCCAAAACGTTATATTATGACGTTATACGCCGTTCTGAGCCATGTTTGAACTTTCTATCACTTTTGGTTCCGATAATTCTGCTGACCATATTTGTGTTATTCAGGCGCCAAATGACATGATGAACCATGTTGGAGATAAAAAACAAAATATGCCCAAAACGTTATATTATGACGTTATACGCCGTTCTGAGCCATGTTTGAACTTTCTATCACTTTTGGTTCCGGGAATTCTGTCGACCATATATGTGATATTCAGGGTCCAAATGAGATATTGGAGCATGTTGGAGATAAAAAACAAAATGTGCCCAAAACGTTATATTATGACGTTATACGCCGTTCTGAGACATGTTTGAACTTTCTATCACTTTTGGTTCCGATAATTCTGCTGACCATATTTGTGATATTTAGGAGCCAAATGACATGTTGGAGATAAAAAACAAAATGTGCCCAAAACGTGATATTATGACGTTATACGCCGTTCTGAGCCATGTTTGAACTTTCTAACACTTTTGGTTCCGATAATTCTGCTGACCATATTTGTGTTATTCAGGCGCCAAATGACATGTTGAACCATGTTGGAGATAAAAAACAAAATGTGCCCAAAACGTGATATTATGACGTTATACGCCGTTCTGAGCCATGTTTGAACTTTCTATCACTTTTGGTTCCGATAATTCCGCTGACCATATTTGTGATATTCAGGCGCCAAATAACATGTTGGAGCAAGTCGGAGATAAAAAACAAAATGTGCCCAAAACGTGATATTATGACGTTATACGCCGTTCTGAGCCATGTTTGAACTTTCTATCACTTTTGGTTCCGATATTTCTGCTGACCATATTTGTGATATTTAGGAGCCTAATGACATGTTGAACCATGTTGGAGATAAAAAACAAAATGTGCCCAAAACGTGATATTATGACGTTATACGCCGTTCTGAGCCATGTTTGAACTTTCCAACACTTTTGGTTCCGATAATTCTGCTGACCATATTTGTGTTATTCAGGCGCCAAATGACATGTTGAACCATGTTGGAGAAAAAAAACAAAATGTGCCCAAAACGTGATATTATGACGTTATACGCCGTTCTGAGCCATGTTTGAACTTTCTATCACTTTTGGTTCCGATAATTCTGCTGACCATATTTGTGATATTTAGGAGCCTAATGACATGTTGAACCATGTTGGAGATAAAAAACAAAATGTGCCCAAAACGTGATATTATGACGTTATACGCCGTTCTGAGCCATGTTTGAACTTTCTAACACTTATGGTTCCGATAATTCTGCTGACCATTTTTGTGTTATTCAGGCGCCAAATGACATGTTGAACCATGTTGGAGATAAAAAACAAAATGTGCCCAAAACGTGATATTATGACGTTATACGCCGTTCTGAGCCATGTTTGAACTTTCTATCACTTTTGGTTCCGATAATTCTGCTGACCATATTTGTGATATTCAGGCGCCAAATAACATGTTGGAGCAAGTCGGAGATAAAAAACAAAATGTGCTCAAAACGTGATATTATGACGTTATACGCCGTTCTGAGCCATGTTTGAACTTTCTATCACTTTTGGTTCCGATAATTCTGCTGACCATATTTGTGATATTTAGGAGCCAAATGACATGTTGAACCATGTTGGAGATAAAAAACAAAATGTGCCCAAAACGTGATATTATGACGTTATACGCCGTTCTGAGCCATGTTTGAACTTTCTATCACTTTTGGTTCCGATATTTCTGCTGACCATATTTGTGATATTTAGGAGCCTAATGACATGTTGAACCATGTTGGAGATAAAAAACAAAATGTGCCCAAAACGTGATATTATGACGTTATACGCCGTTCTGAGCCATGTTTGAACGTTCTATCACTTTTGGTTCCGATATTTCTGCTGACCATATTTGTGATATTTAGGAGCCTAATGACATGTTGAACCATGTTGGAGATAAAAAACAAATTGTGCCCAAAACGTGATATTATGACGTTATACGCCGTTCTGAGCCATGTTTGAACTTTCTAACACTTATGGTTCCGATAATTCTGCTGACCATATTTGTGTTATTCAGGCGCCAAATGACATGTTGAACTATGTTGGAGATAAAAAACAAAATGTGCCCAAAACGTGATATTATGACGTTATACGCCGTTCTGAGCCATGTTTGAACTTTCTATCACTTTTGGTTCCGATAATTCTGCTGACCATATTTGTGATATTCAGGCGCCAAATAACATGTTGGAGCAAGTCGGAGATAAAAAACAAAATGTGCCCAAAACGTGATATTATGACGTTATACGCCGTTCTGAGCCATGTTTGAACTTTCTATCACTTTTGGTTCCGATAATTCTGCTGACCATATTTGTGATATTTAGGAGCCAAATGACATGTTGAACCATGTTGGAGATAAAAAACAAAATGTGCCCAAAACGTGATATTATGACGTTATACGCCGTTCTGAGCCATGTTTGAACTTTCTATCACTTTTGGTTCCGATAATTCTGTTGACCATATTTGTGGTATTCAGGCGCCAAATGACATGTTGAACCATGTTGGAGAAAAAAAACAAAATGTGCCCAAAACGTGATATTATGACGTTATACGCCGTTCTGAGCCATGTTTGAACTTTCTATCACTTTTGGTTCCGATAATTCTGCTGACCATATTTGTGATATTCAGGCGCCAAATAACATGTTGGAGCAAGTCGGAGATAAAAAACAAAATGTGGCCAAAACGTGATATTATGACGTTATACGCCGTTCTGAGCCATGTTTGAACTTTCTATCACTTTTGGTTCCGATATTTCTGCTGACCATATTTGTGATATTTAGGAGCCTAATGACATGTTGAACCATGTTGGAGATAAAAAACAAAATGTGCCCAAAACGTGATATTATGACGTTATACGCCGTTCTGAGCCATGTTTGAACTTTCTAACACTTATGGTTCCGATAATTCTGCTGACCATTTTTGTGTTATTCAGGCGCCAAATGACATGTTGAACCATGTTGGAGATAAAAAACAAAATGTGCCCAAAACGTGATATTATGACGTTATACGCCGTTCTGAGCCATGTTTGAACTTTCTATCACTTTTGGTTCCGATAATTCTGCTGACCATTTTTGTGTTATTCAGGCGCCAAATGACATGTTGAACCATGTTGGAGATAAAAAACAAAATGTGCCCAAAACGTGATATTATGACGTTATACGCCGTTCTGAGCCATGTTTGAACTTTCTATCACTTTTGGTTCCGATAATTCTGCTGACCATATTTGTGATATTCAGGCGCCAAATAACATGTTGGAGCAAGTCGGAGATAAAAAACAAAATGTGCCCAAAACGTGATATTATGACGTTATACGCCGTTCTGAGCCATGTTTGAACTTTCTATCACTTTTGGTTCCGATAATTCTGCTGACCATATTTGTGATATTTAGGAGCCAAATGACATGTTGAACCATGTTGGAGATAAAAAACAAAATGTGCCCAAAGCGTGATATTATGACGTTATACGCCGTTCTGAGCCATGTTTGAACTTTCTATCACTTTTGGTTCCGATAATTCTGCTGACCATATTTGTGATATTTAGGAGCCAAATGACATGTTGAACCATGTTGGAGATAAAAAACAAAATGTGCCCAAAACGTGATATTATGACGTTATACGCCGTTCTGAGCCATGTTTGAACTTTCTATCACTTTTGGTTCCGATAATTCTGTTGACCATATTTGTGATATTCAGGCGCCAAATAACATGTTGGAGCAAGTCGGAGATAAAAAACAAAATGTGCCCAAAACGTGATATTATGACGTTATACGCCGTTCTGAGCCATGTTTGAACTTTCTATCACTTTTGGTTCCGATAATTCTGCTGACCATATTTGTGTTATTCAGGCGCCAAATGACATGTTGAACCATGTTGGAGATAAAAAACAAAATGTGCCCAAAACGTGATATTATGACGTTATACGCCGTTCTGAGCCATGTTTGAACTTTCTATCACTTTTGGTTCCGATATTTCTGCTGACCATATTTGTGATATTTAGGAGCCTAATGACATGTTGAACCATGTTGGAGATAAAAAACAAAATGTGCCCAAAACGTGATATTATGACGTTATACGCCGTTCTGAGCCATGTTTGAACTTTCTATCACTTTTGGTTCCGATAATTCTGCTGACCATATTTGTGTTATTCAGGCGCCAAATGACATGTTGAACCATGTTGGAGATAAAAAACAAAATGTGCCCAAAACGTGATATTATGACGTTATACGCCGTTCTGAGCCATGTTTGAACTTTCTATCACTTTTGGTTCCGATAATTCTGCTGACCATATTTGTGATATTCAGGCGCCAAATAACATGTTGGAGCAAGTCGGAGATAAAAAACAAAATGTGCCCAAAACGTGATATTATGACGTTATACGCCGTTCTGAGCCATGTTTGAACTTTCTATCGCTTTTGGTTCCGATAATTCTGCTGACCATTTTTGTGTTATTCAGGCGCCAAATGACATGTTGAACCATGTTGGAGATAAAAAACAAAATGTGCCCAAAACGTGATATTATGACGTTATACGCCGTTCTGAGCCATGTTTGAACTTTCTATCACTTTTGGTTCCGATAATTCTGCTGACCATATTTGTGATATTTAGGAGCCAAATGACATGTTGGAGATAAAAAACAAAATGTGCCCAAAACGTGATATTATGACGTTATACGCCGTTCTGAGCCATGTTTGAACTTTCTAACACTTTTGGTTCCGATAATTCTGCTGACCATATTTGTGTTATTCAGGCGCCAAATGACATGTTGAACCATGTTGGAGATAAAAAACAAAATGTGGCCAAAACGTGATATTATGACGTTATACGCCGTTCTGAGCCATGTTTGAACTTTCTATCACTTTTGGTTCCGATAATTCCGCTGACCATATTTGTGATATTCAGGCGCCAAATAACATGTTGGAGCAAGTCGGAGATAAAAAACAAAATGTGCCCAAAACGTGATATTATGACGTTATACGCCGTTCTGAGCCATGTTTGAACTTTCTATCACTTTTGGTTCCGATATTTCTGCTGACCATATTTGTGATATTTAGGAGCCTAATGACATGTTGAACCATGTTGGAGATAAAAAACAAAATGTGGCCAAAACGTGATATTATGACGTTATACGCCGTTCTGAGCCATGTTTGAACTTTCTAACACTTTTGGTTCCGATAATTCTGCTGACCATATTTGTGTTATTCAGGCGCCAAATGACATGTTGAACCATGTTGGAGATAAAAAACAAAATGTGCCCAAAACGTGATATTATGACGTTATACGCCGTTCTGAGCCATGTTTGAACTTTCTATCACTTTTGGTTCCGATATTTCTGCTGACCATATTTGTGATATTTAGGAGCCTAATGACATGTTGAACCATGTTGGAGATAAAAAACAAAATGTGCCCAAAACGTGATATTATGACGTTATACGCCGTTCTGAGCCATGTTTGAACTTTCTATCACTTTTGGTTCCGATATTTCTGCTGACCATATTTGTGATATTTAGGAGCCTAATGACATGTTGAACCATGTTGGAGATAAAAAACAAAATGTGCCCAAAACGTGATATTATGACGTTATACGCCGTTCTGAGCCATGTTTGAACTTTCTAACACTTTTGGTTCCGATAATTCTGCTGACCATATTTGTGTTATTCAGGCGCCAAATGACATGTTGAACCATGTTGGAGATAAAAAACAAAATGTGCCCAAAACGTAATATTATGACGTTATACGCCGTTCTGAGCCATGTTTGAACTTTCTATCACTTTTGGTTCCGATAATTCCGCTGACCATATTTGTGATATTCAGGCGCCAAATAACATGTTGGAGCAAGTCGGAGATAAAAAACAAAATGTGCCCAAAACGTGATATTATGACGTTATACGCCGTTCTGAGCCATGTTTGAACTTTCTATCACTTTTGGTTCCGATATTTCTGCTGACCATATTTGTGATATTTAGGAGCCTAATGACATGTTGAACCATGTTGGAGATAAAAAACAAAATGTGCCCAAAACGTGATATTATGACGTTATACGCCGTTCTGAGCCATGTTTGAACTTTCTAACACTTTTGGTTCCGATAATTCTGCTGACCATATTTGTGATATTTAGGAGCCAAATGACATGTTGAACCATGTTGGAGATAAAAAACAAAATGTGCCCAAAACGTGATATTATGACGTTATACGCCGTTCTGAGCCTTGTTTGAACTTTCTATCACTTTTGGTTCCGATAATTCTGCTGACCATATTTGTGATATTTAGGAGCCAAATGACATGTTGAACCATGTTGGAGATAAAAAACAAAATGTGCCCAAAACGTGATATTATGACGTTATACGCCGTTCTGAGCCATGTTTGAACTTTCTATCACTTTTGGTTCCGATATTTCTGCTGACCATATTTGTGATATTTAGGAGCCTAATGACATGTTGAACCATGTTGGAGATAAAAAACAAAATGTGCCCAAAACGTGATATTATGACGTTATACGCCGTTCTGAGCCATGTTTGAACTTTCTATCACTTTTGGTTCCGATAATTCTGCTGACCATATTTGTGTTATTCAGGCGCCAAATGACATGATGAACCATGTTGGAGATAAAAAACAAAATATGCCCAAAACGTTATATTATGACGTTATACGCCGTTCTGAGCCATGTTTGAACTTTCTATCACTTTTGGTTCCGATAATTCTGCTGACCATATTTGTGATATTTAGGAGCCAAATGACATGTTGAACCATGTTGGAGATAAAAAACAAAATGTGCCCAAAACGTGATATTATGACGTTATACGCCGTTCTGAGCCATGTTTGAACTTTCTATCACTTTTGGTTCCGATAATTCTGCTGACCATATTTGTGATATTTAGGAGCCAAATGACATGTTGAACCATGTTGGAGATAAAAAACAAAATGTGCCCAAAACGTGATATTATGACGTTATACGCCGTTCTGAGCCATGTTTGAACTTTCTAACACTTTTGGTTCCGATAATTCTGCTGACCATATTTGTGTTATTCAGGCGCCAAATGACATGTTGAACCATGTTGGAGATAAAAAACAAAATGTGCCCAAAACGTAATATTATGACGTTATACGCCGTTCTGAGCCATGTTTGAACTTTCTATCACTTTTGGTTCCGATAATTCCGCTGACCATATTTGTGATATTCAGGCGCCAAATAACATGTTGGAGCAAGTCGGAGATAAAAAACAAAATGTGCCCAAAACGTGATATTATGACGTTATACGCCGTTCTGAGCCATGTTTGAACTTTCTATCACTTTTGGTTCCGATATTTCTGCTGACCATATTTGTGATATTTAGGAGCCTAATGACATGTTGAACCATGTTGGAGATAAAAAACAAAATGTGCCCAAAACGTGATATTATGACGTTATACGCCGTTCTGAGCCATGTTTGAACTTTCTAACACTTTTGGTTCCGATAATTCTGCTGACCATATTTGTGTTATTCAGGCGCTAAATGACATGTTGAACCATGTTGGAGAAAAAAAACAAAATGTGCCCAAAACGTGATATTATGACGTTATACGCCGTTCTGAGCCATGTTTGAACTTTCTATCACTTTTGGTTCCGATAATTCTGCTGACCATATTTGTGATATTTAGGAGCCAAATGACATGTTGAACCATGTTGGAGATAAAAAACAAAATGTGCCCAAAACGTGATATTATGACGTTATACGCCGTTCTGAGCCTTGTTTGAACTTTCTATCACTTTTGGTTCCGATAATTCTGCTGACCATATTTGTGATATTTAGGAGCCAAATGACATGTTGAACCATGTTGGAGATAAAAAACAAAATGTGCCCAAAACGTGATATTATGACGTTATACGCCGTTCTGAGCCATGTTTGAACTTTCTATCACTTTTTGTTCCGATAATTCTGCTGACCATATTTGTGATATTCAGGCGCCAAATAACATGTTGGAGCAAGTCGGAGATAAAAAACAAAATGTGCCCAAAACGTGATATTATGACGTTATACGCCGTTCTGATCCATGTTTGAACTTTCTATCACTTTTGGTTCCGATAATTCTGCTGACCATATTTGTGTTATTCAGGCGCCAAATGACATGTTGAACCATGTTGGAGATAAAAAACAAAATGTGCCCAAAACATGATATTATGACGTTATACGCCGTTCTGGGCCATGTTTGAACTTTCTATCACTTTTGGTTACGATAATTCTGCTGACCATATTTGTGATATTCAGGCGCCAAATAACATGTTGGAGCAAGTCGGAGATAAAAAACAAAATGTGCCCAAAACGTGATATTATGACGTTATACGCCGTTCTGAGTCATGTTTGAACTTTCTATCACTTTTGGTTCCGATAATTCTGTTGACCCTATTTGTGATATTCAGGCGCCAAATAACATGTTGGAGCAAGTCGGAGATAAAAAACAAAATGTGCCCAAAACGTGATATTATGACGTTATACGCCGTTCTGAGCCATGTTTGAACTTTCTATCACTTTTGGTTCCGATAATTCTGCTGACCATATTTGTGTTATTCAGGCGCCAAATGACATGATGAACCATGTTGGAGATAAAAAACAAAATATGCCCAAAACGTTATATTATGACGTTAGACGCCGTTCTGAGCCATGTTTGAACTTTCTATCACTTTTGGTTCCGATAATTCTGCTGACCATATTTGTGATATTCAGGTACCAAATAACATGTTGGAGCAAGTCGGAGATAAAAAACAAAATGTGCCCAAAACGTGATATTATGACGTTATACGCCGTTCTGAGCCATGTTTGAACTTTCTATCACTTTTGGTTCCGATAATTCTGCTGACCATATTTGTGATATTTAGGAGCCAAATGACATGTTGAACCATGTTGGAGATAAAAAACAAAATGTGCCCAAAACGTGATATTATGACGTTATACGCCGTTCTGAGCCATGTTTGAACTTTCTATCACTTTTGGTTCCGATAATTCTGCTGACCATATTTGTGATATTCAGGCGCCAAATAACATGTTGGAGCAAGTCGGAGATAAAAAACAAAATGTGCCCGAAACGTGATATTATGACGTTATACGCCGTTCTGAGCCATGTTTGAACTTTCTATCACTTTTGGTTCCGATATTTCTGCTGACCATATTTGTGATATTTAGGAGCCTAATGACATGTTGAACCATGTTGGAGATAAAAAACAAAATGTGCCCAAAACGTGATATTATGACGTTATACGCCGTTCTGAGCCATGTTTGAACTTTCTAACACTTATGGTTCCGATAATTCTGCTGACCATATTTGTGTTATTCAGGCGCCAAATGGCATGTTGAACCATGTTGGAGATAAAAAACAAAATGTGCCCAAAACGTGATATTATGACGTTATACGCCGTTCTGAGCCATGTTTGAACTTTCTATCACTTTTGGTTCCGATAATTCTGCTGACCATATTTGTGATATTCAGGCGCCAAATAACATGTTGGAGCAAGTCGGAGATAAAAAACAAAATGTGCCCAAAACGTGATATTATGACGTTATACGCCGTTCTGAGCCATGTTTGAACTTTCTATCACTTTTGGTTCCGATAATTCTGCTGACCATATTTGTGATATTTAGGAGCCAAATGACATGTTGAACCATGTTGGAGATAAAAAACAAAATGTGCCCAAAACGTGATATTATGACGTTATACGCCGTTCTGAGCCTTGTTTGAACTTTCTATCACTTTTGGTTCCGATAATTCTGCTGACCATATTTGTGATATTTAGGAGCCAAATGACATGTTGAACCATGTTGGAGATAAAAAACAAAATGTGCCCAAAACGTGATATTATGACGTTATACGCCGTTCTGAGCCATGTTTGAACTTTCTATCACTTTTGGTTCCGATAATTCTGCTGACCATATTTGTGATATTCAGGCGCCAAATAACATGTTGGAGCAAGTCGGAGATAAAAAACAAAATGTGCCCAAAACGTGATATTATGACGTTATACGCCGTTCTGAGCCATGTTTGAACTTTCTATCACTTTTGGTTCCGATATTTCTGCTGACCATATTTGTGATATTTAGGAGCCTAATGACATGTTGAACCATGTTGGAGATAAAAAACAAATTGTGCCCAAAACGTGATATTATGACGTTATACGCCGTTCTGAGCCATGTTTGAACTTTCTAACACTTATGGTTCCGATAATTCTGCTGACCATATTTGTGTTATTCAGGCGCCAAATGACATGTTGAACTATGTTGGAGATAAAAAACAAAATGTGCCCAAAACGTGATATTATGACGTTATACGCCGTTCTGAGCCATGTTTGAACTTTCTATCACTTTTGGTTCCGATAATTCTGCTGACCATATTTGTGATATTCAGGCGCCAAATAACATGTTGGAGCAAGTCGGAGATAAAAAACAAAATGTGCCCAAAACGTGATATTATGACGTTATACGCCGTTCTGAGCCATGTTTGAACTTTCTATCACTTTTGGTTCCGATAATTCCGCTGACCATATTTGTGATATTCAGGCGCCAAATAACATGTTGGAGCAAGTCGGAGATAAAAAACAAAATGTGCCCAAAACGTGATATTATGACGTTATACGCCGTTCTGAGCCATGTTTGAACTTTCTATCACTTTTGGTTCCGATATTTCTGCTGACCATATTTGTGATATTTAGGAGCCTAATGACATGTTGAACCATGTTGGAGATAAAAAACAAAATGTGCCCAAAACGTGATATTATGACGTTATACGCCGTTCTGAGCCATGTTTGAACTTTCTAACACTTTTGGTTCCGATAATTCTGCTGACCATATTTGTGTTATTCAGGCGCTAAATGACATGTTGAACCATGTTGGAGAAAAAAAACAAAATGTGCCCAAAACGTGATATTATGACGTTATACGCCGTTCTGAGCCATGTTTGAACTTTCTATCACTTTTGGTTCCGATAATTCTGCTGACCATATTTGTGATATTTAGGAGCCAAATGACATGTTGAACCATGTTGGAGATAAAAAACAAAATGTGCCCAAAACGTGATATTATGACGTTATACGCCGTTCTGAGCCTTGTTTGAACTTTCTATCACTTTTGGTTCCGATAATTCTGCTGACCATATTTGTGATATTTAGGAGCCAAATGACATGTTGAACCATGTTGGAGATAAAAAACAAAATGTGCCCAAAACGTGATATTATGACGTTATACGCCGTTCTGAGCCATGTTTGAACTTTCTAACACTTATGGTTCCGATAATTCTGCTGACCATATTTGTGTTATTCAGGCGCCAAATGACATGTTGAACTATGTTGGAGATAAAAAACAAAATGTGCCCAAAACGTGATATTATGACGTTATACGCCGTTCTGAGCCATGTTTGAACTTTCTATCACTTTTGGTTCCGATAATTCTGCTGACCATATTTGTGATATTCAGGCGCCAAATAACATGTTGGAGCAAGTCGGAGATAAAAAACAAAATGTGCCCAAAACGTGATATTATGACGTTATACGCCGTTCTGAGCCATGTTTGAACTTTCTATCACTTTTGGTTCCGATAATTCTGTTGACCATATTTGTGATATTCAGGCGCCAAATAACATGTTGGAGCAAGTCGGAGATAAAAAACAAAATGTGCCCAAAACGTGATATTATGACGTTATACGCCGTTCTGAGCCATGTTTGAACTTTCTATCACTTTTGGTTCCGATATTTCTGCTGACCATATTTGTGATATTTAGGAGCCTAATGACATGTTGAACCATGTTGGAGATAAAAAACAAAATGTGCCCAAAACGTGATATTATGACGTTATACGCCGTTCTGAGCCATGTTTGAACTTTCTAACACTTTTGGTTCCGATAATTCTGCTGACCATATTTGTGTTATTCAGGCGCTAAATGACATGTTGAACCATGTTGGAGAAAAAAAACAAAATGTGCCCAAAACGTGATATTATGACGTTATACGCCGTTCTGAGCCATGTTTGAACTTTCTATCACTTTTGGTTCCGATAATTCTGCTGACCATATTTGTGATATTTAGGAGCCAAATGACATGTTGAACCATGTTGGAGATAAAAAACAAAATGTGCCCAAAACGTGATATTATGACGTTATACGCCGTTCTGAGCCTTGTTTGAACTTTCTATCACTTTTGGTTCCGATAATTCTGCTGACCATATTTGTGATATTTAGGAGCCAAATGACATGTTGAACCATGTTGGAGATAAAAAACAAAATGTGCCCAAAACGTGATATTATGACGTTATACGCCGTTCTGAGCCATGTTTGAACTTTCTAACACTTATGGTTCCGATAATTCTGCTGACCATATTTGTGTTATTCAGGCGCCAAATGACATGTTGAACTATGTTGGAGATAAAAAACAAAATGTGCCCAAAACGTGATATTATGACGTTATACGCCGTTCTGAGCCATGTTTGAACTTTCTATCACTTTTGGTTCCGATAATTCTGCTGACCATATTTGTGATATTCAGGCGCCAAATAACATGTTGGAGCAAGTCGGAGATAAAAAACAAAATGTGCCCAAAACGTGATATTATGACGTTATACGCCGTTCTGAGCCATGTTTGAACTTTCTATCACTTTTGGTTCCGATAATTCTGTTGACCATATTTGTGATATTCAGGCGCCAAATAACATGTTGGAGCAAGTCGGAGATAAAAAACAAAATGTGCCCAAAACGTGATATTATGACGTTATACGCCGTTCTGAGCCATGTTTGAACTTTCTATCACTTTTGGTTCCGATAATTCTGCTGACCATATTTGTGTTATTCAGGCGCCAAATGACATGTTGAACCATGTTGGAGATAAAAAACAAAATGTGCCCAAAACGTGATATTATGACGTTATACGCCGTTCTGAGCCATGTTTGAACTTTCTATCACTTTTGGTTCCGATAATTCTGCTGACCATATTTGTGATATTTAGGAGCCAAATGACATGTTGAACCATGTTGGAGATAAAAAACAAAATGTGCCCAAAACGTGATATTATGACGTTATACGCCGTTCTGAGCCATGTTTGAACTTTCTATCACTTTTGGTTCCGATATTTCTGCTGACCATATTTGTGATATTTAGGAGCCTAATGACATGTTGAACCATGTTGGAGATAAAAAACAAAATGTGCCCAAAACGTGATATTATGACGTTATACGCCGTTCTGAGCCATGTTTGAACTTTCTATCACTTTTGGTTCCGATAATTCTGCTGACCATATTTGTGTTATTCAGGCGCCAAATGACATGTTGAACCATGTTGGAGATAAAAAACAAAATGTGCCCAAAACGTGATATTATGACGTTATACGCCGTTCTGAGCCATGTTTGAACTTTCTATCACTTTTGGTTCCGATAATTCTGCTGACCATATTTGTGTTATTCTGGCGCCAAATGACATGATGAACCATGTTGGAGATAAAAAACAAAATATGCCCAAAACGTTATATTATGACGTTATACGCCGTTCTGAGCCATGTTTGAACTTTCTATCACTTTTGGTTCCGATAATTCTGCTGACCATATTTGTGATATTTAGGAGCCAAATGACATGTTGAACCATGTTGGAGATAAAAAACAAAATGTGCCCAAAACGTGATATTATGACGTTATACGCCGTTCTGAGCCATGTTTGAACTTTCCATCACTTTTGGTTCCGATAATTCTGCTGACCATATTTGTGATATTTAGGAGCCAAATGACATGTTGAACCATGTTGGAGATAAAAAACAAAATGTGCCCAAAACGTGATATTATGACGTTATACGCCGTTCTGAGCCATGTTTGAACTTTCTATCACTTTTGGTTCCTATAATTCTGTTGACCATATTTGTGATATTCAGAGGCCAAATGTCATCTTGGAGCATGTTGGAGATACAAAACAAAATGTGCCCAAAACGTGATATTATCACGTTATACGCCGTTCTGGGCCATGTTTGAACTTTCTATCACTTTTGGTTCCGATAATTCTGTGGACCATATTTGTGATATTCAGGGGCCAAACGTCATCTTGGAGCATGTTGGAGATAACAAAACAAAATGTGCCCAAAACGTGATATTATGACGTTATACGCCGTTCTGAGCCATGTTTGAACTTTCTATCACTTTTGGTTCCGATAATTCTGTTGACCATATTTGTGATATTCAGGCGCCAATTGTCATCTTGGAGCATGTTGGAGATAAAAAACAATATGTGCCCAAAACGTGATATCATGACGTTATACGCCGTTCTGAGCCATGTTTGCACTTTCTATCACTTTTGGTTCCGATAATTCTGTCGACCATATATGTGATGTTCAGGCGCTAAATGTAACATTGGAGCATGTTAGAGATAAAAAACAAAATGTGCCCAAAACGTGATATTATGACGTTATACGCCGTTCTGAGCCATGTTTGAACTTTTTATCACTTTTGGTTCCGATAATTCTGTCGACCATATATGTGATGTTCAGGCGCCAAATGTCATCTTGGAGCATGTTGGAGATAAAAAACAAAATGTGCCCAAAACGTGATATTATGACGTTATACGCCGTTCTGAGCCATGTTTGAACTTTCTATCACTTTTGCTTCCGATAATTCTGTTGACCATATTTGTGATATTCAGGGGCCAAACGTCATCTTGGAGCATGTTGGAGATAAAAAACAAAATGTGCTCAAAACGTGATATTATGACGTTATACGCCGTTCTGAGCCATGTTTGAACTTTCTATCACTTTTGGTTCCGATAATTCTGTTGACCATATTTGTGATATTCAGGCGCCAAATGACTTCATGAAGCATGTTGGAGATAAAAAACAAAATGTGCCCAAAACGTGATGTTATGACGTTATACGCCGTTCTGAGCCATGTTTGAACTTTCTATCACTTTTGGTTCCGATAATTCTGTCGACCATATATGTGATGTTCAGGCGCCAAATGTCATCTTGGAGCATGTTGGAGATAAAAAACAAAATGTGCCCAAAACGTGATATTATGACGTTATACGCCGTTCTGGGCCATGTTTGAACTTTCTATCACTTTTGGTTCCGATAATTCTGTTGACCATATTTGTGATATTCAGGGGCCAAATGTCATCTTGGAGTATGTTGGAGATAAAAAACAAAATGTGCCCAAAACGTGATATTATGACGTTTTACGCCGCTCTGAGCCATGTTTGAACTTTCTATCACTTTTGGTTCCGATAATTCTGTTGACCATATTTGTGATATTCAGGGGCCAAACGTCATCTTGGAGCATGTTGGAGATAAAAAACAAAATGTGCTCAAAACGTAATATTATGACGTTATACGCCGTTCTGAGCCATGTTTGAACTTTCTATCACTTTTGGTTCCGATAATTCTGTTGACCATATTTGTGATATTCAGGCGCCAAATGACTTCTTGGAGCATGTCGGAGATAAAAAACAAAATGTGCCCAAAACGTGATATTATGACGTTATACGCCGTTCTGAGCCATGTTTGAACTTTCTATCACTTTTGGTTCCGATAATTCTGTTGACCATATTTGTGATATTCAGGGGCCAAACGTCATCTTGGAGCATGTTGGAGATAAAAAACAAAATGTGCCCAAAACGTGATATTATGACGTTATACACCGTTCTGGGCCATGTTTGAACTTTCTATCACTTTTGGTTCCGATAATTCTGTGGACCATATTTGTGATATTCAGGGGCCAAACGTCATGTTGGAGCATGTTGGAGATAAAAAACAAAATGTGCCCAAAACGTGATATTATGACGTTATACGGCGTTCTGAGCCATGTTTGAACTTTCTATCACTTTTGGTTCCGATAATTCTGTTGACCATATTTGTGATATTCAGGGGCCAAAGGTCATCTTGGAGTATGTTGGAGATAAAAAACAAAATGTGCCCAAAACGTGATATTATGACGTTTTACGCCGCTCTGAGCCATGTTTGAACTTTCTATCACTTTTGGTTCCGATAATTCTGTTGACCATATTTGTGATATTCAGGGGACAAACGTCATCTTGGAGCATGTTGGAGATAAAAAACAAAATGTGCTCAAAACGTAATATTATGCCGTTATACGCCGTTCTGAGCCATGTTTGAACTTTCTATCACTTTTGGTTCCGATAATTCTGTTGACCATATTTGTGATATTCAGGCGCCAAATGACTTCTTGGAGCATGTTGGAGATAAAAAACAAAATGTGCCCAAAACGTGATATTATGGCGTTATACGGCGTTCTGAGCCATGTTTGAACTTTCTATCACTTTTGGTTCCGATAATTCTGTCGACCATATATGTGATGTTCAGGGGCCAAATGTCATCTTGGAGCATGTTGGAGATAAAAAACAAAATGTGCCCAAAACGTGATATTATGACGCTATACGCCGTTCTGAGCCATGTTTGAACTTTCTATCACTTTTGGTTCCGATAATTCTGTTGACCATATTTGTGATATCCAGGCGCCAAATGTCGTCTTGGAGCATGTTAGAGATAAAAACCAAATGTGCCCAAAACGTGATATTATGGCGTTATACGGCGTTCTGAGCAATGTTTGAACTTTCTATCACTTTTGGTTCCGATAATTCTGTCGACCATATATGTGATGTTCAGGGGCCAAATGTCATCTTGGAGCATGTTGGAGATAAAAAACAAAATGTGCCCAAAACGTGATATTATGACGCTATACGCCGTTCTGAGCCATGTTTGAACTTTCTATCACTTTTGGTTCCGATAATTCTGTTGACCATATTTGTGATATTCAGGCGCCAAATGACTTCATGAAGCATGTTGGAGATAAAAAACAAAATGTGCCCAAAACGTGATATTATGGCGTTATACGGCGTTCTGAGCCATGTTTGAACTTTCTATCACTTTTGGTTCCGATAATTCTGTCGACCATATATGTGATGTTCAGGGGCCAAATGTCATCTTGGAGCATGTTGGAGATAAAAAACAAAATGTGCCCAAAACGTGATATTATGACGCTATACGCCGTTCTGAGCCATGTTTGAACTTTCTATCACTTTTGGTTCCGATAATTCTGTTGACCATATTTGTGATATCCAGGCGCCAAATGTCGTCTTGGAGCATGTTAGAGATAAAAACCAAATGTGCCCAAAACGTGATATTATGGCGTTATACGGCGTTCTGAGCAATGTTTGAACTTTCTATCACTTTTGGTTCCGATAATTCTGTTGACCATATATGTGATATTTAGGCGTCAAATGTCATCTTGGAGCATGTTGGAGATAAAAAACAAAATGTGCCCAAAATGTGATATTATGTCGTTATACGCCGTTCTGAGCCATGTTTGAACTTTCTATCACTTTTGGTTCCGATAATTCTGTTGACCATATTTGTGATATTCAGGCGCCAAATGACATCTTGGAGCATGTTGGAGAAAAAAAACAAAATGTGCCCAAAACGTGATATTGTGACGTTATACGCCGTTCTGAGCCATGTTTGAACTTTCTATCACTTTTGGTTCCGATAATTCTGTCGACCATATATGTGATATTCAGGGGCCCAATGTCATCTTGGAGCATGTTGGAGATAAAAAATAAAATGTGCCCAAAACGTGATATTGTGACGTTATACGCCGTTCTGAGCCATGTTTGAACTTTCTATCACTTTTGGTTCCGATAATTCTGTCGACCATATATGTGATGTTCATGCGCCAAATGTAACATTGGAGCATATTAGAGATAAAAAACAAAATGTGCCCAAAACGTGATATTATGGCGTTATACGCCGTTCTGAGCCATGTTTGAACTTTCTATCACTTTTGGTTCCGATAATTCTGTCGACCATATATGTGATATTCAGGGGCCAAATGTCATCTTGGAGCATGTGGAGATAAAAAACAAAATGTGCCCAAAACGTGATATTATGACGTTATACGCCGTTCTGACCCATGTTTGAACTTTCTATCACTTTTGGTTCCGATAATTCTGTGGACCATATTTGTGATATTCAGGGGCCAAACGTCATCTTGGAGCATGTTGGAGATAAAAAACAAAATGTTCCCAAAACGTAATATTATGACGTTATACGCTGTTCTGAGCCATGTTTGAACTTTCTATCACTTTTGGTTCCGATAATTCTGTTGACCATATTTGTGATATTCAGGGGCCAAACGTCATCTTGGAGCATGTTGGAGATAAAAAACAAAATGTGCCCAAAACGTGATATTATGACGTTATACGCCGTTCTGAGCCATGTTTGAACTTTCTATCACTTTTGGTTCCGATAATTCTGTTGACCATTTTTGTGATATTCAGGCGCCAAATGACATCTTGGATCATGTTGGAGATAAAAAACAAAATGTGCCCAAAACGTGATATTATGACGTTATACGCCGTTCTGAGCCATGTTTGAACTTTCTATCACTTTTGGTTCCGATAATTCTGTCGACCATATATGTGATATTCAGGGGCCAAATGTCATCTGGGAGCATGTTGGAGATAAAAAACAAAATGTGCCCAAAACGTGATATTATGGCGTTATACGCCGTTCTGAGCCATGTTTGAACTTTCTATCACTTTTGGTTCCGATAATGCTGTTGACCATATTTGTGATATTCAGGCGCCAAATGTCATCTTGGAGCATGTTGGAGATAAAAAACAAAATGTGCCCAAAACGTAATATTATGACGTTATACGCCGTTCTGAGCCATGTTTGAACTTTCTATCACTTTTGGTTCCAATAATTCTGTTGACCATATTTGTGATATTCAGGGGCCAAACGTCATCTTGGAGCATGTTGGAGATAAAAAACAAAATGTGCCCAAAACGTGATATTATGGCGTTATACGCCGTTCTGAGCCATGTTTGAACTTTCTATCACTTTTGGTTCCGATAATGCTGTTGACCATATTTGTGATATTCAGGCGCCAAATGTCATCTTGGAGCATGTTGGAGATAAAAAACAAAATGTGCCCAAAACGTAATATTATGACGTTATACGCCGTTCTGAGCCATGTTTGAACTTTCTATCACTTTTGGTTCCAATAATTCTGTTGACCATATTTGTGATATTCAGGGGCCAAACGTCATCTTGGAGCATGTTGGAGATAAAAAACAAAATGTGCCCAAAACGTGATATTATGACGTTATACGCCGTTCTGAGCCATGTTTGAACTTTCTATCACTTTTGGTTCCGATAATTCTGTTGACCATATTTGCGATATTCAGGCGCCCAATGTCATCTTGGAGCATGTTGGAGATAAAAAATAATATGTGCCCAAAACGTGATATTGTGACGTTATACGCCGTTCTGAGCCATGTTTGAACTTTCTATCACTTTTGGTTCCGATAATTCTGTCGACCATATATGTGATGTTCATGCGCCAAATGTAACATTGGAGCATATTAGAGATAAAAAACAAAATGTGCCCAAAACGTGATATTATGGCGTTATACGCCGTTCTGAGCCATGTTTGAAATTTCTATCACTTTTGGTTCCGATAATTCTGTCGACCATATATGTGATATTCAGGGGCCAAATGTCATCTTGGAGCATGTGGAGATAAAAAACAAAATGTGCCCAAAACGTGATATTATGACGTTATACGCCGTTCTGACCCATGTTTGAACTTTCTATCACTTTTGGTTCCGATAATTCTGTGGACCATATTTGTGATATTCAGGGGCCAAACGTCATCTTGGAGCATGTTGGAGATAAAAAACAAAATGTGCCCAAAACGTAATATTATGACGTTATACGCTGTTCTGAGCCATGTTTGAACTTTCTATCACTTTTGGTTCCGATAATTCTGTTGACCATATTTGTGATATTCAGGGGCCAAACGTCATCTTGGAGCATGTTGGAGATAAAAAACAAAATGTGCCCAAAACGTGATATTATGACGTTATACGCCGTTCTGAGCCATGTTTGAACTTTCTATCACTTTTGGTTCCGATAATTCTGTTGACCATATTTGTGATATCCAGGCGCCATATGTCATCTTGGAGCATGTTGGAGATAAAAAACAAAATGTGCCCAAAACGTAATATTATGACGTTATACGCCGTTCTGAGCCATGTTTGAACTTTCTATCACTTTTGGTTCCGATAATTCTGTTGACCATATTTGTGATATTCAGGCGCCAAATGACAACTTGGAGCATGTTGGAGAAAAAAAACAAAATGTGCCCAAAACGTGATATTATGACGTTATACGCCGTTCTGAGCCATGTTTGAACTTTCTATCACTTTTGGTTCCGATAATTCTGTTGACCATATTTGTGATATTCAGGCGCCAAATGACATCTTGGAGCATGTTGGAGAAAAAAAATAAAATGTGCCCAAAACGTGATATTATGACGTTATACGCCGTTCTGAGCCATGTTTGAACTTTCTATCACTTTTGGTTCCGATAATTCTGTTGACCATATTTGTGATATTCAGGCGCCAAATGACATCTTGGATCATGTTGGAGATAAAAAACAAAATGTGCCCAAAACGTGATATTATGACGTTATACGCCGTTCTGAGCCATGTTTGAACTTTCTATCACTTTTGGTTCCGATAATTCTGTCGACCATATATGTGATATTCAGGGGCCAAATGTCATCTGGGAGCATGTTGGAGATAAAAAACAAAATGTGCCCAAAACGTGATATTATGGCGTTATACGCCGTTCTGAGCCATGTTTGAACTTTCTATCACTTTTGGTTCCGATAATGCTGTTGACCATATTTGTGATATTCAGGCGCCAAATGTCATCTTGGAGCATGTTGGAGATAAAAAACAAAATGTGCCCAAAACGTAATATTATGACGTTATACGCCGTTCTGAGCCATGTTTGAACTTTCTATCACTTTTGGTTCCAATAATTCTGTTGACCATATTTGTGATATTCAGGGGCCAAACGTCATCTTGGAGCATGTTGGAGATAAAAAACAAAATGTGCCCAAAACGTGATATTATGACGTTATACGCCGTTCTGAACCATGTTTGAACTTTCTATCACTTTTGGTTCCGATAATTCTGTCGACCATATATGTGATGTTCAGGCGCCAAATGACATGTTGGAGCATGTTGGAGATAAAAAACAAAATGTGCCCAAAACGTGATATTATGACGTTATACGCCGTTCTGAGCCATGTTTGAACTTTCTATCACTTTTGGTTCCGATAATTCTGTTGACCATATTTGTGATATCCAGGCGCCAAATGTCATCTTGGAGCATGTTGGAGATAAAAAACAAAATGTGCCCAAAACGTAATATTATGACGTTATACGCCGTTCTGAGCCATGTTTGAACTTTCTATCACTTTTGGTTCCGATAATTCTGTTGACCATATTTGTGATATTCAGGCGCCAAATGACAACTTGGAGCATGTTGGAGAAAAAAAACAAAATGTGCACAAAACGTGATATTATGACGTTATACGCCGTTCTGAGCCATGTTTGAACTTTCTATCACTTTTGGTTCCGATAATTCTGTTGACCATATTTGTGATATTCAGGCGCCAAATGACATCTTGGAGCATGTTGGAGAAAAAAAATAAAATGTGCCCAAAACGTGATATTATGACGTTATACGCCGTTCTGAGCCATGTTTGAACTTTCTATCACTTTTGGTTCCGATAATTCTGTCGACCATATATGTGATGTTCAGGCGCCAAATGACATGTTGGAGCATGTTGGAGATAAAAAACAAGATGTGCCCAAAACGTGATATTATGACGTTATACGCCGTTCTGAGCCATGTTTGAACTTTCTATCACTTTTGGTTCCGATAATTCTGTTGACCATATTTGTGATATCCAGGCGCCAAATGTCATCTTGGAGCATGTTGGAGATAAAAAACAAAATGTGCCCAAAACGTAATATTATGACGTTATACGCCGTTCTGAGCCATGTTTGAACTTTCTATCACTTTTGGTTCCGATAATGCTGTTGACCATATTTGTGATATTCAGGCGCCAAATGACATGTTGGAGCATGTTGGAGATAAAAACAAAATGTGCCCAAAACGTGATATTATGACGTTATACGCCGTTCTGAGCCATGTTTGAACTTTCTATCACTTTTGGTTCCGATAATTCTGTTGACCATATTTGTGATATTCAGGCGCCAAATGACATCTTGGAGCATGTTGGAGAAAAAAAATAAAATGTGCCCAAAACGTGATATTATGACGTTATACGCCGTTCTGAGCCATGTTTGAACTTTCTATCACTTTTGGTTCCGATAATTCTGTCGACCATATATGTGATGTTCAGGCGCCAAATGACATGTTGGAGCATGTTGGAGATAAAAAACAAAATGTGCCCAAAACGTGATATTATGACGTTATACGCCGTTCTGAGCCATGTTTGAACTTTCTATCACTTTTGGTTCCGATAATTCTGTTGACCATATTTGTGATATCCAGGCGCCAAATGTCATCTTGGAGCATGTTGGAGATAAAAAACAAAATGTGCCCAAAACGTAATATTATGACGTTATACGCCGTTCTGAGCCATGTTTGAACTTTCTATCACTTTTGGTTCCGATAATTCTGTTGACCATATTTGTGATATTCAGGCGCCAAATGACAACTTGGAGCATGTTGGAGAAAAAAAACAAAATGTGCCCAAAACGTGATATTATGACGTTATACGCCGTTCTGAGCCATGTTTGAACTTTCTATCACTTTTGGTTCCGATAATTCTGTTGACCATATTTGTGATATTCAGGCGCCAAATGACATCTTGGAGCATGTTGGAGAAAAAAAATAAAATGTGCCCAAAACGTGATATTATGACGTTATACGCCGTTCTGAGCCATGTTTGAACTTTCTATCACTTTTGGTTCCGATAATTCTGTTGACCATATATGTGATGTTCAGGCGCCAAATGTAACATTGGAGCATGTTAGAGATAAAAAACAAAATGTGCCCAAAACGTGATATTATGGCGTTATACGGCGTTCTGAGCCATGTTTGAACTTTCTATCACTTTTGGTTCCGATAATTCTGTCGACCATATATGTGATGTTCCGGCGCCAAATGTCATCTTGGAGCATGTTGGAGATAAAAAACAAAATGTGCCCAAAACGTGATATTATGGCGTTATACGCCGTTCTGGGCCATGTTTGAACTTTCTATCACTTTTGGTTCCGATAATTCTGTTGACCATATTTGTGATGTTCAGGCGCCAAATGTAACATTGGAGCATGTTAGAGATAAAAAACAAAATGTGCCCAAAACGTGATATTATGGCGTTATACGGCGTTCTGAGCCATGTTTGAACTCTCTATCACTTTTGGTTCCGATAATTCTGTCGACCATATATGTGATGTTCAGGCGCCAAATGTCATCTTGGAGCATGTTGGAGATAAAAAACAAAATGTGCCCAAAACGTGATATTATGGCGTGATACGCCGTTCTGGGCCATGTTTGAACTTTCTATCACTTTTGGTTCCGATAATTCTGTTGACCATATTTGTGATATTCAGGCGCCAAATGACATGTTGGAGCATGTTGGAGATAAAAAACAAAATGTGCCCAAAACGTGATATTATGACGTTATACGCCGTTCTGAGCCATGTTTGAACTTTCTATCACTTTTGGTTCCCATAATTCTGTTGTCCATATTTGTGATATTCAGGCCCCAAAGGACATGTTGGAGCATGTTGGAGATAAAAAACAAAATGTGCCCAAAACGTGACATTATGACGTTATACGCCGTTCTGAGCCATGTTTGAACTTTCTATCACTTTTGGTTCCGATAATTCTGTCGACCATATATGTGATGTTCAGGTGCCAAATGTAACATTGGAGCATGTTAGAGATAAAAAACAAAATGTGCCGAAAACGTGATATGGCGTTATACGCCGTTCTGAGCCATGTTTGAACTTTCTATCACTTTTGGTTCCGATAATTCTGTTGACCATATTTGTGATATTCAGGGGCCAAATGTCATCTTGGAGCATGTTGGAGATAAAAAATAAAATGTGCTCAAAACGTAATATTATGACGTTATACGCCGTTCTGAGCCATGTTTGAACTTTCTATCACTTTTGGTTCCGATAATTCTGTCGACCATATATCTGATGTTCAGGCGCCAAATGTAACATTGGAGCATGTCAGAGATAAAAAACAAAATGTGCCCAAAACGTTATATTATGGCGTTATACGGCGTTCTGAGCCATGTTTGAACTTTCTATCACTTTTGGTTCCGATAATTCTGTCGACCATATATGTGATGTTCAGGCGCCAAATGTCATCTTGGAGCATGTTGGAGATAAAAAACAAAATGTGCCCAAAACGTGATATTATGGCGTTATACGCCGTTCTGGGCCATGTTTGAACTTTCTATCACTTTTGGTTCCGATAATTCTGTTGACCATATTTGTGATGTTCAGGCGCCAAATGTAACATTGGAGCATGTTAGAGATAAAAAACAAAATGTGCCCAAAACGTGATATTATGGCGTTATACGGCGTTCTGAGCCATGTTTGAACTTTCTATCACTTTTGGTTCCGATAATTCTGTCGACCATATATGTGATGTTCAGGCGCCAAATGTCATCTTGGAGCATGTTGGAGATAAAAAACAAAATGTGCCCAAAACGTGATATTATGGCGTTATACGCCGTTCTGGGCCATGTTTGAACTTTCTATCACTTTTGGTTCCGATAATTCTGTTGACCATATTTGTGATATTCAGGGGCCAAATGTCATCTTGGAGCATGTTGGAGATAAAAAATAAAATGTGCTCAAAACGTAATATTATGACGTTATACGCCGTTCTGAGCCATGTTTGAACTTTCTATCACTTTTGGTTCCGATAATTCTGTCGACCATATATCTGATGTTCAGGCGCCAAATGTAACATTGGAGCATGTTAGAGATAAAAAACAAAATGTGCCCAAAACGTTATATTATGGCGTTATACGGCGTTCTGAGCCATGTTTGAACTTTCTATCACTTTTGGTTCCGATAATTCTGTCGACCATATATGTGATGTTCAGGCGCCAAATGTCATCTTGGAGCATGTTGGAGATAAAAAACAAAATGTGCCCAAAACGTGATATTATGGCGTTATACGCCGTTCTGGGCCATGTTTGAACTTTCTATCACTTTTGGTTCCGATAATTCTGTTGACCATATTTGTGATGTTCAGGCGCCAAATGTAACATTGGAGCATGTTAGAGATAAAAAACAAAATGTGCCCAAAACGTGATATTATGGCGTTATACGGCGTTCTGAGCCATGTTTGAACTTTCTATCACTTTTGGTTCCGATAATTCTGTCGACCATATATGTGATGTTCAGGCGCCAAATGTCATCTTGGAGCATGTTGGAGATAAAAAACAAAATGTGCCCAAAACGTGATATTATGGCGTTATACGCCGTTCTGGGCCATGTTTGAACTTTCTATCACTTTTGGTTCCGATAATTCTGTTGACCATATTTGTGATATTCAGGCGCCAAATGACATGTTGGAGCATGTTGGAGATAAAAAACAAAATGTGCCCAAAACGTGATATTATGACGTTATACGCCGTTCTGAGCCATGTTTGAACTTTCTATCACTTTTGGTTCCCATAATTCTGTTGTCCATATTTGTGATATTCAGGCCCCAAATGACATGTTGGAGCATGTTGGAGATAAAAAACAAAATGTGCCCAAAACGTGATATTATGACGTTATACGCCGTTCTGAGCCATGTTTGAACTTTCTATCACTTTTGGTTCCCATAATTCTGTTGTCCATATTTGTGATATTCAGGCCCCAAATGACATGTTGGAGCATGTTGGAGATAAAAAACAAAATGTGCCGAAAACGTGATATTATGGCGTTATACGCCGTTCTGAGCCATGTTTGAACTTTCTATCACTTTTGGTTCCGATAATTCTGTTGACCATATATGTGATGTTCAGGCGCCAAATGACATGTTGGAGCATGTTGAAGATAAAAAACAAAATGTGCCCAAAACGTGATATTATGACGTTATACGCCGTTCTGAGACATGTTTGAACTTTCTATCACTTTTGGTTCCGATAATTCTCTTGACCATATTTGTGATATTCAGGGGCCAAACGTCATCTTGGAGCATGTTGGAGATAAAAAATAAAATGTGCTCAAAACGTAATATTATGACGTTATACGCCGTTCTGAGAGATGTTTGAACTTTCTATCACTTTTGGTTCCGATAATTCTGTCGACCATATATGTGATGTTCAGGCGCCAAATGTCATCTTGGAGCATGTTGGAGATAAAAAACAAAATGTGCCCAAAACGTGATATTATGGCGTTATACGCCGTTCTGGGCCATGTTTGAACTTTCTATCACTTTTGGTTCCGATAATTCTGTTGACCATATTTGTGATATTCAGGCGCCAAATGACATGTTGGAGCATGTTGGAGATAAAAAACAAAATGTGCCCAAAACGTGATATTATGACGTTATACGCCGTTCTGAGCCATGTTTGAACTTTCTATCACTTTTGGTTCCCATAATTCTGTTGTCCATATTTGTGATATTCAGGCCCCAAATGACATGTTGGAGCATGTTGGAGATAAAAAACAAAATGTGCCCAAAACGTGATATTATGACGTTATACGCCGTTCTGAGCCATGTTTGAACTTTCTATCACTTTTGGTTCCCATAATTCTGTTGTCCATATTTGTGATATTCAGGCCCCAAATGACATGTTGGAGCATGTTGGAGATAAAAAACAAAATGTGCCGAAAACGTGATATTATGGCGTTATACGCCGTTCTGAGCCATGTTTGAACTTTCTATCACTTTTGGTTCCGATAATTCTGTTGACCATATATGTGATGTTCAGGCGCCAAATGACATGTTGGAGCATGTTGAAGATAAAAAACAAAATGTGCCCAAAACGTGATATTATGACGTTATACGCCGTTCTGAGACATGTTTGAACTTTCTATCACTTTTGGTTCCGATAATTCTCTTGACCATATTTGTGATATTCAGGGGCCAAACGTCATCTTGGAGCATGTTGGAGATAAAAAATAAAATGTGCTCAAAACGTAATATTATGACGTTATACGCCGTTCTGAGAGATGTTTGAACTTTCTATCACTTTTGGTTCCGATAATTCTGTTGACCATATATGTGATGTTCAGGCGCCAAATGACATGTTGGAGCATGTTGAAGATAAAAAACAAAATGTGCCCAAAACGTGATATTATGACGTTATACGCCGTTCTGAGCCATGTTTGAACTTTCTATCACTTTTGGTTCCGATAATTCTCTTGACCATATTTGTGATATTCAGGGGCCAAATGTCATCTTGGAGCATGTTAGAGATACAAAACAAAATGTGCCCAAAATGTGATATTATGACGTTATACGCCGTTCTGAGCCATGTTTGAACTTTCTATCACTTTTGGTTCCGATAATTCTGTGGACCATATTTGTGATATTCAGGGGCCAAACGTCATCTTGGAGAATGTTGGAGATAAAAAACAAAATGTGCCCAAAACGTGATATTGTGACGTTATACGCCGTTCTGAGCCATGTTTGAACTTTCTATCACTTTTGGTTCCGATAATTCTGTTGACCATATTTGTGATATTCAGGCGCCAATTGTCATCTTGGAGCATGTTGGAGATAAAAAACAAAATGTGCCCAAAACGTGATATTATGACGTTATACGCCGTTCTGAGCCATGTTTGAACTTTCTATCACTTTTGGTTCCGATAATTCTGTCGACCATATATGTGATGTTCAGGCGCCAAATGATATGTTGGAGCATGTTGGAGATAAAAAACAAAATGTGCCCAAAACGTGATATTATGACGTTATACGCCGTTCTGAGCCATGTTTAAACTTTCTATCACTTTTGGTTCCGATAATTCTGTTGACCATATTTGTGATATCCAGGCGCCAAATTTCATCTTGGAGCATGTTGGAGATAAAAAACAAAATGTGACCAAAACGTAATATTATGACGTTATACGCCGTTCTGAGCCATGTTTGAACTTTCTATCACTTTTGGTTCCGATAATTCTGTTGACCATATTTGTGATATTCAGGCGCCAAATGTCATCTTGGAGCATGTTGGAGATAAAAAACAAAATGTGCCCAAAACGTGATATTATGACGTTATACGCCGCTCTGAGCCACGTTTGAACTTTCTA
Source organism: Onthophagus taurus (assembly GCF_036711975.1). NCBI lineage: Eukaryota > Metazoa > Arthropoda > Insecta > Coleoptera > Scarabaeidae > Onthophagus > Onthophagus taurus. The sequence continues at coordinate 21,827,941 of NC_091966.1, forward strand.
TCACTTTTGGTTCCGATAATTCTGTTGACCATATTTGTGATATTCAGGGGCCAAACGTCATCTTGGAGCATGTTGGAGATAAAAAACAAAATGTGCCCAAAACGTGATATTATGAGGTTATACGCCGTTCTGAGCCATGTTTGAACTTTCTATCAGTTTTGGTTCCGATAATTCTGTTGACTATATTTGTGATATTCAGGCGCCAAATGTCATCTTGGAGCATGTTGGAGATAAAAAACAAAATGTGCCCAAAACGTGATATTATGACGTTATACGCCGTTCTGAGCCATGTTTGAACTTTCTATCACTTTTGGTTCCGATAATTCTGTCGACCATATATGTGATGTTCAGGCGCCAAATGTAACATTGGAGCATGTTAGAGATAAAAAACAAAATGTGCCCAAAACGTGATATTATGGCGTTATACGGCGTTCTGAGCCATGTTTGAACTTTCTATCACTTTTGGTTCCGATAATTCTGTCGACCATATATGTGATGTTCCGGCGCCAAATGTCATCTTGGAGCATGTTGGAGATAAAAAACAAAATGTGCCCAAAACGTGATATTATGGCGTTATACGCCGTTCTGGGCCATGTTTGAACTTTCTATCACTTTTGGTTCCGATAATTCTGTTGACCATATTTGTGATGTTCAGGCGCCAAATGTAACATTGGAGCATGTTAGAGATAAAAAACAAAATGTGCCCAAAACGTGATATTATGGCGTTATACGGCGTTCTGAGCCATGTTTGAACTTTCTATCACTTTTGGTTCCGATAATTCTGTCGACCATATATGTGATGTTCAGGCGCCAAATGTCATCTTGGAGCATGTTGGAGATAAAAAACAAAATGTGCCCAAAACGTGATATTATGACGTTATACACCGTTCTGAGCCATGTTTGAACTTTCTATCACTTTTGGTTCCCATAATTCTGTTGTCCATATTTGTGATATTCAGGCCCCAAATGACATGTTGGAGCATGTTGGAGATAAAAAACAAAATGTGCCCAAAACGTGACATTATGACGTTATACGCCGTTCTGAGCCATGTTTGAACTTTCTATCACTTTTGGTTCCGATAATTCTGTCGACCATATATGTGATGTTCAGGCGCCAAATGTAACATTGGAGCATGTTAGAGATAAAAAACAAAATGTGCCGAAAACGTGATATTATGGCGTTATACGCCGTTCTGAGCCATGTTTGAACTTTCTATCACTTTTGGTTCCGATAATTCTGTTGACCATATTTGTGATATTCAGGGGCCAAACGTCATCTTGGAGCATGTTGGAGATAAAAAATAAAATGTGCTCAAAACGTAATATTATGACGTTATACGCCGTTCTGAGCCATGTTTGAACTTTCTATCACTTTTGGTTCCGATAATTCTGTTGACCATATATGTGATGTTCAGGCGCCAAATGACATGTTGGAGCATGTTGAAGATAAAAAACAAAATGTGCCCAAAACGTGATATTATGACGTTATACGCCGTTCTGAGCCATGTTTGAACTTTCTATCACTTTTGGTTCCGATAATTCTCTTGACCATATTTGTGATATTCAGGGGCCAAACGTCATCTTGGAGCATGTTGGAGATAAAAAATAAAATGTGCTCAAAACGTAATATTATGACATTATACGCCGTTCTGAGCCATGTTTGAACTTTCTATCACTTTTGGTTCCGATAATTCTGTTGACCATATATGTGATGTTCAGGCGCCAAATGACATGTTGGAGCATGTTGAAGATAAAAAACAAAATGTGCCCAAAACGTGATATTATGACGTTATACGCCGTTCTGAGCCATGTTTGAACTTTCTATCACTTTTGATTCCGATAATTCTCTTGACCATATTTGTGATATTCAGGTGCCAAATGTCATCTTGGAGCATGTTAGAGATACAAAACAAAATGTGCCCAAAATGTGATATTATGACGTTATACGCCGTTCTGAGCCATGTTTGAACTTTCTATCACTTTTGGTTCCGATAATTCTGTTGACCATATTTGTGATATTCAGGGGCCAAACGTCATCTTGGAGAATGTTGGAGATAAAAAACAAAATGTGCCCAAAACGTGATATTATGACGTTATACGCCGTTCTGAGCCATGTTTGAACTTTCTATCACTTTTGGTTCCGATAATTCTCTTGACCATATTTGTGATATTCAGGGGCCAAACGTCATCTTGGAGCATGTTGGAGATAAAAAATAAAATGTGCTCAAAACGTAATATTATGACGTTATACGCCGTTCTGAGCCATGTTTGAACTTTCTATCACTTTTGGTTCCGATAATTCTGTTGACCATATATGTGATGTTCAGGCGCCAAATGACATGTTGGAGCATGTTGAAGATAAAAAACAAAATGTGCCCAAAACGTGATATTATGACGTTATACGCCGTTCTGAGCCATGTTTGAACTTTCTATCACTTTTGGTTCCGATAATTCTGTCGACCATATATGTGATGTTCAGGCGCCAAATGTAACATTGGAGCATGTTAGAGATAAAAAACAAAATGTGCCCAAAACGTGATATTATGGCGTTATACGGCGTTCTGAGCCATGTTTGAACTTTCTATCACTTTTGGTTCCGATAATTCTGTCGACCATATATGTGATGTTCCGGCGCCAAATGTCATCTTGGAGCATGTTGGAGATAAAAAACAAAATGTGCCCAAAACGTGATATTATGGCGTTATACGCCGTTCTGGGCCATGTTTGAACTTTCTATCACTTTTGGTTCCGATAATTCTGTTGACCATATTTGTGATGTTCAGGCGCCAAATGTAACATTGGAGCATGTTAGAGATAAAAAACAAAATGTGCCCAAAACGTGATATTATGGCGTTATACGGCGTTCTGAGCCATGTTTGAACTTTCTATCACTTTTGGTTCCGATAATTCTGTCGACCATATATGTGATGTTCAGGCGCCAAATGTCATCTTGGAGCATGTTGGAGATAAAAAACAAAATGTGCCCAAAACGTGATATTATGACGTTATACACCGTTCTGAGCCATGTTTGAACTTTCTATCACTTTTGGTTCCCATAATTCTGTTGTCCATATTTGTGATATTCAGGCCCCAAATGACATGTTGGAGCATGTTGGAGATAAAAAACAAAATGTGCCCAAAACGTGACATTATGACGTTATACGCCGTTCTGAGCCATGTTTGAACTTTCTATCACTTTTGGTTCCGATAATTCTGTCGACCATATATGTGATGTTCAGGCGCCAAATGTAACATTGGAGCATGTTAGAGATAAAAAACAAAATGTGCCGAAAACGTGATATTATGGCGTTATACGCCGTTCTGAGCCATGTTTGAACTTTCTATCACTTTTGGTTCCGATAATTCTGTTGACCATATTTGTGATATTCAGGGGCCAAACGTCATCTTGGAGCATGTTGGAGATAAAAAATAAAATGTGCTCAAAACGTAATATTATGACGTTATACGCCGTTCTGAGCCATGTTTGAACTTTCTATCACTTTTGGTTCCGATAATTCTGTTGACCATATATGTGATGTTCAGGCGCCAAATGACATGTTGGAGCATGTTGAAGATAAAAAACAAAATGTGCCCAAAACGTGATATTATGACGTTATACGCCGTTCTGAGCCATGTTTGAACTTTCTATCACTTTTGGTTCCGATAATTCTCTTGACCATATTTGTGATATTCAGGGGCCAAACGTCATCTTGGAGCATGTTGGAGATAAAAAATAAAATGTGCTCAAAACGTAATATTATGACATTATACGCCGTTCTGAGCCATGTTTGAACTTTCTATCACTTTTGGTTCCGATAATTCTGTTGACCATATATGTGATGTTCAGGCGCCAAATGACATGTTGGAGCATGTTGAAGATAAAAAACAAAATGTGCCCAAAACGTGATATTATGACGTTATACGCCGTTCTGAGCCATGTTTGAACTTTCTATCACTTTTGATTCCGATAATTCTCTTGACCATATTTGTGATATTCAGGTGCCAAATGTCATCTTGGAGCATGTTAGAGATACAAAACAAAATGTGCCCAAAATGTGATATTATGACGTTATACGCCGTTCTGAGCCATGTTTGAACTTTCTATCACTTTTGGTTCCGATAATTCTGTTGACCATATTTGTGATATTCAGGGGCCAAACGTCATCTTGGAGAATGTTGGAGATAAAAAACAAAATGTGCCCAAAACGTGATATTATGACGTTATACGCCGTTCTGAGCCATGTTTGAACTTTCTATCACTTTTGGTTCCGATAATTCTCTTGACCATATTTGTGATATTCAGGGGCCAAACGTCATCTTGGAGCATGTTGGAGATAAAAAATAAAATGTGCTCAAAACGTAATATTATGACGTTATACGCCGTTCTGAGCCATGTTTGAACTTTCTATCACTTTTGGTTCCGATAATTCTGTTGACCATATATGTGATGTTCAGGCGCCAAATGACATGTTGGAGCATGTTGAAGATAAAAAACAAAATGTGCCCAAAACGTGATATTATGACGTTATACGCCGTTCTGAGCCATGTTTGAACTTTCTATCACTTTTGGTTCCGATAGTTCTCTTGACCATATTTGTGATATTCAGGGGCCAAACGTCATCTTGGAGCATGTTGGAGATAAAAAATAAAATGTGCTCAAAACGTAATATTATGACGTTATACGGCGTTCTGAGCCATGTTTGAACTTTCTATCACTTTTGGTTCCGATAATTCTGTCGACCATATATGTGATGTTCAGGCGCCAAATGTCATCTTGGAGCATGTTGGAGATAAAAAACAAAATGTGCCCAAAACGTGATATTATGGCGTTATACGCCGTTCTGGGCCATGTTTGAACTTTCTATCACTTTTGGTTCCGATAATTCTGTTGACCATATTTGTGATATTCAGGCGCCAAATGACATGTTGGAGCATGTTGGAGATAAAAAACAAAATGTGCCCAAAACGTGATATTATGACGTTATACGCCGTTCTGAGCCATGTTTGAACTTTCTATCACTTTTGGTTCCCATAATTCTGTTGTCCATATTTGTGATATTCAGGCCCCAAATGACATGTTGGAGCATGTTGGAGATAAAAAACAAAATGTGCCCAAAACGTGATATTATGACGTTATACGCCGTTCTGAGCCATGTTTGAACTTTCTATCACTTTTGGTTCCGATAATTCTGTCGACCATATATGTGCTGTTCAGGCGCCAAATGTAACATTGGAGCATGTTAGAGATAAAAAACAAAATGTGCCGAAAACGTGATATTATGGCGTTATACGCCGTTCTGAGCCATATTTGAACTTTCTATCACTTTTGGTTCCGATAATTCTGTTGACCATATATGTGATGTTCAGGCGCCAAATGACATGTTGGAGCATGTTGAAGATAAAAAACAAAATGTGCCCAAAACGTGATATTATGACGTTATACGCCGTTCTGAACCATGTTTGAACTTTCTATCACTTTTGGTTCCGATAATTCTCTTGACCATATTTGTGATATTCAGGGGCCAAACGTCATCTTGGAGCATGTTGGAGATAAAAAATAAAATGTGCTCAAAACGTAATATTATGACGTTATACGCCGTTCTGAGCCATGTTTGAACTTTCTATCACTTTTGGTTCCGATAATTCTGTTGACCATATATGTGATGTTCAGGCGCCAAATGACATGTTGGAGCATGTTGAAGATAAAAAACAAAATGTGCCCAAAACGTGATATTATGACGTTATACGCCGTTCTGAGCCATGTTTGAACTTTCTATCACTTTTGATTCCGATAATTCTCTTGACCATATTTGTGATATTCAGGTGCCAAATGTCATCTTGGAGCATGTTAGAGATACAAAACAAAATGTGCCCAAAATGTGATATTATGACGTTATACGCCGTTCTGAGCCATGTTTGAACTTTCTATCACTTTTGGTTCCGATAATTCTGTTGAGCATATTTGTGATATTCAGGGGCCAAACGTCATCTTGGAGAATGTTGGAGATAAAAAACAAAATGTGCCCAAAACGTGATATTATGACGTTATACGCCGTTCTGAGCCATGTTTGAACTTTTTATCACTTTTGGTTCCGATAATTCTCTTGACCATATTTGTGATATTCAGGGGCCAAACGTCATCTTGGAGCATGTTGGAGATAAAAAATAAAATGTGCTCAAAACGTAATATTATGACGTTATACGCCGTTCTGAGCCATGTTTGAACTTTCTATCACTTTTGGTTCCGATAATTCTGTTGACCATATATGTGATGTTCAGGCGCCAAATGACATGTTGGAGCATGTTGAAGATAAAAAACAAAATGTGCCCAAAACGTGATATTATGACGTTATACGCCGTTCTGAGCCATGTTTGAACTTTCTATCACTTTTGGTTCCGATAATTCTCTTGACCATATTTGTGATATTCAGGGGCCAAACGTCATCTTGGAGCATGTTGGAGATAAAAAATAAAATGTGCTCAAAACGTAATATTATGACGTTATACGCCGTTCTGAGCCATGTTTGAACTTTCTATCACTTTTGGTTCCGATAATTCTGTTGACCATATATGTGATGTTCAGGCGCCAAATGACATGTTGGAGCATGTTGAAGATAAAAAACAAAATGTGCCCAAAACGTGATATTATGACGTTATACGCCGTTCTGAGCCATGTTTGAACTTTCTATCACTTTTGGTTCCGATAATTCTCTTGACCATATTTGTGATATTCAGGGGCCAAACGTCATCTTGGAGCATGTTGGAGATAAAAAATAAAATGTGCTCAAAACGTAATATTATGACGTTATACGCCGTTCTGAGCCATGTTTGAACTTTCTATCACTTTTGGTTCCGATAATTCTGTTGACCATATATGTGATGTTCAGGCGCCAAATGACATGTTGGAGCATGTTGAAGATAAAAAACAAAATGTGCCCAAAACGTGATATTATGACGTTATACGGCGTTCTGAGGCATGTTTGAACTTTCTATCACTTTTGGTTCCGATAATTCTCTTGACCATATTTGTGATATTCAGGGGCCAAACGTCATCTTGGAGCATGTTGGAGATAAAAAACAAAATGTGCTCAAAACGTAATATTATGACGTTATACGCCGTTCTGAGCCATGTTTGAACTTTCTATCACTTTTGGTTCCGATAATTCTGTTGACCATATATGTGATGTTCAGGCGCCAAATAACATGTTGGAGCATGTTGAAGATAAAAAACAAAATGTGCCCAAAACGTGATATTATGACGTTATACGCCGTTCTGAGCCATGTTTGAACTTTCTATCACTTTCGGTTCCGATAATTCTCTTGACCATATTTGTGATATTCAGGGGCCAAACGTCATCTTGGAGCATGTTGGAGATAAAAAATAAAATGTGCTCAAAACGTAATATTATGACGTTATACGCCGTTCTGAGCCATGTTTGAACTTTCTATCACTTTTGGTTCCGATAATTCTGTTGACCATATATGTGATGTTCAGGCGCCAAATGACATGTTGGAGCATGTTGAAGATAAAAAACAAAATGTGCCCAAAACGTGATATTATGACGTTATACGCCGTTCTGAGCCATGTTTGAACTTTCTATCACTTTTGGTTCCGATAATTCTCTTGACCATATTTGTGATATTCAGGGGCCAAACGTCATCTTGGAGCATGTTGGAGATAAAAAATAAAATGTGCTCAAAACGTAATATTATGACGTTATACGCCGTTCTGAGCCATGTTTGAACTTTCTATCACTTTTGGTTCCGATAATTCTGTTGACCATATATGTGATGTTCAGGCGCCAAATGACATGTTGGAGCATGTTGAAGATAAAAAACAAAATGTGCCCAAAACGTGATATTATGACGTTATACGGCGTTCTGAGGCATGTTTGAACTTTCTATCACTTTTGGTTCCGATAATTCTCTTGACCATATTTGTGATATTCAGGGGCCAAACGTCATCTTGGAGCATGTTGGAGATAAAAAACAAAATGTGCTCAAAACGTAATATTATGACGTTATACGCCGTTCTGAGCCATGTTTGAACTTTCTATCACTTTTGGTTCCGATAATTCTGTTGACCATATATGTGATGTTCAGGCGCCAAATAACATGTTGGAGCATGTTGAAGATAAAAAACAAAATGTGCCCAAAACGTGATATTATGACGTTATACGCCGTTCTGAGCCATGTTTGAACTTTCTATCACTTTCGGTTCCGATAATTCTCTTGACCATATTTGTGATATTCAGGGGCCAAATGTCATCTTGGAGCATGTTGGAGATACAAAACAAAATGTGCCCAAAACGTGATATTATGACGTTATACGCCGTTCTGAGCCATGTTTGAACTTTCTATCACTTTTGGTTCCGATAATTCTGTGGACAATATTTGTGATATTCAGGGGCCAAACGTCATCTTGGAGCATGTTGGAGATAAAAAACAAAATGTGCCCAAAACGTGATATTATGACGTTATACGCCGTTCTGAGCCATGTTTGAACTTTTTATCACTTTTGGTTCCGATAATTCTGTTGACCATATTTGTGATATTCAGGCGCCAATTGTCATATTGGAGCATGTTGGAGATAAAAAACAAAATGTGCCCAAAACGTGATATTATGACGTTATACGGCGTTCTGAGCCATGTTTGAACTTTCTATCACTTTTGGTTCCGATAATTCTGTTGACCATATTTGTGATATTCAGGCGCCAAATGTCATCTTGGAGCATGTTGGAGATAAAAAACAAAATGTGCCCAAAACGTGATATTATGACGTTATACGGCGTTCTGAGCCATGTTTGAACTTTCTATCACTTTTGGTTCCGATAATTCTGTCGACCATATATGTGATATTCAGGGGCCAAATGTCATCTTGGAGCATGTGGAGATAAAAAACAAAATGTGCCCAAAACGTGATATTATGACGTTATACGCCGTTCTGAGCCATGTTTGAACTTTCTATCACTTTTGGTTCCGATAATTCTGTCGACCATATATGTGATGTTCATGCGCCAAATGTAACATTGGAGCATATTAGAGATAAAAAACAAAATGTGCCCAAAACGTGATATTATGGCGTTATACGCCGTTCTGAGCCATGTTTGAACTTTCTATCACTTTTGGTTCCGATAATTCTGTTGACCATATTTGTGATATTCAGGCGCCAAATGACATCTTGGAGCATGTTGGAGATAAAAAACAAAATGTGCCCAAAACGTGATATTATGACGTTATACGCCGTTCTGAGCCATGTTTGAACTTTCTATCACTTTTGGTTCCGATAATTCTGTTGACCATATTTGTGATATTCACCCGCCAAATGACATCTAGGAGCATGTTGGAGATAAAAAACAAAATGTGCCCAAAACGTGATATAATGACGTTATACGCTGTTCTGAGCCATGTTTGAACTTTCTATCACTTTTGGTTCCGATAATTCTGTCGACCATATATGTGATATTCAGGGGCCAAATGTCATCTGGGAGCATGTTGGAGATAAAAAACAAAATGTGCCCAAAACGTGATATTATGGCGTTATACGCCGTTCTGAGCCATGTTTGAACTTTCTATCACTTTTGGTTCCGATAATGCTGTTGACCATATTTGTGATATTCAGGGGCCAAACGTCATCTTGGAGCATGTTGGAGATAAAAAACAAAATGTGCCCTAAACGTGATATTATGACGTTATACGCCGTTCTGAGCCATGTTTTAACTTTCTATCACTTTTGGTTCCGATAATTCTGTCGACCATATATGTGATGTTCAGGCGCCAAATGACATGTTGGAGCATGTTGGAGATAAAAAACAAAATGTGCCCAAAACGTGATATTATGACGTTATACGCCGTTCTGAGCCATGTTTGAGCTTTCTATCACTTTTGGTTCCGATAATTCTGTTGACCATATTTGTGATATCCAGGCGCCAAATGTCATCTTGGAGCATGTTGGAGATAAAAAACAAAATGTGCCCAAAACGTGATATTATGCCGTTATACGCCGTTCTGAGCCATGTTTGAACTTTCTATCACTTTTGGTTCCGATAATTCTGTTGACCATATTTGTGATATCCAGGCGCCAAATGTCATCTTGGAGCATGTTGGAGATAAAAAACAAAATGTGCCCAAAACGTGATATTATGACGTTATACGCCGTTCTGAGCCATGTTTGAACTTTCTATCACTTTTGGTTCCGATAATTCTGTTGACCATATTTGTGATATTCAGGCGCCAAATGACATCTTGGAGCATGTTGAAGATAAAAAACAAAATGTGCCCAAAACGTGATATTATGACGTTATACGCCGTTCTGAGCCATGTTTGAACTTTCTATCACTTTTGGTTCCGATAATTCTGTCGACCATATATGTGATATTCAGGGGCCAAATGTCATCTGGGAGCATGTTGGAGATAAAAAACAAAATGTGCCCAAAACATGATATTATGGCGTTATACGCCGTTCTGAGCCATGTTTGAACTTTCTATCACTTTTGGTTCCGATAATGCTGTTGACCATATTTGTGATATTCAGGCGCCAAATGTCATCTTGGAGCATGTTGGAGATAAAAAACAAAATGTGCCCAAAACGTGATATTATGACGTTATACGGCGTTCTGAGCTATGTTTGAACTTTCTATCACTTTTGGTTCCGATAATTCTGTTGACCATGTTTGTGATATTCAGGAGCCAAACGTCATCTTGGAGAATGTTGGAGATAAAAAACAAAATGTGCCCAAAACGTGATATTATGACGTTATACGCCGTTCTGAGCCATGTTTGAACTTTCTATCACTTTTGGTTCCGATAATTCTGTTGACCATATTTGTGATATTCAGGCGCCAATTGTCATCTTGGAGCATGTTGGAGATAAAAAACAAAATGTGCCCAAAACGTGATATTATGACGTTATACGGCGTTCTGAGCTATGTTTGAACTTTCTATCACTTTTGGTTCCGATAATTCTGTTGACCATATTTGTGATATTCAGGAGCCAAATGACATCCTGGAGCATGTTGGAGATAAAAAACAAAATGTGCCCAAAACGTGATATTATGGCGTTATACGGCGTTCTGAGGCATGTTTGAACTTTCTATCACTTTTGGTTCCGATAATTCTGTTGACCATATTTGTGATATTCAGGGGCCAAACGTCATCTTGGAGCATGTTGGAGATAAAAAACAAAATGTGCTCAAAACGTAATATTATGACGTTATACGCCGTTCTGAGCCATGTTTGAACTTTCTATCACTTTTGGTTCCGATAATTCTGTTGACCATATATGTGATGTTCAGGCGCCAAATGACATGTTGGAGCATGTTGAAGATAAAAAACAAAATGTGCCCAAAACGTGATATTATGACGTTATACGCCGTTCTGAGCCATGTTTGAACTTTCTATCACTTTTGGTTCCGATAATTCTCTTGACCATATTTGTGATATTCAGGGGCCAAATGTCATCTTGGAGCATGTTGGAGATACAAAACAAAATGTGCCCAAAACGTGATATTATGACGTTATACGCCGTTCTGAGCCATGTTTGAACTTTCTATCACTTTTGGTTCCGATAATTCTGTGGACAATATTTGTGATATTCAGGGGCCAAACGTCATCTTGGAGCATGTTGGAGATAAAAAACAAAATGTGCCCAAAACGTGATATTATGACGTTATACGCCGTTCTGAGCCATGTTTGAACTTTTTATCACTTTTGGTTCCGATAATTCTGTTGACCATATTTGTGATATTCAGGCGCCAATTGTCATATTGGAGCATGTTGGAGATAAAAAACAAAATGTGCCCAAAACGTGATATTATGACGTTATACGGCGTTCTGAGCCATGTTTGAACTTTCTATCACTTTTGGTTCCGATAATTCTGTTGACCATATTTGTGATATTCAGGCGCCAAATGTCATCTTGGAGCATGTTGGAGATAAAAAACAAAATGTGCCCAAAACGTGATATTATGACGTTATACGGCGTTCTGAGCCATGTTTGAACTTTCTATCACTTTTGGTTCCGATAATTCTGTCGACCATATATGTGATATTCAGGGGCCAAATGTCATCTTGGAGCATGTGGAGATAAAAAAAAAAATGTGCCCAAAACGTGATATTATGACGTTATACGCCGTTCTGAGCCATGTTTGAACTTTCTATCACTTTTGGTTCCGATAATTCTGTCGACCATATATGTGATGTTCATGCGAAAATGTAACATTGGAGCATATTAGAGATAAAAAACAAAATGTGCCCAAAACGTGATATTATGACGTTATACGCCGTTCTGAGCCATGTTTGAACTTTCTATCACTTTTGGTTCCGATAATTCTGTTGACCATATTTGTGATATCCAGGCGCCAAATGTCATCTTGGAGCATGTTGGAGATAAAAAACAAAATGTGCCCAAAACGTAATATTATGACGTTATACGCCGTTCTGAGCCATGTTTGAACTTTCTATCACTTTTGGTTCCGATAATTCTGTTGACCATATTTGTGATATTCAGGCGCCAAATGACATCTTGGAGCATGTTGGAGAAAAAAAACAAAATGTGCCCAAAACGTGATATTATGACGTTATACGCCGTTCTGAGCCATGTTTGAACTTTGTATCACTTTTGGTTCCGATAATTCTATTGACCATATTTGTGATATTCAGGCGCCAAATGACATCTTGGAGCATGTTGGAGAAAAAAAATAAAATGTGCCCAAAACGTGATATTATGACGTTATACGCCGTTCTGAGCCATGTTTGAACTTTCTATCACTTTTGGTACCGATAATTCTGTTGACCATATTTGCGATATTCAGGCACCAAATGTCATCTTGGAGCATGTTGGAGATAAAAAACAAAATGTGCCCAAAACGTGATATTATGACGTTATACGCCGTTCTGAGCCATGTTTGAACTTTCTATCACTTTTGGTTCCGATAATTCTGTTGGCCATATTTGCGATATTCAGGCGCCCAATGTCATCTTGGAGCATGTTGGAGATAAAAAATAAAATGTGCCCAAAACGTGATATTGTGACGTTATACGCCGTTCTGAGCCATGTTTGAACTTTCTATCACTTTTGGTTCCGATAATTCTGTCGACCATATATGTGATATTCAGGGGCCAAATGTCATCTTGGAGCATGTGGAGATAAAAAACAAAATGTGCCCAAAACGTGATATTATGACGTTATACGCCGTTCTGAGCCATGTTTGAACTTTCTATCACTTTTGGTTCCGATAATTCTGTGGACCATATTTGTGATATTCAGGGGCCAAACGTCATCTTGGAGCATGTTGGAGATAAAAAACAAAATGTGCCCAAAACGTAATATTATGACGTTATACGCCGTTCTGAGCCATGTTTGAACTTTCTATCACTTTTGGTTCCGATAATTCTGTCGACCATATATGTGATGTTTAGGCGTCAAATGTCATCTTGGAGCATGTTGGAGATAAAAAACAAAATGTGCCCAAAACGTGATATTATGTCGTTATACGCCGTTCTGAGCCATGTTTGAACTTTCTATCACTTTTGGTTCCGATAATTCTGTCGACCATATATGTGATGTTCATGCGCCAAATGTAACATTGGAGCATATTAGAGATAAAAAACAAAATGTGCCCAAAACGTGATATTATGGCGTTATACGCCGTTCTGAGCCATGTTTGAACTTTCTATCACTTTTGGTTCCGATAATTCTGTCGACCATATATGTGATATTCAGGGGCCAAATGTCATCTTGGAGCATGTGGAGATAAAAAACAAAATGTGCCCAAAACGTGATATTATGACGTTATACGCCGTTCTGAGCCATGTTTGAACTTTCTATCACTTTTGGTTCCGATAATTCTGTGGACCATATTTGTGATATTCAGGGGCCAAACGTCATCTTGGAGCATGTTGGAGATAAAAAACAAAATGTGCCCAAAACGTAATATTATGACGTTATACGCCGTTCTGAGCCATGTTTGAACTTTCTATCACTTTTGGTTCCGATAATTCTGTCGACCATATATGTGATGTTTAGGCGTCAAATGTCATCTTGGAGCATGTTGGAGATAAAAAACAAAATGTGCCCAAAACGTGATATTATGTCGTTATACGCCGTTCTGAGCCATGTTTGAACTTTCTATCACTTTTGGTTCCGATAATTCTGTCGACCATATATGTGATATTCAGGGGCCAAATGTCATCTTGGAGCATGTTGGAGATTAAAACAAAATGTACCCAAAACGTGATATTATGACGTTATACGCCGTTCTGAGCCATGTTTGAACTTTCTATCACTTTTGGTTCCGATAATTCTGTTGACCATATTTGCGATATTCAGGCGCCCAATGTCATCTTGGAGCATGTTGGAGATAAAAAATAAAATGTGCCCAAAACGTGATATTGTGACGTTATATGCCGTTCTGAGCCATGTTTGAACTTTCTATCACTTTTGGTTCCGATAATTCTGTCGACCATATATGTGATGTTCATGCGCCAAATGTAACATTGGAGCATATTAGAGATAAAGAACAAAATGTGCCCAAAACGTGATATTATGGCGTTATACGCCGTTCTGAGCCATGTTTGAACTTTCTATCACTTTTGGTTCCGATAATTCTGTTGACCATATTTGTGATATTCAGGGGCCAAACGTCATCTTGGAGCATGTTGGAGATAAAAAACAAAATGTGCCCAAAACGTGATATTATGACGTTATACGCCGTTCTGAGCCATGTTTGAACTTTCTATCACTTTTGGTTCCGATAATTCTGTTGACCATATTTGTGATATTCAGGCGCCAAATGACATCTTGGATCATGTTGGAGATAGAAAACAAAATGGGCCCAAAACGTGATATTATGACGTTATACGCCGTTCTGAGCCATGTTTGAACTTTCTATCACTTTTGGTTCCGATAATTCTGTCGACCATATATGTGATATTCAGGGGCCAAATGTCATCTGGGAGCATGTTGGAGATAAAAAACAAAATGTGCCCAAAACGTGATATTATGGCGTTATACGCCGTTCTGAGCCATGTTTGAACTTTCTATCACTTTTGGTTCCGATAATGCTGTTGACCATATTTGTGATATTCAGGCGCCAAATGTCATCTTGGAGCATGTTGGAGATAAAAAACAAAATGTGCCCAAAACGTAATATTATGACGTTATACGCCGTTCTGAGCCATGTTTGAACTTTCTATCACTTTTGGTTCCGATAATTCTGTTGACCATATTTGTGATATTCAGGCGCCAAATGACATCTTGGATCATGTTGGAGATAGAAAACAAAATGGGCCCAAAACGTGATATTATGACGTTATACGCCGTTCTGAGCCATGTTTGAACTTTCTATCACTTTTGGTTCCGATAATTCTGTGGTCCATATTTGTGATATTCAGGGGCCAAACGTCATCTTGGAGCATGTTGGAGATAAAAAACAAAATGTGCCCAAAACGTAATATTATGACGTTATACGCCGTTCTGAGCCATGTTTGAACTTTCTATCACTTTTGGTTCCGATAATTCTGTTGACCATATTTGTGATATTCAGGGGCCAAACGTCATCTTGGAGCATGTTGGAGATAAAAAACAAAATGTGCCCAAAACGTGATATTATGACGTTATACGCCGTTCTGAGCCATGTTTGAACTTTCTATCACTTTTGGTTCCGATAATTCTGTTGACCATATTTGTGATATTCAGGCGCCAAATGACATCTTGGATCATGTTGGAGATAGAAAACAAAATGGGCCCAAAACGTGATATTATGACGTTATACGCCGTTCTGAGCCATGTTTGAACTTTCTATCACTTTTGGTTCCGATAATTCTGTCGACCATATATGTGATATTCAGGGGCCAAATGTCATCTGGGAGCATGTTGGAGATAAAAAACAAAATGTGCCCAAAACGTGATATTATGGCGTTATACGCCGTTCTGAGCCATGTTTGAACTTTCTATCACTTTTGCTTCCGATAATGCTGTTGACCATATTTGTGATATTCAGGCGCCAAATGTCATCTTGGAGCATGTTGGAGATAAAAAACAAAATGTGCCCAAAACGTAATATTATGACGTTATACGCCGTTCTGAGCCATGTTTGAACTTTCTATCACTTTGGTTCCGATAATTCTGTTGACCATATTTGTGATATTCAGGCGCCAAATGACAACTTGGAGCATGTTGGAGAAAAAAAACAAAATGTGCCCAAAACGTGATATTATGACGTTATACGCCGTTCTGAGCCATGTTTGAACTTTCTATCACTTTTGGTTCCGATAATTCTGTTGACCATATTTGTGATATTCAGGCGCCAAATGACATCTTGGAGCATGTTGGAGAAAAAAAATAAAATGTGCCCAAAACGTGATATTATGACGTTATACGCCGTTCTGAGCCATGTTTGAACTTTCTATCACTTTTGGTTCCGATAATTCTGTCGACCATATATGTGATGTTCAGGCGCCAAATGACATGTTGGAGCATGTTGGAGATAAAAAACAAGATGTGCCCAAAACGTGATATTATGACGTTATACGCCGTTCTGAGCCATGTTTGAACTTTCTATCACTTTTGGTTCCGATAATTCTGTTGACCATATTTGTGATATCCAGGCGCCAAATGTCATCTTGGAGCATGTTGGAGATAAAAAACAAAATATGCCCAAAACGTAATATTATGACATTATACGCCGTTCTGAGCCATGTTTGAACTTTCTATCACTTTTGGTTCCGATAATTCTGTTGACCATATTTGTGATATTCAGGCGCCAAATGACATCTTGGAGCATGTTGGAGAAAAAAAACAAAATGTGCCCAAAACGTGATATTATGACGTTATACGCCGTTCTGAGCCATGTTTGAACTTTCTATCACTTTTGGTTCCGATAATTCTGTTGACCATATTTGTGATATTCAGGCGCCAAATGACATCTTGGAGCATGTTGGAGAAAAAAAATAAAATGTGCCCAAAACGTGATATTATGACGTTATACGCCGTTCTGAGCCATGTTTGAACTTTCTATCACTTTTGGTTCCGATAATTCTGTCGACCATATATGTGATATTCAGGGGCCAAATGTCATCTGGGAGCATGTTGGAGATAAAAAACAAAATGTGCCCAAAACGTGATATTATGGCGTTATACGCCGTTCTGAGCCATGTTTGAACTTTCTATCACTTTTGGTTCCGATAATGCTGTTGACCATATTTGTGATATTCAGGCGCCAAATGTCATCTTGGAGCATGTTGGAGATAAAAAACAAAATGTGCCCAAAACGTAATATTATGACGTTATACGCCGTTCTGAGCTATGTTTGAACTTTCTATCACTTTTGGTTCCAATAATTCTGTTGACCATATTTGTGATATTCAGGGGTCAAACGTCATCTTGGAGCATGTTGGAGATAAAAAACAAAATGTGCCCAAAACGTGATATTATGACGTTATACGCCGTTCTGAGCCATGTTTGAACTTTCTATCACTTTTGGTTCCGATAATTCTGTCGACCATATATGTGATGTTCAGGCGCCAAATGACATGTTGGAGCATGTTGGAGATAAAAAACAAAATGTGCCCAAAACGTGATATTATGACGTTATACGCCGTTCTGAGCCATGTTTGAACTTTCTATCACTTTTGGTTCCGATAATTCTGTTGACCATATTTGTGATATTCAGGCGCCAAATGACATCTTGGAGCATGTTGGAGAAAAAAAATAAAATGTGCCCAAAACGTGATATTATGACGTTATACGCCGTTCTGAGCCATGTTTGAACTTTCTATCACTTTTGGTTCCGATAATTCTGTCGACCATATATGTGATATTCAGGGGCCAAATGTCATCTGGGAGCATGTTGGAGATAAAAAACAAAATGTGCCTAAAACGTGATATTATGGCGTTATACGCCGTTCTGAGCCATGTTTGAACTTTCTATCACTTTTGGTTCCGATAATTCTGTTGACCATATTTGTGATATTCAGGCGCCAAATGTCATCTTGGAGCATGTTGGAGATAAAAAACAAAATGTGCCCAAAACGTGATATTATGGCGTTATACGCCGTTCTGAGCCATGTTTGAACTTTCTATCACTTTTGGTTCCGATAATTCTGTCGACCATATATGTGATGTTCAGGCGCCAAATGACATGTTGGAGCATGTTGGAAATAAAAAACAAAATGTGCCCAAAACGTGATATTATGACGTTATACGCCGTTCTGAGCCATGTTTGAACTTTCTATCACTTTTGGTTCCGATAATTCTGTTGACCATATTTGTGATATCCAGGCGCCAAATGTCATCTTGGAGCATGTTGGAGATAAAAAACAAAATGTGCCCAAAACGTAATATTATGACGTTATACGCCGTTCTGAGCCATGTTTGAACTTTCTATCACTTTTGGTTCCGATAATTCTGTTGACCATATTTGTGATATCCAGGCGCCAAATGTCATCTTGGAGCATGTTGGAGATAAAAAACAAAATGTGCCCAAAACGTAATATTATGACGTTATACGCCGTTCTGAGCCATGTTTGAACTTTCTATCACTTTTGGTTCCGATAATTCTGTTGACCATATTTGTGATAATCAGGCGCCAAATGTCATCTTGGAGCATGTTGGAGATAAAAAACAAAATGTGCCCAAAACGTGATATTATGACGTTATACGCCGCTCTGAGCCATGTTTGAACTTTCTATCACTTTTGGTTCCGATAATTCTGTTGACCATATTTGTGATATTCAGGGGCCAAACGTCATCTTGGAGCATGTTGGAGATAAAAAACAAAATGTGCCCAAAACGTGATATTATGAGGTTATACGCCGTTCTGAGCCATGTTTGAACTTTCTATCAGTTTTGGTTCCGATAATTCTGTTGACCATATTTGTGATATTCAGGCGCCAAATGACTTCATGAAGCATGTTGGAGATAAAAAACAAAATGTGCCCAAAACGTGATATTATGGCGTTATACGCCGTTCTGGGCCATGTTTGAACTTTCTATCACTTTTGGTTCCGATAATTCTGTTGACCATATTTGTGATATTCAGGCGCCAAATGACTTCATGAAGCATGTTGGAGATAAAAAACAAAATGTGCCCAAAACGTGATATTATGACGTTATACGCCGTTCTGAGCCATGTTTGAACTTTCTATCACTTTTGGTTCCGATAATTCTGTCGACCATATATGTGATGTTCAGGCGCCAAATGTAACATTGGAGCATGTTAGAGATAAAAAACAAAATGTGCCCAAAACGTGATATTATGGCGTTATACGGCGTTCTGAGCCATGTTTGAACTTTCTATCACTTTTGGTTCCGATAATTCTGTCGACCATATATGTGATGTTCAGGCGCCAAATGTCATCTTGGAGCATGTTGGAGATAAAAAACAAAATGTGCCCAAAACGTGATATTATGGCGTTATACGCCGTTCTGGGCCATGTTTGAACTTTCTATCACTTTTGGTTCCGATAATTCTGTTGACCATATTTGTGATATTCAGGCGCCAAATGACATGTTGGAGCATGTTGGAGATAAAAAACAAAATGTGCCCAAAACGTGATATTATGACGTTATACGCCGTTCTGAGCCATGTTTGAACTTTCTATCACTTTTGGTTCCCATAATTCTGTTGTCCATATTTGTGATATTCAGGCGCCAAATGACATCCTGGAGCATGTTGGAGATAAAAAACAAAATGTGCCCAAAACGTGATATTATGGCGTTATACGCCGTTCTGAGCCATGTTTGAACTTTCTATCACTTTTGGTTCCCATAATTCTGTTGTCCATATTTGTGATATTCAGGCGCCAAATGACATCCTGGAGCATGTTGGAGATAAAAAACAAAATGTGCCCAAAACGTGATATTATGACGTTATACGGCGTTCTGAGCCATGTTTGAACTTTCTATCACTTTTGGTTCCGATAATTCTGTCGACCATATATGTGATGTTCATGCGCCAAATGTAACATTGGAGCATATTAGAGATAAAAAACAAAATGTGCCCAAAACGTGATATTATGGCGTTATACGCCGTTCTGAGCCATGTTTGAACTTTCTATCACTTTTGGTTCCGATAATTCTGTTGACCATATTTGTGATATTCAGGCGCCAAATGACATCTTGGAGCATGTTGGAGATAAAAAACAAAATGTGCCCAAAACGTGATATTATGACGTTATACGCCGTTCTGAGCCATGTTTGAACTTTCTATCACTTTTGGTTCCGATAATTCTGTTGACCATATTTGTGATATTCACCCGCCAAATGACATCTAGGAGCATGTTGGAGATAAAAAACAAAATGTGCCCAAAACGTGATATTATGGCGTTATACGCCGTTCTGAGCCATGTTTGAACTTTCTATCACTTTTGGTTCCGATAATGCTGTTGACCATATTTGTGATATTCAGGGGCCAAACGTCATCTTGGAGCATGTTGGAGATAAAAAACAAAATGTGCCCTAAACGTGATATTATGACGTTATACGCCGTTCTGAGCCATGTTTTAACTTTCTATCACTTTTGGTTCCGATAATTCTGTCGACCATATATGTGATGTTCAGGCGCCAAATGACATGTTGGAGCATGTTGGAGATAAAAAACAAAATGTGCCCAAAACGTGATATTATGACGTTATACGCCGTTCTGAGCCATGTTTGAGCTTTCTATCACTTTTGGTTCCGATAATTCTGTTGACCATATTTGTGATATCCAGGCGCCAAATGTCATCTTGGAGCATGTTGGAGATAAAAAACAAAATGTGCCCAAAACGTGATATTATGCCGTTATACGCCGTTCTGAGCCATGTTTGAACTTTCTATCACTTTTGGTTCCGATAATTCTGTTGACCATATTTGTGATATCCAGGCGCCAAATGTCATCTTGGAGCATGTTGGAGATAAAAAACAAAATGTGCCCAAAACGTGATATTATGACGTTATACGCCGTTCTGAGCCATGTTTGAACTTTCTATCACTTTTGGTTCCGATAATTCTGTTGACCATATTTGTGATATTCAGGCGCCAAATGACATCTTGGAGCATGTTGAAGATAAAAAACAAAATGTGCCCAAAACGTGATATTATGACGTTATACGCCGTTCTGAGCCATGTTTGAACATTCTATCACTTTTGGTTCCGATAATTCTGTCGACCATATATGTGATATTCAGGGGCCAAATGTCATCTGGGAGCATGTTGGAGATAAAAAACAAAATGTGCCCAAAACATGATATTATGGCGTTATACGCCGTTCTGAGCCATGTTTGAACTTTCTATCACTTTTGGTTCCGATAATGCTGTTGACCATATTTGTGATATTCAGGCGCCAAATGTCATCTTGGAGCATGTTGGAGATAAAAAACAAAATGTGCCCAAAACGTGATATTATGACGTTATACGGCGTTCTGAGCTATGTTTGAACTTTCTATCACTTTTGGTTCCGATAATTCTGTTGACCATATTTGTGATATTCAGGAGCCAAACGTCATCTTGGAGAATGTTGGAGATAAAAAACAAAATGTGCCCAAAACGTGATATTATGACGTTATACGCCGTTCTGAGCCATGTTTGAACTTTCTATCACTTTTGGTTCCGATAATTCTGTTGACCATATTTGTGATATTCAGGCGCCAATTGTCATCTTGGAGCATGTTGGAGATAAAAAACAAAATGTGCCCAAAACGTGATATTATGACGTTATACGGCGTTCTGAGCTATGTTTGAACTTTCTATCACTTTTGGTTCCGATAATTCTGTTGACCATATTTGTGATATTCAGGAGCCAAATGACATCCTGGAGCATGTTGGAGATAAAAAACAAAATGTGCCCAAAACGTGATATTATGGCGTTATACGGCGTTCTGAGGCATGTTTGAACTTTCTATCACTTTTGGTTCCGATAATTCTGTTGACCATATTTGTGATATTCAGGGGCCAAACGTCATCTTGGAGCATGTTGGAGATAAAAAACAAAATGTGCTCAAAACGTAATATTATGACGTTATACGCCGTTCTGAGCCATGTTTGAACTTTCTATCACTTTTGGTTCCGATAATTCTGTTGACCATATATGTGATGTTCAGGCGCCAAATGACATGTTGGAGCATGTTGAAGATAAAAAACAAAATGTGCCCAAAACGTGATATTATGACGTTATACGCCGTTCTGAGCCATGTTTGAACTTTCTATCACTTTTGGTTCCGATAATTCTCTTGACCATATTTGTGATATTCAGGGGCCAAATGTCATCTTGGAGCATGTTGGAGATACAAAACAAAATGTGCCCAAAACGTGATATTATGACGTTATACGCCGTTCTGAGCCATGTTTGAACTTTCTATCACTTTTGGTTCCGATAATTCTGTGGACAATATTTGTGATATTCAGGGGTCAAACGTCATCTTGGAGCATGTTGGAGATAAAAAACAAAATGTGCCCAAAACGTGATATTATGACGTTATACGCCGTTCTGAGCCATGTTTGAACTTTTTATCACTTTTGGTTCCGATAATTCTGTTGACCATATTTGTGATATTCAGGCGCCAATTGTCATATTGGAGCATGTTGGAGATAAAAAACAAAATGTGCCCAAAACGTGATATTATGACGTTATACGGCGTTCTGAGCCATGTTTGAACTTTCTATCACTTTTGGTTCCGATAATTCTGTTGACCATATTTGTGATATTCAGGCGCCAAATGTCATCTTGGAGCATGTTGGAGATAAAAAACAAAATGTGCCCAAAACGTGATATTATGACGTTATACGGCGTTCTGAGCCATGTTTGAACTTTCTATCACTTTTGGTTCCGATAATTCTGTCAACCATATATGTGATATTCAGGGGCCAAATGTCATCTTGGAGCATGTGGAGATAAAAAACAAAATGTGCCCAAAACGTGATATTATGACGTTATACGCCGTTCTGAGCCATGTTTGAACTTTCTATCACTTTTGGTTCCGATAATTCTGTCGACCATATATGTGATGTTCATGCGAAAATGTAACATTGGAGCATATTAGAGATAAAAAACAAAATGTGCCCAAAACGTGATATTATGGCGTTATACGCCGTTCTGAGCCATGTTTGAACTTTCTATCACTTTTGGTTCCGATAATTCTGTTGACCATATTTGTGATATTCAGGCGCCAAATGACATCTTGGAGCATGTTGGAGATAAAAAACAAAATGTGCCCAAAACGTGATATTATGACGTTATACGCCGTTCTGAGCCATGTTTGAACTTTCTATCACTTTTGGTTCCGATAATTCTGTTGACCATATTTGTGATATTCACCCGCCAAATGACATCTAGGAGCATGTTGGAGATAAAAAACAAAATGTGCCCAAAACGTGATATTATGACGTTATACGCTGTTCTGAGCCATGTTTGAACTTTCTATCACTTTTGGTTCCGATAATTCTGTCGACCATATATGTGATATTCAGGGGCCAAATGTCATCTGGGAGCATGTTGGAGATAAAAAACAAAATGTGCCCAAAACGTGATATTATGGCGTTATACGCCGTTCTGAGCCATGTTTGAACTTTCTATCACTTTTGGTTCCGATAATGCTGTTGACCATATTTGTGATATTCAGGGGCCAAACGTCATCTTGGAGCATGTTGGAGATAAAAAACAAAATGTGCCCTAAACGTGATATTATGACGTTATACGCCGTTCTGAGCCATGTTTGAACTTTCTATCACTTTTGGTTCCGATAATTCTGTCGACCATATATGTGATGTTCAGGCGCCAAATGACATGTTGGAGCATGTTGGAGATAAAAAACAAAATGTGCCCAAAACGTGATATTATGACGTTATACGCCGTTCTGAGCCATGTTTGAACTTTCTATCACTTTTGGTTCCGATAATTCTGTTGACCATATTTGTGATATCCAGGCGCCATATGTCATCTTGGAGCATGTTGGAGATAAAAAACAAAATGTGCCCAAAACGTAATATTATGACGTTATACGCCGTTCTGAGCCATGTTTGAACTTTCTATCACTTTTGGTTCCGATAATTCTGTTGACCATATTTGTGATATTCAGGCGCCAAATGACAACTTGGAGCATGTTGGAGAAAAAAAACAAAATGTGCCCAAAACGTGATATTATGACGTTATACGCCGTTCTGAGCCATGTTTGAACTTTCTATCACTTTTGGTTCCGATAATTCTGTTGACCATATTTGTGATATTCAGGCGCCAAATGACATCTTGGAGCATGTTGGAGAAAAAAAATAAAATGTGCCCAAAACGTGATATTATGACGTTATACGCCGTTCTGAGCCATGTTTGAACTTTCTATCACTTTTGGTTCCGATAATTCTGTTGACCATATTTGTGATATTCAGGCGCCAAATGACATCTTGGATCATGTTGGAGATAAAAAACAAAATGTGCCCAAAACGTGATATTATGACGTTATACGCCGTTCTGAGCCATGTTTGAACTTTCTATCACTTTTGGTTCCGATAATTCTGTCGACCATATATGTGATATTCAGGGGCCAAATGTCATCTGGGAGCATGTTGGAGATAAAAAACAAAATGTGCCCAAAACGTGATATTATGGCGTTATACGCCGTTCTGAGCCATGTTTGAACTTTCTATCACTTTTGGTTCCGATAATGCTGTTGACCATATTTGTGATATTCAGGCGCCAAATGTCATCTTGGAGCATGTTGGAGATAAAAAACAAAATGTGCCCAAAACGTAATATTATGACGTTATACGCCGTTCTGAGCCATGTTTGAACTTTCTATCACTTTTGGTTCCAATAATTCTGTTGACCATATTTGTGATATTCAGGGGCCAAACGTCATCTTGGAGCATGTTGGAGATAAAAAACAAAATGTGCCCAAAACGTGATATTATGACGTTATACGCCGTTCTGAACCATGTTTGAACTTTCTATCACTTTTGGTTCCGATAATTCTGTCGACCATATATGTGATGTTCAGGCGCCAAATGACATGTTGGAGCATGTTGGAGATAAAAAACAAAATGTGCCCAAAACGTGATATTATGACGTTATACGCCGTTCTGAGCCATGTTTGAACTTTCTATCACTTTTGGTTCCGATAATTCTGTTGACCATATTTGTGATATCCAGGCGCCAAATGTCATCTTGGAGCATGTTGGAGATAAAAAACAAAATGTGCCCAAAACGTAATATTATGACGTTATACGCCGTTCTGAGCCATGTTTGAACTTTCTATCACTTTTGGTTCCGATAATTCTGTTGACCATATTTGTGATATTCAGGCGCCAAATGACAACTTGGAGCATGTTGGAGAAAAAAACAAAATGTGCACAAAACGTGATATTATGACGTTATACGCCGTTCTGAGCCATGTTGAACTTTCTATCACTTTTGGTTCCGATAATTCTGTTGACCATATTTGTGATATTCAGGCGCCAAATGACATCTTGGAGCATGTTGGAGAAAAAAAATAAAATGTGCCCAAAACGTGATATTATGACGTTATACGCCGTTCTGAGCCATGTTTGAACTTTCTATCACTTTTGGTTCCGATAATTCTGTCGACCATATATGTGATGTTCAGGCGCCAAATGACATGTTGGAGCATGTTGGAGATAAAAAACAAGATGTGCCCAAAACGTGATATTATGACGTTATACGCCGTTCTGAGCCATGTTTGAACTTTCTATCACTTTTGGTTCCGATAATTCTGTTGACCATATTTGTGATATCCAGGCGCCAAATGTCATCTTGGAGCATGTTGGAGATAAAAAACAAAATGTGCCCAAAACGTAATATTATGACGTTATACGCCGTTCTGAGCCATGTTTGAACTTTCTATCACTTTTGGTTCCGATAATTCTGTTGACCATATTTGTGATATTCAGGCGCCAAATGACATCTTGGAGCATGTTGGAGAAAAAAAACAAAATGTGCCCAAAACGTGATATTATGACGTTATACGCCGTTCTGAGCCATGTTTGAACTTTGTATCACTTTTGGTTCCGATAATTCTATTGACCATATTTGTGATATTCAGGCGCCAAATGACATCTTGGAGCATGTTGGAGAAAAAAAATAAAATGTGCCCAAAACGTGATATTATGACGTTATACGCCGTTCTGAGCCATGTTTGAACTTTCTATCACTTTTGGTTCCGATAATTCTGTTGACCATATTTGCGATATTCAGGCACCAAATGTCATCTTGGAGCATGTTGGAGATAAAAAACAAAATGTGCCCAAAACGTGATATTATGACGTTATACGCCGTTCTGAGCCATGTTTGAACTTTCTATCACTTTTGGTTCCGATAATTCTGTTGGCCATATTTGCGATATTCAGGCGCCCAATGTCATCTTGGAGCATGTTGGAGATAAAAAATAAAATGTGCCCAAAACGTGATATTGTGACGTTATACGCCGTTCTGAGCCATGTTTGAACTTTCTATCACTTTTGGTTCCGATAATTCTGTCGACCATATATGTGATATTCAGGGGCCAAATGTCATCTTGGAGCATGTGGAGATAAAAAACAAAATGTGCCCAAAACGTGATATTATGACGTTATACGCCGTTCTGAGCCATGTTTGAACTTTCTATCACTTTTGGTTCCGATAATTCTGTGGACCATATTTGTGATATTCAGGGGCCAAACGTCATCTTGGAGCATGTTGGAGATAAAAAACAAAATGTGCCCAAAACGTAATATTATGACGTTATACGCCGTTCTGAGCCATGTTTGAACTTTCTATCACTTTTGGTTCCGATAATTCTGTCGACCATATATGTGATGTTTAGGCGTCAAATGTCATCTTGGAGCATGTTGGAGATAAAAAACAAAATGTGCCCAAAACATGATATTATGTCGTTATACGCCGTTCTGAGCCATGTTTGAACTTTCTATCACTTTTGGTTCCGATAATTCTGTCGACCATATATGTGATGTTCATGCGCCAAATGTAACATTGGAGCATATTAGAGATAAAAAACAAAATGTGCCCAAAACGTGATATTATGGCGTTATACGCCGTTCTGAGCCATGTTTGAACTTTCTATCACTTTTGGTTCCGATAATTCTGTCGACCATATATGTGATATTCAGGGGCCAAATGTCATCTTGGAGCATGTGGAGATAAAAAACAAAATGTGCCCAAAACGTGATATTATGACGTTATACGCCGTTCTGAGCCATGTTTGAACTTTCTATCACTTTTGGTTCCGATAATTCTGTGGACCATATTTGTGATATTCAGGGGCCAAACGTCATCTTGGAGCATGTTGGAGATAAAAAACAAAATGTGCCCAAAACGTAATATTATGACGTTATACGCCGTTCTGAGCCATGTTTGAACTTTCTATCACTTTTGGTTCCGATAATTCTGTCGACCATATATGTGATGTTTAGGCGTCAAATGTCATCTTGGAGCATGTTGGAGATAAAAAACAAAATGTGCCCAAAACGTGATATTATGTCGTTATACGCCGTTCTGAGCCATGTTTGAACTTTCTATCACTTTTGGTTCCGATAATTCTGTCGACCATATATGTGATATTCAGGGGCCAAATGTCATCTTGGAGCATGTTGGAGATTAAAACAAAATGTACCCAAAACGTGATATTATGACGTTATACGCCGTTCTGAGCCATGTTTGAACTTTCTATCACTTTTGGTTCCGATAATTCTGTTGACCATATTTGCGATATTCAGGCGCCCAATGTCATCTTGGAGCATGTTGGAGATAAAAAATAAAATGTGCCCAAAACGTGATATTGTGACGTTATATGCCGTTCTGAGCCATGTTTGAACTTTCTATCACTTTTGGTTCCGATAATTCTGTCGACCATATATGTGATGTTCATGCGCCAAATGTAACATTGGAGCATATTAGAGATAAAGAACAAAATGTGCCCAAAACGTGATATTATGGCGTTATACGCCGTTCTGAGCCATGTTTGAACTTTCTATCACTTTTGGTTCCGATAATTCTGTCGACCATATATGTGATATTCAGGGGCCAAATGTCATCTTGGAGCATGTGGAGATAAAAAACAAAATGTGCCCAAAACGTGATATTATGGCGTTATACGCCGTTCTGAGCCATGTTTGAACTTTCTATCACTTTTGGTTCCGATAATTCTGTTGACCATATTTGTGATATTCAGGCGCCAAATGACATGTTGGAGCATGTTGGAGATAAAAACAAAATGTGCCCAAAACGTGATATTATGACGTTATACGCCGTTCTGAGCCATGTTTGAACTTTCTATCACTTTTGGTTCCGATAATTCTGTGGTACATATTTGTGATATTCAGGGGCCAAACGTCATCTTGGAGCATGTTGGAGATAAAAAACAAAATGTGCCCAAAACGTAATATTATGACGTTATACGCCGTTCTGAGCCATGTTTGAACTTTCTATCACTTTTGGTTCCGATAATTCTGTTGACCATATTTGTGATATTCAGGGGCCAAACGTCATCTTGGAGCATGTTGGAGATAAAAAACAAAATGTGCCCAAAACGTGATATTATGACGTTATACGCCGTTCTGAGCCATGTTTGAACTTTCTATCACTTTTGGTTCCGATAATTCTGTTGACCATATTTGTGATATTCAGGCGCCAAATGACATCTTGGATCATGTTGGAGATAGAAAACAAAATGGGCCCAAAACGTGATATTATGACGTTATACGCCGTTCTGAGCCATGTTTGAACTTTCTATCACTTTTGGTTCCGATAATTCTGTCGACCATATATGTGATATTCAGGGGCCAAATGTCATCTGGGAGCATGTTGGAGATAAAAAACAAAATGTGCCCAAAACGTGATATTATGGCGTTATACGCCGTTCTGAGCCATGTTTGAACTTTCTATCACTTTTGGTTCCGATAATGCTGTTGACCATATTTGTGATATTCAGGCGCCAAATGTCATCTTGGAGCATGTTGGAGATAAAAAACAAAATGTGCCCAAAACGTAATATTATGACGTTATACGCCGTTCTGAGCCATGTTTGAACTTTCTATCACTTTTGGTTCCGATAATTCTGTTGACCATATTTGTGATATTCAGGCGCCAAATGACATCTTGGATCATGTTGGAGATAGAAAACAAAATGGGCCCAAAACGTGATA
Organism: Onthophagus taurus; assembly: GCF_036711975.1. NCBI lineage: Eukaryota > Metazoa > Arthropoda > Insecta > Coleoptera > Scarabaeidae > Onthophagus > Onthophagus taurus. The sequence goes on from NC_091966.1 coordinate 21,857,066, forward strand.
TTATGACGTTATACGCCGTTCTGAGCCATGTTTGAACTTTCTATCACTTTTGGTTCCGATAATTCTGTGGTCCATATTTGTGATATTCAGGGGCCAAACGTCATCTTGGAGCATGTTGGAGATAAAAAACAAAATGTGCCCAAAACGTAATATTATGACGTTATACGCCGTTCTGAGCCATGTTTGAACTTTCTATCACTTTTGGTTCCGATAATTCTGTTGACCATATTTGTGATATTCAGGGGCCAAACGTCATCTTGGAGCATGTTGGAGATAAAAAACAAAATGTGCCCAAAACGTGATATTATGACGTTATACGCCGTTCTGAGCCATGTTTGAACTTTCTATCACTTTTGGTTCCGATAATTCTGTTGACCATATTTGTGATATTCAGGCGCCAAATGACATCTTGGATCATGTTGGAGATAGAAAACAAAATGGGCCCAAAACGTGATATTATGACGTTATACGCCGTTCTGAGCCATGTTTGAACTTTCTATCACTTTTGGTTCCGATAATTCTGTCGACCATATATGTGATATTCAGGGGCCAAATGTCATCTGGGAGCATGTTGGAGATAAAAAACAAAATGTGCCCAAAACGTGATATTATGGCGTTATACGCCGTTCTGAGCCATGTTTGAACTTTCTATCACTTTTGGTTCCGATAATGCTGTTGACCATATTTGTGATATTCAGGCGCCAAATGTCATCTTGGAGCATGTTGGAGATAAAAAACAAAATGTGCCCAAAACGTAATATTATGACGTTATACGCCGTTCTGAGCCATGTTTGAACTTTCTATCACTTTTGGTTCCAATAATTCTGTTGACCATATTTGTGATATTCAGGGGCCAAACGTCATCTTGGAGCATGTTGGAGATAAAAAACAAAATGTGCCCAAAACGTGATATTATGACGTTATACGCCGTTCTGAGCCATGTTTGAACTTTCTATCACTTTTGGTTCCGATAATTCTGTCGACCATATATGTGATGTTCAGGCGCCAAATGACATGTTGGAGCATGTTGGAGATAAAAAACAAAATGTGCCCAAAACGTGATATTATGACGTTATACGCCGTTCTGAGCCATGTTTGAACTTTCTATCACTTTTGGTTCCGATAATTCTGTTGACCATATTTGTGATATCCAGGCGCCAAATGTCATCTTGGAGCATGTTGGAGATAAAAAACAAAATGTGCCCAAAACGTAATATTATGACGTTATACGCCGTTCTGAGCCATGTTTGAACTTTCTATCACTTTGGTTCCGATAATTCTGTTGACCATATTTGTGATATTCAGGCGCCAAATGACAACTTGGAGCATGTTGGAGAAAAAAAACAAAATGTGCCCAAAACGTGATATTATGACGTTATACGCCGTTCTGAGCCATGTTTGAACTTTCTATCACTTTTGGTTCCGATAATTCTGTTGACCATATTTGTGATATTCAGGCGCCAAATGACATCTTGGAGCATGTTGGAGAAAAAAAATAAAATGTGCCCAAAACGTGATATTATGACGTTATACGCCGTTCTGAGCCATGTTTGAACTTTCTATCACTTTTGGTTCCGATAATTCTGTCGACCATATATGTGATGTTCAGGCGCCAAATGACATGTTGGAGCATGTTGGAGATAAAAAACAAGATGTGCCCAAAACGTGATATTATGACGTTATACGCCGTTCTGAGCCATGTTTGAACTTTCTATCACTTTTGGTTCCGATAATTCTGTTGACCATATTTGTGATATCCAGGCGCCAAATGTCATCTTGGAGCATGTTGGAGATAAAAAACAAAATATGCCCAAAACGTAATATTATGACATTATACGCCGTTCTGAGCCATGTTTGAACTTTCTATCACTTTTGGTTCCGATAATTCTGTTGACCATATTTGTGATATTCAGGCGCCAAATGACATCTTGGAGCATGTTGGAGAAAAAAAACAAAATGTGCCCAAAACGTGATATTATGACGTTATACGCCGTTCTGAGCCATGTTTGAACTTTCTATCACTTTTGGTTCCGATAATTCTGTTGACCATATTTGTGATATTCAGGCGCCAAATGACATCTTGGAGCATGTTGGAGAAAAAAAATAAAATGTGCCCAAAACGTGATATTATGACGTTATACGCCGTTCTGAGCCATGTTTGAACTTTCTATCACTTTTGGTTCCGATAATTCTGTCGACCATATATGTGATATTCAGGGGCCAAATGTCATCTGGGAGCATGTTGGAGATAAAAAACAAAATGTGCCCAAAACGTGATATTATGGCGTTATACGCCGTTCTGAGCCATGTTTGAACTTTCTATCACTTTTGGTTCCGATAATGCTGTTGACCATATTTGTGATATTCAGGCGCCAAATGTCATCTTGGAGCATGTTGGAGATAAAAAACAAAATGTGCCCAAAACGTAATATTATGACGTTATACGCCGTTCTGAGCCATGTTTGAACTTTCTATCACTTTTGGTTCCAATAATTCTGTTGACCATATTTGTGATATTCAGGGGTCAAACGTCATCTTGGAGCATGTTGGAGATAAAAAACAAAATGTGCCCAAAACGTGATATTATGACGTTATACGCCGTTCTGAGCCATGTTTGAACTTTCTATCACTTTTGGTTCCGATAATTCTGTCGACCATATATGTGATGTTCAGGCGCCAAATGACATGTTGGAGCATGTTGGAGATAAAAAACAAAATGTGCCCAAAACGTGATATTATGACGTTATACGCCGTTCTGAGCCATGTTTGAACTTTCTATCACTTTTGGTTCCGATAATTCTGTTGACCATATTTGTGATATTCAGGCGCCAAATGACATCTTGGAGCATGTTGGAGAAAAAAAATAAAATGTGCCCAAAACGTGATATTATGACGTTATACGCCGTTCTGAGCCATGTTTGAACTTTCTATCACTTTTGGTTCCGATAATTCTGTCGACCATATATGTGATATTCAGGGGCCAAATGTCATCTGGGAGCATGTTGGAGATAAAAAACAAAATGTGCCTAAAACGTGATATTATGGCGTTATACGCCGTTCTGAGCCATGTTTGAACTTTCTATCACTTTTGGTTCCGATAATTCTGTTGACCATATTTGTGATATTCAGGCGCCAAATGTCATCTTGGAGCATGTTGGAGATAAAAAACAAAATGTGCCCAAAACGTGATATTATGGCGTTATACGCCGTTCTGAGCCATGTTTGAACTTTCTATCACTTTTGGTTCCGATAATTCTGTCGACCATATATGTGATGTTCAGGCGCCAAATGACATGTTGGAGCATGTTGGAAATAAAAAACAAAATGTGCCCAAAACGTGATATTATGACGTTATACGCCGTTCTGAGCCATGTTTGAACTTTCTATCACTTTTGGTTCCGATAATTCTGTTGACCATATTTGTGATATCCAGGCGCCAAATGTCATCTTGGAGCATGTTGGAGATAAAAAACAAAATGTGCCCAAAACGTAATATTATGACGTTATACGCCGTTCTGAGCCATGTTTGAACTTTCTATCACTTTTGGTTCCAATAATTCTGTTGACCATATTTGTGATATCCAGGCGCCAAATGTCATCTTGGAGCATGTTGGAGATAAAAAACAAAATGTGCCCAAAACGTAATATTATGACGTTATACGCCGTTCTGAGCCATGTTTGAACTTTCTATCACTTTTGGTTCCGATAATTCTGTTGACCATATTTGTGATAATCAGGCGCCAAATGTCATCTTGGAGCATGTTGGAGATAAAAAACAAAATGTGCCCAAAACGTGATATTATGACGTTATACGCCGCTCTGAGCCATGTTTGAACTTTCTATCACTTTTGGTTCCGATAATTCTGTTGACCATATTTGTGATATTCAGGGGCCAAACGTCATCTTGGAGCATGTTGGAGATAAAAAACAAAATGTGCCCAAAACGTGATATTATGAGGTTATACGCCGTTCTGAGCCATGTTTGAACTTTCTATCAGTTTTGGTTCCGATAATTCTGTTGACTATATTTGTGATATTCAGGCGCCAAATGTCATCTTGGAGCATGTTGGAGATAAAAAACAAAATGTGCCCAAAACGTGATATTATGGCGTTATACGCCGTTCTGGGCCATGTTTGAACTTTCTATCACTTTTGGTTCCGATAATTCTGTTGACCATATTTGTGATATTCAGGCGCCAAATGACTTCATGAAGCATGTTGGAGATAAAAAACAAAATGTGCCCAAAACGTGATATTATGACGTTATACGCCGTTCTGAGCCATGTTTGAACTTTCTATCACTTTTGGTTCCGATAATTCTGTCGACCATATATGTGATGTTCAGGCGCCAAATGTAACATTGGAGCATGTTAGAGATAAAAAACAAAATGTGCCCAAAACGTGATATTATGGCGTTATACGGCGTTCTGAGCCATGTTTGAACTTTCTATCACTTTTGGTTCCGATAATTCTGTCGACCATATATGTGATGTTCAGGCGCCAAATGTCATCTTGGAGCATGTTGGAGATAAAAAACAAAATGTGCCCAAAACGTGATATTATGGCGTTATACGCCGTTCTGGGCCATGTTTGAACTTTCTATCACTTTTGGTTCCGATAATTCTGTTGACCATATTTGTGATATTCAGGCGCCAAATGACATGTTGGAGCATGTTGGAGATAAAAAACAAAATGTGCCCAAAACGTGATATTATGACGTTATACGCCGTTCTGAGCCATGTTTGAACTTTCTATCACTTTTGGTTCCCATAATTCTGTTGTCCATATTTGTGATATTCAGGCGCCAAATGACATCCTGGAGCATGTTGGAGATAAAAAACAAAATGTGCCCAAAACGTGATATTATGGCGTTATACGCCGTTCTGAGCCATGTTTGAACTTTCTATCACTTTTGGTTCCCATAATTCTGTTGTCCATATTTGTGATATTCAGGCGCCAAATGACATCCTGGAGCATGTTGGAGATAAAAAACAAAATGTGCCCAAAACGTGATATTATGACGTTATACGGCGTTCTGAGCCATGTTTGAACTTTCTATCACTTTTGGTTCCGATAATTCTGTCGACCATATATGTGATATTCAGGGGCCAAATGTCATCTTGGAGCATGTGGAGATAAAAAACAAAATGTGCCCAAAACGTGATATTATGACGTTATACGCCGTTCTGAGCCATGTTTGAACTTTCTATCACTTTTGGTTCCGATAATTCTGTCGACCATATATGTGATGTTCATGCGCCAAATGTAACATTGGAGCATATTAGAGATAAAAAACAAAATGTGCCCAAAACGTGATATTATGGCGTTATATGCCGTTCTGAGCCATGTTTGAACTTTCTATCACTTTTGGTTCCGATAATTCTGTCGACCATATATGTGATATTCAGGGGCCAAATGTCATCTTGGAGCATGTGGAGATAAAAAACAAAATGTACCCAAAACGTGATATTATGACGTTATACGCCGTTCTGAGCCATGTTTGAACTTTCTATCACTTTTGGTTCCGATAATTCTGTTGACCATATTTGTGATATTCAGGCGCCAAATGACATCTTGGAGCATGTTGGAGATAAAAAACAAAATGTGCCCAAAACGTGATATTATGACGTTATACGCTGTTCTGAGCCATGTTTGAACTTTCTATCACTTTTGGTTCCGATAATTCTGTCGACCATATATGTGATGTTCAGGCGCCAAATGACATGTTGGAGCATGTTGGAGATAAAAAACAAAATGTGCCCAAAACGTGATATTATGACGTTATACGCCGTTCTGAGCCATGTTTGAACTTTCTATCACTTTTGGTTCCGATAATTCTGTTGACCATATTTGTGATATCCAGGCGCCAAATGTCATCTTGGAGCATGTTGGAGATAAAAAACAAAATGTGCCCAAAACGTGATATTATGACGTTATACGCCGTTCTGAGCCATGTTTGAACTTTCTATCACTTTTGGTTCCGATAATTCTGTTGACCATATTTGTGATGTTCAGGCGCCAAATGTCATCTTGGAGCATGTTGGAGATAAAAAACAAAATGTGCCCAAAACGTAATATTATGACGTTATACGCCGTTCTGAGCCATGTTTGAACTTTCTATCACTTTTGGTTCCGATAATTCTGTCGACCATATATGTGATGTTTAGGCGTCAAATGTCATCTTGGAGCATGTTGGAGATAAAAAACAAAATGTGCCCAAAACGTGATATTATGACGTCATACGCCGTTCTGAGCCATGTTTGAACTTTCTATCACTTTTGGTTCCGATAATTCTGTTGACCATATTTGTGATATCCAGGCGCCAAATGTCGTCTTGGAGCATGTTAGAGATAAAAACCAAATGTGCCCAAAACGTGATATTATGGCGTTATACGGCGTTCTGAGCAATGTTTGAACTTTCTATCACTTTTGGTTCCGATAATTCTGTTGACCGTATATGTGATATTTAGGCGTCAAATGTCATCTTGGAGCATGTTGGAGATAAAAAACAAAATGTGCCCAAAACGTGATATTATGGCGTTATACGCCGTTCTGAGCCATGTTTGAACTTTCTATCACTTTTGGTTCCGATAATTCTGTTGACCATATTTGTGATATTCAGGCGCCAAATGACAACTTGGAGCATGTTGGAGAAAAAAAACAAAATGTGCCCAAAACGTGATATTATGACGTTATACGCCGTTCTGAGCCATGTTTGAACTTTCTATCACTTTTGGTTGCGATAATTCTGTTGACCATATTTGTGATATTCAGGCGCCAAATGACATCTTGGAGCATGTTGGAGAAAAAAAATAAAATGTGCCCAAAACGTGATATTATGACGTTATACGCCGTTCTGAGCCATGTTTGAACTTTCTATCACTTTTGGTTCCGATAATTCTGTCGACCATATATGTGATGTTCAGGCGCCAAATGACGTGTTGGAGCATGTTGGAGATAAAAAACAAGATGTGCCCAAAACGTGATATTATGACGTTATACGCCGTTCTGAGCCATGTTTGAACTTTCTATCACTTTTGGTTCCGATAATTCTGTTGACCATATTTGTGATATCCAGGCGCCAAATGTCATCTTGGAGCATGTTGGAGATAAAAAACAAAATGTGCCCAAAACGTAATATTATGACGTTATACGCCGTTCTGAGCCATGTTTGAACTTTCTATCACTTTTGGTTCCGATAATTCTGTTGACCATATTTGTGATATTCAGGCGCCAAATGACATCTTGGAGCATGTTGGAGAAAAAAAACAAAATGTGCCCAAAACGTGATATTATGACGTTATACGCCGCTCTGAGCCATGTTTGAACTTTCTATCACTTTTGGTTCCGATAATTCTGTTGACCATATTTGTGATATTCAGGCGCCAAATGACATCTTGGAGCATGTTGGAGAAAAAAAATAAAATGTGCCCAAAACGTGATATTATGACGTTATACGCCGTTCTGAGCCATGTTTGAACTTTCTATCACTTTTGGTTCCGATAATTCTGTTGACCATATTTGCGATATTCAGGCGCCAAATGTCATCTTGGAGCATGTTGGAGATAAAAAACAAAATGTGCCCAAAACGTGATATTATGACGTTATACGCCGTTCTGAGCCATGTTTGAACTTTCTATCACTTTTGGTTCCGATAATTCTGTTGACCATATTTGCGATATTCAGGCGCCCAATGTCATCTTGGAGCATGTTGGAGATAAAAAATAAAATGTGCCCAAAACGTGATATTGTGACGTTATACGCCGTTCTGAGTTATGTTTGAACTTTCTATCACTTTTGGTTCCGATAATTCTGTTGACCATATTTGTGATATCCAGGCGCCAAATGTCGTCTTGGAGCATGTTAGAGATAAAAACCAAATGTGCCCAAAACGTGATATTATGGCGTTATACGCCGTTCTGAGCCATGTTTGAACTTTCTATCACTTTTGGTTCCGATAATTCTGTCGACCATATATGTGATATTCAGGGGCCAAATGTTATCTTGGAGCATGTGGAGATAAAAAACAAAATGTGCCCAAAACGTGATATTATGACGTTATACGCCGTTCTGAGCCATGTTTGAACTTTCTATCACTTTTGGTTCCGATAATTCTGTTGACCATATTTGTGATATTCAGGCGCCAAATGACATGTTGGAGCATGTTGGAGATAAAAACAAAATGTGCCCCAAACGTGATATTATGACGTTATACGCCGTTCTGAGCCATGTTTGAACTTTCTATCACTTTTGGTTCCGATAATTCTGTGGACCATATTTGTGATATTCAGGGGCCAAACGTCATCTTGGAGCATGTTGGAGATAAAAAACAAAATATGCCCAAAACGTAATATTATGACGTTATACGCCGTTCTGAGCCATGTTTGAACTTTCTATCACTTTTGGTTCCGATAATTCTGTCGACCATATATGTGATGTTTAGGCGTCAAATGTCATCTTGGAGCATGTTGGAGATAAAAAACAAAATGTGCCCAAAACGTGATATTATGTCGTTATACGCCGTTCTGAGCCATGTTTGAACTTTCTATCACTTTTGGTTCCGATAATTCTGTCGACCATATATGTGATATTCAGGGGCCAAATGTCATCTTGGAGCATGTTGGAGATTAAAAACAAAATGTGCCCAAAACGTGATATTATGACGTTATACGCCGTTCTGAGCCATGTTTGAACTTTCTATCACTTTTGGTTCCGATAATTCTGTGGACCATATTTGTGATATTCAGGGGCCAAACGTCATCTTGGAGCATGTTGGAGATAAAAAACAAAATATGCCCAAAACGTAATATTATGACGTTATACGCCGTTCTGAGCCATGTTTGAACTTTCTATCACTTTTGGTTCCGATAATTCTGTCGACCATATATGTGATGTTTAGGCGTCAAATGTCATCTTGGAGCATGTTGGAGATAAAAAACAAAATGTGCCCAAAACGTGATATTATGTCGTTATACGCCGTTCTGAGCCATGTTTGAACTTTCTATCACTTTTGGTTCCGATAATTCTGTCGACCATATATGTGATATTCAGGGGCCAAATGTCATCTTGGAGCATGTTGGAGATTAAAAACAAAATGTGCCCAAAACGTGATATTTTGACGTTATACGCCGTTCTGAGCCATGTTTGAACTTTCTATCACTTTTGGTTCCGATAATTCTGTTGACCATATTTGCGATATTCAGGCGCCCAATGTCATCTTGGAGCATGTTGGAGATAAAAAATAAAATGTGCCCAAAACGTGATATTGTGACGTTATATGCCGTTCTGAGCCATGTTTGAACTTTCTATCACTTTTGGTTCCGATAATTCTGTCGACCATATATGTGATGTTCATGCGCCAAATGTAACATTGGAGCATATTAGAGATAAAGAACAAAATGTGCCCAAAACGTGATATTATGGCGTTATACGCCGTTCTGAGCCATGTTTGAACTTTCTATCACTTTTGGTTCCGATAATTCTGTCGACCATATATGTGATATTCAGGGGCCAAATGTCATCTTGGAGCATGTGGAGATAAAAAACAAAATGTGCCCAAAACGTGATATTATGACGTTATACGCCGTTCTGAGCCATGTTTGAACTTTCTATCACTTTTGGTTCCGATAATTCTGTTGACCATATTTGTGATATTCAGGCGCCAAATGACATGTTGGAGCATGTTGGAGATAAAAACAAAATGTGCCCAAAACGTGATATTATGACGTTATACGCCGTTCTGAGCCATGTTTGAACTTTCTATCACTTTTGGTTCCGATAATTCTGTGGACCATATTTGTGATATTCAGGGGCCAAACGTCATCTTGGAGCATGTTGGAGATAAAAAACAAAATGTGCCCAAAACGTAATATTATGACGTTATACGCCGTTCTGAGCCATGTTTGAACTTTCTATCACTTTTGGTTAACACAATTCTGTTGACCATATTTGTGATATTCAGGGACCAAACGTCATCTTGGAGCATGTTGGAGATAAAAAACAAAATGTGCCCAAAACGTGATATTATGACGTTATACGCCGTTCTGAGCCATGTTTGAACTTTCTATCACTTTTGGTTCCGATAATTCTGTTGACCATATTTGTGATATTCAGGCGCCAAATGACATCTTGGATCATGTTGGAGATAAAAAACAAAATGGGCCCAAAACGTGATATTATGACGTTATACGCCGTTCTGAGCCATGTTTGAACTTTCTATCACTTTTGGTTCCGATAATTCTGTCGACCATATATGTGATGTTCAGGCGCCAAATGACATGTTGGAGCATGTTGGAGATAAAAAACAAAATGTGCCCAAAACGTGATATTATGACGTTATACGCCGTTCTGAGCCATGTTTGAACTTTCTATCACTTTTGGTTCCGATAATTCTGTTGACCATATTTGTGATATCCAGGCGCCAAATGTCATCTTGGAGCATGTTGGAGATAAAAAACAAAATGTGCCCAAAACGTAATATTATGACGTTATACGCCGTTCTGAGCCATGTTTGAACTTTCTATCACTTTTGGTTCCGATAATTCTGTTGACCATATTTGTGATATTCAGGCGCCAAATGACAACTTGGAGCATGTTGGAGAAAAAAATCAAAATGTGCCCAAAACGTGATATTATGACGTTATACGCCGTTCTGAGCCATGTTTGAACTTTCTATCACTTTTGGTTCCGATAATTCTGTTGACCATATTTGTGATATTCAGGCGCCAAATGACATCTTGGAGCATGTTGGAGAAAAAAAATAAAATGTGCCCAAAACGTGATATTATGACGTTATACGCCGTTCTGAGCCATGTTTGAACTTTCTATCACTTTTGGTTCCGATAATTCTGTCGACCATATATGTGATGTTCAGGCGCCAAATGACATGTTGGAGCATGTTGGAAATAAAAAACAAAATGTGCCCAAAACGTGATATTATGACGTTATACGCCGTTCTGAGCCATGTTTGAACTTTCTATCACTTTTGGTTCCGATAATTCTGTTGACCATATTTGTGATATCCAGGCGCCAAATGTCATCTTGGAGCGTGTTGGAGATAAAAAACAAAATGTGCCCAAAACGTAATATTATGACGTTATACGCCGTTCTGAGCCATGTTTGAACTTTCTATCACTTTTGGTTCCGATAATTCTGTTGACCATATTTGTGATATTCAGGCGCCAAATGACATCTTGGAGCATGTTGGAGAAAAAAAACAAAATGTGCCCAAAACGTGATATTATGACGTTATACGCCGTTCTGAGCCATGTTTGAACTTTCTATCACTTTTGGTTCCGATAATTCTGTTGACCATATTTGTGATATTCAGGCGCCAAATGACATCTTGGAGCATGTTGGAGAAAAAAAATAAAATGTGCCCAAAACGTGATATTATGACGTTATACGCCGTTCTGAGCCATGTTTGAACTTTCTATCACTTTTGGTTCCGATAATTCTGTCGACCATATATGTGATGTTCAGGCGCCAAATGACATGTTGGAGCATGTTGGAGATAAAAAACAAAATGTGCCCAAAACGTGATATTATGACGTTATACGCCGTTCTGAGCCATGTTTGAACTTTCTATCACTTTTGGTTCCGATAATTCTGTTGACCATATTTGTGATATCCAGGCGCCAAATGTCATCTTGGAGCATGTTGGAGATAAAAAACAAAATGTGCCCAAAACGTAATATTATGACGTTATACGCCGTTCTGAGCCATGTTTGAACTTTCTATCACTTTTGGTTCCGATAATTCTGTTGACCATATTTGTGATATTCAGGCGCCAAATGACAACTTGGAGCATGTTGGAGAAAAAAAACAAAATGTGCCCAAAACGTGATATTATGACGTTATACGCCGTTCTGAGCCATGTTTGAACTTTCTATCACTTTTGGTTCCGATAATTCTGTTGACCATATTTGTGATATTCAGGCGCCAAATGACATCTTGGAGCATGTTGGAGAAAAAAAATAAAATGTGCCCAAAACGTGATATTATGACGTTATACGCCGTTCTGAGCCATGTTTGAACTTTCTATCACTTTTGGTTCCGATAATTCTGTTGACCATATATGTGATGTTCAGGCGCCAAATGTAACATTGGAGCATGTTAGAGATAAAAAACAAAATGTGCCCAAAACGTGATATTATGGCGTTATACGGCGTTCTGAGCCATGTTTGAACTTTCTATCACTTTTGGTTCCGATAATTCTGTCGGCCATATATGTGATGTTCCGGCGCCAAATGTCATCTTGGAGCATGTTGGAGATAAAAAACAAAATGTGCCCAAAACGTGATATTATGGCGTTATACGCCGTTCTGGGCCATGTTTGAACTTTCTATCACTTTTGGTTCCGATAATTCTGTTGACCATATTTGTGATGTTCAGGCGCCAAATGTAACATTGGAGCATGTTAGAGATAAAAAACAAAATGTGCCCAAAACGTGATATTATGGCGTTATACGGCGTTCTGAGCCATGTTTGAACTTTCTATCACTTTTGGTTCCGATAATTCTGTCGACCATATATGTGATGTTCAGGCGCCAAATGTCATCTTGGAGCATGTTGGAGATAAAAAACAAAATGTGCCCAAAACGTGATATTATGGCGTGATACGCCGTTCTGGGTCATGTTTGAACTTTCTATCACTTTTGGTTCCGATAATTCTGTTGACCATATTTGTGATATTCAGGCGCCAAATGACATGTTGGAGCATGTTGGAGATAAAAAACAAAATGTGCCCAAAACGTGATATTATGACGTTATACGCCGTTCTGAGCCATGTTTGAACTTTCTATCACTTTTGGTTCCCATAATTCTGTTGTCCATATTTGTGATATTCAGGCCCCAAAGGACATGTTGGAACATGTTGGAGATAAAAAACAAAATGTGCCCAAAACGTGACATTATGACGTTATACGCCGTTCTGAGCCATGTTTGAACTTTCTATCACTTTTGGTTCCGATAATTCTGTCGACCATATATGTGATGTTCAGGTGCCAAATGTAACATTGGAGCATGTTAGAGATAAAAAACAAAATGTGCCGAAAACGTGATATGGCGTTATACGCCGTTCTGAGCCATGTTTGAACTTTCTATCACTTTTGGTTCCGATAATTCTGTTGACCATATTTGTGATATTCAGGGGCCAAATGTCATCTTGGAGCATGTTGGAGATAAAAAATAAAATGTGCTCAAAACGTAATATTATGACGTTATACGCCGTTCTGAGCCATGTTTGAACTTTCTATCACTTTTGGTTCCGATAATTCTGTCGACCATATATCTGATGTTCAGGCGCCAAATGTAACATTGGAGCATGTTAGAGATAAAAAACAAAATGTGCCCAAAACGTTATATTATGGCGTTATACGGCGTTCTGAGCCATGTTTGAACTTTCTATCACTTTTGGTTCCGATAATTCTGTCGACCATATATGTGATGTTCAGGCGCCAAATGTCATCTTGGAGCATGTTGGAGATAAAAAACAAAATGTGCCCAAAACGTGATATTATGGCGTTATACGCCGTTCTGGGCCATGTTTGAACTTTCTATCACTTTTGGTTCCGATAATTCTGTTGACCATATTTGTGATGTTCAGGCGCCAAATGTAACATTGGAGCATGTTAGAGATAAAAAACAAAATGTGCCCAAAACGTGATATTATGGCGTTATACGGCGTTCTGAGCCATGTTTGAACTTTCTATCACTTTTGGTTCCGATAATTCTGTCGACCATATATGTGATGTTCAGGCGCCAAATGTCATCTTGGAGCATGTTGGAGATAAAAAACAAAATGTGCCCAAAACGTGATATTATGGCGTTATACGCCGTTCTGGGCCATGTTTGAACTTTCTATCACTTTTGGTTCCGATAATTCTGTTGACCATATTTGTGATATTCAGGCGCCAAATGACATGTTGGAGCATGTTGGAGATAAAAAACAAAATGTGCCCAAAACGTGATATTATGACGTTATACGCCGTTCTGAGCCATGTTTGAACTTTCTATCACTTTTGGTTCCCATAATTCTGTTGTCCATATTTGTGATATTCAGGCCCCAAATGACATGTTGGAGCATGTTGGAGATAAAAAACAAAATGTGCCCAAAACGTGATATTATGACGTTATACGCCGTTCTGAGCCATGTTTGAACTTTCTATCACTTTTGGTTCCGATAATTCTGTCGACCATATATGTGCTGTTCAGGCGCCAAATGTAACATTGGAGCATGTTAGAGATAAAAAACAAAATGTGCCGAAAACGTGATATTATGGCGTTATACGCCGTTCTGAGCCATGTTTGAACTTTCTATCACTTTTGGTTCCGATAATTCTGTTGACCATATATGTGATGTTCAGGCGCCAAATGACATGTTGGAGCATGTTGAAGATAAAAAACAAAATGTGCCCAAAACGTGATATTATGACGTTATACGCCGTTCTGAGACATGTTTGAACTTTCTATCACTTTTGGTTCCGATAATTCTCTTGACCATATTTGTGATATTCAGGGGCCAAACGTCATCTTGGAGCATGTTGGAGATAAAAAATAAAATGTGCTCAAAACGTAATATTATGACGTTATACGCCGTTCTGAGAGATGTTTGAACTTTCTATCACTTTTGGTTCCGATAATTCTGTTGACCATATATGTGATGTTCAGGCGCCAAATGACATGTTGGAGCATGTTGAAGATAAAAAACAAAATGTGCCCAAAACGTGATATTATGACGTTACACGCCGTTCTGAGCCATGTTTGAACTTTCTATCACTTTTGGTTCCGATAATTCTCTTGACCATATTTGTGATATTCAGGGGCCAAATGTCATCTTGGAGCATGTTAGAGATACAAAACAAAATGTGCCCAAAATGTGATATTATGACGTTATACGCCGTTCTGAGCCATGTTTGAACTTTCTATCACTTTTGGTTCCGATAATTCTGTGGACCATATTTGTGATATTCAGGGGCCAAACGTCATCTTGGAGAATGTTGGAGATAAAAAACAAAATGTGCCCAAAACGTGATATTGTGACGTTATACGCCGTTCTGAGCCATGTTTGAACTTTCTATCACTTTTGGTTCCGATAATTCTGTTGACCATATTTGTGATATTCAGGCGCCAATTGTCATCTTGGAGCATGTTGGAGATAAAAAACAAAATGTGCCCAAAACGTGATATTATGACGTTATACGCCGTTCTGAGCCATGTTTGAACTTTCTATCACTTTTGGTTCCGATAATTCTGTCGACCATATATGTGATGTTCAGGCGCCAAATGATATGTTGGAGCATGTTGGAGATAAAAAACAAAATGTGCCCAAAACGTGATATTATGACGTTATACGCCGTTCTGAGCCATGTTTAAACTTTCTATCACTTTTGGTTCCGATAATTCTGTTGACCATATTTGTGATATCCAGGCGCCAAATTTCATCTTGGAGCATGTTGGAGATAAAAAACAAAATGTGCCCAAAACGTAATATTATGACGTTATACGCCGTTCTGAGCCATGTTTGAACTTTCTATCACTTTTGGTTCCGATAATTCTGTTGACCATATTTGTGATATTCAGGCGCCAAATGTCATCTTGGAGCATGTTGGAGATAAAAAACAAAATGTGCCCAAAACGTGATATTATGACGTTATACGCCGCTCTGAGCCATGTTTGAACTTTCTATCACTTTTGGTTCCGATAATTCTGTTGACCATATTTGTGATATTCAGGGGCCAAACGTCATCTTGGAGCATGTTGGAGATAAAAAACAAAATGTGCCCAAAACGTGATATTATGAGGTTATACGCCGTTCTGAGCCATGTTTGAACTTTCTATCAGTTTTGGTTCCGATAATTCTGTTGACTATATTTGTGATATTCAGGCGCCAAATGTCATCTTGGAGCATGTTGGAGATAAAAAACAAAATGTGCCCAAAACGTGATATTATGGCGTTATACGCCGTTCTGGGCCATGTTTGAACTTTCTATCACTTTTGGTTCCGATAATTCTGTTGACCATATTTGTGATGTTCAGGCGCCAAATGTAACATTGGAGCATGTTAGAGATAAAAAACTAAATGTGCCCAAAACGTGATATTATGGCGTTATACGGCGTTCTGAGCCATGTTTGAACTTTCTATCACTTTTGGTTCCGATAATTCTGTCGACCATATATGTGATGTTCAGGCGCCAAATGTCATCTTGGAGCATGTTGGAGATAAAAAACAAAATGTGCCCAAAACGTGATATTATGGCGTGATACGCCGTTCTGGGCCATGTTTGAACTTTCTATCACTTTTGGTTCCGATAATTCTGTTGACCATATTTGTGATATTCAGGCGCCAAATGACATGTTGGAGCATGTTGGAGATAAAAAACAAAATGTGCCCAAAACGTGATATTATGACGTTATACGCCGTTCTGAGCCATGTTTGAACTTTCTATCACTTTTGGTTCCCATAATTCTGTTGTCCATATTTGTGATATTCAGGCCCCAAAGGACATGTTGGAACATGTTGGAGATAAAAAACAAAATGTGCCCAAAACGTGACATTATGACGTTATACGCCGTTCTGAGCCATGTTTGAACTTTCTATCACTTTTGGTTCCGATAATTCTGTCGACCATATATGTGATGTTCAGGTGCCAAATGTAACATTGGAGCATGTTAGAGATAAAAAACAAAATGTGCCGAAAACGTGATATGGCGTTATACGCCGTTCTGAGCCATGTTTGAACTTTCTATCACTTTTGGTTCCGATAATTCTGTTGACCATATTTGTGATATTCAGGGGCCAAATGTCATCTTGGAGCATGTTGGAGATAAAAAATAAAATGTGCTCAAAACGTAATATTATGACGTTATACGCCGTTCTGAGCCATGTTTGAACTTTCTATCACTTTTGGTTCCGATAATTCTGTCGACCATATATCTGATGTTCAGGCGCCAAATGTAACATTGGAGCATGTTAGAGATAAAAAACAAAATGTGCCCAAAACGTTATATTATGGCGTTATACGGCGTTCTGAGCCATGTTTGAACTTTCTATCACTTTTGGTTCCGATAATTCTGTCGACCATATATGTGATGTTCAGGCGCCAAATGTCATCTTGGAGCATGTTGGAGATAAAAAACAAAATGTGCCCAAAACGTGATATTATGGCGTTATACGCCGTTCTGGGCCATGTTTGAACTTTCTATCACTTTTGGTTCCGATAATTCTGTTGACCATATTTGTGATGTTCAGGCGCCAAATGTAACATTGCAGCATGTTAGAGATAAAAAACAAAATGTGCCCAAAACGTGATATTATGGCGTTATACGGCGTTCTGAGCCATGTTTGAACTTTCTATCACTTTTGGTTCCGATAATTCTGTCGACCATATATATGATGTTCAGGCGCCAAATGTCATCTTGGAGCATGTTGGAGATAAAAAACAAAATGTGCCCAAAACGTGATATTATGGCGTTATACGCCGTTCTGGGCCATGTTTGAACTTTCTATCACTTTTGGTTCCGATAATTCTGTTGACCATATTTGTGATATTCAGGCGCCAAATGACATGTTGGAGCATGTTGGAGATAAAAAACAAAATGTGCCCAAAACGTGATATTATGACGTTATACGCCGTTCTGAGCCATGTTTGAACTTTCTATCACTTTTGGTTCCCATAATTCTGTTGTCCATATTTGTGATATTCAGGCCCCAAATGACATGTTGGAGCATGTTGGAGATAAAAAACAAAATGTGCCCAAAACGTGATATTATGACGTTATACGCCGTTCTGAGCCATGTTTGAACTTTCTATCACTTTTGGTTCCGATAATTCTGTCGACCATATATGTGCTGTTCAGGCGCCAAATGTAACATTGGAGCATGTTAGAGATAAAAAACAAAATGTGCCGAAAACGTGATATTATGGCGTTATACGCCGTTCTGAGCCATGTTTGAACTTTCTATCACTTTTGGTTCCGATAATTCTGTTGACCATATATGTGATGTTCAGGCGCCAAATGACATGTTGGAGCATGTTGAAGATAAAAAACAAAATGTGCCCAAAACGTGATATTATGACGTTATACGCCGTTCTGAGACATGTTTGAACTTTCTATCACTTTTGGTTCCGATAATTCTCTTGACCATATTTGTGATATTCAGGGGCCAAACGTCATCTTGGAGCATGTTGGAGATAAAAAACAAAATGTGCCCAAAACGTGATATTATGGCGTTATACGCCGTTCTGGGCCATGTTTGAACTTTCTATCACTTTTGGTTCCGATAATTCTGTTGACCATATTTGTGATGTTCAGGCGCCAAATGTAACATTGGAGCATGTTAGAGATAAAAAACTAAATGTGCCCAAAACGTGATATTATGGCGTTATACGGCGTTCTGAGCCATGTTTGAACTTTCTATCACTTTTGGTTCCGATAATTCTGTCGACCATATATGTGATGTTCAGGCGCCAAATGTCATCTTGGAGCATGTTGGAGATAAAAAACAAAATGTGCCCAAAACGTGATATTATGGCGTGATACGCCGTTCTGGGCCATGTTTGAACTTTCTATCACTTTTGGTTCCGATAATTCTGTTGACCATATTTGTGATATTCAGGCGCCAAATGACATGTTGGAGCATGTTGGAGATAAAAAACAAAATGTGCCCAAAACGTGATATTATGACGTTATACGCCGTTCTGAGCCATGTTTGAACTTTCTATCACTTTTGGTTCCCATAATTCTGTTGTCCATATTTGTGATATTCAGGCCCCAAAGGACATGTTGGAACATGTTGGAGATAAAAAACAAAATGTGCCCAAAACGTGACATTATGACGTTATACGCCGTTCTGAGCCATGTTTGAACTTTCTATCACTTTTGGTTCCGATAATTCTGTCGACCATATATGTGATGTTCAGGTGCCAAATGTAACATTGGAGCATGTTAGAGATAAAAAACAAAATGTGCCGAAAACGTGATATGGCGTTATACGCCGTTCTGAGCCATGTTTGAACTTTCTATCACTTTTGGTTCCGATAATTCTGTTGACCATATTTGTGATATTCAGGGGCCAAATGTCATCTTGGAGCATGTTGGAGATAAAAAATAAAATGTGCTCAAAACGTAATATTATGACGTTATACGCCGTTCTGAGCCATGTTTGAACTTTCTATCACTTTTGGTTCCGATAATTCTGTCGACCATATATCTGATGTTCAGGCGCCAAATGTAACATTGGAGCATGTTAGAGATAAAAAACAAAATGTGCCCAAAACGTTATATTATGGCGTTATACGGCGTTCTGAGCCATGTTTGAACTTTCTATCACTTTTGGTTCCGATAATTCTGTCGACCATATATGTGATGTTCAGGCGCCAAATGTCATCTTGGAGCATGTTGGAGATAAAAAACAAAATGTGCCCAAAACGTGATATTATGGCGTTATACGCCGTTCTGGGCCATGTTTGAACTTTCTATCACTTTTGGTTCCGATAATTCTGTTGACCATATTTGTGATGTTCAGGCGCCAAATGTAACATTGCAGCATGTTAGAGATAAAAAACAAAATGTGCCCAAAACGTGATATTATGGCGTTATACGGCGTTCTGAGCCATGTTTGAACTTTCTATCACTTTTGGTTCCGATAATTCTGTCGACCATATATATGATGTTCAGGCGCCAAATGTCATCTTGGAGCATGTTGGAGATAAAAAACAAAATGTGCCCAAAACGTGATATTATGGCGTTATACGCCGTTCTGGGCCATGTTTGAACTTTCTATCACTTTTGGTTCCGATAATTCTGTTGACCATATTTGTGATATTCAGGCGCCAAATGACATGTTGGAGCATGTTGGAGATAAAAAACAAAATGTGCCCAAAACGTGATATTATGACGTTATACGCCGTTCTGAGCCATGTTTGAACTTTCTATCACTTTTGGTTCCCATAATTCTGTTGTCCATATTTGTGATATTCAGGCCCCAAATGACATGTTGGAGCATGTTGGAGATAAAAAACAAAATGTGCCCAAAACGTGATATTATGACGTTATACGCCGTTCTGAGCCATGTTTGAACTTTCTATCACTTTTGGTTCCGATAATTCTGTCGACCATATATGTGCTGTTCAGGCGCCAAATGTAACATTGGAGCATGTTAGAGATAAAAAACAAAATGTGCCGAAAACGTGATATTATGGCGTTATACGCCGTTCTGAGCCATGTTTGAACTTTCTATCACTTTTGGTTCCGATAATTCTGTTGACCATATATGTGATGTTCAGGCGCCAAATGACATGTTGGAGCATGTTGAAGATAAAAAACAAAATGTGCCCAAAACGTGATATTATGACGTTATACGCCGTTCTGAGACATGTTTGAACTTTCTATCACTTTTGGTTCCGATAATTCTCTTGACCATATTTGTGATATTCAGGGGCCAAACGTCATCTTGGAGCATGTTGGAGATAAAAAATAAAATGTGCTCAAAACGTAATATTATGACGTTATACGCCGTTCTGAGAGATGTTTGAACTTTCTATCACTTTTGGTTCCGATAATTCTGTTGACCATATATGTGATGTTCAGGCGCCAAATGACATGTTGGAGCATGTTGAAGATAAAAAACAAAATGTGCCCAAAACGTGATATTATGACGTTACACGCCGTTCTGAGCCATGTTTGAACTTTCTATCACTTTTGGTTCCGATAATTCTCTTGACCATATTTGTGATATTCAGGGGCCAAATGTCATCTTGGAGCATGTTAGAGATACAAAACAAAATGTGCCCAAAATGTGATATTATGACGTTATACGCCGTTCTGAGCCATGTTTGAACTTTCTATCACTTTTGGTTCCGATAATTCTGTGGACCATATTTGTGATATTCAGGGGCCAAACGTCATCTTGGAGAATGTTGGAGATAAAAAACAAAATGTGCCCAAAACGTGATATTGTGACGTTATACGCCGTTCTGAGCCATGTTTGAACTTTCTATCACTTTTGGTTCCGATAATTCTGTTGACCATATTTGTGATATTCAGGCGCCAATTGTCATCTTGGAGCATGTTGGAGATAAAAAACAAAATGTGCCCAAAACGTGATATTATGACGTTATACGCCGTTCTGAGCCATGTTTGAACTTTCTATCACTTTTGGTTCCGATAATTCTGTCGACCATATATGTGATGTTCAGGCGCCAAATGATATGTTGGAGCATGTTGGAGATAAAAAACAAAATGTGCCCAAAACGTGATATTATGACGTTATACGCCGTTCTGAGCCATGTTTAAACTTTCTATCACTTTTGGTTCCGATAATTCTGTTGACCATATTTGTGATATCCAGGCGCCAAATTTCATCTTGGAGCATGTTGGAGATAAAAAACAAAATGTGCCCAAAACGTAATATTATGACGTTATACGCCGTTCTGAGCCATGTTTGAACTTTCTATCACTTTTGGTTCCGATAATTCTGTTGACCATATTTGTGATATTCAGGCGCCAAATGTCATCTTGGAGCATGTTGGAGATAAAAAACAAAATGTGCCCAAAACGTGATATTATGACGTTATACGCCGCTCTGAGCCATGTTTGAACTTTCTATCACTTTTGGTTCCGATAATTCTGTTGACCATATTTGTGATATTCAGGGGCCAAACGTCATCTTGGAGCAAGTTGGAGATAAAAAACAAAATGTGCCCAAAACGTGATATTATGAGGTTATACGCCGTTCTGAGCCATGTTTGAACTTTCTATCAGTTTTGGTTCCGATAATTCTGTTGACTATATTTGTGATATTCAGGCGCCAAATGTCATCTTGGAGCATGTTGGAGATAAAAAACAAAATGTGCCCAAAACGTGATATTATGACGTTATACGCCGTTCTGAGCCATGTTTGAACTTTCTATCACTTTTGGTTCCGATAATTCTGTCGACCATATATGTGATGTTCAGGCGCCAAATGTAACATTGGAGCATGTTAGAGATAAAAAACAAAATGTGCCCAAAACGTGATATTATGGCGTTATACGGCGTTCTGAGCCATGTTTGAACTTTCTATCACTTTTGGTTCCGATAATTCTGTCGACCATATATGTGATGTTCCGGCGCCAAATGTCATCTTGGAGCATGTTGGAGATAAAAAACAAAATGTGCCCAAAACGTGATATTATGGCGTTATACGCCGTTCTGGGCCATGTTTGAACTTTCTATCACTTTTGGTTCCGATAATTCTGTTGACCATATTTGTGATGTTCAGGCGCCAAATGTAACATTGGAGCATGTTAGAGATAAAAAACAAAATGTGCCCAAAACGTGATATTATGGCGTTATACGGCATTCTGAGCCATGTTTGAACTTTCTATCACTTTTGGTTCCGATAATTCTGTCGACCATATATGTGATGTTCAGGCGCCAAATGTCATCTTGGAGCATGTTGGAGATAAAAAACAAAATGTGCCCAAAACGTGATATTATGACGTTATACACCGTTCTGAGCCATGTTTGAACTTTCTATCACTTTTGGTTCCCATAATTCTGTTGTCCATATTTGTGATATTCAGGCCCCAAATGACATGTTGGAGCATGTTGGAGATAAAAAACAAAATGTGCCCAAAACGTGACATTATGACGTTATACGCCGTTCTGAGCCATGTTTGAACTTTCTATCACTTTTGGTTCCGATAATTCTGTCGACCATATATGTGATGTTCAGGCGCCAAATGTAACATTGGAGCATGTTAGAGATAAAAAACAAAATGTGCCGAAAACGTGATATTATGGCGTTATACGCCGTTCTGAGCCATGTTTGAACTTTCTATCACTTTTGGTTCCGATAATTCTGTTGACCATATTTGTGATATTCAGGGGCCAAACGTCATCTTGGAGCATGTTGGAGATAAAAAATAAAATGTGCTCAAAACGTAATATTATGACGTTATACGCCGTTCTGAGCCATGTTTGAACTTTCTATCACTTTTGGTTCCGATAATTCTGTTGACCATATATGTGATGTTCAGGCGCCAAATGACATGTTGGAGCATGTTGAAGATAAAAAACAAAATGTGCCCAAAACGTGATATTATGACGTTATACGCCGTTCTGAGCCATGTTTGAACTTTCTATCACTTTTGGTTCCGATAGTTCTCTTGACCATATTTGTGATATTCAGGGGCCAAACGTCATCTTGGAGCATGTTGGAGATAAAAAATAAAATGTGCTCAAAACGTAATATTATGACGTTATACGGCGTTCTGAGCCATGTTTGAACTTTCTATCACTTTTGGTTCCGATAATTCTGTCGACCATATATGTGATGTTCAGGCGCCAAATGTCATCTTGGAGCATGTTGGAGATAAAAAACAAAATGTGCCCAAAACGTGATATTATGGCGTTATACGCCGTTCTGGGCCATGTTTGAACTTTCTATCACTTTTGGTTCCGATAATTCTGTTGACCATATTTGTGATATTCAGGCGCCAAATGACATGTTGGAGCATGTTGGAGATAAAAAACAAAATGTGCCCAAAACGTGATATTATGACGTTATACGCCGTTCTGAGCCATGTTTGAACTTTCTATCACTTTTGGTTCCCATAATTCTGTTGTCCATATTTGTGATATTCAGGCCCCAAATGACATGTTGGAGCATGTTGGAGATAAAAAACAAAATGTGCCCAAAACGTGATATTATGACGTTATACGCCGTTCTGAGCCATGTTTGAACTTTCTATCACTTTTGGTTCCGATAATTCTGTCGACCATATATGTGCTGTTCAGGCGCCAAATGTAACATTGGAGCATGTTAGAGATAAAAAACAAAATGTGCCGAAAACGTGATATTATGGCGTTATACGCCGTTCTGAGCCATATTTGAACTTTCTATCACTTTTGGTTCCGATAATTCTGTTGACCATATATGTGATGTTCAGGCGCCAAATGACATGTTGGAGCATGTTGAAGATAAAAAACAAAATGTGCCCAAAACGTGATATTATGACGTTATACGCCGTTCTGAACCATGTTTGAACTTTCTATCACTTTTGGTTCCGATAATTCTCTTGACCATATTTGTGATATTCAGGGGCCAAACGTCATCTTGGAGCATGTTGGAGATAAAAAATAAAATGTGCTCAAAACGTAATATTATGACGTTATACGCCGTTCTGAGCCATGTTTGAACTTTCTATCACTTTTGGTTCCGATAATTCTGTTGACCATATATGTGATGTTCAGGCGCCAAATGACATGTTGGAGCATGTTGAAGATAAAAAACAAAATGTGCCCAAAACGTGATATTATGACGTTATACGCCGTTCTGAGCCATGTTTGAACTTTCTATCACTTTTGATTCCGATAATTCTCTTGACCATATTTGTGATATTCAGGTGCCAAATGTCATCTTGGAGCATGTTAGAGATACAAAACAAAATGTGCCCAAAATGTGATATTATGACGTTATACGCCGTTCTGAGCCATGTTTGAGCTTTCTATCACTTTTGGTTCCGATAATTCTGTTGAGCATATTTGTGATATTCAGGGGCCAAACGTCATCTTGGAGAATGTTGGAGATAAAAAACAAAATGTGCCCAAAACGTGATATTATGACGTTATACGCCGTTCTGAGCTATGTTTGAACTTTCTATCACTTTTGGTTCCGATAATTCTCTTGACCATATTTGTGATATTCAGGGGCCAAACGTCATCTTGGAGCATGTTGGAGATAAAAAATAAAATGTGCTCAAAACGTAATATTATGACGTTATACGCCGTTCTGAGCCATGTTTGAACTTTCTATCACTTTTGGTTCCGATAATTCTGTTGACCATATATGTGATGTTCAGGCGCCAAATGACATGTTGGAGCATGTTGAAGATAAAAAACAAAATGTGCCCAAAACGTGATATTATGACGTTATACGCCGTTCTGAGCCATGTTTGAACTTTCTATCACTTTTGGTTCCGATAATTCTCTTGACCATATTTGTGATATTCAGGGGCCAAACGTCATCTTGGAGCATGTTGGAGATAAAAAATAAAATGTGCTCAAAACGTAATATTATGACGTTATACGCCGTTCTGAGCCATGTTTGAACTTTCTATCACTTTTGGTTCCGATAATTCTGTTGACCATATATGTGATGTTCAGGCGCCAAATGACATGTTGGAGCATGTTGAAGATAAAAAACAAAATGTGCCCAAAACGTGATATTATGACGTTATACGCCGTTCTGAGCCATGTTTGAACTTTCTATCACTTTTGGTTCCGATAATTCTCTTGACCATATTTGTGATATTCAGGGGCCAAACGTCATCTTGGAGCATGTTGGAGATAAAAAATAAAATGTGCTCAAAACGTAATATTATGACGTTATACGCCGTTCTGAGCCATGTTTGAACTTTCTATCACTTTTGGTTCCGATAATTCTGTGGACAATATTTGTGATATTCAGGGGCCAAACGTCATCTTGGAGCATGTTGGAGATAAAAAACAAAATGTGCCCAAAACGTGATATTATGACGTTATACGCCGTTCTGAGCCATGTTTGAACTTTTTATCACTTTTGGTTCCGATAATTCTGTTGACCATATTTGTGATATTCAGGCGCCAATTGTCATATTGGAGCATGTTGGAGATAAAAAACAAAATGTGCCCAAAACGTGATATTATGACGTTATACGGCGTTCTGAGCCATGTTTGAACTTTCTATCACTTTTGGTTCCGATAATTCTGTTGACCATATTTGTGATATTCAGGCGCCAAATGTCATCTTGGAGCATGTTGGAGATAAAAAACAAAATGTGCCCAAAACGTGATATTATGACGTTATACGGCGTTCTGAGCCATGTTTGCACTTTCTATCACTTTTGGTTCCGATAATTCTGTCGACCATATATGTGATATTCAGGGGCCAAATGTCATCTTGGAGCATGTGGAGATAAAAAACAAAATGTGCCCAAAACGTGATATTATGACGTTATACGCCGTTCTGAGCCATGTTTGAACTTTCTATCACTTTTGGTTCCGATAATTCTGTCGACCATATATGTGATGTTCATGCGCCAAATGTAACATTGGAGCATATTAGAGATAAAAAACAAAATGTGCCCAAAACGTGATATTATGGCGTTATACGCCGTTCTGAGCCATGTTTGAACTTTCTATCACTTTTGGTTCCGATAATTCTGTTGACCATATTTGTGATATTCAGGCGCCAAATGACATGTTGGAGCATGTTGGAGATAAAAACAAAATGTGCCCAAAACGTGATATTATGACGTTATACGCCGTTCTGAGCCATGTTTGAACTTTCTATCACTTTTGGTTCCGATAATTCTGTGGTACATATTTGTGATATTCAGGGGCCAAACGTCATCTTGGAGCATGTTGGAGATAAAAAACAAAATGTGCCCAAAACGTAATATTATGACGTTATACGCCGTTCTGAGCCATGTTTGAACTTTCTATCACTTTTGGTTCCGATAATTCTGTTGACCATATTTGTGATATTCAGGGGCCAAACGTCATCTTGGAGCATGTTGGAGATAAAAAACAAAATGTGCCCAAAACGTGATATTATGACGTTATACGCCGTTCTGAGCCATGTTTGAACTTTCTATCACTTTTGGTTCCGATAATTCTGTTGACCATATTTGTGATATTCAGGCGCCAAATGACATCTTGGATCATGTTGGAGATAGAAAACAAAATGGGCCCAAAACGTGATATTATGACGTTATACGCCGTTCTGAGCCATGTTTGAACTTTCTATCACTTTTGGTTCCGATAATTCTGTCGACCATATATGTGATATTCAGGGGCCAAATGTCATCTGGGAGCATGTTGGAGATAAAAAACAAAATGTGCCCAAAACGTGATATTATGGCGTTATACGCCGTTCTGAGCCATGTTTGAACTTTCTATCACTTTTGGTTCCGATAATGCTGTTGACCATATTTGTGATATTCAGGCGCCAAATGTCATCTTGGAGCATGTTGGAGATAAAAAACAAAATGTGCCCAAAACGTAATATTATGACGTTATACGCCGTTCTGAGCCATGTTTGAACTTTCTATCACTTTTGGTTCCGATAATTCTGTTGACCATATTTGTGATATTCAGGCGCCAAATGACATCTTGGATCATGTTGGAGATAGAAAACAAAATGGGCCCAAAACGTGATATTATGACGTTATACGCCGTTCTGAGCCATGTTTGAACTTTCTATCACTTTTGGTTCCGATAATTCTGTGGTCCATATTTGTGATATTCAGGGGCCAAACGTCATCTTGGAGCATGTTGGAGATAAAAAACAAAATGTGCCCAAAACGTAATATTATGACGTTATACGCCGTTCTGAGCCATGTTTGAACTTTCTATCACTTTTGGTTCCGATAATTCTGTTGACCATATTTGTGATATTCAGGGGCCAAACGTCATCTTGGAGCATGTTGGAGATAAAAAACAAAATGTGCCCAAAACGTGATATTATGACGTTATACGCCGTTCTGAGCCATGTTTGAACTTTCTATCACTTTTGGTTCCGATAATTCTGTTGACCATATTTGTGATATTCAGGCGCCAAATGACATCTTGGATCATGTTGGAGATAGAAAACAAAATGGGCCCAAAACGTGATATTATGACGTTATACGCCGTTCTGAGCCATGTTTGAACTTTCTATCACTTTTGGTTCCGATAATTCTGTCGACCATATATGTGATATTCAGGGGCCAAATGTCATCTGGGAGCATGTTGGAGATAAAAAACAAAATGTGCCCAAAACGTGATATTATGGCGTTATACGCCGTTCTGAGCCATGTTTGAACTTTCTATCACTTTTGGTTCCGATAATGCTGTTGACCATATTTGTGATATTCAGGCGCCAAATGTCATCTTGGAGCATGTTGGAGATAAAAAACAAAATGTGCCCAAAACGTAATATTATGACGTTATACGCCGTTCTGAGCCATGTTTGAACTTTCTATCACTTTTGGTTCCGATAATTCTGTTGACCATATTTGTGATATTCAGGCGCCAAATGACATCTTGGATCATGTTGGAGATAGAAAACAAAATGGGCCCAAAACGTGATATTATGACGTTATACGCCGTTCTGAGCCATGTTTGAACTTTCTATCACTTTTGGTTCCGATAATTCTGTGGTCCATATTTGTGATATTCAGGGGCCAAACGTCATCTTGGAGCATGTTGGAGATAAAAAACAAAATGTGCCCAAAACGTAATATTATGACGTTATACGCCGTTCTGAGCCATGTTTGAACTTTCTATCACTTTTGGTTCCGATAATTCTGTTGACCATATTTGTGATATTCAGGGGCCAAACGTCATCTTGGAGCATGTTGGAGATAAAAAACAAAATGTGCCCAAAACGTGATATTATGACGTTATACGCCGTTCTGAGCCATGTTTGAACTTTCTATCACTTTTGGTTCCGATAATTCTGTTGACCATATTTGTGATATTCAGGCGCCAAATGACATCTTGGATCATGTTGGAGATAGAAAACAAAATGGGCCCAAAACGTGATATTATGACGTTATACGCCGTTCTGAGCCATGTTTGAACTTTCTATCACTTTTGGTTCCGATAATTCTGTCGACCATATATGTGATATTCAGGGGCCAAATGTCATCTGGGAGCATGTTGGAGATAAAAAACAAAATGTGCCCAAAACGTGATATTATGGCGTTATACGCCGTTCTGAGCCATGTTTGAACTTTCTATCACTTTTGGTTCCGATAATGCTGTTGACCATATTTGTGATATTCAGGCGCCAAATGTCATCTTGGAGCATGTTGGAGATAAAAAACAAAATGTGCCCAAAACGTAATATTATGACGTTATACGCCGTTCTGAGCCATGTTTGAACTTTCTATCACTTTGGTTCCGATAATTCTGTTGACCATATTTGTGATATTCAGGCGCCAAATGACAACTTGGAGCATGTTGGAGAAAAAAAACAAAATGTGCCCAAAACGTGATATTATGACGTTATACGCCGTTCTGAGCCATGTTTGAACTTTCTATCACTTTTGGTTCCGATAATTCTGTTGACCATATTTGTGATATTCAGGCGCCAAATGACATCTTGGAGCATGTTGGAGAAAAAAAATAAAATGTGCCCAAAACGTGATATTATGACGTTATACGCCGTTCTGAGCCATGTTTGAACTTTCTATCACTTTTGGTTCCGATAATTCTGTCGACCATATATGTGATGTTCAGGCGCCAAATGACATGTTGGAGCATGTTGGAGATAAAAAACAAGATGTGCCCAAAACGTGATATTATGACGTTATACGCCGTTCTGAGCCATGTTTGAACTTTCTATCACTTTTGGTTCCGATAATTCTGTTGACCATATTTGTGATATCCAGGCGCCAAATGTCATCTTGGAGCATGTTGGAGATAAAAAACAAAATATGCCCAAAACGTAATATTATGACATTATACGCCGTTCTGAGCCATGTTTGAACTTTCTATCACTTTTGGTTCCGATAATTCTGTTGACCATATTTGTGATATTCAGGCGCCAAATGACATCTTGGAGCATGTTGGAGAAAAAAAACAAAATGTGCCCAAAACGTGATATTATGACGTTATACGCCGTTCTGAGCCATGTTTGAACTTTCTATCACTTTTGGTTCCGATAATTCTGTTGACCATATTTGTGATATTCAGGCGCCAAATGACATCTTGGAGCATGTTGGAGAAAAAAAATAAAATGTGCCCAAAACGTGATATTATGACGTTATACGCCGTTCTGAGCCATGTTTGAACTTTCTATCACTTTTGGTTCCGATAATTCTGTCGACCATATATGTGATATTCAGGGGCCAAATGTCATCTGGGAGCATGTTGGAGATAAAAAACAAAATGTGCCCAAAACGTGATATTATGGCGTTATACGCCGTTCTGAGCCATGTTTGAACTTTCTATCACTTTTGGTTCCGATAATGCTGTTGACCATATTTGTGATATTCAGGCGCCAAATGTCATCTTGGAGCATGTTGGAGATAAAAAACAAAATGTGCCCAAAACGTAATATTATGACGTTATACGCCGTTCTGAGCCATGTTTGAACTTTCTATCACTTTTGGTTCCAATAATTCTGTTGACCATATTTGTGATATTCAGGGGTCAAACGTCATCTTGGAGCATGTTGGAGATAAAAAACAAAATGTGCCCAAAACGTGATATTATGACGTTATACGCCGTTCTGAGCCATGTTTGAACTTTCTATCACTTTTGGTTCCGATAATTCTGTCGACCATATATGTGATATTCAGGGGCCAAATGTCATCTGGGAGCATGTTGGAGATAAAAAACAAAATGTGCCTAAAACGTGATATTATGGCGTTATACGCCGTTCTGAGCCATGTTTGAACTTTCTATCACTTTTGGTTCCGATAATTCTGTTGACCATATTTGTGATATTCAGGCGCCAAATGTCATCTTGGAGCATGTTGGAGATAAAAAACAAAATGTGCCCAAAACGTGATATTATGGCGTTATACGCCGTTCTGAGCCATGTTTGAACTTTCTATCACTTTTGGTTCCGATAATTCTGTCGACCATATATGTGATGTTCAGGCGCCAAATGACATGTTGGAGCATGTTGGAAATAAAAAACAAAATGTGCCCAAAACGTGATATTATGACGTTATACGCCGTTCTGAGCCATGTTTGAACTTTCTATCACTTTTGGTTCCGATAATTCTGTTGACCATATTTGTGATATCCAGGCGCCAAATGTCATCTTGGAGCATGTTGGAGATAAAAAACAAAATGTGCCCAAAACGTAATATTATGACGTTATACGCCGTTCTGAGCCATGTTTGAACTTTCTATCACTTTTGGTTCCGATAATTCTGTTGACCATATTTGTGATATCCAGGCGCCAAATGTCATCTTGGAGCATGTTGGAGATAAAAAACAAAATGTGCCCAAAACGTAATATTATGACGTTATACGCCGTTCTGAGCCATGTTTGAACTTTCTATCACTTTTGGTTCCGATAATTCTGTTGACCATATTTGTGATAATCAGGCGCCAAATGTCATCTTGGAGCATGTTGGAGATAAAAAACAAAATGTGCCCAAAACGTGATATTATGACGTTATACGCCGCTCTGAGCCATGTTTGAACTTTCTATCACTTTTGGTTCCGATAATTCTGTTGACCATATTTGTGATATTCAGGGGCCAAACGTCATCTTGGAGCATGTTGGAGATAAAAAACAAAATGTGCCCAAAACGTGATATTATGAGGTTATACGCCGTTCTGAGCCATGTTTGAACTTTCTATCAGTTTTGGTTCCGATAATTCTGTTGACTATATTTGTGATATTCAGGCGCCAAATGTCATCTTGGAGCATGTTGGAGATAAAAAACAAAATGTGCCCAAAACGTGATATTATGACGTTATACGCCGTTCTGAGCCATGTTTGAACTTTCTATCACTTTTGGTTCCGATAATTCTGTCGACCATATATGTGATGTTCAGGCGCCAAATGTAACATTGGAGCATGTTAGAGATAAAAAACAAAATGTGCCCAAAACGTGATATTATGGCGTTATACGGCGTTCTGAGCCATGTTTGAACTTTCTATCACTTTTGGTTCCGATAATTCTGTCGACCATATATGTGATGTTCAGGCGCCAAATGTCATCTTGGAGCATGTTGGAGATAAAAAACAAAATGTGCCCAAAACGTGATATTATGGCGTTATACGCCGTTCTGGGCCATGTTTGAACTTTCTATCACTTTTGGTTCCGATAATTCTGTTGACCATATTTGTGATATTCAGGCGCCAAATGACATGTTGGAGCATGTTGGAGATAAAAAACAAAATGTGCCCAAAACGTGATATTATGACGTTATACGCCGTTCTGAGCCATGTTTGAACTTTCTATCACTTTTGGTTCCCATAATTCTGTTGTCCATATTTGTGATATTCAGGCGCCAAATGACATCCTGGAGCATGTTGGAGATAAAAAACAAAATGTGCCCAAAACGTGATATTATGGCGTTATACGCCGTTCTGAGCCATGTTTGAACTTTCTATCACTTTTGGTTCCCATAATTCTGTTGTCCATATTTGTGATATTCAGGCGCCAAATGACATCCTGGAGCATGTTGGAGATAAAAAACAAAATGTGCCCAAAACGTGATATTATGACGTTATACGGCGTTCTGAGCCATGTTTGAACTTTCTATCACTTTTGGTTCCGATAATTCTGTCGACCATATATGTGATGTTCATGCGCCAAATGTAACATTGGAGCATATTAGAGATAAAAAACAAAATGTGCCCAAAACGTGATATTATGGCGTTATACGCCGTTCTGAGCCATGTTTGAACTTTCTATCACTTTTGGTTCCGATAATTCTGTTGACCATATTTGTGATATTCAGGCGCCAAATGACATCTTGGAGCATGTTGGAGATAAAAAACAAAATGTGCCCAAAACGTGATATTATGACGTTATACGCCGTTCTGAGCCATGTTTGAACTTTCTATCACTTTTGGTTCCGATAATTCTGTTGACCATATTTGTGATATTCACCCGCCAAATGACATCTAGGAGCATGTTGGAGATAAAAAACAAAATGTGCCCAAAACGTGATATTATGGCGTTATACGCCGTTCTGAGCCATGTTTGAACTTTCTATCACTTTTGGTTCCGATAATGCTGTTGACCATATTTGTGATATTCAGGGGCCAAACGTCATCTTGGAGCATGTTGGAGATAAAAAACAAAATGTGCCCTAAACGTGATATTATGACGTTATACGCCGTTCTGAGCCATGTTTTAACTTTCTATCACTTTTGGTTCCGATAATTCTGTCGACCATATATGTGATGTTCAGGCGCCAAATGACATGTTGGAGCATGTTGGAGATAAAAAACAAAATGTGCCCAAAACGAGATATTATGACGTTATACGCCGTTCTGAGCCATGTTTGAGCTTTCTATCACTTTTGGTTCCGATAATTCTGTTGACCATATTTGTGATATCCAGGCGCCAAATGTCATCTTGGAGCATGTTGGAGATAAAAAACAAAATGTGCCCAAAACGTGATATTATGCCGTTATACGCCGTTCTGAGCCATGTTTGAACTTTCTATCACTTTTGGTTCCGATAATTCTGTTGACCATATTTGTGATATCCAGGCGCCAAATGTCATCTTGGAGCATGTTGGAGATAAAAAACAAAATGTGCCCAAAACGTGATATTATGACGTTATACGCCGTTCTGAGCCATGTTTGAACTTTCTATCACTTTTGGTTCCGATAATTCTGTTGACCATATTTGTGATATTCAGGCGCCAAATGACATCTTGGAGCATGTTGAAGATAAAAAACAAAATGTGCCCAAAACGTGATATTATGACGTTATACGCCGTTCTGAGCCATGTTTGAACATTCTATCACTTTTGGTTCCGATAATTCTGTCGACCATATATGTGATATTCAGGGGCCAAATGTCATCTGGGAGCATGTTGGAGATAAAAAACAAAATGTGCCCAAAACATGATATTATGGCGTTATACGCCGTTCTGAGCCATGTTTGAACTTTCTATCACTTTTGGTTCCGATAATGCTGTTGACCATATTTGTGATATTCAGGCGCCAAATGTCATCTTGGAGCATGTTGGAGATAAAAAACAAAATGTGCCCAAAACGTGATATTATGACGTTATACGGCGTTCTGAGCTATGTTTGAACTTTCTATCACTTTTGGTTCCGATAATTCTGTTGACCATATTTGTGATATTCAGGAGCCAAACGTCATCTTGGAGAATGTTGGAGATAAAAAACAAAATGTGCCCAAAACGTGATATTATGACGTTATACGCCGTTCTGAGCCATATTTGAACTTTCTATCACTTTTGGTTCCGATAATTCTGTTGACCATATTTGTGATATTCAGGCGCCAATTGTCATCTTGGAGCATGTTGGAGATAAAAAACAAAATGTGCCCAAAACGTGATATTATGACGTTATACGGCGTTCTGAGCTATGTTTGAACTTTCTATCACTTTTGGTTCCGATAATTCTGTTGACCATATTTGTGATATTCAGGAGCCAAATGACATCCTGGAGCATGTTGGAGATAAAAAACAAAATGTGCCCAAAACGTGATATTATTGCGTTATACGGCGTTCTGAGGCATGTTTGAACTTTCTATCACTTTTGGTTCCGATAATTCTGTTGACCATATTTGTGATATTCAGGGGCCAAACGTCATCTTGGAGCATGTTGGAGATAAAAAACAAAATGTGCTCAAAACGTAATATTATGACGTTATACGCCGTTCTGAGCCATGTTTGAACTTTCTATCACTTTTGGTTCCGATAATTCTGTTGACCATATATGTGATGTTCAGGCGCCAAATGACATGTTGGAGCATGTTGAAGATAAAAAACAAAATGTGCCCAAAACGTGATATTATGACGTTATACGCCGTTCTGAGCCATGTTTGAACTTTCTATCACTTTTGGTTCCGATAATTCTCTTGACCATATTTGTGATATTCAGGGGCCAAATGTCATCTTGGAGCATGTTGGAGATACAAAACAAAATGTGCCCAAAACGTGATATTATGACGTTATACGCCGTTCTGAGCCATGTTTGAACTTTCTATCACTTTTGGTTCCGATAATTCTGTGGACAATATTTGTGATATTCAGGGGCCAAACGTCATCTTGGAGCATGTTGGAGATAAAAAACAAAATGTGCCCAAAACGTGATATTATGACGTTATACGCCGTTCTGAGCCATGTTTGAACTTTTTATCACTTTTGGTTCCGATAATTCTGTTGACCATATTTGTGATATTCAGGCGCCAATTGTCATATTGGAGCATGTTGGAGATAAAAAACAAAATGTGCCCAAAACGTGATATTATGACGTTATACGGCGTTCTGAGCCATGTTTGAACTTTCTATCACTTTTGGTTCCGATAATTCTGTTGACCATATTTGTGATATTCAGGCGCCAAATGTCATCTTGGAGCATGTTGGAGATAAAAAACAAAATGTGCCCAAAACGTGATATTATGACGTTATACGGCGTTCTGAGCCATGTTTGAACTTTCTATCACTTTTGGTTCCGATAATTCTGTCGACCATATATGTGATATTCAGGGGCCAAATGTCATCTTGGAGCATGTGGAGATAAAAAACAAAATGTGCCCAAAACGTGATATTATGACGTTATACGCCGTTCTGAGCCATGTTTGAACTTTCTATCACTTTTGGTTCCGATAATTCTGTCGACCATATATGTGATGTTCATGCGAAAATGTAACATTGGAGCATATTAGAGATAAAAAACAAAATGTGCCCAAAACGTGATATTATGGCGTTATACGCCGTTCTGAGCCATGTTTGAACTTTCTATCACTTTTGGTTCCGATAATTCTGTTGACCATATTTGTGATATTCAGGCGCCAAATGACATCTTGGAGCATGTTGGAGATAAAAAACAAAATGTGCCCAAAACGTGATATTATGACGTTATACGCCGTTCTGAGCCATGTTTGAACTTTCTATCACTTTTGGTTCCGATAATTCTGTTGACCATATTTGTGATATTCACCCGCCAAATGACATCTAGGAGCATGTTGGAGATAAAAAACAAAATGTGCCCAAAACGTGATATTATGACGTTATACGCTGTTCTGAGCCATGTTTGAACTTTCTATCACTTTTGGTTCCGATAATTCTGTCGACCATATATGTGATATTCAGGGGCCAAATGTCATCTGGGAGCATGTTGGAGATAAAAAACAAAATGTGCCCAAAACGTGATATTATGGCGTTATACGCCGTTCTGAGCCATGTTTGAACTTTCTATCACTTTTGGTTCCGATAATGCTGTTGACCATATTTGTGATATTCAGGGGCCAAACGTCATCTTGGAGCATGTTGGAGATAAAAAACAAAATGTGCCCTAAACGTGATATTATGACGTTATACGCCGTTCTGAGCCATGTTTGAACTTTCTATCACTTTTGGTTCCGATAATTCTGTCGACCATATATGTGATGTTCAGGCGCCAAATGACATGTTGGAGCATGTTGGAGATAAAAAACAAAATGTGCCCAAAACGTGATATTATGACGTTATACGCCGTTCTGAGCCATGTTTGAACTTTCTATCACTTTTGGTTCCGATAATTCTGTTGACCATATTTGTGATATCCAGGCGCCATATGTCATCTTGGAGCATGTTGGAGATAAAAAACAAAATGTGCCCAAAACGTAATATTATGACGTTATACGCCGTTCTGAGCCATGTTTGAACTTTCTATCACTTTTGGTTCCGATAATTCTGTTGACCATATTTGTGATATTCAGGCGCCAAATGACAACTTGGAGCATGTTGGAGAAAAAAAACAAAATGTGCCCAAAACGTGATATTATGACGTTATACGCCGTTCTGAGCCATGTTTGAACTTTCTATCACTTTTGGTTCCGATAATTCTGTTGACCATATTTGTGATATTCAGGCGCCAAATGACATCTTGGAGCATGTTGGAGAAAAAAAATAAAATGTGCCCAAAACGTGATATTATGACGTTATACGCCGTTCTGAGCCATGTTTGAACTTTCTATCACTTTTGGTTCCGATAATTCTGTTGACCATATTTGTGATATTCAGGCGCCAAATGACATCTTGGATCATGTTGGAGATAAAAAACAAAATGTGCCCAAAACGTGATATTATGACGTTATACGCCGTTCTGAGCCATGTTTGAACTTTCTATCACTTTTGGTTCCGATAATTCTGTCGACCATATATGTGATATTCAGGGGCCAAATGTCATCTGGGAGCATGTTGGAGATAAAAAACAAAATGTGCCCAAAACGTGATATTATGGCGTTATACGCCGTTCTGAGCCATGTTTGAACTTTCTATCACTTTTGGTTCCGATAATGCTGTTGACCATATTTGTGATATTCAGGCGCCAAATGTCATCTTGGAGCATGTTGGAGATAAAAAACAAAATGTGCCCAAAACGTAATATTATGACGTTATACGCCGTTCTGAGCCATGTTTGAACTTTCTATCACTTTTGGTTCCAATAATTCTGTTGACCATATTTGTGATATTCAGGGGCCAAACGTCATCTTGGAGCATGTTGGAGATAAAAAACAAAATGTGCCCAAAACGTGATATTATGACGTTATACGCCGTTCTGAACCATGTTTGAACTTTCTATCACTTTTGGTTCCGATAATTCTGTCGACCATATATGTGATGTTCAGGCGCCAAATGACATGTTGGAGCATGTTGGAGATAAAAAACAAAATGTGCCCAAAACGTGATATTATGACGTTATACGCCGTTCTGAGCCATGTTTGAACTTTCTATCACTTTTGGTTCCGATAATTCTGTTGACCATATTTGTGATATCCAGGCGCCAAATGTCATCTTGGAGCATGTTGGAGATAAAAAACAAAATGTGCCCAAAACGTAATATTATGACGTTATACGCCGTTCTGAGCCATGTTTGAACTTTCTATCACTTTTGGTTCCGATAATTCTGTTGACCATATTTGTGATATTCAGGCGCCAAATGACAACTTGGAGCATGTTGGAGAAAAAAACAAAATGTGCACAAAACGTGATATTATGACGTTATACGCCGTTCTGAGCCATGTTGAACTTTCTATCACTTTTGGTTCCGATAATTCTGTTGACCATATTTGTGATATTCAGGCGCCAAATGACATCTTGGAGCATGTTGGAGAAAAAAAATAAAATGTGCCCAAAACGTGATATTATGACGTTATACGCCGTTCTGAGCCATGTTTGAACTTTCTATCACTTTTGGTTCCGATAATTCTGTCGACCATATATGTGATGTTCAGGCGCCAAATGACATGTTGGAGCATGTTGGAGATAAAAAACAAGATGTGCCCAAAACGTGATATTATGACGTTATACGCCGTTCTGAGCCATGTTTGAACTTTCTATCACTTTTGGTTCCGATAATTCTGTTGACCATATTTGTGATATCCAGGCGCCAAATGTCATCTTGGAGCATGTTGGAGATAAAAAACAAAATGTGCCCAAAACGTAATATTATGACGTTATACGCCGTTCTGAGCCATGTTTGAACTTTCTATCACTTTTGGTTCCGATAATTCTGTTGACCATATTTGTGATATTCAGGCGCCAAATGACATCTTGGAGCATGTTGGAGAAAAAAAACAAAATGTGCCCAAAACGTGATATTATGACGTTATACGCCGTTCTGAGCCATGTTTGAACTTTGTATCACTTTTGGTTCCGATAATTCTATTGACCATATTTGTGATATTCAGGCGCCAAATGACATCTTGGAGCATGTTGGAGAAAAAAAATAAAATGTGCCCAAAACGTGATATTATGACGTTATACGCCGTTCTGAGCCATGTTTGAACTTTCTATCACTTTTGGTTCCGATAATTCTGTTGACCATATTTGCGATATTCAGGCACCAAATGTCATCTTGGAGCATGTTGGAGATAAAAAACAAAATGTGCCCAAAACGTGATATTATGACGTTATACGCCGTTCTGAGCCATGTTTGAACTTTCTATCACTTTTGGTTCCGATAATTCTGTTGGCCATATTTGCGATATTCAGGCGCCCAATGTCATCTTGGAGCATGTTGGAGATAAAAAATAAAATGTGCCCAAAACGTGATATTGTGACGTTATACGCCGTTCTGAGCCATGTTTGAACTTTCTATCACTTTTGGTTCCGATAATTCTGTCGACCATATATGTGATATTCAGGGGCCAAATGTCATCTTGGAGCATGTGGAGATAAAAAACAAAATGTGCCCAAAACGTGATATTATGACGTTATACGCCGTTCTGAGCCATGTTTGAACTTTCTATCACTTTTGGTTCCGATAATTCTGTGGACCATATTTGTGATATTCAGGGGCCAAACGTCATCTTGGAGCATGTTGGAGATAAAAAACAAAATGTGCCCAAAACGTAATATTATGACGTTATACGCCGTTCTGAGCCATGTTTGAACTTTCTATCACTTTTGGTTCCGATAATTCTGTCGACCATATATGTGATGTTTAGGCGTCAAATGTCATCTTGGAGCATGTTGGAGATAAAAAACAAAATGTGCCCAAAACGTGATATTATGTCGTTATACGCCGTTCTGAGCCATGTTTGAACTTTCTATCACTTTTGGTTCCGATAATTCTGTCGACCATATATGTGATGTTCATGCGCCAAATGTAACATTGGAGCATATTAGAGATAAAAAACAAAATGTGCCCAAAACGTGATATTATGGCGTTATACGCCGTTCTGAGCCATGTTTGAACTTTCTATCACTTTTGGTTCCGATAATTCTGTCGACCATATATGTGATATTCAGGGGCCAAATGTCATCTTGGAGCATGTGGAGATAAAAAACAAAATGTGCCCAAAACGTGATATTATGACGTTATACGCCGTTCTGAGCCATGTTTGAACTTTCTATCACTTTTGGTTCCGATAATTCTGTGGACCATATTTGTGATATTCAGGGGCCAAACGTCATCTTGGAGCATGTTGGAGATAAAAAACAAAATGTGCCCAAAACGTAATATTATGACGTTATACGCCGTTCTGAGCCATGTTTGAACTTTCTATCACTTTTGGTTCCGATAATTCTGTCGACCATATATGTGATGTTTAGGCGTCAAATGTCATCTTGGAGCATGTTGGAGATAAAAAACAAAATGTGCCCAAAACGTGATATTATGTCGTTATACGCCGTTCTGAGCCATGTTTGAACTTTCTATCACTTTTGGTTCCGATAATTCTGTCGACCATATATGTGATATTCAGGGGCCAAATGTCATCTTGGAGCATGTTGGAGATTAAAACAAAATGTACCCAAAACGTGATATTATGACGTTATACGCCGTTCTGAGCCATGTTTGAACTTTCTATCACTTTTGGTTCCGATAATTCTGTTGACCATATTTGCGATATTCAGGCGCCCAATGTCATCTTGGAGCATGTTGGAGATAAAAAATAAAATGTGCCCAAAACGTGATATTGTGACGTTATATGCCGTTCTGAGCCATGTTTGAACTTTCTATCACTTTTGGTTCCGATAATTCTGTCGACCATATATGTGATGTTCATGCGCCAAATGTAACATTGGAGCATATTAGAGATAAAGAACAAAATGTGCCCAAAACGTGATATTATGGCGTTATACGCCGTTCTGAGCCATGTTTGAACTTTCTATCACTTTTGGTTCCGATAATTCTGTCGACCATATATGTGATATTCAGGGGCCAAATGTCATCTTGGAGCATGTGGAGATAAAAAACAAAATGTGCCCAAAACGTGATATTATGGCGTTATACGCCGTTCTGAGCCATGTTTGAACTTTCTATCACTTTTGGTTCCGATAATTCTGTTGACCATATTTGTGATATTCAGGCGCCAAATGACATGTTGGAGCATGTTGGAGATAAAAACAAAATGTGCCCAAAACGTGATATTATGACGTTATACGCCGTTCTGAGCCATGTTTGAACTTTCTATCACTTTTGGTTCCGATAATTCTGTGGTACATATTTGTGATATTCAGGGGCCAAACGTCATCTTGGAGCATGTTGGAGATAAAAAACAAAATGTGCCCAAAACGTAATATTATGACGTTATACGCCGTTCTGAGCCATGTTTGAACTTTCTATCACTTTTGGTTCCGATAATTCTGTTGACCATATTTGTGATATTCAGGGGCCAAACGTCATCTTGGAGCATGTTGGAGATAAAAAACAAAATGTGCCCAAAACGTGATATTATGACGTTATACGCCGTTCTGAGCCATGTTTGAACTTTCTATCACTTTTGGTTCCGATAATTCTGTTGACCATATTTGTGATATTCAGGCGCCAAATGACATCTTGGATCATGTTGGAGATAGAAAACAAAATGGGCCCAAAACGTGATATTATGACGTTATACGCCGTTCTGAGCCATGTTTGAACTTTCTATCACTTTTGGTTCTGATAATTCTGTCGACCATATATGTGATATTCAGGGGCCAAATGTCATCTGGGAGCATGTTGGAGATAAAAAACAAAATGTGCCCAAAACGTGATATTATGGCGTTATACGCCGTTCTGAGCCATGTTTGAACTTTGTATCACTTTTGGTTCCGATAATGCTGTTGACCATATTTGTGATATTCAGGCGCCAAATGTCATCTTGGAGCATGTTGGAGATAAAAAACAAAATGTGCCCAAAACGTAATATTATGACGTTATACGCCGTTCTGAGCCATGTTTGAACTTTCTATCACTTTTGGTTCCGATAATTCTGTTGACCATATTTGTGATATTCAGGCGCCAAATGACATCTTGGATCATGTTGGAGATAGAAAACAAAATGGGCCCAAAACGTGATATTATGACGTTATACGCCGTTCTGAGCCATGTTTGAACTTTCTATCACTTTTGGTTCCGATAATTCTGTGGTCCATATTTGTGATATTCAGGGGCCAAACGTCATCTTGGAGCATGTTGGAGATAAAAAACAAAATGTGCCCAAAACGTAATATTATGACGTTATACGCCGTTCTGAGCCATGTTTGAACTTTCTATCACTTTT
Organism: Onthophagus taurus; assembly: GCF_036711975.1. Classification (NCBI taxonomy): domain Eukaryota; kingdom Metazoa; phylum Arthropoda; class Insecta; order Coleoptera; family Scarabaeidae; genus Onthophagus; species Onthophagus taurus. The sequence goes on from NC_091966.1 coordinate 21,898,735, forward strand.
GGTTCCGATAATTCTGTTGACCATATTTGTGATATTCAGGGGCCAAACGTCATCTTGGAGCATGTTGGAGATAAAAAACAAAATGTGCCCAAAACGTGATATTATGACGTTATACGCCGTTCTGAGCCATGTTTGAACTTTCTATCACTTTTGGTTCCGATAATTCTGTTGACCATATTTGTGATATTCAGGCGCCAAATGACATCTTGGATCATGTTGGAGATAGAAAACAAAATGGGCCCAAAACGTGATATTATGACGTTATACGCCGTTCTGAGCCATGTTTGAACTTTCTATCACTTTTGGTTCCGATAATTCTGTCGACCATATATGTGATATTCAGGGGCCAAATGTCATCTGGGAGCATGTTGGAGATAAAAAACAAAATGTGCCCAAAACGTGATATTATGGCGTTATACGCCGTTCTGAGCCATGTTTGAACTTTCTATCACTTTTGGTTCCGATAATGCTGTTGACCATATTTGTGATATTCAGGCGCCAAATGTCATCTTGGAGCATGTTGGAGATAAAAAACAAAATGTGCCCAAAACGTAATATTATGACGTTATACGCCGTTCTGAGCCATGTTTGAACTTTCTATCACTTTTGGTTCCAATAATTCTGTTGACCATATTTGTGATATTCAGGGGCCAAACGTCATCTTGGAGCATGTTGGAGATAAAAAACAAAATGTGCCCAAAACGTGATATTATGACGTTATACGCCGTTCTGAGCCATGTTTGAACTTTCTATCACTTTTGGTTCCGATAATTCTGTCGACCATATATGTGATGTTCAGGCGCCAAATGACATGTTGGAGCATGTTGGAGATAAAAAACAAAATGTGCCCAAAACGTGATATTATGACGTTATACGCCGTTCTGAGCCATGTTTGAACTTTCTATCACTTTTGGTTCCGATAATTCTGTTGACCATATTTGTGATATCCAGGCGCCAAATGTCATCTTGGAGCATGTTGGAGATAAAAAACAAAATGTGCCCAAAACGTAATATTATGACGTTATACGCCGTTCTGAGCCATGTTTGAACTTTCTATCACTTTGGTTCCGATAATTCTGTTGACCATATTTGTGATATTCAGGCGCCAAATGACAACTTGGAGCATGTTGGAGAAAAAAAACAAAATGTGCCCAAAACGTGATATTATGACGTTATACGCCGTTCTGAGCCATGTTTGAACTTTCTATCACTTTTGGTTCCGATAATTCTGTTGACCATATTTGTGATATTCAGGCGCCAAATGACATCTTGGAGCATGTTGGAGAAAAAAAATAAAATGTGCCCAAAACGTGATATTATGACGTTATACGCCGTTCTGAGCCATGTTTGAACTTTCTATCACTTTTGGTTCCGATAATTCTGTCGACCATATATGTGATGTTCAGGCGCCAAATGACATGTTGGAGCATGTTGGAGATAAAAAACAAGATGTGCCCAAAACGTGATATTATGACGTTATACGCCGTTCTGAGCCATGTTTGAACTTTCTATCACTTTTGGTTCCGATAATTCTGTTGACCATATTTGTGATATCCAGGCGCCAAATGTCATCTTGGAGCATGTTGGAGATAAAAAACAAAATATGCCCAAAACGTAATATTATGACATTATACGCCGTTCTGAGCCATGTTTGAACTTTCTATCACTTTTGGTTCCGATAATTCTGTTGACCATATTTGTGATATTCAGGCGCCAAATGACATCTTGGAGCATGTTGGAGAAAAAAAACAAAATGTGCCCAAAACGTGATATTATGACGTTATACGCCGTTCTGAGCCATGTTTGAACTTTCTATCACTTTTGGTTCCGATAATTCTGTTGACCATATTTGTGATATTCAGGCGCCAAATGACATCTTGGAGCATGTTGGAGAAAAAAAATAAAATGTGCCCAAAACGTGATATTATGACGTTATACGCCGTTCTGAGCCATGTTTGAACTTTCTATCACTTTTGGTTCCGATAATTCTGTCGACCATATATGTGATATTCAGGGGCCAAATGTCATCTGGGAGCATGTTGGAGATAAAAAACAAAATGTGCCCAAAACGTGATATTATGGCGTTATACGCCGTTCTGAGCCATGTTTGAACTTTCTATCACTTTTGGTTCCGATAATGCTGTTGACCATATTTGTGATATTCAGGCGCCAAATGTCATCTTGGAGCATGTTGGAGATAAAAAACAAAATGTGCCCAAAACGTAATATTATGACGTTATACGCCGTTCTGAGCCATGTTTGAACTTTCTATCACTTTTGGTTCCAATAATTCTGTTGACCATATTTGTGATATTCAGGGGTCAAACGTCATCTTGGAGCATGTTGGAGATAAAAAACAAAATGTGCCCAAAACGTGATATTATGACGTTATACGCCGTTCTGAGCCATGTTTGAACTTTCTATCACTTTTGGTTCCGATAATTCTGTCGACCATATATGTGATGTTCAGGCGCCAAATGACATGTTGGAGCATGTTGGAGATAAAAAACAAAATGTGCCCAAAACGTGATATTATGACGTTATACGCCGTTCTGAGCCATGTTTGAACTTTCTATCACTTTTGGTTCCGAAAATTCTGTTGACCATATTTGTGATATTCAGGCGCCAAATGACATCTTGGAACATGTTGGAGAAAAAAAATAAAATGTGCCCAAAACGTGATATTATGACGTTATACGCCGTTCTGAGCCATGTTTGAACTTTCTATCACTTTTGGTTCCGATAATTCTGTCGACCATATATGTGATATTCAGGGGCCAAATGTCATCTGGGAGCATGTTGGAGATAAAAAACAAAATGTGCCTAAAACGTGATATTATGGCGTTATACGCCGTTCTGAGCCATGTTTGAACTTTCTATCACTTTTGGTTCCGATAATTCTGTTGACCATATTTGTGATATTCAGGCGCCAAATGTCATCTTGGAGCATGTTGGAGATAAAAAACAAAATGTGCCCAAAACGTGATATTATGGCGTTATACGCCGTTCTGAGCCATGTTTGAACTTTCTATCACTTTTGGTTCCGATAATTCTGTCGACCATATATGTGATGTTCAGGCGCCAAATGACATGTTGGAGCATGTTGGAAATAAAAAACAAAATGTGCCCAAAACGTGATATTATGACGTTATACGCCGTTCTGAGCCATGTTTGAACTTTCTATCACTTTTGGTTCCGATAATTCTGTTGACCATATTTGTGATATCCAGGCGCCAAATGTCATCTTGGAGCATGTTGGAGATAAAAAACAAAATGTGCCCAAAACGTAATATTATGACGTTATACGCCGTTCTGAGCCATGTTTGAACTTTCTATCACTTTTGGTTCCGATAATTCTGTTGACCATATTTGTGATATCCAGGCGCCAAATGTCATCTTGGAGCATGTTGGAGATAAAAAACAAAATGTGCCCAAAACGTAATATTATGACGTTATACGCCGTTCTGAGCCATGTTTGAACTTTCTATCACTTTTGGTTCCGATAATTCTGTTGACCATATTTGTGATAATCAGGCGCCAAATGTCATCTTGGAGCATGTTGGAGATAAAAAACAAAATGTGCCCAAAACGTGATATTATGACGTTATACGCCGCTCTGAGCAATGTTTGAACTTTCTATCACTTTTGGTTCCGATAATTCTGTTGACCATATTTGTGATATTCAGGGGCCAAACGTCATCTTGGAGCATGTTGGAGATAAAAAACAAAATGTGCCCAAAACGTGATATTATGAGGTTATACGCCGTTCTGAGCCATGTTTGAACTTTCTATCAGTTTTGGTTCCGATAATTCTGTTGACTATATTTGTGATATTCAGGCGCCAAATGTCATCTTGGAGCATGTTGGAGATAAAAAACAAAATGTGCCCAAAACGTGATATTATGGCGTTATACGCCGTTCTGGGCCATGTTTGAACTTTCTATCACTTTTGGTTCCGATAATTCTGTTGACCATATTTGTGATATTCAGGCGCCAAATGACTTCATGAAGCATGTTGGAGATAAAAAACAAAATGTGCCCAAAACGTGATATTATGACGTTATACGCCGTTCTGAGCCATGTTTGAACTTTCTATCACTTTTGGTTCCGATAATTCTGTCGACCATATATGTGATGTTCAGGCGCCAAATGTAACATTGGAGCATGTTAGAGATAAAAAACAAAATGTGCCCAAAACGTGATATTATGGCGTTATACGGCGTTCTGAGCCATGTTTGAACTTTCTATCACTTTTGGTTCCGATAATTCTGTCGACCATATATGTGATGTTCAGGCGCCAAATGTCATCTTGGAGCATGTTGGAGATAAAAAACAAAATGTGCCCAAAACGTGATATTATGGCGTTATACGCCGTTCTGGGCCATGTTTGAACTTTCTATCACTTTTGGTTCCGATAATTCTGTTGACCATATTTGTGATATTCAGGCGCCAAATGACATGTTGGAGCATGTTGGAGATAAAAAACAAAATGTGCCCAAAACGTGATATTATGACGTTATACGCCGTTCTGAGCCATGTTTGAACTTTCTATCACTTTTGGTTCCCATAATTCTGTTGTCCATATTTGTGATATTCAGGCGCCAAATGACATCCTGGAGCATGTTGGAGATAAAAAACAAAATGTGCCCAAAACGTGATATTATGGCGTTATACGCCGTTCTGAGCCATGTTTGAACTTTCTATCACTTTTGGTTCCCATAATTCTGTTGTCCATATTTGTGATATTCAGGCGCCAAATGACATCCTGGAGCATGTTGGAGATAAAAAACAAAATGTGCCCAAAACGTGATATTATGACGTTATACGGCGTTCTGAGCCATGTTTGAACTTTCTATCACTTTTGGTTCCGATAATTCTGTCGACCATATATGTGATATTCAGGGGCCAAATGTCATCTTGGAGCATGTGGAGATAAAAAACAAAATGTGCCCAAAACGTGATATTATGACGTTATACGCCGTTCTGAGCCATGTTTGAACTTTCTATCACTTTTGGTTCCGATAATTCTGTCGACCATATATGTGATGTTCATGCGCCAAATGTAACATTGGAGCATATTAGAGATAAAAAACAAAATGTGCCCAAAACGTGATATTATGGCGTTATATGCCGTTCTGAGCCATGTTTGAACTTTCTATCACTTTTGGTTCCGATAATTCTGTCGACCATATATGTGATATTCAGGGGCCAAATGTCATCTTGGAGCATGTGGAGATAAAAAACAAAATGTGCCCAAAACGTGATATTATGACGTTATACGCCGTTCTGAGCCATGTTTGAACTTTCTATCACTTTTGGTTCCGATAATTCTGTTGACCATATTTGTGATATTCAGGCGCCAAATGACATCTTGGAGCATGTTGGAGATAAAAAACAAAATGTGCCCAAAACGTGATATTATGACGTTATACGCTGTTCTGAGCCATGTTTGAACTTTCTATCACTTTTGGTTCCGATAATTCTGTCGACCATATATGTGATGTTCAGGCGCCAAATGACATGTTGGAGCATGTTGGAGATAAAAAACAAAATGTGCCCAAAACGTGATATTATGACGTTATACGCCGTTCTGAGCCATGTTTGAACTTTCTATCACTTTTGGTTCCGATAATTCTGTTGACCATATTTGTGATATCCAGGCGCCAAATGTCATCTTGGAGCATGTTGGAGATAAAAAACAAAATGTGCCCAAAACGTGATATTATGACGTTATACGCCGTTCTGAGCCATGTTTGAACTTTCTATCACTTTTGGTTCCGATAATTCTGTTGACCATATTTGTGATGTTCAGGCGCCAAATGTCATCTTGGAGCATGTTGGAGATAAAAAACAAAATGTGCCCAAAACGTAATATTATGACGTTATACGCCGTTCTGAGCCATGTTTGAACTTTCTATCACTTTTGGTTCCGATAATTCTGTCGACCATATATGTGATGTTTAGGCGTCAAATGTCATCTTGGAGCATGTTGGAGATAAAAAACAAAATGTGCCCAAAACGTGATATTATGACGTCATACGCCGTTCTGAGCCATGTTTGAACTTTCTATCACTTTTGGTTCCGATAATTCTGTTGACCATATTTGTGATATCCAGGCGCCAAATGTCGTCTTGGAGCATGTTAGAGATAAAAACCAAATGTGCCCAAAACGTGATATTATGGCGTTATACGGCGTTCTGAGCAATGTTTGAACTTTCTATCACTTTTGGTTCCGATAATTCTGTTGACCGTATATGTGATATTTAGGCGTCAAATGTCATCTTGGAGCATGTTGGAGATAAAAAACAAAATGTGCCCAAAACGTGATATTATGGCGTTATACGCCGTTCTGAGCCATGTTTGAACTTTCTATCACTTTTGGTTCCGATAATTCTGTTGACCATATTTGTGATATTCAGGCGCCAAATGACAACTTGGAGCATGTTGGAGAAAAAAAACAAAATGTGCCCAAAACGTGATATTATGACGTTATACGCCGTTCTGAGCCATGTTTGAACTTTCTATCACTTTTGGTTGCGATAATTCTGTTGACCATATTTGTGATATTCAGGCGCCAAATGACATCTTGGAGCATGTTGGAGAAAAAAAATAAAATGTGCCCAAAACGTGATATTATGACGTTATACGCCGTTCTGAGCCATGTTTGAACTTTCTATCACTTTTGGTTCCGATAATTCTGTCGACCATATATGTGATGTTCAGGCGCCAAATGACGTGTTGGAGCATGTTGGAGATAAAAAACAAGATGTGCCCAAAACGTGATATTATGACGTTATACGCCGTTCTGAGCCATGTTTGAACTTTCTATCACTTTTGGTTCCGATAATTCTGTTGACCATATTTGTGATATCCAGGCGCCAAATGTCATCTTGGAGCATGTTGGAGATAAAAAACAAAATGTGCCCAAAACGTAATATTATGACGTTATACGCCGTTCTGAGCCATGTTTGAACTTTCTATCACTTTTGGTTCCGATAATTCTGTTGACCATATTTGTGATATTCAGGCGCCAAATGACATCTTGGAGCATGTTGGAGAAAAAAAACAAAATGTGCCCAAAACGTGATATTATGACGTTATACGCCGCTCTGAGCCATGTTTGAACTTTCTATCACTTTTGGTTCCGATAATTCTGTTGACCATATTTGTGATATTCAGGCGCCAAATGACATCTTGGAGCATGTTGGAGAAAAAAAATAAAATGTGCCCAAAACGTGATATTATGACGTTATACGCCGTTCTGAGCCATGTTTGAACTTTCTATCACTTTTGGTTCCGATAATTCTGTTGACCATATTTGCGATATTCAGGCGCCAAATGTCATCTTGGAGCATGTTGGAGATAAAAAACAAAATGTGCCCAAAACGTGATATTATGACGTTATACGCCGTTCTGAGCCATGTTTGAACTTTCTATCACTTTTGGTTCCGATAATTCTGTTGACCATATTTGCGATATTCAGGCGCCCAATGTCATCTTGGAGCATGTTGGAGATAAAAAATAAAATGTGCCCAAAACGTGATATTGTGACGTTATACGCCGTTCTGAGTTATGTTTGAACTTTCTATCACTTTTGGTTCCGATAATTCTGTTGACCATATTTGTGATATCCAGGCGCCAAATGTCGTCTTGGAGCATGTTAGAGATAAAAACCAAATGTGCCCAAAACGTGATATTATGGCGTTATACGCCGTTCTGAGCCATGTTTGAACTTTCTATCACTTTTGGTTCCGATAATTCTGTCGACCATATATGTGATATTCAGGGGCCAAATGTTATCTTGGAGCATGTGGAGATAAAAAACAAAATGTGCCCAAAACGTGATATTATGACGTTATACGCCGTTCTGAGCCATGTTTGAACTTTCTATCACTTTTGGTTCCGATAATTCTGTTGACCATATTTGTGATATTCAGGCGCCAAATGACATGTTGGAGCATGTTGGAGATAAAAACAAAATGTGCCCCAAACGTGATATTATGACGTTATACGCCGTTCTGAGCCATGTTTGAACTTTCTATCACTTTTGGTTCCGATAATTCTGTGGACCATATTTGTGATATTCAGGGGCCAAACGTCATCTTGGAGCATGTTGGAGATAAAAAACAAAATATGCCCAAAACGTAATATTATGACGTTATACGCCGTTCTGAGCCATGTTTGAACTTTCTATCACTTTTGGTTCCGATAATTCTGTCGACCATATATGTGATGTTTAGGCGTCAAATGTCATCTTGGAGCATGTTGGAGATAAAAAACAAAATGTGCCCAAAACGTGATATTATGTCGTTATACGCCGTTCTGAGCCATGTTTGAACTTTCTATCACTTTTGGTTCCGATAATTCTGTCGACCATATATGTGATATTCAGGGGCCAAATGTCATCTTGGAGCATGTTGGAGATTAAAAACAAAATGTGCCCAAAACGTGATATTATGACGTTATACGCCGTTCTGAGCCATGTTTGAACTTTCTATCACTTTTGGTTCCGATAATTCTGTGGACCATATTTGTGATATTCAGGGGCCAAACGTCATCTTGGAGCATGTTGGAGATAAAAAACAAAATATGCCCAAAACGTAATATTATGACGTTATACGCCGTTCTGAGCCATGTTTGAACTTTCTATCACTTTTGGTTCCGATAATTCTGTCGACCATATATGTGATGTTTAGGCGTCAAATGTCATCTTGGAGCATGTTGGAGATAAAAAACAAAATGTGCCCAAAACGTGATATTATGTCGTTATACGCCGTTCTGAGCCATGTTTGAACTTTCTATCACTTTTGGTTCCGATAATTCTGTCGACCATATATGTGATATTCAGGGGCCAAATGTCATCTTGGAGCATGTTGGAGATTAAAAACAAAATGTGCCCAAAACGTGATATTTTGACGTTATACGCCGTTCTGAGCCATGTTTGAACTTTCTATCACTTTTGGTTCCGATAATTCTGTTGACCATATTTGCGATATTCAGGCGCCCAATGTCATCTTGGAGCATGTTGGAGATAAAAAATAAAATGTGCCCAAAACGTGATATTGTGACGTTATATGCCGTTCTGAGCCATGTTTGAACTTTCTATCACTTTTGGTTCCGATAATTCTGTCGACCATATATGTGATGTTCATGCGCCAAATGTAACATTGGAGCATATTAGAGATAAAGAACAAAATGTGCCCAAAACGTGATATTATGGCGTTATACGCCGTTCTGAGCCATGTTTGAACTTTCTATCACTTTTGGTTCCGATAATTCTGTCGACCATATATGTGATATTCAGGGGCCAAATGTCATCTTGGAGCATGTGGAGATAAAAAACAAAATGTGCCCAAAACGTGATATTATGACGTTATACGCCGTTCTGAGCCATGTTTGAACTTTCTATCACTTTTGGTTCCGATAATTCTGTTGACCATATTTGTGATATTCAGGCGCCAAATGACATGTTGGAGCATGTTGGAGATAAAAACAAAATGTGCCCAAAACGTGATATTATGACGTTATACGCCGTTCTGAGCCATGTTTGAACTTTCTATCACTTTTGGTTCCGATAATTCTGTGGACCATATTTGTGATATTCAGGGGCCAAACGTCATCTTGGAGCATGTTGGAGATAAAAAACAAAATGTGCCCAAAACGTAATATTATGACGTTATACGCCGTTCTGAGCCATGTTTGAACTTTCTATCACTTTTGGTTAACACAATTCTGTTGACCATATTTGTGATATTCAGGGACCAAACGTCATCTTGGAGCATGTTGGAGATAAAAAACAAAATGTGCCCAAAACGTGATATTATGACATTATACGCCGTTCTGAGCCATGTTTGAACTTTCTATCACTTTTGGTTCCGATAATTCTGTTGACCATATTTGTGATATTCAGGCGCCAAATGACATCTTGGATCATGTTGGAGATAAAAAACAAAATGGGCCCAAAACGTGATATTATGACGTTATACGCCGTTCTGAGCCATGTTTGAACTTTCTATCACTTTTGGTTCCGATAATTCTGTCGACCATATATGTGATGTTCAGGCGCCAAATGACATGTTGGAGCATGTTGGAGATAAAAAACAAAATGTGCCCAAAACGTGATATTATGACGTTATACGCCGTTCTGAGCCATGTTTGAACTTTCTATCACTTTTGGTTCCGATAATTCTGTTGACCATATTTGTGATATCCAGGCGCCAAATGTCATCTTGGAGCATGTTGGAGATAAAAAACAAAATGTGCCCAAAACGTAATATTATGACGTTATACGCCGTTCTGAGCCATGTTTGAACTTTCTATCACTTTTGGTTCCGATAATTCTGTTGACCATATTTGTGATATTCAGGCGCCAAATGACAACTTGGAGCATGTTGGAGAAAAAAAACAAAATGTGCCCAAAACGTGATATTATGACGTTATACGCCGTTCTGAGCCATGTTTGAACTTTCTATCACTTTTGGTTCCGATAATTCTGTTGACCATATTTGTGATATTCAGGCGCCAAATGACATCTTGGAGCATGTTGGAGAAAAAAAATAAAATGTGCCCAAAACGTGATATTATGACGTTATACGCCGTTCTGAGCCATGTTTGAACTTTCTATCACTTTTGGTTCCGATAATTCTGTCGACCATATATGTGATGTTCAGGCGCCAAATGTCATCTTGGAGCATGTTGGAGATAAAAAACAAAATGTGCCCAAAACGTGATATTATGACGTTATACGCCGTTCTGAGCCATGTTTGAACTTTCTATCACTTTTGGTTCCGATAATTCTGTCGACCATATATGTGATGTTCAGGCGCCAAATGTAACATTGGAGCATGTTAGAGATAAAAAACAAAATGTGCCCAAAACGTGATATTATGGCGTTATACGGCGTTCTGAGCCATGTTTGAACTTTCTATCACTTTTGGTTCCGATAATTCTGTCGACCATATATGTGATGTTCAGGCGCCAAATGTCATCTTGGAGCATGTTGGAGATAAAAAACAAAATGTGCCCAAAACGTGATATTATGGCGTTATACGCCGTTCTGGGCCATGTTTGAACTTTCTATCACTTTTGGTTCCGATAATTCTGTTGACCATATTTGTGATATTCAGGCGCCAAATGACATGTTGGAGCATGTTGGAGATAAAAAACAAAATGTGCCCAAAACGTGATATTATGACGTTATACGCCGTTCTGAGCCATGTTTGAACTTTCTATCACTTTTGGTTCCCATAATTCTGTTGTCCATATTTGTGATATTCAGGCGCCAAATGACATCCTGGAGCATGTTGGAGATAAAAAACAAAATGTGCCCAAAACGTGATATTATGGCGTTATACGCCGTTCTGAGCCATGTTTGAACTTTCTATCACTTTTGGTTCCCATAATTCTGTTGTCCATATTTGTGATATTCAGGCGCCAAATGACATCCTGGAGCATGTTGGAGATAAAAAACAAAATGTGCCCAAAACGTGATATTATGACGTTATACGGCGTTCTGAGCCATGTTTGAACTTTCTATCACTTTTGGTTCCGATAATTCTGTCGACCATATATGTGATGTTCATGCGCCAAATGTAACATTGGAGCATATTAGAGATAAAAAACAAAATGTGCCCAAAACGTGATATTATGGCGTTATACGCCGTTCTGAGCCATGTTTGAACTTTCTATCACTTTTGGTTCCGATAATTCTGTTGACCATATTTGTGATATTCAGGCGCCAAATGACATCTTGGAGCATGTTGGAGATAAAAAACAAAATGTGCCCAAAACGTGATATTATGACGTTATACGCCGTTCTGAGCCATGTTTGAACTTTCTATCACTTTTGGTTCCGATAATTCTGTTGACCATATTTGTGATATTCACCCGCCAAATGACATCTAGGAGCATGTTGGAGATAAAAAACAAAATGTGCCCAAAACGTGATATTATGGCGTTATACGCCGTTCTGAGCCATGTTTGAACTTTCTATCACTTTTGGTTCCGATAATGCTGTTGACCATATTTGTGATATTCAGGGGCCAAACGTCATCTTGGAGCATGTTGGAGATAAAAAACAAAATGTGCCCTAAACGTGATATTATGACGTTATACGCCGTTCTGAGCCATGTTTTAACTTTCTATCACTTTTGGTTCCGATAATTCTGTCGACCATATATGTGATGTTCAGGCGCCAAATGACATGTTGGAGCATGTTGGAGATAAAAAACAAAATGTGCCCAAAACGAGATATTATGACGTTATACGCCGTTCTGAGCCATGTTTGAGCTTTCTATCACTTTTGGTTCCGATAATTCTGTTGACCATATTTGTGATATCCAGGCGCCAAATGTCATCTTGGAGCATGTTGGAGATAAAAAACAAAATGTGCCCAAAACGTGATATTATGCCGTTATACGTCGTTCTGAGCCATGTTTGAACTTTCTATCACTTTTGGTTCCGATAATTCTGTTGACCATATTTGTGATATCCAGGCGCCAAATGTCATCTTGGAGCATGTTGGAGATAAAAAACAAAATGTGCCCAAAACGTGATATTATGACGTTATACGCCGTTCTGAGCCATGTTTGAACTTTCTATCACTTTTGGTTCCGATAATTCTGTTGACCATATTTGTGATATTCAGGCGCCAAATGACATCTTGGAGCATGTTGAAGATAAAAAACAAAATGTGCCCAAAACGTGATATTATGACGTTATACGCCGTTCTGAGCCATGTTTGAACATTCTATCACTTTTGGTTCCGATAATTCTGTCGACCATATATGTGATATTCAGGGGCCAAATGTCATCTGGGAGCATGTTGGAGATAAAAAACAAAATGTGCCCAAAACATGATATTATGGCGTTATACGCCGTTCTGAGCCATGTTTGAACTTTCTATCACTTTTGGTTCCGATAATGCTGTTGACCATATTTGTGATATTCAGGCGCCAAATGTCATCTTGGAGCATGTTGGAGATAAAAAACAAAATGTGCCCAAAACGTGATATTATGACGTTATACGGCGTTCTGAGCTATGTTTGAACTTTCTATCACTTTTGGTTCCGATAATTCTGTTGACCATATTTGTGATATTCAGGAGCCAAACGTCATCTTGGAGAATGTTGGAGATAAAAAACAAAATGTGCCCAAAACGTGATATTATGACGTTATACGCCGTTCTGAGCCATATTTGAACTTTCTATCACTTTTGGTTCCGATAATTCTGTTGACCATATTTGTGATATTCAGGCGCCAATTGTCATCTTGGAGCATGTTGGAGATAAAAAACAAAATGTGCCCAAAACGTGATATTATGACGTTATACGGCGTTCTGAGCTATGTTTGAACTTTCTATCACTTTTGGTTCCGATAATTCTGTTGACCATATTTGTGATATTCAGGAGCCAAATGACATCCTGGAGCATGTTGGAGATAAAAAACAAAATGTGCCCAAAACGTGATATTATTGCGTTATACGGCGTTCTGAGGCATGTTTGAACTTTCTATCACTTTTGGTTCCGATAATTCTGTTGACCATATTTGTGATATTCAGGGGCCAAACGTCATCTTGGAGCATGTTGGAGATAAAAAACAAAATGTGCTCAAAACGTAATATTATGACGTTATACGCCGTTCTGAGCCATGTTTGAACTTTCTATCACTTTTGGTTCCGATAATTCTGTTGACCATATATGTGATGTTCAGGCGCCAAATGACATGTTGGAGCATGTTGAAGATAAAAAACAAAATGTGCCCAAAACGTGATATTATGACGTTATACGCCGTTCTGAGCCATGTTTGAACTTTCTATCACTTTTGGTTCCGATAATTCTCTTGACCATATTTGTGATATTCAGGGGCCAAATGTCATCTTGGAGCATGTTGGAGATACAAAACAAAATGTGCCCAAAACGTGATATTATGACGTTATACGCCGTTCTGAGCCATGTTTGAACTTTCTATCACTTTTGGTTCCGATAATTCTGTGGACAATATTTGTGATATTCAGGGGCCAAACGTCATCTTGGAGCATGTTGGAGATAAAAAACAAAATGTGCCCAAAACGTGATATTATGACGTTATACGCCGTTCTGAGCCATGTTTGAACTTTTTATCACTTTTGGTTCCGATAATTCTGTTGACCATATTTGTGATATTCAGGCGCCAATTGTCATATTGGAGCATGTTGGAGATAAAAAACAAAATGTGCCCAAAACGTGATATTATGACGTTATACGGCGTTCTGAGCCATGTTTGAACTTTCTATCACTTTTGGTTCCGATAATTCTGTTGACCATATTTGTGATATTCAGGCGCCAAATGTCATCTTGGAGCATGTTGGAGATAAAAAACAAAATGTGCCCAAAACGTGATATTATGACGTTATACGGCGTTCTGAGCCATGTTTGAACTTTCTATCACTTTTGGTTCCGATAATTCTGTCGACCATATATGTGATATTCAGGGACCAAATGTCATCTTGGAGCATGTGGAGATAAAAAACAAAATGTGCCCAAAACGTGATATTATGACGTTATACGCCGTTCTGAGCCATGTTTGAACTTTCTATCACTTTTGGTTCCGATAATTCTGTCGACCATATATGTGATGTTCATGCGAAAATGTAACATTGGAGCATATTAGAGATAAAAAACAAAATGTGCCCAAAACGTGATATTATGGCGTTATACGCCGTTCTGAGCCATGTTTGAACTTTCTATCACTTTTGGTTCCGATAATTCTGTTGACCATATTTGTGATATTCAGGCGCCAAATGACATCTTGGAGCATGTTGGAGATAAAAAACAAAATGTGCCCAAAACGTGATATTATGACGTTATACGCCGTTCTGAGCCATGTTTGAACTTTCTATCACTTTTGGTTCCGATAATTCTGTTGACCATATTTGTGATATTCACCCGCCAAATGACATCTAGGAGCATGTTGGAGATAAAAAACAAAATGTGCCCAAAACGTGATATTATGACGTTATACGCTGTTCTGAGCCATGTTTGAACTTTCTATCACTTTTGGTTCCGATAATTCTGTCGACCATATATGTGATATTCAGGGGCCAAATGTCATCTGGGAGCATGTTGGAGATAAAAAACAAAATGTGCCCAAAACGTGATATTATGGCGTTATACGCCGTTCTGAGCCATGTTTGAACTTTCTATCACTTTTGGTTCCGATAATGCTGTTGACCATATTTGTGATATTCAGGGGCCAAACGTCATCTTGGAGCATGTTGGAGATAAAAAACAAAATGTGCCCTAAACGTGATATTATGACGTTATACGCCGTTCTGAGCCATGTTTGAACTTTCTATCACTTTTGGTTCCGATAATTCTGTCGACCATATATGTGATGTTCAGGCGCCAAATGACATGTTGGAGCATGTTGGAGATAAAAAACAAAATGTGCCCAAAACGTGATATTATGACGTTATACGCCGTTCTGAGCCATGTTTGAACTTTCTATCACTTTTGGTTCCGATAATTCTGTTGACCATATTTGTGATATCCAGGCGCCATATGTCATCTTGGAGCATGTTGGAGATAAAAAACAAAATGTGCCCAAAACGTAATATTATGACGTTATACGCCGTTCTGAGCCATGTTTGAACTTTCTATCACTTTTGGTTCCGATAATTCTGTTGACCATATTTGTGATATTCAGGCGCCAAATGACAACTTGGAGCATGTTGGAGAAAAAAAACAAAATGTGCCCAAAACGTGATATTATGACGTTATACGCCGTTCTGAGCCATGTTTGAACTTTCTATCACTTTTGGTTCCGATAATTCTGTTGACCATATTTGTGATATTCAGGCGCCAAATGACATCTTGGAGCATGTTGGAGAAAAAAAATAAAATGTGCCCAAAACGTGATATTATGACGTTATACGCCGTTCTGAGCCATGTTTGAACTTTCTATCACTTTTGGTTCCGATAATTCTGTTGACCATATTTGTGATATTCAGGCGCCAAATGACATCTTGGATCATGTTGGAGATAAAAAACAAAATGTGCCCAAAACGTGATATTATGACGTTATACGCCGTTCTGAGCCATGTTTGAACTTTCTATCACTTTTGGTTCCGATAATTCTGTCGACCATATATGTGATATTCAGGGGCCAAATGTCATCTGGGAGCATGTTGGAGATAAAAAACAAAATGTGCCCAAAACGTGATATTATGGCGTTATACGCCGTTCTGAGCCATGTTTGAACTTTCTATCACTTTTGGTTCCGATAATGCTGTTGACCATATTTGTGATATTCAGGCGCCAAATGTCATCTTGGAGCATGTTGGAGATAAAAAACAAAATGTGCCCAAAACGTAATATTATGACGTTATACGCCGTTCTGAGCCATGTTTGAACTTTCTATCACTTTTGGTTCCAATAATTCTGTTGACCATATTTGTGATATTCAGGGGCCAAACGTCATCTTGGAGCATGTTGGAGATAAAAAACAAAATGTGCCCAAAACGTGATATTATGACGTTATACGCCGTTCTGAACCATGTTTGAACTTTCTATCACTTTTGGTTCCGATAATTCTGTCGACCATATATGTGATGTTCAGGCGCCAAATGACATGTTGGAGCATGTTGGAGATAAAAAACAAAATGTGCCCAAAACGTGATATTATGACGTTATACGCCGTTCTGAGCCATGTTTGAACTTTCTATCACTTTTGGTTCCGATAATTCTGTTGACCATATTTGTGATATCCAGGCGCCAAATGTCATCTTGGAGCATGTTGGAGATAAAAAACAAAATGTGCCCAAAACGTAATATTATGACGTTATACGCCGTTCTGAGCCATGTTTGAACTTTCTATCACTTTTGGTTCCGATAATTCTGTTGACCATATTTGTGATATTCAGGCGCCAAATGACAACTTGGAGCATGTTGGAGAAAAAAACAAAATGTGCACAAAACGTGATATTATGACGTTATACGCCGTTCTGAGCCATGTTGAACTTTCTATCACTTTTGGTTCCGATAATTCTGTTGACCATATTTGTGATATTCAGGCGCCAAATGACATCTTGGAGCATGTTGGAGAAAAAAAATAAAATGTGCCCAAAACGTGATATTATGACGTTATACGCCGTTCTGAGCCATGTTTGAACTTTCTATCACTTTTGGTTCCGATAATTCTGTCGACCATATATGTGATGTTCAGGCGCCAAATGACATGTTGGAGCATGTTGGAGATAAAAAACAAGATGTGCCCAAAACGTGATATTATGACGTTATACGCCGTTCTGAGCCATGTTTGAACTTTCTATCACTTTTGGTTCCGATAATTCTGTTGACCATATTTGTGATATCCAGGCGCCAAATGTCATCTTGGAGCATGTTGGAGATAAAAAACAAAATGTGCCCAAAACGTAATATTATGACGTTATACGCCGTTCTGAGCCATGTTTGAACTTTCTATCACTTTTGGTTCCGATAATTCTGTTGACCATATTTGTGATATTCAGGCGCCAAATGACATCTTGGAGCATGTTGGAGAAAAAAAACAAAATGTGCCCAAAACGTGATATTATGACGTTATACGCCGTTCTGAGCCATGTTTGAACTTTGTATCACTTTTGGTTCCGATAATTCTATTGACCATATTTGTGATATTCAGGCGCCAAATGACATCTTGGAGCATGTTGGAGAAAAAAAATAAAATGTGCCCAAAACGTGATATTATGACGTTATACGCCGTTCTGAGCCATGTTTGAACTTTCTATCACTTTTGGTTCCGATAATTCTGTTGACCATATTTGCGATATTCAGGCACCAAATGTCATCTTGGAGCATGTTGGAGATAAAAAACAAAATGTGCCCAAAACGTGATATTATGACGTTATACGCCGTTCTGAGCCATGTTTGAACTTTCTATCACTTTTGGTTCCGATAATTCTGTTGGCCATATTTGCGATATTCAGGCGCCCAATGTCATCTTGGAGCATGTTGGAGATAAAAAATAAAATGTGCCCAAAACGTGATATTGTGACGTTATACGCCGTTCTGAGCCATGTTTGAACTTTCTATCACTTTTGGTTCCGATAATTCTGTCGACCATATATGTGATATTCAGGGGCCAAATGTCATCTTGGAGCATGTGGAGATAAAAAACAAAATGTGCCCAAAACGTGATATTATGACGTTATACGCCGTTCTGAGCCATGTTTGAACTTTCTATCACTTTTGGTTCCGATAATTCTGTGGACCATATTTGTGATATTCAGGGGCCAAACGTCATCTTGGAGCATGTTGGAGATAAAAAACAAAATGTGCCCAAAACGTAATATTATGACGTTATACGCCGTTCTGAGCCATGTTTGAACTTTCTATCACTTTTGGTTCCGATAATTCTGTCGACCATATATGTGATGTTTAGGCGTCAAATGTCATCTTGGAGCATGTTGGAGATAAAAAACAAAATGTGCCCAAAACGTGATATTATGTCGTTATACGCCGTTCTGAGCCATGTTTGAACTTTCTATCACTTTTGGTTCCGATAATTCTGTCGACCATATATGTGATGTTCATGCGCCAAATGTAACATTGGAGCATATTAGAGATAAAAAACAAAATGTGCCCAAAACGTGATATTATGGCGTTATACGCCGTTCTGAGCCATGTTTGAACTTTCTATCACTTTTGGTTCCGATAATTCTGTCGACCATATATGTGATATTCAGGGGCCAAATGTCATCTTGGAGCATGTGGAGATAAAAAACAAAATGTGCCCAAAACGTGATATTATGACGTTATACGCCGTTCTGAGCCATGTTTGAACTTTCTATCACTTTTGGTTCCGATAATTCTGTGGACCATATTTGTGATATTCAGGGGCCAAACGTCATCTTGGAGCATGTTGGAGATAAAAAACAAAATGTGCCCAAAACGTAATATTATGACGTTATACGCCGTTCTGAGCCATGTTTGAACTTTCTATCACTTTTGGTTCCGATAATTCTGTCGACCATATATGTGATGTTTAGGCGTCAAATGTCATCTTGGAGCATGTTGGAGATAAAAAACAAAATGTGCCCAAAACGTGATATTATGTCGTTATACGCCGTTCTGAGCCATGTTTGAACTTTCTATCACTTTTGGTTCCGATAATTCTGTCGACCATATATGTGATATTCAGGGGCCAAATGTCATCTTGGAGCATGTTGGAGATTAAAACAAAATGTACCCAAAACGTGATATTATGACGTTATACGCCGTTCTGAGCCATGTTTGAACTTTCTATCACTTTTGGTTCCGATAATTCTGTTGACCATATTTGCGATATTCAGGCGCCCAATGTCATCTTGGAGCATGTTGGAGATAAAAAATAAAATGTGCCCAAAACGTGATATTGTGACGTTATATGCCGTTCTGAGCCATGTTTGAACTTTCTATCACTTTTGGTTCCGATAATTCTGTCGACCATATATGTGATGTTCATGCGCCAAATGTAACATTGGAGCATATTAGAGATAAAGAACAAAATGTGCCCAAAACGTGATATTATGGCGTTATACGCCGTTCTGAGCCATGTTTGAACTTTCTATCACTTTTGGTTCCGATAATTCTGTCGACCATATATGTGATATTCAGGGGCCAAATGTCATCTTGGAGCATGTGGAGATAAAAAACAAAATGTGCCCAAAACGTGATATTATGGCGTTATACGCCGTTCTGAGCCATGTTTGAACTTTCTATCACTTTTGGTTCCGATAATTCTGTTGACCATATTTGTGATATTCAGGCGCCAAATGACATGTTGGAGCATGTTGGAGATAAAAACAAAATGTGCCCAAAACGTGATATTATGACGTTATACGCCGTTCTGAGCCATGTTTGAACTTTCTATCACTTTTGGTTCCGATAATTCTGTGGTACATATTTGTGATATTCAGGGGCCAAACGTCATCTTGGAGCATGTTGGAGATAAAAAACAAAATGTGCCCAAAACGTAATATTATGACGTTATACGCCGTTCTGAGCCATGTTTGAACTTTCTATCACTTTTGGTTCCGATAATTCTGTTGACCATATTTGTGATATTCAGGGGCCAAACGTCATCTTGGAGCATGTTGGAGATAAAAAACAAAATGTGCCCAAAACGTGATATTATGACGTTATACGCCGTTCTGAGCCATGTTTGAACTTTCTATCACTTTTGGTTCCGATAATTCTGTTGACCATATTTGTGATATTCAGGCGCCAAATGACATCTTGGATCATGTTGGAGATAGAAAACAAAATGGGCCCAAAACGTGATATTATGACGTTATACGCCGTTCTGAGCCATGTTTGAACTTTCTATCACTTTTGGTTCTGATAATTCTGTCGACCATATATGTGATATTCAGGGGCCAAATGTCATCTGGGAGCATGTTGGAGATAAAAAACAAAATGTGCCCAAAACGTGATATTATGGCGTTATACGCCGTTCTGAGCCATGTTTGAACTTTGTATCACTTTTGGTTCCGATAATGCTGTTGACCATATTTGTGATATTCAGGCGCCAAATGTCATCTTGGAGCATGTTGGAGATAAAAAACAAAATGTGCCCAAAACGTAATATTATGACGTTATACGCCGTTCTGAGCCATGTTTGAACTTTCTATCACTTTTGGTTCCGATAATTCTGTTGACCATATTTGTGATATTCAGGCGCCAAATGACATCTTGGATCATGTTGGAGATAGAAAACAAAATGGGCCCAAAACGTGATATTATGACGTTATACGCCGTTCTGAGCCATGTTTGAACTTTCTATCACTTTTGGTTCCGATAATTCTGTGGTCCATATTTGTGATATTCAGGGGCCAAACGTCATCTTGGAGCATGTTGGAGATAAAAAACAAAATGTGCCCAAAACGTAATATTATGACGTTATACGCCGTTCTGAGCCATGTTTGAACTTTCTATCACTTTTGGTTCCGATAATTCTGTTGACCATATTTGTGATATTCAGGGGCCAAACGTCATCTTGGAGCATGTTGGAGATAAAAAACAAAATGTGCCCAAAACGTGATATTATGACGTTATACGCCGTTCTGAGCCATGTTTGAACTTTCTATCACTTTTGGTTCCGATAATTCTGTTGACCATATTTGTGATATTCAGGCGCCAAATGACATCTTGGATCATGTTGGAGATAGAAAACAAAATGGGCCCAAAACGTGATATTATGACGTTATACGCCGTTCTGAGCCATGTTTGAACTTTCTATCACTTTTGGTTCCGATAATTCTGTCGACCATATATGTGATATTCAGGGGCCAAATGTCATCTGGGAGCATGTTGGAGATAAAAAACAAAATGTGCCCAAAACGTGATATTATGGCGTTATACGCCGTTCTGAGCCATGTTTGAACTTTCTATCACTTTTGGTTCCGATAATGCTGTTGACCATATTT
This sequence comes from Onthophagus taurus, assembly GCF_036711975.1. NCBI lineage: Eukaryota > Metazoa > Arthropoda > Insecta > Coleoptera > Scarabaeidae > Onthophagus > Onthophagus taurus. The sequence continues at coordinate 21,920,177 of NC_091966.1, forward strand.
GTGATATTCAGGCGCCAAATGTCATCTTGGAGCATGTTGGAGATAAAAAACAAAATGTGCCCAAAACGTAATATTATGACGTTATACGCCGTTCTGAGCCATGTTTGAACTTTCTATCACTTTTGGTTCCAATAATTCTGTTGACCATATTTGTGATATTCAGGGGCCAAACGTCATCTTGGAGCATGTTGGAGATAAAAAACAAAATGTGCCCAAAACGTGATATTATGACGTTATACGCCGTTCTGAGCCATGTTTGAACTTTCTATCACTTTTGGTTCCGATAATTCTGTCGACCATATATGTGATGTTCAGGCGCCAAATGACATGTTGGAGCATGTTGGAGATAAAAAACAAAATGTGCCCAAAACGTGATATTATGACGTTATACGCCGTTCTGAGCCATGTTTGAACTTTCTATCACTTTTGGTTCCGATAATTCTGTTGACCATATTTGTGATATCCAGGCGCCAAATGTCATCTTGGAGCATGTTGGAGATAAAAAACAAAATGTGCCCAAAACGTAATATTATGACGTTATACGCCGTTCTGAGCCATGTTTGAACTTTCTATCACTTTGGTTCCGATAATTCTGTTGACCATATTTGTGATATTCAGGCGCCAAATGACAACTTGGAGCATGTTGGAGAAAAAAAACAAAATGTGCCCAAAACGTGATATTATGACGTTATACGCCGTTCTGAGCCATGTTTGAACTTTCTATCACTTTTGGTTCCGATAATTCTGTTGACCATATTTGTGATATTCAGGCGCCAAATGACATCTTGGAGCATGTTGGAGAAAAAAAATAAAATGTGCCCAAAACGTGATATTATGACGTTATACGCCGTTCTGAGCCATGTTTGAACTTTCTATCACTTTTGGTTCCGATAATTCTGTCGACCATATATGTGATGTTCAGGCGCCAAATGACATGTTGGAGCATGTTGGAGATAAAAAACAAGATGTGCCCAAAACGTGATATTATGACGTTATACGCCGTTCTGAGCCATGTTTGAACTTTCTATCACTTTTGGTTCCGATAATTCTGTTGACCATATTTGTGATATCCAGGCGCCAAATGTCATCTTGGAGCATGTTGGAGATAAAAAACAAAATATGCCCAAAACGTAATATTATGACATTATACGCCGTTCTGAGCCATGTTTGAACTTTCTATCACTTTTGGTTCCGATAATTCTGTTGACCATATTTGTGATATTCAGGCGCCAAATGACATCTTGGAGCATGTTGGAGAAAAAAAACAAAATGTGCCCAAAACGTGATATTATGACGTTATACGCCGTTCTGAGCCATGTTTGAACTTTCTATCACTTTTGGTTCCGATAATTCTGTTGACCATATTTGTGATATTCAGGCGCCAAATGACATCTTGGAGCATGTTGGAGAAAAAAAATAAAATGTGCCCAAAACGTGATATTATGACGTTATACGCCGTTCTGAGCCATGTTTGAACTTTCTATCACTTTTGGTTCCGATAATTCTGTCGACCATATATGTGATATTCAGGGGCCAAATGTCATCTGGGAGCATGTTGGAGATAAAAAACAAAATGTGCCCAAAACGTGATATTATGGCGTTATACGCCGTTCTGAGCCATGTTTGAACTTTCTATCACTTTTGGTTCCGATAATGCTGTTGACCATATTTGTGATATTCAGGCGCCAAATGTCATCTTGGAGCATGTTGGAGATAAAAAACAAAATGTGCCCAAAACGTAATATTATGACGTTATACGCCGTTCTGAGCCATGTTTGAACTTTCTATCACTTTTGGTTCCAATAATTCTGTTGACCATATTTGTGATATTCAGGGGTCAAACGTCATCTTGGAGCATGTTGGAGATAAAAAACAAAATGTGCCCAAAACGTGATATTATGACGTTATACGCCGTTCTGAGCCATGTTTGAACTTTCTATCACTTTTGGTTCCGATAATTCTGTCGACCATATATGTGATGTTCAGGCGTCAAATGACATGTTGGAGCATGTTGGAGATAAAAAACAAAATGTGCCCAAAACGTGATATTATGACGTTATACGCCGTTCTGAGCCATGTTTGAACTTTCTATCACTTTTGGTTCCGAAAATTCTGTTGACCATATTTGTGATATTCAGGCGCCAAATGACATCTTGGAACATGTTGGAGAAAAAAAATAAAATGTGCCCAAAACGTGATATTATGACGTTATACGCCGTTCTGAGCCATGTTTGAACTTTCTATCACTTTTGGTTCCGATAATTCTGTCGACCATATATGTGATATTCAGGGGCCAAATGTCATCTGGGAGCATGTTGGAGATAAAAAACAAAATGTGCCTAAAACGTGATATTATGGCGTTATACGCCGTTCTGAGCCATGTTTGAACTTTCTATCACTTTTGGTTCCGATAATTCTGTTGACCATATTTGTGATATTCAGGCGCCAAATGTCATCTTGGAGCATGTTGGAGATAAAAAACAAAATGTGCCCAAAACGTGATATTATGGCGTTATACGCCGTTCTGAGCCATGTTTGAACTTTCTATCACTTTTGGTTCCGATAATTCTGTCGACCATATATGTGATGTTCAGGCGCCAAATGACATGTTGGAGCATGTTGGAAATAAAAAACAAAATGTGCCCAAAACGTGATATTATGACGTTATACGCCGTTCTGAGCCATGTTTGAACTTTCTATCACTTTTGGTTCCGATAATTCTGTTGACCATATTTTTGATATCCAGGCGCCAAATGTCATCTTGGAGCATGTTGGAGATAAAAAACAAAATGTGCCCAAAACGTAATATTATGACGTTATACGCCGTTCTGAGCCATGTTTGAACTTTCTATCACTTTTGGTTCCGATAATTCTGTTGACCATATTTGTGATATCCAGGCGCCAAATGTCATCTTGGAGCATGTTGGAGATAAAAAACAAAATGTGCCCAAAACGTAATATTATGACGTTATACGCCGTTCTGAGCCATGTTTGAACTTTCTATCACTTTTGGTTCCGATAATTCTGTTGACCATATTTGTGATAATCAGGCGCCAAATGTCATCTTGGAGCATGTTGGAGATAAAAAACAAAATGTGCCCAAAACGTGATATTATGACGTTATACGCCGCTCTGAGCCATGTTTGAACTTTCTATCACTTTTGGTTCCGATAATTCTGTTGACCATATTTGTGATATTCAGGGGCCAAACGTCATCTTGGAGCATGTTGGAGATAAAAAACAAAATGTGCCCAAAACGTGATATTATGAGGTTATACGCCGTTCTGAGCCATGTTTGAACTTTCTATCAGTTTTGGTTCCGATAATTCTGTTGACTATATTTGTGATATTCAGGCGCCAAATGTCATCTTGGAGCATGTTGGAGATAAAAAACAAAATGTGCCCAAAACGTGATATTATGGCGTTATACGCCGTTCTGGGCCATGTTTGAACTTTCTATCACTTTTGGTTCCGATAATTCTGTTGACCATATTTGTGATATTCAGGCGCCAAATGACTTCATGAAGCATGTTGGAGATAAAAAACAAAATGTGCCCAAAACGTGATATTATGACGTTATACGCCGTTCTGAGCCATGTTTGAACTTTCTATCACTTTTGGTTCCGATAATTCTGTCGACCATATATGTGATGTTCAGGCGCCAAATGTAACATTGGAGCATGTTAGAGATAAAAAACAAAATGTGCCCAAAACGTGATATTATGGCGTTATACGGCGTTCTGAGCCATGTTTGAACTTTCTATCACTTTTGGTTCCGATAATTCTGTCGACCATATATGTGATGTTCAGGCGCCAAATGTCATCTTGGAGCATGTTGGAGATAAAAAACAAAATGTGCCCAAAACGTGATATTATGGCGTTATACGCCGTTCTGGGCCATGTTTGAACTTTCTATCACTTTTGGTTCCGATAATTCTGTTGACCATATTTGTGATATTCAGGCGCCAAATGACATGTTGGAGCATGTTGGAGATAAAAAACAAAATGTGCCCAAAACGTGATATTATGACGTTATACGCCGTTCTGAGCCATGTTTGAACTTTCTATCACTTTTGGTTCCCATAATTCTGTTGTCCATATTTGTGATATTCAGGCGCCAAATGACATCCTGGAGCATGTTGGAGATAAAAAACAAAATGTGCCCAAAACGTGATATTATGGCGTTATACGCCGTTCTGAGCCATGTTTGAACTTTCTATCACTTTTGGTTCCCATAATTCTGTTGTCCATATTTGTGATATTCAGGCGCCAAATGACATCCTGGAGCATGTTGGAGATAAAAAACAAAATGTGCCCAAAACGTGATATTATGACGTTATACGGCGTTCTGAGCCATGTTTGAACTTTCTATCACTTTTGGTTCCGATAATTCTGTCGACCATATATGTGATATTCAGGGGCCAAATGTCATCTTGGAGCATGTGGAGATAAAAAACAAAATGTGCCCAAAACGTGATATTATGACGTTATACGCCGTTCTGAGCCATGTTTGAACTTTCTATCACTTTTGGTTCCGATAATTCTGTCGACCATATATGTGATGTTCATGCGCCAAATGTAACATTGGAGCATATTAGAGATAAAAAACAAAATGTGCCCAAAACGTGATATTATGGCGTTATATGCCGTTCTGAGCCATGTTTGAACTTTCTATCACTTTTGGTTCCGATAATTCTGTCGACCATATATGTGATATTCAGGGGCCAAATGTCATCTTGGAGCATGTGGAGATAAAAAACAAAATGTGCCCAAAACGTGATATTATGACGTTATACGCCGTTCTGAGCCATGTTTGAACTTTCTATCACTTTTGGTTCCGATAATTCTGTTGACCATATTTGTGATATTCAGGCGCCAAATGACATCTTGGAGCATGTTGGAGATAAAAAACAAAATGTGCCCAAAACGTGATATTATGACGTTATACGCTGTTCTGAGCCATGTTTGAACTTTCTATCACTTTTGGTTCCGATAATTCTGTCGACCATATATGTGATGTTCAGGCGCCAAATGACATGTTGGAGCATGTTGGAGATAAAAAACAAAATGTGCCCAAAACGTGATATTATGACGTTATACGCCGTTCTGAGCCATGTTTGAACTTTCTATCACTTTTGGTTCCGATAATTCTGTTGACCATATTTGTGATATCCAGGCGCCAAATGTCATCTTGGAGCATGTTGGAGATAAAAAACAAAATGTGCCCAAAACGTGATATTATGACGTTATACGCCGTTCTGAGCCATGTTTGAACTTTCTATCACTTTTGGTTCCGATAATTCTGTTGACCATATTTGTGATGTTCAGGCGCCAAATGTCATCTTGGAGCATGTTGGAGATAAAAAACAAAATGTGCCCAAAACGTAATATTATGACGTTATACGCCGTTCTGAGCCATGTTTGAACTTTCTATCACTTTTGGTTCCGATAATTCTGTCGACCATATATGTGATGTTTAGGCGTCAAATGTCATCTTGGAGCATGTTGGAGATAAAAAACAAAATGTGCCCAAAACGTGATATTATGACGTCATACGCCGTTCTGAGCCATGTTTGAACTTTCTATCACTTTTGGTTCCGATAATTCTGTTGACCATATTTGTGATATCCAGGCGCCAAATGTCGTCTTGGAGCATGTTAGAGATAAAAACCAAATGTGCCCAAAACGTGATATTATGGCGTTATACGGCGTTCTGAGCAATGTTTGAACTTTCTATCACTTTTGGTTCCGATAATTCTGTTGACCGTATATGTGATATTTAGGCGTCAAATGTCATCTTGGAGCATGTTGGAGATAAAAAACAAAATGTGCCCAAAACGTGATATTATGGCGTTATACGCCGTTCTGAGCCATGTTTGAACTTTCTATCACTTTTGGTTCCGATAATTCTGTTGACCATATTTGTGATATTCAGGCGCCAAATGACAACTTGGAGCATGTTGGAGAAAAAAAACAAAATGTGCCCAAAACGTGATATTATGACGTTATACGCCGTTCTGAGCCATGTTTGAACTTTCTATCACTTTTGGTTGCGATAATTCTGTTGACCATATTTGTGATATTCAGGCGCCAAATGACATCTTGGAGCATGTTGGAGAAAAAAAATAAAATGTGCCCAAAACGTGATATTATGACGTTATACGCCGTTCTGAGCCATGTTTGAACTTTCTATCACTTTTGGTTCCGATAATTCTGTCGACCATATATGTGATGTTCAGGCGCCAAATGACGTGTTGGAGCATGTTGGAGATAAAAAACAAGATGTGCCCAAAACGTGATATTATGACGTTATACGCCGTTCTGAGCCATGTTTGAACTTTCTATCACTTTTGGTTCCGATAATTCTGTTGACCATATTTGTGATATCCAGGCGCCAAATGTCATCTTGGAGCATGTTGGAGATAAAAAACAAAATGTGCCCAAAACGTAATATTATGACGTTATACGCCGTTCTGAGCCATGTTTGAACTTTCTATCACTTTTGGTTCCGATAATTCTGTTGACCATATTTGTGATATTCAGGCGCCAAATGACATCTTGGAGCATGTTGGAGAAAAAAAACAAAATGTGCCCAAAACGTGATATTATGACGTTATACGCCGCTCTGAGCCATGTTTGAACTTTCTATCACTTTTGGTTCCGATAATTCTGTTGACCATATTTGTGATATTCAGGCGCCAAATGACATCTTGGAGCATGTTGGAGAAAAAAAATAAAATGTGCCCAAAACGTGATATTATGACGTTATACGCCGTTCTGAGCCATGTTTGAACTTTCTATCACTTTTGGTTCCGATAATTCTGTTGACCATATTTGCGATATTCAGGCGCCAAATGTCATCTTGGAGCATGTTGGAGATAAAAAACAAAATGTGCCCAAAACGTGATATTATGACGTTATACGCCGTTCTGAGCCATGTTTGAACTTTCTATCACTTTTGGTTCCGATAATTCTGTTGACCATATTTGCGATATTCAGGCGCCCAATGTCATCTTGGAGCATGTTGGAGATAAAAAATAAAATGTGCCCAAAACGTGATATTGTGACGTTATACGCCGTTCTGAGTTATGTTTGAACTTTCTATCACTTTTGGTTCCGATAATTCTGTTGACCATATTTGTGATATCCAGGCGCCAAATGTCGTCTTGGAGCATGTTAGAGATAAAAACCAAATGTGCCCAAAACGTGATATTATGGCGTTATACGCCGTTCTGAGCCATGTTTGAACTTTCTATCACTTTTGGTTCCGATAATTCTGTCGACCATATATGTGATATTCAGGGGCCAAATGTTATCTTGGAGCATGTGGAGATAAAAAACAAAATGTGCCCAAAACGTGATATTATGACGTTATACGCCGTTCTGAGCCATGTTTGAACTTTCTATCACTTTTGGTTCCGATAATTCTGTTGACCATATTTGTGATATTCAGGCGCCAAATGACATGTTGGAGCATGTTGGAGATAAAAACAAAATGTGCCCCAAACGTGATATTATGACGTTATACGCCGTTCTGAGCCATGTTTGAACTTTCTATCACTTTTGGTTCCGATAATTCTGTGGACCATATTTGTGATATTCAGGGGCCAAACGTCATCTTGGAGCATGTTGGAGATAAAAAACAAAATATGCCCAAAACGTAATATTATGACGTTATACGCCGTTCTGAGCCATGTTTGAACTTTCTATCACTTTTGGTTCCGATAATTCTGTCGACCATATATGTGATGTTTAGGCGTCAAATGTCATCTTGGAGCATGTTGGAGATAAAAAACAAAATGTGCCCAAAACGTGATATTATGTCGTTATACGCCGTTCTGAGCCATGTTTGAACTTTCTATCACTTTTGGTTCCGATAATTCTGTCGACCATATATGTGATATTCAGGGGCCAAATGTCATCTTGGAGCATGTTGGAGATTAAAAACAAAATGTGCCCAAAACGTGATATTATGACGTTATACGCCGTTCTGAGCCATGTTTGAACTTTCTATCACTTTTGGTTCCGATAATTCTGTGGACCATATTTGTGATATTCAGGGGCCAAACGTCATCTTGGAGCATGTTGGAGATAAAAAACAAAATATGCCCAAAACGTAATATTATGACGTTATACGCCGTTCTGAGCCATGTTTGAACTTTCTATCACTTTTGGTTCCGATAATTCTGTCGACCATATATGTGATGTTTAGGCGTCAAATGTCATCTTGGAGCATGTTGGAGATAAAAAACAAAATGTGCCCAAAACGTGATATTATGTCGTTATACGCCGTTCTGAGCCATGTTTGAACTTTCTATCACTTTTGGTTCCGATAATTCTGTCGACCATATATGTGATATTCAGGGGCCAAATGTCATCTTGGAGCATGTTGGAGATTAAAAACAAAATGTGCCCAAAACGTGATATTTTGACGTTATACGCCGTTCTGAGCCATGTTTGAACTTTCTATCACTTTTGGTTCCGATAATTCTGTTGACCATATTTGCGATATTCAGGCGCCCAATGTCATCTTGGAGCATGTTGGAGATAAAAAATAAAATGTGCCCAAAACGTGATATTGTGACGTTATATGCCGTTCTGAGCCATGTTTGAACTTTCTATCACTTTTGGTTCCGATAATTCTGTCGACCATATATGTGATGTTCATGCGCCAAATGTAACATTGGAGCATATTAGAGATAAAGAACAAAATGTGCCCAAAACGTGATATTATGGCGTTATACGCCGTTCTGAGCCATGTTTGAACTTTCTATCACTTTTGGTTCCGATAATTCTGTCGACCATATATGTGATATTCAGGGGCCAAATGTCATCTTGGAGCATGTGGAGATAAAAAACAAAATGTGCCCAAAACGTGATATTATGACGTTATACGCCGTTCTGAGCCATGTTTGAACTTTCTATCACTTTTGGTTCCGATAATTCTGTTGACCATATTTGTGATATTCAGGCGCCAAATGACATGTTGGAGCATGTTGGAGATAAAAACAAAATGTGCCCAAAACGTGATATTATGACGTTATACGCCGTTCTGAGCCATGTTTGAACTTTCTATCACTTTTGGTTCCGATAATTCTGTGGACCATATTTGTGATATTCAGGGGCCAAACGTCATCTTGGAGCATGTTGGAGATAAAAAACAAAATGTGCCCAAAACGTAATATTATGACGTTATACGCCGTTCTGAGCCATGTTTGAACTTTCTATCACTTTTGGTTAACACAATTCTGTTGACCATATTTGTGATATTCAGGGACCAAACGTCATCTTGGAGCATGTTGGAGATAAAAAACAAAATGTGCCCAAAACGTGATATTATGACATTATACGCCGTTCTGAGCCATGTTTGAACTTTCTATCACTTTTGGTTCCGATAATTCTGTTGACCATATTTGTGATATTCAGGCGCCAAATGACATCTTGGATCATGTTGGAGATAAAAAACAAAATGGGCCCAAAACGTGATATTATGACGTTATACGCCGTTCTGAGCCATGTTTGAACTTTCTATCACTTTTGGTTCCGATAATTCTGTCGACCATATATGTGATGTTCAGGCGCCAAATGACATGTTGGAGCATGTTGGAGATAAAAAACAAAATGTGCCCAAAACGTGATATTATGACGTTATACGCCGTTCTGAGCCATGTTTGAACTTTCTATCACTTTTGGTTCCGATAATTCTGTTGACCATATTTGTGATATCCAGGCGCCAAATGTCATCTTGGAGCATGTTGGAGATAAAAAACAAAATGTGCCCAAAACGTAATATTATGACGTTATACGCCGTTCTGAGCCATGTTTGAACTTTCTATCACTTTTGGTTCCGATAATTCTGTTGACCATATTTGTGATATTCAGGCGCCAAATGACAACTTGGAGCATGTTGGAGAAAAAAAACAAAATGTGCCCAAAACGTGATATTATGACGTTATACGCCGTTCTGAGCCATGTTTGAACTTTCTATCACTTTTGGTTCCGATAATTCTGTTGACCATATTTGTGATATTCAGGCGCCAAATGACATCTTGGAGCATGTTGGAGAAAAAAAATAAAATGTGCCCAAAACGTGATATTATGACGTTATACGCCGTTCTGAGCCATGTTTGAACTTTCTATCACTTTTGGTTCCGATAATTCTGTCGACCATATATGTGATGTTCAGGCGCCAAATGACATGTTGGAGCATGTTGGAAATAAAAAACAAAATGTGCCCAAAACGTGATATTATGACGTTACACGCCGTTCTGAGCCATGTTTGAACTTTCTATCACTTTTGGTTCCGATAATTCTCTTGACCATATTTGTGATATTCAGGGGCCAAATGTCATCTTGGAGCATGTTAGAGATACAAAACAAAATGTGCCCAAAATGTGATATTATGACGTTATACGCCGTTCTGAGCCATGTTTGAACTTTCTATCACTTTTGGTTCCGATAATTCTGTGGACCATATTTGTGATATTCAGGGGCCAAACGTCATCTTGGAGAATGTTGGAGATAAAAAACAAAATGTGCCCAAAACGTGATATTGTGACGTTATACGCCGTTCTGAGCCATGTTTGAACTTTCTATCACTTTTGGTTCCGATAATTCTGTTGACCATATTTGTGATATTCAGGCGCCAATTGTCATCTTGGAGCATGTTGGAGATAAAAAACAAAATGTGCCCAAAACGTGATATTATGACGTTATACGCCGTTCTGAGCCATGTTTGAACTTTCTATCACTTTTGGTTCCGATAATTCTGTCGACCATATATGTGATGTTCAGGCGCCAAATGATATGTTGGAGCATGTTGGAGATAAAAAACAAAATGTGCCCAAAACGTGATATTATGACGTTATACGCCGTTCTGAGCCATGTTTAAACTTTCTATCACTTTTGGTTCCGATAATTCTGTTGACCATATTTGTGATATCCAGGCGCCAAATTTCATCTTGGAGCATGTTGGAGATAAAAAACAAAATGTGCCCAAAACGTAATATTATGACGTTATACGCCGTTCTGAGCCATGTTTGAACTTTCTATCACTTTTGGTTCCGATAATTCTGTTGACCATATTTGTGATATTCAGGCGCCAAATGTCATCTTGGAGCATGTTGGAGATAAAAAACAAAATGTGCCCAAAACGTGATATTATGACGTTATACGCCGCTCTGAGCCATGTTTGAACTTTCTATCACTTTTGGTTCCGATAATTCTGTTGACCATATTTGTGATATTCAGGCGCCAAATGACATGTTGGAGCATGTTGGAGATAAAAAACAAAATGTGCCCAAAACGTGATATTATGACGTTATACGCCGTTCTGAGCCATGTTTGAACTTTCTATCACTTTTGGTTCCCATAATTCTGTTGTCCATATTTGTGATATTCAGGCCCCAAAGGACATGTTGGAACATGTTGGAGATAAAAAACAAAATGTGCCCAAAACGTGACATTATGACGTTATACGCCGTTCTGAGCCATGTTTGAACTTTCTATCACTTTTGGTTCCGATAATTCTGTCGACCATATATGTGATGTTCAGGTGCCAAATGTAACATTGGAGCATGTTAGAGATAAAAAACAAAATGTGCCGAAAACGTGATATGGCGTTATACGCCGTTCTGAGCCATGTTTGAACTTTCTATCACTTTTGGTTCCGATAATTCTGTTGACCATATTTGTGATATTCAGGGGCCAAATGTCATCTTGGAGCATGTTGGAGATAAAAAATAAAATGTGCTCAAAACGTAATATTATGACGTTATACGCCGTTCTGAGCCATGTTTGAACTTTCTATCACTTTTGGTTCCGATAATTCTGTCGACCATATATCTGATGTTCAGGCGCCAAATGTAACATTGGAGCATGTTAGAGATAAAAAACAAAATGTGCCCAAAACGTTATATTATGGCGTTATACGGCGTTCTGAGCCATGTTTGAACTTTCTATCACTTTTGGTTCCGATAATTCTGTCGACCATATATGTGATGTTCAGGCGCCAAATGTCATCTTGGAGCATGTTGGAGATAAAAAACAAAATGTGCCCAAAACGTGATATTATGGCGTTATACGCCGTTCTGGGCCATGTTTGAACTTTCTATCACTTTTGGTTCCGATAATTCTGTTGACCATATTTGTGATGTTCAGGCGCCAAATGTAACATTGGAGCATGTTAGAGATAAAAAACAAAATGTGCCCAAAACGTGATATTATGGCGTTATACGGCGTTCTGAGCCATGTTTGAACTTTCTATCACTTTTGGTTCCGATAATTCTGTCGACCATATATGTGATGTTCAGGCGCCAAATGTCATCTTGGAGCATGTTGGAGATAAAAAACAAAATGTGCCCAAAACGTGATATTATGGCGTTATACGCCGTTCTGGGCCATGTTTGAACTTTCTATCACTTTTGGTTCCGATAATTCTGTTGACCATATTTGTGATATTCAGGCGCCAAATGACATGTTGGAGCATGTTGGAGATAAAAAACAAAATGTGCCCAAAACGTGATATTATGACGTTATACGCCGTTCTGAGCCATGTTTGAACTTTCTATCACTTTTGGTTCCCATAATTCTGTTGTCCATATTTGTGATATTCAGGCCCCAAATGACATGTTGGAGCATGTTGGAGATAAAAAACAAAATGTGCCCAAAACGTGATATTATGACGTTATACGCCGTTCTGAGCCATGTTTGAACTTTCTATCACTTTTGGTTCCGATAATTCTGTCGACCATATATGTGCTGTTCAGGCGCCAAATGTAACATTGGAGCATGTTAGAGATAAAAAACAAAATGTGCCGAAAACGTGATATTATGGCGTTATACGCCGTTCTGAGCCATGTTTGAACTTTCTATCACTTTTGGTTCCGATAATTCTGTTGACCATATATGTGATGTTCAGGCGCCAAATGACATGTTGGAGCATGTTGAAGATAAAAAACAAAATGTGCCCAAAACGTGATATTATGACGTTATACGCCGTTCTGAGACATGTTTGAACTTTCTATCACTTTTGGTTCCGATAATTCTCTTGACCATATTTGTGATATTCAGGGGCCAAACGTCATCTTGGAGCATGTTGGAGATAAAAAATAAAATGTGCTCAAAACGTAATATTATGACGTTATACGCCGTTCTGAGAGATGTTTGAACTTTCTATCACTTTTGGTTCCGATAATTCTGTTGACCATATATGTGATGTTCAGGCGCCAAATGACATGTTGGAGCATGTTGAAGATAAAAAACAAAATGTGCCCAAAACGTGATATTATGACGTTACACGCCGTTCTGAGCCATGTTTGAACTTTCTATCACTTTTGGTTCCGATAATTCTCTTGACCATATTTGTGATATTCAGGGGCCAAATGTCATCTTGGAGCATGTTAGAGATACAAAACAAAATGTGCCCAAAATGTGATATTATGACGTTATACGCCGTTCTGAGCCATGTTTGAACTTTCTATCACTTTTGGTTCCGATAATTCTGTGGACCGTATTTGTGATATTCAGGGGCCAAACGTCATCTTGGAGAATGTTGGAGATAAAAAACAAAATGTGCCCAAAACGTGATATTGTGACGTTATACGCCGTTCTGAGCCATGTTTGAACTTTCTATCACTTTTGGTTCCGATAATTCTGTTGACCATATTTGTGATATTCAGGCGCCAATTGTCATCTTGGAGCATGTTGGAGATAAAAAACAAAATGTGCCCAAAACGTGATATTATGACGTTATACGCCGTTCTGAGCCATGTTTGAACTTTCTATCACTTTTGGTTCCGATAATTCTGTCGACCATATATGTGATGTTCAGGCGCCAAATGATATGTTGGAGCATGTTGGAGATAAAAAACAAAATGTGCCCAAAACGTGATATTATGACGTTATACGCCGTTCTGAGCCATGTTTAAACTTTCTATCACTTTTGGTTCCGATAATTCTGTTGACCATATTTGTGATATCCAGGCGCCAAATTTCATCTTGGAGCATGTTGGAGATAAAAAACAAAATGTGCCCAAAACGTAATATTATGACGTTATACGCCGTTCTGAGCCATGTTTGAACTTTCTATCACTTTTGGTTCCGATAATTCTGTTGACCATATTTGTGATATTCAGGCGCCAAATGTCATCTTGGAGCATGTTGGAGATAAAAAACAAAATGTGCCCAAAACGTGATATTATGACGTTATACGCCGCTCTGAGCCATGTTTGAACTTTCTATCACTTTTGGTTCCGATAATTCTGTTGACCATGTTTGTGATATTCAGGGGCCAAACGTCATCTTGGAGCATGTTGGAGATAAAAAACAAAATGTGCCCAAAACGTGATATTATGAGGTTATACGCCGTTCTGAGCCATGTTTGAACTTTCTATCAGTTTTGGTTCCGATAATTCTGTTGACTATATTTGTGATATTCAGGCGCCAAATGTCATCTTGGAGCATGTTGGAGATAAAAAACAAAATGTGCCCAAAACGTGATATTATGGCGTTATACGCCGTTCTGGGCCATGTTTGAACTTTCTATCACTTTTGGTTCCGATAATTCTGTTGACCATATTTGTGATGTTCAGGCGCCAAATGTAACATTGGAGCATGTTAGAGATAAAAAACAAAATGTGCCCAAAACGTGATATTATGGCGTTATACGGCGTTCTGAGCCATGTTTGAACTTTCTATCACTTTTGGTTCCGATAATTCTGTCGACCATATATGTGATGTTCAGGCGCCAAATGTCATCTTGGAGCATGTTGGAGATAAAAAACAAAATGTGCCCAAAACGTGATATTATGGCGTGATACGCCGTTCTGGGCCATGTTTGAACTTTCTATCACTTTTGGTTCCGATAATTCTGTTGACCATATTTGTGATATTCAGGCGCCAAATGACATGTTGGAGCATGTTGGAGATAAAAAACAAAATGTGCCCAAAACGTGATATTATGACGTTATACGCCGTTCTGAGCCATGTTTGAACTTTCTATCACTTTTGGTTCCCATAATTCTGTTGTCCATATTTGTGATATTCAGGCCCCAAAGGACATGTTGGAACATGTTGGAGATAAAAAACAAAATGTGCCCAAAACGTGACATTATGACGTTATACGCCGTTCTGAGCCATGTTTGAACTTTCTATCACTTTTGGTTCCGATAATTCTGTCGACCATATATGTGATGTTCAGGTGCCAAATGTAACATTGGAGCATGTTAGAGATAAAAAACAAAATGTGCCGAAAACGTGATATGGCGTTATACGCCGTTCTGAGCCATGTTTGAACTTTCTATCACTTTTGGTTCCGATAATTCTGTTGACCATATTTGTGATATTCAGGGGCCAAATGTCATCTTGGAGCATGTTGGAGATAAAAAATAAAATGTGCTCAAAACGTAATATTATGACGTTATACGCCGTTCTGAGCCATGTTTGAACTTTCTATCACTTTTGGTTCCGATAATTCTGTCGACCATATATCTGATGTTCAGGCGCCAAATGTAACATTGGAGCATGTTAGAGATAAAAAACAAAATGTGCCCAAAACGTTATATTATGGCGTTATACGGCGTTCTGAGCCATGTTTGAACTTTCTATCACTTTTGGTTCCGATAATTCTGTCGACCATATATGTGATGTTCAGGCGCCAAATGTCATCTTGGAGCATGTTGGAGATAAAAAACAAAATGTGCCCAAAACGTGATATTATGGCGTTATACGCCGTTCTGGGCCATGTTTGAACTTTCTATCACTTTTGGTTCCGATAATTCTGTTGACCATATTTGTGATGTTCAGGCGCCAAATGTAACATTGGAGCATGTTAGAGATAAAAAACAAAATGTGCCCAAAACGTGATATTATGGCGTTATACGGCGTTCTGAGCCATGTTTGAACTTTCTATCACTTTTGGTTCCGATAATTCTGTCGACCATATATATGATGTTCAGGCGCCAAATGTCATCTTGGAGCATGTTGGAGATAAAAAACAAAATGTGCCCAAAACGTGATATTATGGCGTTATACGCCGTTCTGGGCCATGTTTGAACTTTCTATCACTTTTGGTTCCGATAATTCTGTTGACCATATTTGTGATATTCAGGCGCCAAATGACATGTTGGAGCATGTTGGAGATAAAAAACAAAATGTGCCCAAAACGTGATATTATGACGTTATACGCCGTTCTGAGCCATGTTTGAACTTTCTATCACTTTTGGTTCCCATAATTCTGTTGTCCATATTTGTGATATTCAGGCCCCAAATGACATGTTGGAGCATGTTGGAGATAAAAAACAAAATGTGCCCAAAACGTGATATTATGACGTTATACGCCGTTCTGAGCCATGTTTGAACTTTCTATCACTTTTGGTTCCGATAATTCTGTCGACCATATATGTGCTGTTCAGGCGCCAAATGTAACATTGGAGCATGTTAGAGATAAAAAACAAAATGTGCCGAAAACGTGATATTATGGCGTTATACGCCGTTCTGAGCCATGTTTGAACTTTCTATCACTTTTGGTTCCGATAATTCTGTTGACCATATATGTGATGTTCAGGCGCCAAATGACATGTTGGAGCATGTTGAAGATAAAAAACAAAATGTGCCCAAAACGTGATATTATGACGTTATACGCCGTTCTGAGACATGTTTGAACTTTCTATCACTTTTGGTTCCGATAATTCTCTTGACCATATTTGTGATATTCAGGGGCCAAACGTCATCTTGGAGCATGTTGGAGATAAAAAATAAAATGTGCTCAAAACGTAATATTATGACGTTATACGCCGTTCTGAGAGATGTTTGAACTTTCTATCACTTTTGGTTCCGATAATTCTGTTGACCATATATGTGATGTTCAGGCGCCAAATGACATGTTGGAGCATGTTGAAGATAAAAAACAAAATGTGCCCAAAACGTGATATTATGACGTTACACGCCGTTCTGAGCCATGTTTGAACTTTCTATCACTTTTGGTTCCGATAATTCTCTTGACCATATTTGTGATATTCAGGGGCCAAATGTCATCTTGGAGCATGTTAGAGATACAAAACAAAATGTGCCCAAAATGTGATATTATGACGTTATACGCCGTTCTGAGCCATGTTTGAACTTTCTATCACTTTTGGTTCCGATAATTCTGTGGACCATATTTGTGATATTCAGGGGCCAAACGTCATCTTGGAGAATGTTGGAGATAAAAAACAAAATGTGCCCAAAACGTGATATTGTGACGTTATACGCCGTTCTGAGCCATGTTTGAACTTTCTATCACTTTTGGTTCCGATAATTCTGTTGACCATATTTGTGATATTCAGGCGCCAATTGTCATCTTGGAGCATGTTGGAGATAAAAAACAAAATGTGCCCAAAACGTGATATTATGACGTTATACGCCGTTCTGAGCCATGTTTGAACTTTCTATCACTTTTGGTTCCGATAATTCTGTCGACCATATATGTGATGTTCAGGCGCCAAATGATATGTTGGAGCATGTTGGAGATAAAAAACAAAATGTGCCCAAAACGTGATATTATGACGTTATACGCCGTTCTGAGCCATGTTTAAACTTTCTATCACTTTTGGTTCCGATAATTCTGTTGACCATATTTGTGATATCCAGGCGCCAAATTTCATCTTGGAGCATGTTGGAGATAAAAAACAAAATGTGCCCAAAACGTAATATTATGACGTTATACGCCGTTCTGAGCCATGTTTGAACTTTCTATCACTTTTGGTTCCGATAATTCTGTTGACCATATTTGTGATATTCAGGCGCCAAATGTCATCTTGGAGCATGTTGGAGATAAAAAACAAAATGTGCCCAAAACGTGATATTATGACGTTATACGCCGCTCTGAGCCATGTTTGAACTTTCTATCACTTTTGGTTCCGATAATTCTGTTGACCATATTTGTGATATTCAGGGGCCAAACGTCATCTTGGAGCATGTTGGAGATAAAAAACAAAATGTGCCCAAAACGTGATATTATGAGGTTATACGCCGTTCTGAGCCATGTTTGAACTTTCTATCAGTTTTGGTTCCGATAATTCTGTTGACTATATTTGTGATATTCAGGCGCCAAATGTCATCTTGGAGCATGTTGGAGATAAAAAACAAAATGTGCCCAAAACGTGATATTATGACGTTATACGCCGTTCTGAGCCATGTTTGAACTTTCTATCACTTTTGGTTCCGATAATTCTGTCGACCATATATGTGATGTTCAGGCGCCAAATGTAACATTGGAGCATGTTAGAGATAAAAAACAAAATGTGCCCAAAACGTGATATTATGGCGTTATACGGCGTTCTGAGCCATGTTTGAACTTTCTATCACTTTTGGTTCCGATAATTCTGTCGACCATATATGTGATGTTCCGGCGCCAAATGTCATCTTGGAGCATGTTGGAGATAAAAAACAAAATGTGCCCAAAACGTGATATTATGGCGTTATACGCCGTTCTGGGCCATGTTTGAACTTTCTATCACTTTTGGTTCCGATAATTCTGTTGACCATATTTGTGATGTTCAGGCGCCAAATGTAACATTGGAGCATGTTAGAGATAAAAAACAAAATGTGCCCAAAACGTGATATTATGGCGTTATACGGCGTTCTGAGCCATGTTTGAACTTTCTATCACTTTTGGTTCCGATAATTCTGTCGACCATATATGTGATGTTCAGGCGCCAAATGTCATCTTGGAGCATGTTGGAGATAAAAAACAAAATGTGCCCAAAACGTGATATTATGACGTTATACACCGTTCTGAGCCATGTTTGAACTTTCTATCACTTTTGGTTCCCATAATTCTGTTGTCCATATTTGTGATATTCAGGCCCCAAATGACATGTTGGAGCATGTTGGAGATAAAAAACAAAATGTGCCCAAAACGTGACATTATGACGTTATACGCCGTTCTGAGCCATGTTTGAACTTTCTATCACTTTTGGTTCCGATAATTCTGTCGACCATATATGTGATGTTCAGGCGCCAAATGTAACATTGGAGCATGTTAGAGATAAAAAACAAAATGTGCCGAAAACGTGATATTATGGCGTTATACGCCGTTCTGAGCCATGTTTGAACTTTCTATCACTTTTGGTTCCGATAATTCTGTTGACCATATTTGTGATATTCAGGGGCCAAACGTCATCTTGGAGCATGTTGGAGATAAAAAATAAAATGTGCTCAAAACGTAATATTATGACGTTATACGCCGTTCTGAGCCATGTTTGAACTTTCTATCACTTTTGGTTCCGATAATTCTGTTGACCATATATGTGATGTTCAGGCGCCAAATGACATGTTGGAGCATGTTGAAGATAAAAAACAAAATGTGCCCAAAACGTGATATTATGACGTTATACGCCGTTCTGAGCCATGTTTGAACTTTCTATCACTTTTGGTTCCGATAGTTCTCTTGACCATATTTGTGATATTCAGGGGCCAAACGTCATCTTGGAGCATGTTGGAGATAAAAAATAAAATGTGCTCAAAACGTAATATTATGACGTTATACGGCGTTCTGAGCCATGTTTGAACTTTCTATCACTTTTGGTTCCGATAATTCTTTCGACCATATATGTGATGTTCAGGCGCCAAATGTCATCTTGGAGCATGTTGGAGATAAAAAACAAAATGTGCCCAAAACGTGATATTATGGCGTTATACGCCGTTCTGGGCCATGTTTGAACTTTCTATCACTTTTGGTTCCGATAATTCTGTTGACCATATTTGTGATATTCAGGCGCCAAATGACATGTTGGAGCATGTTGGAGATAAAAAACAAAATGTGCCCAAAACGTGATATTATGACGTTATACGCCGTTCTGAGCCATGTTTGAACTTTCTATCACTTTTGGTTCCCATAATTCTGTTGTCCATATTTGTGATATTCAGGCCCCAAATGACATGTTGGAGCATGTTGGAGATAAAAAACAAAATGTGCCCAAAACGTGATATTATGACGTTATACGCCGTTCTGAGCCATGTTTGAACTTTCTATCACTTTTGGTTCCGATAATTCTGTCGACCATATATGTGCTGTTCAGGCGCCAAATGTAACATTGGAGCATGTTAGAGATAAAAAACAAAATGTGCCGAAAACGTGATATTATGGCGTTATACGCCGTTCTGAGCCATATTTGAACTTTCTATCACTTTTGGTTCCGATAATTCTGTTGACCATATTTGTGATATTCAGGCGCCAATTGTCATCTTGGAGCATGTTGGAGATAAAAAACAAAATGTGCCCAAAACGTGATATTATGACGTTATACGCCGTTCTGAGCCATGTTTGAACTTTCTATCACTTTTGGTTCCGATAATTCTGTCGACCATATATGTGATGTTCAGGCGCCAAATGATATGTTGGAGCATGTTGGAGATAAAAAACAAAATGTGCCCAAAACGTGATATTATGACGTTATACGCCGTTCTGAGCCATGTTTAAACTTTCTATCACTTTTGGTTCCGATAATTCTGTTGACCATATTTGTGATATCCAGGCGCCAAATTTCATCTTGGAGCATGTTGGAGATAAAAAACAAAATGTGCCCAAAACGTAATATTATGACGTTATACGCCGTTCTGAGCCATGTTTGAACTTTCTATCACTTTTGGTTCCGATAATTCTGTTGACCATATTTGTGATATTCAGGCGCCAAATGTCATCTTGGAGCATGTTGGAGATAAAAAACAAAATGTGCCCAAAACGTGATATTATGACGTTATACGCCGCTCTGAGCCATGTTTGAACTTTCTATCACTTTTGGTTCCGATAATTCTGTTGACCATATTTGTGATATTCAGGGGCCAAACGTCATCTTGGAGCATGTTGGAGATAAAAAACAAAATGTGCCCAAAACGTGATATTATGAGGTTATACGCCGTTCTGAGCCATGTTTGAACTTTCTATCAGTTTTGGTTCCGATAATTCTGTTGACTATATTTGTGATATTCAGGCGCCAAATGTCATCTTGGAGCATGTTGGAGATAAAAAACAAAATGTGCCCAAAACGTGATATTATGACGTTATACGCCGTTCTGAGCCATGTTTGAACTTTCTATCACTTTTGGTTCCGATAATTCTGTCGACCATATATGTGATGTTCAGGCGCCAAATGTAACATTGGAGCATGTTAGAGATAAAAAACAAAATGTGCCCAAAACGTGATATTATGGCGTTATACGGCGTTCTGAGCCATGTTTGAACTTTCTATCACTTTTGGTTCCGATAATTCTGTCGACCATATATGTGATGTTCCGGCGCCAAATGTCATCTTGGAGCATGTTGGAGATAAAAAACAAAATGTGCCCAAAACGTGATATTATGGCGTTATACGCCGTTCTGGGCCATGTTTGAACTTTCTATCACTTTTGGTTCCGATAATTCTGTTGACCATATTTGTGATGTTCAGGCGCCAAATGTAACATTGGAGCATGTTAGAGATAAAAAACAAAATGTGCCCAAAACGTGATATTATGGCGTTATACGGCGTTCTGAGCCATGTTTGAACTTTCTATCACTTTTGGTTCCGATAATTCTGTCGACCATATATGTGATGTTCAGGCGCCAAATGTCATCTTGGAGCATGTTGGAGATAAAAAACAAAATGTGCCCAAAACGTGATATTATGACGTTATACACCGTTCTGAGCCATGTTTGAACTTTCTATCACTTTTGGTTCCCATAATTCTGTTGTCCATATTTGTGATATTCAGGCCCCAAATGACATGTTGGAGCATGTTGGAGATAAAAAACAAAATGTGCCCAAAACGTGACATTATGACGTTATACGCCGTTCTGAGCCATGTTTGAACTTTCTATCACTTTTGGTTCCGATAATTCTGTCGACCATATATGTGATGTTCAGGCGCCAAATGTAACATTGGAGCATGTTAGAGATAAAAAACAAAATGTGCCGAAAACGTGATATTACGGCGTTATACGCCGTTCTGAGCCATGTTTGAACTTTCTATCACTTTTGGTTCCGATAATTCTGTTGACCATATTTGTGATATTCAGGGGCCAAACGTCATCTTGGAGCATGTTGGAGATAAAAAATAAAATGTGCTCAAAACGTAATATTATGACGTTATACGCCGTTCTGAGCCATGTTTGAACTTTCTATCACTTTTGGTTCCGATAATTCTGTTGACCATATATGTGATGTTCAGGCGCCAAATGACATGTTGGAGCATGTTGAAGATAAAAAACAAAATGTGCCCAAAACGTGATATTATGACGTTATACGCCGTTCTGAGCCATGTTTGAACTTTCTATCACTTTTGGTTCCGATAGTTCTCTTGACCATATTTGTGATATTCAGGGGCCAAACGTCATCTTGGAGCATGTTGGAGATAAAAAATAAAATGTGCTCAAAACGTAATATTATGACGTTATACGGCGTTCTGAGCCATGTTTGAACTTTCTATCACTTTTGGTTCCGATAATTCTGTCGACCATATATGTGATGTTCAGGCGCCAAATGTCATCTTGGAGCATGTTGGAGATAAAAAACAAAATGTGCCCAAAACGTGATATTATGGCGTTATACGCCGTTCTGGGCCATGTTTGAACTTTCTATCACTTTTGGTTCCGATAATTCTGTTGACCATATTTGTGATATTCAGGCGCCAAATGACATGTTGGAGCATGTTGGAGATAAAAAACAAAATGTGCCCAAAACGTGATATTATGACGTTATACGCCGTTCTGAGCCATGTTTGAACTTTCTATCACTTTTGGTTCCCATAATTCTGTTGTCCATATTTGTGATATTCAGGCCCCAAATGACATGTTGGAGCATGTTGGAGATAAAAAACAAAATGTGCCCAAAACGTGATATTATGACGTTATACGCCGTTCTGAGCCATGTTTGAACTTTCTATCACTTTTGGTTCCGATAATTCTGTCGACCATATATGTGCTGTTCAGGCGCCAAATGTAACATTGGAGCATGTTAGAGATAAAAAACAAAATGTGCCGAAAACGTGATATTATGGCGTTATACGCCGTTCTGAGCCATATTTGAACTTTCTATCACTTTTGGTTCCGATAATTCTGTTGACCATATATGTGATGTTCAGGCGCCAAATGACATGTTGGAGCATGTTGAAGATAAAAAACAAAATGTGCCCAAAACGTGATATTATGACGTTATACGCCGTTCTGAACCATGTTTGAACTTTCTATCACTTTTGGTTCCGATAATTCTCTTGACCATATTTGTGATATTCAGGGGCCAAACGTCATCTTGGAGCATGTTGGAGATAAAAAATAAAATGTGCTCAAAACGTAATATTATGACGTTATACGCCGTTCTGAGCCATGTTTGAACTTTCTATCACTTTTGGTTCCGATAATTCTGTTGACCATATATGTGATGTTCAGGCGCCAAATGACATGTTGGAGCATGTTGAAGATAAAAAACAAAATGTGCCCAAAACGTGATATTATGACGTTATACGCCGTTCTGAGCCATGTTTGAACTTTCTATCACTTTTGATTCCGATAATTCTCTTGACCATATTTGTGATATTCAGGTGCCAAATGTCATCTTGGAGCATGTTAGAGATACAAAACAAAATGTGCCCAAAATGTGATATTATGACGTTATACGCCGTTCTGAGCCATGTTTGAACTTTCTATCACTTTTGGTTCCGATAATTCTGTTGAGCATATTT
This sequence comes from Onthophagus taurus, assembly GCF_036711975.1. Classification (NCBI taxonomy): domain Eukaryota; kingdom Metazoa; phylum Arthropoda; class Insecta; order Coleoptera; family Scarabaeidae; genus Onthophagus; species Onthophagus taurus. The sequence goes on from NC_091966.1 coordinate 21,943,874, forward strand.
GTGATATTCAGGGGCCAAACGTCATCTTGGAGAATGTTGGAGATAAAAAACAAAATGTGCCCAAAACGTGATATTATGACGTTATACGCCGTTCTGAGCCATGTTTGAACTTTCTATCACTTTTGGTTCCGATAATTCTCTTGACCATATTTGTGATATTCAGGGGCCAAACGTCATCTTGGAGCATGTTGGAGATAAAAAATAAAATGTGCTCAAAACGTAATATTATGACGTTATACGCCGTTCTGAGCCATGTTTGAACTTTCTATCACTTTTGGTTCCGATAATTCTGTTGACCATATATGTGATGTTCAGGCGCCAAATGACATGTTGGAGCATGTTGAAGATAAAAAACAAAATGTGCCCAAAACGTGATATTATGACGTTATACGCCGTTCTGAGCCATGTTTGAACTTTCTATCACTTTTGGTTCCGATAATTCTCTTGACCATATTTGTGATATTCAGGGGCCAAACGTCATCTTGGAGCATGTTGGAGATAAAAAATAAAATGTGCTCAAAACGTAATATTATGACGTTATACGCCGTTCTGAGCCATGTTTGAACTTTCTATCACTTTTGGTTCCGATAATTCTGTTGACCATATATGTGATGTTCAGGCGCCAAATGACATGTTGGAGCATGTTGAAGATAAAAAACAAAATGTGCCCAAAACGTGATATTATGACGTTATACGCCGTTCTGAGCCATGTTTGAACTTTCTATCACTTTTGGTTCCGATAATTCTCTTGACCATATTTGTGATATTCAGGGGCCAAACGTCATCTTGGAGCATGTTGGAGATAAAAAATAAAATGTGCTCAAAACGTAATATTATGACGTTATACGCCGTTCTGAGCCATGTTTGAACTTTCTATCACTTTTGGTTCCGATAATTCTGTGGACAATATTTGTGATATTCAGGGGCCAAACGTCATCTTGGAGCATGTTGGAGATAAAAAACAAAATGTGCCCAAAACGTGATATTATGACGTTATACGCCGTTCTGAGCCATGTTTGAACTTTTTATCACTTTTGGTTCCGATAATTCTGTTGACCATATTTGTGATATTCAGGCGCCAATTGTCATATTGGAGCATGTTGGAGATAAAAAACAAAATGTGCCCAAAACGTGATATTATGACGTTATACGGCGTTCTGAGCCATGTTTGAACTTTCTATCACTTTTGGTTCCGATAATTCTGTTGACCATATTTGTGATATTCAGGCGCCAAATGTCATCTTGGAGCATGTTGGAGATAAAAAACAAAATGTGCCCAAAACGTGATATTATGACGTTATACGGCGTTCTGAGCCATGTTTGCACTTTCTATCACTTTTGGTTCCGATAATTCTGTCGACCATATATGTGATATTCAGGGGCCAAATGTCATCTTGGAGCATGTGGAGATAAAAAACAAAATGTGCCCAAAACGTGATATTATGACGTTATACGCCGTTCTGAGCCATGTTTGAACTTTCTATCACTTTTGGTTCCGATAATTCTGTCGACCATATATGTGATGTTCATGCGCCAAATGTAACATTGGAGCATATTAGAGATAAAAAACAAAATGTGCCCAAAACGTGATATTATGGCGTTATACGCCGTTCTGAGCCATGTTTGAACTTTCTATCACTTTTGGTTCCGATAATTCTGTTGACCATATTTGTGATATTCAGGCGCCAAATGACATCTTGGAGCATGTTGGAGATAAAAAACAAAATGTGCCCAAAACGTGATATTATGACGTTATACGCCGTTCTGAGCCATGTTTGAACTTTCTATCACTTTTGGTTCCGATAATTCTGTTGACCATATTTGTGATATTCACCCGCCAAATGACATCTAGGAGCATGTTGGAGATAAAAAACAAAATGTGCCCAAAACGTGATATTATGACGTTATACGCTGTTCTGAGCCATGTTTGAACTTTCTATCACTTTTGGTTCCGATAATTCTGTCGACCATATATGTGATATTCAGGGGCCAAATGTCATCTGGGAGCATGTTGGAGATAAAAAACAAAATGTGCCCAAAACGTGATATTATGGCGTTATACGCCGTTCTGAGCCATGTTTGAACTTTCTATCACTTTTGGTTCCGATAATGCTGTTGACCATATTTGTGATATTCAGGGGCCAAACGTCATCTTGGAGCATGTTGGAGATAAAAAACAAAATGTGCCCTAAACGTGATATTATGACGTTATACGCCGTTCTGAGCCATGTTTTAACTTTCTATCACTTTTGGTTCCGATAATTCTGTCGACCATATATGTGATGTTCAGGCGCCAAATGACATGTTGGAGCATGTTGGAGATAAAAAACAAAATGTGCCCAAAACGTGATATTATGACGTTATACGCCGTTCTGAGCCATGTTTGAGCTTTCTAGCACTTTTGGTTCCGATAATTCTGTTGACCATATTTGTGATATCCAGGCGCCAAATGTCATCTTGGAGCATGTTGGAGATAAAAAACAAAATGTGCCCAAAACGTGATATTATGCCGTTATACGCCGTTCTGAGCCATGTTTGAACTTTCTATCACTTTTGGTTCCGATAATTCTGTTGACCATATTTGTGATATCCAGGCGCCAAATGTCATCTTGGAGCATGTTGGAGATAAAAAACAAAATGTGCCCAAAACGTGATATTATGACGTTATACGCCGTTCTGAGCCATGTTTGAACTTTCTATCACTTTTGGTTCCGATAATTCTGTTGACCATATTTGTGATATTCAGGCGCCAAATGACATCTTGGAGCATGTTGGAGATAAAAAACAAAATGTGCCCAAAACGTGATATTATGACGTTATACGCCGTTCTGAGCCATGTTTGAACTTTCTATCACTTTTGGTTCCGATAATTCTGTCGACCATATATGTGCTGTTCAGGCGCCAAATGTAACATTGGAGCATGTTAGAGATAAAAAACAAAATGTGCCGAAAACGTGATATTATGGCGTTATACGCCGTTCTGAGCCATATTTGAACTTTCTATCACTTTTGGTTCCGATAATTCTGTTGACCATATATGTGATGTTCAGGCGCCAAATGACATGTTGGAGCATGTTGAAGATAAAAAACAAAATGTGCCCAAAACGTGATATTATGACGTTATACGCCGTTCTGAACCATGTTTGAACTTTCTATCACTTTTGGTTCCGATAATTCTCTTGACCATATTTGTGATATTCAGGGGCCAAACGTCATCTTGGAGCATGTTGGAGATAAAAAATAAAATGTGCTCAAAACGTAATATTATGACGTTATACGCCGTTCTGAGCCATGTTTGAACTTTCTATCACTTTTGGTTCCGATAATTCTGTTGACCATATATGTGATGTTCAGGCGCCAAATGACATGTTGGAGCATGTTGAAGATAAAAAACAAAATGTGCCCAAAACGTGATATTATGACGTTATACGCCGTTCTGAGCCATGTTTGAACTTTCTATCACTTTTGATTCCGATAATTCTCTTGACCATATTTGTGATATTCAGGTGCCAAATGTCATCTTGGAGCATGTTAGAGATACAAAACAAAATGTGCCCAAAATGTGATATTATGACGTTATACGCCGTTCTGAGCCATGTTTGAACTTTCTATCACTTTTGGTTCCGATAATTCTGTTGAGCATATTTGTGATATTCAGGGGCCAAACGTCATCTTGGAGAATGTTGGAGATAAAAAACAAAATGTGCCCAAAACGTGATATTATGACGTTATACGCCGTTCTGAGCCATGTTTGAACTTTCTATCACTTTTGGTTCCGATAATTCTCTTGACCATATTTGTGATATTCAGGGGCCAAACGTCATCTTGGAGCATGTTGGAGATAAAAAATAAAATGTGCTCAAAACGTAATATTATGACGTTATACGCCGTTCTGAGCCATGTTTGAACTTTCTATCACTTTTGGTTCCGATAATTCTGTTGACCATATATGTGATGTTCAGGCGCCAAATGACATGTTGGAGCATGTTGAAGATAAAAAACAAAATGTGCCCAAAACGTGATATTATGACGTTATACGCCGTTCTGAGCCATGTTTGAACTTTCTATCACTTTTGGTTCCGATAATTCTCTTGACCATATTTGTGATATTCAGGGGCCAAACGTCATCTTGGAGCATGTTGGAGATAAAAAATAAAATGTGCTCAAAACGTAATATTATGACGTTATACGCCGTTCTGAGCCATGTTTGAACTTTCTATCACTTTTGGTTCCGATAATTCTGTTGACCATATATGTGATGTTCAGGCGCCAAATGACATGTTGGAGCATGTTGAAGATAAAAAACAAAATGTGCCCAAAACGTGATATTATGACGTTATACGCCGTTCTGAGCCATGTTTGAACTTTCTATCACTTTTGGTTCCGATAATTCTCTTGACCATATTTGTGATATTCAGGGGCCAAACGTCATCTTGGAGCATGTTGGAGATAAAAAATAAAATGTGCTCAAAACGTAATATTATGACGTTATACGCCGTTCTGAGCCATGTTTGAACTTTCTATCACTTTTGGTTCCGATAATTCTGTGGACAATATTTGTGATATTCAGGGGCCAAACGTCATCTTGGAGCATGTTGGAGATAAAAAACAAAATGTGCCCAAAACGTGATATTATGACGTTATACGCCGTTCTGAGCCATGTTTGAACTTTTTATCACTTTTGGTTCCGATAATTCTGTTGACCATATTTGTGATATTCAGGCGCCAATTGTCATATTGGAGCATGTTGGAGATAAAAAACAAAATGTGCCCAAAACGTGATATTATGACGTTATACGGCGTTCTGAGCCATGTTTGAACTTTCTATCACTTTTGGTTCCGATAATTCTGTTGACCATATTTGTGATATTCAGGCGCCAAATGTCATCTTGGAGCATGTTGGAGATAAAAAACAAAATGTGCCCAAAACGTGATATTATGACGTTATACGGCGTTCTGAGCCATGTTTGCACTTTCTATCACTTTTGGTTCCGATAATTCTGTCGACCATATATGTGATATTCAGGGGCCAAATGTCATCTTGGAGCATGTGGAGATAAAAAACAAAATGTGCCCAAAACGTGATATTATGACGTTATACGCCGTTCTGAGCCATGTTTGAACTTTCTATCACTTTTGGTTCCGATAATTCTGTCGACCATATATGTGATGTTCATGCGCCAAATGTAACATTGGAGCATATTAGAGATAAAAAACAAAATGTGCCCAAAACGTGATATTATGGCGTTATACGCCGTTCTGAGCCATGTTTGAACTTTCTATCACTTTTGGTTCCGATAATTCTGTTGACCATATTTGTGATATTCAGGCGCCAAATGACATCTTGGAGCATGTTGGAGATAAAAAACAAAATGTGCCCAAAACGTGATATTATGACGTTATACGCCGTTCTGAGCCATGTTTGAACTTTCTATCACTTTTGGTTCCGATAATTCTGTTGACCATATTTGTGATATTCACCCGCCAAATGACATCTAGGAGCATGTTGGAGATAAAAAACAAAATGTGCCCAAAACGTGATATTATGACGTTATACGCTGTTCTGAGCCATGTTTGAACTTTCTATCACTTTTGGTTCCGATAATTCTGTCGACCATATATGTGATATTCAGGGGCCAAATGTCATCTGGGAGCATGTTGGAGATAAAAAACAAAATGTGCCCAAAACGTGATATTATGGCGTTATACGCCGTTCTGAGCCATGTTTGAACTTTCTATCACTTTTGGTTCCGATAATGCTGTTGACCATATTTGTGATATTCAGGGGCCAAACGTCATCTTGGAGCATGTTGGAGATAAAAAACAAAATGTGCCCTAAACGTGATATTATGACGTTATACGCCGTTCTGAGCCATGTTTTAACTTTCTATCACTTTTGGTTCCGATAATTCTGTCGACCATATATGTGATGTTCAGGCGCCAAATGACATGTTGGAGCATGTTGGAGATAAAAAACAAAATGTGCCCAAAACGTGATATTATGACGTTATACGCCGTTCTGAGCCATGTTTGAGCTTTCTATCACTTTTGGTTCCGATAATTCTGTTGACCATATTTGTGATATCCAGGCGCCAAATGTCATCTTGGAGCATGTTGGAGATAAAAAACAAAATGTGCCCAAAACGTGATATTATGCCGTTATACGCCGTTCTGAGCCATGTTTGAACTTTCTATCACTTTTGGTTCCGATAATTCTGTTGACCATATTTGTGATATCCAGGCGCCAAATGTCATCTTGGAGCATGTTGGAGATAAAAAACAAAATGTGCCCAAAACGTGATATTATGACGTTATACGCCGTTCTGAGCCATGTTTGAACTTTCTATCACTTTTGGTTCCGATAATTCTGTTGACCATATTTGTGATATTCAGGCGCCAAATGACATCTTGGAGCATGTTGAAGATAAAAAACAAAATGTGCCCAAAACGTGATATTATGACGTTATACGCCGTTCTGAGCCATGTTTGAACTTTCTATCACTTTTGGTTCCGATAATTCTGTCGACCATATATGTGATATTCAGGGGCCAAATGTCATCTGGGAGCATGTTGGAGATAAAAAACAAAAAGTGCCCAAAACATGATATTATGGCGTTATACGCCGTTCTGAGCCATGTTTGAACTTTCTATCACTTTTGGTTCCGATAATGCTGTTGACCATATTTGTGATATTCAGGCGCCAAATGTCATCTTGGAGCATGTTGGAGATAAAAAACAAAATGTGCCCAAAACGTGATATTATGACGTTATACGGCGTTCTGAGCTATGTTTGAACTTTCTATCACTTTTGGTTCCGATAATTCTGTTGACCATATTTGTGATATTCAGGAGCCAAACGTCATCTTGGAGAATGTTGGAGATAAAAAACAAAATGTGCCCAAAACGTGATATTATGACGTTATACGCCGTTCTGAGCCATGTTTGAACTTTCTATCACTTTTGGTTCCGATAATTCTGTTGACCATATTTGTGATATTCAGGCGCCAATTGTCATCTTGGAGCATGTTGGAGATAAAAAACAAAATGTGCCCAAAACGTGATATTATGACGTTATACGGCGTTCTGAGCTATGTTTGAACTTTCTATCACTTTTGGTTCCGATAATTCTGTTGACCATATTTGTGATATTCAGGAGCCAAATGACATCCTGGAGCATGTTGGAGATAAAAAACAAAATGTGCCCAAAACGTGATATTATGACGTTATACGCTGTTCTGAGCCATGTTTGAACTTTCTATCACTTTTGGTTCCGATAATTCTGTCGACCATATATGTGATATTCAGGGGCCAAATGTCATCTGGGAGCATGTTGGAGATAAAAAACAAAATGTGCCCAAAACGTGATATTATGGCGTTATACGCCGTTCTGAGCCATGTTTGAACTTTCTATCACTTTTGGTTCCGATAATGCTGTTGACCATATTTGTGATATTCAGGGGCCAAACGTCATCTTGGAGCATGTTGGAGATAAAAAACAAAATGTGCCCTAAACGTGATATTATGACGTTATACGCCGTTCTGAGCCATGTTTGAACTTTCTATCACTTTTGGTTCCGATAATTCTGTCAACCATATATGTGATGTTCAGGCGCCAAATGACATGTTGGAGCATGTTGGAGATAAAAAACAAAATGTGCCCAAAACGTGATATTATGACGTTATACGCCGTTCTGAGCCATGTTTGAGCTTTCTATCACTTTTGGTTCCGATAATTCTGTTGACCATATTTGTGATATCCAGGCGCCAAATGTCATCTTGGAGCATGTTGGAGATAAAAAACAAAATGTGCCCAAAACGTGATATTATGCCGTTATACGCCGTTCTGAGCCATGTTTGAACTTTCTATCACTTTTGGTTCCGATAATTCTGTTGACCATATTTGTGATATCCAGGCGCCAAATGTCATCTTGGAGCATGTTGGAGATAAAAAACAAAATGTGCCCAAAACGTGATATTATGACGTTATACGCCGTTCTGAGCCATGTTTGAACTTTCTATCACTTTTGGTTCCGATAATTCTGTTGACCATATTTGTGATATTCAGGCGCCAAATGACATCTTGGAGCATGTTGAAGATAAAAAACAAAATGTGCCTAAAACGTGATATTATGACGTTATACGCCGTTCTGAGCCATGTTTGAACTTTCTATCACTTTTGGTTCCGATAATTCTGTCGACCATATATGTGATATTCAGGGGCCAAATGTCATCTGGGAGCATGTTGGAGATAAAAAACAAAATGTGCCCAAAACATGATATTATGGCGTTATACGCCGTTCTGAGCCATGTTTGAACTTTCTATCACTTTTGGTTCCGATAATGCTGTTGACCATATTTGTGATATTCAGGCGCCAAATGTCATCTTGGAGCATGTTGGAGATAAAAAACAAAATGTGCCCAAAACGTAATATTATGACGTTATACGCCGTTCTGAGCCATGTTTGAACTTTCTATCACTTTTGGTTCCAATAATTCTGTTGACCATATTTGTGATATTCAGGGGCCAAACGTCATCTTGGAGCATGTTGGAGATAAAAAACAAAATGTGCCCAAAACGTGATATTATGACGTTATACGCCGTTCTGAGCCATGTTTGAACTTTCTATCACTTTTGGTTCCGATAATTCTGTTGACCATATATGTGATGTTCAGGCGCCAAATGTAACATTGGAGCATGTTAGAGATAAAAAACAAAATGTGCCCAAAACGTGATATTATGGCGTTATACGGCGTTCTGAGCCATGTTTGAACTTTCTATCACTTTTGGTTCCGATAATTCTGTCGACCATATATGTGATGTTCCGGCGCCAAATGTCATCTTGGAGCATGTTGGAGATAAAAAACAAAATGTGCCCAAAACGTGATATTATGGCGTTATACGCCGTTCTGGGCCATGTTTGAACTTTCTATCACTTTTGGTTCCGATAATTCTGTTGACCATATTTGTGATGTTCAGGCGCCAAATGTAACATTGGAGCATGTTAGAGATAAAAAACAAAATGTGCCCAAAACGTGATATTATGGCGTTATACGGCGTTCTGAGCCATGTTTGAACTTTCTATCACTTTTGGTTCCGATAATTCTGTCGACCATATATGTGATGTTCAGGCGCCAAATGTCATCTTGGAGCATGTTGGAGATAAAAAACAAAATGTGCCCAAAACGTGATATTATGGCGTGATACGCCGTTCTGGGCCATGTTTGAACTTTCTATCACTTTTGGTTCCGATAATTCTGTTGACCATATTTGTGATATTCAGGCGCCAAATGACATGTTGGAGCATGTTGGAGATAAAAAACAAAATGTGCCCAAAACGTGATATTATGACGTTATACGCCGTTCTGAGCCATGTTTGAACTTTCTATCACTTTTGGTTCCCATAATTCTGTTGTCCATATTTGTGATATTCAGGCCCCAAAGGACATGTTGGAACATGTTGGAGATAAAAAACAAAATGTGCCCAAAACGTGACATTATGACGTTATACGCCGTTCTGAGCCATGTTTGAACTTTCTATCACTTTTGGTTCCGATAATTCTGTCGACCATATATGTGATGTTCAGGTGCCAAATGTAACATTGGAGCATGTTAGAGATAAAAAACAAAATGTGCCGAAAACGTGATATGGCGTTATACGCCGTTCTGAGCCATGTTTGAACTTTCTATCACTTTTGGTTCCGATAATTCTGTTGACCATATTTGTGATATTCAGGGACCAAATGTCATCTTGGAGCATGTTGGAGATAAAAAATAAAATGTGCTCAAAACGTAATATTATGACGCTATACGGCGTTCTGAGCCATGTTTGAACTTTCTATCACTTTTGGTTCCGATAATTCTGTCGACCATATATGTGATGTTCAGGCGCCAAATGTCATCTTGGAGCATGTTGGAGATAAAAAACAAAATGTGCCCAAAACGTGATATTATGGCGTTATACGCCGTTCTGGGCCATGTTTGAACTTTCTATCACTTTTGGTTCCGATAATTCTGTTGACCATATATGTGATGTTCAGGCGCCAAATGACATGTTGGAGCATGTTGAAGATAAAAAACAAAATGTGCCCAAAACGTGATATTATGACGTTATACGCCGTTCTGAGACATGTTTGAACTTTCTATCACTTTTGGTTCCGATAATTCTCTTGACCATATTTGTGATATTCAGGGGCCAAACGTCATCTTGGAGCATGTTGGAGATAAAAAATAAAATGTGCTCAAAACGTAATATTATGACGTTATACGCCGTTCTGAGAGATGTTTGAACTTTCTATCACTTTTGGTTCCGATAATTCTGTTGACCATATATGTGATGTTCAGGCGCCAAATGACATGTTGGAGCATGTTGAAGATAAAAAACAAAATGTGCCCAAAACGTGATATTATGACGTTACACGCCGTTCTGAGCCATGTTTGAACTTTCTATCACTTTTGGTTCCGATAATTCTCTTGACCATATTTGTGATATTCAGGGGCCAAATGTCATCTTGGAGCATGTTAGAGATACAAAACAAAATGTGCCCAAAATGTGATATTATGACGTTATACGCCGTTCTGAGCCATGTTTGAACTTTCTATCACTTTTGGTTCCGATAATTCTGTGGACCATATTTGTGATATTCAGGGGCCAAACGTCATCTTGGAGAATGTTGGAGATAAAAAACAAAATGTGCCCAAAACGTGATATTGTGACGTTATACGCCGTTCTGAGCCATGTTTGAACTTTCTATCACTTTTGGTTCCGATAATTCTGTTGACCATATTTGTGATATTCAGGCGCCAATTGTCATCTTGGAGCATGTTGGAGATAAAAAACAAAATGTGCCCAAAACGTGATATTATGACGTTATACGCCGTTCTGAGCCATGTTTGAACTTTCTATCACTTTTGGTTCCGATAATTCTGTCGACCATATATGTGATGTTCAGGCGCCAAATGATATGTTGGAGCATGTTGGAGATAAAAAACAAAATGTGCCCAAAACGTGATATTATGACGTTATACGCCGTTCTGAGCCATGTTTAAACTTTCTATCACTTTTGGTTCCGATAATTCTGTTGACCATATTTGTGATATCCAGGCGCCAAATTTCATCTTGGAGCATGTTGGAGATAAAAAACAAAATGTGCCCAAAACGTAATATTATGACGTTATACGCCGTTCTGAGCCATGTTTGAACTTTCTATCACTTTTGGTTCCGATAATTCTGTTGACCATATTTGTGATATTCAGGCGCCAAATGTCATCTTGGAGCATGTTGGAGATAAAAAACAAAATGTGCCCAAAACGTGATATTATGACGTTATACGCCGCTCTGAGCCATGTTTGAACTTTCTATCACTTTTGGTTCCGATAATTCTGTTGACCATATTTGTGATATTCAGGGGCCAAACGTCATCTTGAAGCATGTTGGAGATAAAAAACAAAATGTGCCCAAAACGTGATATTATGAGGTTATACGCCGTTCTGAGCCATGTTTGAACTTTCTATCAGTTTTGGTTCCGATAATTCTGTTGACTATATTTGTGATATTCAGGCGCCAAATGTCATCTTGGAGCATGTTGGAGATAAAAAACAAAATGTGCCCAAAACGTGATATTATGACGTTATACGCCGTTCTGAGCCATGTTTGAACTTTCTATCACTTTTGGTTCCGATAATTCTGTCGACCATATATGTGATGTTCAGGCGCCAAATGTAACATTGGAGCATGTTAGAGATAAAAAACAAAATGTGCCCAAAACGTGATATTATGGCGTTATACGGCGTTCTGAGCCATGTTTGAACTTTCTATCACTTTTGGTTCCGATAATTCTGTCGACCATATATGTGATGTTCCGGCGCCAAATGTCATCTTGGAGCATGTTGGAGATAAAAAACAAAATGTGCCCAAAACGTGATATTATGGCGTTATACGCCGTTCTGGGCCATGTTTGAACTTTCTATCACTTTTGGTTCCGATAATTCTGTTGACCATATTTGTGATGTTCAGGCGCCAAATGTAACATTGGAGCATGTTAGAGATAAAAAACAAAATGTGCCCAAAACGTGATATTATGGCGTTATACGGCGTTCTGAGCCATGTTTGAACTTTCTATCACTTTTGGTTCCGATAATTCTGTCGACCATATATGTGATGTTCAGGCGCCAAATGTCATCTTGGAGCATGTTGGAGATAAAAAACAAAATGTGCCCAAAACGTGATATTATGACGTTATACACCGTTCTGAGCCATGTTTGAACTTTCTATCACTTTTGGTTCCCATAATTCTGTTGTCCATATTTGTGATATTCAGGCCCCAAATGACATGTTGGAGCATGTTGGAGATAAAAAACAAAATGTGCCCAAAACGTGACATTATGACGTTATACGCCGTTCTGAGCCATGTTTGAACTTTCTATCACTTTTGGTTCCGATAATTCTGTCGACCATATATGTGATGTTCAGGCGCCAAATGTAACATTGGAGCATGTTAGAGATAAAAAACAAAATGTGCCGAAAACGTGATATTATGGCGTTATACGCCGTTCTGAGCCATGTTTGAACTTTCTATCACTTTTGGTTCCGATAATTCTGTTGACCATATTTGTGATATTCAGGGGCCAAACGTCATCTTGGAGCATGTTGGAGATAAAAAATAAAATGTGCTCAAAACGTAATATTATGACGTTATACGCCGTTCTGAGCCATGTTTGAACTTTCTATCACTTTTGGTTCCGATAATTCTGTTGACCATATATGTGATGTTCAGGCGCCAAATGACATGTTGGAGCATGTTGAAGATAAAAAACAAAATGTGCCCAAAACGTGATATTATGACGTTATACGCCGTTCTGAGCCATGTTTGAACTTACTATCACTTTTGGTTCCGATAATTCTCTTGACCATATTTGTGATATTCAGGGGCCAAACGTCATCTTGGAGCATGTTGGAGATAAAAAATAAAATGTGCTCAAAACGTAATATTATGACGTTATACGCCGTTCTGAGCCGTGTTTGAACTTTCTATCACTTTTGGTTCCGATAATTCTGTTGACCATATATGTGATGTTCAGGCGCCAAATGACATGTTGGAGCATGTTGAAGATAAAAAACAAAATGTGCCCAAAACGTGATATTATGACGTTATACGCCGTTCTGAGCCATGTTTGAACTTTCTATCACTTTTGATTCCGATAATTCTCTTGACCATATTTGTGATATTCAGGTGCCAAATGTCATCTTGGAGCATGTTAGAGATACAAAACAAAATGTGCCCAAAATGTGATATTATGACGTTATACGCCGTTCTGAGCCATGTTTGAACTTTCTATCACTTTTGGTTCCGATAATTCTGTTGACCATATTTGTGATATTCAGGGGCCAAACGTCATCTTGGAGAATGTTGGAGATAAAAAACAAAATGTGCCCAAAACGTGATATTATGACGTTATACGCCGTTCTGAGCCATGTTTGAACTTTCTATCACTTTTGGTTCCGATAATTCTCTTGACCATATTTGTGATATTCAGGGGCCAAACGTCATCTTGGAGCATGTTGGAGATAAAAAATAAAATGTGCTCAAAACGTAATATTATGACGTTATACGCCGTTCTGAGCCATGTTTGAACTTTCTATCACTTTTGGTTCCGATAATTCTGTTGACCATATATGTGATGTTCAGGCGCCAAATGACATGTTGGAGCATGTTGAAGATAAAAAACAAAATGTGCCCAAAACGTGATATTATGACGTTATACGCCGTTCTGAGCCATGTTTGAACTTTCTATCACTTTTGGTTCCGATAGTTCTCTTGACCATATTTGTGATATTCAGGGGCCAAACGTCATCTTGGAGCATGTTGGAGATAAAAAATAAAATGTGCTCAAAACGTAATATTATGACGTTATACGGCGTTCTGAGCCATGTTTGAACTTTCTATCACTTTTGGTTCCGATAATTCTGTCGACCATATATGTGATGTTCAGGCGCCAAATGTCATCTTGGAGCATGTTGGAGATAAAAAACAAAATGTGCCCAAAACGTGATATTATGGCGTTATACGCCGTTCTGGGCCATGTTTGAACTTTCTATCACTTTTGGTTCCGATAATTCTGTTGACCATATTTGTGATATTCAGGCGCCAAATGACATGTTGGAGCATGTTGGAGATAAAAAACAAAATGTGCCCAAAACGTGATATTATGACGTTATACGCCGTTCTGAGCCATGTTTGAACTTTCTATCACTTTTGGTTCCCATAATTCTGTTGTCCATATTTGTGATATTCAGGCCCCAAATGACATGTTGGAGCATGTTGGAGATAAAAAACAAAATGTGCCCAAAACGTGATATTATGACGTTATACGCCGTTCTGAGCCATGTTTGAACTTTCTATCACTTTTGGTTCCGATAATTCTGTCGACCATATATGTGCTGTTCAGGCGCCAAATGTAACATTGGAGCATGTTAGAGATAAAAAACAAAATGTGCCGAAAACGTGATATTATGGCGTTATACGCCGTTCTGAGCCATATTTGAACTTTCTATCACTTTTGGTTCCGATAATTCTGTTGACCATATATGTGATGTTCAGGCGCCAAATGACATGTTGGAGCATGTTGAAGATAAAAAACAAAATGTGCCCAAAACGTGATATTATGACGTTATACGCCGTTCTGAACCATGTTTGAACTTTCTATCACTTTTGGTTCCGATAATTCTCTTGACCATATTTGTGATATTCAGGGGCCAAACGTCATCTTGGAGCATGTTGGAGATAAAAAATAAAATGTGCTCAAAACGTAATATTATGACGTTATACGCCGTTCTGAGCCATGTTTGAACTTTCTATCACTTTTGGTTCCGATAATTCTGTTGACCATATATGTGATGTTCAGGCGCCAAATGACATGTTGGAGCATGTTGAAGATAAAAAACAAAATGTGCCCAAAACGTGATATTATGACGTTATACGCCGTTCTGAGCCATGTTTGAACTTTCTATCACTTTTGATTCCGATAATTCTCTTGACCATATTTGTGATATTCAGGTGCCAAATGTCATCTTGGAGCATGTTAGAGATACAAAACAAAATGTGCCCAAAATGTGATATTATGACGTTATACGCCGTTCTGAGCCATGTTTGAACTTTCTATCACTTTTGGTTCCGATAATTCTGTTGAGCATATTTGTGATATTCAGGGGCCAAACGTCATCTTGGAGAATGTTGGAGATAAAAAACAAAATGTGCCCAAAACGTGATATTATGACGTTATACGCCGTTCTGAGCCATGTTTGAACTTTCTATCACTTTTGGTTCCGATAATTCTCTTGACCATATTTGTGATATTCAGGGGCCAAACGTCATCTTGGAGCATGTTGGAGATAAAAAATAAAATGTGCTCAAAACGTAATATTATGACGTTATACGCCGTTCTGAGCCATGTTTGAACTTTCTATCACTTTTGGTTCCGATAATTCTGTTGACCATATATGTGATGTTCAGGCGCCAAATGACATGTTGGAGCATGTTGAAGATAAAAAACAAAATGTGCCCAAAACGTGATATTATGACGTTATACGCCGTTCTGAGCCATGTTTGAACTTTCTATCACTTTTGGTTCCGATAATTCTCTTGACCATATTTGTGATATTCAGGTGCCAAATGTCATCTTGGAGCATGTTAGAGATACAAAACAAAATGTGCCCAAAATGTGATATTATGACGTTATACGCCGTTCTGAGCCATGTTTGAACTTTCTATCACTTTTGGTTCCGATAATTCTGTTGACCATATTTGTGATATTCAGGGGCCAAACGTCATCTTGGAGAATGTTGGAGATAAAAAACAAAATGTGCCCAAAACGTGATATTATGACGTTATACGCCGTTCTGAGCCATGTTTGAACTTTCTATCACTTTTGGTTCCGATAATTCTCTTGACCATATTTGTGATATTCAGGGGCCAAACGTCATCTTGGAGCATGTTGGAGATAAAAAATAAAATGTGCTCAAAACGTAATATTATGACGTTATACGCCGTTCTGAGCCATGTTTGAACTTTCTATCACTTTTGGTTCCGATAATTCTGTTGACCATATATGTGATGTTCAGGCGCCAAATGACATGTTGGAGCATGTTGAAGATAAAAAACAAAATGTGCCCAAAACGTGATATTATGACGTTATACGCCGTTCTGAGCCATGTTTGAACTTTCTATCACTTTTGGTTCCGATAGTTCTCTTGACCATATTTGTGATATTCAGGGGCCAAACGTCATCTTGGAGCATGTTGGAGATAAAAAATAAAATGTGCTCAAAACGTAATATTATGACGTTATACGGCGTTCTGAGCCATGTTTGAACTTTCTATCACTTTTGGTTCCGATAATTCTGTCGACCATATATGTGATGTTCAGGCGCCAAATGTCATCTTGGAGCATGTTGGAGATAAAAAACAAAATGTGCCCAAAACGTGATATTATGGCGTTATACGCCGTTCTGGGCCATGTTTGAACTTTCTATCACTTTTGGTTCCGATAATTCTGTTGACCATATTTGTGATATTCAGGCGCCAAATGACATGTTGGAGCATGTTGGAGATAAAAAACAAAATGTGCCCAAAACGTGATATTATGACGTTATACGCCGTTCTGAGCCATGTTTGAACTTTCTATCACTTTTGGTTCCCATAATTCTGTTGTCCATATTTGTGATATTCAGGCCCCAAATGACATGTTGGAGCATGTTGGAGATAAAAAACAAAATGTGCCCAAAACGTGATATTATGACGTTATACGCCGTTCTGAGCCATGTTTGAACTTTCTATCACTTTTGGTTCCGATAATTCTGTCGACCATATATGTGCTGTTCAGGCGCCAAATGTAACATTGGAGCATGTTAGAGATAAAAAACAAAATGTGCCGAAAACGTGATATTATGGCGTTATACGCCGTTCTGAGCCATATTTGAACTTTCTATCACTTTTGGTTCCGATAATTCTGTTGACCATATATGTGATGTTCAGGCGCCAAATGACATGTTGGAGCATGTTGAAGATAAAAAACAAAATGTGCCCAAAACGTGATATTATGACGTTATACGCCGTTCTGAACCATGTTTGAACTTTCTATCACTTTTGGTTCCGATAATTCTCTTGACCATATTTGTGATATTCAGGGGCCAAACGTCATCTTGGAGCATGTTGGAGATAAAAAATAAAATGTGCTCAAAACGTAATATTATGACGTTATACGCCGTTCTGAGCCATGTTTGAACTTTCTATCACTTTTGGTTCCGATAATTCTGTTGACCATATATGTGATGTTCAGGCGCCAAATGACATGTTGGAGCATGTTGAAGATAAAAAACAAAATGTGCCCAAAACGTGATATTATGACGTTATACGCCGTTCTGAGCCATGTTTGAACTTTCTATCACTTTTGATTCCGATAATTCTCTTGACCATATTTGTGATATTCAGGTGCCAAATGTCATCTTGGAGCATGTTAGAGATACAAAACAAAATGTGCCCAAAATGTGATATTATGACGTTATACGCCGTTCTGAGCCATGTTTGAACTTTCTATCACTTTTGGTTCCGATAATTCTGTTGAGCATATTTGTGATATTCAGGGGCCAAACGTCATCTTGGAGAATGTTGGAGATAAAAAACAAAATGTGCCCAAAACGTGATATTATGACGTTATACGCCGTTCTGAGCCATGTTTGAACTTTCTATCACTTTTGGTTCCGATAATTCTCTTGACCATATTTGTGATATTCAGGGGCCAAACGTCATCTTGGAGCATGTTGGAGATAAAAAATAAAATGTGCTCAAAACGTAATATTATGACGTTATACGCCGTTCTGAGCCATGTTTGAACTTTCTATCACTTTTGGTTCCGATAATTCTGTTGACCATATATGTGATGTTCAGGCGCCAAATGACATGTTGGAGCATGTTGAAGATAAAAAACAAAATGTGCCCAAAACGTGATATTATGACGTTATACGCCGTTCTGAGCCATGTTTGAACTTTCTATCACTTTTGGTTCCGATAATTCTCTTGACCATATTTGTGATATTCAGGGGCCAAACGTCATCTTGGAGCATGTTGGAGATAAAAAATAAAATGTGCTCAAAACGTAATATTATGACGTTATACGCCGTTCTGAGCCATGTTTGAACTTTCTATCACTTTTGGTTCCGATAATTCTGTTGACCATATATGTGATGTTCAGGCGCCAAATGACATGTTGGAGCATGTTGAAGATAAAAAACAAAATGTGCCCAAAACGTGATATTATGACGTTATACGCCGTTCTGAGCCATGTTTGAACTTTCTATCACTTTTGGTTCCGATAATTCTCTTGACCATATTTGTGATATTCAGGGGCCAAACGTCATCTTGGAGCATGTTGGAGATAAAAAATAAAATGTGCTCAAAACGTAATATTATGACGTTATACGCCGTTCTGAGCCATGTTTGAACTTTCTATCACTTTTGGTTCCGATAATTCTGTTGACCATATATGTGATGTTCAGGCGCCAAATGACATGTTGGAGCATGTTGAAGATAAAAAACAAAATGTGCCCAAAACGTGATATTATGACGTTATACGGCGTTCTGAGGCATGTTTGAACTTTCTATCACTTTTGGTTCCGATAATTCTCTTGACCATATTTGTGATATTCAGGGGCCAAACGTCATCTTGGAGCATGTTGGAGATAAAAAACAAAATGTGCTCAAAACGTAATATTATGACGTTATACGCCGTTCTGAGCCATGTTTGAACTTTCTATCACTTTTGGTTCCGATAATTCTGTTGACCATATATGTGATGTTCAGGCGCCAAATGACATGTTGGAGCATGTTGAAGATAAAAAACAAAATGTGCCCAAAACGTGATATTATGACGTTATACGCCGTTCTGAGCCATGTTTGAACTTTCTATCACTTTTGGTTCCGATAATTCTCTTGACCATATTTGTGATATTCAGGGGCCAAATGTCATCTTGGAGCATGTTGGAGATACAAAACAAAATGTGCCCAAAACGTGATATTATGACGTTATACGCCGTTCTGAGCCATGTTTGAACTTTCTATCACTTTTGGTTCCGATAATTCTGTGGACAATATTTGTGATATTCAGGGGCCAAACGTCATCTTGGAGCATGTTGGAGATAAAAAACAAAATGTGCCCAAAACGTGATATTATGACGTTATACGCCGTTCTGAGCCATGTTTGAACTTTTTATCACTTTTGGTTCCGATAATTCTGTTGACCATATTTGTGATATTCAGGCGCCAATTGTCATATTGGAGCATGTTGGAGATAAAAAACAAAATGTGCCCAAAACGTGATATTATGACGTTATACGGCGTTCTGAGCCATGTTTGAACTTTCTATCACTTTTGGTTCCGATAATTCTGTTGACCATATTTGTGATATTCAGGCGCCAAATGTCATCTTGGAGCATGTTGGAGATAAAAAACAAAATGTGCCCAAAACGTGATATTATGACGTTATACGGCGTTCTGAGCCATGTTTGCACTTTCTATCACTTTTGGTTCCGATAATTCTGTCGACCATATATGTGATATTCAGGGGCCAAATGTCATCTTGGAGCATGTGGAGATAAAAAACAAAATGTGCCCAAAACGTGATATTATGACGTTATACGCCGTTCTGAGCCATGTTTGAACTTTCTATCACTTTTGGTTCCGATAATTCTGTCGACCATATATGTGATGTTCATGCGCCAAATGTAACATTGGAGCATATTAGAGATAAAAAACAAAATGTGCCCAAAACGTGATATTATGGCGTTATACGCCGTTCTGAGCCATGTTTGAACTTTCTATCACTTTTGGTTCCGATAATTCTGTTGACCATATTTGTGATATTCAGGCGCCAAATGACATCTTGGAGCATGTTGGAGATAAAAAACAAAATGTGCCCAAAACGTGATATTATGACGTTATACGCCGTTCTGAGCCATGTTTGAACTTTCTATCACTTTTGGTTCCGATAATTCTGTTGACCATATTTGTGATATTCACCCGCCAAATGACATCTAGGAGCATGTTGGAGATAAAAAACAAAATGTGCCCAAAACGTGATATTATGACGTTATACGCTGTTCTGAGCCATGTTTGAACTTTCTATCACTTTTGGTTCCGATAATTCTGTCGACCATATATGTGATATTCAGGGGCCAAATGTCATCTGGGAGCATGTTGGAGATAAAAAACAAAATGTGCCCAAAACGTGATATTATGGCGTTATACGCCGTTCTGAGCCATGTTTGAACTTTCTATCACTTTTGGTTCCGATAATGCTGTTGACCATATTTGTGATATTCAGGGGCCAAACGTCATCTTGGAGCATGTTGGAGATAAAAAACAAAATGTGCCCTAAACGTGATATTATGACGTTATACGCCGTTCTGAGCCATGTTTTAACTTTCTATCACTTTTGGTTCCGATAATTCTGTCGACCATATATGTGATGTTCAGGCGCCAAATGACATGTTGGAGCATGTTGGAGATAAAAAACAAAATGTGCCCAAAACGTGATATTATGACGTTATACGCCGTTCTGAGCCATGTTTGAGCTTTCTATCACTTTTGGTTCCGATAATTCTGTTGACCATATTTGTGATATCCAGGCGCCAAATGTCATCTTGGAGCATGTTGGAGATAAAAAACAAAATGTGCCCAAAACGTGATATTATGCCGTTATACGCCGTTCTGAGCCATGTTTGAACTTTCTATCACTTTTGGTTCCGATAATTCTGTTGACCATATTTGTGATATTCAGGCGCCAAATGACATCTTGGAGCATGTTGAAGATAAAAAACAAAATGTGCCCAAAACGTGATATTATGACGTTATACGCCGTTCTGAGCCATGTTTGAACTTTCTATCACTTTTGGTTCCGATAATTCTGTCGACCATATATGTGATATTCAGGGGCCAAATGTCATCTGGGAGCATGTTGGAGATAAAAAACAAAAAGTGCCCAAAACATGATATTATGGCGTTATACGCCGTTCTGAGCCATGTTTGAACTTTCTATCACTTTTGGTTCCGATAATGCTGTTGACCATATTTGTGATATTCAGGCGCCAAATGTTATCTTGGAGCATGTTGGAGATAAAAAACAAAATGTGCCCAAAACGTGATATTATGACGTTATACGGCGTTCTGAGCTATGTTTGAACTTTCTATCACTTTTGGTTCCGATAATTCTGTTGACCATATTTGTGATATTCAGGAGCCAAACGTCATCTTGGAGAATGTTGGAGATAAAAAACAAAATGTGCCCAAAACGTGATATTATGACGTTATACGCCGTTCTGAGCCATGTTTGAACTTTCTATCACTTTTGGTTCCGATAATTCTGTTGACCATATTTGTGATATTCAGGCGCCAATTGTCATCTTGGAGCATGTTGGAGATAAAAAACAAAATGTGCCCAAAACGTGATATTATGACGTTATACGGCGTTCTGAGCTATGTTTGAACTTTCTATCACTTTTGGTTCCGATAATTCTGTTGACCATATATGTGATGTTCAGGCGCCAAATGACATGTTGGAGCATGTTGAAGATAAAAAACAAAATGTGCCCAAAACGTGATATTATGACGTTATACGGCGTTCTGAGGCATGTTTGAACTTTCTATCACTTTTGGTTCCGATAATTCTCTTGACCATATTTGTGATATTCAGGGGCCAAACGTCATCTTGGAGCATGTTGGAGATAAAAAACAAAATGTGCTCAAAACGTAATATTATGACGTTATACGCCGTTCTGAGCCATGTTTGAACTTTCTATCACTTTTGGTTCCGATAATTCTGTTGACCATATATGTGATGTTCAGGCGCCAAATGACATGTTGGAGCATGTTGAAGATAAAAAACAAAATGTGCCCAAAACGTGATATTATGACGTTATACGCCGTTCTGAGCCATGTTTGAACTTTCTATCACTTTTGGTTCCGATAATTCTCTTGACCATATTTGTGATATTCAGGGGCCAAATGTCATCTTGGAGCATGTTGGAGATACAAAACAAAATGTGCCCAAAACGTGATATTATGACGTTATACGCCGTTCTGAGCCATGTTTGAACTTTCTATCACTTTTGGTTCCGATAATTCTGTGGACAATATTTGTGATATTCAGGGGCCAAACGTCATCTTGGAGCATGTTGGAGATAAAAAACAAAATGTGCCCAAAACGTGATATTATGACGTTATACGCCGTTCTGAGCCATGTTTGAACTTTTTATCACTTTTGGTTCCGATAATTCTGTTGACCATATTTGTGATATTCAGGCGCCAATTGTCATATTGGAGCATGTTGGAGATAAAAAACAAAATGTGCCCAAAACGTGATATTATGACGTTATACGGCGTTCTGAGCCATGTTTGAACTTTCTATCACTTTTGGTTCCGATAATTCTGTTGACCATATTTGTGATATTCAGGCGCCAAATGTCATCTTGGAGCATGTTGGAGATAAAAAACAAAATGTGCCCAAAACGTGATATTATGACGTTATACGGCGTTCTGAGCCATGTTTGCACTTTCTATCACTTTTGGTTCCGATAATTCTGTCGACCATATATGTGATATTCAGGGGCCAAATGTCATCTTGGAGCATGTGGAGATAAAAAACAAAATGTGCCCAAAACGTGATATTATGACGTTATACGCCGTTCTGAGCCATGTTTGAACTTTCTATCACTTTTGGTTCCGATAATTCTGTCGACCATATATGTGATGTTCATGCGCCAAATGTAACATTGGAGCATATTAGAGATAAAAAACAAAATGTGCCCAAAACGTGATATTATGGCGTTATACGCCGTTCTGAGCCATGTTTGAACTTTCTATCACTTTTGGTTCCGATAATTCTGTTGACCATATTTGTGATATTCAGGCGCCAAATGACATCTTGGAGCATGTTGGAGATAAAAAACAAAATGTGCCCAAAACGTGATATTATGACGTTATACGCCGTTCTGAGCCATGTTTGAACTTTCTATCACTTTTGGTTCCGATAATTCTGTTGACCATATTTGTGATATTCACCCGCCAAATGACATCTAGGAGCATGTTGGAGATAAAAAACAAAATGTGCCCAAAACGTGATATTATGACGTTATACGCTGTTCTGAGCCATGTTTGAACTTTCTATCACTTTTGGTTCCGATAATTCTGTCGACCATATATGTGATATTCAGGGGCCAAATGTCATCTGGGAGCATGTTGGAGATAAAAAACAAAATGTGCCCAAAACGTGATATTATGGCGTTATACGCCGTTCTGAGCCATGTTTGAACTTTCTATCACTTTTGGTTCCGATAATGCTGTTGACCATATTTGTGATATTCAGGGGCCAAACGTCATCTTGGAGCATGTTGGAGATAAAAAACAAAATGTGCCCTAAACGTGATATTATGACGTTATACGCCGTTCTGAGCCATGTTTTAACTTTCTATCACTTTTGGTTCCGATAATTCTGTCGACCATATATGTGATGTTCAGGCGCCAAATGACATGTTGGAGCATGTTGGAGATAAAAAACAAAATGTGCCCAAAACGTGATATTATGACGTTATACGCCGTTCTGAGCCATGTTTGAGCTTTCTATCACTTTTGGTTCCGATAATTCTGTTGACCATATTTGTGATATCCAGGCGCCAAATGTCATCTTGGAGCATGTTGGAGATAAAAAACAAAATGTGCCCAAAACGTGATATTATGCCGTTATACGCCGTTCTGAGCCATGTTTGAACTTTCTATCACTTTTGGTTCCGATAATTCTGTTGACCATATTTGTGATATTCAGGCGCCAAATGACATCTTGGAGCATGTTGAAGATAAAAAACAAAATGTGCCCAAAACGTGATATTATGACGTTATACGCCGTTCTGAGCCATGTTTGAACTTTCTATCACTTTTGGTTCCGATAATTCTGTCGACCATATATGTGATATTCAGGGGCCAAATGTCATCTGGGAGCATGTTGGAGATAAAAAACAAAAAGTGCCCAAAACATGATATTATGGCGTTATACGCCGTTCTGAGCCATGTTTGAACTTTCTATCACTTTTGGTTCCGATAATGCTGTTGACCATATTTGTGATATTCAGGCGCCAAATGTCATCTTGGAGCATGTTGGAGATAAAAAACAAAATGTGCCCAAAACGTGATATTATGACGTTATACGGCGTTCTGAGCTATGTTTGAACTTTCTATCACTTTTGGTTCCGATAATTCTGTTGACCATATTTGTGATATTCAGGAGCCAAACGTCATCTTGGAGAATGTTGGAGATAAAAAACAAAATGTGCCCAAAACGTGATATTATGACGTTATACGCCGTTCTGAGCCATGTTTGAACTTTCTATCACTTTTGGTTCCGATAATTCTGTTGACCATATTTGTGATATTCAGGCGCCAATTGTCATCTTGGAGCATGTTGGAGATAAAAAACAAAATGTGCCCAAAACGTGATATTATGACGTTATACGGCGTTCTGAGCTATGTTTGAACTTTCTATCACTTTTGGTTCCGATAATTCTGTTGACCATATTTGTGATATTCATGAGCCAAATGACATCCTGGAGCATGTTGGAGATAAAAAACAAAATGTGCCCAAAACGTGATATTATGACGTTATACGCTGTTCTGAGCCATGTTTGAACTTTCTATCACTTTTGGTTCCGATAATTCTGTCGACCATATATGTGATATTCAGGGGCCAAATGTCATCTGGGAGCATGTTGGAGATAAAAAACAAAATGTGCCCAAAACGTGATATTATGGCGTTATACGCCGTTCTGAGCCATGTTTGAACTTTCTATCACTTTTGGTTCCGATAATGCTGTTGACCATATTTGTGATATTCAGGGGCCAAACGTCATCTTGGAGCATGTTGGAGATAAAAAACAAAATGTGCCCTAAACGTGATATTATGACGTTATACGCCGTTCTGAGCCATGTTTGAACTTTCTATCACTTTTGGTTCCGATAATTCTGTCGACCATATATGTGATGTTCAGGCGCCAAATGACATGTTGGAGCATGTTGGAGATAAAAAACAAAATGTGCCCAAAACGTGATATTATGACGTTATACGCCGTTCTGAGCCATGTTTGAGCTTTCTATCACTTTTGGTTCCGATAATTCTGTTGACCATATTTGTGATATCCAGGCGCCAAATGTCATCTTGGAGCATGTTGGAGATAAAAAACAAAATGTGCCCAAAACGTGATATTATGCCGTTATACGCCGTTCTGAGCCATGTTTGAACTTTCTATCACTTTTGGTTCCGATAATTCTGTTGACCATATTTGTGATATCCAGGCGCCAAATGTCATCTTGGAGCATGTTGGAGATAAAAAACAAAATGTGCCCAAAACGTGATATTATGACGTTATACGCCGTTCTGAACCATGTTTGAACTTTCTATCACTTTTGGTTCCGATAATTCTGTTGACCATATTTGTGATATTCAGGCGCCAAATGACATCTTGGAGCATGTTGAAGATAAAAAACAAAATGTGCCCAAAACGTGATATTATGACGTTATACGCCGTTCTGAGCCATGTTTGAACTTTCTATCACTTTTGGTTCCGATAATTCTGTCGACCATATATGTGATATTCAGGGGCCAAATGTCATCTGGGAGCATGTTGGAGATAAAAAACAAAATGTGCCCAAAACATGATATTATGGCGTTATACGCCGTTCTGAGCCATGTTTGAACTTTCTATCACTTTTGGTTCCGATAATGCTGTTGACCATATTTGTGATATTCAGGCGCCAAATGTCATCTTGGAGCATGTTGGAGATAAAAAACAAAATGTGCCCAAAACGTAATATTATGACGTTATACGCCGTTCTGAGCCATGTTTGAACTTTCTATCACTTTTGGTTCCAATAATTCTGTTGACCATATTTGTGATATTCAGGGGCCAAACGTCATCTTGGAGCATGTTGGAGATAAAAAACAAAATGTGCCCAAAACGTGATATTATGACGTTATACGCCGTTCTGAGCCATGTTTGAACTTTCTATCACTTTTGGTTCCGATAATTCTGTCGACCATATATGTGATGTTCAGGCGCCAAATGACATGTTGGAGCATGTTGGAGATAAAAAACAAAATGTGCCCAAAACGTGATATTATGACGTTATAAGCCGTTCTGAGCCATGTTTGAACTTTCTATCACTTTTGGTTCCGATAATTCTGTCGACCATATATGTGATATTCAGGGGACAAATGTCATCTGGGAGCATGTTGGAGATAAAAAACAAAATGTGCCTAAAACGTGATATTACGGCGTTATACGCCGTTCTGAGCCATGTTTGAACTTTCTATCACTTTTGGTTCCGATAATTCTGTCGACCATATATGTGATGTTCAGGCGCCAAATGTAACATTGGAGCATGTTAGAGATAAAAACCAAATGTGCCCAAAACGTGATATTATGACGTTATACGCCGTTCTGAGCCATGTTTGAACTTTCTATCACTTTTGGTTCCGATAATTCTGTTGACCATATTTGTGATATTCAGGCGCCAAATGACATCTTGGAGCATGTTGGAGATAAAAAACAAAATGTGCCCAAAACGTGATATTATGACGTTATACGCCGTTCTGAGCCATGTTTGAACTTTCTATCACTTTTGGTTCCGATAATTCTGTTGACCATATTTGTGATATTCAGGCGCCAAATGACATCTTGGAGCATGTTGGAGAAAAAAAACAAAATGTGCCCAAAACGTGATATTATGACGTTATACGCCGTTCTGAGCAATGTTTGAACTTTCTATCACTTTTGGTTCCGATAATTCTGTCGACCATATAGGTGATATTCAGGGGCCAAATGTCATCTGGGAGCATGTTGGAGATAAAAAACAAAATGTGCCTAAAACGTGATATTATGGCGTTATACGCCGTTCTGAGCAATGTTTGAACTTTCTATCACTTTTGGTTCCGATAATTCTGTTGACCATATTTGTGATATTCAGGCGCCAAATGACATCTTGGAGCATGTTGGAGATAAAAAACAAAATGTGCCCAAAACGTGATATTATGACGTTATACGCCGTTCTGAGCCATGTTTGAACTTTCTATCACTTTTGGTTCCGACAATTCTGTTGACCATATTTGTGATATTCACCCGCCAAATGACATCTTGGAGCATGTTGGAGATAAAAAACAAAATGTGCCCAAAACGTGATATTATGACGTTATACGCTGTTCTGAGCCATGTTTGAACTTTCTATCACTTTTGGTTCCGATAATTCTGTCGACCATATATGTGATATTCAGGGGCCAAATGTCATCTGGGAGCATGTTGGAGATAAAAAACAAAATGTGCCCAAAACGTGATATTATGGCGTTATACGCCGTTCTGAGCCATGTTTGAACTTTCTATCACTTTTGGTTCCGATAATGCTGTTGACCATATTTGTGATATTCAGGGGCCAAACGTCATCTTGGAGCATGTTGGAGATAAAAAACAAAATGTGCCCTAAACGTGATATTATGACGTTATACGCCGTTCTGAGCCATGTTTGAACTTTCTATCACTTTTGGTTCCGATAATTCTGTCGACCATATATGTGATGTTCAGGCGCCAAATGACATGTTGGAGCATGTTGGAGATAAAAAACAAAATGTGCCCAAAACGTGATATTATGACGTTATACGCCGTTCTGAGCCATGTTTGAGCTTTCTATCACTTTTGGTTCCGATAATTCTGTTGACCATATTTGTGATATCCAGGCGCCAAATGTCATCTTGGAGCATGTTGGAGATAAAAAACAAAATGTGCCCAAAACGTGATATTATGCCGTTATACGCCGTTCTGAGCCATGTTTGAACTTTCTATCACTTTTGGTTCCGATAATTCTGTTGACCATATTTGTGATATCCAGGCGCCAAATGTCATCTTGGAGCATGTTGGAGATAAAAAACAAAATGTGCCCAAAACGTGATATTATGACGTTATACGCCGTTCTGAGCCATGTTTGAACTTTCTATCACTTTTGGTTCCGATAATTCTGTTGACCATATTTGTGATATTCAGGCGCCAAATGACATCTTGGAGCATGTTGAAGATAAAAAACAAAATGTGCCCAAAACGTGATATTATGACGTTATACGCCGTTCTGAGCCATGTTTGAACTTTCTATCACTTTTGGTTCCGATAATTCTGTCGACCATATATGTGATATTCAGGGGCCAAATGTCATCTGGGAGCATGTTGGAGATAAAAAACAAAATGTGCCCAAAACGTGATATTATGGCGTTATACGCCGTTCTGAGCCATGTTTGAACTTTCTATCACTTTTGGTTCCGATAATGCTGTTGACCATATTTGTGATATTCAGGCGCCAAATGTCATCTTGGAGCATGTTGGAGATAAAAAACAAAATGTGCCCAAAACGTAATATTATGACGTTATACGCCGTTCTGAGCCATGTTTGAACTTTCTATCACTTTTGGTTCCAATAATTCTGTTGACCATATTTGTGATATTCAGGGGCCAAACGTCATCTTGGAGCATGTTGGAGATAAAAAACAAAATGTGCCCAAAACGTGATATTATGACGTTATACGCCGTTCTGAGCCATGTTTGAACTTTCTATCACTTTTGGTTCCGATAATTCTGTCGACCATATATGTGATGTTCAGGCGCCAAATGACATGTTGGAGCATGTTGGAGATAAAAAACAAAATGTGCCCAAAACGTGATATTATGACGTTATACGCCGTTCTGAGCCATGTTTGAACTTTCTATCACTTTTGGTTCCGATAATTCTGTTGACCATATTTGTGATATACAGGCGCCAAATGTCATCTTGGAGCATGTTGGAGATAAAAAACAAAATGTGCCCAAAACGTAATATTATGACGTTATACGCCGTTCTGAGCCATGTTTGAACTTTCTATCGCTTTTGGTTCCGATAATTCTGTTGACCATATTTGTGATATTCAGGCGCCAAATGACATCTTGGAGCATGTTGGAGAAAAAAAACAAAATGTGCCCAAAACGTGATATTATGACGTTATACGCCGTTCTGAGCCATGTTTGAACTTTCTATCACTTTTGGTTCCGATAATTCTGTCGACCATATATGTGATGTTCAGGCGCCAAATGTCATCTTGGAGCATGTTGGAGATAAAAAACAAAATGTGCCCAAAACGTGATATTATGACGTTATACGCCGTTCTGAGCCATGTTTGAACTTTCTATCACTTTTGGTTCCGATAATTCTGTTGACCATGTATGTGATGTTTAGGCGCCAAATGTCATCTTGGCGCATGTTGGAGATAAAAAACAAAATGTGCCCAAAACGTGATATTATGGCGTTATACGCCGTTCTGAGCCATGTTTGAACTTTCTATCACTTTTGGTTCCGATAATGCTGTTGACCATATTTGTGATATTCAGGGGCCAAACGTCATCTTGGAGCATGTTGGAGATAAAAAACAAAATGTGCCCTAAACGTGATATTATGACGTTATGCGCCGTTCTGAGCCATGTTTGAACTTTCTATCACTTTTGGTTCCGATAATTCTGTCGACCATATATGTGATGTTCAGGCGCCAAATGACATGTTGGAGCATGTTGGAGATAAAAAACAAAATGTGCCCAAAACGTGATATTATGACGTTATACGCCGTTCTGAGCCATGTTTGAGCTTTCTATCACTTTTGGTTCCGATAATTCTGTTGACCATATTTGTGATATCCAGGCGCCAAATGTCATCTTGGAGCATGTTGGAGACAAAAAACAAAATGTGCCCAAAACGTGATATTATGCCGTTATACGCCGTTCTGAGCCATGTTTGAACTTTCTATCACTTTTGGTTCCGATAATTCTGTTGACCATATTTGTGATATCCAGGCGCCAAATGTCATCTTGGAGCATGTTGGAGATAAAAAACAAAATGTGCCCAAAACGTGATATTATGACGTTATACGCCGTTCTGAGCCATGTTTGAACTTTCTATCACTTTTGGTTCCGATAATTCTGTTGACCATATTTGTGATATTCAGGCGCCAAATGACATCTTGGAGCATGTTGAAGATAAAAAACAAAATGTGCCCAAAACGTGATATTATGACGTTATACGCCGTTCTGAGCCATGTTTGAACTTTCTAGCACTTTTGGTTCCGATAATTCTGTCGACCATATATGTGATATTCAGGGGCCAAATGTCATCTGGGAGCATGTTGGAGATAAAAAACAAAATGTGCCCAAAACGTGATATTATGGCGTTATACGCCGTTCTGAGCCATGTTTGAACTTTCTATCACTTTTGGTTCCGATAATGCTGTTGACCATATTTGTGATATTCAGGCGCCAAATGTCATCTTGGAGCATGTTGGAGATAAAAAACAAAATGTGCCCAAAACGTAATATTATGACGTTATACGCCGTTCTGAGCCATGTTTGAACTTTCTATCACTTTTGGTTCCAATAATTCTGTTGACCATATTTGTGATATTCAGGGGCCAAACGTCATCTTGGAGCATGTTGGAGATAAAAAACAAAATGTGCCCAAAACGTGATATTATGACGTTATACGCCGTTCTGAGCCATGTTTGAACTTTCTATCACTTTTGGTTCCGATAATTCTGTCGACCATATATGTGATGTTCAGGCGCCAAATGACATGTTGGAGCATGTTGGAGATAAAAAACAAAATGTGCCCAAAACGTGATATTATGACGTTATACGCCGTTCTGAGCCATGTTTGAACTTTCTATCACTTTTGGTTCCGATAATTCTGTTGACCATATTTGTGATATTCAGGCACCAAATGTCATCCTGGAGCATGTTGGAGATAAAAAACAAAATGTGCCCAAAACGTGATATTATGACGTTATACGCCGTTCTGAGCCATGTTTGAACTTTCTATCACTTTTGGTTCCGATAATTCTGTTGACCATGTATGTGATGTTTAGGCGCCAAATGTCATCTTGGCGCATGTTAGAGATAAAAAACAAAATGAGCCCAAAACGTGATATTATGACGTTATACGCCGTTCTGAGCCATGTTTGAACTTTCTATCACTTTTGGTTCCGATAATTCTGTCGACCATATATGTGATATTCAGGGGCCAAATGTCATCTTGGAGCATGTGGAGATAAAAAACAAAATGTGCCCAAAACGTGATATTATGACGTTATACGCCGTTCTGAGCCATGTTTGAACTTTCTATCACTTTTGGTTCCGATAATTCTGTTGACCATATTTGTGATATTCAGGCGCCAAATGACATGTTGGAGCATGTTGGAGATAAAAAACAAAATGTGCCCAAAACGTGATATTATGACGTTATACGCCGTTCTGAGCCATGTTTGAACTTTCTATCACTTTTGGTTCCGATAATTCTGTCGACCATATATGTGATGTTCAGGCGCCAATGACATGTTGGAGCATGTTGGAGATAAAAAACAAAATGTACCCGAAAAGTGATATTATGACGTTATACGCCGTTCTGAGCCATGTTTGAACTTTCTATCACTTTTGGTTCCGATAATTCTGTCGACCATATATGTGATGTTCAGGCGCCAAATGTAACATTGGAGCATGTTAGAGATAAAAAACAAAATGTGAAGAAAACGTGATATTATGGCGTTATACGCCGTTCTGAGCCATGTTTGAACTTTCTATCACTTTTGGTTCCGATAATTCTGTTGACCATATATTTGATGTTCAGGCGCCAAATGACATGTTGGAGCATGTTGAAGATAAAAAACAAAATGTGCCCAAAACGTGATATTATGACGTTATACGCCGTTCTGAGCCATGTTTGAACTTTCTATCACTTTTGGTTCCGATAATTCTGTTGACCATATTTGTGATATTCAGGCGCCAAATGTCATCTTGGAGCATGTTGGAGATACAAAACAAAATGTGCCCAAAACGTGATATTATGACGTTATACGCCGTTCTGAGCCATGTTTGAACTTTCTATCACTTTTGGTTCCGATAATTCTGTCGACCATATATGTGATGTTCAGGGGCCAAATGTCATCTTGGAGCATGTTGGAGATAAAAAACAAAATGTGCCCAAAACGTGATATTATGACGCTATGCGCCGTTCTGAGCCATGTTTGAACTTTCTATCACTTTTGGTTCCGATAATTCTGTCGACCATATATGTGATGTTCAGGGGCCAAATGTCATCTTGGAGCATGTTGGAGATAAAAAACAAAATGTGCCCAAAACGTGATATTATGACGTTATACGCCGTTCTGAGCCATGTTTGAACTTTCTATCACTTTTGGTTCCGATAATTCTGTGGACCATATTTGTGATATTCAGGGGCCAAACGTCATCTTGGAGCATGTTGGAGATACAAAACAAAATGTGCCCAAAACGTGATATTATGACGTTATACGCCGTTCTGAGCCATGTTTGAACTTTCTATCACTTTGGTTCCGATAATTCTGTAGACCATATTTGTGATATTCAGGGGCCAAACGTCATCTTGGAGCATGTTGGAGATAAAAAACAAAATGTGCAAAAAACGTAATATTATGCCGTTATACGCCGTTCTGAGCCATGTTTGAACTTTCTATCACTTTTGGTTCCGATAATTCGGTTGACCATATTTGTTATATTCAGGGGCCAAACGTCATCTTGGAGCATGTTGGAGATAAAAAACAAAATGTGCCCAAAACGTGATATTATGACGTTATACGCCGTTCTGAGCCATGTTTGAACTTTCTATCACTTTTGGTTCCGATAATTCGGTTGACCATATTTGTTATATTCAGGGGCCAAACGTCATCTTGGAGCATGTTGCAGATAAAAAACAAAATGTGCCCAAAACGTGATATTATGACGTTATACGCCGTTCTGAGCCATGTTTGAACTTTCTATCACTTTTGGTTCCGATAATTCTGTTGACCATATTTGTGATATTCAGGGGCCAAATGTCATCTTGGAGCATGTGGAGATAAAAAACAAAATGTGCCCAAAACGTAATACTTTGACGTTATACGCCGTTCTGAGCCATGTTTGAACTTTCTATCACTTTTGGTTCCGATAATTCTGTTGTCCATATTTGTGATATTCAGGCCCAAAATGACATGTTGGAGCATGTTGGAGATAAAAAACAAAATGTGCCCAAAACGTGATATTATGACGTTATACGCCGTTCTGAGCCATGTTTGAACTTTCTATCACTTTTGGTTCCGATAATTCTGTCGACCATATATGTGATGTTCAGGCGCCAAATGTAACATTGGAGCATGTTAGAGATAGAAAACAAAATGTGCCGAAAACGTGATATTATGGCGTTATATGACTATATTTGAACTTTCTATCACTTTTGGTTCCGATAATTCTATCGACCATATATGTGATATTCAGGGGCCAAATGTCATCTTGGAGCATGTTGGAGATAGAAAACAAAATGTGCCCAAAACGTGATATTATGACGTTATACGCCGTTCTGAGCCATGTTTGAACTTTCTATCACTTTTGGTTCCGATAATTCTGTCGACCATATATGTGATGTTCAGGCGCCAAATGTAACATTGGAGCATGTTAGAGATAAAAAACAAAATGTGAAGAAAACGTGATATTATGGCGTTATACGCCGTTCTGAGCCATGTTTGAACTTTCTATCACTTTTGGTTCCGATAATTCTGTTGACCATATATTTGATGTTCAGGCGCCAAATGACATGTTGGAGCATGTTGAAGATAAAAAACAAAATGTGCCCAAAACGTGATATTATGACGTTATACGCCGTTCTGAGCCATGTTTGAACTTTCTATCACTTTTGGTTCCGATAATTCTGTTGACCATATTTGTGATATTCAGGCGCCAAATGTCATCTTGGAGCATGTTGGAGATAAAAAACAAAATGTGCCCAAAACGTGATATTATGACGTTATACGCCGTTCTGAGCCATGTTTGAACTTTCTATCACTATTGGTTCCGATAATTCGGTTGACCATATTTGTAATATTCAGGGGCCAAACGTCATCTTGGAGCATGTTGGAGATAAAAAACAAAATGTGCCCAAAACGTGATATTATGACGTTATACGCCGTTCTGAGCCATGTTTGAACTTTCTATCACTTTTGGTTCCGATAATTCTGTCGACCATGTATGTGATGTTCAGGGGCCAAATGTCATCTTGGAGCATGTTGGAGATAAAAAACAAAATGTGCCCAAAACGTGATATTATGACGCTATACGCCGTTCTGAGCCATATTTGAACTTTCTATCACTTTTGGTTCCGATAATTCTGTTGATCATATTTGTGATATTCAGGGGCCAAACGTCATCTTGGAGCATGTTGGAGATAAAAAACAAAATGTGCCCAAAACGTAATATTATGACGTTATACGCCGTTCTGAGCCATGTTTGAACTTTCTATCACTTTTGGTTCCGATAATTCTGTTGACCATATTTGTGATATCCAGGCGCCAAATGTCATCTTGGAGAATGTTGTAATAAAAAACAAAATGTGCCCAAAACGTGATATTATGACGTTATACGCCGTTCTGAGCCATGTTTGAGCTTTCTATCACTTTTGGTTCCGATAATTCTGTCGACCATATATGTGATGTTCAGGCGCCAAATGTCATCTTGGAGCATGTTGGAGATAAAAAACAAAATGTGCCCAAAACGTGATATTATGACGCTATACGCCGTTCTGAGCCATATTTGAACTTTCTATCACTTTTGGTTCCGATAATTCTGTTGATCATATTTGTGATATTCAGGGGCCAAACGTCATCTTGGAGCATGTTGGAGATAAAAAACAAAATGTGCCCAAAACGTAATATTATGACGTTATACGCCGTTCTGAGCCATGTTTGAACTTTCTATCACTTTTGGTTCCGATAATTCTGTTGACCATATTTGTGATATCCAGGCGCCAAATGTCATCTTGGAGAATGTTGTAATAAAAAACAAAATGTGCCCAAAACGTGATATTATGACGTTATACGCCGTTCTGAGCCATGTTTGAACTTTCTATCACTTTTGGTTCCGATAATTCTGTCGACCATATATGTGATGTTCAGGCGCCAAATGTAACATTGGAGCATGTTAGAGATAAAAAACAAAATGTGCCCAAAACGTGATATTATGGCGTTATACGGCGTTCTGAGCCATGTTTGAACTTTCTATCACTTTTGGTTCCGATAATTCTGTCGACCATATATGTGATGTTCAGGCGCCATATGTCATCTTGGAGCATGTTGGAGATAAAAAACAAAATGTGCCCAAAACGTGATATTATGGCGTTATACGCCGTTCTGGGCCATGTTTGAACTTTCTATCACTTTTGGTTCCGATAATTCTGTCGACCATATATGTGATGTTCAGGCGCAAAATGAAACATTGGAGCATGTTAGAGATAAAAACAAAATGTGCCGAAAACGTGATATTATGGCGTTATACGCCGTTCTGAGCCATGTTTGAACTTTCTATCACTTTTGGTTCCGATAATTCTGTCAACCATATATGTGATATTCAGGGGCCAAATGTCATCTTGGAAAAAAATGAAACATTGGAGCATTTTAGAGATAAAAAACAAAATGTGCCCAAAACGTGATATTATGACGTTATACGCCATGTTTGAACTTTATATTTGTGATATTCAGGCGCCAAATGTCATCTTGGAGCATATTGGAGATACAAAACAAAATGTGCCCAAAACGTGATATTATGACGTTATACGCCGTTCTGAGCCATGTTTGAACTTTCTATCACTTTTGGTTCCGATAATTCTGTCGACCATATATGTGATGTTCAGGCGCCAAATGACATGTTGGAGCATGTTGGAGATAAAAAACAAAATGTGCCCAAAACGTGATATTATGACGTTATACGCCGTTCTGAGCCATGTTTGAACTTTCTATCACTTTTGGTTCCGATAATTCTGTTGACCATATTTGTGATATTCAGGCGCCAAATGTCATCTTGGAGCATGTTGGAGATAAAAAACAAAATGTGCCCAAAACGTGATATTATGACGTTATACGCCGTTCTGAGCCATGTTTGAACTTTCTATCACTTTTGGTTCCGATAATTCTGTCGACCATATATGTGAGGTTCAGGCGCCAAATGACATGTTGGAGCATGTTGGAGATAAAAAACAAAATGTGCCCAAAACATCATAATTGACGTTATACGCCGTTCTGAGCCATGTTTGAACTTTCTATCACTTTTGGTTCCGATAATTCTGTCGACCATATATGTGATGTTCAGGCGCCAAATGTAACATTGGAGCATGTTAGAGATAGAAAACAAAATGTGCCCAAAACGTGATATTATGGCGTTATACGGCGTTCTGAGCCATGTTTGAACTTTCTATCACTTTTGGTTCCGATAATTCTGTCGACCATATGTGTGATGTTCAGGCGCCAAATGTAACATTGGAGCATGTTAAAGATAAAAAACAAAATGTGCCCAAAACGTGATATTATGGCGTTATACAGCGTTCTGAGCCATTTTTGAACTTTCTATCACTTTTGGTTCCGATAATTCTGTTGACCATATTTGTGATATTCAGGCGCCAAATGACATCTTGGAGCATGTTGGAGATAAAATACAAAATGTGCCCAAAACGTGATATTATGACGTTATACGCCGTTCTGAGCCATGTTTGAACTTTCTATCACTTTTGGTTCCGATAATTCTGTCGACCATATATGTGATGTTCAGGCGCTAAATGTAACATTGGAGCATGTTAGAGATAAAAAACAAAATGAGCCCAAAACGTGATATTATGACGTTATACGCCGTTCTGAGCCATGTTTGAACTTTCTATCACTTTTGGTTCCGATAATTCTCTTGACCATATTTGTGATATTCAGGGGCCAAATGTCATCTTGGAGCATGTTGGAGATAAAAAACAAAATGTGCTCAAAACGTGATATTATGACGTTATACGCCGTTCTGAGCCATGTTTGAACTTTCTATCACTTTTGGTTCCGATAATTCTGTTGATCATATTTGTGATATTCAGGGGCCAAACGTCATCTTGGAGCATGTTGGAGATAAAAAACAAAATGTGCCCAAAACGTAATATTATGACGTTATACGCCGTTCTGAGCCATGTTTGAACTTTCTATCACTTTTGGTTCCGATAATTCTGTTGACCATATTTGTGATATCCAGGCGCCAAATGTCATCTTGGAGAATGTTGTAATAAAAAACAAAATGTGCCCAAAACGTGATATTATGACGTTATACGCCGTTCTGAGCCATGTTTGAACTTTCTATCACTTTTGGTTCCGATAATTCTGTCGACCATATATGTGATGTTCAGGCGCCAAATGTAACATTGGAGCATGTTAGAGATAGAAAACAAAATGTGCCCAAAACGTGATATTATGGCGTTATACGGCGTTCTGAGCCATGTTTGAACTTTCTATCACTTTTGGTTCCGATAATTCTGTCGACCATATGTGTGATGTTCAGGCGCCAAATGTAACATTGGAGCATGTTAAAGATAAAAAACAAAATGTGCCCAAAACGTGATATTATGGCGTTATACAGCGTTCTGAGCCATTTTTGAACTTTCTATCACTTTTGGTTCCGATAATTCTCTTGACCATATTTGTGATATTCAGGGGCCAAATGTCATCTTGGAGCATGTTGGAGATACAAAACAAAATGTGCCCAAAACGTGATATTATGACGTTATACGCCGTTCTGAGCCATGTTTGAACTTTCTAGCACTTTTGGTTCCGATAATTCTGTGGACCATATTTGTGATATTCAGGGGCCAAACGTCATCTTGGAGCATGTTGGAGATAAAAAACAAAATGTGCCCAAAACGTGATATTATGACGTTATACGCCGTTCTGAGCCATGTTTGAACTTTCTATCACTTTTGGTTCCGATAATTCTGTCGACCATATATGTGATGTTCAGGCGCCAAATGACATGTTGGAGATAAAAAACAAAATGTGCCCAAAACGTGATATTATGACGTTATACGCCGTTCTGAGCCATGTTTGAACTTTCTATCACTTTTGGTTCCGATAATTCTGTTGACCATATTTGTGATATTCAGGCGCCAAATGTCATCTTGGAGCATGTTGGAGATAAAAAACAACATGTGCCCAAAACATCATAATTGACGTTATACGCCGTTCTGAGCCATGTTTGAACTTTCTATCACTTTTGGTTCCGATAATTCTGTTGACCATATTTGTGATATTCAAGCGCCAAATGACATCTTGGAGCATGTTGGAGATAAAATACAAAATGTGCCCAAAACGTGATATTATGACGTTATACGCCGTTCTGAGCCATGTTTGAACTTTCTATCACTTTTGGTTCCGATAATTCTGTCGACCATATATGTGATGTTCAGGCGCTAAATGTAACATTGGAGCATGTTAGAGATAAAAAACAAAATGAGCCCAAAACGTGATATTATGACGTTATACGCCGTTCTGAGCCATGTTTGAACTTTCTATCACTTTTGGTTCCGATAATTCTCTTGACCATATTTGTGATATTCAGGGGCCAAATGTCATCTTGGAGCATGTTGGAGATAAAAAACAAAATGTGCTCAAAACGTGATATTATGTCGTTATACGCCGTTCTGAGCCATGTTTGAACTTTCTATCACTTTTGGTTCCGATAATTCTGTTGATCATATTTGTGATATTCAGGGGCCAAACGTCATCTTGGAGCATGTTGGAGATAAAAAACAAAATGTGCCCAAAACGCAATATTATGACGTTATACGCCGTTCTGAGCCATGTTTGAACTTTCTATCACTTTTGGTTCCGATAATTCTGTTGACCATATTTGTGATATCCAGGCGCCAAATGTCATCTTGGAGAATGTTGTAATAAAAAGCAAAATGTGCCCAAAACGTGATATTATGACGTTATACGCCGTTCTGAGCCATGTTTGAACTTTCTATCACTTTTGGTTCCGATAATTCTGTCGACCATATATGTGATGTTCAGGCGCCAAATGTAACATTGGAGCATGTTAGAGATAGAAAACAAAATGTGCCGAAAACGTGATATTATGGCGTTATATGGCTATGTTTGAACTTTCTATCACTTTTGGTTCCGATAATTCTGTCGACCATATATGTGATATTCAGGGGCTAAATGTCATCTTGGAGCATGTTGGAGATAGAAAACAAAATGTGCCCAAAACGTGATATTATGACGTTATACGCCGTTCTGAGCCATGTTTGAACTTTCTATCACTTTTGGTTCCGATAATTCTGTCGACCATATATGTGATGTTCAGGCGCCAAATGTAACATTGGAGCATGTTAGAGATAAAAAACAAAATGTGAAGAAAACGTGATATTATGGCGTTATACGCCGTTCTGAGCCATGTTTGAACTTTCTATCACTTTTGGTTCCGATAATTCTGTTGACCATATATTTGATGTTCAGGCGCCAAATGACATCTTGGAGCATGTTGGAGATACAAAACAAAATGTGCCCAAAACGTGATATTATGACGTTATACGCCGTTCTGAGCCATGTTTGAACTTTTTATCACTTTTGGTTCCGATAATTCTGTCGACCATATATGTGATGTTCACGGGCCAAATGTCATCTTGGAGCATGTTGGAGATAAAAAACAAAATGTGCCCAAAACGTGATATTATGACGCTATACGCCGTTCTGAGCCATGTTTGAACTTTCTATCACTTTTGGTTCCGATAATTCTGTGGACCATATATGTGATGTTCAGGGGCCAAATGTCATCTTGGAGCATGTTGGAGATAAAAAACAAAATGTGCCCAAAACGTGATATTATGACGTTATACGCCGTTCTGAGCCATGTTTGAACTTTCTATCACTTTTGGTTCCGATAATTCTGTGGACCATATTTGTGATATTCAGGGGCCAAACGTCATCTTGGAGCATGTTGAAGATACAAAACAAAATGTGCCCAAAACGTGATATTATGACGTTATACGCCGTTCTGAGCCATGTTTGAACTTTCTATCACTTTTGGTTCCGATAATTCTGTCGACCATATATGTGATGTTCAGGGGCCAAATGTCATCTTGGAGCATGTTGGAGATAAAAAACAAAATGTGCCCAAAACGTGATATTATGACGCTATACGCCGTTCTGAGCCATGTTTGAACTTTCTATCACTTTTGGTTCCGATAATTCTGTTGACCATATTTGTGATATCCAGGCGCCAAATGTCATCTTGGAGAATGTTGTAATAAAAAGCAAAATGTGCCCAAAACGTGATATTATGACGTTATACGCCGTTCTGAGCCATGTTTGAACTTTCTATCACTTTTGGTTCCGATAATTCTGTCGACCATATATGTGATGTTCAGGCGCCAAATGTAACATTGGAGCATGTTAGAGATAGAAAACAAAATGTGCCGAAAACGTGATATTATGGCGTTATATGGCTATGTTTGAACTTTCTATCACTTTTGGTTCCGATAATTCTGTCGACCATATATGTGATATTCAGGGGCTAAATGTCATCTTGGAGCATGTTGGAGATAGAAAACAAAATGTGCCCAAAACGTGATATTATGACGTTATACGCCGTTCTGAGCCATGTTTGAACTTTCTATCACTTTTGGTTCCGATAATTCTGTCGACCATATATGTGATGTTCAGGCGCCAAATGTAACATTGGAGCATGTTAGAGATAAAAAACAAAATGTGAAGAAAACGTGATATTATGGCGTTATACGCCGTTCTGAGCCATGTTTGAACTTTCTATCACTTTTGGTTCCGATAATTCTGTTGACCATATATTTGATGTTCAGGCGCCAAATGACATCTTGGAGCATGTTGGAGATACAAAACAAAATGTGCCCAAAACGTGATATTATGACGTTATACGCCGTTCTGAGCCATGTTTGAACTTTTTATCACTTTTGGTTCCGATAATTCTGTCGACCATATATGTGATGTTCACGGGCCAAATGTCATCTTGGAGCATGTTGGAGATAAAAAACAAAATGTGCCCAAAACGTGATATTATGACGCTATACGCCGTTCTGAGCCATGTTTGAACTTTCTATCACTTTTGGTTCCGATAATTCTGTCGACCATATATGTGATGTTCAGGGGCCAAATGTCATCTTGGAGCATGTTGGAGATAAAAAACAAAATGTGCCCAAAACGTGATATTATGACGTTATACGCCGTTCTGAGCCATGTTTGAACTTTCTATCACTTTTGGTTCCGATAATTCTGTGGACCATATTTGTGATATTCAGGGGCCAAACGTCATCTTGGAGCATGTTGAAGATACAAAACAAAATGTGCCCAAAACGTGATATTATGACGTTATACGCCGTTCTGAGCCATGTTTGAACTTTCTATCACTTTTGGTTCCGATAATTCTGTCGACCATATATGTGATGTTCAGGGGCCAAATGTCATCTTGGAGCATGTTGGAGATAAAAAACAAAATGTGCCCAAAACGTGATATTATGACGCTATACGCCGTTCTGAGCCATGTTTGAACTTTCTATCACTTTTGGTTCCGATAATTCTGTTGACCATATTTGTGATATTCAGGCGCCAAATGACATCTTGGAGCATGTTGGAGATAAAAAACAAAATATGCCCAAAACGTGATATTATGACGTTATACGCCGTTCTGAGCCATGTTTGAACTTTCTATCACTTTTGGTTCCGATAATTCTGTCGACCATATATGTGATGTTCAGGCGCCAAATGTAACATTGGAGCATGTTAGAGATAAAAAACAAAACGTGAAGAAAACATGATATTATGGCGTTATACGCCGTTCTGAGCCATGTTTGAACTTTCTATCACTTTTGGTTCCGATAATTCTGTTGACCATATATTTGATGTTCAGGCGCCAAATGACATGTTGGAGCATGTTGAAGATAAAAAACAAAATGTGCCCAAAACGTGATATTATGACGTTATACGCCGTTCTGAGCCATGTTTGAACTTTCTATCACTTTTGGTTCCGATAATTCTGTTGACCATATTTGTGATATTCAGGCGCCAAATGTCATCTTGGAGCATGTTGGAGATACAAAACAAAATGTGCCCAAAACGTGATATTATGACGTTATACGCCGTTCTGAGCCATGTTTGAACTTTCTATCACTTTTGGTTCCGATAATTCTGTCGACCATATATGTGATGTTCACGGGCCAAATGTCATCTTGGAGCATGATGGAGATAAAAAACAAAATGTGCCCAAAACGTGATATTATGACGCTATACGCCGTTCTGAGCCATGTTTGAACTTTCTATCACTTTTGGTTCCGATAATTCTCTCGACCATATATGTGATGTTCAGGGGCCAAATGTCATCTTGGAGCATGTTGGAGATAAAAAACAAAATGTGCCCAAAACGTGATATTATGACGTTATACGCCGTTCTGAGCCATGTTTGAACTTTCTATCACTTTTGGTTCCGATAATTCTGTGGACCATATTTGTGATATTCAGGGGCCAAACGTCATCTTGGAGCATGTTGAAGATACAAAACAAAATGTGCCCAAAACGTGATATTATGACGTTATACGCCGTTCTGAGCCATGTTTGAACATTCTATCACTTTTGGTTCCGATAATTCTGTGGACCATATTTGTGATATTCAGGGGCCAAACGTCATCTTGGAGCATGTTGGAGATAAAAAACAAAATGTGCCCAAAACGTAATATTATGACGTTATACGCCGTTCTGAGCCATGTTTGAACTTTCTATCACTTTTGGTTCCGATAATTCGGTTGACCATATTTGTTATATTCAGGGGCCAAACGTCATCTTGGAGCATGTTGGAGATAAAAAACAAAATGTGCCCAAAACGTGATATTATGACGTTATACGCCGTTCTGAGCCATGTTTGAACTTTCTATCACTTTTGGTTCCGATAATTCTGTCGACCATATATGTGATGTT
Source organism: Onthophagus taurus (assembly GCF_036711975.1). Classification (NCBI taxonomy): domain Eukaryota; kingdom Metazoa; phylum Arthropoda; class Insecta; order Coleoptera; family Scarabaeidae; genus Onthophagus; species Onthophagus taurus. The sequence continues at coordinate 21,986,816 of NC_091966.1, forward strand.
CGGGGCCAAATGTCATCTTGGAGCATGTTGGAGATAAAAAACAAAATGTGCCCAAAACGTGATATTATGACGCTATACGCCGTTCTGAGCCATGTTTGAACCTTCTATCACTTTTGGTTCCGATAATTCTGTCGACCATATATGTGATGTTCAGGCGCTAAATGTAACATTGGAGCATGTTAGAGATAAAAAACAAAATGTGCCCAAAACGTGATATTATGACGTTATACGCCGTTCTGAGCCATGTTTGAACTTTCTATCACTTTTGGTTCCGATAATTCTCTTGACCATATTTGTGATATTCAGGGGCCAAGTGTCATCTTGGGCATCTTGGAGATACAAAACAAAATGTGCCCAAAACGTGATATTATGACGTTATACGCCGTTCTGAGCCACGTTTGAACTTTCTATCACTTTTGGTTCCGATAATTCTGTTGACCATATATGTGATGTTCAGGCGCCAAATGACATGTTGGAGCATGTTGAAGATAAAAAACAAAATGTGCCCAAAACGTGATATTATGACGTTATACGCCGTTCTGAGCCATGTTTGAACTTTCTATCACTTTTGGTTCCGATAATTCTGTCGACCATATATGTGATATTCAGGGGCCAAATGTCCTATTGGAGCAGATTGAAGGTAAAAACAAAATGTGCCCAAAACGTGATATTATGACGTTATACGCCGTTCTGAGCCATGTTTGAACATTCTATCACTTTTGGTTCCGATAATTCTGTGGACCATATTTGTGATATTCAGGGGCCAAACGTCATCTTGGAGCATGTTGGAGATAAAAAACAAAATGTGCCCAAAACGTAATATTATGACGTTATACGCCGTTCTGAGCCATGTTTGAACTTTCTATCACTTTTGGTTCCGATAATTCGGTTGACCATATTTGTTATATTCAGGGGCCAAACGTCATCTTGGAGCATGTTGGAGATAAAAAACAAAATGTGCCCAAAACGTGATATTATGACGTTATACGCCGTTCTGAGCCATGTTTGAACTTTCTATCACTTTTGGTTCCGATAATTCTGTCGACCATATATGTGATGTTCGGGGCCAAATGTCATCTTGGAGCATGTTGGAGATAAAAAACAAAATGTGCCCAAAACGTGATATTATGACGCTATACGCCGTTCTGAGCCATGTTTGAACTTTCTATCACTTTTGGTTCCGATAATTCTGTCGACCATATATGTGATGTTCAGGCGCTAAATGTAACATTGGAGCATGTTAGAGATAAAAAACAAAATGTGCCCAAAACGTGATATTATGACGTTATACGCCGTTCTGAGCCATGTTTGAACTTTCTATCACTTTTGGTTCCGATAATTCTCTTGACCATATTTGTGATATTCAGGGGCCAAGTGTCATCTTGGGCATCTTGGAGATACAAAACAAAATGTGCCCAAAACGTGATATTATGACGTTATACGCCGTTCTGAGCCACGTTTGAACTTTCTATCACTTTTGGTTCCGATAATTCTGTTGACCATATATGTGATGTTCAGGCGCCAAATGACATGTTGGAGCATGTTGAAGATAAAAAACAAAATGTGCCCAAAACGTGATATTATGACGTTATACGCCGTTCTGAGCCATGTTTGAACTTTCTATCACTTTTGGTTCCGATAATTCTGTTGACCATATTTGTGATATTCAGGCGCCAAATGTCATCTTGGAGCATGTTGGAGATAAAAAACAAGATGTGCCCAAAACGTGATATTATGACGTTATACGCCGTTCTGAGCCATGTTTGAACTTTCTATCACTTTTGGTTCCGATAATTCTGTGGACCATATTTGTGATATTCAGGGGCCAAACGTCATCTTGGAGCATGTTGGAGATACAAAACAAAATGTGCCCAAAACGTGATATTATGACGTTATACGCCGTTCTGAGCCATGTTTGAACTTTCTATCACTTTTGGTTCCGATAATTCTGTTGACCATATTTGTGATATTCAGGGGCCATACGTCATCTTGGAGCATGTTGGAGATAAAAAACAAAATGTGCCCAAAACGTGATATTATGACGTTACACGCCGTTCTGAGCCATGTTTGAACTTTCTATCACTTTTGGTTCCGATAATTCTGTCGACCATATATGTGATGTTCAGGCGCCAAATGACATGTTGGAGCATGTTGGAGATAAAAAACAAAATGTGCCCAAAACGTGATATTATGACGTTATACGCCGTTCTGAGCCATGTTTGAACTTTCTATCACTTTTGGTTCCGATAATTCTGTTGATCATATTTGTGATATTTAGGCGCCAAATGTCATCTTGGAGCATGTTGGAGATAATAAACAAAATGTGCCCAAAACGTGATATTATGACGTTATACGCCGTTCTGAGCCATGTTTGAACTTTCTATCACTTTTGGTTCCGATAATTCTGTCGACCATATATGTGATGTTCAGGCGCCAAATGACATGTTGGAGCATGTTGGAGATAAATAACAAAATGTGCCCAAAACGTGATATTATGGCGTTATACGCCGTTCTGGGCCATGTTTGAACTTTCTATCACTTTTGGTTCCGATAATTCTGTCGACCATATATGTGATGTTCAGGCGCCAAATGTAACATTGGAACATGTTAGAGATAAAAAACAAAATGTGCCGAAAACGTGATATTATGGCGTTATACGCCGTTCTGAGCCATGTTTGAACTTTCTATCACTTTTGGTTCCGATAATTCTGTCGACCATATATGTGATATTCAGGGGCCAAATGTCATCTTGGAGCATGTTGGAGATAGAAAACAAAATGTGCATAAAACGTGATGTTATGACGTTATACGCCGTTCTGAGCCATGTTTGAACTTTCTATCACTTTTGGTTCCGATAATTCTGTTGACCATATTTGTGATATTCAGGGGCCAAACGTCATCTTGGAGCATGTTGGAGATAAAAAACAAAATGTGCCCAAAACGTGATATTATGACGTTATACGCCGTTCTGAGCCATGTTTGAACTTTCTATCACTTTTGGTTCCGATAATTCTGCCGACCATATATGTGATGTTCAGGCGCCAAATGACATGTTGGAGATAAAAAACAAAATGTGCCCAAAACGTGATATTATGGCGTTATACGCCGTTCTGGGCCATGTTTGAACTTTCTATCACTTTTGGTTCCGATAATTCTGTCGACCATATATGTGATGTTCAGGCGCCAAATGTAACATTGGAGCATGTTAGAGATAAAAAACAAAATGTGCCGAAAACGTGATATTATGGCGTTATACGCCGTTCTGAGCCATGTTTGAACTTTCTATCACTTTTGGTTCCGATAATTCTGTCGACCGTATATGTGATATTCAGGGGCCAAATGTCATCTTGGAGCATGTTGGAGATAGAAAACAAAATGTGCATAAAACGTGATGTTATGACGTTATACGCCGTTCTGAGCCATGTTTGAACTTTCTATCACTTTTGGTTCCGATAATTCTGTTGACCATATATGTGATGTTTAGGCGCCAAATGTCATCTTGGAGCATGTTGGAGATAAAAAACAAAATGTGCCCAAAACGTGATATTATGACGTTATACGCCGTTCTGAGCCATGTTTGAACTTTCTATCACTTTTGGTTCTGATAATTCTGTTGACCATATTTGTGATATTCAAGCGCCAAATGACATCTTGGAGCATGTTGGAGATAAAAAACAAAATGTGCCCAAAACGTAATATTATGACGTTATACGCCGTTCTGAGCCATGTTTGAACTTTCTATCACTTTTGGTTCCGATAATTCTGTTGACCATATTTGTGATATTCAGGGGCCAAACGTCATCTTGGAGCATGTTAGAGATAAAAACCAAATGTGCCCAAAACGTGATATTATGGCGTTATACGGCGCTCTGAGCAATGTTTGAACTTTCTATCACTTTTGGTTCCGATAATTCTGTTGACCATATATGTGATGTTTAGGCGCCAAATGTCATCTTGGAGCATGTTGGAGATAAAAAACAAAATGTGCCCAAAACGTGATATTATGACGTTATACGCCGTCCTGAGCCATGTTTGAACTTTCTATCACTTTTGGTTCCGATAATTCTGTTGACCATATTTGTGATATTCAGGCGCCAAATGACATCTTGGAGCATGTTCTAGAAAAAAAACAAAATGTGCCCAAAACGTGATATTATGACGTTATACGCCGTTCTGAGTCATGTTTGAACTTTCTATCACTTTTGGTTCCGATAATTCTGTTAACCATATTTGTGATATTCAGGCGCCAAATGACATCTTGGAGCATGTTGGAGAAAAAAAACAAAATGTACCCAAAACGTGATATTATGACGTTATACGCCGTTCTGAGCCATGTTTGAACTATCTATCACTTTTGGTTCCGATAATTCTGTTGACCATATTTGTGATATTCAGGCGCCAAATGTAATCTTGGAGCATGTTGGAGATAAAAAACAAAATGTGCCCAAAACGTAATATTATGACGTTATACGCCGTTCTGAGCCATGTTTGAACTTTCTATCACTTTTGGTTCCGATAATTTTGTCGACCATATTTGTGATATTCAGGCGCCAAATGACATCTTGGAGCATGTTAGAGATAAAAACCAAATGTGCCCAAAACGTGATATAATGACGTTATACGCCGTTCTGAGCCATGTTTGAACTTTCTATAACTTTTGGTTCCGATAATTCTGTCGACCATATATGTGATATTCAGGGGCCAAATGTCATCTGGGAGCATGTTGGAGATAAAAAACAAAATGTGCCCAAAACGTGATATTATGACGTTATACGCCATTCTGAGCCATGTTTTAACTTTCTATCACTTTTGGTTCCGATAATTCTGTTGACCATATTTGTGATATGCAGGCGCCAAATGTCATCTTGGAGCATGTTGGAGATAAAAAACAAAATGTGCCCAAAACGTGATATTATGACATACGCCGTTCTGAGCCATGTTTGAACTTTCTATCACTTTTGGTTCCGATAATTCTATTGACCATATTTGTGATATGCAGGCGCCAAATGTCATCTTGGAGCATGTTGGAGATAAAAAACAAAATGTGCCCAAAACGTGATATTATGACGTTATAAGCCGTTCTGAGCCATGTTTGAACTTTCTATCACTTTTGGTTCCGATAATTCTGTCGACCATATATGTGATATTCAGGGGCCAAATGTCATCTTGGAGCATGTTGGAGATAAAAAACAAAATGTGGCCAAAACGTAATATTATGACGTTATACGCCGTTCTGAGCCATGTTTGAACTTTCTATCACTTTTGGTTCCGATAATTCTGTTGACCATATTTGTGATATTCAGGGGCCAAACGTCATCTTGGAGCATGTTGGAGATAAAAAACAAAATGTGCCCAAAACGTGATATTATGACGTTATACGCCGTTCTGAGCCATGTTTGAACTTTCTATCACTTTTGGTTCCGATAATTCTGTCGACCATATATGTGATGTTCAGGCGCCAAATGACATGTTGGAGCATGTTGGAGATAAAAAACAAAATGTGCCCAAAACGTGATATTATGACGTTATACGCCGTTCTGAGCCATGTTTGAACTTTCTATCACTTTTGGTTCCGATAATTCTGTTGACCATATTTGTGATATTCAGGGGCCAAACGTCATCTTGGAGCATGTTAGAGATAAAAACCAAATGTGCCCAAAACGTGATATTATGGCGTTATACGGCGCTCTGAGCAATGTTTGAACTTTCTATCACTTTTGGTTCCGATAATTCTGTTGACCATATATGTGATGTTTAGGCGCCAAATGTCATCTTGGAGCATGTTGGAGATAAAAAACAAAATGTGCCCAAAACGTGATATTATGACGTTATACGCCGTCCTGAGCCATGTTTGAACTTTCTATCACTTTTGGTTCCGATAATTCTGTTGACCATATTTGTGATATTCAGGCGCCAAATGACATCTTGGAGCATGTTCTAGAAAAAAAACAAAATGTGCCCAAAACGTGATATTATGACGTTATACGCCGTTCTGAGTCATGTTTGAACTTTCTATCACTTTTGGTTCCGATAATTCTGTTAACCATATTTGTGATATTCAGGCGCCAAATGACATCTTGGAGCATGTTGGAGAAAAAAAACAAAATGTACCCAAAACGTGATATTATGACGTTATACGCCGTTCTGAGCCATGTTTGAACTATCTATCACTTTTGGTTCCGATAATTCTGTTGACCATATTTGTGATATTCAGGCGCCAAATGTAATCTTGGAGCATGTTGGAGATAAAAAACAAAATGTGCCCAAAACGTAATATTATGACGTTATACGCCGTTCTGAGCCATGTTTGAACTTTCTATCACTTTTGGTTCCGATAATTTTGTCGACCATATTTGTGATATTCAGGCGCCAAATGACATCTTGGAGCATGTTAGAGATAAAAACCAAATGTGCCCAAAACGTGATATAATGACGTTATACGCCGTTCTGAGCCATGTTTGAACTTTCTATAACTTTTGGTTCCGATAATTCTGTCGACCATATATGTGATATTCAGGGGCCAAATGTCATCTGGGAGCATGTTGGAGATAAAAAACAAAATGTGCCCAAAACGTGATATTATGACGTTATACGCCATTCTGAGCCATGTTTTAACTTTCTATCACTTTTGGTTCCGATAATTCTGTTGACCATATTTGTGATATGCAGGCGCCAAATGTCATCTTGGAGCATGTTGGAGATAAAAAACAAAATGTGCCCAAAACGTGATATTATGACATACGCCGTTATGAGCCATGTTTGAACTTTCTATCACTTTTGGTTCCGATAATTCTATTGACCATATTTGTGATATGCAGGCGCCAAATGTCATCTTGGAGCATGTTGGAGATAAAAAACAAAATGTGCCCAAAACGTGATATTATGACGTTATAAGCCGTTCTGAGCCATGTTTGAACTTTCTATCACTTTTGGTTCCGATAATTCTGTCGACCATATATGTGATATTCAGGGGCCAAATGTCATCTTGGAGCATGTTGGAGATAAAAAACAAAATGTGGCCAAAACGTAATATTATGACGTTATACGCCGTTCTGAGCCATGTTTGAACTTTCTATCACTTTTGGTTCCGATAATTCTGTTGACCATATTTGTGATATTCAGGGGCCAAACGTTATCTTGGAGCATGTTGGAGATAAAAAACAAAATGTGCCCAAAACGTGATATTATGACGTTATACGCCGTTCTGAGCCATGTTTGAACTTTCTATCACTTTTGGTTCCGATAATTCTGTCGACCATATATGTGATGTTCAGGCGCCAAATGACATGTTGGAGCATGTTGGAGATAAAAAACAAAATGTGCCCAAAACGTGATATTATGACGTTATACGCCGTTCTGAGCCATGTTTGAACTTTCTATCACTTTTGGTTCCGATAATTCTGTTGACCATATTTGTGATATCCAGGCGCCAAATGTCATCTTGGAGCATGTTGGAGATAAAAAACAAAATGTGCCCAAAACGTGATATTGCGACGTTATACGCCGTTCTGAGCCATGTTTGAACTTTCTATCACTTTTGGTTCCGATAATTCTCTTGACCATGTTTGTGACATTCAGGCGCCAAATGACATGTTGGAGCATGTTGGAGATAAAAAACAAAATATGCCCAAAACGTGATATTATGACGTTATACGCCGTTGTGAGCCATGTTTGAACTTTCTATCACTTTTGGTTAGGATAATTCTGTCGACCATATATGTGATGTTCAGGCGCCAAATGACATGTTGGAGCATGTTGGAGATAAAAAACAAAATGTGCCCAAACGTAATATTATGACGTTATACGCCGTTCTGAGCCATGTTTGAACTTTCTATCACTTTTGGTTCCGATAATTCTGTCGACCATATATGTGATGTTCAGGCGCCAAATGTAACATTGGAGCATGTAGGAGAAAAAAAACAAAATGTGCCCAAAACGTGATATTATGACGTTATACGCCGTTCTGAGCCATGTTTGAACTTTCTATCACTTTTGGTTCCGATAATTTTGTCGACCATATATGTGATGTTCAGGCGCCAAATGTAACATTGGAGCATGTTAGAGATAAAAACCAAATGTGCCCAAAACGTGATATTATGGCGTTATACGGCGTTCTGAGCAATGTTTGAACTTTCTATCACTTTTGGTTCCGATAATTCTGTTGACCATATATGTGATGTTTAGGCGCCAAATGTCATCTTGGAGCATGTTGGTGATAAAAAACAAAATGTGCCCAAAACGTGATATTATGACGTTATACGGCGTTCTGAGCCATGTTTGAACTTTCTATCACTTTTGGTTCCGATAATTCTGTTGACCATATTTGTGATATTCAGGCGCCAAATGACATCTTGGAGCATGTTTTAGATAAAAAACAAAATGTGCCCAAAACGTGATATAATGACGTTATACGCCGTTCTGAGACATGTTTGAACTTTCTATAACTTTTGGTTCCGATAATTCTGTCGACCATATATGTGATATTCAGGGGCCAAATGTCATCTGGGAGCATGTTGGAGATAAAAAACAAAATGTTCCCAAAACGTGATATTATGACGTTATACGCCGTTCTGAGCCATGTTTTAACTTTCTATCACTTTTGGTTCCGATAATTCTGTTGACCATATTTGTGATATGCAGGCGCCAAATGTCATCTTGGAGCATGTTGGAGATAAAAAACAAAATGTGCCCAAAACGTGATATTATGACGTTATACGCCGTTCTGAGCCATGTTTGAACTTTCTATCACTTTTGGTTCCGATAATTCTATTGACCATATTTGTGATATGCAGGCGCCAAATGTCATCTTGGAGCATGTTGGAGATAAAAAACAAAATGTGCCCAAAACGTGATATTATGACGTTATACGCCGTTCTGAGCCATGTTTGAACTTTCTATCACTTTTGGTTCCGATAATTCTGTCGACCATATATGTGATATTCAGGGGCCAAATGTCATCTTGGAGCACGTTGGAGATAAAAAACAAAATGTGGCCAAAACGTAATATTATGACGTTATACGCCGTTCTGAGCCATGTTTGAACTTTCTATCACTTTTGGTTCCGATAATTCTGTCGACCATATATGTGATGTTCAGGCGCCAAATGACATGTTGGAGCATGCTGGAGATAAAAAACAAAATGTGCCCAAAACGTGATATTATGACGTTATACGCCGTTCTGAGCCATGTTTGAACTTTCTATCACTTTTGGTTCCGATAATTCTGTTGACCATATTTGTGATATCCAGGCGCCAAATGTCATCTTGGAGCATGTTGGAGATAAAAAACAAAATGTGCCCAAAACGTGATATTGTGACGTTATACGCCGTTGTGAGCCATGTTTGAACTTTCTATCACTTTTGGTTCCGATAATTCTGTCGACCATATATGTGATGTTCAGGCGCCAAATGACATGTTGGAGCATGTTGGAGATAAAAAACAAAATGTGCCCAAACGTAATATTATGACGTTATACGCCGTTCTGAGCCATGTTTGAACTTTCTATCACTTTTGGTTCCGATAATTCTGTCGACCATATATGTGATGTTCAGGCGCCAAATGTAACATTGGAGCATGTTGGAGAAAAAAAACAAAATGTGCCCAAAACGTGATATTATGACGTTATACGCCGTTCTGAGTCATGTTTGAACTTTCTATCACTTTTGGTTCCGATAATTCTGTTAACCATATTTGTGATATTCAGGCGCCAAATGACATCTTGGAGCATGTTGGAGAAAAAAAACAAAATGTGCCCAAAACTTGATATTATGACGTTATACGCCGTTCTGAGCCATGTTTGAACTTTCTATCACTTTTGGTTCCGATAATTCTGTTGACCATATTTGTGATATTCAGGCGCTAAATGACATCTTGGAGCATGTTGGAGATAAAAAACAAAATGTGCCCAAAACGTGATATTATGACGTTATACGCCGTTCTGAGCCATGTTTGAACTTTCTATCACTTTTGGTTCCGATAATTCTGTCGACCATATATGTGATATTCAGGGGCCAAATGTCATCTGGGAGCATGTTGGAGATAAAAAACAAAATGTGCCCAAAACGTAATATTATGACGTTATACGCCGATCTGAGCCATGTTTGAACTTTCTATCACTTTTGGTTCCGATAATTCTGTTGACCATATTTGTGATATTCAGGGGCCAAACGTCATCTTGGAGCATGTTGGAGATAAAAAACAAAATGTGCCCAAAACGTGATATTATGACGTTATACGCCGTTCTGAGCCATGTTTGAACTTTCTATCACTTTTGGTTCCGATAATTCTGTCGACCATATATGTGATGTTCAGGCGCCAAATGACATGTTGGAGCATGTTGGAGATAAAAAACAAAATGTGCCCAGAACGTGATATTATGACGTTATACGCCGTTCTGAGCCATGTTTGAACTTTCTATCACTTTTGGTTCCGATAATTCTGTTGACCATATTTGTGATATCCAGGCGCCAAATGTCATCTTGGAGCATGTTGGAGATAAAAAACAAAATGTGCCCAAAACGTGATATTATGACGTTATACGCCGTTCTGAGCCATGTTTGAACTTTCTATCACTTTTGGTTCCGATAATGCTGTTGACCATATTTGTGATATTCAGGCGCCAAATGTCATCTTGGAGCATGTTGGAGATAAAAAACAAAATGTGCCCAAAACGTAATATTATGACGTTATACGCCGTTGTGAGCCATGTTTGAACTTTCTATCACTTTTGGTTCCGATAATTCTGTCGGCCATATATGAGATATTCAGGGGCCAAATGTCATCTTGGAGCATGTTGGAGATAAAAAACAAAATGTGCCCGAAACGTGATATTATGACGTTATACGCCGTCCTGAGCCATGTTTGAACTTTCTATCACTTTTGGTTCCGATAATTCTGTTGACCATATTTGTGATATTCAGGCGTCAAATGACATCTTGGAGCATGTTGGAGATAAAAAACAAAATGTGCCCAAAACGTGATATTATGACGTTATACGCCGTTCTGAGCCATGTTTGAACTTTCTATCACTTTTGGTTCCGATAATTCTGTCGACCATATATGAGATATTCAGGGGCCAAATGTCATCTTGGAGTATGTTGGAGATAAAAAACAAAATGTGCCCGAAACGTGATATTATGACGTTATACGCCGTCCTGAGCCATGTTTGAACTTTCTATCACTTTTGGTTCCGATAATTCTGTCGACCATATATGTGATGTTCAGGCGCCAAATGACATGTTGGAGCATGTTGGAGATACAAAACAAAATGTACCCAAAACGTGATATTATGACGTTATACGCCGTTCTGAGCCATGTTTGAACTTTCTATCACTTTTGTTTCCGATAATTCTCTTGACCATATTTGTGATATTCAGGGGCATATGTCAACTTGGGCATGTTGGAGATACAAAACAAAATGTGCCCAAAACGTGATATTATGACGTTATACGCCGGTCTGAGCCATGTTTGAACTTTCTATCACTTTTGGTTCCGATAATTCTGTTGACCATATTTGTGATATTCAGGCGCCAAATATCATCTTGGAGCATGTTGGAGATAAAAAACAAAATGTGCCCAAAACGTGATATTATGACGTTATACGCCGTTCTGAGCCATGTTTGAACTTTCTATCACTTTTGGTTCCGAAAATTCTGTTGACCATATTTGTGATATTCAGGCGCCAAATGTCATCTTGGAGCATGTTGGAGATAAAAAACAAAATGTGCCCAAAACGTGATATTATGACGTTATACGCCGTTCTGAGCCATGTTTGAACTTTCTATCACTTTTGGTTCCGATAATTCTGTTGATCAGATTTGTGATATTCAGGGGCCAAACGTAATCTTGGAGCATGTTCGAGATAAAAAACAAAATGTGCCCAAAACGTGACATTATGACGTTATACGCCGTTCTGAGCCATGTTTGAACTTTCTATCACTTTTGGTTCCGATAATTCTGTCGACCATATTTGTGATATTCAGGCGCCAAATGTCATCTTGGAGCATGTTGGAGATAAAAAACAAAATGTGCCCAAAACGTGATATTATGACGTTATGCGCCGTTCTGAGCCATGTTTGAACTTTCTATCACTTTTGGTTCCGATAATTCTGTTGATCAGATTTGTGATATTCAGGGGCCAAACGTCATCTTGGAGCATGTTGGAGATAAAAAACAAAATGTGCCCAAAACGTGATATTATGATTTTATACGCCGTTCTGAGCCATGTTTGAACTTTCTATCACTTTTGGTTCCGATAATTCTGTTGACCATATTTGTGATATTCAGGCGCCAAATGACATCTTGGAGCATGTTGGAGATAAAAAACAAAATGTGCCCAAAACGTGATATTATGACGTTATACGCCGTTCTGAGCCATGTTTGAACTTTCTATCACTTTTGGTTCCGATAATTCTGTCGACCATATATGTGATGTTCAGGCGCCAAATGACATGTTGGAGCATGTTGGAGATACAAAACAAAATGTACCCAAAACGTGATATTATGACGTTATACGCCGTTCTGAGCCATGTTTGAACTTTCTATCACTTTTGGTTCCGATAATTTTGTCGACCATATATGTGATGTTCAGGCGCTAAATGTAACATTGGAGCATGTTAGAGATAAAAAACAAAATGTGCCCAAAACGTGATATTATGACGTTATACGCCGGTCTGAGCCATGTTTGAACTTTCTATCACTTTTGGTTACGATAATTCTGTTGACCATATTTGTGATATTCAGGCGCCAAATATCATCTTGGAGCATGTTGGAGATAAAAAACAAAATGTGCCCAAAACGTGATATTATGACGTTATACGCCGTTCTGAGCCATGTTTGAACTTTCTATCACTTTTGGTTCCGAAAATTCTGTTGACCATATTTCTGATATTCAGGCGCCAAATGTCATCTTGGAGCATGTTGGAGATAAAAAACAAAATGTGCCCAAAACGTAATATTATGACGTTATACGCCGTTCTGAGCCATGTTTGAACTTTCTATCACTTTTGGTTCCGAAAATTCTGTTGACCATATTTGTGATATTCAGGCGCCAAATGTCATCTTGGAGCATGTTGGAGATAAAAAACAAAATGTGCCCAAAACGTGATATTATGACGTTATGCGCCGTTCTGAGCCATGTTTGAACTTTCTATCACTTTTGGTTCCGATAATTCTGTTGATCAGATTTGTGATATTCAGGGGCCAAATGTCATCTGGGAGCATGTTGGAGATAAAAAACAAAATGTGCCCAAAACGTGATATTATCACGTTATACGCCGTTCTGAGCCATGTTTGAACTTTCTATCACTTTTGGTTCCGATAATTCTGTCGACCATATATGTGATGTTCAGGCGCCAAATGACATGTTGGAGCATGTTGGAGATAAAAAACAAAATGTTCCCGAAACGTGATATTATAACGTTATACGCCGTTCTGAGCCATGTTTGAACTTTCTATCACTTTTGGTTCCGAAAATTCTGTTGACCATATTTGTGATATTCAGGCGCCAAATGTCATCTTGGAGCATGTTGGAGATAAAAAGCAAAATGTACCCAAAACGTGATATTATGACGTATACGCCGTTCTGAGCCATGTTTGAACTTTCTATCACTTTTGGTTCCGATAATTCTGTCGACCATATATGTGATATTCAGGGGCCAAATGTCATCTGGGAGCATGTTGGAGATAAAAAACAAAATGTGCCCAAAACGTGATATTATGGCGTTATACGCCGTTCTGAGCCATGTTTGAACTTTCTATCACTTTTGGTTCCGATAATTCTGTCGACCATATATGTGATGTTCAGGCGCCAAATGACATGTTGGAGCATGTTGGAGATAAAAAACAAAATGTGCCCGAAACGTGATATTATGACGTTATACGCCGTTCTGAGCCATGTTTGAACTTTCTATCACTTTTGGTTCCGAAAATTCTGTTGACCATATTTGTGATATTCAGGCGCCAAATGTCATCTTGGAGCATGTTGGAGATAAAAAGCAAAATGTACCCAAAACGTGATATTATGACGTATACGCCGTTCTGAGCCATGTTTGAACTTTCTATCACTTTTGGTTCCGATAATTCTGTCGACCATATATGTGATATTCAGGGGCCAAATGTCATCTGGGAGCATGTTGGAGATAAAAAACAAAATGTGCCCAAAACGTGATATTATGGCGTTATACGCCGTTCTGAGCCATGTTTGAACTTTCTATCACTTTTGGTTCCGATAGTTCTGTCGACCATATATGTGATGTTCAGGCGCCAAATGACATGTTGGAGCATTTTGGAGATAAAAAACAAAATGTGCCCGAAACGTGATATTATGACGTTATACGCCGTTCTGAGCCATGTTTGAACTTTTTATCACTTTTGGTTCCGATAATTCTGTCGACCATATATGTGATGTTCAGGCGCCAAATGTAACATTGGAGCATGTTAGAGATAAAAAACAAAATGTTCCCAAAACGTGATATTATGGCGTTATACGCCGTTCTGAGCCATGTTTGAACTTTCTATCACTTTTGGTTCCGATAATTCTGTTGACCATATTTGTGATATTCAGGGGCCAAATGTCATCTGGGAGCATGTTGGAGATAAAAAACAAAATGTGCCCAAAACGTGATATTATGACGTTATACGCCGTTCTGAGCCATGTTTGAACTTTCTATCACTTTTGGTTCCGATAATTCTGTCGACCATATATGTGATGTTCAGGTGCCAAATGACATCTTGGAGTATGTTGGAGATAAAAAACGAAATGTGCCCAAAACGTGATATTATGACGTTATACGCCGTTCTGAACCATGTTTGAACTTTCTATCACTTTTGGTTCCGATAATTCTGTCGATCATATATGTGATGTTCAGGCGCCAAATGACATGTTGGAGCATGTTGGAGATAAAAAACAAAATGTGCCCGAAACGTGATATTATGACGTTATACGCCGTTCTGAGCCATGTTTGAACTTTCTATCACTTTTGGTTCCGATAATTCTGTTGACCATATTTGTGATATTCAGGCGCCAAACGTCATCTTGGAGCATGTTGGAGATAAAAAACAAAATGTGCCCAAAACGTGATATTATGACGTTATACGCCGTTCTGAGCCATGTTTGAACTTTCTATCACTTTTGGTTCCGATAATTCTGTTGACCATATTTGTGATATTCAGGCGCCAAATGACATGTTGGAGCATGTTGGAGATAAAAACAAAATGTGCCCAAAACGTGATATTATGACGTTATACGTCGTTCTGAGCCATGTTTGAACTTTCTATCACTTTTGGTTCCGATAATTCTGTCGACCATATATGTGATGTTCAGGCGCCAAATGTCATCTTGGAGCATGTTGGAGATAAAAAACAAAATGTGCCCAAAACGTGATATTATGACGTTATACGCCGTTCTGAGCCATGTTTGAACTTTCTATCACTTTTGGTTCCGATAATTCTGTTGACCATATTTGTGATATTCAGGCGCCAAATGACATGTTGGAGCATGTTAGAGATAAAAAACAAAATGTGCCCAAAACGTGATATTATGGCGTTATACGGCGTTCTGAGCCATGTTTGAACTTTCTATCACTTTTGGTTCCGATAATTCTGTCGACCATATATGTGATGTTCAGGCGCCAAATGTCATCTTGGAGCATGTTGGAGATAAAAAACAAAATGTGCCCAAAACGTGATATTATGACGTTATACGCCGTTCTGAGCCATGTTTGAACTTTCTATCACTTTTGGTTCCGATAATTCTGTCGACCATATATGTGATATTCAGGGGCCAAATGTTATCTGGGAGCATGTTGGAGATAAGAAACAAAATGTGCCCAAAACGTGATATTATGACGTTATACGCCGTTCTGAGCCATGTTTGAACTTTCTATCACTTTTGGTTCCGATAATTCTGTCGACCATATATGTGATGTTCAGGCGCCAAATGACATGTTGAAGCATGTTGGAGATAAAAAACAAAATGTGCCCGAAACGTGATATTATGACGTTATACGCCGTTCTGAGCCATGTTTGAACTTTCTATCACTTTTGGTTCCGATAATTCTGTTGATCAGATTTGTGATATTCAGGTGCCAAACGTCATCTTGGAGCATGTTGGAGATAAAAAACAAAATGTGCCCAAAACGTAATATTATGACGTTATACGCCGTTCTGAGCCATGTTTGAACTTTCTATCACTTTTGGTTCCGATAATTCTGTCGACCATATATGTGATGTTCAGGTGCCAAATGACATGTTGGAGCATGTTGGAGATAAAAAACAAAATGTACCCGAAACGTGATATTATGACGTTATACGCCGTTCTGAGCCATGTTTGAACTTTCTATCACTTTTGGTTCCGATAATTCTGTCGACCATATATGTGATATTCAGGGGCCAAATGTCATCTGGGAGCATGTTGGAGATAAAAAACAAAATGTGCCCAAAACATGATATTATGACGTTATACGCCGTTCTGAGCCATGTTTGAACTTTCTATCACTTTTGGTTCCGATAATTCTGTCGACCATATATGTGATGTTCAGGTGCCAAATGACATGTTGGAGCATGTTGGAGATAAAAAACAAAATGTGCCCAAAACGTGATATTATGACGTTATACGCCGTTCTGAGCCATGTTTGAACTTTCTATCACTTTTGGTTCCGATAATTCTGTCGACCATATATGTGATATTCAGGGGCCAAATGTCATCTGGGAGCATGTTGGAGATAAAAAACAAAATGTGCCCAAAACGTGATATTATGACGTTATACGCCGTTCTGAGCCATGTTTGAACTTTCTATCACTTTTGGTTCCGATAATTCTGTCGACCATATATGTGATGTTCAGGTGCCAAATGACATGTTGGAGCATGTTGGAGATAAAAAACAAAATGTGCCCAAAACGTGATATTATGACGTTATACGCCGTTCTGAGCCATGTTTGAACTTTCTATCACTTTTGGTTCCGAAAATTCTGTTGACCATATTTGTGATATTCAGGCGCCAAATGTCATCTTGGAGCATGTTGGGGATAAAAAGCAAAATGTACCCAAAACGTGATATTATGACGTATACGCCGTTCTGAGCCATGTTTGAACTTTCTATCACTTTTGGTTCCGATAATTCTGTGGACCATATTTGTGATATTCAGGGGCCAAACGTCATCTTGGAGCATGTTGGAGATAAAAAACAAAATGTGCCCAAAACGTGATATTATGACGTTATACGCCGTTCTGAGCCATGTTTGAACTTTCTATCACTTTTGGTTCCGATAATTCTGTCGACCATATATGTGATGTTCAGGTGCCAAATGACATGTTGGAGCATGTTGGAGATAAAAAACAAAATGTGCCCGAAACGTGATATTATGACGTTATACACCGTTCTGAGCCATGTTTGAACTTTCTATCACTTTTGGTTCCGATAATTCTGTCGACCATATATGTGATATTCAGGGGCCAAATGTCATCTTGGAGCATGTGGAGATAAAAAACAAAATGTGCCCAAAACGTGATATTATGACGTTATACGCCGTTCTGAGCCATATTTGAACTTTCTATCACTTTTGGTTCCGAAAATTCTGTTGACCATATTTGTGATATTCAGGCGCCAAATGTCATCTTGGAGCATGTTGGAGATAAAAAGGAAAATGTACCCAAAACGTGATATTATGACGTATACGCCGTTCTGAGCCATGTTTGAACTTTCTATCACTTTTGGTTCCGATAATTCTGTGGACCATATTTGTGATATTCAGGGGCCAAACGTCATCTTGGAGCATGTTGGAGATAAAAAACAAAATGTGCCCGAAACGTGATATTATGACGTTATACGCCGTTCTGAGCCATGTTTGAACTTTCTATCACTTTTGGTTCCGATAATTCTGTTGACCATATTTGTGATATTCAGGGGCCAAATGTCATCTTGGAGTATGTTGGAGATAAAAAACAAAATGTGCCCAAAACGTGATATTATGACGTTATACGCCGCTCTGAGCCATGTTTGAACTTTCTATCACTTTTGGTTCTGATAATTCTGTTGACCATATTTGTGATATTCAGGCGCCAAATGTCATCTTGCAGTATGTTGGAGATAAAAAACAAAATGTGCCCAAAACGTGATATTATGACGTTATACGCCGCTCTGAGTCATGTTTGAACTTTCTATCACTTTTGGTTCCGATAATTCTGTTGACCATATTTGTGATATTCAGGGGCCAAACGTCATCTTGGAGCATGTTGGAGATAAAAAACAAAATGTGCTCAAAACGTAATATTATGACGTTATACGCCGTTCTGAGCCATGTTTGAACTTTCTATCACTTTTGGTTTCGATAATTCTGTTGACCATATTTGTGATATTCAGGCGCCAAATGACTTCTTGGAGCATGTTGGAGATAAAAAACAAAATATGCCCAAAACGTGATATTATGACGTTATACGCCGTTCTGAGCCATGTTTGAACTTTCTATCACTTTTGGTTCCGATAATTCTCTTGACCATATTTGTGATATTCAGGGGCCAAATGTCATCTTGGAGCATGTTGGAGATACAAAACAAAATGTGCCCAAAACGTGATATTATGACGGTATACGCCGTTCTGAGCCATGTTTGAACTTTCTATCACTTTTGGTTCCGATAATTCTGTTGTCTATATTTGTGATATTCAGGCCCCAAATGACATGTTGGAGCATGTTAGAGATAAAAAACAAAATGTGCCGAAAACGTGATATTATGGCGTTATACGCCGTTCTGAGCCATGTTTGAACTTTCTATCACTTTTGGTTCCGATAATTCTGTGGACCATATTTGTGATATTCAGGGGCCAAACGTCATCTTGGAGCATGTTGGAGATAAAAAACAAAATGTGCCCAAAACGTGATATTATGACGTTATACGCCGTTCTGAGCCATGTTTGAACTTTCTATCACTTTTGGTTCCGATAATTCTGTTGACCATATTTGTGATATTCAGGCGCCAATTGTCATCTTGGAGCATGTTGGAGATAAAAAACAAAATGTGCCCAAAACGTGATATTATGACGTTATACGCCGTTCTGAGCCATGTTTGAACTTTCTATCACTTTTGGTTCCGATAATTCTCTTGACCATATTTGTGATATTCAGGGGCCAAATGTCATCTTGGGCATGTTGGAGATACAAAACAAAATGTGCCCAAAACGTGATATTATGACGTTATACGCCGTTCTGAGCCATGTTTGAACTTTCTATCACTTTTGGTTCCGATAATTCTGTTGACCATATTTGTGATATTCAGGAGCCAAATGTCATCTTGGAGCATATTGGAGATAAAAAACAAAATGTGCCCAAAGCATGATATTATGACGTTATACGCCGTTCTGAGCCATGTTTGAACTTTCTATCACTTTTGGTTCCGATAATTCTGTTGACCATATTTGTGATATTCAGGGGCCAAACGTCATCTTGGAGCATGTTGGAGATAAAAAACAAAATGTGCCCAAAACGTAATATTATGACGTTATACGCCGTTCTGAGCCATGTTTGAACTTTCTATCACTTTTGGTTCCGATAATTATGTTGACCATATTTGTGATATTCAGGGGCCAAACGTCATCTTGGAGCATGTTGAAGATAAAAAACAAAATGTGCCCAAATCGTGATATTATGACGTTATACGCCGTGCTGAGCCATGTTTGAACTTTCTATCACTTTTGGTTACGATAATTCTGTTGACCATATTTGTGATATTCAGGGGCCAAACGTCATCTTGGAGCATGTTGGAGATAAAAAACAAAATGTGCCCAAAACGTGATATTATGACGTTATACGCCGTTCTGAGCCATGTTTGATCTTTCTATCACTTTTGGTTCCGATAATTCTGTTGACCATATTTGTGATATTCAGGGGCCAAACGTCATCTTGGAGCATGTTGGAGATAAAAAACAAAATGTGCCCAAAACGTGATATTATGACGTTATACGCCGTTCTGGGCCATGTTTGAACTTTCTATCACTTTTGGTTCCGATAATTCTGTGGACCATATTTGTGATATTCAGGGGCGAAACGTCATCTTGGAGCATGTTGGAGATAAAAAACAAAATGTGCCCAAAACGTGATATTATGACGTTATACGCCGTTCTGAGCCATGTTTGAACTTTCTATCACTTTTGGATCCGATAATTCTGTCGACCATATATGTGATGTTCAGGTGCCAAATGACATGTTGGAGCATGTTGGAGATAAAAAACAAAATGTGCCCGAAACGTGATGTTATGACGTTATACGCCGTTCTGAGCCATGTTTGAACTTTCTATCACTTTTGGTTCCGATAATTCTGTCGACCATATATGTGATATTCAGGGGCCAAATGTCATCTTGGAGCATGTGGAGATAAAAAAACAAAATGTGCCCAAAACGTGATATTATGACGTTATACGCCGTTCTGAGCCATGTTTGAACTTTCTATCACTTTTGGTTCCGATAATTCTGTTGATCAGATTTGTGATATTCAGGTGCCAAACGTCATCTTGGAGCATGTTGGAGATAAAAAACAAAATGTGCCCGAAACGTGATATTATGACGTTATACGCCGTTCTGAGCCATGTTTGAACTTTCTATCACTTTTGGTTCCGATAATTCTGTTGACCATATTTGTGATATTCAGGCGCCAAACGTCATCTTGGAGCATGTTGGAGATAAAAAACAAAATGTGCCCAAAACGTGATATTATGACGTTATACGCCGTTCTGAGCCATGTTTGAACTTTCTATCACTTTTGGTTCCGATAATTCTGTTGACCATATTTGTGATATTCAGGCGCCAAATGACATGTTGGAGCATGTTGGAGATAAAAACAAAATGTGCCCAAAACGTGATATTATGACGTTATACGTCGTTCTGAGCCATGTTTGAACTTTCTATCACTTTTGGTTCCGATAATTCTGTCGACCATATATGTGATGTTCAGGCGCCAAATGTCATCTTGGAGCATGTTGGAGATAAAAAACAAAATGTGCCCAAAACGTGATATTATGACGTTATACGCCGTTCTGAGCCATGTTTGAACTTTCTATCACTTTTGGTTCCGATAATTCTGTTGACCATATTTGTGATATTCAGGCGCCAAATGACATGTTGGAGCATGTTAGAGATAAAAAACAAAATGTGCCCAAAACGTGATATTATGGCGTTATACGGCGTTCTGAGCCATGTTTGAACTTTCTATCACTTTTGGTTCCGATAATTCTGTCGACCATATATGTGATGTTCAGGCGCCAAATGTCATCTTGGAGCATGTTGGAGATAAAAAACAAAATGTGCCCAAAACGTGATATTATGACGTTATACGCCGTTCTGAGCCATGTTTGAACTTTCTATCACTTTTGGTTCCGATAATTCTGTCGACCATATATGTGATATTCAGGGGCCAAATGTTATCTGGGAGCATGTTGGAGATAAGAAACAAAATGTGCCCAAAACGTGATATTATGACGTTATACGCCGTTCTGAGCCATGTTTGAACTTTCTATCACTTTTGGTTCCGATAATTCTGTCGACCATATATGTGATGTTCAGGCGCCAAATGACATGTTGAAGCATGTTGGAGATAAAAAACAAAATGTGCCCGAAACGTGATATTATGACGTTATACGCCGTTCTGAGCCATGTTTGAACTTTCTATCACTTTTGGTTCCGATAATTCTGTTGATCAGATTTGTGATATTCAGGTGCCAAACGTCATCTTGGAGCATGTTGGAGATAAAAAACAAAATGTGCCCAAAACGTAATATTATGACGTTATACGCCGTTCTGAGCCATGTTTGAACTTTCTATCACTTTTGGTTCCGATAATTCTGTCGACCATATATGTGATGTTCAGGTGCCAAATGACATGTTGGAGCATGTTGGAGATAAAAAACAAAATGTACCCGAAACGTGATATTATGACGTTATACGCCGTTCTGAGCCATGTTTGAACTTTCTATCACTTTTGGTTCCGATAATTCTGTCGACCATATATGTGATATTCAGGGGCCAAATGTCATCTGGGAGCATGTTGGAGATAAAAAACAAAATGTGCCCAAAACATGATATTATGACGTTATACGCCGTTCTGAGCCATGTTTGAACTTTCTATCACTTTTGGTTCCGATAATTCTGTCGACCATATATGTGATGTTCAGGTGCCAAATGACATGTTGGAGCATGTTGGAGATAAAAAACAAAATGTGCCCAAAACGTGATATTATGACGTTATACGCCGTTCTGAGCCATGTTTGAACTTTCTATCACTTTTGGTTCCGAAAATTCTGTTGACCATATTTGTGATATTCAGGCGCCAAATGTCATCTTGGAGCATGTTGGGGATAAAAAGCAAAATGTACCCAAAACGTGATATTATGACGTATACGCCGTTCTGAGCCATGTTTGAACTTTCTATCACTTTTGGTTCCGATAATTCTGTGGACCATATTTGTGATATTCAGGGGCCAAACGTCATCTTGGAGCATGTTGGAGATAAAAAACAAAATGTGCCCAAAACGTGATATTATGACGTTATACGCCGTTCTGAGCCATGTTTGAACTTTCTATCACTTTTGGTTCCGATAATTCTGTCGACCATATATGTGATGTTCAGGTGCCAAATGACATGTTGGAGCATGTTGGAGATAAAAAACAAAATGTGCCCGAAACGTGATATTATGACGTTATACGCCGTTCTGAGCCATGTTTGAACTTTCTATCACTTTTGGTTCCGAAAATTCTGTTGACCATATTTGTGATATTCAGGCGCCAAATGTCATCTTGGAGCATGTTGGAGATAAAAAGGAAAATGTACCCAAAACGTGATATTATGACGTATACGCCGTTCTGAGCCATGTTTGAACTTTCTATCACTTTTGGTTCCGATAATTCTGTGGACCATATTTGTGATATTCAGGGGCCAAACGTCATCTTGGAGCATGTTGGAGATAAAAAACAAAATGTGCCCAAAACGTGATATTATGACGTTATACGCCGTTCTGAGCCATGTTTGAACTTTCTATCACTTTTGGTTCCGATAATTCTGTTGACCATATTTGTGATATTCAGGGGCCAAATGTCATCTTGGAGTATGTTGGAGATAAAAAACAAAATGTGCCCAAAACGTGATATTATGACGTTATACGCCGCTCTGAGCCATGTTTGAACTTTCTATCACTTTTGGTTCTGATAATTCTGTTGACCATATTTGTGATATTCAGGCGCCAAATGTCATCTTGCAGTATGTTGGAGATAAAAAACAAAATGTGCCCAAAACGTGATATTATGACGTTATACGCCGCTCTGAGTCATGTTTGAACTTTCTATCACTTTTG
Source organism: Onthophagus taurus (assembly GCF_036711975.1). NCBI lineage: Eukaryota > Metazoa > Arthropoda > Insecta > Coleoptera > Scarabaeidae > Onthophagus > Onthophagus taurus. The sequence continues at coordinate 22,010,149 of NC_091966.1, forward strand.
GTTCCGATAATTCTGTTGACCATATTTGTGATATTCAGGGGCCAAACGTCATCTTGGAGCATGTTGGAGATAAAAAACAAAATGTGCTCAAAACGTAATATTATGACGTTATACGCCGTTCTGAGCCATGTTTGAACTTTCTATCACTTTTGGTTTCGATAATTCTGTTGACCATATTTGTGATATTCAGGCGCCAAATGACTTCTTGGAGCATGTTGGAGATAAAAAACAAAATATGCCCAAAACGTGATATTATGACGTTATACGCCGTTCTGAGCCATGTTTGAACTTTCTATCACTTTTGGTTCCGATAATTCTCTTGACCATATTTGTGATATTCAGGGGCCAAATGTCATCTTGGAGCATGTTGGAGATACAAAACAAAATGTGCCCAAAACGTGATATTATGACGGTATACGCCGTTCTGAGCCATGTTTGAACTTTCTATCACTTTTGGTTCCGATAATTCTGTTGTCTATATTTGTGATATTCAGGCCCCAAATGACATGTTGGAGCATGTTAGAGATAAAAAACAAAATGTGCCGAAAACGTGATATTATGGCGTTATACGCCGTTCTGAGCCATGTTTGAACTTTCTATCACTTTTGGTTCCGATAATTCTGTGGACCATATTTGTGATATTCAGGGGCCAAACGTCATCTTGGAGCATGTTGGAGATAAAAAACAAAATGTGCCCAAAACGTGATATTATGACGTTATACGCCGTTCTGAGCCATGTTTGAACTTTCTATCACTTTTGGTTCCGATAATTCTGTTGACCATATTTGTGATATTCAGGCGCCAATTGTCATCTTGGAGCATGTTGGAGATAAAAAACAAAATGTGCCCAAAACGTGATATTATGACGTTATACGCCGTTCTGAGCCATGTTTGAACTTTCTATCACTTTTGGTTCCGATAATTCTCTTGACCATATTTGTGATATTCAGGGGCCAAATGTCATCTTGGGCATGTTGGAGATACAAAACAAAATGTGCCCAAAACGTGATATTATGACGTTATACGCCGTTCTGAGCCATGTTTGAACTTTCTATCACTTTTGGTTCCGATAATTCTGTTGACCATATTTGTGATATTCAGGAGCCAAATGTCATCTTGGAGCATATTGGAGATAAAAAACAAAATGTGCCCAAAGCATGATATTATGACGTTATACGCCGTTCTGAGCCATGTTTGAACTTTCTATCACTTTTGGTTCCGATAATTCTGTTGACCATATTTGTGATATTCAGGGGCCAAACGTCATCTTGGAGCATGTTGGAGATAAAAAACAAAATGTGCCCAAAACGTAATATTATGACGTTATACGCCGTTCTGAGCCATGTTTGAACTTTCTATCACTTTTGGTTCCGATAATTATGTTGACCATATTTGTGATATTCAGGGGCCAAACGTCATCTTGGAGCATGTTGAAGATAAAAAACAAAATGTGCCCAAATCGTGATATTATGACGTTATACGCCGTGCTGAGCCATGTTTGAACTTTCTATCACTTTTGGTTACGATAATTCTGTTGACCATATTTGTGATATTCAGGGGCCAAACGTCATCTTGGAGCATGTTGGAGATAAAAAACAAAATGTGCCCAAAACGTGATATTATGACGTTATACGCCGTTCTGAGCCATGTTTGATCTTTCTATCACTTTTGGTTCCGATAATTCTGTTGACCATATTTGTGATATTCAGGGGCCAAACGTCATCTTGGAGCATGTTGGAGATAAAAAACAAAATGTGCCCAAAACGTGATATTATGACGTTATACGCCGTTCTGGGCCATGTTTGAACTTTCTATCACTTTTGGTTCCGATAATTCTGTGGACCATATTTGTGATATTCAGGGGCGAAACGTCATCTTGGAGCATGTTGGAGATAAAAAACAAAATGTGCCCAAAACGTGATATTATGACGTTATACGCCGTTCTGAGCCATGTTTGAACTTTCTATCACTTTTGGATCCGATAATTCTGTCGACCATATATGTGATGTTCAGGTGCCAAATGACATGTTGGAGCATGTTGGAGATAAAAAACAAAATGTGCCCGAAACGTGATATTATGACGTTATACGCCGTTCTGAGCCATGTTTGAACTTTCTATCACTTTTGGTTCCGATAATTCTGTCGACCATATATGTGATATTCAGGGGCCAAATGTCATCTTGGAGCATGTGGAGATAAAAAAACAAAATGTGCCCAAAACGTGATATTATGACGTTATACGCCGTTCTGAGCCATGTTTGAACTTTCTATCACTTTTGGTTCCGATAATTCTGTTGATCAGATTTGTGATATTCAGGTGCCAAACGTCATCTTGGAGCATGTTGGAGATAAAAAACAAAATGTGCCCAAAACGTGATATTATGACGTTATACGCCGTTCTGAGCCATGTTTGAACTTTCTATCACTTTTGGATCCGATAATTCTGTCGACCATATATGTGATGTTCAGGTGCCAAATGACATGTTGGAGCATGTTGGAGATAAAAAACAAAATGTGCCCGAAACGTGATATTATGACGTTATACGCCGTTCTGAGCCATGTTTGAACTTTCTATCACTTTTGGTTCCGATAATTCTGTCGACCATATATGTGATATTCAGGGGCCAAATGTCATCTTGGAGCATGTGGAGATAAAAAAACAAAATGTGCCCAAAACGTGATATTATGACGTTATACGCCGTTCTGAGCCATGTTTGAACTTTCTATCACTTTTGGTTCCGATAATTCTGTTGACCATATTTGTGATATTCAGGCGCCAAATGACATCTTGGAGCATGTTGGAGATAAAAAACAAAATGTGCCCAAAACGTGATATTATGACGTTATACGCCGTTCTGAGCCATGTTTGAACTTTCTATCACTTTTGGTTCCGATAATTCTGTTGATCAGATTTGTGATATTCAGGTGCCAAACGTCATCTTGGAGCATGTTGGAGATAAAAAACAAAATGTGCCCAAAGCGTAATATTATGACGTTATACGCCGTTCTGAGCCATGTTTGAACTTTCTATCACTTTTGGTTCCGATAATTCTGTCGACCATATATGTGATGTTCAGGCGCCAAATGACACGTTGGAGCATGTTGGAGATAAAAAACAAAATGTGCCCAAAACGTGATATTATGACGTTATACGCCGTTCTGAGCCATGTTTGAACTTTCTATCACTTTTGGTTCCGAAAATTCTGTTGACCATATTTGTGATATTCAGGCGCCAAATGTCATCTTGGAGCATGTTGGAGATAAAAAGCAAAATGTACCCAAAACGTGATATTATGACGTTATACGCCGTTCTGAGCCATGTTTGAACTTTCTATCACTTTTGGTTCCGATAATTCTGTTGACCATATTTGTGATATTCAGGCGCCAAATGACATCTTGGAGCATGTTGGAGATAAAAAACAAAATGTGCCCAAAACGTGATATTATGACGTTATACGCCGTTCTGAGCCATGTTTGAACTTTCTATCACTTTTGGTTCCGATAATTCTGTTGATCAGATTTGTGATATTCAGGTGCCAAACGTCATCTTGGAGCATGTTGGAGATAAAAAACAAAATGTGCCCAAAGCGTAATATTATGACGTTATACGCCGTTCTGAGCCATGTTTGAACTTTCTATCACTTTTGGTTCCGATAATTCTGTCGACCATATATGTGATGTTCAGGCGCCAAATGACACGTTGGAGCATGTTGGAGATAAAAAACAAAATGTGCCCAAAACGTGATATTATGACGTTATACGCCGTTCTGAGCCATGTTTGAACTTTCTATCACTTTTGGTTCCGAAAATTCTGTTGACCATATTTGTGATATTCAGGCGCCAAATGTCATCTTGGAGCATGTTGGAGATAAAAAGCAAAATGTACCCAAAACGTGATATTATGACGTTATACGCCGTTCTGAGCCATGTTTGAACTTTCTATCACTTTTGGTTCCGATAATTCTGTCGACCATATATGTGATGTTCAGGTGCCAAATGACATGTTGGAGCATGTTGGAGATAAAAAACAAAATGTGCCCGAAACGTGATATTATGACGTTATACGCCGTTCTGAGCCATGTTTGAACTTTCTATCACTTTTGGTTCCGATAATTCTGTTGACCATATTTGTGATATTCAGGGGCCAAACGTCATCTTGGAGGATGTTGGAGATAAAAAACAAAATGTGCCCAAAACGTGATATTATGACGTTATACGCCGTTCTGGGCCCTGTTTGAACTTTCTATCACTTTTGGTTCCGATAATTCTGTGGACCATATTTGTGATATTCAGGCGCCAATTGTCATCTTGGAGCATGTTGGAGATAAAAAACAAAATGTGCCCAAAACGTGATATTATGACGTTATACGCCGTTCTGAGCCATGTTTGAACTTTCTATCACTTTTGGTTCCGATAATTATGTTGACCATATTTGTGATATTCAGGGGCCAAACGTCATCTTGGAGCATGTTGAAGATAAAAAACAAAATGTGCCCAAAACGTGATATTATGACGTTATACGCCGTTCTGAGCCATGTTTGAACTTTCTATCACTTTTGGTTCCGATAATTCTGTTGACCATATTTGTGATATTCAGGGGCCAAACGTCATCTTGGAGCATGTTGGAGATAAGAAACAAAATGTGCCCAAAACGTGATATTATGACGTTATACGCCGTTCTGAGCCATGTTTGAACTTTCTATCACTTTTGGTTCCGATAATTCTGTCGACCATATATGTGATGTTCAGGCGCCAAATGACATGTTGGAGCATGTTGGAGATAAAAAACAAAATGTGCCCGAAACGTGATATTATGACGTTATACGCCGCTCTGAGCCATGTTTGAACTTTCTATCACTTTTGGTTCCGATAATTCTGTTGATCAGATTTGTGATATTCAGGTGCCAAACGTCATCTTGGAGCATGTTGGAGATAAAAAACAAAATGTGCCCAAAGCGTAATATTATGACGTTATACGCCGTTCTGAGCCATGTTTGAACTTTCTATCACTTTTGGTTCCGATAATTCTGTCGACCATATATGTGATATTCAGGGGCCAAATGTCATCTTGGAGCATGTGGAGATAAAAAACAAAATGTGCCAAAAACGTGATATTATGACGTTATACGCCGTTCTGAGCCATGTTTGAACTTTCTATCACTTTTGGTTCCGATAATTCTGTTGACCATATTTGTGATATTCAGGGGCCAAACGTCATCTTGGAGCATGTTGGAGATAAAAAACAAAATGTGCCCAAAACGTGATATTATGACGTTATACGCCGTTCTGGGCCCTGTTTGAACTTTCTATCACTTTTGGTTCCGATAATTCTGTGGACCATATTTGTGATATTCAGGCGCCAATTGTCATCTTGGAGCATGTTGGAGATAAAAAACAAAATGTGCCCAAAACGTGATATTATGACGTTATACGCCGTTCTGAGCCATGTTTGAACTTTCTATCACTTTTGGTTCCGATAATTCTCTTGACCATATTTGTGATATTCAGGGGCCAAATGTCATCTTGGGCATGTTGGAGATACAAAACAAAATGTGCTCAGAACGTAATATTATGACGTTATACGCCGTTCTGAGCCATGTTTGAACTTTCTATCAGTTTTGGTTCCGATAATTCTGTTGACCATATTTGTGATATTCAGGCGCCAAATGACTTCTTGGAGCATGTTGGAGATAAAAAACAAAATGTGCCCAAAACGTGATATTATGGCGTTATACGGCGTTCTGAGCCATGTTTGAACTTTTTATCACTTTTGGTTCCGATAATTCTGTCGACCATATATGTGATGTTCAGGCGCCAAATGTAACATTGGAGCATGTTGGAGATAAAAAACAAAATGTGCCCAAAACGTGATATTATGACGTTATACGCCGTTCTGAGCCATGTTTGAACTTTCTATCACTTTTGGTTCCTATAATTCTGTTGACCATATTTGTGATATTCAGAGGCCAAATGTCATCTTGGAGTATGTTGGAGATAAAAAACAAAATGTGCCCAAAACGTGATATTATGACATTATACGCCGTTCTGAGCCATGTTTGAACTTTCTATCACTTTTGGTTCCGATAATTCTCTTGACCATATTTGTGATATTCAGGGGCCAAATGTCATCTTGGAGCATGTTGGAGATACAAAACAAAATGTGCCCAAAACGTGATATTATCACGTTATACGCCGTTCTGAGCCATGTTTGAACTTTCTATCACTTTTGGTTCCGATAATTCTGTTGTCTATATTTGTGATATTCAGGCCCCAAATGACATGTTGGAGCATGTTGGAGATAAAAAACAAAATGTGCCCAAAACGTGATATTATGACGTTATACGCCGTTCTGAGCCATGTTTGAACTTTCTATCACTTTTGGTTCCGTTAATTCTGTCGACCATATATGTGATGTTCAGGCGCCAAATGTAACATTGGAGCATGTTAGAGTTAAAAAACAAAATGTGCCGAAAACGTGATATTATGGCGTTATACGCCGTTCTGAGCCATGTTTGAACTTTCTATCACTTTTGGTTCCGATAATTCTGTGGACCATATTTGTGATATTCAGGGGCCAAACGTCATCTTGGAGCATGTTGGAGATAAAAAACAAAATGTACCCAAAACGTGATATTATGACGTTATACGCCGTTCTGAGCCATGTTTGAACTTTCTATCACTTTTGGTTCCGATAATTCTGTTGACCATATTTGTGATATTCAGGCGCCAATTGTCATCTTGGAGCATGTTGGAGATAAAAAACAATATGTGCCCAAAACGTGATATCATGACGTTATACGCCGTTCTGAGCCATGTTTGAACTTTCTATCACTTTTGGTTCCGATAATTCTCTTGACCATATTTGTGATATTCAGGGGAAAATGTCATCTTGGGCATGTTGGAGATACAAAACAAAATGTGCCCAAAACGTGATATTATGACGTTATACGCCGTTCTGAGCCATGTTTGAACTTTCTATCACTTTTGGTTCCGATAATTCTGTTGACCATATTTGTGATATTCAGGAGCCAAATGTCATCTTGGAGCATATTGGAGATAAAAAACAAAATGTGCCCAAAGCGTGATATTATGACGCTATACGCCGTTCTGAGCCATGTTTGAACTTTCTATCATTTTCGGTTCCGATAATTCTGTTGACCATATTTGTGATATTCAGGCGCCAAACGTCATCTTGGAGCATGTTGGAGATAAAAAACAAAATGTGCCCAAAACGTGATATTATGACTTTATACGCCGTTCTGAGCCATGTTTGAACTTTCTATCACTTTTGGTTCCGATAATTCTGTTGACCATATTTGTGATATTCAGGGGCCAAACGTCATCTTGGAGCATGTTGGAGATAAAAAACAAAATGTGCCCAAAACGTAATATTACGACGTTATACTCCGTTCTGAGCCATGTTTGAACTTTCTATCACTTTTGGTTCCGATAATTCTGTTGACCATATTTGTGATATTCAGGGTCAAACGTCATCTTGGAGCATGTTGGAGATAAAAAACAAAATGTTCCCAAAACGTGATATTATGACGTTATACGCCGTTCTGAGCCATGTTTGAACTTTCTATCACTTTTGGTTCCGATAATTCTGTTGACCATATTTGTGATATTCAGGCGCCAAATGACTTCTTGGAGCATGTCGGAGATAAAAAACAAAATGTGCCCAAAACGTGATATTATCACGTTATACGCCGTTCTGAGCCATGTTTGAACTTTCTATCACTTTTGGTTCCGATAATTCTGTTGTCTATATTTGTGATATTCAGGCCCCAAATGACATGTTGGAGCATGTTGGAGATAAAAAACAAAATGTGCCCAAAACGTGATATTATGACGTTATACGCCGTTCTGAGCCATGTTTGAACTTTCTATCACTTTTGGTTCCGTTAATTCTGTCGACCATATATGTGATGTTCAGGCGCCAAATGTAACATTGGAGCATGTTAGAGTTAAAAAACAAAATGTGCCGAAAACGTGATATTATGGCGTTATACGCCGTTCTGAGCCATGTTTGAACTTTCTATCACTTTTGGTTCCGATAATTCTGTGGACCATATTTGTGATATTCAGGGGCCAAACGTCATCTTGGAGCATGTTGGAGATAAAAAACAAAATGTACCCAAAACGTGATATTATGACGTTATACGCCGTTCTGAGCCATGTTTGAACTTTCTATCACTTTTGGTTCCGATAATTCTGTTGACCATATTTGTGATATTCAGGCGCCAATTGTCATCTTGGAGCATGTTGGAGATAAAAAACAATATGTGCCCAAAACGTGATATCATGACGTTATACGCCGTTCTGAGCCATGTTTGAACTTTCTATCACTTTTGGTTCCGATAATTCTCTTGACCATATTTGTGATATTCAGGGGAAAATGTCATCTTGGGCATGTTGGAGATACAAAACAAAATGTGCCCAAAACGTGATATTATGACGTTATACGCCGTTCTGAGCCATGTTTGAACTTTCTATCACTTTTGGTTCCGATAATTCTGTTGACCATATTTGTGATATTCAGGAGCCAAATGTCATCTTGGAGCATATTGGAGATAAAAAACAAAATGTGCCCAAAGCGTGATATTATGACGCTATACGCCGTTCTGAGCCATGTTTGAACTTTCTATCATTTTCGGTTCCGATAATTCTGTTGACCATATTTGTGATATTCAGGCGCCAAACGTCATCTTGGAGCATGTTGGAGATAAAAAACAAAATGTGCCCAAAACGTGATATTATGACTTTATACGCCGTTCTGAGCCATGTTTGAACTTTCTATCACTTTTGGTTCCGATAATTCTGTTGACCATATTTGTGATATTCAGGGGCCAAACGTCATCTTGGAGCATGTTGGAGATAAAAAACAAAATGTGCCCAAAACGTAATATTACGACGTTATACTCCGTTCTGAGCCATGTTTGAACTTTCTATCACTTTTGGTTCCGATAATTCTGTTGACCATATTTGTGATATTCAGGGTCAAACGTCATCTTGGAGCATGTTGGAGATAAAAAACAAAATGTTCCCAAAACGTGATATTATGACGTTATACGCCGTTCTGAGCCATGTTTGAACTTTCTATCACTTTTGGTTCCGATAATTCTGTTGACCATATTTGTGATATTCAGGCGCCAAATGACTTCTTGGAGCATGTCGGAGATAAAAAACAAAATGTGCCCAAAACGTGATATTATGACGTTATACGCCGTTCTGAGCCATGTTTGAACTTTCTATCACTTTTGGTTCCGATAATTCTGTGGACCATATTTGTGATAATCAGGGGCCAAACGTCATCTTGGAGCATGTTGGAGATAAAAAACAAAATGTGCCCAAAACGTGATATTATGAGGTTATACGCCGTTCTGAGCCACGTTTGAACTTTCTATCACTTTTGGTTCCGATAATTCTGTTGACCATATTTGTGATATTCAGGCGCCAAATGTCATCTTGGAGCATGTTGGAGATAAAAAACAAAATGTGCCCAAAACGTGATATTATGACGTTATACGCCGCTCTGAGCCATGTTTGAACTTTCTATCACTTTTGGTTCCGATAATTCTGTTGACCATATTTGTGATATTCAGGGGCCAAACGTCATCTTGGAGCATGTTGGAGATAAAAAACAAAATGTGCCCAAAACGTGATATTATGAAGTTATACGCCGTTCTGAGCCATGTTTGAACTTTCTATCACTTTTGGTTCCGATAATTCTGTCGACCATATATGTGATGTTCAGGGGCCAAATGTCATCTTGGAGCATGTTGGAGATAAAAAACAAAATGTGCCCAAAACGTGATATTATGACGCTATACGCCGTTCTGAGCCATGTTTGAACTTTCTATCACTTTGGTTCCGATAATTCTGTTGACCATATTTGTGATATTCAGGCGCCAAACGTCATCTTGGAGCATGTTGGAGATAAAAAACAAAATGTGCACAAAACGTGATATTATGACTTTATACGCCGTTCTGAGCCATGTTTGAACTTTCTATCACTTTTGGTTCCGATAATTCTGTTGACCATATTTGTGATATTCAGGGGCCAAACGTCATCTTGGAGCATGTTGGAGATAAAAAACAAAATGTGCCCAAAACGTGATATTATGACGTTATACGCCGTTCTGAGCCATGTTTGAACTTTCTATCACTTTTGGTTCCGATAATTCTGTCGACCATATATGTGATGTTCAGGCGCCAAATGCAACATTGGAGCATCTTAGAGTTAAAAAACAAAATGTGCCGAAAACGTGATATTATGGCGTTATACGCCGTTCTGAGCCATGTTTGAACTTTCTATCACTTTTGGTTCCGATAATTCTGTGGACCATATTTGTGATATTCAGGGGCCAAACGTCATCTTGGAGCATGTTGGAGATAAAAAACAAAATGTGCCCAAAACGTGATATTATGACGTTATACGCCGTTCTGAGCCATGTTTGAACTTTCTATCACTTTTGGTTCCGATAATTCTGTTGACCATATTTGTGATATTCAGGAGCCAAATGTCATCTTGGAGCATATTGGAGATAAAAAACAAAATGTGCCCAAAGCGTGATATTATGACGTTATACGCCGTTCTGAGCCATGTTTGAACTTTCTATCACTTTTGGTTCCGATAATTCTGTTGACCATATTTGTGATATTCAGGGGCCAAACGTCATCTTGGAGCATGTTGGAGATAAAAAACAAAATGTGCCCAAAACGTAATATTATGACGTTATACGCCGTTCTGAGCCATGTTTGAACTTTCTATCACTTTTGGTTCCGATAATTCTGTGGACCATATTTGTGATATTCAGGGGCCAAACGTCATCTTGGAGCATGTTGGAGATAACAAAACAAAATGTGCCCAAAACGTGATATTATGACGTTATACGCCGTTCTGGGCCATGTTTGAACTTTCTATCACTTTTGGTTCCGATAATTCTGTGGACCATATTTGTGATATTCAGGGGCCAAACGTCATCTTGGAGCATGTTGGAGATAACAAAACAAAATGTGCCCAAAACGTGATATTATGACGTTATACGCCGTTCTGAGCCATGTTTGAACTTTCTATCACTTTTGGTTCCGATAATTCTGTTGACCATATTTGTGATATTCAGGCGCCAAATGACTTCATGAAGCATGTTGGAGATAAAAAACAAAATGTGCCCAAAACGTGATATTATGACGTTATACGCCGTTCTGAGCCATGTTTGAACTTTCTATCACTTTTGGTTCCGATAATTCTGTCGACCATATATGTGATGTTCAGGCGCCAAATGTAACATTGGAGCATGTTAGAGATAAAAAACAAAATGTGCCCAAAACGTGATATTATGGCGTTATACGGCGTTCTGAGCCATGTTTGAACTTTCTATCACTTTTGGTTCCGATAATTCTGTCGACCATATATGTGATGTTCAGGGGCCAAATGTCATCTTGGAGCATGTTGGAGATAAAAAACAAAATGTGCCCAAAACGTGATATTATGACGCTATACGCCGTTCTGAGCCATGTTTGAACTTTCTATCACTTTTGGTTCCGATAATTCTGTGGACCATATTTGTGATATTCAGGGGCCAAATGTCATCTTGGAGTATGTTGGAGATAAAAAACAAAATGTGCCCAAAACGTGATATTATGACGTTATACGCCGCTCTGAGCCATGTTTGAACTTTCTATCACTTTTGGTTCCGATAATTCTGTTGACCATATTTGTGATATTCAGGCGCCAAATGTCATCTTGGAGCATGTTGGAGATAAAAAACAAAATGTGCCCAAAACGTGATATTATGACGTTATACGCCGCTCTGAGCCATGTTTGAACTTTCTATCACTTTTGGTTCCGATAATTCTGTTGACCATATTTGTGATATTCAGGCGCCAAATGTCATCTTGGAGCATGTTGGAGATAAAAAACAAAATGTGCCCAAAACGTGATATTATGACGCTATACGCCGTTCTGAGCCATGTTTGAACTTTCTATCACTTTTGGTTCCGATAATTCTGTCGACCATATTTGTGATATTCAGGGGCCAAACGTCATCTTGGAGCATGTTGGAGATAAAAAACAAAATGTGCCCAAAACGTAATATTACGACGTTATACTCCGTTCTGAGCCATGTTTGAACTTTCTATCACTTTTGGTTCCGATAATTCTGTTGACCATATTTGTGATATTCAGGGTCAAACGTCATCTTGGAGCATGTTGGAGATAAAAAACAAAATGTGCCCAAAACGTGATATTATGACGTTATACGCCGTTCTGAGCCATGTTTGAACTTTCTATCACTTTTGGTTCCGATAATTCTGTCGACCATATATGTGATGTTCAGGCGCCAAATGTAACATTGGAGCATGTTAGAGATAAAAAACAAAATGTGCCCAAAACGTGATATTATGGCGTTATACGGCGTTCTGAGCCATGTTTGAACTTTCTATCACTTTTGGTTCCGATAATTCTGTCGACCATATATGTGATGTTCAGGGGCCAAATGTCATCTTGGAGCATGTTGGAGATAAAAAACAAAATGTGCCCAAAACGTAATATTACGACGTTATACTCCGTTCTGAGCCATGTTTGAACTTTCTATCACTTTTGGTTCCGATAATTCTGTTGACCATATTTGTGATATTCAGGGTCAAACGTCATCTTGGAGCATGTTGGAGATAAAAAACAAAATGTGCCCAAAACGTGATATTGTGACGTTATACGCCGTTCTGAGCCATGTTTGAACTTTCTATCACTTTTGGTTCCGATAATTCTGTTGATCATATTTGTGATATTCAGGCGCCAAATGACTTCATGAAGCATGTTGGAGATAAAAAACAAAATGTGCCCAAAACGTGATATTATGAGGTTATACGCCGTTCTGAGCCATGTTTGAACTTTCTATCACTTTTGGTTCCGATAATTCTGTCGACCATATATGTGATGTTCAGGCGCAAAATGTAACATTGGAGCATGTTAGAGATAAAAAACAAAATGTGCCCAAAACGTGATATTATGGCGTTATACGGCGTTCTGAGCCATGTTTGAACTTTCTATCACTTTTGGTTCCGATAATTCTGTCGACCATATATGTGATGTTCAGGGGCCAAATGTCATCTTGGAGCATGTTGGAGATAAAAAACAAAATGTGCCCAAAACGTGATATTATGACGCTATACGCCGTTCTGAGCCATGTTTGAACTTTCTATCACTTTTGGTTCCGATAATTCTGTGGACCATATTTGTGATATTCAGGGGCCAAATGTCATCTTGGAGTATGTTGGAGATAAAAAACAAAATGTGCCCAAAACGTGATATTATGACGTTATACGCCGCTCTGAGCCATGTTTGAACTTTCTATCACTTTTGGTTCCGATAATTCTGTTGACCATATTTGTGATATTCAGGCGCCAAATGTCATCTTGGAGCATGTTGGAGATAAAAAACAAAATGTGCCCAAAACGTGATATTATGACGCTATACGCCGTTCTGAGCCATGTTTGAACTTTCTATCACTTTTGGTTCCGATAATTCTGTTGACCATATTTGTGATATTCAGGGTCAAACGTCATCTTGGAGCATGTTGGAGATAAAAAACAAAATGTGCCCAAAACGTGATATTATGACGTTATACGCCGTTCTGAGCCATGTTTGAACTTTCTATCACTTTTGGTTCCGATAATTCTGTTGACCATATTTGTGATATTCAGGCGCCAAATGACTTCATGAAGCATGTTGGAGATAAAAAACAAAATGTGCCCAAAACGTGATATTATGACGTTATACGCCGTTCTGAGCCATGTTTGAACTTTCTATCACTTTTGGTTCCGATAATTCTGTCGACCATATATGTGATGTTCAGGCGCCAAATGTAACATTGGAGCATGTTAGAGATAAAAAACAAAATGTGCCCAAAACGTGATATTATGGCGTTATACGGCGTTCTGAGCCATGTTTGAACTTTCTATCACTTTTGGTTCCGATAATTCTGTCGACCATATATGTGATGTTCAGGGGCCAAATGTCATCTTGGAGCATGTTGGAGATAAAAAACAAAATGTGCCCAAAACGTGATATTATGACGCTATACGCCGTTCTGAGCCATGTTTGAACTTTCTATCACTTTTGGTTCCGATAATTCTGTGGACCATATTTGTGATATTCAGGGGCCAAATGTCATCTTGGAGTATGTTGGAGATAAAAAACAAAATGTGCCCAAAACGTGATATTATGACGTTATACGCCGCTCTGAGCCATGTTTGAACTTTCTATCACTTTTGGTTCCGATAATTCTGTTGACCATATTTGTGATATTCAGGCGCCAAATGACTTCATGAAGCATGTTGGAGATAAAAAACAAAATGTGCCCAAAACGTGATATTATGACGTTATACGCCGTTCTGAGCCATGTTTGAACTTTCTATCACTTTTGGTTCCGATAATTCTGTCGACCATATATGTGATGTTCAGGCGCCAAATGTAACATTGGAGCATGTTAGAGATAAAAAACAAAATGTGCCCAAAACGTGATATTATGGCGTTATACGGCGTTCTGAGCCATGTTTGAACTTTCTATCACTTTTGATTCCGATAATTCTGTCGACCATATATGTGATGTTCAGGGGCCAAATGTCATCTTGGAGCATGTTGGAGATAAAAAACAAAATGTGCCCAAAACGTGATATTATGACGCTATACGCCGTTCTGAGCCATGTTTGAACTTTCTATCACTTTTGGTTCCGATAATTCTGTTGACCATATTTGTGATAATCAGGGGCCAAACGTCATCTTGGAGCATGTTGGAGATAAAAAACAAAATGTGCCCAAAACGTGATATTATGAGGTTATACGCCGTTCTGAGCCATGTTTGAACTTTCTATCACTTTTGGTTCCGATAGTTCTGTTGACCATATTTGTGATATTCAGGGGCCAAATGTCATCTTGGAGTATGTTGGAGATAAAAAACAAAATGTGCCCAAAACGTGATATTATGACGTTATACGCCGCTCTGAGCCATGTTTGAACTTTCTATCACTTTTGGTTCCGATAATTCTGTTGACCATATTTGTGATGTTCAGGCGCCAAATGTCATCTTGGAGCATGTTGGAGATAAAAAACAAAATGTGCCCAAAACGTGATATTATGACGCTATACGCCGTTCTGAGCCATGTTTGAACTTTCTATCACTTTTGGTTCCGATAATTCTGTCGACCATATATGTGATGTTCAGGGGCCAAATGTCATCTTGGAGCATGTTGGAGATAAAAAACAAAATGTGCCCAAAACGTGATATTATGACTTTATACGCCGTTCTGAGCCATGTTTGAACTTTCTATCACTTTTGGTTCCGATAATTCTGTTGACCATATTTGTGATATTCAGGGGCCAAACGTCATCTTGGAGCATGTTGGAGATAAAAAGCAAAATGTGCCCAAAACGTAATATTACGACGTTATACTCCGTTCTGAGCCATGTTTGAACTTTCTATCACTTTTGGTTCCGATAATTCTGTTGACCATATTTGTGATATTCAGGGTCAAACGTCATCTTGGAGCATGTTGGAGATAAAAAACAAAATGTGCCCAAAACGTGATATTATGACGTTATACGCCGTTCTGAGCCATGTTTAAACTTTCTATCACTTTTGGTTCCGATAATTCTGTGGACCATATTTGTGATAATCAGGGGCCAAACGTCATCTTCGAGCATGTTGGAGATAAAAAACAAAATGTGCCCAAAACGTGATATTATGGCGTTATACGCCGTTCTGAGCCATGTTTGAACTTTCTATCACTTTTGGTTCCCATAATTCTGTTGTCCATATTTGTGATATTCAGGCGCCAAATGACATCCTGGAGCATGTTGGAGATAAAAAACAAAATGTGCCCAAAACGTGATATTATGACGTTATACGGCGTTCTGAGCCATGTTTGAACTTTCTATCACTTTTGGTTCCGATAATTCTGTCGACCATATATGTGATATTCAGGGGCCAAATGTCATCTTGGAGCATGTGGAGATAAAAAACAAAATGTGCCCAAAACGTGATATTATGACGTTATACGCCGTTCTGAGCCATGTTTGAACTTTCTATCACTTTTGGTTCCGATAATTCTGTCGACCATCTATGTGATGTTCATGCGCCAAATGTAACATTGGAGCATATTAGAGATAAAAAACAAAATGTGCTCAAAACGTGATATTATGGCGTTATACGCCGTTCTGAGCCATGTTTGAACTTTCTATCACTTTTGGTTCCGATAATTCTGTCGACCATATATGTGATATTCGGGGGCCAAATGTCATCTTGGAGCATGTGGAGATAAAAAACAAAATGTGCCCAAAACGTGATATTATGACGTTATACGCCGTTCTGAGCCATGTTTGAACTTTCTATCACTTTTGGTTCCGATAATTCTGTTGACCATATTTGTGATATTCAGGCGCCAAATGACATCTTGGAGCATGTTGGAGATAAAAAACAAAATGTGCTCAAAACGTGATATTATGACGTTATACGCTGTTCTGAGCCATGTTTGAACTTTCTATCACTTTTGGTTCCGGTAATTCTGTCGACCATATATGTGATATTCAGGGGCCAAATGTCATCTGGGAGCATGTTGGAGATAAAAAACAAAATCTGCCCAAAACGTGATATTATGGCGTTATACGCCGTTCTGAGCCATGTTTGAACTTTCTATCACTTTTGGTTCCGATAATGCTGTTGACCATATTTGTGATATTCAGGGGCCAAACGTCATCTTGGAGCATGTTGGAGATAAAAAACAAAATGTGCCCAAAACGTGATATTATGACGTTAACGCCGTTCTGAGCCATGTTTGAACTTTCTATCACTTTTGGTTCCGATAATTCTGTCGACCATATATGTGATGTTCAGGCGCCAAATGACATGTTGGAGCATGTTGGAGATAAAAAACAAAATGTGCCCAAAACGTGATATTATGACGTTATACGCCGTTCTGAGCCATGTTTGAACTTTCTATCACTTTTGGTTCCGATAATTCTGTGGACCATATTTGTGATAATCAGGGGCCAAACGTCATCTTGGAGCATGTTGGAGATAAAAAACAAAATGTGCCCAAAACGTGATATTATGAGGTTATACGCCGTTCTGAGCCATGTTTGAACTTTCTATCACTTTTGGTTCCGATAATTCTGTTGACCATATTTGTGATATTCAGGCGCCAAATGTCATCTTGGAGCATGTTGGAGATAAAAAACAAAATGTGCCCAAAACGTGCTATTATGACGTTATACGCCGCTCTGAGCCATGTTTGAACTTTCTATCACTTTTGGTTCCGATAATTCTGTTGACCATATTTGTGATATTCAGGGGCCAAACGTCATCTTGGAGAATGTTGGAGATAATAAACAAAATGTGCCCAACACGTGATATTATGAAGTTATACGCCGTTCTGAGCCATGTTTGAACTTTCTATCACTTTTGGTTCCGATAATTCTGTTGACCATATTTTTGATATTCAGGGTCAAACGTCATCTTGGAGCATGTTGGAGATAAAAAACAAAATGTGCCCAAAACGTGATATTATGACGTTATACGCCGTTCTGAGCCATGTTTGAACTTTCTATCACTTTTGGTTCCGATAATTCTGTGGACCATATTTGTGATAATCAGGGGCCAAACGTCATCTTGGAGCATGTTGGAGATAAAAAACAAAATGTGCCCAAAACGTGATATTATGAGGTTATACGCCGTTCTGAGCCATGTTTGAACTTTCTATCACTTTTGGTTCCGATAATTCTGTTGACCATATTTGTGATATTCAGGCGCCAAATGTCATCTTGGAGCATGTTGGAGATAAAAAACAAAATGTGCCCAAAACGTGCTATTATGACGTTATACGCCGCTCTGAGTCATGTTTGAACTTTCTATCACTTTTGGTTCCGATAATTCTGTTGACCATATTTGTGATATTCAGGGGCCAAACGTCATCTTGGAGCATGTTGGAGATAAAAAACAAAATGTGCCCAAAACTTGATATTATGGCGTTATACGCCGTTCTGAGCCATGTTTGAACTTTCTATCACTTTTGGTTCCCATAATTCTGTTGTCCATATTTGTGATATTCAGGCGCCAAATGACATCCTGGAGCATGTTGGAGATAAAAAACAAAATGTGCCCAAAACGTGATATTATGACGTTATACGGCGTTCTGAGCCATGTTTGAACTTTCTATCACTTTTGGTTCCGATAATTCTGTCGACCATATATGTGATATTCAGGGGCCAAATGTCATCTTGGAGCATGTGGAGATAAAAAACAAAATGTGCCCAAAACGTGATATTATGACGTTATACGCCGTTCTGAGCCATGTTTGAAGTTTCTATCACTTTTGGTTCCGATAATTCTGTCGACCATATATGTGATGTTCATGCGCCAAATGTAACATTGGAGCATATTAGAGATAAAAAACAAAATGTGCCCAAAACGTGATATTATGGCGTTATACGCCGTTCTGAGCCATGTTTGAACTTTCTATCACTTTTGGTTCCGATAATTCTGTCGACCATATATGTGATATTCGGGGGCCAAATGTCATCTTGGAGCATGTGGAGATAAAAAACAAAATGTGCCCAAAACGTGATATTATGACGTTATACGCCGTTCTGAGCCATGTTTGAACTTTCTATCACTTTTGGTTCCGATAATTCTGTTGACCATATTTGTGATATTCAGGCGCCAAATGACATCTTGGAGCATGTTGGAGATAAAAAACAAAATGTGCTCAAAACGTGATATTATGACGTTATACGCTGTTCTGAGCCATGTTTGAACTTTCTATCACTTTTGGTTCCCATAATTCTGTTGTCCATATTTGTGATATTCAGGCGCCAAATGACATCCTGGAGCATGTTGGAGATAAAAAACAAAATGTGCCCAAAACTTGATATTATGGCGTTATACGCCGTTCTGAGCCATGTTTGAACTTTCTATCACTTTTGGTTCCCATAATTCTGTTGTCCATATTTGTGATATTCAGGCGCCAAATGACATCCTGGAGCATGTTGGAGATAAAAAACAAAATGTGCCCAAAACGTGATATTATGACGTTATACGCCGTTCTGAGCCATGTTTGAACTTTCTATCACTTTTGGTTCCCATAATTCTGTTGTCCATATTTGTGATATTCAGGCGCCAAATGTCATCTTGGAGCATGTGGAGATAAAAAACAAAATGTGCCCAAAACGTGCTATTATGACGTTATACGCCGCTCTGAGCCATGTTTGAACTTTCTATCACTTTTGGTTCCGATAATTCTGTTGACCATATTTGTGATATTCAGGGGCCAAACGTCATCTTGGAGAATGTTGGAGATAATAAACAAAATGTGCCCAACACGTGATATTATGAAGTTATACGCCGTTCTGAGCCATGTTTGAACTTTCTATCACTTTTGGTTCCGATAATTCTGTTGACCATATATGTGATGTTCAGGCGCCAAATGTCATCTTGGAGCATGTTGGAGATAAAAAACAAAATGTGCTCAAAACGTGATATTATGACGTTATACGCTGTTCTGAGCCATGTTTGAACTTTCTATCACTTTTGGTTCCCATAATTCTGTTGTCCATATTTGTGATATTCAGGCGCCAAATGACATCCTGGAGCATGTTGGAGATAAAAAACAAAATGTGCCCAAAACTTGATATTATGGCGTTATACGCCGTTCTGAGCCATGTTTGAACTTTCTATCACTTTTGGTTCCCATAATTCTGTTGTCCATATTTGTGATATTCAGGCGCCAAATGACATCCTGGAGCATGTTGGAGATAAAAAACAAAATGTGCCCAAAACGTGATATTATGACGTTATACGCCGTTCTGAGCCATGTTTGAACTTTCTATCACTTTTGGTTCCCATAATTCTGTTGTCCATATTTGTGATATTCAGGCGCCAAATGTCATCTTGGAGCATGTGGAGATAAAAAACAAAATGTGCCCAAAACGTGCTATTATGACGTTATACGCCGCTCTGAGCCATGTTTGAACTTTCTATCACTTTTGGTTCCGATAATTCTGTTGACCATATTTGTGATATTCAGGGGCCAAACGTCATCTTGGAGAATGTTGGAGATAATAAACAAAATGTGCCCAACACGTGATATTATGAAGTTATACGCCGTTCTGAGCCATGTTTGAACTTTCTATCACTTTTGGTTCCGATAATTCTGTCAACCATATATGTGATGTTCATGCGCCAAATGTAACATTGGAGCATATTAGAGATAAAAAACAAAATGTGCCCAAAACGTGATATTATGAGGTTATACGCCGTTCTGAGCCATGTTTGAACTTTCTATCACTTTTGGTTCCGATAATTCTGTTGACCATATATGTGATGTTCAGGCGCCAAATGTCATCTTGGAGCATGTTGGAGATAAAAAACAAAATGTGCCCAAAACGTGATATTATGGCGTTATACGCCGTTCTGGGCCATGTTTGAACTTTCTATCACTTTTGGTTCCGATAATTCTGTTGACCATATTTGTGATATTCAGGCGCCAAATGACATGTTGGAGCATGTTGGAGATAAAAAACAAAATGTGCCCAAAACGTGATATTATGGCGTTATACGCCGTTCTGAGCCATGTTTGAACTTTCTATCACTTTTGGTTCCCATAATTCTGTTGTCCATATTTGTGATATTCAGGCGCCAAATGACATCCTGGAGCATGTTGGAGATAAAAAACAAAATGTGCCCAAAACTTGATATTATGGCGTTATACGCCGTTCTGAGCCATGTTTGAACTTTCTATCACTTTTGGTTCCCATAATTCTGTTGTCCATATTTGTGATATTCAGGCGCCAAATGACATCCTGGAGCATGTTGGAGATAAAAAACAAAATGTGCCCAAAACGTGATATTATGACGTTATACGGCGTTCTGAGCCATGTTTGAACTTTCTATCACTTTTGGTTCCGATAATTCTGTCGACCATATATGTGATATTCAGGGGCCAAATGTCATCTTGGAGCATGTGGAGATAAAAAACAAAATGTGCCCAAAACGTGATATTATGACGTTATACGCCGTTCTGAGCCATGTTTGAACTTTCTATCACTTTTGGTTCCGATAATTCTGTCGACCATATATGTGATGTTCATGCGCCAAATGTAACATTGGAGCATATTAGAGATAAAAAACAAAATGTGCCCAAAACGTGATATTATGGCGTTATACGCCGTTCTGAGCCATGTTTGAACTTTCTATCACTTTTGGTTCCGATAATTCTGTCGACCATATATGTGATATTCGGGGGCCAAATGTCATCTTGGAGCATGTGGAGATAAAAAACAAAATGTGCCCAAAACGTGATATTATGACGTTATACGCCGTTCTGAGCCATGTTTGAACTTTCTATCACTTTTGGTTCCGATAATTCTGTTGACCATATTTGTGATATTCAGGCGCCAAATGACATCTTGGAGCATGTTGGAGATAAAAAACAAAATGTGCCCAAAACGTGATATTATGACGTTATACGCTGTTCTGAGCCATGTTTGAACTTTCTATCACTTTTGGTTCCGGTAATTCTGTCGACCATATATGTGATATTCAGGGGCCAAATGTCATCTGGGAGCATGTTGGAGATAAAAAACAAAATCTGCCCAAAACGTGATGTTATGGCGTTATACGCCGTTTTGAGCCATGTTTGAACTTTCTATCACTTTTGGTTCCGATAATGCTGTTGACCATATTTGTGATATTCAGGGGCCAAACGTCATCTTGGAGCATGTTGGAGATAAAAAACAAAATGTGCCCAAAACGTGATATTATGACGTTATACGCCGTTCTGAGCCATGTTTGAACTTTCTATCACTTTTGGTTCCGATAATTCTGTCGACCATATATGTGATATTCAGGGGCCAAATGTCATCTTGGAGCATGTGGAGATAAAAAACAAAATGTGCCCAAAACGTGATATTATGACGTTATACGCCGTTCTGAGCCATGTTTGAACTTTCTATCACTTTTGGTTCCGATAATTCTGTCGACCATATTTGTGATATTCAGGCGCCAAATGACATCCTGGAGCATGTTGGAGATAAAAAACAAAATGTGCCCAAAACGTGATATTATGACGTTATACGGCGTTCTGAGCCATGTTTGAACTTTCTATCACTTTTGGTTCCGATAATTCTGTCGACCATATATGTGATATTCAGGGGCCAAATGTCATCTTGGAGCATGTGGAGATAAAAAACAAAATGTGCCCAAAACGTGATATTATGACGTTATACGCCGTTCTGAGCCATGTTTGAACTTTCTATCACTTTTGGTTCCGATAATTCTGTCGACCATATATGTGATGTTCATGCGCCAAATGTAACATTGGAGCATATTAGAGATAAAAAACAAAATGTGCCCAAAACGTGATATTATGGCGTTATACGCCGTTCTGAGCCATGTTTGAACTTTCTATCACTTTTGGTTCCGATAATTCTGTCGACCATATATGTGATATTCGGGGGCCAAATGTCATCTTGGAGCATGTGGAGATAAAAAACAAAATGTGCCCAAAACGTGATATTATGACGTTATACGCCGTTCTGAGCCATGTTTGAACTTTCTATCACTTTTGGTTCCGATAATTCTGTTGACCATATTTGTGATATTCAGGCGCCAAATGACATCTTGGAGCATGTTGGAGATAAAAAACAAAATGTGCCCAAAACGTGATATTATGACGTTATACGCTGTTCTGAGCCATGTTTGAACTTTCTATCACTTTTGGTTCCGGTAATTCTGTCGACCATATATGTGATATTCAGGGGCCAAATGTCATCTGGGAGCATGTTGGAGATAAAAAACAAAATCTGCCCAAAACGTGATATTATGGCGTTATACGCCGTTTTGAGCCATGTTTGAACTTTCTATCACTTTTGGTTCCGATAATGCTGTTGACCATATTTGTGATATTCAGGGGCCAAACGTCATCTTGGAGCATGTTGGAGATAAAAAACAAAATGTGCCCAAAACGTGATATTATGACGTTATACGCCGTTCTGAGCCATGTTTGAACTTCCTATCACTTTTGGTTCCGATAATTCTGTCGACCATATATGTGATGTTTGGGCGTCAAATGTCATCTTGGAGCATGTTGGAGATAAAAAACAAAATGTGCCCAAAACGTGATATTATGACGTCATACGCCGTTCTGAGCCATGTTTGAACTTTCTATCACTTTTGGTTCCGATAATTCTGTTGACCATATTTGTGATATCCAGCGCCAAATGTCGTCTTGGAGCATGTTAGAGATAAAAACCAAATGTGCCCAAAACGTGATATTATGGCGTTATACGGCGTTCTGAGCAATGTTTGAACTTTCTATCACTTTTGGTTCCGATAATTCTGTTGACCATATATGTGATATTTAGGCGTCAAATGTCATCTTGGAGCATGTTGGGGATAAAAAACAAAATGTGCCCAAAACGTGATATTATGTCGTTATACGCCGTTCTGAGCCATGTTTGAACTTTCTATCACTTTTGGTTCCGATAATTCTGTCGACCATATATGTGATATTCAGGGGCCAAATGTCATCTTGGAGCATGTTGGAGATTAAAAACAAAATGTGCCCAAAACGTGATATTATGACGTTATACGCCGTTCTGAGCCATGTTTGAACTTTCTATCACTTTTGGTTCCGATAATTCTGTTGACCATATTTGCGATATTCAGGCGCCCAATGTCATCTTGGAGCATGTTGGAGATAAAAAATAAAATGTGCCCAAAACGTGATATTGTGACGTTATACGCCGTTCTGAGCCATGTTTGAACTTTCTATCACTTTTGGTTCCGATAATTCTGTCGACCATATATGTGATGTTCATGCGCCAAATGTAACATTGGAGCATATTAGAGATAAAAAACAAAATGTGCCCAAAACGTGATATTATGGCGTTATACGCCGTTCTGAGCCATGTTTCAACTTTCTATCACTTTTGGTTCCGATAATTCTGTCGACCATATATGTGATATTCAGAGGCCAAATGTCATCTTGGAGCATGTGGAGATAAAAAACAAAATGTGCCCTAAACGTGATATTATGAGATTATACGCCGTTCTGAGCCATGTTTGAACTTTCTATCACTTTTGGTTCCGATAATTCTGTGGACCATATTTGTGATATTCAGGGGCCAAACGTCATCTTGGAGCATGTTGGAGATAAAAAACAAAATGTGCCCAAAACGTAATATTATGACGTTATACGCCGTTCTGAGCCATGTTTGAACTTTCTATCACTTTTGGTTCCGATAATTCTGTTGACCATATTTGTGATATTCAGGGGCCAAACGTCATCTTGGAGCATGTTGGAGATAAAAAACAAAATGTGCCCAAAACGTAATATTATGACGTTATACGCCGTTCTGTGCCATGTTTGAACTTTCTATCACTTTTGGTTCCGATAATTCTGT
This sequence comes from Onthophagus taurus, assembly GCF_036711975.1. Lineage (NCBI taxonomy): Eukaryota > Metazoa > Arthropoda > Insecta > Coleoptera > Scarabaeidae > Onthophagus > Onthophagus taurus. The sequence goes on from NC_091966.1 coordinate 22,034,609, forward strand.
GGACCATATTTGTGATATTCAGGGGCCAAACGTCATCTTGGAGCATGTTGGAGATAAAAAACAAAATGTGCCCAAAACGTAATATTATGACGTTATACGCCGTTCTGAGCCATGTTTGAACTTTCTATCACTTTTGGTTCCGATAATTCTGTTGACCATATTTGTGATATTCAGGGGCCAAACGTCATCTTGGAGCATGTTGGAGGTAAAAAACAAAATGTGCCCAAAACGTGATATTATGACGTTATACGCCGTTCTGAGCGATGTTTGAACTTTCTATCACTTTTGGTTCCGATAATTCTGTTGACCATATTTGTGATATTCAGGCGCCAAATGTCATCTTGGAGCATGTTGGAGATAAAAAACAAAATGTGCCTAAAACGTGATATTATGACGTTATACGCCGTTCTGAGCCATGTTTGAACTTTCTATCACTTTTGGTTCCGATAATTCTGTCGACCATATATGTGATATTCAGGGGCCAAATGTCATCTGGGAGCATGTTGGAGATAAAAAACAAAATGTGCCTAAAACGTGATATTACGGCGTTATACGCCGTTCTGAGCCATGTTTGAACTTTCTATCACTTTTGGTTCCGATAATTCTCTTGACCATATTTGTGATATTCAGGGGAAAATGTCATCTTGGGCATGTTGGAGATACAAAACAAAATGTGCCCAAAACGTGATATTATGACGTTATACGCCGTTCTGAGCCATGTTTGAACTTTCTATCACTTTTGGTTCCGATAATTCTGTTGACCATATTTGTGATATTCAGGAGCCAAATGTCATCTTGGAGCATATTGGAGATAAAAAACAAAATGTGCCCAAAGCGTGATATTATGACGCTATACGCCGTTCTGAGCCATGTTTGAACTTTCTATCACTTTCGGTTCCGATAATTCTGTTGACCATATTTGTGATATTCAGGCGCCAAACGTCATCTTGGAGCATGTTGGAGATAAAAAACAAAATGTGCCCAAAACGTGATATTATGACTTTATACGCCGTTCTGAGCCATGTTTGAACTTTCTATCACTTTTGGTTCCGATAATTCTGTTGACCATATTTGTGATATTCAGGGGCCAAACGTCATCTTGGAGCATGTTGGAGATAAAAAACAAAATGTGCCCAAAACGTAATATTACGACGTTATACTCCGTTCTGAGCCATGTTTGAACTTTCTATCACTTTTGGTTCCGATAATTCTGTTGACCATATTTGTGATATTCAGGGTCATACGTCATCTTGGAGCATGTTGGAGATAAAAAACAAAATGTTCCCAAAACGTGATATTATGACGTTATACGCCGTTCTGAGCCATGTTTGAACTTTCTATCACTTTTGGTTCCGATAATTCTGTTGACCATATTTGTGATATTCAGGCGCCAAATGACTTCTTGGAGCATGTCGGAGATAAAAAACAAAATGTGCCCAAAACGTGATATTATGACGTTATACGCCGTTCTGAGCCATGTTTGAACTTTCTATCACTTTTGGTTCCGATAATTCTGTGGACCATATTTGTGATAATCAGGGGCCAAACGTCATCTTGGAGCATGTTGGAGATAAAAAACAAAATGTGCCCAAAACGTGATATTATGAGGTTATACGCCGTTCTGAGCTACGTTTGAACTTTCTATCACTTTTGGTTCCGATAATTCTGTTGACCATATTTGTGATATTCAGGCGCCAAATGTCATCTTGGAGCATGTTGGAGATAAAAAACAAAATGTGCCCAAAACGTGATATTATGACGTTATACGCCGCTCTGAGCCATGTTTGAACTTTCTATCACTTTTGGTTCCGATAATTCTGTTGACCATATTTGTGATATTCAGGGGCCAAACGTCATCTTGGAGCATGTTGGAGATAAAAAACAAAATGTGCCCAAAACGTGATATTATGAAGTTATACGCCGTTCTGAGCCATGTTTGAACTTTCTATCACTTTTGGTTCCGATAATTCTGTCGACCATATATGTGATGTTCAGGGGCCAAATGTCATCTTGGAGCATGTTGGAGATAAAAAACAAAATGTGCCCAAAACGTGATATTATGACGCTATACGCCGTTCTGAGCCATGTTTGAACTTTCTATCACTTTGGTTCCGATAATTCTGTTGACCATATTTGTGATATTCAGGCGCCAAACGTCATCTTGGAGCATGTTGGAGATAAAAAACAAAATGTGCACAAAACGTGATATTATGACTTTATACGCCGTTCTGAGCCATGTTTGAACTTTCTATCACTTTTGGTTCCGATAATTCTGTTGACCATATTTGTGATATTCAGGGGCCAAACGTCATCTTGGAGCATGTTGGAGATAAAAAACAAAATGTGCCCAAAACGTGATATTATGACGTTATACGCCGTTCTGAGCCATGTTTGAACTTTCTATCACTTTTGGTTCCGATAATTCTGTCGACCATATATGTGATGTTCAGGCGCCAAATGCAACATTGGAGCATCTTAGAGTTAAAAAACAAAATGTGCCGAAAACGTGATATTATGGCGTTATACGCCGTTCTGAGCCATGTTTGAACTTTCTATCACTTTTGGTTCCGATAATTCTGTGGACCATATTTGTGATATTCAGGGGCCAAACGTCATCTTGGAGCATGTTGGAGATAAAAAACAAAATGTGCCCAAAACGTGATATTATGACGTTATACGCCGTTCTGAGCCATGTTTGAACTTTCTATCACTTTTGGTTCCGATAATTCTGTCGACCATATATGTGATGTTCAGCCGCTAAATGTAACATTGGAGCATGTTAGAGATAAAAAACAAAATGTGCCCAAAACGTGATATTATGACGTTATACGCCGTTCTGAGCCATGTTTGAACTTTCTATCACTTTTGGTTCCGATAATTCTCTTGACCATATTTGTGATATTCAGGGGCCAAATGTCATCTTGGGCATGTTGGAGATACAAAACAAAATGTGCCCAAAACGTGATATTATGACGTTATACGCCGTTCTGAGCCATGTTTGAACTTTCTATCACTTTTGGTTCCGATAATTCTGTTGACCATATTTGTGATATTCAGGAGCCAAATGTCATCTTGGAGCATATTGGAGATAAAAAACAAAATGTGCCCAAAGCGTGATATTATGACGTTATACGCCGTTCTGAGCCATGTTTGAACTTTCTATCACTTTTGGTTCCGATAATTCTGTTGACCATATTTGTGATATTCAGGGGCCAAACGTCATCTTGGAGCATGTTGGAGATAAAAAACAAAATGTGCCCAAAACGTAATATTATGACGTTATACGCCGTTCTGAGCCATGTTTGAACTTTCTATCACTTTTGGTTCCGATAATTATGTTGACCATATTTGTGATATTCAGGGGCCAAATGTCATCTTGGAGTATGTTGGAGATAAAAAACAAAATGTGCCCAAAACGTGATATTATGACGTTATACGCCGCTCTGAGCCATGTTTGAACTTTCTATCACTTTTGGTTCCGATAATTCTGTTGACCATATTTGTGATATTCAGGGGCCAAACGTCATCTTGGAGCATGTTGGAGATAAAAAACAAAATGTGCCCAAAACGTGATATTATGACGTTATACGCCGTTCTGGGCCATGTTTGAACTTTCTATCACTTTTGGTTCCGATAATTCTGTGGACCATATTTGTGATATTCAGGCGCCAAATGACTTCATGAAGCATGTTGGAGATAAAAAACAAAATGTGCCCAAAACGTGATATTATGACGTTATACGCCGTTCTGAGCCATGTTTGAACTTTCTATCACTTTTGGTTCCGATAATTCTGTCGACCATATATGTGATGTTCAGGCGCCAAATGTAACATTGGAGCATGTTAGAGATAAAAAACAAAATGTGCCCAAAACGTGATATTATGGCGTTATACGGCGTTCTGAGCCATGTTTGAACTTTCTATCACTTTTGGTTCCGATAATTCTGTCGACCATATATGTGATGTTCAGGGGCCAAATGTCATCTTGGAGCATGTTGGAGATAAAAAACAAAATGTGCCCAAAACGTGATATTATGACGCTATACGCCGTTCTGAGCCATGTTTGAACTTTCTATCACTTTTGGTTCCGATAATTCTGTGGACCATATTTGTGATATTCAGGGGCCAAATGTCATCTTGGAGTATGTTGGAGATAAAAAACAAAATGTGCCCAAAACGTGATATTATGACGCTATACGCCGTTCTGAGCCATGTTTGAACTTTCTATCACTTTTGGTTCCGATAGTTCTGTTGACCATATTTGTGATATTCAGGGGCCAAATGTCATCTTGGAGTATGTTGGAGATAAAAAACAAAATGTGCCCAAAACGTGATATTATGACGTTATACGCCGCTCTGAGCCATGTTTGAACTTTCTATCACTTTTGGTTCCGATAATTCTGTTGACCATATTTGTGATGTTCAGGCGCCAAATGTCATCTTGGAGCATGTTGGAGATAAAAAACAAAATGTGCCCAAAACGTGATATTATGACGCTATACGCCGTTCTGAGCCATGTTTGAACTTTCTATCACTTTTGGTTCCGATAATTCTGTCGACCATATATGTGATGTTCAGGGGCCAAATGTCATCTTGGAGCATGTTGGAGATAAAAAACAAAATGTGCCCAAAACGTGATATTATGACTTTATACGCCGTTCTGAGCCATGTTTGAACTTTCTATCACTTTTGGTTCCGATAATTCTGTTGACCATATTTGTGATATTCAGGGGCCAAACGTCATCTTGGAGCATGTTGGAGATAAAAAGCAAAATGTGCCCAAAACGTAATATTACGACGTTATACTCCGTTCTGAGCCATGTTTGAACTTTCTATCACTTTTGGTTCCGATAATTCTGTTGACCATATTTGTGATATTCAGGGTCAAACGTCATCTTGGAGCATGTTGGAGATAAAAAACAAAATGTGCCCAAAACGTGATATTATGACGTTATACGCCGTTCTGAGCCATGTTTGAACTTTCTATCACTTTTGGTTCCCATAATTCTGTTGTCCATATTTGTGATATTCAGGCGCCAAATGACATCCTGGAGCATGTTGGAGATAAAAAACAAAATGTGCCCAAAACGTGATATTATGACGTTATACGGCGTTCTGAGCCATGTTTGAACTTTCTATCACTTTTGGTTCCGATAATTCTGTCGACCATATATGTGATATTCAGGGGCCAAATGTCATCTTGGAGCATGTGGAGATAAAAAACAAAATGTGCCCAAAACGTGATATTATGACGTTATACGCCGTTCTGAGCCATGTTTGAACTTTCTATCACTTTTGGTTCCGATAATTCTGTCGACCATATATGTGATGTTCATGCGCCAAATGTAACATTGGAGCATATTAGAGATAAAAAACAAAATGTGCCCAAAACGTGATATTATGGCGTTATACGCCGTTCTGAGCCATGTTTGAACTTTCTATCACTTTTGGTTCCGATAATTCTGTCGACCATATATGTGATATTCGGGGGCCAAATGTCATCTTGGAGCATGTGGAGATAAAAAACAAAATGTGCCCAAAACGTGATATTATGACGTTATACGCCGTTCTGAGCCATGTTTGAACTTTCTATCACTTTTGGTTCCGATAATTCTGTTGACCATATTTGTGATATTCAGGCGCCAAATGACATCTTGGAGCATGTTGGAGATAAAAAACAAAATGTGCTCAAAACGTGATATTATGACGTTATACGCTGTTCTGAGCCATGTTTGAACTTTCTATCACTTTTGGTTCCGATAATTCTGTTGACCATATTTGTGATATTCAGGGTCAAACGTCATCTTGGAGCATGTTGGAGATAAAAAACAAAATGTGCCCAAAACGTGATATTATGACGTTATACGCCGTTCTGAGCCATGTTTGAACTTTCTATCACTTTTGGTTCCCATAATTCTGTTGTCCATATTTGTGATATTCAGGCGCCAAATGACATCCTGGAGCATGTTGGAGATAAAAAACAAAATGTGCCCAAAACGTGATATTATGACGTTATACGGCGTTCTGAGCCATGTTTGAACTTTCTATCACTTTTGGTTCCGATAATTCTGTCGACCATATATGTGATATTCAGGGGCCAAATGTCATCTTGGAGCATGTGGAGATAAAAAACAAAATGTGCCCAAAACGTGATATTATGACGTTATACGCCGTTCTGAGCCATGTTTGAACTTTCTATCACTTTTGGTTCCGATAATTCTGTCGACCATATATGTGATGTTCATGCGCCAAATGTAACATTGGAGCATATTAGAGATAAAAAACAAAATGTGCCCAAAACGTGATATTATGGCGTTATACGCCGTTCTGAGCCATGTTTGAACTTTCTATCACTTTTGGTTCCGATAATTCTGTCGACCATATATGTGATATTCGGGGGCCAAATGTCATCTTGGAGCATGTGGAGATAAAAAACAAAATGTGCCCAAAACGTGATATTATGACGTTATACGCCGTTCTGAGCCATGTTTGAACTTTCTATCACTTTTGGTTCCGATAATTCTGTTGACCATATTTGTGATATTCAGGCGCCAAATGACATCTTGGAGCATGTTGGAGATAAAAAACAAAATGTGCTCAAAACGTGATATTATGACGTTATACGCTGTTCTGAGCCATGTTTGAACTTTCTATCACTTTTGGTTCCGGTAATTCTGTCGACCATATATGTGATATTCAGGGGCCAAATGTCATCTGGGAGCATGTTGGAGATAAAAAACAAAATCTGCCCAAAACGTGATATTATGGCGTTATACGCCGTTCTGAGCCATGTTTGAACTTTCTATCACTTTTGGTTCCGATAATGCTGTTGACCATATTTGTGATATTCAGGGGCCAAACGTCATCTTGGAGCATGTTGGAGATAAAAAACAAAATGTGCCCAAAACGTGATATTATGACGTTAACGCCGTTCTGAGCCATGTTTGAACTTTCTATCACTTTTGGTTCCGATAATTCTGTCGACCATATATGTGATGTTCAGGCGCCAAATGACATGTTGGAGCATGTTGGAGATAAAAAACAAAATGTGCCCAAAACGTGATATTATGACGTTATACGCCGTTCTGAGCCATGTTTGAACTTTCTATCACTTTTGGTTCCGATAATTCTGTGGACCATATTTGTGATAATCAGGGGCCAAACGTCATCTTGGAGCATGTTGGAGATAAAAAACAAAATGTGCCCAAAACGTGATATTATGAGGTTATACGCCGTTCTGAGCCATGTTTGAACTTTCTATCACTTTTGGTTCCGATAATTCTGTTGACCATATTTGTGATATTCAGGCGCCAAATGTCATCTTGGAGCATGTTGGAGATAAAAAACAAAATGTGCCCAAAACGTGCTATTATGACGTTATACGCCGCTCTGAGCCATGTTTGAACTTTCTATCACTTTTGGTTCCGATAATTCTGTTGACCATATTTGTGATATTCAGGGGCCAAACGTCATCTTGGAGAATGTTGGAGATAATAAACAAAATGTGCCCAACACGTGATATTATGAAGTTATACGCCGTTCTGAGCCATGTTTGAACTTTCTATCACTTTTGGTTCCGATAATTCTGTCAACCATATATGTGATGTTCATGCGCCAAATGTAACATTGGAGCATATTAGAGATAAAAAACAAAATGTGCCCAAAACGTGATATTATGAGGTTATACGCCGTTCTGAGCCATGTTTGAACTTTCTATCACTTTTGGTTCCGATAGTTCTGTTGACCATATTTGTGATATTCAGGGGCCAAATGTCATCTTGGAGTATGTTGGAGATAAAAAACAAAATGTGCCCAAAACGTGATATTATGACGTTATACGCCGCTCTGAGCCATGTTTGAACTTTCTATCACTTTTGGTTCCGATAATTCTGTTGACCATATTTGTGATGTTCAGGCGCCAAATGTCATCTTGGAGCATGTTGGAGATAAAAAACAAAATGTGCCCAAAACGTGATATTATGACGCTATACGCCGTTCTGAGCCATGTTTGAACTTTCTATCACTTTTGGTTCCGATAATTCTGTCGACCATATATGTGATGTTCAGGGGCCAAATGTCATCTTGGAGCATGTTGGAGATAAAAAACAAAATGTGCCCAAAACGTGATATTATGACTTTATACGCCGTTCTGAGCCATGTTTGAACTTTCTATCACTTTTGGTTCCGATAATTCTGTTGACCATATTTGTGATATTCAGGGGCCAAACGTCATCTTGGAGCATGTTGGAGATAAAAAGCAAAATGTGCCCAAAACGTGATATTATGACGCTATACGCCGTTCTGAGCCATGTTTGAACTTTCTATCACTTTTGGTTCCGATAATTCTGTCGACCATATATGTGATGTTCAGGGGCCAAATGTCATCTTGGAGCATGTTGGAGATAAAAAACAAAATGTGCCCAAAACGTGATATTATGACTTTATACGCCGTTCTGAGCCATGTTTGAACTTTCTATCACTTTTGGTTCCGATAATTCTGTTGACCATATTTGTGATATTCAGGGGCCAAACGTCATCTTGGAGCATGTTGGAGATAAAAAGCAAAATGTGCCCAAAACGTAATATTACGACGTTATACTCCGTTCTGAGCCATGTTTGAACTTTCTATCACTTTTGGTTCCGATAATTCTGTTGACCATATTTGTGATATTCAGGGTCAAACGTCATCTTGGAGCATGTTGGAGATAAAAAACAAAATGTGCCCAAAACGTGATATTATGACGTTATACGCCGTTCTGAGCCATGTTTGAACTTTCTATCACTTTTGGTTCCGATAATTCTGTGGACCATATTTGTGATAATCAGGGGCCAAACGTCATCTTGGAGCATGTTGGAGATAAAAAACAAAATGTGCCCAAAACGTGATATTATGAGGTTATACGCCGTTCTGAGCCATGTTTGAACTTTCTATCACTTTTGGTTCCGATAATTCTGTTGACCATATTTGTGATATTCAGGCGCCAAATGTCATCTTCTAGCATGTTGGAGATAAAAAACAAAATGTGCCCAAAACGTGCTATTATGACGTTATACGCCGCTCTGAGTCATGTTTGAACTTTCTATCACTTTTGGTTCCGATAATTCTGTTGACCATATTTGTGATATTCAGGGGCCAAACGTCATCTTGGAGCATGTTGGAGATAAAAAACAAAATGTGCCCAAAACTTGATATTATGGCGTTATACGCCGTTCTGAGCCATGTTTGAACTTTCTATCACTTTTGGTTCCCATAATTCTGTTGTCCATATTTGTGATATTCAGGCGCCAAATGACATCCTGGAGCATGTTGGAGATAAAAAACAAAATGTGCCCAAAACGTGATATTATGACGTTATACGGCGTTCTGAGCCATGTTTGAACTTTCTATCACTTTTGGTTCCGATAATTCTGTCGACCATATATGTGATATTCAGGGGCCAAATGTCATCTTGGAGCATGTGGAGATAAAAAACAAAATGTGCCCAAAACGTGATATTATGACGTTATACGCCTTTCTGAGCCATGTTTGAACTTTCTATCACTTTTGGTTCCGATAATTCTGTCGACCATATATGTGATGTTCATGCGCCAAATGTAACATTGGAGCATATTAGAGATAAAAAACAAAATGTGCCCAAAACGTGATATTATGGCGTTATACGCCGTTCTGAGCCATGTTTGAACTTTCTATCACTTTTGGTTCCGATAATTCTGTCGACCATATATGTGATATTCGGGGGCCAAATGTCATCTTGGAGCATGTGGAGATAAAAAACAAAATGTGCCCAAAACGTGATATTATGACGTTATACGCCGTTCTGAGCCATGTTTGAACTTTCTATCACTTTTGGTTCCGATAATTCTGTTGACCATATTTGTGATATTCAGGCGCCAAATGACATCTTGGAGCATGTTGGAGATAAAAAACAAAATGTGCTCAAAACGTGATATTATGACGTTATACGCTGTTCTGAGCCATGTTTGAACTTTCTATCACTTTTGGTTCCCATAATTCTGTTGTCCATATTTGTGATATTCAGGCGCCAAATGACATCCTGGAGCATGTTGGAGATAAAAAACAAAATGTGCCCAAAACTTGATATTATGGCGTTATACGCCGTTCTGAGCCATGTTTGAACTTTCTATCACTTTTGGTTCCCATAATTCTGTTGTCCATATTTGTGATATTCAGGCGCCAAATGACATCCTGGAGCATGTTGGAGATAAAAAACAAAATGTGCCCAAAACGTGATATTATGACGTTATACGCCGTTCTGAGCCATGTTTGAACTTTCTATCACTTTTGGTTCCCATAATTCTGTTGTCCATATTTGTGATATTCAGGCGCCAAATGTCATCTTGGAGCATGTGGAGATAAAAAACAAAATGTGCCCAAAACGTGCTATTATGACGTTATACGCCGCTCTGAGCCATGTTTGAACTTTCTATCACTTTTGGTTCCGATAATTCTGTTGACCATATTTGTGATATTCAGGGGCCAAACGTCATCTTGGAGAATGTTGGAGATAATAAACAAAATGTGCCCAACACGTGATATTATGAAGTTATACGCCGTTCTGAGCCATGTTTGAACTTTCTATCACTTTTGGTTCCGATAATTCTGTCAACCATATATGTGATGTTCATGCGCCAAATGTAACATTGGAGCATATTAGAGATAAAAAACAAAATGTGCCCAAAACGTGATATTATGAGGTTATACGCCATTCTGATCCATGTTTGAACTTTCTATCACTTTTGGTTCCGATAATTCTGTTGACCATATATGTGATGTTCAGGCGCCAAATGTCATCTTGGAGCATATTAGAGATAAAAAACAAAATGTGCCCAAAACGTGATATTATGAGGTTATACGCCATTCTGATCCATGTTTGAACTTTCTATCACTTTTGGTTCCGATAATTCTGTTGACCATATATGTGATGTTCAGGCGCCAAATGTCATCTTGGAGCATGTTGGAGATAAAAAACAAAATGTGCTCAAAACGTGATATTATGACGTTATACGCTGTTCTGAGCCATGTTTGAACTTTCTATCACTTTTGGTTCCCATAATTCTGTTGTCCATATTTGTGATATTCAGGCGCCAAATGACATCCTGGAGCATGTTGGAGATAAAAAACAAAATGTGCCCAAAACTTGATATTATGGCGTTATACGCCGTTCTGAGCCATGTTTGAACTTTCTATCACTTTTGGTTCCCATAATTCTGTTGTCCATATTTGTGATATTCAGGCGCCAAATGACATCCTGGAGCATGTTGGAGATAAAAAACAAAATGTGCCCAAAACGTGATATTATGACGTTATACGCCGTTCTGAGCCATGTTTGAACTTTCTATCACTTTTGGTTCCCATAATTCTGTTGTCCATATTTGTGATATTCAGGCGCCAAATGTCATCTTGGAGCATGTGGAGATAAAAAACAAAATGTGCCCAAAACGTGCTATTATGACGTTATACGCCGCTCTGAGCCATGTTTGAACTTTCTATCACTTTTGGTTCCGATAATTCTGTTGACCATATTTGTGATATTCAGGGGCCAAACGTCATCTTGGAGAATGTTGGAGATAATAAACAAAATGTGCCCAACACGTGATATTATGAAGTTATACGCCGTTCTGAGCCATGTTTGAACTTTCTATCACTTTTGGTTCCGATAATTCTGTCAACCATATATGTGATGTTCATGCGCCAAATGTAACATTGGAGCATATTAGAGATAAAAAACAAAATGTGCCCAAAACGTGATATTATGAGGTTATACGCCGTTCTGAGCCATGTTTGAACTTTCTATCACTTTTGGTTCCGATAATTCTGTTGACCATATATGTGATGTTCAGGCGCCAAATGTCATCTTGGAGCATGTTGGAGATAAAAAACAAAATGTGCCCAAAACGTGATATTATGGCGTTATACGCCGTTCTGGGCCATGTTTGAACTTTCTATCACTTTTGGTTCCGATAATTCTGTTGACCATATTTGTGATATTCAGGCGCCAAATGACATGTTGGAGCATGTTGGAGATAAAAAACAAAATGTGCCCAAAACGTGATATTATGGCGTTATACGCCGTTCTGAGCCATGTTTGAACTTTCTATCACTTTTGGTTCCCATAATTCTGTTGTCCATATTTGTGATATTCAGGCGCCAAATGACATCCTGGAGCATGTTGGAGATAAAAAACAAAATGTGCCCAAAACTTGATATTATGGCGTTATACGCCGTTCTGAGCCATGTTTGAACTTTCTATCACTTTTGGTTCCCATAATTCTGTTGTCCATATTTGTGATATTCAGGCGCCAAATGACATCCTGGAGCATGTTGGAGATAAAAAACAAAATGTGCCCAAAACGTGATATTATGACGTTATACGGCGTTCTGAGCCATGTTTGAACTTTCTATCACTTTTGGTTCCGATAATTCTGTCGACCATATATGTGATATTCAGGGGCCAAATGTCATCTTGGAGCATGTGGAGATAAAAAACAAAATGTGCCCAAAACGTGATATTATGACGTTATACGCCGTTCTGAGCCATGTTTGAACTTTCTATCACTTTTGGTTCCGATAATTCTGTCGACCATATATGTGATGTTCATGCGCCAAATGTAACATTGGAGCATATTAGAGATAAAAAACAAAATGTGCCCAAAACGTGATATTATGGCGTTATACGCCGTTCTGAGCCATGTTTGAACTTTCTATCACTTTTGGTTCCGATAATTCTGTCGACCATATATGTGATATTCGGGGGCCAAATGTCATCTTGGAGCATGTGGAGATAAAAAACAAAATGTGCCCAAAACGTGATATTATGACGTTATACGCCGTTCTGAGCCATGTTTGAACTTTCTATCACTTTTGGTTCCGATAATTCTGTTGACCATATTTGTGATATTCAGGCGCCAAATGACATCTTGGAGCATGTTGGAGATAAAAAACAAAATGTGCCCAAAACGTGATATTATGACGTTATACGCTGTTCTGAGCCATGTTTGAACTTTCTATCACTTTTGGTTCCGGTAATTCTGTCGACCATATATGTGATATTCAGGGGCCAAATGTCATCTGGGAGCATGTTGGAGATAAAAAACAAAATCTGCCCAAAACGTGATATTATGGCGTTATACGCCGTTTTGAGCCATGTTTGAACTTTCTATCACTTTTGGTTCCGATAATGCTGTTGACCATATTTGTGATATTCAGGGGCCAAACGTCATCTTGGAGCATGTTGGAGATAAAAAACAAAATGTGCCCAAAACGTGATATTATGACGTTATACGCCGTTCTGAGCCATGTTTGAACTTTCTATCACTTTTGGTTCCGATAATTCTGTCGACCATATATGTGATATTCAGGGGCCAAATGTCATCTTGGAGCATGTGGAGATAAAAAACAAAATGTGCCCAAAACGTGATATTATGACGTTATACGCCGTTCTGAGCCATGTTTGAACTTTCTATCACTTTTGGTTCCGATAATTCTGTCGACCATATTTGTGATATTCAGGCGCCAAATGACATCCTGGAGCATGTTGGAGATAAAAAACAAAATGTGCCCAAAACGTGATATTATGACGTTATACGGCGTTCTGAGCCATGTTTGAACTTTCTATCACTTTTGGTTCCGATAATTCTGTCGACCATATATGTGATATTCAGGGGCCAAATGTCATCTTGGAGCATGTGGAGATAAAAAACAAAATGTGCCCAAAACGTGATATTATGACGTTATACGCCGTTCTGAGCCATGTTTGAACTTTCTATCACTTTTGGTTCCGATAATTCTGTCGACCATATATGTGATGTTCATGCGCCAAATGTAACATTGGAGCATATTAGAGATAAAAAACAAAATGTGCCCAAAACGTGATATTATGGCGTTATACGCCGTTCTGAGCCATGTTTGAACTTTCTATCACTTTTGGTTCCGATAATTCTGTCGACCATATATGTGATATTCGGGGGCCAAATGTCATCTTGGAGCATGTGGAGATAAAAAACAAAATGTGCCCAAAACGTGATATTATGACGTTATACGCCGTTCTGAGCCATGTTTGAACTTTCTATCACTTTTGGTTCCGATAATTCTGTTGACCATATTTGTGATATTCAGGCGCCAAATGACATCTTGGAGCATGTTGGAGATAAAAAACAAAATGTGCCCAAAACGTGATATTATGACGTTATACGCTGTTCTGAGCCATGTTTGAACTTTCTATCACTTTTGGTTCCGGTAATTCTGTCGACCATATATGTGATATTCAGGGGCCAAATGTCATCTGGGAGCATGTTGGAGATAAAAAACAAAATCTGCCCAAAACGTGATATTATGGCGTTATACGCCGTTTTGAGCCATGTTTGAACTTTCTATCACTTTTGGTTCCGATAATGCTGTTGACCATATTTGTGATATTCAGGGGCCAAACGTCATCTTGGAGCATGTTGGAGATAAAAAACAAAATGTGCCCAAAACGTGATATTATGACGTTATACGCCGTTCTGAGCCATGTTTGAACTTCCTATCACTTTTGGTTCCGATAATTCTGTCGACCATATATGTGATGTTTGGGCGTCAAATGTCATCTTGGAGCATGTTGGAGATAAAAAACAAAATGTGCCCAAAACGTGATATTATGACGTCATACGCCGTTCTGAGCCATGTTTGAACTTTCTATCACTTTTGGTTCCGATAATTCTGTTGACCATATTTGTGATATCCAGCGCCAAATGTCGTCTTGGAGCATGTTAGAGATAAAAACCAAATGTGCCCAAAACGTGATATTATGGCGTTATACGGCGTTCTGAGCAATGTTTGAACTTTCTATCACTTTTGGTTCCGATAATTCTGTTGACCATATATGTGATATTTAGGCGTCAAATGTCATCTTGGAGCATGTTGGGGATAAAAAACAAAATGTGCCCAAAACGTGATATTATGTCGTTATACGCCGTTCTGAGCCATGTTTGAACTTTCTATCACTTTTGGTTCCGATAATTCTGTCGACCATATATGTGATATTCAGGGGCCAAATGTCATCTTGGAGCATGTTGGAGATTAAAAACAAAATGTGCCCAAAACGTGATATTATGACGTTATACGCCGTTCTGAGCCATGTTTGAACTTTCTATCACTTTTGGTTCCGATAATTCTGTTGACCATATTTGCGATATTCAGGCGCCCAATGTCATCTTGGAGCATGTTGGAGATAAAAAATAAAATGTGCCCAAAACGTGATATTGTGACGTTATACGCCGTTCTGAGCCATGTTTGAACTTTCTATCACTTTTGGTTCCGATAATTCTGTCGACCATATATGTGATGTTCATGCGCCAAATGTAACATTGGAGCATATTAGAGATAAAAAACAAAATGTGCCCAAAACGTGATATTATGGCGTTATACGCCGTTCTGAGCCATGTTTCAACTTTCTATCACTTTTGGTTCCGATAATTCTGTCGACCATATATGTGATATTCAGAGGCCAAATGTCATCTTGGAGCATGTGGAGATAAAAAACAAAATGTGCCCTAAACGTGATATTATGAGATTATACGCCGTTCTGAGCCATGTTTGAACTTTCTATCACTTTTGGTTCCGATAATTCTGTGGACCATATTTGTGATATTCAGGGGCCAAACGTCATCTTGGAGCATGTTGGAGATAAAAAACAAAATGTGCCCAAAACGTAATATTATGACGTTATACGCCGTTCTGAGCCATGTTTGAACTTTCTATCACTTTTGGTTCCGATAATTCTGTTGACCATATTTGTGATATTCAGGGGCCAAACGTCATCTTGGAGCATGTTGGAGATAAAAAACAAAATGTGCCCAAAACGTAATATTATGACGTTATACGCCGTTCTGTGCCATGTTTGAACTTTCTATCACTTTTGGTTCCGATAATTCTGTGGACCATATTTGTGATATTCAGGGGCCAAACGTCATCTTGGAGCATGTTGGAGATAAAAAACAAAATGTGCCCAAAACGTAATATTATGACGTTATACGCCGTTCTGAGCCATGTTTGAACTTTCTATCACTTTTGGTTCCGATAATTCTGTTGACCATATTTGTGATATTCAGGGGCCAAACGTCATCTTGGAGCATGTTGGAGATAAAAAACAAAATGTGCCCAAAACGTGATATTATGACGTTATACGCCGTTCTGAGCCATGTTTGAACTTTCTATCACTTTTGGTTCCGATAATTCTGTTGACCATATTTGTGATATTCAGGCGCCAAATGTCATCTTGGAGCATGTTGGAGATAAAAAACAAAATGTGCCTAAAACGTGATATTATGACGTTATACGCCGTTCTGAGCCATGTTTGAACTTTCTATCACTTTTGGTTCCGATAATTCTGTCGACCATATATGTGATATTCAGGGGCCAAATGTCATCTGGGAGCATGTTGGAGATAAAAAACAAAATGTGCCTAAAACGTGATATTACGGCGTTATACGCCGTTCTGAGCCATGTTTGAACTTTCTATCACTTTTGGTTCCGATAATTCTGTCGACCATATATGTGATGTTCAGGCGCCAAATGTAACATTGGAGCATGTTAGAGATAAAAACCAAATGTGCCCAAAACGTGATATTATGACGTTATACGCCGTTCTGAGCCATGTTTGAACTTTCTATCACTTTTGGTTCCGATAATTCTGTCGACCATATATGTGATATTAAGGGGCCAAATGTCATCTTGGAGCATGTGGAGATAAAAAACAAAATGTGCCCAAAACGTGATATTATGGCGTTATACGCCGTTCTGAGCCATGTTTGAACTTTCTATCACTTTAGGTTCCGATAATTCTGTTGACCATATTTGTGATATTCAGGCGCCAAATGACATCTTGGAGCATGTTGGAGAAAAAAAACAAAATGTGCCCAAAACGTGATATTATGACGTTATACGCCGTTCTGAGCAATGTTTGAACTTTCTATCACTTTTGGTTCCGATAATTCTGTCGACCATATATGTGATATTCAGGGGCCAAATGTCATCTGGGAGCATGTTGGAGATAAAAAACAAAATGTGCCTAAAACGTGATATTATGGCGTTATACGCCGTTCTGAGCCATGTTTGAACTTTCTATCACTTTTGGTTCCGATAATTCTGTTGACCATATTTGTGATATTCAGGCGCCAAATGTCATCTTGGAGCATGTTGGAGATAAAAAACAAAATGTGCCCAAAACGTGATATTATGACGTTATACGCCGTTCTGAGCCATGTTTGAACTTTCTATCACTTTTGGTTCCGATAATTCTGTTGACCATATTTGTGATATTCAGGCGCCAAATGTCATCTTGGAGCAAATTGGAGATAAAAAACAAAATGTGCCCAAAACGTGATATTATGACGTTATACGCCGTTCTGAGCCATGTTTGAACTTTCTATCACTTTTGGTTCCGATAATTCTGTTGACCATGTATGTGATGTTTAGGCGCCAAATGTCATCTTGGCGCATGTTGGAGATAAAAAACAAAATGTGCCCAAAACGTGATATTATGACGTTATACGCCGTTCTGAGCCATGTTTGAACTTTCTATCACTTTTGGTTCCGATAATTCTGTTGACCATATTTGTGATATTCAGGCGCCAAATGACATCTTGGAGCATGTTGGAGATAAAAAACAAAATGTGCCCAAAACGTGATATTATGACGTTATACGCCGTTCTGAGCCATGTTTGAACTTTCTATCACTTTTGGTTCCGATAATTCTGTTGACCATATTTGTGATATTCAGGGGCCAAACGTCATCTTGGAGCATGTTGGAGATAAAAAACAAAATGTGCCCAAAACGTGATATTATGACGTTATACGCCGTTCTGAGCCATGTTTGAACTTTCTATCACTTTTGGTTCCGATAATTCTGTTGACCATATTTGTGATATTCAGGCGCCAAATGACATCTTGGAGCATCTTGAGAAAAAAAACAAAATGTGCCCAAAACGTGATATTATGACGTTATACGCCGTTCTGAGCCATGTTTGAACTTTCTATCACTTTTGGTTCCGTTAATTCTGTTGACCATATTTGTGATATTCAGGCGCCAAATGACATCTTGGAGCATGTTGGAGAAAAAAAACAAAATGTGCCCAAAACGTGATATTATGACGTTATACGCCGTTCTGAGCCATGTTTGAACTTTCTATCACTTTTGGTTCCGATAATTCTGCCGACCATATATGTGATGTTCATGCGCCAAATGTAACATTGGAGCATATTAGAGATAAAAAACAAAATGTGCCCAAAACGTGATATTATGGCGTTATACGCCGTTCTGAGCCATGTTTGAACTTTCTATCACTTTTGGTTCGGATAATTCTGTCGACCACATATGTGATATTCAAGGGCCAAATATCATCTTGGAGCATGTGGAGATAAAAAACAAAATGTGCCCAAAACGTGATATTATGACGTTATACCCCGTTCTGAGCCATGTTTGAACTTTCTACCACTTTTGGTTCCGATAATTCTGTTGACCATATTTGTGATATTCAGGGGCCAAACGTCATCTTGGAGCATGTTGGAGATAAAAAACAAAATGTGCCCAAAACGTGATATTATGACGTTATACGCCGTTCTGAGCCATGTTTGAACTTTCTATCACTTTTGGTTCCGATAATTCTGTCGACCATATATGTGATGTTCAGGCGCCAAACGACATGTTGGAGCATGTTGGAGATAGAAAACAAAATGTGCATAAAACGTGATGTTATGACGTTATACGCCGTTCTGAGCCATGTTTGAACTTTCTATCACTTTTGGTTCCGATAATTCTGTCGACCATATATGTGATATTCAGGCGCCAAATGTCATCTTGGAGCATGTTGGAGATAAAAAACAAAATGTGCCCAAAACGTGATATTATGACGTTATACGCCATGCTGAGCCATGTTTGAACTTTCTATCACTTTTGGTTCCGATAATTCTGTTGACCATATTTATGATATTCAGGCGCCAAATGACATGTTGGAGATAAAAAACAAAATGTGCCCAAAACGTTATATTATGACGTTATACGCCGTTCTGAGCCATGTTTGAACTTTCTATCACTTTTGGTTCCGATAATTCTGTCGACCATATATGTGATATTCAGGGGCCAAATGTCATCTTGGAGCATGTTGGAGATTAAAAACAAAATGTGCCCAAAACGTGATATTATGACGTTATACGCCGTTCTGAGCCATGTTTGAACTTTCTATCACTTTTGGTTCCGATAATTCTGTCGACCATATATGTGATGTTCATGCGCCAAATGTAACATTGGAGCATATTAGAGATAAAAAACAAAATGTGCCCAAAACGTGATATTATGGCGTTATACGCCGTTCTGAGCCATGTTTGAACTTTCTATCACTTTTGGTTCGGATAATTCTGTCGACCATATATGTGATATTCAGGGGCCAAATGTCATCTTGGAGCATGTGGAGATAAAAAACAAAATGTGCCCAAAACGTGATATTATGACGTTATACGCCGTTCTGAGCCATGTTTGAACTTTCTACCACTTTTGGTTCCGATAATTCTGTTGACCATATTTGTGATATTCAGGGGCCAAACGTCATCTTGGAGCATGTTGGAGATAAAAAACAAAATGTGCCCAAAACGTAATATTATGACGTTATACGCCGTTCTGAGCCATGTTTGAACTTTCTATCACTTTTGGTTCCGATAATTCTGTTGACCATATTTGTGATATTCAGGCGCCAAATGACATCTTGGAGCATGTTGGAGATAAAAAACAAAATGTGCCCAAAACGTGATATTATGACGTTATACGCCGTTCTGAGCCATGTTTGAACTTTCTATCACTTTTGGTTCCGATAATTCTGTCGACCATATATGTGATGTTCAGGCGCCAAATGACACGTTGGAGCATGTTGGAGATAAAAAACAAAATGTGCCCAAAACGTGATATTATGACGTTATACGCCGTTCTGAGCCATGTTTGAACTTTCTATCACTTTTGGTTCCGATAATTCTCTTGACCATATTTGTGATATTCAGGCGCCAAATGACATGTTGGAGCATGTTGGAGATAAAAGCAAAATATGCCCAAAACGTGATATTATGACGTTATACGCCGTTCTGAGCCATGTTTGAACTTTCTATCACTTTTGGTTCCGATAATTCTGTCGACCATATATGTGATGTTCATGCGCCAAATGTAACATTGGAGCATATTAGAGATAAAAAACAAAATGTGCCCAAAACGTGATATTATGGCGTTATACGCCGTTCTGAGCCATGTTTGAACTTTCTATCACTTTTGGTTCCGATAATGCTGTTGACCATATTTGTGATGTTCAGGCGCCAAATGTAACATTGGAGCATGTTAGAGATAAAAACCAAATGTGCCCAAAACGTGATATTATGGCGTTATACGGCGTTCTGAGCAATGTTTGAACTTTCTATCACTTTTGGTTCCGATAATTCTGTTGACCATATATGTGATATTCAGGGGCCAAATGTCATCTGGGAGCATGTTGGAGATAAAAAACAAAATGTGCCTAAAACGTGATATTATGGCGTTATACGCCGTTCTGAGCCATGTTTGAACTTTCTATCACTTTTGGTTCCGATAATTCTGTTGACCATATTTGTGATATTCAGGCGCCAAATGTCATCTTGGAGCATGTTGAAGATAAAAAACAAAATGTGCCCAAAACGTGATATTATGACGTTATACGCCGTTCTGAGCCATGTTTGAACTTTCTATCACTTTTGGTTCCGATAATTCTGTCGACCATATTTGTGATATTCAGGCGCCAAATGTCATCTTGGAGCATGTTGGAGATAAAAAACAAAATGTGCCCAAAACGTGATATTATGACGTTATACGCCGTTCTGAGCCATGTTTGAACTTTCTATCACTTTTGGTTCCGATAATTCTGTTGACCATATTTGTGATATTCAGGCGCCAAACGTCATCTTGGAGCATGTTGGAGATAGAAAACAAAATGTGCCCAAAACGTTATATTATGACGTTATACACCGTTCTGAGCCATGTTTGAACTTTCTATCACCTTTGGTTCCGATAATTCTCTTGACCATATTTGTGATATCCAGGGGCCAAATGTCATCTTGGGCATGTTGGAGATACAAAACAAAATGTGCCCAAAACGTGATATTATGACGTTATACGCCGTTCTGAGCCATGTTTGAACTTTCTATCACTTTTGGTTCCGATAATTCTGTCGACCATATATGTGATATTCAGGGGCCAAATGTCATCTTGGAGCATGTTGGAGATAAAAAACAAAATGTGCCCAAAACGTGATATTATGACGCTATACGCCGTTCTGAGCCATGTTTGAACTTTCTATCACTTTTGGTTCCGATAGTTCTGTTGATCAGATTTGTGATATTCAGGGGCCAAACGTCATCTTGGAGCATTTTGAATATAAAAAACAAAATGTGCCCAAAACGTAATACTATGACGTTATACGCCGTTCTGAGCCATGTTTGAACTTTCTATCACTTTTGGTTCCGATAATTCTGTTGACCATATTTGTGATATTCAGGCGCCAAATGACATCTTGGAGCATGTTGGAGATAAAAAACAAAATGTGCCCAAAACGTGATATTATGACTTTATACGCCGTTCTGAGCCATGTTTGAACTTTCTATCACTTTTGGTTCCGATAATTCTGTCGACCATATATGAGATATTCAGGGGCCAAATGTCATCTTGGAGCATGTTGGAGATAAAAAACAAAATGTGCCCGAAACGTGATATTATGACGTTATACGCCGTCCTCAGCCATGTTTGAACTTTCTATCACTTTTGGTTCCGATAATTCTGTTGACCATATTTGTGATATTCAGGCGCCAAATGACATCTTGGAGCAAGTTGGAGATAAAAAACAAAATGTGCCCAAAACGTGATATTATGACGTTATACGCCGTTCTGAGCCATGTTTGAACTTTCTATCACTTTTGGTTCCGATAATTCTGTCGACCATATATGTGATGTTCAGGCGCCAAATGACATGTTGGAGCATGTGGAGATAAAAAACAAAATGTGCCCGAAACGTGATATTATGACGTTATACGCCGTTCTGAGCCATGTTTGAACTTTCTATCACTTTTGGTTCCGATAATTCTGTCGACCATATATGTGATGTTCAGGCGCCAATGACATGTTGGAGCATGTTGGAGATAAAAAACAAAATGTGCCCGAAAAGTGATATTATGACGTTATACGCCGTTCTGAGCCATGTTTGAACTTTCTATCACTTTTGGTTCCGATAATTCTGTTGACCATATTTGTGATATTCAGGGGCTAAATGTCATCTTGGAGCATGTGGAGATAAAAAACAAAATGTGCCCAAAACGTAATACTATGACGTTATACGCCGTTCTGAGCCATGTTTGAACTTTCTATCACTTTTGGTTCCGATAATTCTGTTGTCCATATTTGTGATATTCAGGCCCCAAATGACATGTTGGAGCATGTTGGAGATAAAAAACAAAATGTGCCCAAAACGTGATATTATGACGTTATACGCCGTTCTGAGCCATGTTTGAACTTTCTATCACTTTTGGTTCCGATAATTCTGTCGACCATATATGTGATGTTCAGGCGCCAAATGTAACATTGGAGCATGTTGGAGATAGAAAACAAAATGTGCCGAAAACGTGATATTATGGCGTTATATGGCTATGTTTGAACTTTCTATCACTTTTGGTTCCGATAATTCTATCGACCATATATGTGATATTCAGGGGCCAAATGTCATCTTGGAGCATGTTGGAGATAGAAAACAAAATGTGCCCAAAACGTGATATTATGACGTTATACGCCGTTCTGAGCCATGTTTGAACTTTCTATCACTTTTTGTTCCGATAATTCTGTCGACCATATATGTGATGATCAGGCGCCAAATGTAACATTGGAGCATGTTAGAGATAAAAAACAAAATGTGAAGAAAACGTGATATTATGGCGTTATACGCCGTTCTGAGCCATGTTTGAACTTTCTATCACTTTTGGTTCCGATAATTCTGTTGACCATATATTTGATGTTCAGGCGCCAAATGTCATCTTGGAGCATGTTAGAGATAAAAAACAAAATGTGCCCAAAACGTGATATTATGACGTTATACGCCGTTCTGAGCCATGTTTGAACTTTCTATCACTTTTGGTTCCGATAATTCTGTTGACCATATTTGTGATATTCAGGCGCCAAATGTCATCTTGGAGCATGTTGGAGATACAAAACAAAATGTGCCCAAAACGTGATATTATGACGTTATACGCCGTTCTGAGCCATGTTTGAACTTTCTATCACTTTTGGTTCCGATAATTCTGTCGACCATATATGTGATGTTCAGGGGCCAAATGTCATCTTGGAGCATGTTGGAGATAAAAAACAAAATGTGCCCGAAAAGTGATATTATGACGTTATACGCCGTTCTGAGCCATGTTTGAACTTTCTATCACTTTTGGTTCCGATAATTCTGTTGACCATATTTGTGATATTCAGGGGCTAAATGTCATCTTGGAGCATGTGGAGATAAAAAACAAAATGTGCCCAAAACGTAATACTATGACGTTATACGCCGTTCTGAGCCATGTTTGAACTTTCTATCACTTTTGGTTCCGATAATTCTGTTGTCCATATTTGTGATATTCAGGCCCCAAATGACATGTTGGAGCATGTTGGAGATAAAAAACAAAATGTGCCCAAAACGTGATATTATGACGTTATACGCCGTTCTGAGCCATGTTTGAACTTTCTATCACTTTTGGTTCCGATAATTCTGTCGACCATATATGTGATGTTCAGGCGCCAAATGTAACATTGGAGCATGTTAGAGATAGAAAACAAAATGTGCCGAAAACGTGATATTATGGCGTTATATGGCTATGTTTGAACTTTCTATCACTTTTGGTTCCGATAATTCTATCGACCATATATGTGATATTCAGGGGCCAAATGTCATCTTGGAGCATGTTGGAGATAGAAAACAAAATGTGCCCAAAACGTGATATTATGACGTTATACGCCGTTCTGAGCCATGTTTGAACTTTCTATCACTTTTGGCTCCGATAATTCTGTCGACCATATATGTGATGTTCAGGCGCCAAATGTAACATTGGAGCATGTTAGAGATAAAAAACAAAATGTGAAGAAAACGTGATATTATGGCGTTATACGCCGTTCTGAGCCATGTTTGAACTTTCTATCACTTTTGGTTCCGATAATTCTGTTGACCATATATTTGATGTTCAGGCGCCAAATGTCATCTTGGAGCATGTTAGAGATAAAAAACAAAATGTGCCCAAAACGTGATATTATGACGTTATACGCCGTTCTGAGCCATGTTTGAACTTTCTATCACTTTTGGTTCCGATAATTCTGTTGACCATATTTGTGATATTCAGGCGCCAAATGTCATCTTGGAGCATGTTGGAGATACAAAACAAAATGTGCCCAAAACGTGATATTATGACGTTATACGCCGTTCTGAGCCATGTTTGAACTTTCTATCACTTTTGGTTCCGATAATTCTGTCGACCATATATGTGATGTTCAGGGGCCAAATGTCATCTTGGAGCATGTTGGAGATAAAAAACAAAATGTGCCCAAAACGTGATATTATGACGCTATACGCCGTTCTGAGCCATGTTTGAACTTTCTATCACTTTTGGTTCCGATAATTCTGTCGACCATATATGTGATGTTCAGGGGCCAAATGTCATCTTGGAGCATGTTGGAGATAAAAAACAAAATGTGCCCAAAACGTGATATTATGACGTTATACGCCGTTCTGAGCCATGTTTGAACTTTCTATCACTTTTGGTTCCGATAATTCTGTGGACCATATTTGTGATATTCAGGGGCCAAACGTCATCTTGGAGCATGTTGGAGATACAAAACAAAATGTGCCCAAAACGTGATATTATGACGTTATACGCCGTTCTGAGCCATGTTTGAACTTTCTATCACTTTGGTTCCGATAATTCTGTGGACCATATTTGTGATATTCAGGGGCCAAACGTCATCTTGGAGCATGTTGGAGATAAAAAACAAAATGTGCCCAAAACGTGATATTATGACGTTATACGCCGTTCTGAGCCATGTTTGAACTTTCTATCACTTTTGGTTCCGATAATTCGGTTGACCATATTTGTTATATTCAGGGGCCAAACGTCATCTTGGAGCATGTTGGAGATAAAAAACAAAATGTGCCCAAAACGTGATATTATGACGTTATACGCCGTTCTGAGCCATGTTTGAACTTTCTATCACTTTTGGTTCCGATAATTCGGTTGACCATATTTGTTATATTCAGGGGCCAAACGTCATCTTGGAGCATGTTGGAGATAAAAAACAAAATGTGCCCAAAACGTGATATTATGGCGTTATACGCCGTTCTGAGCCATGTTTGAACTTTCTATCACTTTTGGTTCCGATAATTCTGTCGACCATATATGTGATGTTCAGGGGCCAAATGTCATCTTGGAGCATGTTGGAGATAAAAAACAAAATGTGCCCAAAACGTGATATTATGGCGTTATACGCCGTTCTGGGCCATGTTTGAACTTTCTATCACTTTTGGTTCCGATAATTCTGTCGACCATATATGTGATGTTCAGGCGCCAAATGTAACATTGGAGCATGTTAGAGATAAAAAACAAAATGTGCCCAAAACGTGATATTATGGCGTTATACGGCGTTCTGAGCCATGTTTGAACTTTCTATCACTTTTGGTTCCGATAATTCTGTCGACCATATATGTGATGTTCAGGCGCCATATGTCATCTTGGAGCATGTTGGAGATAAAAAACAAAATGTGCCCAAAACGTGATATTATGGCGTTATACGCCGTTCTGGGCCATGTTTGAACTTTCTATCACTTTTGGTTCCGATAATTCTGTCGACCATATATGTGATGTTCAGGCGCAAAATGAAACATTGGAGCATGTTAGAGATAAAAAACAAAATGTGCCGAAAACGTGATATTATGGCGTTATACGCCGTTCTGAGCCATGTTTGAACTTTCTATCACTTTTGGTTCCGATAATTCTGTCAACCATATATGTGATATTCAGGGGCCAAATGTCATCTTGGAGCATTTTAGAGATAAAAAACAAAATGTGCCCAAAACGTGATATTATGACGTTATACGCCATGTTTGAACTTTCTATCACTTTTGGTTCCGATAATTCTGATGACCATATTTGTGATATTCAGGCGCCAAATGTCATCTTGGTGCATGTTGGAGATAAAAAACAAAATGTGCCCAAAACGTGATATTATGACGTTATACGCCGTTCTGAGCCATGTTTGAACTTTCTATCACTTTTGGTTCCGATAATTCTGTCGACCATATGTGTGATGTTCAGGCGCCAAATGTAACATTGGAGCATGTTAGAGATAAAAAACAAAATGTGCCCAAAACGTGATATTATGGCGTTATACGGCGTTCTGAGCCATGTTTGAACTTTCTATCACTTTTGGTTCCGATAATTCTGTCGAGCATATGTGTGATGTTCAGGCGCCAAATGTAACATTGGAGCATGTTAGAGATAAAAAACAAAATGTGCCCAAAACGTGATATTATGGCGTTATACAGCGTTCTGAGCCATGTTTGAACTTTCTATCACTTTTGGTTCCGATAATTCTCTTGACCATATTTGTGATATTCAGGGGCCAAATGTCATCTTGGAGCATGTTGGAGATACAAAACAAAATGTGCCCAAAACGTGATATTATGACGTTATACGCCGTTCTGAGCCATGTTTGAACTTTCTATCACTTTTGGTTCCGATAATTCTGTGGACCATATTTGTGATATTCAGGGGCCAAACGTCATCTTGGAGCATGTTGGAGATAAAAAACAGAATGTGCCCAAAACGTGATATTATGACGTTATACGCCGTTCTGAGCCATGTTTGAACTTTCTATCACTTTTGGTTCCGATAATTCTGTCGACCATATATGTGATGTTCAGGCGCCAAATGACATGTTGGAGCATGTTGGAGATAAAAAACAAAATGTGCCCAAAACGTGATATTGTGACGTTATACGCCGTTCTGAGCCATGTTTGAACTTTCTATCACTTTTGGTTCCGATAATTCTGTTGACCATATTTGTGATATTCAGGCGCCAAATGTCATCTTGGACCATGTTGGAGATAAAAAACAAAATGTGCCCAAAACGTGATATTATGACGTTATACGCCGTTCTGAGCCATGTTTGAACTTTCTATCACTTTTGGTTCCGATAATTCTGTCGAGCATATGTGTGATGTTCAGGCGCCAAATGTAACATTGGAGCATGTTAGAGATAAAAAACAAAATGTGCCCAAAACGTGATATTATGGCGTTATACAGCGTTCTGAGCCATGTTTGAACTTTCTATCACTTTTGGTTCCGATAATTCTCTTGACCATATTTGTGATATTCAGGGGCCAAATGTCATCTTGGAGCATGTTGGAGATACAAAACAAAATGTGCCCAAAACGTGATATTATGACGTTATACGCCGTTCTGAGCCATGTTTGAACTTTCTATCACTTTTGGTTCCGATAATTCTGTGGACCATATTTGTGATATTCAGGGGCCAAACGTCATCTTGGAGCATGTTGGAGATAAAAAACAGAATGTGCCCAAAACGTGATATTATGACGTTATACGCCGTTCTGAGCCATGTTTGAACTTTCTATCACTTTTGGTTCCGATAATTCTGTCGACCATATATGTGATGTTCAGGCGCCAAATGACATGTTGGAGCATGTTGGAGATAAAAAACAAAATGTGCCCAAAACGTGATATTATGACGTTATACGCCGTTCTGAGCCATGTTTGAACTTTCTATCACTTTTGGTTCCGATAATTCTGTTGACCATATTTGTGATATTCAGGCGCCAAATGTCATCTTGGACCATGTTGGAGATAAAAAACAAAATGTGCCCAAAACGTGATATTATGACGTTATACGCCGTTCTGAGCCATGTTTGAACTTTCTATCACTTTTGGTTCCGATAATTCTGTCGACCATATATGTGATGTTCAGGCGCCAAATGACATGTTGGAGCATGTTGGAGATAAAAAACAAAATGTGCCCAAAACATCATAATTGACGTTATACGCCGTTCTGAGCCATGTTTGAACTTTCTATCACTTTTGGTTCCGATAATTCTGTTGACCATATTTGTGATATTCAGGCGCCAAATGACATCTTGGAGCATGTTGGAGATAAAATACAAAATGTGCCCAAAACGTGATATTATGACGTTATACGCCGTTCTGAGCCATGTTTGAACTTTCTATCACTTTTGGTTCCGATAATTCTGTCGACCATATATGTGATGTTCAGGCGCTAAATGTAACATTGGAGCATGTTAGAGATAAAAAACAAAATGAGCCCAAAACGTGATATTATGACGTTATACGCCGTTCTGAGCCATGTTTGAACTTTCTATCACTTTTGGTTCCGATAATTCTCTTGACCATATTTGTGATATTCAGGGGCCAAATGTCATCTTGGAGCATGTTGGAGATAAAAAACAAAATGTGCTCAAAACGTGATATTATGACGTTATACGCCGTTCTGAGCCATGTTTGAACTTTCTATCACTTTTGGTTCCGATAATTCTGTTGATCATATTTGTGATATTCAGGGGCCAAACGTCATCTTGGAGCATGTTGGAGATAAAAAACAAAATGTGCCCAAAACGTAATATTATGACGTTGTACGCCGTTCTGAGCCATGTTTGAACTTTCTATCACTTTTGGTTCCGATAATTCTGTTGACCATATTTGTGATATCCAGGCGCTAAATGTCATCTTGGAGAATGTTGTAATAAAAAACAAAATGTGCCCAAAACGTGATATTATGACGTTATACGCCGTTCTGAGCCATGTTTGAACTTTCTATCACTTTTGGTTCCGATAATTCTGTCGACCATATATGTGATGTTCAGGCGCCAAATGTAACATTGGAGCATGTTAGAGATAGAAAACAAAATGTGCCGAAAACGTGATATTATGGCGTTATATGGCTATGTTTGAACTTTCTATCACTTTTGGTTCCGATAATTCTGTCGACCATATATGTGATATTCAGGGGCTAAATGTCATCTTGGAGCATGTTGGAGATAGAAAACAAAATGTGCCCAAAACGTGATATTATGACGTTATACGCCGTTCTGAGCCATGTTTGAACTTTCTATCACTTTTGGTTCCGATAATTCTGTCGACCATATATGTGATGTTCAGGCGCCAAATGTAACATTGGAGCATGTTAGAGATAAAAAACAAAACGTGAAGAAAACGTGATATTATGACGCTATACGCCGTTCTGAGCCATGTTTGAACTTTCTATCACTTTTGGTTCCGATAATTCTGTCGACCATATATGTGATGTTCAGGCGCCAAATGTAACATTGGAGCATGTTAGAGATAGAAAACAAAATGTGCCGAAAACGTGATATTATGGCGTTATATGGCTATGTTTGAACTTTCTATCACTTTTGGTTCCGATAATTCTGTCGACCATATATGTGATGTTCAGGGGCCAAATGTCATCTTGGAGCATGTTGGAGATAAAAAACAAAGTGTGCCCAAAACGTGATATTATGACGTTATACGCCGTTCTGAGCCATGTTTGAACTTTCTATCACTTTTGGTTCCGATAATTCTGTGGACCATATTTGTGATATTCAGGGGCCAAACGTCATCTTGGAGCATGTTGAAGATACAAAACAAAATGTGCCCAAAACGTGATATTATGACGTTATACGCCGTTCTGAGCCATGTTTGAACTTTCTATCACTTTTGGTTCCGATAATTCTGTGGACCATATTTGTGATATTCAGGGGCCAAACGTCATCTTGGAGCATGTTGGAGATAAAAAACAAAATGTGTCCAAAACGTAATATTATGACGTTATACGCCGTTCTGAGCCATGTTTGAACTTTCTATCACTTTTGGTTCCGATAATTCGGTTGACCATATTTGTTATGTTCAGGGGCCAAACGTCATCTTGGAGCATGTTGGAGATAAAAAACAAAATGTGCCCAAAACGTGATATTATGACGTTATACGCCGTTCTGAGCCATGTTTGAACTTTCTATCACTTTTGGTTCCGATAATTCTGTCGACCATATATGTGATGTTCAGGGGCCAAATGTCATCTTGGAGCATGTTGGAGATAAAAAACAAAATGTGCCCAAAACGTGATATTATGACGCTATACGCCGTTCTGAGCCATGTTTGAACTTTCTATCACTTTTGGTTCCGATAATTCTGTTGACCATATTTGTGATATTCAGGCGCCAAATGACATCTTGGAGCATGTTGGAGATAAAAAACAAAATATGCCCAAAACGTGATATTATGACGTTATACGCCGTTCTGAGCCATGTTTGAACTTTCTATCACTTTTGGTTCCGATAATTCTGTCGACCATATATGTGATGTTCAGGCGCCAAATGTAACATTGGAGCATGTTAGAGATAAAAAACAAAACGTGAAGAAAACGTGATATTATGGCGTTATACGCCGTTCTGAGCCATGTTTGAACTTTCTATCACTTTTGGTTCCGATAATTCTGTTGACCATATATTTGATGTTCAGGCGCCAAATGACATGTTGGAGCATGTTGAAGATAAAAAACAAAATGTGCCCAAAACGTGATATTATGACGTTATACGCCGTTCTGAGCCATGTTTGAACTTTCTATCACTTTTGGTTCCGATAATTCTGTTGACCATATTTGTGATATTCAGGCGCCAAATGTCATCTTGGAGCATGATGGAGATAAAAAACAAAATGTGCCCAAAACGTGATATTATGACGCTATACGCCGTTCTGAGCCATGTTTGAACTTTCTATCACTTTTGGTTCCGATAATTCTGTCGACCATATATGTGATGTTCAGGGGCCAAATGTCATCTTGGAGCATGTTGGAGATAAAAAACAAAATGTGCCCAAAACGTGATATTATGACGTTATACGCCGTTCTGAGCCATGTTTGAACTTTCTATCACTTTTGGTTCCGATAATTCTGTGGACCAAATTTGTGATATTCAGGGGCCAAACGTCATCTTGGAGCATGTTGAAGATACAAAACAAAATGTGCCCAAAACGTGATATTATGACGTTATACGCCGTTCTGAGCCATGTTTGAACTTTCTATCACTTTTGGTTCCGATAATTCTGTGGACCATATTTGTGATTTTCAGGGGCCAAACGTCATCTTGGAGCATGTTGGAGATAAAAAACAAAATGTGCCCAAAACGTAATATTATGACGTTATACGCCGTTCTGAGCCATGTTTGAACTTTCTATCACTTTTGGTTCCGATAATTCGGTTGACCATATTTGTTATATTCAGGGGCCAAACGTCATCTTGGAGCATGTTGGAGATAAAAAACAAAATGTGCCCAAAACGTGATATTATGACGTTATACGCCGTTCTGAGCCATGTTTGAACTTTCTATCACTTTTGGTTCCGATAATTCTGTCGACCATATATGTGATGTTCAGGGGCCAAATGTCATCTTGGAGCATGTTGGAGATAAAAAACAAAATGTGCCCAAAACGTGATATTATGACGCTATACGCCGTTCTGAGCCATGTTTGAACTTTCTATCACTTTTGGTTCCGATAATTCTGTCGACCATATATGTGATGTTCAGGCGCTAAATGTAACATTGGAGCATGTTAGAGATAAAAAACAAAATGTGCCCAAAACGTGATATTATGACGTTATACGCCGTTCTGAGCCATGTTTGAACTTTCTATCACTTTTGGTTCCGATAATTCTCTTGACCATATTTGTGATATTCAGGGGCCAAATGTCATCTTGGGCATCTTGGAGATACAAAACAAAATGTGCCCAAAACGTGATATTATGACGTTATACGCCGTTCTGAGCCACGTTTGAACTTTCTATCACTTTTGGTTCCGATAATTCTGTTGACCATATATGTGATGTTCAGGCGCCAAATGACATGTTGGAGCATGTTGAAGATAAAAAACAAAATGTGCCCAAAACGTGATATTATGACGTTATACGCCGTTCTGAGCCATGTTTGAACTTTCTATCACTTTTGGTTCCGATAATTCTGTTGACCATATTTGTGATATTCAGGCGCCAAATGTCATCTTGGAGCATGTTGGAGATAAAAAACAAAATGTGCCCAAAACGTGATATTATGACGTTATACGCCGTTCTGAGCCATGTTTGAACTTTCTATCACTTTTGGTTCCGATAATTCTGTTGACCATATTTGTAATATTCAGGCGCAAAATGTCATCTTGGAGCATGTTGGAGATAAAAAACAAAATGTGCCCAAAACGTGATATTATGACGTTATACGTCGTTCTGAGCCATGTTTGAACTTTCTATCACTTTTGGTTCCGATAATTCTGTTGACCATATTTGTGATATTCTGGCGCCAAATGTCATCTTGGAGCATGTTGGAGATAAAAAACAAAATGTGCCCAAAACGTGATATTATGACGTTATACGCCATGTTTGAATTTTCTATCACTTTTGGTTCGGATAATTCTGTTGACCATATTTGTGATATTCAGGCGCCAAATGTCATCTTGGAGCATGTTGGAGATAAAAAACAAAATGTGCCCAAAACGTGGTATTATGACGTTATACGCCGTTCTGAGCCATATTTGAACTTTCTATCACTTTTGGTTCCGATAATTCTGTCGACCATATGTGTGACGTTCAGGCGCCAAATGTAACATTGGAGCATGTTAGAGATAAAAAACAGAATGTGCCCAAAACGTGATATTATGACGTTATACGCCGTTCTGAGCCATGTTTGAACTTTCTATCACTTTTGGTTCCGATAATTCTGTCGACCATATATGTGATGTTCAGGCGCCAAATGACATGTTGGAGCATGTTGGAGATAAAAAACAAAATGTGCCCAAAACGTGATATTATGACGTTATACGCCGTTCTGAGCCATGTTTGAACTTTCTATCACTTTTGGTTCCGATAATTCTGTTGACCATATTTGTGATATTCAGGCGCCAAATGTCATCTTGGACCATGTTGGAGATAAAAAACAAAATGTGCCCAAAACGTGATATTATGACGTTATACGCCGTTCTGAGCCATGTTTGAACTTTCTATCACTTTTGGTTCCGATAATTCTGTCGACCATATATGTGATGTTCAGGCGCCAAATGACATGTTGGAGCAAGTTGGAGATAAAAAACAAAATGTGCCCAAAACATCATAATTGACGTTATACGCCGTTCTGAGCCATGTTTGAACTTTCTATCACTTTTGGTTCCGATAATTCTGTTGACCATATTTGTGATATTCAGGCGCCAAATGACATCTTGGAGCATGTTGGAGATAAAATACAAAATGTGCCCAAAACGTGATATTATGACGTTATACGCCGTTCTGAGCCATGTTTGAACTTTCTATCACTTTTGGTTCCGATAATTCTGTCGACCATATATGTGATGTTCAGGCGCTAAATGTAACATTGGAGCATGTTAGAGATAAAAAACAAAATGAGCCCAAAACGTGATATTATGACGTTATACGCCGTTCTGAGCCATGTTTGAACTTTCTATCACTTTTGGTTCCGATAATTCTCTTGACCATATTTGTGATATTCAGGGGCCAAATGTCATCTTGGAGCATGTTGGAGATAAAAAACAAAATGTGCTCAAAACGTGATATTATGACGTTATACGCCGTTCTGAGCCATGTTTGAACTTTCTATCACTTTTGGTTCCGATAATTCTGTTGATCATATTTGTGATATTCAGGGGCCAAACGTCATCTTGGAGCATGTTGGAGATAAAAAACAAAATGTGCCCAAAACGTAATATTATGACGTTATACGCCGTTCTGAGCCATGTTTGAACTTTCTATCACTTTTGGTTCCGATAATTCTGTTGACCATATTTGTGATATCCAGGCGCTAAATGTCATCTTGGAGAATGTTGTAATAAAAAACAAAATGTGCCCATAACGTGATATTATGACGTTATACGCCGTTCTGAGCCATGTTTGAACTTTCTATCACTTTTGGTTCCGATAATTCTGTCGACCATATATGTGATGTTCAGGCGCCAAATGTAACATTGGAGCATGTTAGAGATAGAAAACAAAATGTGCCGAAAACGTGATATTATGGCGTTATATGGCTATGTTTGAACTTTCTATCACTTTTGGTTCCGATAATTCTGTCGACCATATATGTGATATTCAGGGGCTAAATGTCATCTTGGAGCATGTTGGAGATAGAAAACAAAATGTGCCCAAAACGTGATATTATGACGTTATACGCCGTTCTGAGCCATGATTGAACTTTCTATCACTTTTGGTTCCGATAATTCTGTCGACCATATATGTGATGTTCAGGCGCCAAATGTAACATTGGAGCATGTTAGAGATAAAAAACAAAATGTGAAGAAAACGTGATATTATGGCGTTATACGCCGTTCTGAGCCATGTTTGAACTTTCTATCACTTTTGGTTCCGATAATTCTGTCGACCATATATGAGATATTCAGGGGCCAAATGTCATCTTGGAGTATGTTGGAGATAAAAAACAAAATGTGCCCGAAACGTGATATTATGACGTTATACGCCGTCCTGAGCCATGTTTGAACTTTCTATCACTTTTGGTTCCGATAATTCTGTTGACCATATATTTGATGTTCAGGCGCCAAATGACATGTTGGAGCATGTTGAAGATAAAAAACAAAATGTGCCCAAAACGTGATATTATGACGTTATACGCCGTTCTGAGCCATGTTTGAACTTTCTATCACTTTTGGTTCCGATAATTCTGTTGACCATATTTGTGATATTCAGGCGCCAAATGTCATCTTGGAGCATGTTGGAGATACAAAACAAAATGTGCCCAAAACGTGATATTATGACGTTATACGCCGTTCTGAGCCATGTTTGAACTTTCTATCACTTTTGGTTCCGATAATTCTGTCGACCATATATGTGATGTTCACGGGCCAAATGTCATCTTGGAGCATGTTGGAGATAAAAAACAAAATGTGCCCAAAACGTGATATTATGACGCTATACGCCGTTCTGAGCCATGTTTGAACTTTCTATCACTTTTGGTTCCGATAATTCTGTCGACCATATATGTGATGTTCAGGGGCCAAATGTCATCTTGGAGCATGTTGGAGTTAAAAAACGAAATGTGCCCAAAACGTGATATTATGACGCTATACGCCGTTCTGAGCCATGTTTGAACTTTCTATCACTTTTGGTTCCCATAATTCTGTCGACCATATATGTGATGTTCAGGGGCCAAATGTCATCTTGGAGCATGTTGGAGATAAAAAACAAAATGTGCCCAAAACGTGATATTATGACGTTATACGCCGTTCTGAGCCATGTTTGAACTTTCTATCACTTTTGGTTCCGATAATTCTGTCGACCATATATGTGATGTTCAGGCGCCAAATGTAACATTGGAGCATGTTAGAGATAGAAAACAAAATGTGCCGAAAACGTGATATTATGGCGTTATATGGCTATGTTTGAACTTTCTATCACTTTTGGTTCCGATAATTCTGTCGACCATATATGTGATATTCAGGGGCTAAATGTCATCTTGGAGCATGTTGGAGATAGAAAACAAAATGTGCCCAAAACGTGATATTATGACGTTATACGCCGTTCTGAGCCATGTTTGAACTTTCTATCACTTTTGGTTCCGATAATTCTGTCGACCATATATGTGATGTTCAGGCGCCAAATGTAACATTGGAGCATGTTAGAGATAAAAAACAAAACGTGAAGAAAACGTGATATTATGGCGTTATACGCCGTTCTGAGCCATATTTGAACTTTCTATCACTTTTGGTTCCGATAATTCTGTCGACCATTGTGTGACGTTCAGGCGCCAAATGTAACATTGGAGCATGTTAGAGATAAAAAACAGAATGTGCCCAAAACGTGATATTATGACGTTATACGCCGTTCTGAGCCATGTTTGAACTTTCTATCACTTTTGGTTCCGATAATTCTGTCGACCATATATGTGATGTTCAGGCGCCAAATGACATGTTGGAGCATGTTGGAGATAAAAAACAAAATGTGCCCAAAACGTGATATTATGACGTTATACGCCGTTCTGAGCCATGTTTGAACTTTCTATCACTTTTGGTTCCGATAATTCTGTTGACCATATTTGTGATATTCAGGCGCCAAATGTCATCTTGGTGCATGTTGGAGATAAAAAACAAAATGTGCCCAAAACATCATAATTGACGTTATACGCCGTTCTGAGCCATGTTTGAACTTTCTATCACTTTTGGTTCCGATAATTCTGTTGACCATATTTGTGATATTCAGGCGCCAAATGACATCTTGGAGCATGTTGGAGGTAAAATACAAAATGTGCCCAAAACGTGATATTATGACGTTATACGCCGTTCTGAGCCATGTTTGAACTTTCTATCACTTTTGGTTCCGCTAATTCTGTCGACCATATATGTGATGTTCAGGCGCTAAATGTAACATTGGAGCATGTTAGAGATAAAAAACAAAATGAGCCCAAAACATGATATTATGACGTTATACGCCGTTCTGAGCCATGTTTGAACTTTCTATCACTTTTGGTTCCGATAATTCTCTTGACCATATTTGTGATATTCAGGGGCCAAATGTCATCTTGGAGCATGTTGGAGATAAAAAACAAAATGTGCTCAAAACGTGATATTATGACGTTATACGCCGTTCTGAGCCATGTTTGAACTTTCTATCACTTTTGGTTCCGATAATTCTGTTGATCATATTTGTGATATTCAGGGGCCAAACGTCATCTTGGAGCATGTTGGAGATAAAAAACAAAATGTGCCCAAAACGTGATATTATGACGTTATACGCCGTTCTGAGCCATGTTTGAACTTTCTATCGCTTTTGGTTCCGATAATTCTGTCGACCATATATGTGATGTTCAGGGGCCAAATGTCATCTTGGAGCATGTTGGAGATAAAAAACAAAATGTGCCCAAAACGTGATATTATGACGCTATACGCCGTTCTGAGCCATGTTTGAACTTTCTATCACTTTTGGTTCCGATAATTCTGTTGACCATATTTATGATATTCAGGCGCCAAATGACATCTTGGAGCATGTTGGAGATAAAAAACAAAATATGCCCAAAACGTGATATTATGACGTTATACGCCGTTCTGAGCCATGTTTGAACTTTCTATCACTTTTGGTTCCGATAATTCTGTCGACCATATATGTGATGTTCAGGCGCCAAATGTAACATTGGAGCATGTTAGAGATAAAAAACAGAACGTGAAGAAAACGTGATATTATGGCGTTATACGCCGTTCTGAGCCATGTTTGAACTTTCTATCACTTTTGGTTCCGATAATTCTGTTGACCATATATTTGATGTTCAGGCGCCAAATGACATGTTGGAGCATGTTGAAGATAAAAAACAAAATGTGCCCAAAACGTGATATTATGACGTTATACGCCGTTCTGAGCCATGTTTGAACTTTCTATCACTTTTGGTTCCGATAATTCTGTTGACCATATTTGTGATATTCAGGCGCCAAATGTCATCTTGGAGCATGATGGAGATAAAAAACAAAATGTGCCCAAAACGTGATATTATGACGCTATACGCCGTTCTGAGCCATGTTTGAACTTTCTATCACTTTTGGTTCCGATAATTCTGTCGACCATATATGTGATGTTCAGGGGCCAAATGTCATCTTGGAGCATGTTGGAGATAAAAAACAAAATGTGCCCAAAACGTGATATTATGACGTTATACGCCGTTCTGAGCCATGTTTGAACTTTCTATCACTTTTGGTTCCGATAATTCTGTGGACCAAATTTGTGATATTCAGGGGCCAAACGTCATCTTGGAGCATGTTGAAGATACAAAACAAAATGTGCCCAAAACGTGATATTATGACGTTATACGCCGTTCTGAGCCATGTTTGAACTTTCTATCACTTTTGGTTCCGATAATTCTGTGGACCATATTTGTGATATTCAGGGGCCAAACGTCATCTTGGAGCATGTTGGAGATAAAAAACAAAATGTGCCCAAAACGTAATATTATGACGTTATACGCCGTTCTGAGCCATGTTTGAACTTTCTATCACTTTTGGTTCCGATAATTCGGTTGACCATATTTGTTATATTCAGGGGCCAAACGTCATCTTGGAGCATGTTGGAGATAAAAAACAAAATGTGCCCAAAACGTGATATTATGACGTTATACGCCGTTCTGAGCCATGTTTGAACTTTCTATCACTTTTGGTTCCGATAATTCTGTCGACCATATATGTGATGTTCAGGGGCCAAATGTCATCTTGGAGCATGTTGGAGATAAAAAACAAAATGTGCCCAAAACGTGATATTATGACGCTATACGCCGTTCTGAGCCATGTTTGAACTTTCTATCACTTTTGGTTCCGATAATTCTGTCGACCATATATGTGATGTTCAGGCGCTAAATGTAACATTGGAGCATGTTAGAGATAAAAAACAAAATGTGCCCAAAACGTGATATTATGACGTTATACGCCGTTCTGAGCCATGTTTGAACTTTCTATCACTTTTGGTTCCGATAATTCTCTTGACCATATTTGTGATATTCAGGGGCCAAATGTCATCTTGGGCATCTTGGAGATACAAAACAAAATGTGCCCAAAACGTGATATTATGACGTTATACGCCGTTCTGAGCCACGTTTGAACTTTCTATCACTTTTGGTTCCGATAATTCTGTTGACCATATATGTGATGTTCAGGCGCCAAATGACATGTTGGAGCATGTTGAAGATAAAAAACAAAATGTGCCCAAAACGTGATATTATGACGTTATACGCCGTTCTGAGCCATGTTTGAACTTTCTATCACTTTTGGTTCCGATAATTCTGTTGACCATATTTGTGATATTCAGGCGCCAAATGTCATCTTGGAGCATGTTGGAGATAAAAAACAAAATGTGCCCAAAACGTGATATTATGACGTTATACGCCGTTCTGAGCCATGTTTGAACTTTCTATCACTTTTGGTTCCGATAATTCTGTTGACCATATTTGTAATATTCAGGCGCAAAATGTCATCTTGGAGCATGTTGGAGATAAAAAACAAAATGTGCCCAAAACGTGATATTATGACGTTATACGTCGTTCTGAGCCATGTTTGAACTTTCTATCACTTTTGGTTCCGATAATTCTGTTGACCATATTTGTGATATTCTGGCGCCAAATGTCATCTTGGAGCATGTTGGAGATAAAAAACAAAATGTGCTCAAAACGTGATATTATGACGTTATACGCCGTTCTGAGCCATGTTTGAACTTTCTATCACTTTTGGTTCCGATAATTCTGTTGATCATATTTGTGATATTCAGGGGCCAAACGTCATCTTGGAGCATGTTGGAGATAAAAAACAAAATGTGCCCAAAACGTAATATTATGACGTTATACGCCGTTCTGAGCCATGTTTGAACTTTCTATCACTTTTGGTTCCGATAATTCTGTTGACCATATTTGTGATATCCAGGCGCCAAATGTCATCTTGGAGAATGTTGTAATAAAAAACAAAATGTGCCCAAAACGTGATATTATGACGTTATACGCCGTTCTGAGCCATGTTTGAACTTTCTATCACTTTTGGTTCCGATAATTCTGTCGACCACATATGTGATGTTCAGGCGCCAAATGTAACATTGGAGCATGTTAGAGATAAAAAACAAAATGTGCCCAAAACGTGATATTATGGCGTTATACGGCGTTCTGAGCCATGTTTGAACTTTCTATCACTTTTGGTTCCGATCATTCTGTCGACCATATATGTGATGTTCAGGCGCCATATGTCATCTTGGAGCATGTTGGAGATAAAAAACAAAATGTGCCCAAAACGTGATATTATGACGTTATACGCCATGTTTGAACTTTCTATCACTTTTGGTTCCGATAATTCTGTGGACCATATTTGTGATATTCAGGGGCCAAACGTCATCTTGGAGCATGTTGAAGATACAAAACAAAATGTGCCCAAAACGTGATATTATGACGTTATACGCCGTTCTGAGCCATGTTTGAACTTTCTATCACTTTTGGTTCCGATAATTCTGTGGACCATATTTGTGATATTCAGGGGCCAAACGTCATCTTGGAGCATGTTGGAGATAAAAAACAAAATGTGTCCAAAACGTAATATTATGACGTTATACGCCGTTCTGAGCCATGTTTGAACTTTCTATCACTTTTGGTTCCGATAATTCGGTTGACCATATTTGTTATGTTCAGGGGCCAAACGTCATCTTGGAGCATGTTGGAGATAAAAAACAAAATGTGCCCAAAACGTGATATTATGACGTTATACGCCGTTCTGAGCCATGTTTGAACTTTCTATCACTTTTGGTTCCGATAATTCTGTCGACCATATATGTGATGTTCAGGGGCCAAATGTCATCTTGGAG
Source organism: Onthophagus taurus (assembly GCF_036711975.1). Lineage (NCBI taxonomy): Eukaryota > Metazoa > Arthropoda > Insecta > Coleoptera > Scarabaeidae > Onthophagus > Onthophagus taurus. Next base: position 22,075,095 of record NC_091966.1, read on the forward strand.
CATGTTGGAGATAAAAAACAAAATGTGCCCAAAACGTGATATTATGACGCTATACGCCGTTCTGAGCCATGTTTGAACTTTCTATCACTTTTGGTTCCGATAATTGTGTTGACCATATTTGTGATATTCAGGCGCCAAATGACATCTTGGAGCATGTTGGAGATAAAAAACAAAATATGCCCAAAACGTGATATTATGACGTTATACGCCGTTCTGAGCCATGTTTGAACTTTCTATCACTTTTGGTTCCGATAATTCTGTCGACCATATATGTGATGTTCAGGCGCCAAATGTAACATTGGAGCATGTTAGAGATAAAAAACAAAACGTGAAGAAAACGTGATATTATGGCGTTATACACCGTTCTGAGCCATGTTTGAACTTTCTATCACTTTTGGTTCCGATAATTCTGTTGACCATATATTTGATGTTCAGGCGCCAAATGACATGTTGGAGCATGTTGAAGATAAAAAACAAAATGTGCCCAAAACGTGATATTATGACGTTATACGCCGTTCTGAGCCATGTTTGAACTTTCTATCACTTTTGGTTCCGATAATTCTGTTGACCATATTTGTGATATTCAGGCGCCAAATGTCATCTTGGAGCATGATGGAGATAAAAAACAAAATGTGCCCAAAACGTGATATTATGACGCTATACGCCGTTCTGAGCCATGTTTGAACTTTCTATCACTTTTGGTTCCGATAATTCTGTCGACCATATATGTGATGTTCAGGGGCCAAATGTCATCTTGGAGCATGTTGGAGATAAAAAACAAAATGTGCCCAAAACGTGATATTATGACGTTATACGCCGTTCTGAGCCATGTTTGAACTTTCTATCACTTTTGGTTCCGATAATTCTGTGGACCAAATTTGTGATATTCAGGGGCCAAACGTCATCTTGGAGCATGTTGAAGATACAAAACAAAATGTGCCCAAAACGTGATATTATGACGTTATACGCCGTTCTGAGCCATGTTTGAACTTTCTATCACTTTTGGTTCCGATAATTCTGTGGACCATATTTGTGATATTCAGGGGCCAAACGTCATCTTGGAGCATGTTGGAGATAAAAAACAAAATGTGCCCAAAACGTAATATTATGACGTTATACGCCGTTCTGAGCCATGTTTGAACTTTCTATCACTTTTGGTTCCGATAATTCGGTTGACCATATTTGTTATATTCAGGGGCCAAACGTCATCTTGGAGCATGTTGGAGATAAAAAACAAAATGTGCCCAAAACGTGATATTATGACGTTATACGCCGTTCTGAGCCATGTTTGAACTTTCTATCACTTTTGGTTCCGATAATTCTGTCGACCATATATGTGATGTTCAGGGGCCAAATGTCATCTTGGAGCATGTTGGAGATAAAAAACAAAATGTGCCCAAAACGTGATATTATGACGCTATACGCCGTTCTGAGCCATGTTTGAACTTTCTATCACTTTTGGTTCCGATAATTCTGTCGACCATATATGTGATGTTCAGGCGCTAAATGTAACATTGGAGCATGTTAGAGATAAAAAACAAAATGTGCCCAAAACGTGATATTATGACGTTATACGCCGTTCTGAGCCATGTTTGAACTTTCTAACACTTTTGGTTCCGATAATTCTCTTGACCATATTTGTGATATTCAGGGGCCAAATGTCATCTTGGGCATCTTGGAGATACAAAACAAAATGTGCCCAAAACGTGATATTATGACGTTATACGCCGTTCTGAGCCACGTTTGAACTTTCTATCACTTTTGGTTCCGATAATTCTGTTGACCATATATGTGATGTTCAGGCGCCAAATGACATGTTGGAGCATGTTGAAGATAAAAAACAAAATGTGCCCAAAACGTGATATTATGACGTTATACGCCGTTCTGAGCCATGTTTGAACTTTCTATCACTTTTGGTTCCGATAATTCTGTTGACCATATTTGTGATATTCAGGCGCCAAATGTCATCTTGGAGCATGTTGGAGATAAAAAACAAAATGTGCCCAAAACGTGATATTATGACGTTATACGCCGTTCTGAGCCATGTTTGAACTTTCTATCACTTTTGGTTCCGATAATTCTGTTGACCATATTTGTAATATTCAGGCGCAAAATGTCATCTTGGAGCATGTTGGAGATAAAAAACAAAATGTGCCCAAAACGTGATATTATGACGTTATACGTCGTTCTGAGCCATGTTTGAACTTTCTATCACTTTTGGTTCCGATAATTCTGTTGACCATATTTGTGATATTCTGGCGCCAAATGTCATCTTGGAGCATGTTGGAGATAAAAAACAAAATGTGCCCAAAACGTGATATTATGACGTTATACGCCATGTTTGAACTTTCTATCACTTTTGGTTCGGATAATTCTGTTGACCATATTTGTGATATTCAGGCGCCAAATGTCATCTTGGAGCATGTTGGAGATAAAAAACAAAATGTGCCCAAAACGTGGTATTATGACGTTATACGCCGTTCTGAGCCATATTTGAACTTTCTATCACTTTTGGTTCCGATAATTCTGTCGACCATATGTGTGACGTTCAGGCGCCAAATGTAACATTGGAGCATGTTAGAGATAAAAAACAGAATGTGCCCAAAACGTGATATTATGACGTTATACGCCGTTCTGAGCCATGTTTGAACTTTCTATCACTTTTGGTTCCGATAATTCTGTTGACCATATTTGTGATATTCAGGCGCCAAATGTCATCTTGGTGCATGTTGGAGATAAAAAACAAAATGTGCCCAAAACATCATAATTGACGTTATACGCCGTTCTGAGCCATGTTTGAACTTTCTATCACTTTTGGTTCCGATAATTCTGTTGACCATATTTGTGATATTCAGGCGCCAAACGACATCTTGGAGCATGTTGGAGATAAAATACAAAATGTGCCCAAAACGTGATATTATGACGTTATACGCCGTTCTGAGCCATGTTTGAACTTTCTATCACTTTTGGTTCCGATAATTCTGTCGACCATATATGTGATGTTCAGGCGCTAAATGTAACATTGGAGCATGTTAGAGATAAAAAACAAAATGAGCCCAAAACATGATATTATGACGTTATACGCCGTTCTGAGCCATGTTTGAACTTTCTATCACTTTTGGTTCCGATAATTCTCTTGACCATATTTGTGATATTCAGGGGCCAAATGTCATCTTGGAGCATGTTGGAGATAAAAAACAAAATGTGCTCAAAACGTGATATTATGACGTTATACGCCGTTCTGAGCCATGTTTGAACTTTCTATCACTTTTGGTTCCGATAATTCTGTTGATCATATTTGTGATATTCAGGGGCCAAACGTCATCTTGGAGCATGTTGGAGATAAAAAACAAAATGTGCCCAAAACGTAATATTATGACGTTATACGCCGTTCTGAGCCATGTTTGAACTTTCTATCACTTTTGGTTCCGATAATTCTGTTGACCATATTTGTGATATCCAGGCGCCAAATGTCATCTTGGAGAATGTTGTAATAAAAAACAAAATGTGCCCAAAACGTGATATTATGACGTTATACGCCGTTCTGAGCCATGTTTGAACTTTCTATCACTTTTGGTTCCGATAATTCTGTCGACCACATATGTGATGTTCAGGCGCCAAATGTAACATTGGAGCATGTTAGAGATAAAAAACAAAATGTGCCCAAAACGTGATATTATGGCGTTATACGGCGTTCTGAGCCATGTTTGAACTTTCTATCACTTTTGGTTCCGATCATTCTGTCGACCATATATGTGATGTTCAGGCGCCATATGTCATCTTGGAGCATGTTGGAGATAAAAAACAAAATGTGCCCAAAACGTGATATTATGACGTTATACGCCATGTTTGAACTTTCTATCACTTTTGGTTCCGATAATTCTGTCGACCATATACAGTGCTAGCGTAAAGTAACCCCCCCCCCCTGTTTAACTTCTGAACAGATTGAGATATCAATATGAGCAAAAAAGCGTCAGTTTCTATATTTTATCAGCTCAAATATTTTCTTATGGAAAATTTTGCTATCACTTTTAGTTTTTCCGGAAAATGGAACAACTTTGTTTTTTTAAATGGAACACCCAGTATATTATGGTATCTTCCGAAAGAATAAAACAATACGAATCCAACGATACCTCACAATCAAATATCGGTTTATTAGTTTTTTGCATAAATATTAAACAAAATGCGAAGTTTCGTCGAAAAAACCAACGTATCTGCGTTGACTACCTGACGAGATACAATGGGCCAGATAAATGATGGACGGTCAGTTAAAGGTCGGTCTACGCTCGGATTAAGCAGGGTTAAAATCGGCAATTCTTTTAGAATGTTTTTATGAAACAATCAATGCAAGAAAAGGATAAAAAGAAAGTTCTTCTTAAATCTTCTAAGAAAAAATTGTCATAACAACAATTTTAAAGTTTGTAGGTACCTTGAAATTTTGTATTTAAGGCAGCATGCAAATATTGTCCTTCATTTCTATCTTGGAATTCTACCCGACCAAGTATAACCAACGAAAGGCGTGATCAAAATGGCTAGAAGGAGTTTACAGCACAAAATCGGAGGAATTTTAATATTCGCTCGTGCTGACAGAAATGTACATGAAACAGAGCGACAATTTAATGAACGATTTCCTGAACATCCAATTAGTCGAAAATATTTAAGAGAACTTGTAAATAAGTTTTTGGAAACTGGAAGCGTCGAAGACCGCAAAAGAACTGGTCGTCGTTCGATTTCTGAAGACACACAAGTGCAGATGTTAACAGAAGTAGTTAATGCGTGTATGATGTCGCCTGCTGCTATCGCATCAACGTGTGATGTGGGTCCAACAAAAGCGGGGAAATATTTTTAGATTTGTTTCAGTGATGAATGTACTTTCTTTTTGGATGGAAAATTGCATCGGCAAAATGTACGTTACTAGAGTGATTTTAATCCACATGAAAATCGTGAAGTTAACACTCAATTTTCCAAGAAAATAAATGTTTGGACAGGCATATTGGGAAATCACATCGTGGGACCAATATTCCTAACCGAAAATTAGACCGGAATTGTATTTAAGATTATTAAAAGAAAATATTAATCCAAGTCTTTTGCAAACTGTACACCAGAATCCTGACGATTTTGAAATGGCTCCTCCACATTATGCGGCAGTACGAAATTATCTTGATACAAATATTAATGGACGGTGGATCGGTCGACGTGGGCCGATTGACAAGCAAGGGCCAGCAAGATCACCAGATCTGACACCTTTAGATTTCTTTTTATGGTGTTATTTAAAATCCAAGGTATATGAAATTTCGCTGGAGAGTATTGAGGATTTAAAACAAAAAATTATTGACGTCTGCCAAAATATTGATCAACACATGTTAAGCCGTATGAGAGAGGAAACACTACAAAAATGTTTGTTCTTAATAAATAAAAAATTCTTTTATTATTAACAACACTAAGCCAATTTTTCAACCGATACGGCAAAATCTTTAATAAAAAAATTTCATTTCTTATATTGACTTTAATTCTTTTCTTTATAAATATTTTTTGATAAAATATGATTAATTCATAAATTTAATATACTTCAAAAATAAGTAAGGGAACTATCAATTTTAAATCCGTCTTAGCTCGAGCGTATACCTACCGTCCACCATTTAACTGACCGATTGCATTTCGACAGGTAGTCGCCGAAGATACGTTGGTTTTTCCGGCGAAATGCCGGATTTTGTTTAATTTTTATGCGAAAAACTAATAAACCGATATTTGATTGTGAGGTACCGTTGGATTCGTATTGGTTTCATCTTTCGGAAGATACCATAATATACTGGGTGTTCCATTTAAAAAAACAAAGTGGATCCATTTTCCGGAAAAACTAAAAGTGATAGCAAAATTTTCCATAAGAAAATATTTGTGCTGATAAAATATAGAACCTGACTTTTTTTTGCTCATATTGATATCTCAATCTGTTCGGAAGTTAAAAGGGGGGGGGGGTTACTTTACGCTAGCACTGTATGTGATGTTCAGGCGCTAAATGTAACATTGGAGCATGTTAGAGATAAAAAACAAAATGTGCCCAAAACGTGATATTATGACGTTATACGCCGTTCTGAGCCATGTTTGAACTTTCTATCACTTTTGGTTCCGATAATTCTCTTGACCATATTTGTGATATTCAGGGGCCAAATGTCATCTTGGAGCATGTTGGAGATAAAAAACAAAATGTGCTCAAAACGTGATATTATGACGTTATACGCCGTTCTGAGCCATGTTTGAACTTTCTATCACTTTTGGTTCCGATAATTCTGTTGACCATATTTGTGATATCCAGGCGCCAAATGTCATCTTGGAGAATGTTGTAATAAAGAACAAAATGTGCCCAAAACGTGATATTATGACGTTATACGCCGTTCTGAGCCATGTTTGAACTTTCTATCACTTTTGGTTCCGATAATTCTGTTGACCATATTTGTGATATTCAGGCGCCAAATGTCATCTTGGAGCATGTTGGAGATAAAAAACAAAATGTGCCCAAAACGTGATATTATGACGTTATACGCCGTTCTGAGCCATGTTTGAACTTTCTATCACTTTTGGTTCCGATAATTCTGTGGACCATATTTGTGATATTCAGGGGCCAAACGTCATCTTGGAGCATGTTGGAGATACAAAACAAAATGTGCCCAAAACGTGATATTATGACGTTATACGCCGTTCTGAGCCATGTTTGAACTTTCTATCACTTTTGGTTCCGATAATTCTGTTGACCATATTTGTAATATTCAGGCGCAAAATGTCATCTTGGAGCATGTTGGAGATAAAAAACAAAATGTGCCCAAAACGTGATATTATGACGTTATACGTCGTTCTGAGCCATGTTTGAACTTTCTATCACTTTTGGTTCCGATAATTCTGTTGACCATATTTGTGATATTCTGGCGCCAAATGTCATCTTGGAGCATGTTGGAGATAAAAAACAAAATGTGCCCAAAACGTGATATTATGACGTTATACGCCATGTTTGAACTTTCTATCACTTTTGGTTCCGATAATTCTGTTGACCATATTTGTGATATTCAGGCGCCAAATGTCATCTTGGAGCATGTTGGAGATAAAAAACAAAATGTGCCCAAAACGTGATATTATGACGTTATACGCCGTTCTGAGCCATATTTGAACTTTCTATCACTTTTGGTTCCGATAATTCTGTCGACCATATGTGTGACGTTCAGGCGCCAAATGTAACATTGGAGCATGTTAGAGATAAAAAAAAGAATGTGCCCAAAACGTGATATTATGACGTTATACGCCGTTCTGAGCCATGTTTGAACTTTCTATCACTTTTGGTTCCGATAATTCTGTCGACCATATATGTGATGTTCAGGCGCCAAATGACATGTTGGAGCATGTTGGAGATAAAAAACAAAATGTGCCCAAAACGTGATATTATGACGTTATACGCCGTTCTGAGCCATGTTTGAACTTTCTATCACTTTTGGTTCCGATAATTCTGTTGACCATATTTGTGATATTCAGGCGCCAAATGTCATCTTGGAGCATGTTGGAGATAAAAAACAAAATGTGCCCAAAACATCATAATTGACGTTATACGCCGTTCTGAGCCATGTTTGAACTTTCTATCATTTTTGGTTCCGATAATTCTGTTGACCATATTTGTGATATTCAGGCGCCAAATGACATCTTGGAGCATGTTGGAGATAAAATACAAAATGTGCCCAAAACATGATATTATGACGTTATACGCCGTTCTGAGCCATGTTTGAGCTTTCTATCACTTTTGGTTCCGATAATTCTGTTGATCATATTTGTGATATTCAGGGGCCAAACGTCATCTTGGAGCATGTTGGAGATAAAAAACAAAATGTGCCCAAAACATCATAATTGACGTTATACGCCGTTCTGAGCCATGTTTGAACTTTCTATCACTTTTGGTTCCGATAATTCTGTTGACCATATTTGTGATATCCAGGCGCCAAATGTTATCTTGGGGAATGTTGTAATAAAAAACAAAATGTGCCCAAAACATCATAATTGACGTTATACGCCGTTCTGAGCCATGTTTGAACTTTCTATCACTTTTGGTTCCGATAATTCTGTTGACCATATTTGTGATATTCAGGCGCCAAATGTCATCTTGGAGCATGTTGGAGATAAAAAACAAAATGTGCCCAAAACATCATAATTGACGTTATACGCCGTTCTGAGCCATGTTTGAACTTTCTATCACTTTTGGTTCCGATAATTCTCTTGACCATATTTGTGATATTCAGGGGCCAAATGTCATCTTGGAGCATGTTGGAGATAAAAAACAAAATGTGCTCAAAACTTGATATTATGACGTTATACGCCGTTCTGAGCCATGTTTGAACTTTCTATCACTTTTGGTTCCGATAATTCTGTTGATCATATTTGTGATATTCAGGGGCCAAACGTCATCTTGGAGCATGTTGGAGATAAAAAACAAAATGTGCCCAAAACGTAATATTATGACGTTATACGCCGTTCTGAGCCATGTTTGAACTTTCTATCACTTTTGGTTCCGATAATTCTGTTGACCATATTTGTGATATCCAGGCGCCAAATGTCATCTTGGAGAATGTTGTAATAAAAAACAAAATGTGCCCAAAACGTGATATTATGACGTTATACGCCGTTCTGAGCCATGTTTGAACTTTCTATCACTTTTGGTTCCGATAATTCTGTCGACCACATATGTGATGTTCAGGCGCCAAATGTAACATTGGAGCATGTTAGAGATAAAAAACAAAATGTGCCCAAAACGTGATATTATGGCGTTATACGGCGTTCTGAGCCATGTTTGAACTTTCTATCACTTTTGGTTCCGATCATTCTGTCGACCATATATGTGATGTTCAGGCGCCATATGTCATCTTGGAGCATGTTGGAGATAAAAAACAAAATGTGCCCAAAACGTGATATTATGGCGTTATACGCCGTTCTGGGCCATATTTGAACTTTCTATCACTTTTGGTTCCGATAATTCTGTCGACCATATATGTGATGTTCAGGCGCCAAATGAAACATTGGAGCATGTTAGAGATAAAAAACAAAATGTGCCGAAAACGTGATATTATCGCGTTATACGCCGTTCTGAGCCATGTTTGAACTTTCTATCACTTTTGGTTCCGATAATTCTGTCGACCATATATGTGATATTCAGGGGCCAAATGTCATCTTGGAGCATGTTAGAGATAAAAAACAAAATGTGCCCAAAACGTGATATTATGACGTTATACGCCATGTTTGAACTTTCTATCACTTTTGGTTCCGATAATTCTGATGACCCTATTTGTGATATTCAGGGGCCAAACGTCATCTTGGAGCATGTTGGAGATAAAAAACAAAATGTGCCCAAAACGTGATATTATGACGTTATACGCCGTTCTGAGCCATGTTTGAACTTTCTATCACTTTTGGTTCCGATAATTCTGTTGACCATATTTGTGATATTCAGGCGCCAAATGACATCTTGGAGCATGTTGGAGATAAAAAACAAAATGTGCCCAAAACGTAATATTATGACGTTATACGCCGTTCTGAGCCATGTTTGAACTTTCTATCACTTTTGGTTCCGATAATTCTGTTGACCATATTTGTGATATTCAGGGGCCAAACGTCATCTTGGAGCATGTTAGAGATAAAAACCAAATGTGCCCAAAACGTGATATTATGGCGTTATACGGCGCTCTGAGCAATGTTTGAACTTTCTATCACTTTTGGTTCCGATAATTCTGTTGACCATATATGTGATGTTTAGGCGCCAAATGTCATCTTGGAGCATGTTGGAGATAAAAAACAAAATGTGCCCAAAACGTGATATTATGACGTTATACGCCGTCCTGAGCCATGTTTGAACTTTCTATCACTTTTGGTTCCGATAATTCTGTTGACCATATTTGTGATATTCAGGCGCCAAATGTCATCTTGGAGCATGTTGGAGATAAAAAACAAAATGTGCCCAAAACGTGATATTATGACGTTATACGCCGTTCTGAGCCATATTTGAACTTTCTATCACTTTTGGTACCGATAATTCTGTCGACCATATGTGTGACGTTCAGGCGCCAAATGTAACATTGGAGCATGTTAGAGATAAAAAACAAAATGTGCCCAAAACGTGATATTATGGCGTTATACAGCGTTCTGAGCCATGTTTGAACTTTCTATCACTTTTGGTTCCGATAATTCTCTTGACCATATTTGTGATATTCAGGGGCCAAATGTCATCTTGGAGCATGTTGGAGATACAAAACAAAATGTGTCCAAAACGTGATATTATGACGTTATACGCCGTTCTGAGCCATGTTTGAACTTTCTATCATTTTTGGTTCCGATAATTCTGTGGACCATATTTGTGATATTCAGGGGCCATACGTCATCTTGGAGCATGTTGGAGATAAAAAACAAAATGTGCCCAAAATGTGATATTATGACGTTACACGCCGTTCTGAGCCATGTTTGAACTTTCTATCACTTTTGGTTCCGATAATTCTGTCGACCATATATGTGATGTTCAGGCGCCAAATGACATGTTGGAGCATGTTGGAGATAAAAAACAAAATGTGCCCAAAACGTGATATTAAGACGTTATACGCCGTTCTGAGCCATGTTTGAACTTTCTATCACTTTTGGTTCCGATAATTCTGTTGATCATATTTGTGATATTTAGGCGCCAAATGTCATCTTGGAGCATGTTGGAGATAAAAAACAAAATGTGCCCAAAACGTGATATTATGACGTTATACGCCGTTCTGAGCCATGTTTGAACTTTCTATCACTTTTGGTTCCGATAATTCTGCCGACCATATATGTGATGTTCAGGCGCCAAATGACATGTTGGAGATAAAAAACAAAATGTGCCCAAAACGTGATATTATGGCGTTATACGCCGTTCTGGGCCATGTTTGAACTTTCTATCACTTTTGGTTCCGATAATTCTGTCGACCATATATGTGATGTTCAGGCGCCAAATGTAACATTGGAGCATGTTAGAGATAAAAAACAAAATGTGCACAAAACGTAATATTATGACGTTATACGCCGTTCTGAGCCATGTTTGAACTTTCTATCACTTTTGGTTCCGATAATTCTGTTGACCATATTTGTGATATTCAGGCGCCAAATGACATCTTGGAGCATGTTGGAGATAAAAAACAAAATGTGCCCAAAACGTAATATTATGACGTTATACGCCGTTCTGAGCCATGTTTGAACTTTCTATCACTTTTGGTTCCGATAATTCTGTTGACCATATTTGTGATATTCAGGGGCCAAACGTCATCTTGGAGCATGTTAGAGATAAAAACCAAATGTGCCCAAAACGTGATATTATGGCGTTATACGGCGCTCTGAGCAATGTTTGAACTTTCTATCACTTTTGGTTCCGATAATTCTGTTGACCATATTTGTGATATTCAGGCGCCAAATGTCATCTTGGAGCATGTTGGAGATAAAAAACAAAATGTGCCCAAAACGTGATATTATGACGTTATACGCCGTTCTGAGCCATATTTGAACTTTCTATCACTTTTGGTACCGATAATTCTGTCGACCATATGTGTGACGTTCAGGCGCCAAATGTAACATTGGAGCATGTTAGAGATAAAAAACAAAATGTGCCCAAAACGTGATATTATGGCGTTATACAGCGTTCTGAGCCATGTTTGAACTTTCTATCACTTTTGGTTCCGATAATTCTCTTGACCATATTTGTGATATTCAGGGGCCAAATGTCATCTTGGAGCATGTTGGAGATACAAAACAAAATGTGTCCAAAACGTGATATTATGACGTTATACGCCGTTCTGAGCCATGTTTGAACTTTCTATCATTTTTGGTTCCGATAATTCTGTGGACCATATTTGTGATATTCAGGGGCCATACGTCATCTTGGAGCATGTTAGAGATAAAAACCAAATGTGCCCAAAACGTGATATTATGGCGTTATACGGCGCTCTGAGCAATGTTTGAACTTTCTATCACTTTTGGTTCCGATAATTCTGTTGACCATATTTGTGATATTCAGGCGCCAAATGTCATCTTGGAGCATGTTGGAGATAAAAAACAAAATGTGCCCAAAACGTGATATTATGACGTTATACGCCGTTCTGAGCCATATTTGAACTTTCTATCACTTTTGGTACCGATAATTCTGTCGACCATATGTGTGACGTTCAGGCGCCAAATGTAACATTGGAGCATGTTAGAGATAAAAAACAAAATGTGCCCAAAACGTGATATTATGGCGTTATACAGCGTTCTGAGCCATGTTTGAACTTTCTATCACTTTTGGTTCCGATAATTCTGCCGACCATATATGTGATGTTCAGGCGCCAAATGACATGTTGGAGATAAAAAACAAAATGTGCCCAAAACGTGATATTATGGCGTTATACGCCGTTCTGGGCCATGTTTGAACTTTCTATCACTTTTGGTTCCGATAATTCTGTCGACCATATATGTGATGTTCAGGCGCCAAATGTAACATTGGAGCATGTTAGAGATAAAAAACAAAATGTGCACAAAACGTAATATTATGACGTTATACGCCGTTCTGAGCCATGTTTGAACTTTCTATCACTTTTGGTTCCGATAATTCTGTTGACCATATTTGTGATATTCAGGCGCCAAATGACATCTTGGAGCATGTTGGAGATAAAAAACAAAATGTGCCCAAAACGTAATATTATGACGTTATACGCCGTTCTGAGCCATGTTTGAACTTTCTATCACTTTTGGTTCCGATAATTCTGTTGACCATATTTGTGATATTCAGGGGCCAAACGTCATCTTGGAGCATGTTAGAGATAAAAACCAAATGTGCCCAAAACGTGATATTATGGCGTTATACGGCGCTCTGAGCAATGTTTGAACTTTCTATCACTTTTGGTTCCGATAATTCTGTTGACCATATTTGTGATATTCAGGCGCCAAATGTCATCTTGGAGCATGTTGGAGATAAAAAACAAAATGTGCCCAAAACGTGATATTATGACGTTATACGCCGTTCTGAGCCATATTTGAACTTTCTATCACTTTTGGTACCGATAATTCTGTCGACCATATGTGTGACGTTCAGGCGCCAAATGTAACATTGGAGCATGTTAGAGATAAAAAACAAAATGTGCCCAAAACGTGATATTATGGCGTTATACAGCGTTCTGAGCCATGTTTGAACTTTCTATCACTTTTGGTTCCGATAATTCTCTTGACCATATTTGTGATATTCAGGGGCCAAATGTCATCTTGGAGCATGTTGGAGATACAAAACAAAATGTGTCCAAAACGTGATATTATGACGTTATACGCCGTTCTGAGCCATGTTTGAACTTTCTATCATTTTTGGTTCCGATAATTCTGTGGACCATATTTGTGATATTCAGGGGCCATACGTCATCTTGGAGCATGTTGGAGATAAAAAACAAAATGTGCCCAAAACGTGATATTATGACGTTACACGCCGTTCTGAGCCATGTTTGAACTTTCTATCACTTTTGGTTCCGATAATTCTGTCGACCATATATGTGATGTTCAGGCGCCAAATGACATGTTGGAGCATGTTGGAGATAAAAAACAAAATGTGCCCAAAACGTGATATTATGACGTTATACGCCGTTCTGAGCCATGTTTGAACTTTCTATCACTTTTGGTTCCGATAATTCTGTTGATCATATTTGTGATATTTAGGCGCCAAATGTCATCTTGGAGCATGTTGGAGATAAAAAACAAAATGTGCCCAAAACGTGATATTATGACGTTATACGCCGTTCTGAGCCATGTTTGAACTTTCTATCACTTTTGGTTCCGATAATTCTGCCGACCATATATGTGATGTTCAGGCGCCAAATGACATGTTGGAGATAAAAAACAAAATGTGCCCAAAACGTGATATTATGGCGTTATACGCCGTTCTGGGCCATGTTTGAACTTTCTATCACTTTTGGTTCCGATAATTCTGTCGACCATATATGTGATGTTCAGGCGCCAAATGTAACATTGGAGCATGTTAGAGATAAAAAACAAAATGTGCCGAAAACGTGATATTATGGCGTTATACGCCGTTCTGAGCCATGTTTGAACTTTCTATCACTTTTGGTACCGATAATTCTGTCGACCATATGTGTGACGTTCAGGCGCCAAATGTAACATTGGAGCATGTTAGAGATAAAAAACAAAATGTGCCCAAAACGTGATATTATGGCGTTATACAGCGTTCTGAGCCATGTTTGAACTTTCTATCACTTTTGGTTCCGATAATTCTCTTGACCATATTTGTGATATTCAGGGGCCAAATGTCATCTTGGAGCATGTTGGAGATAGAAAACAAAATGTGCATAAAACGTGATGTTATGACGTTATATGCCGTTCTGAGCCATGTTTGAACTTTCTATCACTTTTGGTTCCGATAATTCTGTTGACCATATATGTGATGTTTAGGCGCCAAATGTCATCTTGGAGCATGTTGGAGATAAAAAACAAAATGTGCCCAAAACGTGATATTATGACGTTATACGCCGTTCTGAGCCATGTTTGAACTTTCTATCACTTTTGGTTCCGATAATTCTGTTGACCATATTTGCGATATTCAGGCGCCAAATGACATCTTGGAGCATGTTGGAGAAAAAAAACAAAATGTGCACAAAACGTAATATTATGACGTTATACGCCGTTCTGAGCCATGTTTGAACTTTCTATCACTTTTGGTTCCGATAATTCTGTTGACCATATTTGTGATATTCAGGCGCCAAATGACATCTTGGAGCATGTTGGAGATAAAAAACAAAATGTGCCCAAAACGTAATATTATGACGTTATACGCCGTTCTGAGCCATGTTTGAACTTTCTATCATTTTTGGTTCCGATAATTCTGTTGACCATATTTGTGATATTCAGGGGCCAAACGTCATCTTGGAGCATGTTAGAGATAAAAACCAAATGTGCCCAAAACGTGATATTATGGCGTTATACGGCGTTCTGAGCAATGTTTGAACTTTCTATCACTTTTGGTTCCGATAATTCTGTTGACCATATATGTGATATTTAGGCGCCAAATGTCATCTTGGAGCATGTTGGTGATAAAAAACAAAATGTGCCCAAAACGTGATATTATGACGTTATACGCCGTTCTGAGCCATGTTTGAACTTTCTATCACTTTTGGTTCCGATAATTCTGTTGACCATATTTGTGATATTCAGGCGCCAAATGACATCTTGGAGCGTGTTGGAGAAAAAAAACAAAATGTGCCCAAAACGTGATATTATGACGTTATACGGCGTTCTGAGCCATGTTAGAACTTTCTATCACTTTTGGTTCCGATAATTCTGTTGACCATATTTGTGATATTCAGGCGCCAAATGACATCTTGGAGCATGTTTTAGATAAAAAACAAAATGTGCCCAAAACGTGATATAATGACGTTATACGCCGGTCTGAGCCATGTTTGAACTTTCTATAACTTTTGGTTCCGATAATTCTGTCGACCATATATGTGATATTCAGGGGCCAAATGTCATCTGGGAGCATGTTGGAGATAAAAAACAAAATGTGCCCAAAACGTGATATTATGACGTTATACGCCGTTCTGAGCCATGTTTTAACTTTCTATCACTTTTGGTTCCGATAATTCTGTTGACCATATTTGTGATATGCAGGCGCCAAATGTCATCTTGGAGCATGTTGGAGATAAAAAACAAAATGTGCCCAAAACGTGATATTATGACGTTATACGCCGTTCTGAGCCATGTTTGAACTTTCTATCACTTTTGGTTCCGATAATTCTGTTGACCATATATGTGATGTTCAGGCGCCAAATGACATGTTGGAGCATGTTGGAGATAAAAAACAAAATGTGCCCAAAACGTGATATTATGACGTTATACGCCGTTCTGAGCCATGTTTGAACTTTCTATCACTTTTGGTTCCGATAATTCTGTTGACCATATTTGTGATATGCAGGCGCCAAATGTCATCTTGGAGCATGTTGGAGATAAAAAACAAAATGTGCCCAAAACGTGATATTATGACGTTATACGCCGTTCTGAGCCATGTTTGAACTTTCTATCACTTTTGGTTCCGATAATTCTGTCGACCATATATGTGATGTTCAGGCGCCAAATGACATGTTGGAGATAAAAAACAAAATGTGCCCAAAACGTGATATTATGACGTTATACGCCGTTCTGAGCCATGTTTGAACTTTCTATCACTTTTGGTTCCGATAATTCTGTTGACCATATTTGTGATATCCAGGCGCCAAATGTCATCTTGGAGCATGTTGGAGATAAAAAACAAAATGTGCCCAAAACGTGATATTGTGACGTTATACGCCGTTCTGAGCCATGTTTGAACTTTCTATCACTTTTGGTTCCGATAATTCTCTTGACCATGTTTGTGATATTCAGGCGCAAAATGACATGTTGGAGCATGTTGGAGATAAAAAACAAAATATGCCCAAAACGTGATATTATGACGTTATACGCCGTTGTGAGCCATGTTTGAACTTTCTATCACTTTTGGTTCCGATAATTCTGTCGACCATATATGTGATGTTCAGGCGCCAAATGACATGTTGGAGCATGTTGGAGATAAAAAACAAAATGTGCCCAAAACGTAATATTATGACGTTATACGCCGTTCTGAGCCATGTTTGAACTTTCTATCACTTTTGGTTCCGATAATTCTGTCGACCATATATGTGATGTTCAGGCGCCAAATGACATGTTGGAGATAAAAAACAAAATGTGCCCAAAACGTGATATTATGACGTTATACGCCGTTCTGAGCCATGTTTGAACTTTCTATCACTTTTGGTTCCGATAATTCTGTTGACCATATTTGTGATATGCAGGCGCCAAATGTCATCTTGGAGCATGTTGGAGATAAAAAACAAAATGTGCCCAAAACGTGATATTATGACGTTATACGCCGTTCTGAGCCATGTTTGAACTTTCTATCACTTTTGGTTCCGATAATTCTGTTGACCATATATGTGATGTTCAGGCGCCAAATGACATGTTGGAGCATGTTGGAGATAAAAAACAAAATGTGCCCAAAACGTGATATTATGACGTTATACGCCGTTCTGAGCCATGTTTGAACTTTCTATCACTTTTGGTTCCGATAATTCTGTTGACCATATTTGTGATATGCAGGCGCCAAATGTCATCTTGGAGCATGTTGGAGATAAAAAACAAAATGTGCCCAAAACGTGATATTATGACGTTATACGCCGTTCTGAGCCATGTTTGAACTTTCTATCACTTTTGGTTCCGATAATTCTGTCGACCATATATGTGATGTTCAGGCGCCAAATGACATGTTGGAGATAAAAAACAAAATGTGCCCAAAACGTGATATTATGACGTTATACGCCGTTCTGAGCCATGTTTGAACTTTCTATCACTTTTGGTTCCGATAATTCTGTTGACCATATTTGTGATATCCAGGCGCCAAATGTCATCTTGGAGCATGTTGGAGATAAAAAACAAAATGTGCCCAAAACGTGATATTGTGACGTTATACGCCGTTCTGAGCCATGTTTGAACTTTCTATCACTTTTGGTTCCGATAATTCTCTTGACCATGTTTGTGATATTCAGGCGCCAAATGACATGTTGGAGCATGTTGGAGATAAAAAACAAAATATGCCCAAAACGTGATATTATGACGTTATACGCCGTTGTGAGCCATGTTTGAACTTTCTATCACTTTTGGTTCCGATAATTCTGTCGACCATATATGTGATGTTCAGGCGCCAAATGACATGTTGGAGCATGTTGGAGATAAAAAACAAAATGTGCCCAAAACGTAATATTATGACGTTATACGCCGTTCTGAGCCATGTTTGAACTTTCTATCACTTTTGGTTCCGATAATTCTGTCGACCATATATGTGATGTTCAGGCGCCAAATGTAACATTGGAGCATGTTGGAGAAAAAAAACAAAATGTGCCCAAAACGTGATATTATGACGTTATACGCCGTTCTGAGTCATGTTTGAACTTTCTATCACTTTTGGTTCCGATAATTCTGTTAACCATATTTGTGATATTCAGGCGCCAAATGACATCTTGGAGCATGTTGGAGAAAAAAAAACAAAATGTGCCCAAAACGTGATATTATGACGTTATACGCCGTTCTGAGCCATGTTTGAACTTTCTATCACTTTTGGTTCCGATAATTCTGTTGACCATATTTGTGATATTCAGGCGCCAAATGACATCTTGGAGCATGTTGGAGATAAAAAACAAAATGTGCCCAAAACGTGATATTATGACGTTATACGCCGTTCTGAGCCATGTTTGAACTTTCTATCACTTTTGGTTCCGATAATTCTGTCGACCATATATGTGATATTCAGGGGCCAAATGTCATCTGGGAGCATGTTGGAGATAAAAAACAAAATGTGCCCAAAACGTAATATTATGACGTTATACGCCGTTCTAAGCCATGTTTGAACTTTCTATCACTTTTGGTTCCGATAATTCTGTTGACCATATTTGTGATATTCAGGGGCCAAACGTCATCTTGGAGCATGTTGGAGATAAAAAACAAAATGTGCCCAAAACGTGATATTATGACGTTATACGCCGTTCTGAGCCATGTTTGAACTTTCTATCACTTTTGGTTCCGATAATTCTGTCGACCATATATGTGATGTTCAGGCGCCAAATGACATGTTGGAGCATGTTGGAGATAAAAAACAAAATGTGCCCAGAACGTGATATTATGACGTTATACACCGTTCTGAGCCATGTTTGAACTTTCTATCACTTTTGGTTCCGATAATTCTGTTGACCATATTTGTGATATCCAGGCGCCAAATGTCATCTTGGAGCATGTTGGAGATAAAAAACAAAATGTGCCCAAAACGTGATATTATGACGTTATACGCCGTTCTGAGCCATGTTTGAACTTTCTATCACTTTTGGTTCCGATAATTCTGTCGACCATATATGTGATGTTCAGGCGCCAAATGACATGTTGGAGATAAAAAACAAAATGTGCCCAAAACGTGATATTATGACGTTATACGCCGTTCTGAGCCATGTTTGAACTTTCTATCACTTTTGGTTCCGATAATTCTGTCGACCATATATGTGATGTTCAGGCGCCAAATGACATGTTGGAGATAAAAAACAAAATGTGCCCAAAACGTGATATTATGACGTTATACGCCGTTCTGAGCCATGTTTGAACTTTCTATCACTTTTGGTTCCGATAATTCTGTTGACCATATTTGTGATATCCAGGCGCCAAATGTCATCTTGGAGCATGTTGGAGATAAAAAACAAAATGTGCCCAAAACGTGATATTGTGACGTTATACGCCGTTCTGAGCCATGTTTGAACTTTCTATCACTTTTGGTTCCGATAATTCTCTTGACCATGTTTGTGATATTCAGGCGCCAAATGACATGTTGGAGCATGTTGGAGATAAAAAACAAAATATGCCCAAAACGTGATATTATGACGTTATACGCCGTTGTGAGCCATGTTTGAACTTTCTATCACTTTTGGTTCCGATAATTCTGTCGACCATATATGTGATGTTCAGGCGCCAAATGACATGTTGGAGCATGTTGGAGATAAAAAACAAAATGTGCCCAAAACGTAATATTATGACGTTATACGCCGTTCTGAGCCATGTTTGAACTTTCTATCACTTTTGGTTCCGATAATTCTGTCGACCATATATGTGATGTTCAGGCGCCAAATGTAACATTGGAGCATGTTGGAGAAAAAAAACAAAATGTGCCCAAAACGTGATATTATGACGTTATACGCCGTTCTGAGTCATGTTTGAACTTTCTATCACTTTTGGTTCCGATAATTCTGTTAACCATATTTGTGATATTCAGGCGCCAAATGACATCTTGGAGCATGTTGGAGAAAAAAAAACAAAATGTGCCCAAAACGTGATATTATGACGTTATACGCCGTTCTGAGCCATGTTTGAACTTTCTATCACTTTTGGTTCCGATAATTCTGTTGACCATATTTGTGATATTCAGGCGCCAAATGACATCTTGGAGCATGTTGGAGATAAAAAACAAAATGTGCCCAAAACGTGATATTATGACGTTATACGCCGTTCTGAGCCATGTTTGAACTTTCTATCACTTTTGGTTCCTATAATTCTGTCGACCATATATGTGATGTTCAGGCGCCAAATGACATGTTGGAGATAAAAAACAAAATGTGCCCAAAACGTGATATTATGACGTTATACGCCGTTCTGAGCCATGTTTGAACTTTCTATCACTTTTGGTTCCGATAATTCTGTCGACCATATATGTGATGTTCAGGCGCCAAATGACATGTTGGAGATAAAAAACAAAATGTGCCCAAAACGTGATATTATGACGTTATACGCCGTTCTGAGCCATGTTTGAACTTTCTATCACTTTTGGTTCCGATAATTCTGTTGACCATATTTGTGATATCCAGGCGCCAAATGTCATCTTGGAGCATGTTGGAGATAAAAAACAAAATGTGCCCAAAACGTGATATTGTGACGTTATACGCCGTTCTGAGCCATGTTTGAACTTTCTATCACTTTTGGTTCCGATAATTCTCTTGACCATGTTTGTGATATTCAGGCGCCAAATGACATGTTGGAGCATGTTGGAGATAAAAAACAAAATATGCCCAAAACGTGATATTATGACGTTATACGCCGTTGTGAGCCATGTTTGAACTTTCTATCACTTTTGGTTCCGATAATTCTGTCGACCATATATGTGATGTTCAGGCGCCAAATGACATGTTGGAGCATGTTGGAGATAAAAAACAAAATGTGCCCAAAACGTAATATTATGACGTTATACGCCGTTCTGAGCCATGTTTGAACTTTCTATCACTTTTGGTTCCGATAATTCTGTCGACCATATATGTGATGTTCAGGCGCCAAATGTAACATTGGAGCATGTTGGAGAAAAAAAACAAAATGTGCCCAAAACGTGATATTATGACGTTATACGCCGTTCTGAGTCATGTTTGAACTTTCTATCACTTTTGGTTCCGATAATTCTGTTAACCATATTTGTGATATTCAGGCGCCAAATGACATCTTGGAGCATGTTGGAGAAAAAAAAACAAAATGTGCCCAAAACGTGATATTATGACGTTATACGCCGTTCTGAGCCATGTTTGAACTTTCTATCACTTTTGGTTCCGATAATTCTGTTGACCATATTTGTGATATTCAGGCGCCAAATGACATCTTGGAGCATGTTGGAGATAAAAAACAAAATGTGCCCAAAACGTGATATTATGACGTTATACGCCGTTCTGAGCCATGTTTGAACTTTCTATCACTTTTGGTTCCGATAATTCTGTCGACCATATATGTGATATTCAGGGGCCAAATGTCATCTGGGAGCATGTTGGAGATAAAAAACAAAATGTGCCCAAAACGTAATATTATGACGTTATACGCCGTTCTAAGCCATGTTTGAACTTTCTATCACTTTTGGTTCCGATAATTCTGTTGACCATATTTGTGATATTCAGGGGCCAAACGTCATCTTGGAGCATGTTGGAGATAAAAAACAAAATGTGCCCAAAACGTGATATTATGACGTTATACGCCGTTCTGAGCCATGTTTGAACTTTCTATCACTTTTGGTTCCGATAATTCTGTCGACCATATATGTGATGTTCAGGCGCCAAATGACATGTTGGAGCATGTTGGAAATAAAAAACAAAATGTGCCCAGAACGTGATATTATGACGTTATACGCCGTTCTGAGCCATGTTTGAACTTTCTATCACTTTTGGTTCCGATAATGCTGTTGACCATATTTGTGATATTCAGGCGCCAAATGTCATCTTGGAGCATGTTGGAGATAAAAAACAAAATGTGCCCAAAACGTAATGTTATGACGTTATACGCCGTTCTGAGTCTTGTTTGAACTTTCTATCACTTTTGGTTCCGATAATTCTCTTGACCATATTTGTGATATTCAGGCGCCAAATGACATGTTGGAGCATGTTGGAGATACAAAACAAAATGTACCCAAAACGTGATATTATGACGTTATACGCCGTTCTGAGCCATGTTTGAACTTTCTATCACTTTTGTTTCCGATAATTCTCTTGACCATATTTGTGATATTCAGGGGCATATGTCAACTTGGGCATGTTGGAGATACAAAACAAAATGTGCCCAAAACGTGATATTATGACGTTATACGCCGGTCTGAGCCATGTTTGAACTTTCTATCACTTTTGGTTCCGATAATTCTGTCGACCATATATGTGATGTTCAGGCGCTAAATGTAACATTGGAGCATGTTAGAGATAAAAAACAAAATGTGCCCAAAACGTGATATTATGACGTTATACGCCGTTCTGAGCCATGTTTGAACTGTCTATCACTTTTGGTTCCGAAAATTCTGTTGACCATATTTGTGATATTCAGGCGCCAAATGTCATCTTGGAGCATGTTGGAGATAAAAAACAAAATGTGCCCAAAACGTGATATTATGACGTTATACGCCGTTCTGAGCCATGTTTGAACTTTCTATCACTTTTGGTTCCGATAATTCTGTTGATCAGATTTGTGATATTCAGGGGCCAAACGTCATCTTGGAGCATGTTGGAGATAAAAAACAAAATGTGCCCACAACGTGATATTATGACGTTATACGCCGTTCTGAGCCATGTTTGAACTTTCTATCACTTTTGGTTCCGATAATTCTGTCGACCATATATGTGATGTTCAGGCGCTAAATGTAACATTGGAGCATGTTAGAGATAAAAAACAAAATGTGCCCAAAACGTGATATTATGACGTTATACGCCGTTCTGAGCCATGTTTGAACTTTCTATCACTTTTGTTTCCGATAATTCTCTTGACCATATTTGTGATATTCAGGGGCCATATGTCAACTTGGGCATGTTGGAGATATAAAACAAAATGTGCCCAAAACGTGATATTATGACGTTATACGCCGGTCTGAGCCATGTTTGAACTTTCTATCACTTTTGGTTCCGATAATTCTGTTGACCATATTTGTGATATTCAGGCGCCAAATATCTTGGAGCATGTTGGAGATAAAAAACAAAATGTGCCCAAAACGTAATATTATGACGTTATACGCCGTTCTGAGCCATGTTTGAACTTTCTATCACTTTTGGTTCCGAAAATTCTGTTGACCATATTTGTGATATTCAGGCGCCAAATGTCATCTTGGAGCATGTTGGAGATAAAAAACAAAATGTGCCCAAAACGTGATATTATGACGTTATGCGCCGTTCTGAGCCATGTTTGAACTTTCTATCACTTTTGGTTCCGATAATTCTGTTGATCAGATTTGTGATATTCAGGGGCCAAACGTCATCTTGGAGCATGTTGGAGATAAAAAACAAAATGTGCCCAAAACGTGATATTATGACGTTATACGCCGGTCTGAGCCATGTTTGAACTTTCTATCACTTTTGGTTCCGATAATTCTGTTGACCATATTTGTGATATTCAGGCGCCAAATATCTTGGAGCATGTTGGAGATAAAAAACAAAATATGCCCAAAACGTGATATTATGACGTTATACGCCGTTGTGAGCCATGTTTGAACTTTCTATCACTTTTGGTTCCGATAATTCTGTCGGCCATATATGAGATATTCAGGGGCCAAATGTCATCTTGGAGCATGTTGGAGATAAAAAACAAAATGTGCCCGAAACGTGATATTATGACGTTATACGCCGTCCTGAGCCATGTTTGAACTTTCTATCACTTTTGGTTCCGATAATTCTGTCGACCATATATGTGATGTTCAGGCGCCAAATGACATGTTGGAGCATGTTGGAGATACAAAACAAAATGTACCCAAAACGTGATATTATGACGTTATACGCCGTTCTGAGCCATGTTTGAACTTTCTATCACTTTTGTTTCCGATAATTCTCTTGACCATATTTGTGATATTCAGGGGCATATGTCAACTTGGGCATGTTGGAGATACAAAACAAAATGTGCCCAAAACGTGATATTATGACGTTATACGCCGGTCTGTGCCATGTTTGAACTTTCTATCACTTTTGGTTCCGATAATTCTGTTGACCATATTTGTGATATTCAGGCGCCAAATATCATCTTGGAGCATGTTGGAGATAAAAAACAAAATGTGCCCAAAACGTGATATTATGACGTTATACGCCGTTCTGAGCCATGTTTGAACTGTCTATCACTTTTGGTTCCGAAAATTCTGTTGACCATATTTGTGATATTCAGGCGCCAAATGTCATCTTGGAGCATGTTGGAGATAAAAAACAAAATGTGCCCAAAACGTGATATTATGACGTTATACGCCGTTCTGAGCCATGTTTGAACTTTCTATCACTTTTGGTTCCGATAATTCTGTTGATCAGATTTGTGATATTCAGGGGCCAAACGTCATCTTGGAGCATGTTGGAGATAAAAAACAAAATGTGCCCAAAACGTGATATTATGACGTTATACGCCGTTCTGAGCCATGTTTGAACTTTCTATCACTTTTGGTTCCGATAATTCTGTTGACCATATTTGTGATATTCAGGCGCCAAATGACATCTTGGAGCATGTTGGAGATAAAAAACAAAATGTGCCCAAAACGTGATATTATGACGTTATACGCCGTTCTGAGCCATGTTTGAACTTTCTATCACTTTTGTTTCCGATAATTCTGTCGACCATATATGTGATATTCAGGGGCCAAATGTCATCTGGGAGCATGTTGGAGATAAAAAACAAAATGTGCCCAAAACGTGATATTATGGCGTTATACGCCGTTCTGAGCCATGTTTGAACTTTCTATCACTTTTGGTTCCGATAATTCTGTTGACCATATTTGTGATATTCAGGCGCCAAATGACATCTTGGAGCATGTTGGAGATAAAAAACAAAATGTGCCCAAAACGTGATATTATGACGTTATACGCCGTTCTGAGCCATGTTTGAACTTTCTATCACTTTTGGTTCCGATAATTCTGTTGACCATATTTGTGATATTCAGGCGCCAAATGACATCTTGGAGCATGTTGGAGATAAAAAACAAAATGTGCCCAAAACGTGATATTATGACGTTATACGCCGTTCTGAGCCATGTTTGAACTTTCTATCACTTTTGGTTCCGATAATTCTGTCGACCATATATGTGATATTCAGGGGCCAAATGTCATCTGGGAGCATGTTGGAGATAAAAAACAAAATGTGCCCAAAACGTAATATTATGACGTTATACGCCGTTCTGAGCCATGTTTGAACTTTCTATCACTTTTGGTTCCGATAATGCTGTTGACCATATTTGTGATATTCAGGCGCCAAATGTCATCTTGGAGCATGTTGGAGATAAAAAACAAAATGTGCCCAAAACGTAATGTTATGACGTTATACGCCGTTCTGAGTCTTGTTTGAACTTTCTATCACTTTTGGTTCCGATAATTCTCTTGACCATATTTGTGATATTCAGGCGCCAAATGACATGTTGGAGCATGTTGGAGATAAAAAACAAAATATGCCCAAAACGTGATATTATGACGTTATACGCCGTTGTGAGCCATGTTTGAACTTTCTATCACTTTTGGTTCCGATAATTCTGTCGGCCATATATGAGATATTCAGGGGCTAAATGTCATCTTGGAGCATGTTGGAGATAAAAAACAAAATGTGCCCGAAACGTGATATTATGACGTTATACGCCGTCCTGAGCCATGTTTGAACTTTCTATCACTTTTGGTTCCGATAATTCTGTTGACCATATTTGTGATATTCAGGCGTCAAATGACATCTTGGAGCATGTTGGAGATAAAAAACAAAATGTGCCCAAAACGTGATATTATGACGTTATACGCCGTTCTGAGCCATGTTTGAACTTTCTATCACTTTTGGTTCCGATAATTCTGTCGACCATATATGAGATATTCAGGGGCCAAATGTCATCTTGGAGTATGTTGGAGATAAAAAACAAAATGTGCCCGAAACGTGATATTATGACGTTATACGCCGTCCTGAGCCATGTTTGAACTTTCTATCACTTTTGGTTCCGATAATTCTGTCGACCATATATGTGATGTTCAGGCGCCAAATGACATGTTGGAGCATGTTGGAGATACAAAACAAAATGTACCCAAAACGTGATATTATGACGTTATACGCCGTTCTGAGCCATGTTTGAACTTTCTATCACTTTTGTTTCCGATAATTCTCTTGACCATATTTGTGATATTCAGGGGCATATGTCAACTTGGGCATGTTGGAGATACAAAACAAAATGTGCCCAAAACGTGATATTATGACGTTATACGCCGGTCTGAGCCATGTTTGAACTTTCTATCACTTTTGGTTCCGATAATTCTGTCGACCATATATGTGATGTTCAGGCGCTAAATGTAACATTGGAGCATGTTAGAGATAAAAAACAAAATGTGCCCAAAACGTGATATTATGACGTTATACGCCGTTCTGAGCCATGTTTGAACTGTCTATCACTTTTGGTTCCGAAAATTCTGTTGACCATATTTGTGATATTCAGGCGCCAAATGTCATCTTGGAGCATGTTGGAGATAAAAAACAAAATGTGCCCAAAACGTGATATTATGACGTTATACGCCGTTCTGAGCCATGTTTGAACTTTCTATCACTTTTGGTTCCGATAATTCTGTTGATCAGATTTGTGATATTCAGGGGCCAAACGTCATCTTGGAGCATGTTGGAGATAAAAAACAAAATGTGCCCACAACGTGATATTATGACGTTATACGCCGTTCTGAGCCATGTTTGAACTTTCTATCACTTTTGGTTCCGATAATTCTGTCGACCATATATGTGATGTTCAGGCGCTAAATGTAACATTGGAGCATGTTAGAGATAAAAAACAAAATGTGCCCAAAACGTGATATTATGACGTTATACGCCGTTCTGAGCCATGTTTGAACTTTCTATCACTTTTGTTTCCGATAATTCTCTTGACCATATTTGTGATATTCAGGGGCCATATGTCAACTTGGGCATGTTGGAGATACAAAACAAAATGTGCCCAAAACGTGATATTATGACGTTATACGCCGGTCTGAGCCATGTTTGAACTTTCTATCACTTTTGGTTCCGATAATTCTGTTGACCATATTTGTGATATTCAGGCGCCAAATATCTTGGAGCATGTTGGAGATAAAAAACAAAATGTGCCCAAAACGTGATATTATGACGTTATGCGCCGTTCTGAGCCATGTTTGAACTTTCTATCACTTTTGGTTCCGATAATTCTGTTGATCAGATTTGTGATATTCAGGGGCCAAACGTCATCTTGGAGCATGTTGGAGATAAAAAACAAAATGTGCCCAAAACGTGATATTATGACGTTATACGCCGGTCTGACCCATGTTTGAACTTTCTATCACTTTTGGTTCCGATAATTCTGTTGACCATATTTGTGATATTCAGGCGCCAAATATCTTGGAGCATGTTGGAGATAAAAAACAAAATATGCCCAAAACGTGATATTATGACGTTATACGCCGTTGTGAGCCATGTTTGAACTTTCTATCACTTTTGGTTCCGATAATTCTGTCGGCCATATATGAGATATTCAGGGGCCAAATGTCATCTTGGAGCATGTTGGAGATAAAAAACAAAATGTGCCCGAAACGTGATATTATGACGTTATACGCCGTCCTGAGCCATGTTTGAACTTTCTATCACTTTTGGTTCCGATAATTCTGTCGACCATATATGTGATGTTCAGGCGCCAAATGACATGTTGGAGCATGTTGGAGATACAAAACAAAATGTACCCAAAACGTGATATTATGACGTTATACGCCGTTCTGAGCCATGTTTGAACTTTCTATCACTTTTGTTTCCGATAATTCTCTTGACCATATTTGTGATATTCAGGGGCATATGTCAACTTGGGCATGTTGGAGATACAAAACAAAATGTGCCCAAAACGTGATATTATGACGTTATACGCCGGTCTGTGCCATGTTTGAACTTTCTATCACTTTTGGTTCCGATAATTCTGTTGACCATATTTGTGATATTCAGGCGCCAAATATCATCTTGGAGCATGTTGGAGATAAAAAACAAAATGTGCCCAAAACGTGATATTATGACGTTATACGCCGTTCTGAGCCATGTTTGAACTGTCTATCACTTTTGGTTCCGAAAATTCTGTTGACCATATTTGTGATATTCAGGCGCCAAATGTCATCTTGGAGCATGTTGGAGATAAAAAACAAAATGTGCCCAAAACGTGATATTATGACGTTATACGCCGTTCTGAGCCATGTTTGAACTTTCTATCACTTTTGGTTCCGATAATTCTGTTGATCAGATTTGTGATATTCAGGGGCCAAACGTCATCTTGGAGCATGTTGGAGATAAAAAACAAAATGTGCCCAAAACGTGATATTATGACGTTATACGCCGTTCTGAGCCATGTTTGAACTTTCTATCACTTTTGGTTCCGATAATTCTGTTGACCATATTTGTGATATTCAGGCGCCAAATGACATCTTGGAGCATGTTGGAGATAAAAAACAAAATGTGCCCAAAACGTGATATTATGACGTTATACGCCGTTCTGAGCCATGTTTGAACTTTCTATCACTTTTGTTTCCGATAATTCTGTCGACCATATATGTGATATTCAGGGGCCAAATGTCATCTGGGAGCATGTTGGAGATAAAAAACAAAATGTGCCCAAAACGTGATATTATGGCGTTATACGCCGTTCTGAGCCATGTTTGAACTTTCTATCACTTTTGGTTCCGATAATTCTGTTGACCATATTTGTGATATTCAGGCGCCAAATGACATCTTGGAGCATGTTGGAGATAAAAAACAAAATGTGCCCAAAACGTGATATTATGACGTTATACGCCGTTCTGAGCCATGTTTGAACTTTCTATCACTTTTGGTTCCGATAATTCTGTCGACCATATATGAGATATTCAGGGGCCAAATGTCATCTTGGAGTATGTTGGAGATAAAAAACAAAATGTGCCCGAAACGTGATATTATGACGTTATACGCCGTCCTGAGCCATGTTTGAACTTTCTATCACTTTTGGTTCCGATAATTCTGTTGACCATATTTGTGATATTCAGGCGCCAAATGACATCTTGGAGCATGTTGGAGATAAAAAACAAAATGTGCCCAAAACGTGATATTATGACGTTATACGCCGTTCTGAGCCATGTTTGAACTTTCTATCACTTTTGGTTCCGATAATTCTGTCGACCATATATGTGATGTTCAGGCGCCAAATGACATGTTGGAGCATGTTGGAGATACAAAACAAAATGTACCCAAAACGTGATATTATGACGTTATACGCCGTTCTGAGCCATGTTTGAACTTTCTATCACTTTTGGTTCCGATAATTTTGTCGACCATATATGTGATGTTCAGGCGCTAAATGTAACATTGGAGCATGTTAGAGATAAAAAACAAAATGTGCCCAAAACGTGATATTATGACGTTATACGCCGGTCTGAGCCATGTTTGAACTTTCTATCACTTTTGGTTCCGATAATTCTGTTGACCATATTTGTGATATTCAGGCGCCAAATATCATCTTGGAGCATGTTGGAGATAAAAAACAAAATGTGCCCAAAACGTGATATTATGACGTTATACGCCGTTCTGAGCCATGTTTGAACTTTCTATCACTTTTGGTTCCGAAAATTCTGTTGACCATATTTCTGATATTCAGGCGCCAAATGTCATCTTGGAGCATGTTGGAGATAAAAAACAAAATGTGCCCAAAACGTAATATTATGACGTTATACGCCGTTCTGAGCCATGTTTGAACTTTCTATCACTTTTGGTTCCGAAAATTCTGTTGACCATATTTGTGATATTCAGGCGCCAAATGTCATCTTGGAGCATGTTGGAGATAAAAAACAAAATGTGCCCAAAACGTGATATTATGACGTTATGCGCCGTTCTGAGCCATGTTTGAACTTTCTATCACTTTTGGTTCCGATAATTCTGTTGATCAGATTTGTGATATTCAGGGGCCAAACGTCATCTTGGAGCATGTTGGAGATAAAAAACAAAATGTGCCCAAAACGTGATATTATGACTTTATACGCCGTTCTGAGCCATGTTTGAACTTTCTATCACTTTTGGTTCCGATAATTCTGTTGATCAGATTTGTGATATTCAGGGGCCAAACGTCATCTTGGAGCATGTTGGAGATAAAAAACAAAATGTGCCCAAAACGTGATATTATGACTTTATACGCCGTTCTGAGCCATGTTTGAACTTTCTATCACTTTTGGTTCCGATAATTCTGTTGACCATATTTGTGATATTCAGGCGCCAAATGACATCTTGGAGCATGTTGGAGATAAAAAACAAAATGTGCCCAAAACGTGATATTATGACTTTATACGCCGTTCTGAGCCATGTTTGAACTTTCTATCACTTTTGGTTCCGATAATTCTGTTGACCATATTTGTGATATTCAGGCGCCAAATGACATCTTGGAGCATGTTGGAGATAAAAAACAAAATGTGCCCAAAACGTGATATTATGACGTTATACGCCGTTCTGAGCCATGTTTGAACTTTCTATCACTTTTGGTTCCGATAATTCTGTCGACCATATATGTGATATTCAGGGGCCAAATGTCATCTGGGAGCATGTTGGAGATAAAAAACAAAATGTGCCCAAAACGTGATATTATGGCGTTATACGCCGTTCTGAGCCATGTTTGAACTTTCTATCACTTTTGGTTCCGATAATTCTGTTGACCATATTTGTGATATTCAGGCGCCAAATGACATCTTGGAGCATGTTGGAGAAAAAAAACAAAATGTGCCCAAAACGTGATATTATGACGTTATACGCCGTTCTGAGCCATGTTTGAACTTTCTATCACTTTTGGTTCCGATAATTCTGTCGACCATATATGAGATATTCAGGGGCCAAATGTCATCTTGGAGTATGTTGGAGATAAAAAACAAAATGTGCCCGAAACGTGAGATTATGACGTTATACGCCGTCCTGAGCCATGTTTGAACTTTCTATCACTTTTGGTTCCGATAATTCTGTTGACCATATTTGTGATATTCAGGCGCCAAATGACATCTTGGAGCATGTTGGAGATAAAAAACAAAATGTGCCCAAAACGTGATATTATGACGTTATACGCCGTTCTGAGCCATGTTTGAACTTTCTATCACTTTTGGTTCCGATAATTCTGTCGACCATACATGTGATGTTCAGGCGCTAAATGTAACATTGGAGCATGTTAGAGATAAAAAACAAAATGTGCCCAAAACGTGATATTATGACGTTATACGCCGTTCAGAGCCATGTTTGAACTTTCTATCACTTTTGTTTCCGATAATTCTCTTGACCATATTTGTGATATTCAGGGGCCATATGTCAACTTGGGCATGTTGGAGATACAAAACAAAATGTGCCCAAAACGTGATATTATGACGTCATACGCCGGTCTGAGCCATGTTTGAACTTTCTATCACTTTTGGTTCCGATAATTCTGTTGGCCATATTTGTGATATTCAGGCGCCAAATATCATCTTGGAGCATGTTGGAGATAAAAAACAAAATGTGCCCAAAACGTAATATTATGACGTTATACGCCGTTCTAAGCCATGTTTGAACTTTCTATCACTTTTGGTTCCGAAAATTCTGTTGACCATATTTGTGATATTCAGGCGCCAAATGTCATCTTGGAGCATGTTGGAGATAAAAAACAAAATGTGCCCAAAACGTGATATTATGACGTTATACGCCGTTCTGAGCCATGTTTGAACTTTCTATCACTTTTGGTTCCGATAATTCTGTTGATCAGATTTGTGATATTCAGGGGCCAAACGTCATCTTGGAGCATGTTGGAGATAAAAAACAAAATGTGCCCAAAACGTGATATTATGACGTTATACGCCGTTCTGAGCCATGTTTGAACTTTCTATCACTTTTGGTTCCGATAATTCTGTTGACCATATTTGTGATATTCAGGCGCCAAATGACATCTTGGAGCATGTTGGAGATAAAATACAAAATGTGCCCAAAACGTGATATTATGACGTTATACGCCGTTCTGAGCCATGTTTGAACTTTCTATCACTTTTGTTTCCGATAATTCTGTCGACCATATATGTGATATTCAGGGGCCAAATGTCATCTGGGAGCATGTTGGAGATAAAAAACAAAATGTGCCCAAAACGTGATATTATGGCGTTATACGCCGTTCTGAGCCATGTTTGAACTTTCTATCACTTTTGGTTCCGATAATTCTGTTGACCATATTTGTGATATTCAGGCGCCAAATGACATCTTGGAGCATGTTGGAGATAAAAAACAAAATGTGCCCAAAACGTGATATTATGACGTTATACGCCGTTCTGAGCCATGTTTGAACTTTCTATCACTTTTGGTTCCGATAATTCTGTTGACCATATTTCTGATATTCAGGCGCCAAATGACATCTTGGAGCATGTTGGAGATAAAAAACAAAATGTGCCCAAAACGTGATATTATGACGTTATACGCCGTTCTGAGCCATGTTTGAACTTTCTATCACTTTTGGTTCCGATAATTCTGTTGACCATATTTCTGATATTCAGGCGCCAAATGACATCTTGGAGCATGTTGGAGATAAAAAACAAAATGTGCCCAAAACGTGATATTATGACGTTATACGCCGTTCTGAGCCATGTTTGAACTTTCTATCACTTTTGGTTCCGATAATTCTGTCGACCATATATGAGATATTCAGGGGCCAAATGTCATCTTGGAATATGTTGGAGATAAAAAACAAAATGTGCCCGAAACGTGATATTATGACGTTATACGCCGTCCTGAGCCATGTTTGAACTTTCTATCACTTTTGGTTCCGATAATTCTGTTGACCATATTTGTGATATTCAGGCGCCAAATGACATCTTGGAGCATGTTGGAGATAAAAAACAAAATGTGCCCAAAACGTGATATTATGACGTTATACGCCGTTCTGAGCCATGTTTGAACTTTCTATCACTTTTGGTTCCGATAATTCTGTCGACCATATATGTGATGTTCATGCGCCAAATGACATGTTGGAGCATGTTGGAGATACAAAACAAAATGTACCCAAAACGTGATATTATGACGTTATACGCCGTTCTGAGCCATGTTTGAACTTTCTATCACTTTTGGTTCCGATAATTTTGTCGACCATATATGTGATGTTCAGGCGCTAAATGTAACATTGGAGCATGTTAGAGATAAAAAACAAAATGTGCCCAAAACGTGATATTATGACGTTATACGCCGGTCTGAGCCATGTTTGAACTTTCTATCACTTTTGGTTCCGATAATTCTGTTGACCATATTTGTGATATTCAGGCGCCAAATGTCATCTTGGAGCATGTTGGAGATAAAAAACAAAATGTGCCCAAAACGTGATATTATGACGTTATGCGCCGTTCTGAGCCATGTTTGAACTTTCTATCACTTTTGGTTCCGATAATTCTGTTGATCAGATTTGTGATATTCAGGGGCCAAACGTCATCTTGGAGCATGTTGGAGATAAAAAACAAAATGTGCCCAAAACGTGATATTATGACTTTATACGCCGTTCTGAGCCATGTTTGAACTTTCTATCACTTTTGGTTCCGATAATTCTGTGGACCATATTTGTGATATTCAGGCGCCAAATGACATCTTGGAGCATGTTGGAGATAAAAAACAAAATGTGCCCAAAACGTGATATTATGACTTTATACGCCGTTCTGAGCCATGTTTGAACTTTAGTAGTAGATAAAAGCCGATTCTAGAACCTCCTCTCAGAACCTCAGGTCAAGGTCAAGGCCAAGGTCACGTTGAGTGACCATGACCTTGACCTTGCCCTGAGGTTCTAGGAGGAGGTTCCAGAATCGGCTATTGCAAAGGGGGTCGTTGACCAGTAACCTAGACCTAAACAATGACCTTTACTTTGAGCTCACCTCAGGTCAAGATCACGTTTAGTGACCATGACCTTGATCAGTAACCTTGACCTGAACAATGACCTTTACTTTGACCTCAACGGAGACCTTGAAGTCAACCTTAATTGTGACCATGACATTGACCTTGTACGTGACCTGAAATGAAGGTTACACGACGTGAGTTCATTGAAAACCCCACTTCGGAGGAGGTATGCTTTAAATAGCAGATATAAAATCGTGTTCAACAGTATTGAAGTAAGAGTGTTGTGAACATGTTGACCTGCGACGTGTGTTACAAAGAGTTTACTAGACCAGATAATCTTGTGAGACATCAACGCACAGCATGTATTGGGAAACGTCGAAAGGTGGAAGAGGATCAACAAGGAGATGTTATAGTGTGTGAAATATGTGATGAACACGTAACCAGACAATGTTATTCCTCACATCTGCGCAGCAACAAACATAAACAGAAAGCCTTCGTAATAATAGATGATGGTGTAGAAAAAATAGATTCGATATTTGGAGATAAAATATGTAGTTTTAGAGTGAGCGATCATGAACGGAAGTACGTAGACATGAAGGAATTCAGTAACCGAATTAGAGAAAAAGTTATCAGTTTGATACAGTCCGTGAGGAATGTAAATGGTAGTTTAAAAGTGAATACGGAAATTTTTGGATTGTATTTCATAAATACGAAGGAAGAAGTGGAAATCAAATCATTCAACACAAAAAATAAAATTATAACAGTAGCCGTAGACTTGTACCAAACATACGAGGACTTTATGGACGAGATTATGGTGAAAATGTCGGAATTCCAAGAACGGGACTCAGGTAAGAGTATAAGAATAGAAAAGTAGTAAAATGCGAAACTAAAGGCGTTAATACTGCAGGTTGGACCTTGTTGGAAATATTATATCTTGAAGTGAACTGTAACAAGTTTAATCCTACAAGAGCATCGAGCTACATCGACTTACCGACATCCATAAAAGGGAAGAGAGCGGTAATAAACGTGCAAAATAACGATAATAAGTGCTTTGCTTGGGCACTGATGTCCGCGCTGTACCAACCCACAGGTTTACCGCAAAGAATATCATCATACCCAGATTATAGGGAAACAGAATTAAAGTTTGACTGCGTAACATTCCCAGTACCCATCAGAGACATACCAAAATTTGAGGAAGAAAATAACATTTCAATTAACGTCTATGGTATAAATTCTTGGTATAATGGAGAGAAAATGGTAGATGATATTGTAACTGTATGTATATGTAAACAGAAACGGGAGCGTCATGTAAACTTATTAGTAGTCAGCGACAATTTCGGGAATAACCACTATTGTTGGATAAAAAACTTATCTCGACTGATAAATACACAATCATCGACTCATGAACATCAAAGATATATTTGTGAGGGTTGTTTGCAATACTTTTCAACTGAAGACAAGTTGGTACGACATCAGATGGATGACTGTAAAAAAGTGAAAGCAACAGTACCAAGCGAACAAATAAAAGTGAATAAGTTCGGACATCTAGAAAAGGAAAATGTTTTACAATTTGAAGGATTTGAAAAAAAAATGAAAGTTCCGTTTGTGGTGTACGCCGATTTCGAGGCGATTCTGAAACCCTTAACGCCCGAAGAAGGAAAAGTTTACGATGATAATAAACCATATACGGCCCGATGTTTTGAACACGAACCATACGCGTTTGCGTACTACATTAAGTGTGCTTACGATGATAACTTATCGAAATTCCGAATATACCGAGGGCGAAACGCTGCTCTGGAATTTATTATAAGATTGGAGAAGGATGTAATAGAGATCTATAAACAACATTTGAGGCAAACAAAGGATATGATACCGCTAAGCTGTCTGGACCAATTTGTACATGAACTGAGTTCCGTATGTCACATTTGTGATAAACCAATAAACAAAGAAGAGAAAGTGTGTGATCACGATCACTTGACAGGATTGTATAGGGGTCCTGCGCATTCCGTCTGCAATATAAATTATAAATTACCGATGTTTATCCCTGTGTTTTTCCACAACCTGTCGAATTACGATGCCCACATGTTTGTGAAAAGTATTGCCCTAAACAAGGAGGAAGTAGAGGTGATAGCACAAAACAAAGAAAAATATATTTCTTTTTCCAAAAAAATAGTTGTCGGAGAAACAACCGATAACAAGGGAAAGAAACGCAAAGTGTTTATGAAAATAAGATTCGTCGACTCGTTTAGATTTATGGCGAGTTCTTTGGAAAAGTTGGTTTCATATTTGGATGATAAGGATTGTGTGGAAGTGAAAAAAAAATTCAAAGACTCTGAAGAATTTAGATTGATGCGCCAGAAAGGTGTATTTCCATATTCGTTCGTAGATTCGTTTGAAAAGTTGGAGTATAGTAAATTGCCTGATCATACACAGTTTTACGACATATTGAGTTCAAGTAATATTTCAAAGGAACAATACTCTAGAGCACAGACTGTATGGAATAAATTTAAGTGTACAACGTTGGGAGAATACAGTGACCTGTATTTGACGTCAGATGTGTTAATGTTGACTGACGTCTTTGAAAATTTCAGGACAATATCTTTGGAGAATTACAATCTGGATCCTTGCCATTATTATACTGCGCCCGGGTTTGGGTGGGATGCTCTGTTAAAAATGACAGGTGTAAAATTAGAATTGTTATCAGACATTGACATGAAAGGTTACACAACCAGCATGATGATCTACCGTTTTGTCCCGAAAACATAATCGCTCCCGGATCGAAGCATCCTAAGTTGATTGCGAACTTACAAAATAAATCGAAATACATAATTCACTATGTAAACCTACGTGAATGTGTGAAAAAAGGTCTTAAGCTAACCAAAATACACCGTGCATTGCAATTTCAACAATCGCCGTGGATGAAACCATATATCGATTTTAACTCTGAGAAACGAATGAATGCTACGAATGAATTTGGGAAAAATCATTATAAACAAATGAATAATATCGTGTATGGGAAAACGATGGAAAATGTTGAAAATAGAGTCGATATACGATTAGTGTCACATTGGGAGAATCGTTACAGGAGACCCGGTGCAGAAGCTCTTATCGCAAAGCCGACTTTCAAGTCATCGAAAATTTTCTGCCATAATTTGGCAGCCATTGAAATGCAGAAGGTGGAGGTCAAATATAACAAACCTCTGTATGTAGGGTTTAGCGTACTGGAATTGTCGAAAGCGGTCATTTATAACTTTTTTTATAATTTTTTAAAAGAGAAATATGGTGAAAACGTATTATTGTTATATACAGATACGGATTCGTTAATTCTCGAAATATTTACTGAGAATGTATACCAGGATATCAAAGAAAATATAGAGATGTTCGATACCTCTAATTACAAGTTAAACAACAGACATAATATTCCTCCAGGGCCGCCGATAGTTGGAAAAATGAAAGATGAGTACCCAAATACGATATTAACATCGTTTTATGGTACAGGAGCTAAAGCTTATTGTATTAACACTTTGGAAGGAGTTGTCAAGCGTGCCAAGGGTGTGAAAAAGTATGTTATCGATAAAAACTTAAGTGTTTCAGAATATAAACGGATTATCGAAGATGGAGGTTCTGTGCGAAAAAAGATGTATGTCTTTCGCTCCTCCTATCACACGATGTATACAGAACTAAAGAATAAAGTGGCGCTCTCTGCACATGACGATAAACGTTACGTGATGGAGGATGGATGTCATACGTTAGCTTGGGGAAACTATCTTATTGAAGATCTACGCAGGGAAGATCTTTTGGACAACTTATTGGAGTTGTTAAACGTAAACATGTATGGCTAGTTAAATTGCGATCAGTTAATTTGTAAAAAAAAAAAAAAATACTTGCTTGTATCACAAAACTTGTATATAAAGTAGAAAGTAGGTTGTTAAAAAGGTTACTTGAAATAAAATCAACGAAATTAAAAAAAAGTTTTTTATTTTCTTAGTGTAAAAATTATAATACATCCTTTTTTGCAATCCAAGAATTATGAGAGCTATCCATTCCCAACCATTTCACTCGGACTTTATTTCCTTTTCGACGAAGAACTTTTTCAATTAAAAATACATCCGGGTGTTTCACACGTTGTAATTCTTCGTCGTAAAATGCTCCAAGAATGGGTTCTCCTCTACCATCTTTAATAAGGTAAGTCCTGGGATTAGTATTTTGAACTGTCGCTATGGTGAAAATTTCATTGGACCAAGTTGGTTGGTAACCTTTAGCAAAAGCGTGTCTGTACTTGCTAATTCGCACGTGTTCCCCCACATTAAATTTATGGTGGTTGGGGTCGACAACTTTAATGGAATTGTATACAGTATTTAACAGAGCAGATTCATTTCGTCGATTAACAGCTGAAGGTTTCATGTGAATGGTGCGATGTATTGTGTTGTTGTAAGATTTTAGTAATTTGGGTAGTAAGTCTAACCAGCGATAATTTCCTTGCATACTAAATTCTTTCCACATTTTATTTTTTAGGGTTCTATTAAACCGTTCGATAATCGAGCTTTTTAAAGTGGAATAGGTGCTGTAATGATTAATGTTAAGTTGTTCCATTAATTTTTGAAAATCGCTATTGTAAAACTCTTTCCCATTATCGGTTTGTAAGTTGCTCGGAGTAATATTCTTTTTACTATGCAAAATGTCCTTCATAGCTTGAGCAACCTCTTTCCTAGTTTTGGTTTTGAGTGGTAAGGCCCATGCGTATTTTGAAAAAGCGTTGATAACAGTCAGTATATACTTGTAACCTTTATTGACCGACGCATATGGGATCATTTCAACCAAATCAGCTTGATAAAGATCCAATAGTCCGTGAAGCAGAACGCGGCGTCGCCGATAATGTCGTCTCGCAGGTGCATGTAGTTCGTTAACGAGATCTCGCTTAACACTAACCATTACTCTACAACCCCTTCAATCAACAACTCTACAAGAAAAGGTAGTCCTCCTATCGGTGCATTATTTTTACACTTAATGGTATCTCCGCGTTTGAGTTGGACTCCCTGGAGCGACTTAATAACGATATCGTTAACAAGTAACTGAACATGAGCGGACTTTACAACATCTTTTATCATACCTTCGTAGAAAGAATTGATGTAATCCGTAATTCCACTTTTGTTTGTGATTTTATAAAGTTTTGTTTTTGGATCAACATCTCCATCACCACGTAAAGTTAAAATAAATGTTGATGAAGGTTGTAGAACTTCGGATCTTGCTATGTGGTTCTGTATAACATGGTGGTGAACATGCTTACCAAATTTATCTATAGATGTAGAACCATGTTCACCAAAACGGTTTAAAGGCATATTAGCTTCTGAAGCGTCACAGAAACAGAAAAAAGTTTATATACCCTTAACGAATGACTTGCGCTTCCCGTAATTCCTCTATGAGGGATATAATTTCGTTATGATGAGCAGTATGACCTGCTGCTTCGGAAGCAAGTAGTAAACGCAACCGATCAACTAATTCGTTCACGTCGTCCCAGTATTCGTACTCTTTAATTGCAGCAGGTACTAACAACTTATTTAAGTGACCTGATCCAGTTTTAGGTTTTGGCCAATATCGAGCCCAGTACACATTTGGTCTTTGACCCAAGGAAATTGGTTTGATTATGTTCACAAACTTTTCATTTTCATCATCAGTTATGATACTTTTTGAAGCGTCATAATCTCTTTTATGTACATTCGAACGTTGTAAGATATCTTTGTAATTTCTCGCATCTGGTAAAGTAAATTTACCCGGTTTATTTTTGAATAACAACTCGTATAACCCCGGTGTTCCTGTATACGTAAATTCACCCACCAAAATGTTTTTCCCGTCAAACGTTATTGGTTGATTTGCGATATACAATCCATCGGTAAGTGCACGAACACCGTAAGTTTGATCGAACTCGTTATTTACATCTACTGTTAAACCCGTAACATAGGTACGTGGTAAGGGGTCCAGCTGCCCTAAAGCTTCTCTAATAACTGTCTGTTCCATCATTCCCTCCATATTCTCTTTCATGCGCGCCAACTGCTCCCTAGCGTCCCGCTCGTAGACATCTAAAGATGTGTCTGACTCACGAACAGAAAACTCAGGTGTAGTATCTCGACCCTCGAACACCTCTTCGTCGCTGAGAAATTGCGGACTCCGTGCGAGTTCCGGTGAAACATCCATGCTAGCTCCCGGTTTAATGGGTGTTGACGTAACTCTACGTTTAGGTTTCACTCTAGGAGTTTCCAGTTTAAGTCCTTTAGAAGGTTTCTGCAAGTCAGCCAGTAAGGCTGAGATATCTGGTGACTGCTCCTTTTTCGGGGTAAATAAATCACGTTTTATCCCGAATTTATTGTCGAGCGCTAATAAATTGACAGTTTGTAATTTTTTGGAAATATCTGTCAGAGGTTCTTTCAGTGGAGCGAGTTGAGCTTCGGCAATGGACTGCTTCTGTTTTATATCTCCTTTCAAAGTGCGTATTTTATGTTTAACATCTTCTCGCGCAGCTATTAACTGTTGTGCAACATTACGATTCATAGTTCAACGTGATAGTGTAATGATCGCACAGAGACTGAGCATGCAGTCGTAAAGTCAATGGTTTTACAGTATAATGTACTCATCGAAACCTTTCCGATAGCGTCCGTCATTTTTATCGCAATCTAAATCAATAACTAATATACCGTGCGGTGTATCCCAACAAGTTCGACAAATTCTGACAAAATCATCCCACGTAATGTCCCCTAGCAAATGATCGTTGTAAATATGTTTCAAGTTAGTGAGATCTTGTTTAAATAAAACTAAAAGGTTGCAATTGTCACGTAAAAGCTGCTTGGAAATGGCGCTATAACTTTGAGCGAGTAAAAAAGTATCAACGTTTCTATGACGACCGTATGAAAAATATTCCTTGATAATCTGTTGCTCTGTAGGAGCAATATCATCAAAAATAATAATTGAATATTCTTTCACCTTTGACGGTGGTAGAAATCGTCCGACATCTGAGTATTCATAATAGCCGCAAGAGCGGATAGGTTTAAGTAATTGTCGTAGAAATTCGTATTTGATTTGGTAGAGTGAATTAGAGCACAAATATACATTCAAAAAGCGCAACCCGTTGAGAGCTGTCAATAAAGTTAACATTACGTTTGTTTTTCCGGCACCCGAAGAACCAATTATCAAACCACGTTTACATTCCCCACCAAATAATTCGCTATGTCGTTTAAATTTATTTGCAGCGAAGTCGTTATGAAGATTACAGATTGGTAGTGTTAAAGGTTGGCTAACAAACTTAACGTCTTCAACCATGCTGACGGGTGATACTTGAACGGGAGATTAACAAGAAATGAAGTCGTAGTAGAAAACAATGTTTATTTTATCATAAAATGTAGCATACAAAAAATTTCAGCAGATTATTTATTATCATTGTTTCAAAATAATGGTTTACAACACTTTAACTATATAAACTGTTAACATTGAGTTTGAAAGTTATTTAAAGCGTGCGTAATATTACACAATATTTATTTTACAATAAGACGTGGTATACATAAATTTACAAAATTATTTATTATCATGATTTCAAAAGTATCTGTATGGTTGATGTAGTAGAACCACCAGTGGGTTATTCACATACAGATGTTATGTGATTAAACAAAATAAAGCAGTGTAAGTCACAGTACAATTTACACTACTTAGTATTAAATTAACAATAAGTAGATACGGTAAATATTCAAATAAGTAATTAATAATACATATTAACAAAAGCATGGGAGCGGTAACAATAAGTAGATACGGTAAATATTCAAATAAATAATTAATAATACATATAAACAAAAGCATGGGAGCGGAAAAGGTGAAAAGGAAGCGAACTTGTTGTCATATCATCAATTCGAACGATTTTCAGTATCATACAAGGATGGTGTACAAATTTGAAAAAACCACCTACAACATATTAGTTGCTGAGACATCCCTCCGACAATTCCTCAGTACTTTGATCCTCCTCAAGTTGTGGTTTAAAACAGACTCGAAACAAAGACACACGACAACACATCGCACACCAATATTTTTTATTTAAAATAATAGTCTGCAATCGTTCAGAAGATGCATACTTTATTTTCGAGCGCAATTTCACACGACAATCCAGTTGTAAAACGTTCGTTATACTAATATGGTGTAGGCGGCGTCGACAACGATAGCAAAGGTTGCCCAAATGTGATTCATAAAAAACATACCTTGCTTGATACTGAAGACCCACTCCGAAAGTTGAACTCCAATCAACCGGAGAACCGTGGAACAACTTATGTACGGTGCCTTGCGACATTTTCTTTCCAAAGCGTTCCACGGTGGGGAAGCAAACCTCCCCAAGATTGATTCGATCGCCCTTTCGGGATATTCGACGCCAGAAGCATATGTCCCAGCTGTACATTACGTTTAGTAGTAGAGTCTTTGGTAAAACATCTACTAACCGCAACGTACGGTCTTTACGGGAAATCGTCGAATTAACGCTCTCCATAGCCAACTCCTGCAACGTTAACACTGCAAGAGACAAAAAAACTGAACGAGCTTCAAAAAAAAAACGCTATTAACCGTTGTCAGGCAGCAGCCTGAGAAGGGACTTATACAGGTTAATTTTGGTGTTGTACATGTTAAGGATGTTTGAAGAAGCAGCAAAGCAGACGGTGGGATTCTGGTTTACTGCATTCAACGCGTTCACGAAGTGGCGCTTATGATGTTCCAAAGTCGTCACTTTGGTTTGCAATTGAGGTTTCAAGCCCAAGATGAAAAAATCCTCTTGGGACAAAAGACTGCTTGCCAAGTTGGTTGTTGAATGCAGAAACGCATCAACCCATGGGTCGGGATGTGCGGTATTTACAGCTGGAAGATTTTGCCTCTGCGGGATAGTAGGGATAGGTAAAGGTGGTGGGAACACCACATTTTGTGGTGGGATAGTTGTGATAGTTGGCGGGCTGTCACGGATGTCGATGGTCACCTCTGGTGGAGATGTAACCACCGTTGCAGGTCTGGTTACTGTAGCGAGTGTAGGTACTCTTCGTGTGTTACGGGGAGGTTTGGCTAATGCGTTGCGCAGCAATCTACAGGAGTCTTGTGAAGCAGGAGAAGGGTTTGGGCGGGTAGTTTGTTTCACGCAACCCCTTGACAACAAGTTGACGCGTTTTTTTATACGGCGGGATGTGTACCGTATGGGTCCACTCGAGAAGACAGGCGAAACACATATCCTATCGGAGGGTTGGGATACGTCTTCCGTCGCTGGTACAGACGGTGCCGCAAGCACCTGGTTTTCAGCAGGTGCTTGACTTGTGACATCCGTATGTACAATATCTGGAAGTGGTTGTACCACGTCGGCCTGATTGGTAGCAGGTTCAGGTGGCACAACAACTTCCTGATATGTTCCTTCTTCTCGTATCTCCATACTGATGCGAGTTAAGCCGTAGGACGACAAGGTTGGACTGGTGGTAACAATCGCACCATTGTCGTTCCCTGGCTGTGACCGGAGCTCATTCATTATTTGCTCGTACAGTGGTGGGTCTGTAGTGAAATCCTGCATGGTACGACTCAAACCGTCAAAGTTGCCGCTGCAATATAATGGTAACGACGGTAGGCTTGACTCAACAACATTCGTACTGTCGTTATTGCGTGGCAGCACGGCAACCAGTGGGTCGGTCATACCATCGGTATTATCGCTTGCACGAGCGTGGCTGTTACCAATTAAGTGAAGCATAATGGGAAAGACTTCAAGGAATCAAAAGGGTTACAAAAAATTTGGATTATTTTATTAAAATTATACGTTCGCTCACGTCTGACAAGTTTGCAATGCGCTGAAGAACCACTTTTCTCAGCGTATAACAATTAATGTCTGAAATCA
The DNA here is from genome assembly GCF_036711975.1 of Onthophagus taurus. Taxonomy (NCBI): domain Eukaryota; kingdom Metazoa; phylum Arthropoda; class Insecta; order Coleoptera; family Scarabaeidae; genus Onthophagus; species Onthophagus taurus. The sequence continues at coordinate 22,118,911 of NC_091966.1, forward strand.
TCACAAACATACATGAAGAAAACCGATAAAAATTGTATTGATGTAACTTACTTTTCAAATGGTTTTCTATCACGTCTGACAGGTTTGCAATGCGCTGAAGAACCACTTTTCTCAGCGTATAACAATTAATACCTGAAATCATCACAAACATACATGAAGAAAACCGATAAAAATTGTATTGATGTAACTTACTTTTCAAATGGTTTTCTAGCAGAAGGCGATTTCTTCGTGGTCGGAAAAACACAGTTTTTAACAAAATCTGTTATTATCGTAAACACACTTTTTAAGGAATTATCGTCTTTTGTACACTACTATATCACTCAGCGACTGCTGTACACGGAGTGAGGAGTAACCCACTTTCCACTACCTTTAAGTACGGGTTAGTGAACAGGTATTTGTCCGGTCAACTGTCTGGGAATGCGAGGTCGTTTAGGTCTTCTCCTTGTTATCGCCTGTGACTGAAGGGGAGGTCATACTGTCTGGGAATGCGAGGTTGTCCAGGTTTTCTCCTTGTTATCGCCTGTGGCCCAAGGGGAGGTCATACTGTCTGAGAATGCGAGGTCGTTCGGACCTTATCTTCGCCCGTGACTCAAGGGGGGTTACAATCCCCCCTCCCCCCACCCCTCAACTAATTTTTTCAGGTCCTTTAACATACACTTTCTTGACATTCCGACACAGATATTTGACTATGGCGTCGAATTCCATTGGATGGATAAAACCAACTTTCCAGTCGATGCAATGATGATGTGTCATTAACCAGTTTGCAGTATTCCTATATTTAGATGGTAATGAAGCTATACTGCTACTCGGTTGAAAAACGTGGTGGGTTATGCATTTGTTACTATCACATGATGCTAATTCTTTAGGTACGAACTGATCTTCGTTGACCATGAAACCTTGTATATCGAGAATTATGTATTGAGTTTTATTTGAATACATCTTGCTTCCGTACATCAACACGATTATCCATACTATGCAGCCGTAGAAATCTGTCGCACAACTTATACTCTACGACTTTTTTTTGTTTACGCTGAATATAGAAGTCTCACATTTCGGATGATGAGCTACGGGTGCGATGCGGCTCAGGATCCGATCCAACTACACACTACCAACCCTTCTTTCCCCATACTCAAGTCATTTGTTTGACGATTTTTGTTAGTGGAGAATATTGAAACGCCTTATCATGTAAAACTAAACAGTATGCTGTGGTACCATCAGGAATCGGATTTTTTGTCGTAAATTCTATCCGTATTTCTACCCCACTTTTGTGTAGCGCTTCTGCTTGATATGTACAATCAATTCCAATCAGTGGATAATTTTCAATAAATTGTTTCGGAGTGAGTAATGGTTCTCCTTCCTTCCCATAGTAGGACTTTTGAAAGCGTGTATACATGTCATATAACACTGCGACACGATTACTATCAAAGTCCACGTTCAGATTATCGTATGGGTAGCGTTCACCGTTTAGGAATACCGTCAAATTGGTGAGTTTTACATTATCAAAGGTTGCCATGTTCGCCAACTGTTTTCCTTTCTTCTTTGTTTGAAACCCAATTATTATAAATCTAGGTGTTTCCAACTGCGGAGCTGTTTTCACAGTCCATGAATGCTTTGTTGTTTGAGGTAAAGAAGGATATTCATGTACTTCCCAACTGCGAAAAGGTATTTGCAGATCAATATTTCGTCCTGCTATTTTTGTTAGAGCTAATTGTTCTCGTAAGCCTACGGCTAGATGGGGCATTCTCCACACAACTTTATCGATTTTTAACTGTAACGGTTCTTCTACCGTATTCACAAGCACATCATTATCATCATTATTACGAATTAACACTAGCTCTTGTCTCACATTCATCACAATTGTTTTAAAATCTTCAGCAAACCCTATTAATGTCTTTAGCGGTACACTCAATCCAAAATTTCCATTTTTATCCATTATTGCATCCGTTACAGGGGATGTTGGGACCACTTGACCTAGCAGATCCTCGCCCATGTTCCAACCTGCGTTCGCCAACTTTATTATATCGTGAGGGGTATACGAAAAGTATCCTTTCATACATGATGTTAACCCCACGTTTCTCACTCCATCTATTTGAACACCATTTATAAGATAGCGAATATCACTGAACATAAACGCTACAGGATTATTTATCAATTTTGCAGTTGCACTAGCATCTTTTGTTGCTTTACCACTCGCATCCAGTTTACGTACGCTCCCTTCCACATACAAAAAACTTTCATGAGGCAATGTGTAATTGTCTATTTCGGGTATGCCTATACGAATTTCATCATTGTTACCGAAGCTAGTAGAACCAAACGGTTGATGGGAATGATATTCGTAACTTACAATCGAGTTATCTACTTTTATTTTCTCCGTGACGTTTAAGGACTCCATTTATAGTAGTTGAAAACCTAAGTTGCTTAAATACTGACGATTGACGCGTGTTAACTGGGTAGTTGATTTTCGCTTACTGTTAGGTTTTACATCCTTTCGTACCGTTTTATACATTACTCTATCACCCAGATTTTCCTGTGCTTTTCTTCGAACGTCGTACACTATACCCATATTAAATACCCTACTACTCACACCGATTTCAAGTGCACTCTCACGGTCACTTCTTCGTCTCTGAAGTTTACCAACTGACCGTCCTGATCAAGTATGCGTACTATTAATGTACTAATCACGTTCGTTGTAACAGGTAAGTAAATCGGTTGTTGCGGAGCTTCTATTATTTTAAAACCAGCCGGTACGTTCGGGAAGAAATGATACAACACGTGCATGGGTTGTCCATTCGTATACGATCCGGAGCTCAAATTACAATAAATTTGTAATGCATTCGTTTTATTTATATTCACGATATGATCCGATTCTGTTATCGTGTTTTTAGGTATAACTTTAGGGTTAAAACCAAGTAAGGAACCGATTGAATTATCGCTAGCAAAATTTATTCGCCGGTTTGTTTTTATCTCAGCACGTTGCGTATTATTATTACCTCTTATGCGTATCTGTGTACCCGGTGTAGTCACGCTGAGAATATTCCTCGCTGTTAATGTTTTTTTAACGTATTCGTTAATATCGTTAATATCGTATGTTCCTAGCGGTATTTCAATATTCTCTGTAAAATTTCCCATATGATCTTCATATTGTAAAATATTGTTTGTTGAATCGATATTAGGTAACGTATTGAACGTTTCGAAATTTAAAAGAGCTAACTCGTATGTACCGAGTTCATTCAAATAAATCGGTGGGTTAAAGTTACAAGACAACTCCGACCCCCTTCCGGTGAGCGTAAATGTATAACTTGTATGTATTGTATCTTGTTCCATTGTTGTTCTCAAGACTAGTCTTACACGGATACTTCCTTGGTATTTAAACTATCTAAGAAATGCAGACACAATTGTCCACAATTTGTTTGATCTTCTTTTTGATATCGTCGATAATTATACCTCACAATATTTCTCCCCCCATCCGATATAAAATACTTCTCCACTTCAATCGGTGGTCGTAAATCTCCATAACTGTCAAAGTAGTTAACATTTACACCATCCTTGTTGTAAGCTGTCCAGTGAGTACCGGGACCCGTACGATTATCAAGATTTATTATCCCACTCTCTCGTTTTCGGATTTTCTTCAGTAAATTGTTTCTCATGTACACCCCACGAAAGTTTAACAGATCAAGCGCTCGTGCATATCGCCTTAACTCTACATCCGTTAAAGAATGTTGGGGTATTTTTATTAGTTTTTTGCTACAGTTTTATAACCACAACCCTTTTTATATGGATTAATAAACATTCCTGTACCAATTTTGTTCGCCCTCTTGGGGCGTTTTAGTCGCTTTGATTTTCGTGATACCGTTTTCATGACTAGTCCGCAACCTTGCTTATATGGTTTAATATACAAACCGCTGCCGATCGCTTTTGGTTCCATAGCCCGATTGTGACGTTGGGCTTCTTGTAACTGCTCCCTTGCTATTTTTGCTTCGTTTACGGTTTTTGCAATAGCTGCTGCACCTCCGCCTAAAGAACCGAGAGCACCCAAAGCTGCAAGTATTAAGGGTAAAAAACCTCCCGTCTTGGGAATCTTGATTATTTTTCCGCGCGGTTTAAGTATTCTACCTTGATAAGGTTTCAACAGATTGTAACCCACTTGTACATCTCCCTTTGTATTCGTACTGTTGGTCTGTGCAATCGCTCGCCGCACTAAGTTCATTGCCTGCGTAAACGACAACTTACCGCCACGTTTCAACTTCTGACGAGTTGTCCCTCTACGTCTTAGGGCACGAATTTGCATTCCCATACCCATTATTGTTTTTCCTTTCATTATCGTTGACACTAACGCCGACGATAGTCGCTCTCCTAAGCTTGCGTCTTTACTTCTCAACCGCTCTTTCGCCGTCTTATACAACTCTTTATCGGCTATGTGTCGCTCAGCTAAATTCGATGTCGCTGCGTAGGCAATATCATGCGTTTTACAGGCGTCGTCTAATTTATTCACTCCCCGATCTCCACGAACTAATCTCTTTACCAATTTGGTTCCCGGACCGCAATAATTATAACCTGGCAAATGTAGTTCTATCGGAAGCTTATTGATTAATGTATTCACAATACCTCGACCAGACCGTTTGCTTGATCGATGCATACTGTTTCACTGTCCTAACATTCATACCATTATATTTAATAGCTTTCGCACATTATTCGGTGAATATTGGATGGTTAATAATACGCTCACATTTGAAAAAAAATTTTATTTATTTTAAGTCATTACATATTTAAATCTTTCATGAAAAATCTTATTTCTAAATTCGCTGCTTAAGTACAGGTGTAACATATCATTTACATAACTTATTCTATTCTTAAATCTAAGACGATCTAAATACATTTCCTCCCAATTACACTTTCGTGATTGTCTATACGCATAAGTCCATGCATACATTCTATGCATCTCATTTTTACTCTCATCAATCCGCACCTTACCCATGTCTTTATTGATTGTGAAATAATTTAAACAAATCTACATCCAACAAGATTTTATCGAAATTGTACAACATCACTTCCTTACTTATACATATTTGTTCAGAACACGATTCATTGAGCATCGTTAACATATTACGTTTCACATCTCCATCCATTGCAGCTAACGCGTTTATAACACTATCATAATATGCTTTGTAATTCACAGTTCTCAATAATTTCAGTCGAGTTGCTACTAAATCTGCTACGTTCCAAAGCTCATGCAACGATTCATATGCAATATATACATATTCTCCACCCCTCTCCAACTTTAAAATCTTGCAAACGTTTTCCATCCAATCGCACGATATACTGACACCACACAACACTATCTGCGACGGAGACTGATTAGCAAAACTGTTTGTGATTGTTGACTTATACATAATAATGTTGTGCCAATCGTTTTCCGTTAATGTTAAACATTGACCTTTTCCCATTAACCTTACCACTGGTTCAAAATGTAAGTCAGCACTTAATCCTATTGCCACACATTTCGTGCGGCTCTTATTTAGTGCATACACTGTTTCCGAAAATAGAGGACCTCTACTTGCTCTTACTGTACTGTCCGACATGTTGGTTAAGCTCTCCATGTTATCTATTCTCGAAACTACTTCATTATTACCGTTAACACTTTGCGTCATAATAAAAGGGCTTAAGTCTGCAAACGAATCTTTTCCATCAGCGACCGCTTGCATATTGTTACCACACTCTATAACTGTATTAAACTTTTCTTGTTTTAACACCTCTTCAGATGCCACGGGTGTCAACGAGGGTTTTATCACCTTTGGACTTATGCTCGCTTTTTTGGACACCGCCTGTTGAACCTCGAGACTTCTCTTCGGTGCTTTTGTATATTGTTGTCTGGAACCCACTAAGTATATATAACATTAATACTTCTGCTGTAAGACAAGTGTTTATGGACTTACTTGTTCTGCGTTGTTATGTCACCACTACGTCGGATGATTTCAATGAAACTAATCTTTTATGAACCTGACTTGCTATTTATGCACATCATTTTAGGTGGGGACGTCACGGTCACAATTAAGGTTGACTTCAAGTTCTCCGTTGAGGTCAAAGTAAAGGTCATTGTTCAGGTCAAGGTTACTGATCAATGTCATAGTCACTCAACGTGATCTTGACCTGAGGTGAGCTCAAAGTAAATCCAACCCGGTCATGCTCCACTCCTCCGGGAGCACCCGAGAAGAGTCATCACTCGACTTGAGTACACCAAAAAAAAACATCATGAACTGCTAACTCGGGGGCGTCGAGTTGACACCATAAATAATACGTTAAAAAGATATGCAATTGTTTATCATTTATTAAAGACGAGTTCAATAAATTAAATGAAATTTAATTCGGTTGTTTTTCTTTTCCATTTTATATATTAGGATTAGGAATGTGATACATTTAAATTGAATAAAAAAAGTCAGTACAATAAAAATTAATTTATTTAAATTTTAAATTTTAACACTAATCTAAATCCATTTTTAAAAATTTTAAAATTAATTTAACATTTTCAATTGCACAACTGCTTTCCGATTTATAATGATATGCGCAAGAATTTTGACTCAACGAAAGCAAAGGGCAATATATATTATCTTGTAAATTAATAATCACTGGCTTTACCGATGATAATAGGTCTCTCAATACCTTTTCTTTTTGAGATCCCTTTACAAACACCACCTCCACTCCGCATGTATGCTGTTCCAGAATGTCTTTCAGTTGATTATAGGGCACATATCCATTCTCGTAATGCAAATGGTGTAAGTTATTCTCCTCCCAACGCACTTGTCGACATTCTCGCTTATTGAGTCTTTCATAACTTATATCAGGTTGAAATATGAAATGGGAAATCGACTCACCATCACCGATAGCCAATTCTTTAACTCGAAATCCCGAAGATAAAGTAAACCCTTGCATATCGATGACTTTAATTGGATTTCTCGATGCCATTATATTTAAGCGATGTAAACTGCTTAAAATAGGAGCTACAAGTTCCTCAATTTCTTTATGTTCACAACACTCTTACTTCAATACTGTTGAACACGATTTTCTATCTGCTATTTAAAGCATACCTCCTCCGAAGTGGGGTTTTCAATGGCCTCACGTCGTGTAACCTTCATTTCAGGTCACGTACACGGTCAATGTAATGGTCACAATTAAGGTTGACTTCAAGGTCTCCGTTGAGATCAAAGTAAAGGTCATTGTTCAGGTCAAGGTTACTGATCAAGGTCATGGTCACTAAACGTGATCTTGACCTGAGGTGAGCTCAAAGTAAAGGTCATTGTTTAGGTCAAGGTTACTGGTCAACGACCCCCTTTGCAATAGCCGATTCTGGAACCTCCTCCCAGAACCTCAGGGCAAGGTCAAGGTCATGGTCACTCAACGTGACCTTGGCCTTGACCTGAGGTTCTGAGAGGAGGTTCTAGAATCGGCTTTTATCTACTACTAACTTTCTATCACTTTTGGTTCCGATAATTCTGTTGACCATATTTGTGATATTCAGGCGCCAAATGACATCTTGGAGCATGTTGGAGATAAAAAACAAAATGTGCCCAAAACGTGATATTATGACGTTATACGCCGTTCTGAGCCATGTTTGAACTTTCTATCACTTTTGGTTCCGATAATTCTGTCGACCATATATGTGATATTCAGGGGCCAAATGTCATCTGGGAGCATGTTGGAGATAAAAAACAAAATGTGCCCAAAACGTGATATTATGGCGTTATACGCCGTTCTGAGCCATGTTTGAACTTTCTATCACTTTTGGTTCCGATAATTCTGTTGACCATATTTGTGATATTCAGGCGCCAAATGACATCTTGGAGCATGTTGGAGAAAAAAAACAAAATGTGCCCAAAACGTGATATTATGACGTTATACGCCGTTCTGAGCCATGTTTGAACTTTCTATCACTTTTGGTTCCGATAATTCTGTCGACCATATATGAGATATTCAGGGGCCAAATGTCATCTTGGAGTATGTTGGAGATAAAAAACAAAATGTGCCCGAAACGTGATATTATGACGTTATACGCCGTCCTGAGCCATGTTTGAACTTTCTATCACTTTTGGTTCCGATAATTCTGTTGACCATATTTGTGATATTCAGGCGCCAAATGACATCTTGGAGCATGTTGGAGATAAAAAACAAAATGTGCCCAAAACGTGATATTATGACGTTATACGCCGTTCTGAGCCATGTTTGAACTTTCTATCACTTTTGGTTCCGATAATTCTGTTGACCATATTTGTGATATTCAGGCGCCAAATGACATCTTGGAGCATGTTGGAGATAAAAAACAAAATGTGCCCAAAACGTGATATTATGACGTTATACGCCGTTCTGAGCCATGTTTGAACTTTCTATCACTTTTGGTTCCGATAATTCTGTTGACCATATTTGTGATATTCAGGCGCCAAATATCATCTTGGAGCATGTTGGAGATAAAAAACAAAATGTGCCCAAAACGTAATATTATGACGTTATACGCCGTTCTGAGCCATGTTTGAACTTTCTATCACTTTTGGTTCCGAAAATTCTGTTGACCATATTTGTGATATTCAGGCGCCAAATGTCATCTTGGAGCATGTTGGAGATAAAAAACAAAATGTGCCCAAAACGTGATATTATGACGTTATGCGCCGTTCTGAGCCATATTTGAACTTTCTATCACTTTTGGTTCCGATAATTCTGTTGATCAGATTTGTGATATTCAGGGGCCAAACGTCATCTTGGAGCATGTTGGAGATAAAAAACAAAATGTGCCCAAAACGTGATATTATGACGTTATACGCCGTTCTGAGCCATGTTTGAACATTCTATCACTTTTGGTTCCGATAATTCTGTTGACCATATTTGTGATATTCAGGCGCCAAATGACATCTTGGAGCATGTTGGAGATAAAAAACAAAATGTGCCCAAAACGTAATATTATGACGTTATGCGCCGTTCTGAGCCATGTTTGAACTTTCTATCACTTTTGGTTCCGATAATTCTGTTGATCAGATTTGTGATATTCAGGGGCCAAACGTCATCTTGGAGCATGTTGGAGATAAAAAACAAAATGTGCCCAAAACGTGATATTATGACGTTATACGCCGTTCTGAGCCATGTTTGAACATTCTATCACTTTTGGTTCCGATAATTCTGTTGACCATATTTGTGATATTCAGGCGCCAAATGACATCTTGGAGCATGTTGGAGATAAAAAACAAAATGTGCCCAAAACGTGATATTATGACGTTATACGCCGTTCTGAGCCATGTTTGAACTTTCTATCACTTTTGGTTCCGATAATTCTGTCGACCATATATGTGATGTTCAGGCACCAAATGACATGTTGGAGCATGTTGGAGATACAAAACAAAATGTGCCCAAAACGTGATATTATGACGTTATACGCCGTTCTGAGCCATGTTTGAACATTCTATCACTTTTGGTTCCGATAATTCTGTTGACCATATTTTTGATATTCAGGCGCCAAATGACATCTTGGAGCATGTTGGAGATAAAAAACAAAATGTGCCCAAAACGTGATATTATGACGTTATACGCCGTTCTGAGCCATGTTTGAACTTTCTATCACTTTTGGTTCCGAAAATTCTGTTGACCATATTTGTGATATTCAGGCGCCAAATGTCATCTTGGAGCATGTTGGAGATAAAAAACAAAATGTGCCCAAAACGTGATATTATGACGTTATGCGCCGTTCTGAGCCATGTTTGAACTTTCTATCACTTTTGGTTCCGATAGTTCTGTTGATCAGATTTGTGATATTCAGGGGCCAAACGTCATCTTGGAGCATGTTGGAGATAAAAAACAAAATGTGCCCAAAACGTGATATTATGACTTTATACGCCGTTCTGAGCCATGTTTGAACTTTCTATCACTTTTGGTTCCGATAATTCTGTTGACCATATTTGTGATATTCAGGCGCCAAATGACATCTTGGAGCATGTTGGAGATAAAAAACAAAATGTGCCCAAAACGTGATATTATGACTTTATACGCCGTTCTGAGCCATGTTTGAACTTTCTATCACTTTTGGTTCCGATAATTCTGTTGACCATATTTGTGATATTCAGGCGCCAAATGACATCTTGGAGCATGTTGGAGATAAAAAACAAAATGTGCCCAAAACGTGATATTATGACGTTATACGCCGTTCTGAGCCATGTTTGAACTTTCTATCACTTTTGGTTCCGATAATTCTGTCGACCATATATGTGATATTCAGGGGCCAAATGTCATCTGGGAGCATGTTGGAGATAAAAAACAAAATGTGCCCAAAACGTGATATTATGGCGTTATACGCCGTTCTGAGCCATGTTTGAACTTTCTATCACTTTTGGTTCCGATAATTCTGTTGACCATATTTGTGATATTCAGGCGCCAAATGACATCTTGGAGCATGTTGGAGAAAAAAAACAAAATGTGCCCAAAACGTGATATTATGACGTTATACGCCGTTCTGAGCCATGTTTGAACTTTCTATCACTTTTGGTTCCGATAATTCTGTCGACCATACATGTGATGTTCAGGCGCTAAATGTAACATTGGAGCATGTTAGAGATAAAAAACAAAATGTGCCCAAAACGTGATATTATGACGTTATACGCCGTTCTGAGCCATGTTTGAACTTTCTATCACTTTTGTTTCCGATAATTCTCTTGACCATATTTGTGATCTTCAGAGGCCATATGTCAACTTGGGCATGTTGGAGATACAAAACAAAATGTGCCCAAAACGTGATATTATGACGTCATACGCCGGTCTGAGCCATGTTTGAACTTTCTATCACTTTTGGTTCCGATAATTCTGTTGACCATATTTGTGATATTCAGGCGCCAAATGACATCTTGGAGCATGTTGGAGATAAAAAACAAAATGTGCCCAAAACGTAATATTATGACGTTATGCGCCGTTCTGAGCCATGTTTGAACTTTCTATCACTTTTGGTTCCGATAATTCTGTTGATCAGATTTGTGATATTCAGGGGCCAAACGTCATCTTGGAGCATGTTGGAGATAAAAAACAAAATGTGCCCAAAACGTGATATTATGACGTTATACGCCGTTCTGAGCCATGTTTGAACATTCTATCACTTTTGGTTCCGATAATTCTGTTGACCATATTTGTGATATTCAGGCGCCAAATGACATCTTGGAGCATGTTGGAGATAAAAAACAAAATGTGCCCAAAACGTGATATTATGACGTTATACGCCGTTCTGAGCCATGTTTGAACTTTCTATCACTTTTGGTTCCGATAATTCTGTCGACCATATATGTGATGTTCAGGCACCAAATGACATGTTGGAGCATGTTGGAGATACAAAACAAAATGTGCCCAAAACGTGATATTATGACGTTATACGCCGTTCTGAGCCATGTTTGAACATTCTATCACTTTTGGTTCCGATAATTCTGTTGACCATATTTGTGATATTCAGGCGCCAAATGACATCTTGGAGCATGTTGGAGATAAAAAACAAAATGTGCCCAAAACGTGATATTATGACGTTATACGCCGTTCTGAGCCATGTTTGAACTTTCTATCACTTTTGGTTCCGAAAATTCTGTTGACCATATTTGTGATATTCAGGCGCCAAATGTCATCTTGGAGCATGTTGGAGATAAAAAACAAAATGTGCCCAAAACGTGATATTATGACGTTATGCGCCGTTCTGAGCCATGTTTGAACTTTCTATCACTTTTGGTTCCGATAGTTCTGTTGATCAGATTTGTGATATTCAGGGGCCAAACGTCATCTTGGAGCATGTTGGAGATAAAAAACAAAATGTGCCCAAAACGTGATATTATGACTTTATACGCCGTTCTGAGCCATGTTTGAACTTTCTATCACTTTTGGTTCCGATAATTCTGTTGACCATATTTGTGATATTCAGGCGCCAAATGACATCTTGGAGCATGTTGGAGATAAAAAACAAAATGTGCCCAAAACGTGATATTATGACTTTATACGCCGTTCTGAGCCATGTTTGAACTTTCTATCACTTTTGGTTCCGATAATTCTGTTGACCATATTTGTGATATTCAGGCGCCAAATGACATCTTGGAGCATGTTGGAGATAAAAAACAAAATGTGCCCAAAACGTGATATTATGACGTTATACGCCGTTCTGAGCCATGTTTGAACTTTCTATCACTTTTGGTTCCGATAATTCTGTCGACCATATATGTGATATTCAGGGGCCAAATGTCATCTGGGAGCATGTTGGAGATAAAAAACAAAATGTGCCCAAAACGTGATATTATGGCGTTATACGCCGTTCTGAGCCATGTTTGAACTTTCTATCACTTTTGGTTCCGATAATTCTGTTGACCATATTTGTGATATTCAGGCGCCAAATGACATCTTGGAGCATGTTGGAGAAAAAAAACAAAATGTGCCCAAAACGTGATATTATGACGTTATACGCCGTTCTGAGCCATGTTTGAACTTTCTATCACTTTTGGTTCCGATAATTCTGTCGACCATACATGTGATGTTCAGGCGCTAAATGTAACATTGGAGCATGTTAGAGATAAAAAACAAAATGTGCCCAAAACGTGATATTATGACGTTATACGCCGTTCTGAGCCATGTTTGAACTTTCTATCACTTTTGTTTCCGATAATTCTCTTGACCATATTTGTGATCTTCAGAGGCCATATGTCAACTTGGGCATGTTGGAGATACAAAACAAAATGTGCCCAAAACGTGATATTATGACGTCATACGCCGGTCTGAGCCATGTTTGAACTTTCTATCACTTTTGGTTCCGATAATTATGTTGACCATATTTGTGATATTCAGGCGCCAAATATCATCTTGGAGCATGTTGGAGATAAAAAACAAAATGTGCCCAAAACGTAATATTATGACGTTATACGCCGTTCTGAGCCATGTTTGAACTTTCTATCACTTTTGGTTCCGAAAATTCTGTTGACCATATTTGTGATATTCAGGCGCCAAATGTCATCTTGGAGCATGTTGGAGATAAAAACAAAATGTGCCCAAAACGTGATATTATGACGTTATGCGCCGTTCTGAGCCATGTTTGAACTTTCTATCACTTTTGGTTCCGATAATTCTGTTGATCAGATTTGTGATATTCAGGGGCCAAACGTCATCTTGGAGCATGTTGGAGATAAAAAACAAAATGTGCCCAAAACGTGATATTATGACGTTATACGCCGTTCTGAGCCATGTTTGAACTTTCTATCACTTTTGGTTCCGATAATTCTGTTGACCATATTTGTGATATTCAGGCGCCAAATGACATCTTGGAGCATGTTGGAGATAAAAAACAAAATGTGCCCAAAACGTGATATTATGACGTTATACGCCGTTCTGAGCCATGTTTGAACTTTCTATCACTTTTGGTTCCGATAATTCTGTCGACCATATATGTGATATTCAGGGGCCAAATGTCATCTGGGAGCATGTTGGAGATAAAAAACAAAATGTGCCCAAAACGTGATATTATGGCGTTATACGCCGTTCTGAGCCATGTTTGAACTTTCTATCACTTTTGGTTCCGATAATTCTGTTGACCATATTTGTGATATTCAGGCGCCAAATGACATCTTGGAGCATGTTGGAGATAAAAAACAAAATGTGCCCAAAACGTGATATTATGACGTTATACGCCGTTCTGAGCCATGTTTGAACTTTCTATCACTTTTGGTTCCGATAATTCTGTCGACCATATATGAGATATTCAGGGGCCAAATGTCATCTTGGAGTATGTTGGAGATAAAAAACAAAATGTGCCGAAACGTGATATTATGACGTTATACGCCGTCCTGAGCCATGTTTGAACTTTCTATCACTTCTGGTTCCGATAATTCTGTTGACCATATTTGTGATATTCAGGCGCCAAATGACATCTTGGAGCATGTTGGAGATAAAAAACAAAATGTGCCCAAAACGTGATATTATGACGTTATACGCCGTTCTGAGCCATGTTTGAACTTTCTATCACTTTTGGTTCCGATAATTTTGTCGACCATATATGTGATGTTCAGGCGCTAAATGTAACATTGGAGCATGTTAGAGATAAAAAACAAAATGTGCCCAAAACGTGATATTATGACGTTATACGCCGTTCTGAGCCATGTTTGAACTTTCTATCACTTTTGTTTCCGATAATTCTCTTGACCATATTTGTGATATTCAGGGGCCATATGTCAACTTGGGCATGTTGGAGATACAAAACAAAATGTGCCCAAAACGTGATATTATGACGTTATACGCCGGTCTGAGCCATGTTTGAACTTTCTATCACTTTTGGTTCCGATAATTCTGTTGACCATATTTGTGATATTCAGGCGCCAAATATCATCTTGGAGCATGTTGGAGATAAAAAACAAAATGTGCCCAAAACGTGATATTAAGACGTTATACGCCGTTCTGAGCCATGTTTGAACTTTCTATCACTTTTGGTTCCGATAATTCTGTCGACCATATATGAGATATTCAGGGGCCAAATGTCATCTTGGAGTATGTTGGAGATAAAAAACAAAATGTGCCGAAACGTGATATTATGACGTTATACGCCGTCCTGAGCCATGTTTGAACTTTCTATCACTTCTGGTTCCGATAATTCTGTTGACCATATTTGTGATATTCAGGCGCCAAATGACATCTTGGAGCATGTTGGAGATAAAAAACAAAATGTGCCCAAAACGTGATATTATGACGTTATACGCCGTTCTGAGCCATGTTTGAACTTTCTATCACTTTTGGTTCCGATAATTTTGTCGACCATATATGTGATGTTCAGGCGCTAAATGTAACATTGGAGCATGTTAGAGATAAAAAACAAAATGTGCCCAAAACGTGATATTATGACGTTATACGCCGTTCTGAGCCATGTTTGAACTTTCTATCACTTTTGTTTCCGATAATTCTCTTGACCATATTTGTGATATTCAGGGGCCATATGTCAACTTGGGCATGTTGGAGATACAAAACAAAATGTGCCCAAAACGTGATATTATGACGTTATACGCCGGTCTGAGCCATGTTTGAACTTTCTATCACTTTTGGTTCCGATAATTCTGTTGACCATATTTGTGATATTCAGGCGCCAAATATCATCTTGGAGCATGTTGGAGATAAAAAACAAAATGTGCCCAAAACGTGATATTATGACGTTATACGCCGTTCTGGGCCATGTTTGAACTTTCTATCACTTTTAGTTCCGAAAATTCTGTTGACCATATTTGTGATATTCAGGCGCCAAATGTCATCTTGGAGCATGTTGGAGATAAAAAACAAAATGTGCCCAAAACGTGATATTATGACGTTATACGCCGTTCTGAGCCATGTTTGAACTTTCTTTCACTTTTGGTTCCGATAATTCTGTTGATCAGATTTGTGATATTCAGGGGCCAAACGTCATCTTGGAGCATGTTGGAGATAAAAAACAAAATGTGCCCAAAACGTGATATTATGACGTTATACGCCGTTCTGAGCCATGTTTGAACTTTCTATCACTTTTGGTTCCGATAATTCTGTTGACCATATTTGTGATATTCAGGCGCCAAATGACATCTTGGAGCATGTTGGAGATAAAAAACAAAATGTGCCCAAAACGTGATATTATGACGTTATACGCCGTTCTGAGCCATGTTTGAACTTTCTATCACTTTTGGTTCCGATAATTCTCTTGACCATATTTGTGATATTCAGGCGCCAAATGACATGTTGGAGCATGTTGGAGATAAAAAACAAAATATGCCCAAAACCTGATATTATGACGTTATACGCCGTTCTGAGCCATGTTTGAACTTTCTATCACTTTTGGTTCCGATAATTCTGTCGACCATATATGAGATATTCAGGGGCCAAATGTCATCTTGGAGCATGTTGGAGATAAAAAACAAAATGTGCCCGAAACGTGATATTATGACGTTATACGCCGTCCTGAGCCATGTTTGAACTTTCTATCACTTTTGGTTCCGATAATTCTGTTGACCATATTTGTGATATTCAGGCGCCAAATGACATGTTGGAGCATGTTGGAGATACAAAACAAAATGTACCCAAAACGTGATATTATGACGTTATACGCCGTTCTGAGCCATGTTTGAACTTTCTATCACTTTTGGTTCCGATAATTCTGTCGACCATATATGTGATGTTCAGGCGCTAAATGTAACATTGGAGCATGTTAGAGATAAAAAACAAAATGTGCCCAAAACGTGATATTATGACGTTATACGCCGTTCTGAGCCATGTTTGAACTTTCTATCACTTTTGGTTCCGATAATTCTCTTGACCATATTTGTGATATTCAGGGGCCAAATGTCAACTTGGGCATGTTGGAGATACAAAACAAAATGTGCCCAAAACGTGATATTATGACGTTATACGCCGTTCTGAGCCATGTTTGAACTTTCTATCACTTTTGGTTCCGATAATTCTGTCGACCATATATGTGATGTTCAGGCGCCAAATGACATCTTGGAGCATGTTGGAGATAAAAAACAAAATGTGCCCAAAACGTGATATTATGACGTTATACGCCGTTCTGAGCCATGTTTGAACTTTCTATCACTTTTGGTTCCGATAATTCTGTTGACCATATTTGTGATATTCAGGCGCCAAATGACATCTTGGAGCATGTTGGAGATAAAAAACAAAATGTGCCCAAAACGTGATGTTATGACGTTATACGCCGTTCTGAGCCATGTTTGAACTTTCTATCACTTTTGGTTCCGATAATTCTGTTGACCATATTTGTGATATTCAGGCGCCAAATGACATCTTGGAGCATGTTGGAGATAAAAAACAAAATGTGCCCAAAACGTGATATTATGACGTTATACGCCGTACTGAGCCATGTTTGAACTTTCTATCACTTTTGGTTCCGATAATTCTGTCGACCATATATGAGATATTCAGGGGCCAAATGTCATCTTGGAATATGTTGGAGATAAAAAACAAAATGTGCCCGAAACGTGATATTATGACGTTATACGCCGTCCTGAGCCATGTTTGAACTTTCTATCACTTTTGGTTCCGATAATTCTGTTGACCATATTTGTGATATTCAGGCGCCAAATGACATCTTGGAGCATGTTGGAGATAAAAAACAAAATGTGCCCAAAACGTGATATTATGACGTTATACGCCGTTCTGAGCCATGTTTGAACTTTCTATCACTTTTGGTTCCGATAATTCTGTCGACCATATATGTGATGTTCAGGCGCTAAATGTAACATTGGAGCATGTTAGAGATAAAAAACAAAATGTGCCCAAAACGTGATATTATGACGTTATACGCCGTTCTGAGCCATGTTTGAACTTTCTATCACTTTTGGTTCCGATAATTCTCTTGACCATATTTGTGATATTCAGGGGCCAAATGTCAACTTGGGCATGTTGGAGATACAAAACAAAATGTGCCCAAAACGTGATATTATGACGTTATACGCCGTTCTGAGCCATGTTTGAACTTTCTATCACTTTTGGTTCCGATAATTCTGTCGACCATATATGTGATGTTCAGGCGCCAAATGACATCTTGGAGCATGTTGGAGATAAAAAACAAAATGTGCCCAAAACGTGATATTATGACGTTATACGCCGTTCTGAGCCATGTTTGAACTTTCTATCACTTTTGGTTCCGATAATTCTGTTGACCATATTTGTGATATTCAGGCGCCAAATGACATCTTGGAGCATGTTGGAGATAAAAAACAAAATGTGCCCAAAACGTGATATTATGACGTTATACGCCGTTCTGAGCCATGTTTGAACTTTCTATCACTTTTGGTTCCGATAATTCTGTTGACCATATTTCTGATATTCAGGCGCCAAATGACATCTTGGAGCATGTTGGAGATAAAAAACAAAATGTGCCCAAAACGTGATATTATGACGTTATACGCCGTTCTGAGCCATGTTTGAACTTTCTATCACTTTTGGTTCCGATAATTCTGTCGACCATATATGAGATATTCAGGGGCCAAATGTCATCTTGGAATATGTTGGAGATAAAAAACAAAATGTGCCCGAAACGTGATATTATGACGTTATACGCCGTCCTGAGCCATGTTTGAACTTTCTATCACTTTTGGTTCCGATAATTCTGTTGACCATATTTGTGATATTCAGGCGCCAAATGACATCTTGGAGCATGTTGGAGATAAAAAACAAAATGTGCCCAAAACGTGATATTATGACGTTATACGCCGTTCTGAGCCATGTTTGAACTTTCTATCACTTTTGGTTCCGATAATTCTGTCGACCATATATGTGATGTTCAGGCGCTAAATGTAACATTGGAGCATGTTAGAGATAAAAAACAAAATGTGCCCAAAACGTGATATTATGACGTTATACGCCGTTCTGAGCCATGTTTGAACTTTCTATCACTTTTGGTTCCGATAATTCTCTTGACCATATTTGTGATATTCAGGGGCCAAATGTCAACATGGGCATGTTGGAGATACAAAACAAAATGTGCCCAAAACGTGATATTATGACGTTATACGCCGTTCTGAGCCATGTTTGAACTTTCTATCACTTTTGGTTCCGATAATTCTGTCGACCATATATGTGATGTTCAGGCGCCAAATGACATCTTGGAGCATGTTGGAGATAAAAAACAAAATGTGCCCAAAACGTGATATTATGACGTTATACGCCGTTCTGAGCCATGTTTGAACTTTCTATCACTTTTGGTTCCGATAATTCTGTTGACCATATTTGTGATATTCAGGCGCCAAATGACATCTTGGAGCATGTTGGAGATAAAAAACAAAATGTGCCCAAAACGTGATATTATGACGTTATACGCCGTTCTGAGCCATGTTTGAACTTTCTATCACTTTTGGTTCCGATAATTCTGTTGACCATATTTGTGATATTCAGGCGCCAAATGACATCTTGGAGCATGTTGGAGATAAAAAACAAAATGTGCCCAAAACGTGATATTATGACGTTATACGCCGTTCTGAGCCATGTTTGAACTTTCTATCACTTTTGGTTCCGATAATTCTGTCGACCATATATGAGATATTCAGGGCCAAATGTCATCTTGGAGTATGTTGGAGATAAAAAACAAAATGTGCCCGAAACGTGATATTATGACGTTATACGCCGTCCTGAGCCATGTTTGAACTTTCTATCACTTTTGGTTCCGATAATTCTGTTGACCATATTTGTGATATTCAGGCGCCAAATGACATCTTGGAGCATGTTGGAGATAAAAAACAAAATGTGCCCAAAACGTGATATTATGACGTTATACGCCGTTCTGAGCCATGTTTGAACTTTCTATCACTTTTGGTTCCGATAATTTTGTCGACCATATATGTGATGTTCAGGCGCTAAATGTAACATTGGAGCATGTTAGAGATAAAAAACAAAATGTGCCCAAAACGTGATATTATGACGTTATACGCCGTTCTGAGTCATGTTTGAACTTTCTATCACTTTTGTTTCCGATAATTCTGTTGACCATATTTGTGATATTCAGGGGCCATATGTCAACGTGGGCATGTTGGAGATACAAAACAAAATGTGCCAGTAGTGTATTAATGCCGATTCTGGAGCGGAAGTTGCGCCCCCTGCGCCCTCTGCGCCCTGCGCATGCGCAGGAAGTGACGTCACAGCGCGGGAAATTTGGTGGGAAATTTGAAATTCAAAATTCATATGGCGCCATCTGGTGGTGTGTAGAGAAACTAAAAAAGGAGTTGTTTACCTGATGGGTGATAGATGGCGCTGTTATATTTTTAAAATTTAAATTTACCTGATGGGTGATAGATGGCGCTGTTATATTTTTAAAATTTAAATTTACCTGATGGGCGATAGATGGCGCTGTTATATTTTTAAAATTTAAATTTACCTGATGGACGATAGATGGCGTTGTTATATTTTTAAAGTTTAAATTTACCTGATGGGTGATAGATGGCTCTGTTATATTTTTAAAATTTAAATTTACCTGATGGAGGATAGATGGCGTGCGAAAATTTAAAATCATGGAAAAAAATTTGGTTGGTAGAAAAATATAAACAACAATTATATGTTAATACATTTATTATTTAATTTTTAAAACAAATTTTATGATACAATTATGGTTTAAGAAATTTATATACATACATCATGGAAAAAAAATTTGGTTGGTAGAAAAATATAAACAGCAATTATATGTTAATACATTTATTATTTAATTTTTAAAACAAATTTTATGATACAATTATGGTTTAAGAAATTTATATACATACAGATGAACAGATCAGGGTCATCGGTAGGAAATTTTTTACGTTTCAGGTTTCTTGATGAAATCCAATAAATATACAGGGTGAGTTTTACCAATGTCTTTTGCACCCTTATAAATTATGCACATTTTCCTGAGTTCGATGATTTCCTCGTCAGTAATATCTTCAGCGATGCGTCTTGGTAAATAAATGATGAATCCAGCCTCCAACTCAAGTACCACGGACGGCCAAGAACACTTTTTAAGACGTTTCGCGCACTTAATTGGATATGGAGTGTCCGGTTGAAGCTCAGAAATTGACTTTTTCGGTAGGAAATTACACTGACCCAATTGACTGAGACGAGACATGGTTCGTCCCTTGAACAACTGTTTCGTAGATTAATAATAATAAAACGTAACTTGTTAGCTTGCAAACAGCTGCCACACTGAATAAATTATTAAGAACACGTAATTATATGCTTGAAAAAGAGATTACGGGGAGTGGGGAAATGGGCAATAGAAGTTTCTAGAAGGATGATGTAATTCACACGTTCAATTGCAAAGAAAAAATTAGAAATAACAGGTGTTATTGTCGTATAAAATGTAAATTCAGCAGTTTTTATTAACATTAAATTACCACGGTTAAGTAAAGTTCGATGTATCACGTCGGCAGAGGTGTTAAATAACAAAAGTTATGTACGTGAAAAATACATTTAAGTAAAAGAAGGAAAAGGTTTCGGCGGCTCAGTGGTGGTGTAAATTAACGAAATATATAATACAGACTTATTTAATTGAATTTTGCGCGAATTGAACTGATAGCTGCAAGGTGAAATATATAAATACTTTAAAAGCAATAAACCACTGAACCATCGAAACCTTTTCAATTTAATATTAAAAAATGATGAAATACATAAAACTTACTTATTTAATTGAATTTATGCGGATTGAATTGAGGGTGAAATACAAACAACAGAATGATGTGTTTAAGAAATACATTTATTATTATTTAATTTTTAAGTATACATAACTTTTATTATACAATTACATTTTAAAAAATATATATCCATACATATGAACATCAGGGTCATCGGTCGGAAATTTTTTTACGTTTCATAAGTAAAACGTAAATTTTATAAAACTATTAGTTAACATAAGTATGAACAATAGGGTATCAGATTACATATCAGATTTCTTGAAAAACAAATTTCTAGAAATAACAGGTGTTATTGCTATATAAAATGCGAATTAAGCGGTTTTTATTATTAAATCACCGAGGTTAAGTAAAGTTCATTGAACCTCACCAACACTTGTTTCAACTTGTTTAAACTTGTTTAATGAACCTCCGACATACTAATTATAAAAGGTATTAAAATTGTACAATAAAACTATCAAACTTAATAATTATATACTTAAAATTATATTAACATTAGTTAACACGTTATACTATAATGACCCCAAGCTAATGTATTAATTCCATTATTACAAATATATCGCTTGGAGTCATTTGGTGAAAGAACCAATTTATTTTGTAATACAGTAAATATACTGTGATTAAAACTTCTAAATAATGTTTGTTTTTTAAATAAAACCGATTTGGAATTTAGACAATCTAAATAATTTTGAAAAGAGATGTGATGTTTAACAACAGCCTTCTTAACACCTTTGGATTTTTTGGTAATCCGCCCATCAGCGACCCTATTAGCATATACCTTTGACCTCAAACCAACAAATTCGACCATTATGTTTCCACAATTCTCATCTTTCATTTTACCTAAAACCGCTTTATTTTGCAAGGGTATGTCAAACCGATTATCGGGACTGTAGTTAGATGTGTCAAATTTATTTAAATTTAATTTCACATCTCTATATATATCATCAGAATTAATTAATACAGTGAAACTATCGGTGTCCATATAGCACAACCGAACGTCCTCGCCATATTTAGGTTTTAAGAAATCATAATAAAAATCATACATTAATAATTTTTAAAGTTCTAAAACAGTAAAACCAACGTATAGAGGTTTATCGTAAACGACATGAAGACGATCCATTTGAATTGCCGAAAACGTTTCTGTGAATACTTTAATACTTTTAAAATTTAATTTTGCTATTAAACTCCGAGCTCCTAAACGAGGTCTACCTGCGGCTTTACCAGTATGCATATCATCCCAACTGGCCACTAATCTCACATCGACTCGCTTATCGACGTTCTCCATTGTCTTGCCGAATACGGAATTATTCATCAATTTAAAAAAATCTTTTTCAAACGCATTCTTTGCGGATTGACGTAATTCCGTATTTTTATCGATGTAAGATTTCAACCACGCAGACTGTCTGAACGATAAAACTCTATTAATTTCGCTTGTTTCAAATTTCTATAATGGATCACATAATTTTTCTTATCAAATAAATTTGGAATTAATCTCCTTTCACTTTCACATCGATTATTGGGGGCAATTAAATTCTCAGCTAAAAACGGGAGATCGTTGTGTAAATCATGTAAAGCTGTAGGGTATTCAATATCTACGTCTAAGATATACCCAAAATCGGAATTATCGGGTATATTATTAAAATCTAATTTTTGTATGTCATTTTCACTCAGCCATTTAAAATTGGAAACGGGCATAAATTGAGACATCGCCCACCCATACAAATTATTAGCGTCCCAATACATTAAAAAGTTTGACGGTAAATTGTGGTTATAATCATCCATATACTTATTATTGACTTTAGCGGACCGTAGGGAGCATTGGGAAATGCCTCCACGAATGCCTTTCTTAATAAAATGGACTTGATCTATATCCGTCAATAATTCTAATTTAATTTTGGTAAATTTCAACATTGCATCCCAAGAAAGTCCTGGGGCAGTATAATAATGAGCGGGATCTAAATCATACGTTTTGAAGCAAACTTGCAAAAGGACATCAGTTTTTAGATACAAATCCGAATAATCTTTTAAATTTTGACAATTAAATTTTTCCCACACAGTTTGAGCATGGGAATACTGCTCATCGGTTATATCTTCAAATGATAGTTTGTTGAAAAAAGCGTTTTTAGGTGGCAATGAAGTTACGTTTAATTTATCGAGTGAATCCATATAACCATAGGGGAATATTCCTTTCTTGCTCAATAATCTAAACTGATCATTGTGTGGAAAGAATTTACGTATATTTATTAAATCAAATTCGTCAAGGTTACCAGCTAAAGAATCTAATGATGAGGCCATAAACCTAAATGAATCTACAAATCTTAGTTTAAAAAAAACATTTTCAACGCGATCTCCCTTCATTGGCGCTTTATCGACTAATATCCGTTTACTGAAACTGATGTATTTTTCTTTATTATTAGGTAATACATCAAGCCCATCTTCATCCGCATCAGCCATTTCTTTAATAAATAAATGACAATCGTAACCGCTAAAATTATGAAAAAATATTGGAATAAAATTTTGAAGTTGAAAATTTAAATTACAATTTGTATGAGCGGGCCCACGGTACCTACCGCTTATGTGACAATGATCGCGAACCTTAACCTGATCTGAAGTGAAAGGATTTTGGCAAATAAAACAATTTTCAGCTGAATCGAAATTCCGTTGCTCATCGACCGTTAAAGGTAGCATTGGTTTTACGGTTTTAAAGTATTTATTATAAATAAATTTGACATCAGCAATTAATTTAGAGATAAAAACTTGAGGTGCATCAGGACCCGTATACGTTTCAAATTTATTGAAATTGGAATCAATGGTGGAAACGATATAGTACGCGAAACTATACGGTTGATGCATCTCAATTTTTTCCGTGAAAGACTTGGAAGAATGTGGCTCACAATGATCGATCGGTTTTAAAATCGATTCAAAGTCGGCGTATATGACAAAGGGGGCCATCTGAGTGAATTTGTAGTTATTAAACTCTAAAATGTTCTGAGGGGTATATAAGCCGAAATAATTTGGTTTTGATTTTAAATTTGTGGAGGGTACAACTGTCTTTGTATGATTATAATCATTAATCTGATGTGCAGTTAAATGTTCAGCCGATGAAAACCGTGTTAAACATCCATCGCAAAGGTGTATAGAATGTCCGTGGTGTGTAACCTGACTTGATATTAGCCTCGAAAGATTTTTAATTAAAACGAAATGAGCTTTCCCGGATTCATATAAATAAAGTAAATTTATATGAATATCACGTCTTTGTTTGGTAAAATAAATTGGTCCTTCCACCGAATAACCTTTTGATTCCTTAACTAATTCATAAACATTAATACTTAAATTATTTAATTTTTCCACTTTAACAATATCTCTTACACTAATAGGGAATGTAATCCCTTGTAAATTAAGAACTTGGCTATAATGAGGGTAGCTTGAAGTCCGGTCTTGACTATGATTCGCTGGATGAAGAGCCGCCGTCAAACACCACGCTAGACATGCATCATCTTCATAGTTCTTAATATTGATGCATGCCTTTTTATTAACGATTTCATGAGGTAAATGAATATACGATGACCCAGGAATAGGCTCAAATTTGTTGAGGTTTAACAGGAGGTAAGATATTGATTGAAAAGCCCACCCAGACCCACACTCCTGAAACTCCTCGCTTTGAGTTAAAATATCACGAGTCATCTCATCATAAACCTCATTCAACATGGTAGATGAAGTGATAATTTTAAATTTGGTATTAAAATTTTTCTCTGACGTTATGACTTCCTCATTACCATCACCATCAAACCCGGACTTAATAAAATTAGCTAATAACTCAATCTGAGCTTTTATCGAACCATTCTCATTGAGATGTTGTTCAATCAGTCTATTAACTGTTTCACAACATTTCAATAGATATGATGGTATATCATTGTCAGATTGAGCTCCACTAATTTTATAGCAAACTACCCTATTTTTATAGCATGACATCATTTTTGTGACATTCCTATCGATTAATTCAGCATGCTGTGTTTGAAGGTGAGTTTCAAGTGACGTAAGTGACGGTAAAAACTCACCGCAAACCTCGCATGCCTTACCTTTGTTCTTGGTAATTGAATGTGGTGGTAGTGTTGATCCTCGACGGCGTTTAGTGGATGGTGTTGATGATGATGATGATGATAATGAAGGACCTTCCATCTCTAAATTCGATTGATTTTCAATAGTTGATGGTGGCGGTGGTGCTTGAGTTGATGGTGGTTGCGGTGCTTGACGTTTGGATATAATTGGTAATCCATGAAATAATCTTTGATGTTTAACCAATTTATCTCGCCTCGATAAACATTTTCCACACACCGAACAATCAAATTTGGTTTGACCATGTTTACTTTGTACATGTCTGTCAAGACTACGTTTTAACGTAAAAGATGCTTGACAACGCTCGCAAATAAACATTTTAGAGTTTTTAAATTTCGGAAATATCAAAACACTTGGTATAGAAATTTAAGATAAAATAGGTGAAACTACTACGATGTTATCGCAACCGCGGACGAATGCTATTTGCGTTCCAGTACGCGATGGGCATACTCTAATACTCAAATTACATAAATTAGATTTGCTCTATCTAGGTCAAGTAAAGTCAAAAGGTGTGCAGCTGCAATAACGCTGAGTAATCAAATTATTGGTGCAAAGGAAAAACATATAGATGAATAGAAATTTGAAACGTTAATTAATATTAAGGATGAAATAAATGAAAAGTTTAAATTTAAAATAATAGGTTTTATTAACTTAATAATTATTTTCGGACAACATTTTAGCAGTTTATCACAATTAAACAAATATAAAATTTAATAATCGGTAAAAGTAGCAAATATAGTATTTGCATTACGAAAAACCTGCCAGTAGTGATAATTGTAATAACAATCGTCAATGTATTCAAACTCATTAAAATTAATACGGTCATCAATAATTAATTTAGCGGATTCTTTATCGGGAAAGTATCCATTATCTTT
Organism: Onthophagus taurus; assembly: GCF_036711975.1. NCBI lineage: Eukaryota > Metazoa > Arthropoda > Insecta > Coleoptera > Scarabaeidae > Onthophagus > Onthophagus taurus. The sequence goes on from NC_091966.1 coordinate 22,145,063, forward strand.
TAGGAAATCTTTAAATTTTCGATGATCTTCAAAGTCTTCATCACTACCAACATACAGAATTTCATCCTTTCGATAAACTCTCCATATAAATCAATAAGGATACTCGACAAAGGTACTTTTTTGTTTTCCTTTTTGTTTTTCTTTTTGTTTCTGTTTTTGTAATAATCTATACGTTGTACGTTCGATTTGTTTTAACGATTTCCGTAAAGGAGATAATTTCGTTGACGTTGCTTTTTAAATTTCTTTTTTTATAGTGATTTCTGATGATGAACTATGTAAATAGTTCGAAACGTTAAATGACTTAACAATAAATAAATACAAAATCAAGAGGAATTTCATGTATTTGGATTTTATAATCATCAAAGAATAACCAATCCTCTTTAATCAATTAATAAATTATAATTAATTAATACAAATGAAATGTATACAAAAAATAGATATTTAATAGGTTAATTAATATTACGGAGATGATAAATTAAAAGTTTAGATTAAAAAAATAATAGTATTTATTTACATTCATCGATAAAACTAAATACATATATTTAAAAAACACTTAAATCTAAACGATGTTGTCTTTAGGTATCCAACTGTTATTGGATGAATCGAATCCTAACCACTTAACGAGCACTTGATTCTTTCTTCTCTTTAACACTTTTTCAACAAGATACACATCAGGTTGTTTGGATCTTTGAAGTTCGAATTCATAAAAAGCTCCTTTAATAGGTTGTCCATTCATATCTTCTAATAAATAAGAAATTGGATTCGTAATTCGTGTTTTAACTATTTTAAATAACTCAGTGGTCCAGTTGGGTAAATATCCCTTATCGAAGACATGTTTATGCTTGCTAATACGAACTACATCTCCAACATTAAAGTTTCCCTTACCGGCAATTTTAATATGATTGTACACCGTATTGAGAAGTTTATTTTCTACAGATTTCGAATTTATTTGAGATGGTTTCATTTTCGTGGTTGAATGCTTTGAATTGTTATATTGAGTTGTAATAGCATCCAATAAGTGTAACCATTTATGATTTCCGTAAAGACTAAACATTTTATACAACTTTTGTTTTATGGTTCTAATTACGCGTTCAGCTATTGCAGCCTTCATTACGCTATACGTTGAATAATGATTAATTTTAAATTCCATCATCAACTTTTTGAAGTGTGTATTGTAAAATTCCTTTCCCTGATCAGTTTGTAGATTTTTAGGTACACGACCTTCAGAGAGAATTGAACGTAACGCGTATATTACATCCGTTGAAGATTTATTTTTTAACGGACGCATCCAGAGATACTTTGAAAAACAATCGATAACCACTAAGATGTATTTATGTCCAACATTGATTTTACCAAATTCAATCATTTCAATAAGATCAGCTTGCCATAAATCATCGATCCCCTTCAGTATAGTTCTTCGTCTAGGAAATAAACGTCTAGCGGGACGATGAAGTTCTTCAACTATAGTTTGTTTCGCTTTCGATACCTGCATTATTACGTTCATGGATTAGGTCTAACTTTTTTTCTCCAATATATCTAGTCGTGAATTTATAGTGCTTTCCATATCAAGTAGACGATCTGCAACACCCTGTATCCCATTTCGAAGATTTGTTGTGAGTATATCAAATGCATTTAAATTAGTGTTGAATGATTTTGTTAGAGTTGTAATTTGCTGACCATTTAATAGGATTTCCGCGTTAATTTTTTTAATGTCGCGTAAGAGTGTAGAGTTTTTAATATCAATTTTTGTTGACACCTGATGTATACGTTTACTATGATCTCCAATAATTCTTTGAACGTCCGCTATTATGACCTTAATTTCGTTTAAGATTGTAGCTTTCAATGTTTCACATATTTCGTCTACATAAATTTTTATCGCACAATCATTTTCATCCGTCGGTTGTTGAACGTTAGATAGTTTACGCCCCTGGATATCATAATCTCCATCTACGGTTAAAGGGAATCCAATATGACGTTGAGATGTAGTTAAATTCTCATTATTCAATACTTTATTCCGCGCAGAACGTAATGTACGACCAAACTTATCAATGCTCACACCACTCGCGCTTGATCCACCGTTCATTGGTACGCATAAATTATTATTATTATTATTATTATGATATAACGCCGCTCTCCTTCAGTTCTTCTATAATGGATGTGATTTCATTAATATGGGAATTGTTTCCTGCCGCATGTGAAGCGTACAACAATTTCAATCGATCTACCAATTCGTTAACATCATCCCAATATTTATACTCAACGATTTTCGAGTTCACTTCAAGATGTCGTCCGGGTATTAATCCATCCCCCGACTTATTAAATGTAAATAAAGGTTTAATAATTTTAGTATACTTGTACGATTTATTTCCAACTATAGGACCCGTAAAATTTCGCTTATGCGCACCCGTATACGCTAGAACAGATTTGTAACGTTGTAGATCCTCTTCGGTATAGTTCGTAGGTCGTTTTAACTGTATAAGTTCATATAACCCCGTAGAGGATTGTATGCGTTTTTCGTCTCCGAGAACAATATGAGAAGGTTTAAACTGGACAGTCTTCGATCCAATCATCCAATCGTTTTCATCAGGATCATAACGTATACCCATTCTCTCATCAATTTCTCCTCTTTTACCAAACGTATAATATAAATCCCGAATTTGATTCGGTAGATTTTCTATAGGTAAATCCTCCGCCTTCAATTTTTGTTTTGCATCCGGCGGCGTTTTAAATTCATCATCACTTTCAGGAAAAGTTAATTTTTTCCTAAATGCCGGAGTTTTAAAATCGGTTTCATCAAATTTCGTTTTAACGTCAACACCGACATCATCAGTAGGTTGATAGTGGTGATGGTAATGTACAGAAGAAGAAGGTTTCACTTCACTTAATTTATTAGTCATATCTTTTAATGAATCGCTTAAAGGCTGATGTAGTTTAGCGATAAGACGGTCATCGTTTTCTCGACCGAGTTTAAGCGCTAAATATTTTTTCTTAATAGTATTTGTTATGTTAATTATAGCTTTATCCCTCTCACGTATGGAACGCTTAGTCATTTCATCGTTATGTGACATGCTTACTCTCACAAATACCAGATAACAATGCAATAATTTAGTCCGGGTAAATAAATTTATCCATTCCTATACGATACCTTCCATCCTTTACTTCAAAATCTTTCATAATAATCATAGGGTTATATTTATCATCATTCCAACACCGTTTACAAGCATCCTTGAAAACATCAAACTTCATGTCGGTGTTAACGTGTTCATCATACACATGTTTTAAATTAACCTCATCTTGTTTGAATAGAATTAAGACGTTTGCATTGTCTCGTATTAGGTGTTTAGGTATCCGCGTATAGGTTTGCGTAAGGTAGAACGAATCAATATTATTATGTCGTCCCATACAGAAAAATGATCGAATCTTATCCTGTTTATCACATGCTACATCGTCAAATATGAAAATTGAGTTTTGTTTAGCTTCAGACGGATCTATAACGGCATCATTATCGATGAATCTATAAAGTCCTATTTCGGGTAACTGTTTCATAATCATTTCTAAAAATTCATATTTCGGTTGATGTAAGGATTTTGAGTATATATAAATATTTTCAAAATTTAAACCATTTTTATCGAAAATGAGATTTAACATCAAGTTGGTTTTCCCACATCCGCTCGGACCGCATACTATTGCTCGTATACTGTTCGGTATGAGATCGCCATGCCTACGACTGGTTATCGGTTTCATCATTAACCGATCGAGATCGGTTAATGACATTGTGAGAGATGGGTGTTGCACTACACGCATTATGAAACTAAAATGAGTTTTAATCTTCATGTGCGGGTATATAAGGGATGTGAAAACGTAAACCGCATCAGTTGAGTATGCTGTTTACTCGAGATAGTACATCTGCGACGGCGGTGGGAAGCGGAATACTTAATACACTTATCAATAAACTACCCGTTGAGTTATACGTTCCAGGCTATCAATTTTGTGGACCAGGAACAAAATTGAAGAAACGTTTGGCGAGAGGTGATAAAGGAATAAATCCATTAGATCGGGCTTGTAGAGAACACGATATAGCGTACTCGGAAAATAATTCTTTAGAACAACGTCACATGGCCGATAGACGTTTGGAGGAAAACGCTTGGGAGAGAGTGAAAGCGAAAGATTCGACATTGGGGGAAAAAGCATCAGCTTGGTTAGTTACAAACGCTATGAAAGTGAAACGAAAATTGGGAATGGGTCATAAGGGACAAAAAATAATTAAAAGATTAAAAGATAAAAAAAATAAACCGATAGCATTTAAAAGCGTGTTGGTAAAGCAAATCGCTAAAGATTTACCCAAAACAACAGATAATTTACGGGAAGCGGCTAGATTAGCTTTGAAAAGTGCTCGTATAGCTGTTAAATCCGCGGGTGGAAAGAAAAAAGTTAAAATTCCGCGTACAATCCCGTTACCTATTACAAGTGGTGGTATACTACCGATATTACCAGCCATATTTGCCGGACTATCAGCTCTCGGAGCGTTATCAGGCAGCGCGGCTGGTGTGTATCGTGCGGTGAAGAGTGGTCAAGAGGCTAACGAGAAGTTAAAAGAAGCTGAACGACACAATAAGGCGATGGAAGCTATCGCGATTGGCGAAACCGGAAGTGGGCTTTATATTAAAAAGTATAAAAAAGGATTGGGTTTATATTTAAGTAAAAAGCAACAAAAAAACTTGTAACTAGGCTACCTAATAGACCTCTAACAAATCTCGATATAATAAAATACGCTAAAACACTTAAAATTCCAAATTTTCGCGGAGTGTATATGCGAAATGGATTGCCTAAAGAAGGTCCTAAATATTATGAGTCAGCTGTTGTAAATTTAGATGATCACCGAGGTAGCGGAACCCATTGGGTAGCCTATAAAAAAATTGGCAATAGGGTGTTATATTTCGACAGTTATGGAGATCTAAAACCACCTAAAGAACTTTTAAAATACTTTAAAAAATATCAAATTGAGTATAACCACGATAATTTTCAAAAGGATAACCCGTATAACTGCGGTCAATTATGTATAAATTTCCTACTTAACATAAGAAATAACTCATTTGAGTGAAAATGTCACAGACGTTCACACTGGTCAGTACAAAAAGCGAAATCTCCGAAGACTATTATCCGCCTATAGAATTAGACCCTAACTCGAGTTACTCGCTTGGTCTTATTGGATTCTATACGTATAACAGTATACCAAACATTGAACAAGGAGTAAACGATAAATTTTACTTTACCGAAAAATTCCCCATTAATAAAAGCCGACAATCGACTATAGACGAGGGGGCATTACCACAGGAAATCAAAATTCCTACTGGTGCATATGAAATAACGGACATTGAGAAATTTTTACAAAAACAGATTTTACGTCGTATCGGATTGAATACGGTTGATGATCCTGAAAATTTTTTTTCACTTAAGGCTAACAATAACACCTTACAGTGTGAAATAAAAAGTGATTATTTTGAGATAGATTTCTCTCAACCAAATACGATAGCTTCTATATTGGGGTTTTCCAATCGTAAACTAGATGTATCGATAAAGCATAAATCAGATCTTCCGGTAAATATAATACGTGTGACATCCGTTCGAGTGGAATGTAATATAATTTCCGGCTCGTATTACAATAACAAATTATCTCACACGCTATATGAATTCGCTCCAACTGTGGATCCTGGTTTCAGTATAAATATAGAGCCAAGGAACCCCATTTATTTGCCAGTGGACACCGATCGTCCGATATCGAACATTACACTAAGATTACTTGATCAGCGTGGTAAATTGGTAAACTTTCGTGGAGAAGAAATTGTTATTAGATTGGAATTAAAACGAACTTCATAATGGGGCTGTTGTTCCAATTAAAAGCCACCGAACCTCAACAGCGATCATCTATCAAAAGAAAACATTATAACTCAGGTGGAAAGAGAACATCTAGATCAGTTAAAAGAGAGACTTCATTGCGAGCGGACAACAGACGTTTTCTCGAGCAGTTGGGTTATCATGTCCACACAAAAGTTAAATATATACCGCGAACCCATCGTGGATAATTCGATCGCTAGAGAAGAAGTGCATAGTTATCATCCATCCACAAATTCTTTTCAAAACAATGATATATTCACCATTGAACTGAACCAAGAAGATGTTTTATTTTCGTTCTTCGAAAGTTATATACGTATTGAGGGGGATTACAAAGAAAAATTAAACGATCCAACTGATACCATCCAACTAACGCACAACTTACCAACATATCTATTTGAGTATATCGCATTTGAGCATAACGGTACTGAAATCGAACGGGTACGTGAACCTGGTTTAACATCATTGATTCGAACTCTACTTCAGCAAAACGAAGTGAAATGCAAATCTTTAGAAATAGCTGGTTTAAAATGGCCACCCGAAGGAAATTTGCCTACAGTTAGTGTGAACAAGGATTTCACGTTTCAAATCCCATTAAGTCATATTTTCGGATTATTTAGAGACTATAATCACGTTATGAGAGGTCGTTTTAAATTTAGATTTGTTAGAAGTCGTACAGACTCCAATTGTTATAAATCTACATCAAAAGCCGATTCTAGCACCGCAGAGTTTACTGTAAAAACGGTTACATTGTTGGCGAAACATGTGTACCCAAGCCCATCTATAAAGATGAAGCTGTTAGATGGTTTAAATAAAAACGCAAACATTCCCGTACCGTTTCGGAAGTGGTCTTTTTATGAGCTGCCTTCAATGAGAAAGGGAAATAAAGAGATTTGGTCGGTCACGTCAACAACTAACAGAGGTAGACCTCAATACGTTATAGTTGCATTCCAAACCAATCGAAAGGATCAGCCGAATTCAGATTGTACACTTTTCGATCACTTGAACATTATAGATCTTAAAGTATATCTAAACTCATACTGCTATCCATTCGAGTCGATGAATTTGGAGTTTGCGAAAGAAAATTATGTTGAACTATATAAAATGTATACCGAATTTCAACCGTATATTTGGGAAACATCTCGAAAACAACCGATTATGGATTTCGCAAGCTTTAAAAAGAGACCTTTATTCGTGGTGGATACCACTAAGAATAACGATGAAGAAGCCGCTCCATCCGCATCATGTGAGGTGCGCATCGAAATTCAAAGCGGTAAAGATTTTCCGCCTGATACAAAAGCATACTGTATACTACTTCAAGAATCCATGTATACGTACAAGCCTTTGAGTGGGGAGGTATCTGTAATTATAAATTAAATTACACATGAGGTCATATGTTAGTTTACAATATGAAGTTCAAAATCGCGGTTGTAGACGTTCAGGGGTTTTACATCAATTCTAAATTCGAAGTTAAAGAATTTACTCTTCTGGATATCACCACCGACTGCATAATACATTTACACTTGAAAGCTAGTGTACCATTCCAACAATTAAACGTTCGAGATCAACGATCAGTGAGATATTTGGAACGTAACCATCACAGGTTGTTATATAGTGATGGGTGGATAAATCAATTAGAAGGTTTAAATGTAATTGATACCTTAATTTCCTCCTACGATCAAATATTTGTTAAGGGAAATCAAAAGAAGCAGTTTTTGGAAACATGTAACAGCAAATCAATACTAACGGATATTGTGTTAGAATTTGCTGAAGAGGATGAGACTAAATTAAATTCAACCACCAATCAATGTTGGTTCCACACCGGCTCTCCAGCAGTATGTTCACAAAACAATGTATTAATTTTAAAAAAATTTGTATGTAATCAAAATAATGTTACTTGTATTTAAGTTGTAAATATAAATAATAATTTAAAAAAATTGATTGTAGTTTTATTATTCGTTAAAAAATTATATTTATTTTAATTTAAACAAGTTCAAACAAGTTTAAACAAGTTGAAACAAGTGTTGGTGAGGTTCAATGAACTTTACTTAACCTCGGTGATTTAATAATAAAAACCGCTTAATTCGCATTTTATATAGCAATAACACCTGTTATTTCTAGAAATTTGTTTTTCAAGAAATCTGATATGTAATCTGATACCCTATTGTTCATACTTATGTTAACTAATAGTTTTATAAAATTTACGTTTTACTTATGAAACGTAAAAAAATTTCCGACCGATGACCCTGATGTTCATATGTATGGATATATATTTTTTAAAATGTAATTGTATAATAAAAGTTATGTATACTTAAAAATTAAATAATAATAAATGTATTTCTTAAACACATCATTCTGTTGTTTGTATTTCACCCTCAATTCAATCCGCATAAATTCAATTAAATAAGTAAGTTTTATGTATTTCATCATTTTTTAATATTAAATTGAAAAGGTTTCGATGGTTCAGTGGTTTATTGCTTTTAAAGTATTTATATATTTCACCTTGCAGCTATCAGTTCAATTCGCGCAAAATTCAATTAAATAAGTCTGTATTATATATTTCGTTAATTTACACCACCACTGAGCCGCCGAAACCTTTTCCTTCTTTTACTTAAATGTATTTTTCACGTACATAACTTTTGTTATTTAACACCTCTGCCGACGTGATACATCGAACTTTACTTAACCGTGGTAATTTAATGTTAATAAAAACTGCTGAATTTACATTTTATACGACAATAACACCTGTTATTTCTAATTTTTTCTTTGCAATTGAACGTGTGAATTACATCATCCTTCTAGAAACTTCTATTGCCCATTTCCCCACTCCCCGTAATCTCTTTTTCAAGCATATAATTACGTGTTCTTAATAATTTATTCAGTGTGGCAGCTGTTTGCAAGCTAACAAGTTACGTTTTATTATTATTAATCTACGAAACAGTTGTTCAAGGGACGAACCATGTCTCGTCTCAGTCAATTGGGTCAGTGTAATTTCCTACCGAAAAAGTCAATTTCTGAGCTTCAACCGGACACTCCATATCCAATTAAGTGCGCGAAACGTCTTAAAAAGTGTTCTTGGCCGTCCGTGGTACTTGAGTTGGAGGCTGGATTCATCATTTATTTACCAAGACGCATCGCTGAAGATATTACTGACGAGGAAATCATCGAACTCAGGAAAATGTGCATAATTTATAAGGGTGCAAAAGACATTGGTAAAACTCACCCTGTATATTTATTGGATTTCATCAAGAAACCTGAAACGTAAAAAATTTCCTACCGATGACCCTGATCTGTTCATCTGTATGTATATAAATTTCTTAAACCATAATTGTATCATAAAATTTGTTTTAAAAATTAAATAATAAATGTATTAACATATAATTGCTGTTTATATTTTTCTACCAACCAAATTTTTTTTCCATGATGTATGTATATAAATTTCTTAAACCATAATTGTATCATAAAATTTGTTTTAAAAATTAAATAATAAATGTATTAACATATAATTGTTGTTTATATTTTTCTACCAACCAAATTTTTTTCCATGATTTTAAATTTTCGCACGCCATCTATCCTCCATCAGGTAAATTTAAATTTTAAAAATATAACAGAGCCATCTATCACCCATCAGGTAAATTTAAACTTTAAAAATATAACAACGCCATCTATCGTCCATCAGGTAAATTTAAATTTTAAAAATATAACAGCGCCATCTATCGCCCATCAGGTAAATTTAAATTTTAAAAATATAACAGCGCCATCTATCACCCATCAGGTAAATTTAAATTTTAAAAATATAACAGCGCCATCTATCACCCATCAGGTAAACAACTCCTTTTTTAGTTTCTCTACACACCACCAGATGGCGCCATATGAATTTTGAATTTCAAATTTCCCACCAAATTTCCCGCGCTGTGACGTCACTTCCTGCGCATGCGCAGGGCGCAGAGGGCGCAGGGGGCGCAACTTCCGCTCCAGAATCGGCATTAATACACTACTTGTGCCCAAAACGTGATATTATGACGTTATACGCCGGTCTGAGCCATGTTTGAACTTTCTATCACTTTTGGTTCCGATAATTCTGTTGACCATATTTGTGATATTCAGGCGCCAAATATCATCTTGGAGCATGTTGGAGATAAAAAACAAAATGTGCCCAAAACGTGATATTATGAAGTTATACGCCGTTCTGGGCCATGTTTGAACTTTCTATCACTTTTGGTTCCGAAAATTCTGTTGACCATATTTGTGATATTCAGGCGCCAAATGTCATCTTGGAGCATGTTGGAGATAAAAAACAAAATGTGCCCAAAACGTGATATTATGACGTTATACGCCGTTCTGAGCCATGTTTGAACTTTCTATCACTTTTGGTTCCGATAATTCTGTTGATCAGATTTGTGATATTCAGGGGCCAAACGTCATCTTGGAGCATGTTGGAGATAAAAAACAAAATGTGCCCAAAACGTGATATTATGACGTTATACGCCGTTCTGAGCCATGTTTGAACTTTCTATCACTTTTGGTTCCGATAATTCTCTTGACCATATTTGTGATATTCAGGGGCCAAATGTCAACTTGGGCATGTTGGAGATACAAAACAAAATGTGCCCAAAACGTGATATTATGACGTTATACGCCGTTCTGAGCCATGTTTCAACTTTCTATCACTTATGGTTCCGATAATTCTGTCGACCATATATGTGATGTTCAGGCGCCAAATGACATCTTGGAGCATGTTGGAGATAAAAAACAAAATGTGCCCAAAATGTGATATTATGACGTTATACGCCGTTCTGAGCCATGTTTGAACTTTCTATCACTTTTGGTTCCGATAATTCTGTTGACCATATTTGTGATATCCAGGCGCCAAATGTCATCTTGGAGCATGTTGGAGATAAAAAACAAAATGTGCCCAAAACGTGATATTATGACGTTATACGCCGTTCTGAGCCATGTTTGAACTTTCTATCACTTTTGGTTCCGATAATTCTGTTGACCATATTTGTGATGTTCAGGCGCCAAATGTCATCTTGGAGCATGTTGGAGATAAAAAAAAAAATGTGCCCAAAACGTAATATTATGACGTTATACGCCGTTCTGAGCCATGTTTGAACTTTCTATCACTTTTGGTTCCGATAATTCTGTCGCCCATATATGTGACGTTCAGGCGCCAAATGTAACATTGGAGCATGTTAGAGATAAAAACCGAATGTGCCCAAAACGTGATATTATGGCGTTATACGCCGTTCTGAGCCATGTTTGAACTTTCGATCACTTTTGGTTCCGATAATTCTGTTGACCATATTTGTGATGTTCAGGCGCCAAATGTCATCTTGGAGCATGTAGGAGATAAAAAACAAAATGTGCCCAAAACGTGATATTATGACGTTATACGCCGTTCTGAGCCATGTTTGAACTTTCTATCACTTTTGGTTCCGATAATTCTGTTGACCATATTTGTGATATTCAGGGGCCAAACGTCATCTTGGAGCATGTTGGAGATAAAAAACAAAATGTTCCCAAAACGTGATATTATGGCGTTATACGCCGTTCTGAGCCATGTTTGAACTTTCTATCACTTTTGGTTCCGATAATTCTGTTGACCATATTTGTGATATTCAGGCGCTAAATGACTTCTTGGAGCATGATGGAGATAAAAAAAAAAATGTGCCCAAAACGTGATATTATGACGTTATACGCCGTTCTGAGCCATGTTTGAACTTTCTATCACTTTTGGTTCCGATAATTCTGTCGACCATATATGTGATGTTCAGGCGCCAAATGACATGTTGGAGCATGTTGAAGATAAAAAACAAAATGTGCCCAAAACGTGATATTATGACGTTATACGCCGTTTTGAGCCATGTTTGAACTTTCTATCACATTTGGTTTCGATAATTCTGTTGACCATATTTGTGATATTCAGGGGCCAAACGTCATCTTGGAGCATGTTGGAGATAAAAAACAAAATGTGCTCAAAACGTAATATTATGACGTTATACGCCGTTCTGAGCCAGGTTTGAACTTTCTATCACTTTTGGTTCCGATAATTCTGTTAACCATATTTGTGATATTCAGGCGCCAAATGACATCTTGGAGCATGTTGGAGATAAAAAACAAAATGTGCCCAAAACGTGATATTATGACGTTATACGCCGTTCTGAGCCATGTTTGAACTTTCTATCACTTTTGGTTCCGACAATTCTGTTGACCATATTTGTAATATTCAGGCGCAAAATGTCATCTTGGAGCATGTTGGAGATAAAAAACCAAATGTGCCCAAAACGTGATATTATGACGTTATACGCCGTTCTGAGCCATGTTTGAACTTTCTATCACTTTTGGTTCCGATAATTCTGTCGACCATATATGTGATGTTCAGGCGCCAAATGTAACATTGGAGCATGTTAGAGATAAAAACCAAATGTGCCCAAAACGTGATATTATGGCGTTATACGGCGTTCTGAGCAATGTTTGAACTTTCTATCACTTTTGGTTCCGATAATTCTATCGACCATATATGAGATATTCAGGGGCCAAATGTCATCTTGGGGCATGTTGGAGATAAAAAACAAAATGTGCCCGAAACGTGATATTATGACGTTATACGCCGTCCTGAGCCATGTTTGAACTTTCTATCACTTTTGGTTCCGATAATTCTGTTGACCATATTTGTGATATTCAGGCGCCAAATGACATCTTGGAGCATGTTGGAGATAAAAAACAAAATGTGCCCAAAACGTGATATTATGACGTTATACGCCGTTCTGAGCCATGTTTGAACTTTCTATCACTTTTGGTTCCGATAATTCTGTCGACCATATATGAGATATTCAGGGGCCAAATGTCATCTTGGAGCATGTTGGAGATAAAAAACAAAATGTGCCCGAAACGTGATATTATGACGTTATACGCCGTCCTGAGCCATGTTTGAACTTTCTATCACTTTTGGTTCCGATAATTCTGTTGACCAAATTTGTGATATTCAGGCGCCAAATGACATCTTGGAGCTTGTTGGAGATAAAAAACCAAATGTGCCCAAAACGTTATATTATGACGTTATACGCCGTTCTGAGCCATGTTTGAACTTTCTATCACTTTTGGTTCCGATAATTCTGTCGACCATATATGTGATGTTCAGGCGCCAAATGACATGTTGGAGCATGTTGGAGATAAAAAACAAAATGTGCCCAAAACATAATATTATGACGTTATACGCCGTTCTGAGCCATGTTTGAACTTTCTATCACTTTTGGTTCCGATAATTCTGTCGACCATATATGTGATGTTCAGGCGCCAAATGTAACATTGGAGCATGTTAGAGATAAAAACCAAATGTGCCCAAAACGTGATATTATGGCGTTATACGGCGTTCTGAGCAATGTTTGAACTTTCTATCACTTTTGGTTCCGATAATTCTGTTGACCATATATGTGATATTTAGGCGCCAAATGTCATCTTGGAGCATGTTGGAGATAAAAAACAAAATGTGCCCAAAACGTGATATTATGACGTTATACGCCGTTCTGAGCCATGTTTGAACTTTCTATCACTTTTGGTTCCGATAATTCTGTTGACCATATTTGTGATATTCAGGCGCCAAATGACATCTTGGACCATGTTGGAGAAAAAAAACAAAATGTGCCCAAAACGTGATATTATGACGTTATACGCCGTTCTGAGTCATGTTTGAACTTTCTATCACTTTTGGTTCCGATAATTCTGTTAACCATATTTGTGATATTCAGGCGCCAAATGACATCTTGGAGCATGTTGGAGAAAAAAAACAAAATGTGCCCAAAATGTGATATTATGACGTTATACGCCGTTATGAGCCATGTTTGAACTTTCTATCACTTTTGGTTCCGATAATTCTGTCGACCATATATGTGATGTTCAGGCGCCAAATGTAACATTGGAGCATGTTAGAGATAAAAACCAAATGTGCCCAAAACGTGATATTATGGCGTTATACGGCGTTCTGAGCAATGTTTGAACTTTCTATCACTTTTGGTTCCGATAATTCTGTTGACCATATATGTGATGTTTAGGCGCCAAATGTCATCTTGGAGCATGTTGGAGATAAAAAACAAAATGTGCCCGAAACGTGATATTATGACGTTATACGCCGTCCTGAGCCATGTTTGAACTTTCTATCACTTTTGGTTCCGATAATTCTGTTGACCATATTTGTGATATTCAGGCGCCAAATGACATCTTGGAGCATGTTGGAGATAAAAAACAAAATGTGCCCAAAACGTGATATTATGACGTTATACGCCGTTCTGAGCCATGTTTGAACTTTCTATCACTTTTGGTTCCGATAATTCTGTCGACCATATATGTGATGTTCAGGCGCCAAATGACATGTTGGAGCATGTTGGAGATACAAAACAAAATGTACCCAAAACGTGATATTATGACGTTATACGCCGTTCTGAACCATGTTTGAACTTTCTATCACTTTTGGTTCCGATAATTCTGTCGACCATATATGTGATGTTCAGGCGCTAAATGTAACATTGGAGCATGTTAGAGATAAAAAACAAAATGTGCCCAAAACGTGATATTATGACGTTATACGCCGTTCTGAGCCATGTTTGAACTTTCTATCACTTTTGGTTCCGATAATTCTGTTGATCAGATTTGTGATATTCAGGGGCCAAACGTCATCTTGGAGCATATTGGAGATAAAAAACAAAATGTGCCCAAAACGTGATATTATGACGTTATACGCCGTTCTGAGCCATGTTTGAACATTCTATCACTTTTGGTTCCGATAATTCTGTCGACCATATATGTGATGTTCAGGCGCTAAATGTAACATTGGAGCATGTTAGAGATAAAAAACAAAATGTGCCCAAAACGTGATATTATGACGTTATACGCCGTTCTGAGCCATATTTGAACTTTCTATCACTTTTGGTTCCGATAATTCTGTTGACCATATTTGTGATATTCAGGCGCCAAATGACATCTTGGAGCATGTTGGAGATAAAAAACAAAATGTGCCCAAAACGTGATATTATGACGTTATACGCCGTTCTGAGCCATGTTTGAACTTTCTATCACTTTTGGCTCCGATAATTCTATCGACCATATATGTGATATTCAGGGGCCAAATGTCATCTGGGAGCATGTTGGAGATAAAAAACAAAATGTGCCCAAAACGTGATATTATGGCGTTATACGCCGTTCTGAGCCATGTTTGAACTTTCTATCACTTTTGGTTCCGATAATGCTGTTGACCATATTTGTGATATTCAGGCGCCAAATGTCATCTTGGAGCATGTTGGAGATAAAAAACAAAATGTGCCCAAAACGTAATATTATGACGTTATACGCCGTTCTGAGCCATGTTTGAACTTTCTATCACTTTTGGTTCCGATAATTCTCTTGACCATATTTGTGATATTCAGGCGCCAAATGACATGTTGGAGCATGTTGGAGATAAAAAACAAAATATGCCCAAAACGTGATATTATGACGTTATACGCCGTTCTGAGCCATGTTTGAACTTTCTATCACTTTTGGTTCCGATAATTCTGTCGACCATATATGTGATATTCAGGGGCCAAATGTCATCTGGGAGCATGTTGGAGATAAAAAACAAAATGTGCCCAAAACGTGATATTATGACGCTATACGCCGTTCTGAGCCATGTTTGAACTTTCTATCACTTTTGGTTCCGATAATTCTGTCGACCATATATGTGATATTCAGGGGCCAAATGTCATCTTGGAGCATGTTGGAGATAAAAAACAAAATGTGCCCAAAACGTAATATTATGACGTTATACGCCGTTCTGAGCCATGTTTGAACTTTCTATCACTTTTGGTTCCGATAATTCTGTTGACCATATTTGTGATATTCAGGGGCCAAACGTCATCTTGGAGCATGTTGGAGATAAAAAACAAAATGTGCCCAAAACGTGATATTATGACGTTATACGCCGTTCTGAGCCATGTTTGAACTTTCTATCACTTTTGGTTCCGATAATTCTGTCGACCATATATGAGATATTCAAGGGCCAAATGTCATCTTGGAGCATGTTGGAGATAAAAAACAAAATGTGCCCAAAACGTGATATTATGACGTTATACGCCGTTCTGAGCCATGTTTGAACTTTCTATAACTTTTGGTTCCGATAATTCTCTTGACCATATATGAGATATTCAGGGGCCAAATGTCATCTTGGAGCATGTTGGAGATAAAAAACAAAATGTGCCCGAAACGTGATATTATGACGTTATACGCCGTCCTGAGCCATGTTTGAACTTTCTATCACTTTTGGTTCCGATAATTCTGTGGACCATATTTGTGATATTCAGGCGCCAAATGACATCTTGGAGCATGTTGGAGATAAAAAACAAAATGTGCACAAAACGTGATATTATGACGTTATACGCCGTTCTGAGCCATGTTTGAACTTTCTATCACTTTTGGTTCCGATAATTCTGTCGACCATATATGTGATGTTCAGGCGCCAAATGACATGTTGGAGCATGTTGGAGATACAAAACAAAATGTACCCAAAACGTGATATTATGACGTTATACGCCGTTCTGAGCCATGTTTGAACTTTCTATCACTTTTGGTTCCGATAATTCTGTTGACCATATATGTGATGTTCAGGCGCCAAATGACATGTTGGAGCATGTTGAAGATAAAAAACAAAATGTGCCCAAAACGTGATATTATGACGTTATACGCCGTTCTGAGCCATGTTTGAACTTTCTATCACTTTTGGTTCCGATAATTCTGTTGACCATATTTGTGATATTCAGGCGCCAAATGTCATCTTGGAGCATGTTGGAGATACAAAACAAAATGTGCCCAAAACGTGATATTATGACGTTATACGCCGTTCTGAGCCATGTTTGAACTTTCTATCACTTTTGGTTCCGATAATTCTGTTGACCATATTTGTGATATTCAGGGGCCAAACGTCATCTTGGAGCATGTTGGAGATAAAAAACAAAATGTGCTCAAAACGTAATATTATGACGTTATACGCCGTTCTGAGCCATGTTTGAACTTTCTATCACTTTTGGTTCCGATAATTCTGTTGACCATATTTGTGATATTCAGGCGCTAAATGACTTCTTGGAGCATGTTGGAGATAAAAAACAAAATGTGCCCAAAACGTGATATTATGACGTTATACGCCGTTCTGAGCCATGTTTGAACTTGCTATCACTTTTGGTTCCGATAATTCTGTCGGCCATATATGTGATGTTCAGGCGCCAAATGACATGTTGGAGCATGTTGAAGATAAAAAACAAAATGTGCCCAAAACGTGATATTATGACGTTATACGCCGTTTTGAGCCATGCTTGAACTTTCTATCACTTTTGGTTCCGATAATTCTGTTGACCATATTTGTGATATTCAGGGGCCAAACGTCATCTTGGAGCATGTTGGAGATAAAAAACAAAATGTGCTCAAAACGTAATATTATGACGTTATACGCCGTTCTGAGCCAGGTTTGAACTTTCTATCACTTTTGGTTCCGATAATTCTGTTAACCATATTTGTGATATTCAGGCGCCAAATGACATCTTGGAACATGTTGGAGATAAAAAACAAAATGTGCCCAAAACGTGATATTATGACGTTATACGCCGTTCTGAGCCATGTTTGAACTTTCTATCACTTTGGTTCCGATAATTCTGTTGACCATATTTGTGATATTCAGGGGCCAAACGTCATCTTGGAGCATGTTGGAGATAAAAAACAAAATGTGCTCAAAACGTAATATTATGACGTTATACGCCGTTCTGAGCCATGTTTGAACTTTCTATCACTTTTGGTTCCGATAATTCTGTTGACCATATTTGTGATATTCAGGCGCTAAATGACTTCTTGGAGCATGTTGGAGATAAAAAACAAAATGTGTCCAAAACGTGATATTATGACGTTATACGCCGTTCTGAGCCATGTTTGAACTTTCTATCACTTTTGGTTCCGATAATTCTGTCGACCATATATGTGATGTTCAGGCGCCACATGACATGTTGGAGCATGTTGAAGATAAAAAACAAAATGTGCCCAAAACGTGATATTATGACGTTATACGCCGTTTTGAGCCATGTTTGAACTTTCTATCACTTTTGGTTCCGATAATTCTGTTGACCATATTTGTGATATTCAGGGGCCAAACGTCATCTTGGAGCATGTTGGAGATAAAAAACAAAATGTGCCCAAAACGTGATATTATGACGTTATACGCCGTTCTGAGCCATGTTTGAACTTTCAATCACTTTTGGTTCCGATAATTCTGTTGACCATATTTGTAATATTCAGGCGCAAAATGTCATCTTGGAGCATGTTGGAGATAAAAAACAAAATGTGCCCAAAACGTGATATTATGACGTTATACGCCATGTTTGAACTTTCTATCACTTTTGGTTCCGATAATTCTGTTGGCCATATTTGTGATATTCAGGGGCCAAACGTCATCTTGGAGCATGTTGGAGATAAAAAACAAAATGTGCCCAAAACGTGATATTATGACTTTATACGCCGTTCTGAGCCATGTTTGAACTTTCTATCACTTTTGGTTCCGATAATTCTGTTGACCATATTTGTGATATTCAGGCGCCAAATGACATCTTGGAGCATGTTGGAGATAAAAAACAAAATGTGCCCAAAACGTGATATTATGACGTTATACGCCGTTCTGAGCCATGTTTGAACTTTCGATCACTTTTGGTTCCGATAATTCTGTTGACCATATTTGTGATGTTCAGGCGCCAAATGTCATCTTGGAGCATGTAGGAGATAAAAAACAAAATGTGCCCAAAACGTGATATTATGACGTTATACGCCGTTCTGAGCCATGTTTGAACTTTCTATCACTTTTGGTTCCGATAATTCTGTTGACCATATTTGTGATATTCAGGGGCCAAACGTCATCTTGGAGCATGTTGGAGATAAAAAACAAAATGTTCCCAAAACGTGATATTATGGCGTTATACGCCGTTCTGAGCCATGTTTGAACTTTCTATCACTTTTGGTTCCGATAATTCTGTTGACCATATTTGTGATATTCAGGCGCTAAATGACTTCTTGGAGCATGTTGGAGATAAAAAAAAAAATGTGCCCAAAACGTGATATTATGACGTTATACGCCGTTCTGAGCCATGTTTGAACTTTCTATCACTTTTGGTTCCGATAATTCTGTCGACCATATATGTGATGTTCAGGCGCCAAATGACATGTTGGAGCATGTTGAAGATAAAAAACAAAATGTGCCCAAAACGTGATATTATGACGTTATACGCCGTTTTGAGCCATGTTTGAACTTTCTATCACTTTTGGTTCCGATAATTCTGTTGACCATATTTGTGATATTCAGGGGCCAAACGTCATCTTGGAGCATGTTGGAGATAAAAAACAAAATGTGCTCAAAACGTAATATTATGACGTTATACGCCGTTCTGAGCCAGGTTTGAACTTTCTATCACTTTTGGTTCCGATAATTCTGTTAACCATATTTGTGATATTCAGGCGCCAAATGACATCTTGGAGCATGTTGGAGATAAAAAACAAAATGTGCCCAAAACGCGATATTATGACGTTATACGCCGTTCTGAGCCATGTTTGAACTTTCTATCACTTTTGGTTCCGATAATTCTGTTGACCATATTTGTAATATTCAGGCGCAAAATGTCATCTTGGAGCATGTTGGAGATAAAAAACCAAATGTGCCCAAAACGTGATATTATGACGTTATACGCCGTTCTGAGCCATGTTTGAACTTTCTATCACTTTTGGTTCCGATAATTCTCTTGACCATATTTGTGATATACAGGGGCCAAATGTCAACTTGGGCATGTTGGAGATACAAAACAAAATGTGCCCAAAACGTGATATTATGATGTTATACGCCGTTCTGAGCCATGTTTGAACTTTCTATCACTTTTGGTTCCGATAATTCTGTCGACCATATATGTGATGTTCAGGCGCCAAATGACATGTTGGAGCATGTTGGAGATAAAAAACAAAATGTGCCCAAAACGTAATATTATGACGTTATACGCCGTTCTGAGCCATGTTTGAACTTTCTATCACTTTTGGTTCCGATAATTCTGTCGACCATATATGTGATGTTCAGGCGCCAAATGTAACATTGGAGCATGTTAGAGATAAAAACCAAATGTGCCCAAAACGTGATATTATGGCGTTATACGGCGTTCTGAGCTATGTTTGAACTTTCTATCACTTTTGGTTCCGATAATTCTGTTGACCATATATGTGATATTTAGGCGCCAAATGTCATCTTGGAGCATGTTGGAGATAAAAAACAAAATGTGCCCAAAACGTGATATTATGACGTTATACGCCGTTCTGAGCCATGTTTGAACTTTCTATCACTTTTGGTTCCGATAATTCTGTTGACCATATTTGTGATATTCAGGCGCCAAATGACATCTTGGACCATGTTGGAGAAAAAAAACAAAATGTGCCCAAAACGTGATATTATGACGTTATACGCCGTTCTGAGTCATGTTTGAACTTTCTATCACTTTTGGTTCCGATAATTCTGTCGACCATATATGTGATGTTCAGGCGCCAAATGACATGTTGGAGCATGTTGAAGATAAAAAACAAAATGTGCCCAAAACGTGATATTATGACGTTATACGCCGTTTTGAGCCATGTTTGAACTTTCTATCACTTTTGGTTCCGATAATTCTGTTGACCATATTTGTGATATTCAGGGGCCAAACGTCATCTTGGAGCATGTTGGAGATAAAAAACAAAATGTGCTCAAAACGTAATATTATGACGTTATACGCCGTTCTGAGCCAGGTTTGAACTTTCTATCACTTTTGGTTCCGATAATTCTGTTAACCATATTTGTGATATTCAGGCGCCAAATGACATCTTGGAGCATGTTGGAGATAAAAAACAAAATGTGCCCAAAACGCGATATTATGACGTTATACGCCGTTCTGAGCCATGTTTGAACTTTCTATCACTTTTGGTTCCGATAATTCTGTTGACCATATTTGTAATATTCAGGCGCAAAATGTCATCTTGGAGCATGTTGGAGATAAAAAACCAAATGTGCCCAAAACGTGATATTATGACGTTATACGCCGTTCTGAGCCATGTTTGAACTTTCTATCACTTTTGGTTCCGATAATTCTCTTGACCATATTTGTAATATACAGGGGCCAAATGTCAACTTGGGCATGTTGGAGATACAAAACAAAATGTGCCCAAAACGTGATATTATGACGTTATACGCCGTTCTGAGCCATGTTTGAACTTTCTATCACTTTTGGTTCCGATAATTCTGTCGACCATATATGTGATGTTCAGGCGCCAAATGACATGTTGGAGCATGTTGGAGATAAAAAACAAAATGTGCCCAAAACGTAATATTATGACGTTATACGCCGTTCTGAGCCATGTTTGAACTTTCTATCACTTTTGGTTCCGATAATTCTGTCGACCATATATGTGATGTTCAGGCGCCAAATGTAACATTGGAGCATGTTAGAGATAAAAACCAAATGTGCCCAAAACGTGATATTATGGCGTTATACGGCGTTCTGAGCTATGTTTGAACTTTCTATCACTTTTGGTTCCGATAATTCTGTTGACCATATATGTGATATTTAGGCGCCAAATGTCATCTTGGAGCATGTTGGAGATAAAAAACAAAATGTGCCCAAAACGTGATATTATGACGTTATACGCCGTTCTGAGCCATGTTTGAACTTTCTATCACTTTTGGTTACGATAATTCTGTTTACCATATTTGTGATATTCAGGCGCCAAATGACATCTTGGACCATGTTTGAGAAAAAAAACAAAATGTGCCCAAAACGTGATATTATGACGTTATACGCCGTTCTGAGTCATGTTTGAACTTTCTATCACTTTTGGTTCCGATAATTCTGTTAACCATATTTGTGATATTCAGGCGCCAAATGACATCTTGGAGCATGTTGGAGAAAAAAAACAAAATGTGCCCAAAACGTGATATTATGACGTTATACGCCGTTCTGAGCCATGTTTGAACTTTCTATCACTTTTGGTTCCGATAATTCTGTCGACCATATATGTGATGTTCAGGCGCCAAATGTAACATTGGAGCATGTTAGAGATAAAAACCAAATGTGCCCAAAACGTGATATTATGGCGTTATACGGCGTTCTGAGCAATGTTTGAACTTTCTATCACTTTTGGTTCCGATAATTCTGTTGACCATATATGTGATGTTTAGGCGCCAAATGTCATCTTGGAGCATGTTGGAGAAAAAAAACAAAATGTGCCCAAAACGTGATATTATGACGTTATACGCCGTTCTGAGCCATGTTTGAACTTTCTATCACTTTTGGTTCCGATAATTCTGTTGACCATATTTGTGATATTCAGGCGCCAAATGACATCTTGGAGCATGTTGGAGATAAAAAACAAAATGTGCCCAAAACGTGATATTATGACGTTATACGCCGTTCTGAGCCATGTTTGAACTTTCTATCACTTTTGGTTCCGATAATTCTGTCGACCATATATGTGATATTCAGGGGCCAAATGTCATCTGGGAGCATGTTGGAGATAAAAAACAAAATGTGCCCAAAACGTAATATTATGACGTTATACGCCGTTCTGAGCCATGTTTGAACTTTCTATCACTTTTGGTTCCGATAATTCTGTTGACCATATTTGTGATATTCAGGCGCTAAATGACTTCTTGGAGCATGTTGGAGATAAAAAAAAAAATGTGCCCAAAACGTGATATTATGACGTTATACGCCGTTCTGAGCCATGTTTGAACTTTCTATCACTTTTGGTTCCGATAATTCTGTCGACCATATATGTGATGTTCAGGCGCCAAATGACATGTTGGAGCATGTTGAAGATAAAAAACAAAATGTGCCCAAAACGTGATATTATGACGTTATACGCCGTTTTGAGCCATGTTTGAACTTTCTATCACTTTTGGTTCCGATAATTCTGTCGACCATATATGTGACGTTCAGGCGCCAAATGTAACATTGCAGCATGTTAGAGATAAAAACCGAATGTGCCCAAAACGTGATATTATGGCGTTATACGCCGTTCTGAGCCATGTTTGAACTTTCGATCACTTTTGGTTCCGATAATTCTGTTGACCATATTTGTGATGTTCAGGCGCCAAATGTCATCTTGGAGCATGTAGGAGATAAAAAACAAAATGTGCCCAAAACGTGATATTATGACGTTATACGCCGTTCTGAGCCATGTTTGAACTTTCTATCACTTTTGGTTCCGATAATTCTGTTGACCATATTTGTGATATTCAGGGGCCAAACGTCATCTTGGAGCATGTTGGAGATAAAAAACAAAATGTTCCCAAAACGTGATATTATGGCGTTATACGCCGTTCTGAGCCATGTTTGAACTTTCTATCACTTTTGGTTCCGATAATTCTGTTGACCATATTTGTGATATTCAGGCGCTAAATGACTTCTTGGAGCATGTTGGAGATAAAAAAAAAAATGTGCCCAAAACGTGATATTATGACGTTATACGCCGTTCTGAGCCATGTTTGAACTTTCTATCACTTTTGGTTCCGATAATTCTGTCGACCATATATGTGATGTTCAGGCGCCAAATGACATGTTGGAGCATGTTGAAGATAAAAAACAAAATGTGCCCAAAACGTGATATTATGACGTTATACGCCGTTTTGAGCCATGTTTGAACTTTCTATCACTTTTGGTTCCGATAATTCTGTCGACCATATATGAGATATTCAGGGGCCAAATGTCATCTTGGAGCATGTTGGAGATAAAAAACAAAATGTGCCCGAAACGTGATATTATGACGTTATACGCCGTCCTGAGCCATGTTTGAACTTTCTATCACTTTTGGTTCCGATAATTCTGTTGACCATATTTGTGATATTCAGGCGCCAAATGACATCTTGGAGCATGTTGGAGATAAAAAACAAAATGTGCCCAAAACGTGATATTATGACGTTATACGCCGTTCTGAGCCATGTTTGAACTTTCTATCACTTTTGGTTCCGATAATTCTGTCGACCATATATGAGATATTCAGGGGCCAAATGTCATCTTGGAGCATGTTGGAGATAAAAAACAAAATGTGCCCGAAACGTGATATTATGACGTTACACGCCGTCCTGAGCCATGTTTGAACTTTCTATCACTTTTGGTTCCGATAATTCTGTTGACCAAATTTGTGATATTCAGGCGCCAAATGACATCTTGGAGCTTGTTGGAGATAAAAAACCAAATGTGCCCAAAACGTGATATTATGACGTTATACGCCGTTCTGAGCCATGTTTGAACTTTCTATCACTTTTGGTTCCGATAATTCTGTCGACCATATATGTGATGTTCAGGCGCCAAATGACATGTTGGAGCATGTTGGAGATAAAAAACAAAACGTGCCCAAAACGTAATATTATGACGTTATACGCCGTTCTGAGCCATGTTTGAACTTTCTATCACTTTTGGTTCCGATAATTCTGTCGACCATATATGTGATGTTCAGGCGCCAAATGTAACATTGGAGCATGTTAGAGATAAAAACCAAATGTGCCCAAAACGTGATATTATGGCGTTATACGGCGTTCTGAGCTATGTTTGAACTTTCTATCACTTTTGGTTCCGATAATTCTGTTGACCATATATGTGATATTTAGGCGCCAAATGTCATCTTGGAGCTTGTTGGAGATAAAAAACCAAATGTGCCCAAAACGTGATATTATGACGTTATACGCCGTTCTGAGCCATGTTTGAACTTTCTATCACTTTTGGTTCCGATAATTCTGTCGACCATATATGTGATGTTCAGCCGCCAAATGACATGTTGGAGCATGTTGAAGATAAAAAACAAAATGTGCCCAAAACGTGATATTATGACGTTATACGCCGTTCTGAGCCATGTTTGAACTTTCTATCACTTTTGGTTCCGATAATTCTGTTGACCATATTTGTGATATTCAGGCGCCAAATGACATCTTGGAGCATGTTGGAGATAAAAAACAAAATGTGCCCAAAACGTGATATTATGACGTTATACGCCGTTCTGAGCCATGTTTGAACTTTCTATCACTTTTGGTTCCGATAATTCTGTCGACCATATATGTGATATTCAGGGGCCAAATGTCATCTGGGAGCATGTTGGAGATAAAAAACAAAATGTGCCCAAAACGTAATATTATGACGTTATACGGCGTTCTGAGCTATGTTTGAACTTTCTATCACTTTTGGTTCCGATAATTCTGTTGACCATATATGTGATATTTAGGCGCCAAATGTCATCTTGGAGCATGTTGGAGATAAAAAACAAAATGTGCCCAAAACGTGATATTATGGCGTTATACGCCGTTCTGAGCCATGTTTGAACTTTCTATCACTTTTGATTCCGATAATTCTGTTGACCATATTTGTGATATTCAGGCGCTAAATGACTTCTTGGAGCATGTTGGAGATAAAAAAAAAAATGTGCCCAAAACGTGATATTATGACGTTATACGCCGTTCTGAGCCATGTTTGAACTTTCTATCACTTTTGGTTCCGATAATTCTGTCGACCATATATGTGATGTTCAGGCGCCAAATGACATGTTGGAGCATGTTGAAGATAAAAAACAAAATGTGCCCAAAACGTGATATTATGACGTTATACGCCGTTTTGAGCCATGTTTGAACTTTCTATCACTTTTGGTTCCGATAATTCTGTTGACCATATTTGTGATATTCAGGGGCCAAACGTCATCTTGGAGCATGTTGGAGATAAAAAACAAAATGTGCTCAAAACGTAATATTATGACGTTATACGCCGTTCTGAGCCAGGTTTGAACTTTCTATCACTTTTGGTTCCGATAATTCTGTTAACCATATTTGTGATATTCAGGCGCCAAATGACATCTTGGAGCATGTTGGAGATAAAAAACAAAATGTGCCCAAAACGCGATATTATGACGTTATACGCCGTTCTGAGCCATGTTTGAACTTTCTATCACTTTTGGTTCCGATAATTCTGTTGACCATATTTGTGATATTCAGGCGCTAAATGACTTCTTGGAGCATGTTGGAGATAAAAAAAAAAATGTCCCCAAAACGTGATATTATGACGTTATACGCCGTTCTGAGCCAGGTTTGAACTTTCTATCACTTTTGGTTCCGATAATTCTGTTAACCATATTTGTGATATTCAGGCGCCAAATGACATCTTGGAGCATGTTGGAGATAAAAAACAAAATGTGCCCAAAACGCGATATTATGACGTTATACGCCGTTCTGAGCCATGTTTGAACTTTCTATCACTTTTGGTTCCGATAATTCTGTTGACCATATTTGTGATATTCAGGCGCTAAATGACTTCTTGGAGCATGTTGGAGATAAAAAAAAAAATGTCCCCAAAACGTGATATTATGACGTTATACGCCGTTCTGAGCCATGTTTGAACTTTCTATCACTTTTGGTTCCGATAATTCTGTCGACCATATATGTGATGTTCAGGCGCCAAATGACATGTTGGAGCATGTTGAAGATAAAAAACAAAATGTGCCCAAAACGTGATATTATGACGTTATACGCCGTTTTGAGCCATGTTTGAACTTTCTATCACTTTTGGTTCCGATAATTCTGTTGACCATATTTGTGATATTCAGGGGCCAAACGTCATCTTGGAGCATGTTGGAGATAAAAAACAAAATGTGCTCAAAACGTAATATTATGACGTTATACGCCGTTCTGAGCCAGGTTTGAACTTTCTATCACTTTTGGTTCCGATAATTCTGTTAACCATATTTGTGATATTCAGGCGCCAAATGACATCTTGGAGCATGTTGGAGATAAAAAACAAAATGTGCCCAAAACGCGATATTATGACGTTATACGCCGTTCTGAGCCATGTTTGAACTTTCTATCACTTTTGGTTCCGATAATTCTGTTGACCATATTTGTAATATTCAGGCGCAAAATGTCATCTTGGAGCATGTTGGAGATAAAAAACCAAATGTGCCCAAAACGTGATATTATGACGTTATACGCCGTTCTGAGCCATGTTTGAACTTTCTATCACTTTTGGTTCCGATAATTCTCTTGACCATATTTGTGATATTCAGGGGCCAAATGTCAACTTGGGCATGTTGGAGATACAAAACAAAATGTGCCCAAAACGTGATATTATAACGTTATACGCCGTTCTGAGCCATGTTTGAACTTTCTATCACTTTTGGTTCCGATAATTCTGTCGACCATATATGTGATGTTCAGGCGCCAAATGACATCTTGGAGCATGTTGGAGATAAAAAACAAAATGTGCCCAAAACGTGATATTATGACGTTATACGCCGTTCTGAGCCATGTTTGAACTTTCTATCACTTTTGGTTCCGATAATTCTGTTGACCATATTTGTGATATCCAGGCGCCAAATGTCATCTTGGAGCATGTTGGAGATAAAAAACAAAATGTGCCCAAAACGTGATATTATGACGTTATACGCCGTTCTGAGCCATGTTTGAACTTTCTATCACTTTTGGTTCCGATAATTCTGTTGACCATATTTGTGATATCCAGGCGCCAAATGTCATCTTGGAGCATGTTGGAGATAAAAAACAAAATGTTCCCAAAACGTGATATTATGGCGTTATACGCCGTTCTGAGCCATGTTTGAACTTTCTATCACTTTTGGTTCCGATAATTCTGTTGACCATATTTGTGATATTCAGGCGCTAAATGACTTCTTGGAGCATGTTGGAGATAAAAAAAAAAATGTGCCCAAAACGTGATATTATGACGTTATACGCCGTTCTGAGCCATGTTTGAACTTTCTATCACTTTTGGTTCCGATAATTCTGTCGACCATATATGTGATGTTCAGGCGCCAAATGACATGTTGGAGCATGTTGAAGATAAAAAACAAAATGTACCCAAAACGTGATATTATGACGTTATACGCCGTTTTGAGCCATGTTTGAACTTTCTATCACTTTTGGTTCCGATAATTCTGTTGACCATATTTGTGATATTCAGGGGCCAAACGTCATCTTGGAGCATGTTGGAGATAAAAAACAAAATGTGCTCAAAACGTAATATTATGACGTTATACGCCGTTCTGAGCCAGGTTTGAACTTTCTATCACTTTTGGTTCCGATAATTCTGTTAACCATATTTGTGATATTCAGGCGCCAAATGACATCTTGGAGCATGTTGGAGATAAAAAACAAAATGTGCCCAAAACGCGATATTATGACGTTATACGCCGTTCTGAGCCATGTTTGAACTTTCTATCACTTTTGGTTCCGATAATTCTGTTGACCATATTTGTAATATTCAGGCGCAAAATGTCATCTTGGAGCATGTTGGAGATAAAAAACCAAATGTGCCCAAAACGTGATATTATGACGTTATACGCCGTTCTGAGCCATGTTTGAACTTTCTATCACTTTTGGTTCCGATAATTCTCTTGACCATATTTGTGATATTCAGGGGCCAAATGTCAACTTGGGCATGTTGGAGATACAAAACAAAATGTGCCCAAAACGTGATATTATGACGTTATACGCCGTTCTGAGCCATGTTTGAACTTTCTATCACTTTTGGTTCCGATAATTCTGTCGACCATATATGTGATGTTCAGGCGCCAAATGACATCTTGGAGCATGTTGGAGATAAAAAACAAAATGTGCCCAAAACGTGATATTATGACGTTATACGCCGTTCTGAGCCATGTTTGAACTTTCTATCACTTTTGGTTCCGATAATTCTGTTGACCATATTTGTGATATCCAGGCGCCAAATGTCATCTTGGAGCATGTTGGAGATAAAAAACAAAATGTGCCCAAAACGTGATATTATGACGTTATACGCCGTTCTGAGCCATGTTTGAACTTTCTATCACTTTTGGTTCCGATAATTCTGTTGACCATATTTGTGATGTTCAGGCGCCAAATGTCATCTTGGAGCATGTTGGAGATAAAAAAAAAAATGTGCCCAAAACGTAATATTATGACGTTATACGCCGTTCTGAGCCATGTTTGAACTTTCTATCACTTTTGGTTCCGATAATTCTGTCGTCCATATATGTGACGTTCAGGCGCCAAATGTAACATTGGAGCATGTTAGAGATAAATACCGAATGTGCCCAAAACGTGATATTATGGCGTTATACGCCGTTCTGAGCCATGTTTAAACTTTCGATCACTTTTGGTTCCGATAATTCTGTTGACCATATTTGTGATGTTCAGGCGCCAAATGTCATCTTGGAGCATGTAGGAGATAAAAAACAAAATGTGCCCAAAACGTGATATTATGACGTTATACGCCGTTCTGAGCCATGTTTGAACTTTCTATCACTTTTGGTTCCGATAATTCTGTTGACCATATTTGTGATATTCAGGGGCCAAACGTCATCTTGGAGCATGTTGGAGATAAAAAACAAAATGTTCCCAAAACGTGATATTATGGCGTTATACGCCGTTCTGAGCCATGTTTGAACTTTCTATCACTTTTGGTTCCGATAATTCTGTTGACCATATTTGTGATATTCAGGCGCTAAATGACTTCTTGGAGCATGTTGGAGATAAAAAAAAAAAGTGCCCAAAACGTGATATTATGACGTTATACGCCGTTCTGAGCCATGTTTGAACTTTCTATCACTTTTGGTTCCGATAATTCTGTCGACCATATATGTGATGTTCAGGCGCCAAATGACATGTTGGAGCATGTTGAAGATAAAAAACAAAATGTGCCCAAAACGTGATATTATGACGTTATACGCCGTTTTGAGCCATGTTTGACTTTCTATCACTTTTGGTTCCGATAATTCTGTTGACCATATTTGTGATATTCAGGGGCCAAACGTCATCTTGGAGCATGTTGGAGATAAAAAACAAAATGTGCTCAAAACGTAATATTATGACGTTATACGCCGTTCTGAGCCAGGTTTGAACTTTCTATCACTTTTGGTTCCGATAATTCTGTTAACCATATTTGTGATATTCAGGCGCCAAATGACATCTTGGAGCATGTTGGAGATAAAAAACAAAATTTGCCCAAAACGCGATATTATGACGTTATACGCCGTTCTGAGCCATGTTTGAACTTTCTATCACTTTTGGTTCCGATAATTCTGTTGACCATATTTGTAATATTCAGGCGCAAAATGTCATCTTGGAGCATGTTGGAGATAAAAAACCAAATGTGCCCAAAACGTGATATTATGACGTTATACGCCGTTCTGAGCCATGTTTGAACTTTCTATCACTTTTGGTTCCGATAATTCTCTTGACCATATTTGTGATATTCAGGGGCCAAATGTCAACTTGGGCATGTTGGAGATACAAAACAAAATGTGCCCAAAACGTGATATTATGACGTTATACGCCGTTCTGAGCCATGTTTGAACTTTCTATCACTTTTGGTTCCGATAATTCTGTCGACCATATATGTGATGTTCAGGCGCCAAATGACATCTTGGAGCATGTTGGAGATAAAAAACAAAATGTGCCCAAAACGTGATATTATGACGTTATACGCCGTTCTGAGCCATGTTTGAACTTTCTATCACTTTTGGTTCCGATAATTCTGTTGACCATATTTGTGATATCCAGGCGCCAAATGTCATCTTGGAGCATGTTGGAGATAAAAAACAAAATGTGCCCAAAACGTGATATTATGACGTTATACGCCGTTCTGAGCCATGTTTGAACTTTCTATCACTTTTGGTTCCGATAATTCTGTTGACCATATTTGTGATGTTCAGGCGCCAAATGTCATCTTGGAGCATGTTGGAGATAAAAAAAAAAAATGTGCCCAAAACGTAATATTATGACGTTATACGCCGTTCTGAGCCATGTTTGAACTTTCTATCACTTTTGGTTCCGATAATTCTGTCGACCATATATGTGACGTTCAGGCGCCAAATGTAACATTGGAGCATGTTAGAGATAAAAACCGAATGTGCCCAAAACGTGATATTATGGCGTTATACGCCGTTCTGAGCCATGTTTGAACTTTCTATCACTTTTGGTTCCGATAATTCTGTCGACCATATATGAGATATTCAGGGGCCAAATGTCATCTTGGAGCATGTTGGGGATAAAAAACAAAATGTGCCCGAAACGTGATATTATGACGTTACACGCCGTCCTGAGCCATGTTTGAACTTTCTATCACTTTTGGTTCCGATAATTCTGTTGACCATATTTGTGATATTCAGGCGCTAAATGACTTCTTGGAGCATGTTGGAGATAAAAAAAAAATGTGCCCAAAACGTGATATTATGACGTTATACGCCGTTCTGAGCCATGTTTGAACTTTCTATCACTTTTGGTTCCGATAATTCTGTCGACCATATATGTGATGTTCAGGCGCCAAATGACATGTTGGAGCATGTTGAAGATAAAAAATAAAATGTGCCCAAAACGTGATATTATGACGTTATACGCCGTTTTGAGCCATGTTTGAACTTTCTATCACTTTTGGTTCCGATAATTCTGTTGACCATATTTGTGATATTCAGGGGCCAAACGTCATCTTGGAGCATGTTGGAGATAAAAAACAAAATGTGCTCAAAACGTAATATTATGACGTTATACGCCGTTCTGAGCCAGGTTTGAACTTTCTATCACTTTTGGTTCCGATAATTCTGTTAACCATATTTGTGATATTCAGGCGCCAAATGACATCTTGGAGCATGTTGGAGATAAAAAACAAAATGTGCCCAAAACGTGATATTATGACGTTATACGCCGTTCTGAGCCATGTTTGAACTTTCTATCACTTTTGGTTCCGATAATTCTGTTGACCATATTTGTAATATTCAGGCGCAAAATGTCATCTTGGAGCATGTTGGAGATAAAAAACCAAATGTGCCCAAAACGTGATATTATGACGTTATACGCCGTTCTGAGCCATGTTTGAACTTTCTATCACTTTTGGTTCCGATAATTCTGTCGACCATATATGTGATGTTCAGGCGCCAAATGTAACATTGGAGCATGTTAGAGATAAAAACCAAATGTGCCCAAAACGTGATATTATGGCGTTATACGGCGTTCTGAGCAATGTTTGAACTTTCTATCACTTTTGGTTCCGATAATTCTGTCGACCATATATGAGATATTCAGGGGCCAAACGTCATCTTGGAGCATGTTGGAGATAAAAAACAAAATGTGCTCAAAACGTAATATTATGACGTTATACGCCGTTCTGAGCCAGGTTTGAACTTTCTATCACTTTTGGTTCCGATAATTCTGTTAACCATATTTGTGATATTCAGGCGCCAAATGACATCTTGGAGCATGTTGGAGATAAAAAACAAAATGTGCCCAAAACGCGATATTATGACGTTATACGCCGTTCTGAGCCATGTTTGAACTTTCTATCACTTTTGGTTCCGATAATTCTGTTGACCATATTTGTAATATTCAGGCGCAAAATGTCATCTTGGAGCATGTTGGAGATAAAAAACCAAATGTGCCCAAAACGTGATATTATGACGTTATACGCCGTTCTGAGCCATGTTTGAACTTTCTATCACTTTTGGTTCCGATAATTCTCTTGACCATATTTGTGATATTCAGGGGCCAAATGTCAACTTGGGCATGTTGGAGATACAAAACAAAATGTGCCCAAAACGTGATATTATGACGTTATACGCCGTTCTGAGCCATGTTTGAACTTTCTATCACTTTTGGTTCCGATAATTCTGTCGACCATATATGTGATGTTCAGGCGCCAAATGACATCTTGGAGCATGTTGGATATAAAAAACAAAATGTGTCCAAAACGTGATATTATGACGTTATACGCCGTTCTGAGCCATGTTTGAACTTTCTATCACTTTTGGTTCCGATAATTCTGTTGACCATATTTGTGATATCCAGGCGCCAAATGTCATCTTGGAGCATGTTGGAGATAAAAAACAAAATGTGCCCAAAACGTGATATTATGACGTTATACGCCGTTCTGAGCCATGTTTGAACTTTCTATCACTTTTGGTTCCGATAATTCTGTTGACCATATTTGTGATGTTCAGGCGCCAAATGTCATCTTGGAGCATGTTGGAGATAAAAAAAAAAAATGTGCCCAAAACGTAATATTATGACGTTATACGCCGTTCTGAGCCATGTTTGAACTTTCTATCACTTTTGTTTCCGATAATTCTGTCGACCATATATGTGACGTTCAGGCGCCAAATGTAACATTGGAGCATGTTAGAGATAAAAACCGAATGTGCCCAAAACGTGATATTATGGCGTTATACGCCGTTCTGAGCCATGTTTGAACTTTCTATCACTTTTGGTTCCGATAATTCTGTCGACCATATATGTGATGTTCAGGCGCCAAATGACATCTTGGAGCATGTTGGAGATAAAAAACAAAATGTGCCCAAAACGTGATATTATGACGTTATACGCCGTTCTGAGCCATGTTTGAACTTTCTATCACTTTTGGTTCCGATAATTCTGTTGACCATATTTGTGATATCCAGGCGCCAAATGTCATCTTGGAGCATGTTGGAGATAAAAAACAAAATGTGCCCAAAACGTGATATTATGACGTTATACGCCGTTCTGAGCCATGTTTGAACTTTCTATCACTTTTGGTTCCGATAATTCTGTTGACCATATTTGTGATGTTCAGGCGCCAAATGTCATCTTGGAGCATGTTGGAGATAAAAAAAAAAAATGTGCCCAAAACGTAATATTATGACGTTATACGCCGTTCTGAGCCATGTTTGAACTTTCTATCACTTTTGGTTCCGATAATTCTGTCGACCATATATGTGACGTTCAGGCGCCAAATGTAACATTGGAGCATGTTAGAGATAAAAACCGAATGTGCCCAAAACGTGATATTATGGCGTTATACGCCGTTCTGAGCCATGTTTGAACTTTCTATCACTTTTGGTTCCGATAATTCTGTCGACCATATATGAGATATTCAGGGGCCAAATGTCATCTTGGAGCATGTTGGGGATAAAAAACAAAATGTGCCCGAAACGTGATATTATGACGTTACACGCCGTCCTGAGCCATGTTTGAACTTTCTATCACTTTTGGTTCCGATAATTCTGTTGACCATATTTGTGATATTCAGGCGCTAAATGACTTCTTGGAGCATGTTGGAGATAAAAAAAAAATGTGCCCAAAACGTGATATTATGACGTTATACGCCGTTCTGAGCCATGTTTGAACTTTCTATCACTTTTGGTTCCGATAATTCTGTCGACCATATATGTGATGTTCAGGCGCCAAATGACATGTTGGAGCATGTTGAAGATAAAAAATAAAATGTGCCCAAAACGTGATATTATGACGTTATACGCCGTTTTGAGCCATGTTTGAACTTTCTATCACTTTTGGTTCCGATAATTCTGTTGACCATATTTGTGATATTCAGGGGCCAAACGTCATCTTGGAGCATGTTGGAGATAAAAAACAAAATGTGCTCAAAACGTAATATTATGACGTTATACGCCGTTCTGAGCCAGGTTTGAACTTTCTATCACTTTTGGTTCCGATAATTCTGTTAACCATATTTGTGATATTCAGGCGCCAAATGACATCTTGGAGCATGTTGGAGATAAAAAACAAAATATGCCCAAAACGTGATATTATGACGTTATACGCCGTTCTGAGCCATGTTTGAACTTTCTATCACTTTTGGTTCCGATAATTCTGTTGACCATATTTGTAATATTCAGGCGCAAAATGTCATCTTGGAGCATGTTGGAGATAAAAAACCAAATGTGCCCAAAACGTGATATTATGACGTTATACGCCGTTCTGAGCCATGTTTGAACTTTCTATCACTTTTGGTTCCGATAATTCTGTCGACCATA
Organism: Onthophagus taurus; assembly: GCF_036711975.1. Classification (NCBI taxonomy): domain Eukaryota; kingdom Metazoa; phylum Arthropoda; class Insecta; order Coleoptera; family Scarabaeidae; genus Onthophagus; species Onthophagus taurus. The sequence goes on from NC_091966.1 coordinate 22,179,791, forward strand.
TATGTGATGTTCAGGCGCCAAATGTAACATTGGAGCATGTTAGAGATAAAAACCAAATGTGCCCAAAACGTGATATTATGGCGTTATACGGCGTTCTGAGCAATGTTTGAACTTTCTATCACTTTTGGTTCCGATAATTCTGTCGACCATATATGAGATATTCAGGGGCCAAACGTCATCTTGGAGCATGTTGGAGATAAAAAACAAAATGTGCTCAAAACGTAATATTATGACGTTATACGCCGTTCTGAGCCAGGTTTGAACTTTCTATCACTTTTGGTTCCGATAATTCTGTTAACCATATTTGTGATATTCAGGCGCCAAATGACATCTTGGAGCATGTTGGAGATAAAAAACAAAATGTGCCCAAAACGCGATATTATGACGTTATACGCCGTTCTGAGCCATGTTTGAACTTTCTATCACTTTTGGTTCCGATAATTCTGTTGACCATATTTGTAATATTCAGGCGCAAAATGTCATCTTGGAGCATGTTGGAGATAAAAAACCAAATGTGCCCAAAACCTGATATTATGACGTTATACGCCGTTCTGAGCCATGTTTGAACTTTCTATCACTTTTGGTTCCGATAATTCTCTTGACCATATTTGTGATATTCAGGGGCCAAATGTCAACTTGGGCATGTTGGAGATACAAAACAAAATGTGCCCAAAACGTGATATTATGACGTTATACGCCGTTCTGAGCCATGTTTGAACTTTCTATCACTTTTGGTTCCGATAATTCTGTCGACCATATATGTGATGTTCAGGCGCCAAATGACATCTTGGAGCATGTTGGATATAAAAAACAAAATGTGTCCAAAACGTGATATTATGACGTTATACGCCGTTCTGAGCCATGTTTGAACTTTCTATCACTTTTGGTTCCGATAATTCTGTTGACCATATTTGTGATATCCAGGCGCCAAATGTCATCTTGGAGCATGTTGGAGATAAAAAACAAAATGTGCCCAAAACGTGATATTATGACGTTATACGCCGTTCTGAGCCATGTTTGAACTTTCTATCACTTTTGGTTCCGATAATTCTGTTGACCATATTTGTGATGTTCAGGCGCCAAATGTCATCTTGGAGCATGTTGGAGATAAAAAAAAAAAATGTGCCCAAAACGTAATATTATGACGTTATACGCCGTTCTGAGCCATGTTTGAACTTTCTATCACTTTTGGTTCCGATAATTCTGTCGACCATATATGTGACGTTCAGGCGCCAAATGTAACATTGGAGCATGTTAGAGATAAAAACCGAATGTGCCCAAAACGTGATATTATGGCGTTATACGCCGTTCTGAGCCATGTTTGAACTTTCTATCACTTTTGGTTCCGATAATTCTGTCGACCATATATGAGATATTCAGGGGCCAAATGTCATCTTGGAGCATGTTGGGGATAAAAAACAAAATGTGCCCGAAACGTGATATTATGACGTTACACGCCGTCATGAGCCATGTTTGAACTTTCTATCACTTTTGGTTCCGATAATTCTGTTGACCATATTTGTGATATTCAGGCGCTAAATGACTTCTTGGAGCATGTTGGAGATAAAAAAAAAATGTGCCCAAAACGTGATATTATGACGTTATACGCCGTTCTGAGCCATGTTTGAACTTTCTATCACTTTTGGTTCCGATAATTCTGTCGACCATATATGTGATGTTCAGGCGCCAAATGACATGTTGGAGCATGTTGAAGATAAAAAATAAAATGTGCCCAAAACGTGATATTATGGCGTTATACGGCGTTCTGAGCAATGTTTGAACTTTCTATCACTTTTGGTTCCGATAATTCTGTTGACCATATATGTGATGTTTAGGCGCCAAATGTCATCTTGGAGCATGTTGGAGATAAAAAACAAAATGTGCCAGAAACGTGATATTATGACGTTATACGCCGTCCTGAGCCATGTTTGAACTTTCTATCACTTTTGGTTCCGATAATTCTGTTGACCATATTTGTGATATTCAGGGGCCATATGTCAACTTGGGCATGTTGGAGATACAAAACAAAATGTGCCCAAAACGTGATATTATGACGTTATACGCCGTTCTGAGCCATGTTTGAACTTTCTATCACTTTTGGTTCCGATAATTCTGTCGACCATATATGTGATGTTCAGGCGCTAAATGTAACATTGGAGCATGTTAGAGATAAAAAACAAAATGTGCCCAAAACGTGATATTATGACGTTATACACCGTTCTGAGCCATGTTTGAACTTTCTATCACTTTTGCTTCCGATAATTCTCTTGACCATATTTGTGATATTCAGGGGCCATATGTCAACTTGGGCATGTTGGAGATACAAAACAAAATGTGCCCAAAACGTGATATTATGACGTTATACGCCGGTCTGAGCCATGTTTGAACTTTCTATCACTTTTGGTTCCGAAAATTCTGTTGACCATATTTGTGATATTCAGGCGCCAAATGTCATCTTGGAGCATGTTGGAGATAAAAAACAAAATGTGCCCAAAACGTGATATTATGACGTTATACGCCGTTCTGAGCCATGTTTGAACTTTCTATCACTTTTGGTTCCGATAATTCTGTTGATCAGATTTGTGATATTCAGGGGCCAAACGTCATCTTGGAGCATGTTGGAGATAAAAAACAAAATGTGCCCAAAACGTGATATTATGACGTTATACGCCGTTCTGAGCCATGTTTGAACATTCTATCACTTTTGGTTCCGATAATTCTGTCGACCATATATGTGATGTTCAGGCGCTAAATGTAACATTGGAGCATGTTAGAGATAAAAAACAAAATGTGCCCAAAACGTGATATTATGACGTTATACGCCGTTCTGAGCCATGTTTGAACTTTCTATCACTTTTGGTTCCGATAATTCTATCGACCATATATGTGATATTCAGGGGCCAAATGTCATCTGGGAGCATGTTGGAGATAAAAAACAAAATGTGCCCAAAACGTGATATTATGGCGTTATACGCCGTTCTGAGCCATGTTTGAACTTTCTATCACTTTTGGTTCCGATAATGCTGTTGACCATATTTGTGATATTCAGGCGCCAAATGTCATCTTGGAGCATGTTGGAGATAAAAAACAAAATGTGCCCAAAACGTAATATTATGACGTTATACGCCGTTCTGAGCCATGTTTGAACTTTCTATCACTTTTGGTTCCGATAATTCTCTTGACCATATTTGTGATATTCAGGCGCCAAATGACATGTTGGAGCATGTTGGAGATAAAAAACAAAATATGCCCAAAACGTGATATTATGACGTTATACGCCGTTCTGAGCCATGTTTGAACTTTCTATCACTTTTGGTTCCGATAATTCTGTCGACCATATATGTGATATTCAGGGGCCAAATGTCATCTGGGAGCATGTTGGAGGTAAAAAACAAAATGTGCCCAAAACGTGATATTATGACGCTATACGCCGTTCTGAGCCATGTTTGAACTTTCTATCACTTTTGGTTCCGATAATTCTGTTGACCATATATGTGATGTTCAGGCGCCAAATGACATGTTGGAGCATGTTGAAGATAAAAAACAAAATGTGCCCAAAACGTGATATTATGACGTTATACGCCGTTCTGAGCCATGTTTGAACTTTCTATCACTTTTGGTTCCGATAATTCTGTTGACCATATTTGTGATATTCAGGCGCCAAATGACATGTTGGAGCATGTTGAAGATAAAAAACAAAATGTGCCCAAAACGTGATATTATGACGTTATACGCCGTTCTGAGCCATGTTTGAACTTTCTATCACTTTTGGTTCCGATAATTCTGTTGACCATATTTGTGATATTCAGGGGCCAAACGTCATCTTGGAGCATGTTGGAGATAAAAAACAAAACGTGCTCAAAACGTAATATTATGACGTTATACGCCGTTCTGAGCCATGTTTGAACTTTCTATCACTTTTGGTTCCGATAATTCTGTTGACCATATTTGTGATATTCAGGCGCTAAATGACTTCTTGGAGCATGTTGGAGATAAAAAACAAAATGTGCCCAAAACGTGATATTATGACGTTATACGCCGTTCTGAGCCATGTTTGAACTTGCTATCACTTTTGGTTCCGATAATTCTGTCGACCATATATGTGATGTTCAGGCGCCAAATGACATGTTGGAGCATGTTGAAGATAAAAAACAAAATGTGCCCAAAACGTGATATTATGACGTTATACGCCGTTTTGAGCCATGTTTGAACTTTCTATCACTTTTGGTTCCGATAATTCTATCGACCATATATGTGATATTCAGGGGCCAAATGTCATCTGGGAGCATGTTGGAGATAAAAAACAAAATGTGCCCAAAACGTGATATTATGGCGTTATACGCCGTTCTGAGCCATGTTTGAACTTTCTATCACTTTTGGTTCCGATAATGCTGTTGACCATATTTGTGATATTCAGGCGCCAAATGTCATCTTGGAGCATGTTGGAGATAAAAAACAAAATGTGCCCAAAACGTAATATTATGACGTTATACGCCGTTCTGAGCCATGTTTGAACTTTCTATCACTTTTGGTTCCGATAATTCTGTCGACCATATATGTGATATTCAGGCGCCAAATGACATGTTGGAGCATGTTGGAGATACAAAACAAAATGTACCCAAAACGTGATATTATGACGTTATACGCCGTTCTGAGCCATGTTTGAACTTTCTATCACTTTTGGTTCCGATAATTCTGTTGACCATATATGTGATGTTCAGGCGCCAAATGACATGTTGGAGCATGTTGAAGATAAAAAACAAAATGTGCCCAAAACGTGATATTATGACGTTATACGCCGTTCTGAGCCATGTTTGAACTTTCTATCACTTTTGGTTCCGATAATTCTGTTGACCATATTTGTGATATTCAGGCGCCAACCGTCATCTTGGAGCATGTTGGAGATAAAAAACAAAATGTGCATAAAACGTGATATTATGACGTTATACGCCGTTCTGAGCCATGTTTGAACTTTCTATCACTTTTGGTTCCGATAATTCTGTTGACCATATTTGTGATATTCAGGCGCCAAATGTCATCTTGGAGCATGTTGGAGATACAAAACAAAATGTGCCCAAAACGTGATGTTATGACGTTATACGCCGTTCTGAGCCATGTTTGAACTTTCTATCACTTTTGGTTCCGATAATTCTGTGGACCATATTTCTGATATTCAGGGGCCAAACGTCATCTTGGAGCATGTTGGAGATAAAAAACAAAATGTGCCCAAAACGTGATATTATGACGTTATACGCCGTTCTGAGCCATGTTTGAACTTTCTATCACTTTTGGTTCCGATAATTCTGTTGACCATATTTGTGATATTCAGGGGCCAAACGTCATCTTGGAGCATGTTGGAGATAAAAAACAAAATGTGCTCAAAACGTAATATTATGACGTTATACGCCGTTCTGAGCCATGTTTGAACTTTCTATCACTTTTGGTTCCGATAATTCTGTTGACCATATTTGTGATATTCAGGCGCTAAATGACTTCTTGGAGCATGTTGGAGATAAAAAACAAAATGTGCCCAAAACGTGATATTATGACGTTATACGCTATTCTGAGCCATGTTTGAACTTGCTATCACTTTTGGTTCCGATAATTCTGTCGACCATATATGTGATGTTCAGGCGCCAAATGATATGTTGGAGCATGTTGAAGATAAAAAACAAAATGTGCCCAAAACGTGATATTATGACGTTATACGCCGTTTTGAGCCATGTTTGAACTTTCTATCACTTTTGGTTCCGATAATTCTGTTGACCATATTTGTGATATTCAGGGGCCAAACGTCATCTTGGAGCATGTTGGAGATAAAAAACAAAATGTGCTCAAAACGTAATATTATGACGTTATACGCCGTTCTGAGCCAGGTTTGAACTTTCTATCACTTTTGGTTCCGCTAACTCTGTTAACCATATTTGTGATATTCAGGCGCCAAATGACATCTTGGAGCATGTTGGAGATAAAAAACAAAATGTGCCCAAAACGTGATATTATGACGTTATACGCCGTTCTGAGCCATGTTTGAACTTTCTATCACTTTGGTTCCGATAATTCTGTTGACCATATTTGTGATATTCAGGGGCCAAACGTCATCTTGGAGCATGTTGGAGATAAAAAACAAAATGTGCTCAAAACGTAATATTATGACGTTATACGCCGTTCTGAGCCATGTTTGAACTTTCTATCACTTTTGGTTCCGATAATTCTGTTGACCATATTTGTGATATTCAGGCGCTAAATGACTTCTTGGAGCATGATGGAGATAAAAAACAAAATGTGTCCAAAACGTGACATTATGACGTTATACGCCGTTCTGAGCCATGTTTGAACTTTCTATCACTTTTGGTTCCGATAATTCTGTCGACCATATATGTGATGTTCAGGCGCCAAATGACATGTTGGAGCATGTTGAAGATAAAAAACAAAATGTGCCCAAAACGTGATATTATGACGTTATACGCCGTTTTGAGCCATGTTTGAACTTTCTATCACTTTTGGTTCCGATAATTCTGTTGACCATATTTGTGATATTCAGGGGCCAAACGTCATCTTGGAGCATGTTGGAGATAAAAAACAAAATGTGCCCAAAACGTGATATTATGACGTTATACGCCGTTCTGAGCCATGTTTGAACTTTCAATCACTTTTGGTTCCGATAATTCTGTTGACCATATTTGTAATATTCAGGCGCAAAATGTCATCTTGGAGCATGTTGGAGATAAAAAACAAAATGTGCCCAAAACGTGATATTATGACGTTATACGCCGTTCTGAGCCATGTTTGAACTTTCTATCACTTTTGGTTCCGATAATTCTGTTGACCATATTTGTGATATTCAGGGGCCAAACGTCATCTTGGAGCATGTTGGAGATAAAAAACAAAATGTGCTCAAAACATAATATTATGACGTTATACGCCGTTCTGAGCCATGTTTGAACTTTCTATCACTTTTGGTTCCGATAATTCTGTTGACCATATTTGTGATATTCAGGCGCTAAATGACTTCTTGGAGCATGTTGGAGATAAAAAACAAAATGTGCCCAAAACGTGATATTATGACGTTATATGCCGTTCTGAGCCATGTTTGAACTTTCTATCACTTTTGGTTCCGATAATTCTGTTGACCATATTTGTGATATTCTGGCGCCAAATGTCATCTTGGAGCATGTTGGAGATAAAAAACAAAATGTGCCCAAAACGTGATATTATGACGTTATGCGCCATGTTTGAACTTTCTATCACTTTTGGTTCCGATAATTCTGTTGGCCATATTTGTGATATTCAGGGGCCAAACGACATCTTGGAGCATGTTGGAGATAAAAAACAAAATATGCCCAAAACGTAATATTATGACGTTATACGCCGTTCTGAGCCATGTTTGAACTTTCTATCACTTTTGGTTCCGATAATTCTGTTGACCATATTTGTGATATTCAGGGGCCAAACGTCATCTTGGAGCATGTTGGAGATAAAAAACAAAATGTGCCCAAAACGTGATATTATGACGTTATACGCCGTTCTGAGCCATGTTTGAACTTTCTATCACTTTTGGTTCCGATAATTCTGTCGACCATATATGTGATGTTCAGGGGCCAAATGTCATCTTGGAGCATATTGGAGATAAAAAACAAAATGTGCCCAAAACGTGATATTATGACGTTATACGCCGTTCTGAGCCATGTTTGAAGTTTCTATCACTTTTGGTTCCGATAATTCTGTTGACCATATTTGTAATATTCAGGCGCAAAATGTTATCTTAGAGCATGTTGGAGATAAAAAACAAAATGTGCCCAAAACGTGATATTATGACGTTATACGCCGGTCTGAGCCATGTTTGAACTTTCTATCACTTTTGGTTCCGATAATTCTGTTGACCATATTTGTGATATTCAGGCGCCAAATGTCATCTTGGAGCATGTTGGAAATAAAAAACAAAATGTGCCCAAAACGTGATATTATGACGTTATACGCCGTTCTGAGCCATGTTTGAACTTTCTATCACTTTTGGTTCCGATAATTCTGTTGACCATATTTGTGATATTCTGGCGCCAATTGTCATCTTGGAGCATGTTGGAGATAAAAAACAAAATGTGCCCAAAACGTGATATTATGACGTTATACGCCATGTTTGAACTTTCTATCACTTTTGGTTCCGATAATTCTGTTGGCCATATTTGTGATATTCAGGGGCCAAACGACATCTTGGAGCATGTTGGAGATAAAAAACAAAATATGCCCAAAACGTAATATTATGACGTTATACGCCGTTCTGAGCCATGTTTGAACTTTCTATCACTTTTGGTTCCGATAATTCTGTTGACCATATTTGTAATATTCAGGCGCAAAATGTCATCTTGGAGCATGTTGGAGATAAAAAACAAAATGCCCAAAACGTGATATTATGACGTTATACGCCATGTTTGAACTTTCTATCACTTTTGGTTCCGATAATTCTGTTGACCATATTTGTGATATTCAGGCGCCAAATGACATCTTGGAGCATGTTGGAGATAAAAAACAAAATGTGCCCAAAACGTGATATTATGACGTTATACGCCGTTCTGAGCCATGTTTGAACTTTCTATCACTTTTGGTTCCGTTAATTCTGTTGACCATATTTGTGATATCCAGGCGCTAAATGTCATCTTGGAGAATGCTGGATATAAAAAACAAAATGTGCCCAAAACGTGATATTATGACGTTATACGCCATGTTTGAACTTTCTATCACTTTTGGTTCCGATAATTCTGTTGACCATATTTGTGATATTCAGGCGCCAAATGTCATCTTGGAGCATATTGGAGATAAAAAACAAAATGTGCCCAAAACGTGATATTATGACGTTATACGCCGTTCTGAGCCATGTTTGAACTTTCTATCACTTTTGGTTCCGATAATTCTGTTGACCATATTTGTGATATTCAGGGGCCAAACGTCATCTTGGAGCATGTTGGAGATAAAAAACAAAATGTGCCCAAAACGTGATATTATGACGTTATACGCCGTTCTGAGCCATGTTTGAACTTTCTATCACTTTTGGTTCCGATAATTCTGTCGACCATATATGTGATGTTCAGGGGCCAAATGTCATCTTGGAGCATATTGGAGATATAAAACAAAATGTGCCCAAAACGTGATATTATGACGTTATACGCCGTTCTGAGCCATGTTTGAAGTTTCTATCACTTTTGGTTCCGATAATTCTGTTGACCATATTTGTAATATTCAGGCGCAAAATGTTATCTTAGAGCATGTTGGAGATAAAAAACAAAATGTGCCCAAAACGTGATATTATGACGTTATACGCCGGTCTGAGCCATGTTTGAACTTTCTATCACTTTTGGTTCCGATAATTCTGTTGACCATATTTGTGATATTCAGGCGCCAAATGTCATCTTGGAGCATGTTGGAAATAAAAAACAAAATGTGCCCAAAACGTGATATTATGACGTTATATGCCGTTCTGAGCCATGTTTGAACTTTCTATCACTTTTGGTTCCGATAATTCTGTTGACCATATTTGTGATATTCTGGCGCCAATTGTCATCTTGGAGCATGTTGGAGATAAAAAACAAAATGTGCCCAAAACGTGATATTATGACGTTATACGCCATGTTTGAACTTTCTATCACTTTTGGTTCCGATAATTCTGTTGGCCATATTTGTGATATTCAGGGGCCAAACGACATCTTGGAGCATGTTGGAGATAAAAAACAAAATATGCCCAAAACGTAATATTATGACGTTATACGCCGTTCTGAGCCATGTTTGAACTTTCTATCACTTTTGGTTCCGATAATTCTGTTGACCATATTTGTAATATTCAGGCGCAAAATGTCATCTTGGAGCATGTTGGAGATAAAAAACAAAATGCCCAAAACGTGATATTATGACGTTATACGCCATGTTTGAACTTTCTATCACTTTTGGTTCCGATAATTCTGTTGACCATATTTGTGATATTCAGGCGCCAAATGACATCTTGGAGCATGTTGGAGATAAAAAACAAAATGTGCCCAAAACGTGATATTATGACGTTATACGCCGTTCTGAGCCATGTTTGAACTTTCTATCACTTTTGGTTCCGTTAATTCTGTTGACCATATTTGTGATATCCAGGCGCTAAATGTCATCTTGGAGAATGCTGGATATAAAAAACAAAATGTGCCCAAAACGTGATATTATGACGTTATACGCCATGTTTGAACTTTCTATCACTTTTGGTTCCGATAATTCTGTTGACCATATTTGTGATATTCAGGCGCCAAATGTCATCTTGGAGCATGTTGGAGATAAAAAACAAAATGTGCCCAAAACGTGATATTATGACGTTATACGCCGTTCTGAGCCATGTTTGAACTTTCTATCACTTTTGGTTCCGATAATTCTGTCGACCATATGTGTGATGTTCAGCCGCCAAATGTAACATTGGAGCATGTTAGAGATAAAAAACAAAATGTGCCCAAAACGTGATATTATGACGTTATACGCCGTTCTGAGCCATGTTTGAACTTTCTATCACTTTTGGTTCCGATAATTCTGTTGACCGTATTTGTAATATTCAGGCGCAAAATGTCATCTTGGAGCATGTTGGAGATAAAAAACAAAATGTGCCCAAAACGTGATATTATGACGTTATACGCCGTTCTGAGCCATGTTTGAACTTTCTATCACTTTTGGTTCCGATAATTCTGTTGACCATATTTGTGATATTCTGGCGCCAAATGTCATCTTGGAGCATGTTGGAGATAAAAAACAAAATGTGCCCAAAACGTGATATTATGACGTTATACGCCATGTTTTAACTTTCTATCACTTTTGGTTCCGATAATTCTGTTGACCATATTTGTGATATTCAGGCGCCAAATGTCATCTTGGAGCATGTTGGAGATAAAAAACAAAATGTGCCCAAAACATGATATTATGACGTTATACGCCGCTCTGAGCCATGTTTGAACTTTCTATCACTTTTGGTTCCGATAATTCTGTCGACCATATGTGTGATGTTCAGGGGCCAAATATCATCTTGGAGCATGTTGGAGATACAAAACAAAATGTGCCCAAAACGTGATATTATGACGTTATACGCCGTTCTGAGCCATGTTTGAACTTTCTATCACTTTTGGTTCCGATAATTCTGTGGACCATATTTGTGATATTCAGGGGCCAAACGTCATCTTGGAGCATGTTGGAGATAAAAAACAAAATGTGCCCAAAACGTGATATTATGACGTTATGCGCCGTTCTGAGCCATGTTTGAACTTTCTATCACTTTTGGTTCCGATAATTCTGTTGACCATATTTGTGATATTCAGGCGCCAAATGACATCTTGGAGCATGTTGGAGATAAAATACAAAATGTGCCCAAAACGTGATATTATGACGTTATACGCCGTTCTGAGCCATGTTTGAACTTTCTATCACTTTTGGTTCCGATCATTCTGTCGACCATATTTGTGATATTCAGGCGTCAAATGTCATCTTGGAGCATGTTGGAGATAAAAAACAAAATGTGCCCAAAACGTGATATTATGACGTTATACGCCATGTTTGAACTTTCTATCACTTTTGGTTCCGATAATTCTGTTGACCATATTTGTGATATTCAGGCGCCAAATGTCATCTTGGAGCATGTTGGAGACAAAAAAACAAAATGTGCCCAAAACGTGATATTATGACGTTATACGCCATGTTTGAACTTTCTATCACTTTTGGTTCCGATAATTCTGTTGACCATATTTGTGATATTCAGGCGCCAAATGTCATCTTGGAGCATGTTGGAGATAAAAAATAAAATGTGCCCAAAACGTCATATTATGGCGTTATACGGCGTTCTGAGCCATGTTTGAACTTTCTATCACTTTTGGTTCCGATAATTCTCTTGACCATATTTGTGATATTCAGGGGCCAAACGTCATCTTGGAGCATGTTGGAGATACAAAACAAAATGTGCCCAAAACGTGATATTATGACGTTATACGCCGTTCTGAGCCATGTTTGAACTTTCTATCACTTTTGGTTCCGATAATTCTGTTGACCATATTTGTGATATTCAGGCGCCAAATGACATCTTGGAGCATGTTGGAGATAAAATACAAGATGTGCCCAAAACGTGATATTAAGACGTTATACGCCGTTCTGAGCCATGTTTGAACTTTCTATCACTTTTGGTTCCGATAATTCTGTCGACCATATATGTGATGTTCAGGCGCTAAATTTAACATTGGAGCATGTTAGAGATAAAAAACAAAATGAGCCCAAAACGTGATATTATGACGTTATACGCCGTTCTGAGCCATGTTTGAACTTTCTATCACTTTTGGTTCCGATAATTCTGTTGACCATATTTGTGATATTCAGGCGCCAAATGACATCTTGGAGCATGTTGGAGATAAAAAACAAAATGTGTCCAAAACGTGATATTATGACGTTATACGCCGTTCTGAGCCATGTTTGAACTTTCTATCACTTTCGGTTCCGATAATTCTGTTGACCATATTTGTGATATTCAGGCGCCAAACGTCATCTTGGAGCATGTTGGAGATAAAAAACAAAATGTGCCCAAAACGTGATATTATGACGTTATACGCCGTTCTGAGCCATGTTTGAACTTTCTATCACTTTTGGTTCCGATAATTCTGTTGACCATATTTGTGATATTCAGGCGCTAAATGACTTCTTGGAGCATGTTGGAGATAAAAAACAAAATGTGCTCAAAACGTAATATTATGACATTATACGCCGTTCTGAGCCATGTTTGAACTTTCTATCACTTTTGGTTCCGATAATTCTGTTAACCATATTTGTGATATTCAGGCGCCAAATGACATCTTGGAGCATGTTGGAGATAAAAAACAAAATGTGCCCAAAACGTGATATTATGACGTTATACGCCGTTCTGAGCCATGTTTGAACTTTCTATCACTTTTGGTTCCGATAATTCTGTCGACCATATTTGTGATATTCAGGCGCCAAATGTCATCTTGGAGCATGTTGGAGATAAAAAACAAAATGTGCCCAAAACGTGATATTATGACGTTATACGCCGTTCTGAGCCATGTTTGAACTTTCTATCACTTTTGGTTCCGATAATTCTGTTGACCATATTTGTGATATCCAGGCGCTAAATGTCATCTTGGAGAATGTTGGATATAAAAAACAAAATGTGCCCAAAACGTGATATTATGACGTTATACGCCATGTTTGAACTTTCTATCACTTTTGGTTCCGATAATTCTGTTGACCATATTTGTGATATTCAGGCGCCAAATGACATCTTGGAGCATGTTGGAGATAAAATACAAGATGTGCCCAAAACGTGATATTAAGACGTTATACGCCGTTCTGAGCCATGTTTGAACTTTCTATCACTTTTGGTTCCGATAATTCTGTCGACCATATATGTGATGTTCAGGCGCTAAATTTAACATTGGAGCACGTTAGAGATAAAAAACAAAATGAGCCCAAAACGTGATATTATGACGTTATACGCCGTTCTGAGCCATGTTTGAACTTTCTATCACTTTTGGTTCCGATAATTCTGTCGACCATATATGTGATGTTCAGGCGCCAAATGTAACATTGGAGCATGTTAGAGATAAAAACCAAATGTGCCCAAAACGTGATATTATGGCGTTATACGGCGTTCTGAGCAATGTTTGAACTTTCTGTCACTTTTGGTTCCGATAATTCTGTCGACCATATATGAGATATTCAGGGGCCAAATGTCATCTTGGAGCATGTTGGAGATAAAAAACAAAATGTGCCCGAAACGTGATATTATGACGTTATACGCCGTCCTGAGCCATGTTTGAACTTTCTATCACTTTTGGTTCCGATAATTCTGTTGACCATATTTGTGATATTCAGGCGCCAAATGACATCTTGGAGCATGTTGGAGATAAAAAACAAAATGTGTCCAAAACGTGATATTATGACGTTATACGCCGTTCTGAGCCATGTTTGAACTTTCTATCACTTTTGGTTCCGATAATTCTGTTGACCATATTTGTGATATCCAGGCGCTAAATGTCATCTTGGAGCATGTTGGAGATAAAAAACAAAATGTGCTCAAAACGTGATATTATGACGTTATACGCCGGTCTGAGCGATGTTTGAACTTTCTATCACTTTCGGTTCCGATAATTCTGTTGACCATATTTGTGATATTCAGGCGCCAAACGTCATCTTGGAGCATGTTGGAGATAAAAAACAAAATGTGCCCAAAACGTGATATTATGACGTTATACGCCGTTCTGAGCCATGTTTGAACTTTCTATCACTTTTGGTTCCGATAATTCTGTTGACCATATTTGTGATATTCAGGCGCTAAATGACTTCTTGGAGCATGTTGGAGATAAAAAACAAAATGTGCTCAAAACGTTATATTATGACATTATACGCCGTTCTGAGCCATGTTTGAACTTTCTATCACTTTTGGTTCCGATAATTCTGTCGACCATATTTGTGATATTCAGGCGCCAAATGTCATCTTGGAGCATGTTGGAGATAAAAAACAAAATGTGCCCAAAACGTGATATTATGACGTTATACGCCGTTCTGAGCCATGTTTGAACTTTCTATCACTTTTGGTTCCGATAATTCTGTTGACCATATTTGTGATATCCAGGCGCTAAATGTCATCTTGGAGAATGTTGGATATAAAAAACAAAATGTGCCCAAAACGTGATATTATGACGTTATACGCCATGTTTGAACTTTCTATCACTTTTGGTTCCGATAATTCTGTTGACCATATTTGTGATATTCAGGCGCCAAATGTCATCTTGGAGCATGTGGGAGATAAAAAACAAAATGTGCCCAAAACGTGATATTATGACGTTATACGCCGTTCTGAGCCATGTTTGAACTTTCTATCACTTTTGGTTCCGATAATTCTGTCGACCATATGTGTGATGTTTAGCCGCCAAATGTAACATTGGAGCATGTTAGAGATAAAAAACAAAATGTGCCCAAAACGTGATATTATGACGTTATACGCCGTTCTGAGCCATGTTTGAACTTTCTATCACTTTTGGTTCCGATAATTCTGTTGACCATATTTGTGATATTCAGGCGCAAAATGTCATCTTGGAGCATGTTGGAGATAAAAAACAAAATGTGCCCAAAACGTGATATTATGACGTTATACGCCGTTCTGAGCCATGTTTGAACTTTCTATCACTTTTGGTTCCGATAATTCTGTTGACCATATTTGTGATATTCTGGCGCCAAATGTCATCTTGGAGCATGTTGGAGATAAAAAACAAAATGTGCCCAAAACGTTATATTATGACGTTATACGCCATGTTTTAACTTTCTATCACTTTTGGTTCCGATAATTCTGTTGACCATATTTGTGATATTCAGGCGCCAAATGTCATCTTGGAGCATGTTGGAGATAAAAAACAAAATGTTCCCAAAACGTGATATTATGACGTTATACGCCGTTCTGAGCCATGTTTGAACTTTCTATCACTTTTGGTTCCGATAATTCTGTCGACCATATTTGTGATATTCAGGCGCCAAATGTCATCTTGGAGCATGTTGGAGATAAAAAACAAAATGTGCCCAAAACGTGATATTATGACGTTATACGCCATGTTTGAACTTTCTATCACTTTTGGTTCCGATAATTCTGTTGACCATATTTGTGATATTCAGGCGCCAAATGTCATCTTGGAGCATGTTGGAGATAAAAAACAAAATGTGCCCAAAACGTGATATTATGACGTTATACGCCATGTTTGAACTTTCTATCACTTTTGGTTCCGATAATTCTGTTGACCATATTTGTGATATTCAGGCGCCAAATGTCATCTTGGAGCATGTTGGAGATAAAAAACAAAATGTGCCCAAAACGTGATATTATGACGTTATACGCCGTTCTGAGCCATGTTTGAACTTTCTATCACTTTTGGTTCCGATAATTCTGTTGGCCATATTTGTGATATCCAGGCGCTAAATGTCATCTTGGAGCATGTTGGAGATAAAAAACAAAACGTGCTCAAAACGTGATATTAAGACGTTATACGCCGGTCTGAGCCATGTTTGAACTTTCTATCACTTTTGGTTCCGATAATTCTGTTGACCATATTTGTGATATTCAGGCGCCAAACGTCATCTTGGAGCATGTTGGAGATAAAAAACAAAATGTGCCCAAAACGTGATATTATGACGTTATACGCCGTTCTGAGCCATGTTTGAACTTTCTATCACTTTTGGTTCCGATAATTCTGTTGACCATATATGTGATATTCAGGCGCTAAATGACTTCTTGGAGCATGTTGGAGATAAAAAACAAAATGTGCTCAAAACGTAATATTATGACGTTATACGCCGTTCTGAGCCATGTTTGAACTTTCTATCACTTTTGGTTCCGATAATTCTGTTGACCATATTTGTAATATTCAGGCGCCAAATGACATCTTGGAGCATGTTGGAGATAAAAAACAAAATGTGCCCAAAACGTGATATTAAGACGTTATACGCCGTTCTGAGCCATGTTTGAACTTTCTATCACTTTTGGTTCCGATAATTCTGTCGACCATATATGTGATGTTCAGGCGCTAAATTTAACATTGGAGCATGTTAGAGATAAAAAACAAAATGAGCCCAAAACGTGATATTATGACGTTATACGCCGTTCTGAGCCATGTTTGAACTTTCTGTCACTTTTGGTTCCGATAATTCTGTTGACCATATTTGTGATATTCAGGCGCCAAACGTCATCTTGGAGCATGTTGGAGATAAAAAACAAAATGTGTCCAAAACGTGATATTATGACGTTATACGCCGTTCTGAGCCATGTTTGAACTTTCTATCACTTTTGGTTCCGATAATTCTGTTGACCATATTTGTGATATCCAGGCGCTAAATGTCATCTTGGAGCATGTTGGAGATAAAAAACAAAATGTGCTCAAAACGTGATATTATGACGTTATACGCCGGTCTGAGCGATGTTTGAACTTTCTATCACTTTCGGTTCCGATAATTCTGTTGACCATATTTGTGATATTCAGGCGCCAAACGTCATCTTGGAGCATGTTGGAGATAAAAAACAAAATGTGCCCAAAACGTGATATTATGACGTTATACGCCGTTCTGAGCCATGTTTGAACTTTCTATCACTTTTGGTTCCGATAATTCTGTCGACCATATTTGTGATATTCAGGCGCCAAATGTCATCTTGGAGCATGTTGGAGATAAAAAACAAAATGTGCCCAAAACGTGATATTATGACGTTATACGCCGTTCTGAGCCATGTTTGAACTTTCTATCACTTTTGGTTCCGATAATTCTGTTGACCATATTTGTGATATCCAGGCGCTAAATGTCATCTTGGAGAATGTTGGATATAAAAAACAAAATGTGCCCAAAACGTGATATTATGACGTTATACGCCATGTTTGAACTTTCTATCACTTTTGGTTCCGATAATTCTGTTGACCATATTTGTGATATTCAGGCGCCAAATGACATCTTGGAGCATGTTGGAGATAAAATACAAGATGTGCCCAAAACGTGATATTAAGACGTTATACGCCGTTCTGAGCCATGTTTGAACTTTCTATCACTTTTGGTTCCGATAATTCTGTCGACCATATATGTGATGTTCAGGCGCTAAATTTAACATTGGAGCATGTTAGAGATAAAAAACAAAATGAGCCCAAAACGTGATGTTATGACGTTATACGCCGTTCTGAGCCATGTTTGAACTTTCTATCACTTTTGGTTCCGATAATTCTGTTGACCATATTTGTGATATTCAGGCGCCAAATGACATCTTGGAGCATGTTGGAGATAAAAAACAAAATGTGTCCAAAACGTGATATTATGACGTTATACGCCGTTCTGAGCCATGTTTGAACTTTCTATCACTTTTGGTTCCGATAATTCTGTTGACCATATTTGTGATATCCAGGCGCTAAATGTCATCTTGGAGCATGTTGGAGATAAAAAACAAAATGTGCTCAAAACGTGATATTATGACGTTATACGCCGGTCTGAGCGATGTTTGAACTTTCTATCACTTTCGGTTCCGATAATTCTGTTGACCATATTTGTGATATTCAGGCGCCAAACGTCATCTTGGAGCATGTTGGAGATAAAAAACAAAATGTGCCCAAAACGTGATATTATGACGTTATACGCCGTTCTGAGCCATGTTTGAACTTTCTATCACTTTTGGTTCCGATAATTCTGTTGACCATATTTGTGATATTCAGGCGCTAAATGACTTCTTGGAGCATGTTGGAGATAAAAAACAAAATGTGCTCAAAACGTTATATTATGACATTATACGCCGTTCTGAGCCATGTTTGAACTTTCTATCACTTTTGGTTCCGATAATTCTGTTAACCATATTTGTGATATTCAGGCGCCAAATGACATCTTGGAGCATGTTGGAGATAAAAAACAAAATGTGCCCAAAACGTGATATTATGACGTTATACGCCGTTCTGAGCCATGTTTGAACTTTCTATCACTTTTGGTTCCGATAATTCTGTCGACCATATTTGTGATATTCAGGCGCCAAATGTCATCTTGGAGCATGTTGGAGATAAAAAACAAAATGTGCCCAAAACGTGATATTATGACGTTATACGCCGTTCTGAGCCATGTTTGAACTTTCTATCACTTTTGGTTCCGATAATTCTGTTGACCATATTTGTGATATCCAGGCGCTAAATGTCATCTTGGAGAATGTTGGATATAAAAAACAAAATGTGCCCAAAACGTGATATTATGACGTTATACGCCATGTTTGAACTTTCTATCACTTTTGGTTCCGATAATTCTGTTGACCATATTTGTGATATTCAGGCGCCAAATGTCATCTTGGAGCATGTGGGAGATAAAAAACAAAATGTGCCCAAAACGTGATATTATGACGTTATACGTCGTTCTGAGCCATGTTTGAACTTTCTATCACTTTTGGTTCCGATAATTCTGTCGACCATATGTGTGATGTTCAGCCGCCAAATGTAACATTGGAGCATGTTAGAGATAAAAAACAAAATGTGCCCAAAACGTGATATTATGACGTTATACGCCGTTCTGAGCCATGTTTGAACTTTCTATCACTTTTGGTTCCGATAATTCTGTTGACCATATTTGTGATATTCTGGCGCCAAATGTCATCTTGGAGCATGTTGGAGATAAAAAACAAAATGTGCCCAAAACGTTATATTATGACGTTATACGCCATGTTTTAACTTTCTATCACTTTTGGTTCCGATAATTCTGTTGACCATATTTGTGATATTCAGGCGCCAAATGTCATCTTGGAGCATGTTGGAGATAAAAAACAAAATGTTCCCAAAACGTGATATTATGACGTTATACGCCGTTCTGAGCCATGTTTGAACTTTCTATCACTTTTGGTTCCGATAATTCTGTCGACCATATTTGTGATATTCAGGCGCCAAATGTCATCTTGGAGCATGTTGGAGATAAAAAACAAAATGTGCCCAAAACGTGATATTATGACGTTATACGCCATGTTTGAACTTTCTATCACTTTTGGTTCCGATAATTCTGTTGACCATATTTGTGATATTCAGGCGCCAAATGTCATCTTGGAGCATGTTGGAGATAAAAAACAAAATGTGCCCAAAACGTGATATTATGACGTTATACGCCATGTTTGAACTTTCTATCACTTTTGGTTCCGATAATTCTGTTGACCATATTTGTGATATTCAGGCGCCAAATGTCATCTTGGAGCATGTTGGAGATAAAAAACAAAATGTGCCCAAAACGTGATATTATGACGTTATACGCCGTTCTGAGCCATGTTTGAACTTTCTATCACTTTTGGTTCCGATAATTCTGTTGGCCATATTTGTGATATCCAGGCGCTAAATGTCATCTTGGAGCATGTTGGAGATAAAAAACAAAACGTGCTCAAAACGTGATATTAAGACGTTATACGCCGGTCTGAGCCATGTTTGAACTTTCTATCACTTTTGGTTCCGATAATTCTGTTGACGATATTTGTGATATTCAGGCGCCAAACGTCATCTTGGAGCATGTTGGAGATAAAAAACAAAATGTGCCCAAAACGTGATATTATGACGTTATACGCCGTTCTGAGCCATGTTTGAACTTTCTATCACTTTTGGTTCCGATAATTCTGTTGACCATATATGTGATATTCAGGCGCTAAATGACTTCTTGGAGCATGTTGGAGATAAAAAACAAAATGTGCTCAAAACGTAATATTATGACGTTATACGCCGTTCTGAGCCATGTTTGAACTTTCTATCACTTTTGGTTCCGATAATTCTGTTGACCATATTTGTAATATTCAGGCGCAAAATGTCATCTTGGAGCATGTTGGAGATAAAAAACAAAATGCCCAAAACGTGATATTATGACGTTATACGCCATGTTTGAACTTTCTATCACTTTTGGTTCCGATAATTCTGTTGACCATATTTGTGATATTCAGGCGCCAAATGTCATCTTGGAGCATGTTGGAGATAAAAAACAAAATGTGCCCAAAACGTGATATTATGACGTTATACGCCGTTCTGAGCCATGTTTGAACTTTCTATCACTTTTGGTTCCGATAATTCTGTCGACCATATTTGTGATATTCAGGCGCCAAATGTCATCTTGGAGCATGTTGGAGATAAAAAACAAAATGTGCCCAAAACGTGATATTATGACGTTATACGCCATGTTTGAACTTTCTATCACTTTTGGTTCCGATAATTCTGTTGACCATATTTGTGATATTCAGGCGTCAAATGTCATCTTGGAGCATGTTGGAGATAAAAAACAAAATGTGCCCAAAACGTGATATTATGACGTTATACGCCGTTCTGAGCCATGTTTGAACTTTCTATCACTTTTGGTTCCGATAATTCTGTCGACCATATGTGTGATGTTCAGGCGCCAAATGTAACATTGGAGCATGTTAGAGATAAAAAACAAAATGTGCCCAAAACGTCATATTATGGCGTTATACGGCGTTCTGAGCCATGTTTGAACTTTCTATCACTTTTGGTTCCGATAATTCTCTTGACCATATTTGTGATATTCAGGGGCCAAACGTCATCTTGGAGCATGTTGGAGATACAAAACAAAATGTGCCCAAAACGTGATATTATGACGTTATACGCCGTTCTGAGCCATGTTTGAACTTTCTATCACTCTTGGTTCCGATAATTCTGTCGACCATATATGTGATGTTCAGGCGCCAAATGACATGTTGGAGCATGTTGGAGATAAAAAACAAAATGTGCCCAAAACGTGATATTATGACGTTATACGCCATGTTTGAACTTTCTATCACTTTTGGTTCCGATAATTCTGTTGACCATATTTGTGATATTCAGGCGCCAAATGTCATCTTGGAGCATGTGGGAGATAAAAAACAAAATGTGCCCAAAACGTGATATTATGACGTTATACGCCATGTTTGAACTTTCTATCACTTTTGGTTCCGATAATTCTGTTGACCATATTTGTGATATTCAGGCGCCAAATGTCATCTTGGAGCATGTTGGAGATAAAAAACAAAATGTGCCCAAAACGTGATATTATGACGTTATACGCCGTTCTGAGCCATGTTTGAACTTTCTATCACTTTTGGTTCCGATAATTCTGTCGACCATATGTGTGATGTTCAGCCGCCAAATGTAACATTGGAGCATGTTAGAGATAAAAAACAAAATGTGCCCAAAACGTGATATTATGACGTTATACGCCGTTCTGAGCCATGTTTGAACTTTCTATCACTTTTGGTTCCGATAGTTCTGTTGACCATATTTGTGATATTCAGGCGCAAAATGTCATCTTGGAGCATGTTGGAGATAAAAAACAAAATGTGCCCAAAACGTGATATTATGACGTTATACGCCGTTCTGAGCCATGTTTGAACTTTCTATCACTTTTGGTTCCGATAATTCTGTTGACCATATTTGTGATATTCTGGCGCCAAATGTCATCTTGGAGCATGTTGGAGATAAAAAACAAAATGTGCCCAAAACGTTATATTATGACGTTATACGCCATGTTTGAACTTTCTATCACTTTTGGTTCCGATAATTCTGTTGACCATATTTGTGATATTCAGGCGCCAAATGTCATCTTGGAGCATGTTGGAGATAAAAAACAAAATGTGCCCAAAACGTGATATTATGACGTTATACGCCGTTCTGAGCCATGTTTGAACTTTCTATCACTTTTGGTTCCGATAATTCTGTCGACCATATTTGTGATATTCAGGCGCCAAATGTCATCTTGGAGCATGTTGGAGATAAAAAACAAAATGTGCCCAAAACGTGATATTATGACGTTATACGCCATGTTTGAACTTTCTATCACTTTTGGTTCCGATAATTCTGTTGACCATATTTGTGATATTCAGGCGCCAAATGTCATCTTGGAGCATGTTGGAGATAAAAAACAAAATGTGCCCAAAACGTGATATTATGACGTTATACGCCATGTTTGAACTTTCTTTCACTTTTGGTTCCGATAATTCTGTTGACCATATTTGTGATATTCAGGCGCCAAATGTCATCTTGGAGCATGTTGGAGATAAAAAACAAAATGTGCCCAAAACGTGATATTATGACGTTATACGCCGTTCTGAGCCATGTTTGAACTTTCTATCACTTTTGGTTCCGATAATTGTGTCGACCATATGTGTGATGTTCAGGCGCCAAATGTAACATTGGAGCATGTTAGAGATAAAAAACAAAATGTGCCCAAAACGTCATATTATGGCGTTATACGGCGTTCTGAGCCATGTTTGAACTTTCTATCACTTTTGGTTCCGATAATTCTCTTGACCATATTTGTGATATTCAGGGGCCAAACGTCATCTTGGAGCATGTTGGAGATACAAAACAAAATGTGCCCAAAACGTGATATTATGACGTTATACGCCGTTCTGAGCCATGTTTGAACTTTCTATCACTCTTGGTTCCGATAATTCTGTCGACCATATATGTGATGTTCAGGCGCCAAATGACATGTTGGAGCATGTTGGAGATAAAAAACAAAATGTGCCCAAAACGTGATATTACGACGTTATACGCCGTTCTGAGCCATGTTTGAACTTTCTATCACTTTTGGTTCCGATAATTCTGTTGACCATATTTGTGATATTCAGGCGCCAAATGACATCTTGGAGCATGTTGGAGATAAAATACAAAATGTGCCCAAAACGTGATATTAAGACGTTATACGCCGTTCTGAGCCATGTTTGAACTTTCTATCACTTTTGGTTCCGATAATTCTGTCGACCATATATGTGATGTTCAGGCGCTAAATGTAACATTGCAGCATGTTAGAGATAAAAAACAAAATGAGCCCAAAACGTGTTATTATGACGTTATACGCCGTTCTGAGCCATGTTTGAACTTTCTATCACTTTTGGTTCCGATAATTCTGTCGACCATATTTGTGATATTCAGGCGCCAAATGTCATCTTGGAGCATGTTGGAGATAAAAAACAAAATGTGCCCAAAACGTGATATTATGACGTTATACGCCGTTCTGAGCCATGTTTGAACTTTCTATCACTTTTGGTTCCG
Organism: Onthophagus taurus; assembly: GCF_036711975.1. NCBI lineage: Eukaryota > Metazoa > Arthropoda > Insecta > Coleoptera > Scarabaeidae > Onthophagus > Onthophagus taurus. Next base: position 22,203,355 of record NC_091966.1, read on the forward strand.
ATAATTCTGTCGACCATATTTGTGATATTCAGGCGCCAAATGTCATCTTGGAGCATGTTGGAGATAAAAAACAAAATGTGCCCAAAACGTGATATTATGACGTTATACGCCGTTCTGAGCCATGTTTGAACTTTCTATCACTTTTGGTTCCGATAATTCTGTTGACCATATTTGTGATATCCAGGCGCTAAATGTCATCTTGGAGAATGTTGGATATAAAAAACAAAATGTGCCCAAAACGTGATATTATGACGTTATACGCCATGTTTGAACTTTCTATCACTTTTGGTTCCGATAATTCTGTTGACCATATTTGTGATATTCAGGCGCCAAATGTCATCTTGGAGCATGTGGGAGATAAAAAACAAAATGTGCCCAAAACGTGATATTATGACGTTATACGCCGTTCTGAGCCATGTTTGAACTTTCTATCACTTTTGGTTCCGATAATTCTGTCGACCATATGTGTGATGTTCAGCCGCCAAATGTAACATTGGAGCATGTTAGAGATAAAAAACAAAATGTGCCCAAAACGTGATATTATGACGTTATACGCCGTTCTGAGCCATGTTTGAACTTTCTATCACTTTTGGTTCCGATAATTCTGTTGACCATATTTGTGATATTCAGGCGCAAAATGTCATCTTGGAGCATGTTGGAGATAAAAAACAAAATGTGCCCAAAACGTGATATTATGACGTTATACGCCGTTCTGAGCCATGTTTGAACTTTCTATCACTTTTGGTTCCGATAATTCTGTTGACCATATTTGTGATATTCTGGCGCCAAATGTCATCTTGGAGCATGTTGGAGATAAAAAACAAAATGTGCCCAAAACGTTATATTATGACGTTATACGCCATGTTTTAACTTTCTATCACTTTTGGTTCCGATAATTCTGTTGACCATATTTGTGATATTCAGGCGCCAAATGTCATCTTGGAGCATGTTGGAGATAAAAAACAAAATGTTCCCAAAACGTGATATTATGACGTTATACGCCGTTCTGAGCCATGTTTGAACTTTCTATCACTTTTGGTTCCGATAATTCTGTCGACCATATTTGTGATATTCAGGCGCCAAATGTTATCTTGGAGCATGTTGGAGATAAAAAACAAAATGTGCCCAAAACGTGATATTATGACGTTATACGCCATGTTTGAACTTTCTATCACTTTTGGTTCCGATAATTCTGTTGACCATATTTGTGATATTCAGGCGCCAAATGTCATCTTGGAGCATGTTGGAGATAAAAAACAAAATGTGCCCAAAACGTGATATTATGACGTTATACGCCATGTTTGAACTTTCTATCACTTTTGGTTCCGATAATTCTGTTGACCATATTTGTGATATTCAGGCGCCAAATGTCATCTTGGAGCATGTTGGAGATAAAAAACAAAATGTGCCCAAAACGTGATATTATGACGTTATACGCCATGTTTGAACTTTCTATCACTTTTGGTTCCGATAATTCTGTTGACCATATTTGTGATATTCAGGCGCCAAATGTCATCTTGGAGCATGTTGGAGATAAAAAACAAAATGTGCCCAAAACGTGATATTATGACGTTATACGCCGTTCTGAGCCATGTTTGAACTTTCTATCACTTTTGGTTCCGATAATTCTGTTGGCCATATTTGTGATATCCAGGCGCTAAATGTCATCTTGGAGCATGTTGGAGATAAAAACAAAACGTGCTCAAAACGTGATATTAAGACGTTATACGCCGGTCTGAGCCATGTTTGAACTTTCTATCACTTTTGGTTCCGATAATTCTGTTGACCATATTTGTGATATTCAGGCGCCAAACGTCATCTTGGAGCATGTTGGAGATAAAAAACAAAATGTGCCCAAAACGTGATATTATGACGTTATACGCCGTTCTGAGCCATGTTTGAACTTTCTATCACTTTTGGTTCCGATAATTCTGTTGACCATATATGTGATATTCAGGCGCTAAATGACTTCTTGGAGCATGTTGGAGATAAAAAACAAAATGTGCTCAAAACGTAATATTATGACGTTATACGCCGTTCTGAGCCATGTTTGAACTTTCTATCACTTTTGGTTCCGATAATTCTGTTGACCATATTTGTAATATTCAGGCGCAAAATGTCATCTTGGAGCATGTTGGAGATAAAAAACAAAATGCCCAAAACGTGATATTATGACGTTATACGCCATGTTTGAACTTTCTATCACTTTTGGTTCCGATAATTCTGTTGACCATATTTGTGATATTCAGGCGCCATATGTCATCTTGGAGCATGTTGGAGATAAAAAACAAAATGTGCCCAAAACGTGATATTATGACGTTATACGCCGTTCTGAGCCATGTTTGAACTTTCTATCACTTTTGGTTCCGATAATTCTGTCGACCATATTTGTGATATTCAGGCGCCAAATGTCATCTTGGAGCATGTTGGAGATAAAAAACAAAATGTGCCCAAAACGTGATATTATGACGTTATACGCCATGTTTGAACTTTCTATCACTTTTGGTTCCTATAATTCTGTTGACCATATTTGTGATATTCAGGCGCCAAATGTCATCTTGGAGCATGTTGGAGATAAAAAACAAAATGTGCCCAAAACGTGATATTATGACGTTATACGCCATGTTTGAACTTTCTATCACTTTTGGTTCCGATAATTCTGTTGACCATATTTGTGATATTCAGGCGCCAAATGTCATCTTGGAGCATGTTGGAGATAAAAAACAAAATGTGCCCAAAACGTGATATTATGACGTTATACGCCGTTCTGAGCCATGTTTGAACTTTCTATCACTTTTGGTTCCGATAATTCTGTCGACCATATGTGTGATGTTCAGGCGCCAAATGTAACATTGGAGCATGTTAGAGATAAAAAACAAAATGTGCCCAAAACGTCATATTATGGCGTTATACGGCGTTCTGAGCCATGTTTGAACTTTCTATCACTTTTGGTTCCGATAATTCTCTTGACCATATTTGTGATATTCAGGGGCCAAACGTCATCTTGGAGCATGTTGGAGATACAAAACAAAATGTGCCCAAAACGTGATATTATGACGTTATACGCCGTTCTGAGCCATGTTTGAACTTTCTATCACTCTTGGTTCCGATAATTCTGTCGACCATATATGTGATGTTCAGGCGCCAAATGACATGTTGGAGCATGTTGGAGATAAAAAACAAAATGTGCCCAAAACGTGATATTACGACGTTATACGCCGTTCTGAGCCATGTTTGAACTTTCTATCACTTTTGGTTCCGATAATTCTGTTGACCATATTTGTGATATTCAGGCGCCAAATGACATGTTGGAGCATGTTGGAGATAAAAAACAAAATGTGCCCAAAACGTGATATTAGGACGTTATACGCCGTTCTGAGCCATGTTTGAACTTTCTATCACTTTTGGTTCCGATAATTCTGTTGACCATATTTGTGATATTCTGGCGCCAAATGTCATCTTGGAGCATGTTGGAGATAAAAAACAAAATGTGCCCAAAACGTGATATTATGACGTTATACGCCATGTTTTAACTTTCTATCACTTTTGGTTCCGATAATTCTGTTGACCATATTTGTGATATTCAGGCGCCAAATGTCATCTTGGAGCATGTTGGAGATAAAAAACAAAATGTGCCCAAAACATGATATTATGACGTTATACGCCGTTCTGAGCCATGTTTGAACTTTCTATCACTTTTGGTTCCGATAATTCTGTCGACCATATGTGTGATGTTCAGGCGCCAAATGTAACATTGGAGCATGTTAGAGATAAAAAACAAAATGTGCCCAAAACGTGATATTATGGCGTTATACGGCGTTCTGAGCCATGTTTGAACTTTCTATCACTTTTGGTTCCGATAATTCTCTTGACCATATTTGTGATATTCAGGGGCCAAATATCATCTTGGAGCATGTTGGAGATACAAAACAAAATGTGCCCAAAACGTGATATTATGACGTTATACGCCGTTCTGAGCCATGTTTGAACTTTCTATCACTTTTGGTTCCGATAATTCTGTGGACCATATTTGTGATATTCAGGGGCCAAACGTCATCTTGGAGCATGTTGGAGATAAAAAACAAAATGTGCCCAAAACGTGATATTATGACGTTATACGCCGTTCTGAGCCATGTTTGAACTTTCTATCACTTTTGGTTCCGATAATTCTGTCGACCATATATGTGATGTTCACGCGCCAAATGACATGTTGGAGCATGTTGGAGATAAAAAACAAAATGTGCCCAAAACGTGATATTATGACGTTATGCGCCGTTCTGAGCCATGTTTGAACTTTCTATCACTTTTGGTTCCGATAATTCTGTTGACCATATTTGTGATATTCAGGCGCCAAATGACATCTTGGAGCATGTTGGAGATAAAATACAAAATGTGCCCAAAACGTGATATTATGACGTTATACGCCGTTCTGAGCCATGTTTGAACTTTCTATCACTTTTGGTTCCGATAATTCTGTCGACCATATATGTGATGTTCACGCGCCAAATGACATGTTGGAGCATGTTGGAGATAAAAAACAAAATGTGCCCAAAACGTGATATTATGACGTTATGCGCCGTTCTGAGCCATGTTTGAACTTTCTATCACTTTTGGTTCCGATAATTCTGTTGACCATATTTGTGATATTCAGGCGCCAAATGACATCTTGGAGCATGTTGGAGATAAAATACAAAATGTGCCCAAAACGTGATATTATGACGTTATACGCCGTTCTGAGCCATGTTTGAACTTTCTATCACTTTTGGTTCCGATAATTCTGTTGACCATATTTGTGATATCCAGGCGCTAAATGTCATCTTGGAGAATGTTGGATATAAAAAACAAAATGTGCCCAAAACGTGATATTATGACGTTATACGCCATGTTTGAACTTTCTATCACTTTTGGTTCCGATAATTCTGTTGACCATATTTGTGATATTCAGGCGCCAAATGTCATCTTGGAGCATGTGGGAGATAAAAAACAAAATGTGCCCAAAACATGATATTGTGACGTTATACGCCGTTCTGAGCCATGTTTGAACTTTCTATCACTTTTGGTTCCGATAATTCTGTCGACCATATGTGTGATGTTCAGCCGCCAAATGTAACATTGGAGCATGTTAGAGATAAAAAACAAAATGTGCCCAAAACGTGATATTATGACGTTATACGCCGTTCTGAGCCATGTTTGAACTTTCTATCACTTTTGGTTCCGATAATTCTGTTGACCATATTTGTGATATTCAGGCGCAAAATGTCATCTTGGAGCATGTTGGAGATAAAAAACAAAATGTGCCCAAAACGTTATATTATGACGTTATACGCCATGTTTTAACTTTCTATCACTTTTGGTTCCGATAATTCTGTTGACCATATTTGTGATATTCAGGCGCCAAATGTCATCTTGGAGCATGTTGGAGATAAAAAACAAAATGTTCCCAAAACGTGATATTATGACGTTATACGCCGTTCTGAGCCATGTTTGAACTTTCTATCACTTTTGGTTCCGATAATTCTGTCGACCATATTTGTGATATTCAGGCGCCAAATGTTATCTTGGAGCATGTTGGAGATAAAAAACAAAATGTGCCCAAAACGTGATATTATGACGTTATACGCCATGTTTGAACTTTCTATCACTTTTGGTTCCGATAATTCTGTTGACCATATTTGTGATATTCAGGCGCCAAATGTCATCTTGGAGCATGTTGGAGATAAAAAACAAAATGTGCCCAAAACGTGATATTATGACGTTATACGCCATGTTTGAACTTTCTATCACTTTTGGTTCCGATAATTCTGTTGACCATATTTGTGATATTCAGGCGCCAAATGTCATCTTGGAGCATGTTGGAGATAAAAAACAAAATGTGCCCAAAACGTGATATTATGACGTTATACGCCATGTTTGAACTTTCTATCACTTTTGGTTCCGATAATTCTGTTGACCATATTTGTGATATTCAGGCGCCAAATGTCATCTTGGAGCATGTTGGAGATAAAAAACAAAATGTGCCCAAAACGTGATATTATGACGTTATACGCCGTTCTGAGCCATGTTTGAACTTTCTATCACTTTTGGTTCCGATAATTCTGTTGGCCATATTTGTGATATCCAGGCGCTAAATGTCATCTTGGAGCATGTTGGAGATAAAAACAAAACGTGCTCAAAACGTGATATTAAGACGTTATACGCCGGTCTGAGCCATGTTTGAACTTTCTATCACTTTTGGTTCCGATAATTCTGTTGACCATATTTGTGATATTCAGGCGCCAAACGTCATCTTGGAGCATGTTGGAGATAAAAAACAAAATGTGCCCAAAACGTGATATTATGACGTTATACGCCGTTCTGAGCCATGTTTGAACTTTCTATCACTTTTGGTTCCGATAATTCTGTTGACCATATATGTGATATTCAGGCGCTAAATGACTTCTTGGAGCATGTTGGAGATAAAAAACAAAATGTGCTCAAAACGTAATATTATGACGTTATACGCCGTTCTGAGCCATGTTTGAACTTTCTATCACTTTTGGTTCCGATAATTCTGTTGACCATATTTGTAATATTCAGGCGCAAAATGTCATCTTGGAGCATGTTGGAGATAAAAAACAAAATGCCCAAAACGTGATATTATGACGTTATACGCCATGTTTGAACTTTCTATCACTTTTGGTTCCGATAATTCTGTTGACCATATTTGTGATATTCAGGCGCCATATGTCATCTTGGAGCATGTTGGAGATAAAAAACAAAATGTGCCCAAAACGTGATATTATGACGTTATACGCCGTTCTGAGCCATGTTTGAACTTTCTATCACTTTTGGTTCCGATAATTCTGTCGACCATATTTGTGATATTCAGGCGCCAAATGTCATCTTGGAGCATGTTGGAGATAAAAAACAAAATGTGCCCAAAACGTGATATTATGACGTTATACGCCATGTTTGAACTTTCTATCACTTTTGGTTCCTATAATTCTGTTGACCATATTTGTGATATTCAGGCGCCAAGTGTCATCTTGGAGCATGTTGGAGATAAAAAACAAAATGTGCCCAAAACGTGATATTATGACGTTATACGCCATGTTTGAACTTTCTATCACTTTTGGTTCCGATAATTCTGTTGACCATATTTGTGATATTCAGGCGCCAAATGTCATCTTGGAGCATGTTGGAGATAAAAAACAAAATGTGCCCAAAACGTGATATTATGACGTTATACGCCGTTCTGAGCCATGTTTGAACTTTCTATCACTTTTGGTTCCGATAATTCTGTCGACCATATGTGTGATGTTCAGGCGCCAAATGTAACATTGGAGCATGTTAGAGATAAAAAACAAAATGTGCCCAAAACGTCATATTATGGCGTTATACGGCGTTCTGAGCCATGTTTGAACTTTCTATCACTTTTGGTTCCGATAATTCTCTTGACCATATTTGTGATATTCAGGGGCCAAACGTCATCTTGGAGCATGTTGGAGATACAAAACAAAATGTGCCCAAAACGTGATATTATGACGTTATACGCCGTTCTGAGCCATGTTTGAACTTTCTATCACTCTTGGTTCCGATAATTCTGTCGACCATATATGTGATGTTCAGGCGCCAAATGACATGTTGGAGCATGTTGGAGATAAAAAACAAAATGTGCCCAAAACGTGATATTACGACGTTATACGCCGTTCTGAGCCATGTTTGAACTTTCTATCACTTTTGGTTCCGATAATTCTGTTGACCATATTTGTGATATTCAGGCGCCAAATGACATGTTGGAGCATGTTGGAGATAAAAAACAAAATGTGCCCAAAACGTGATATTATGACGTTATACGCCGTTCTGAGCCATGTTTGAACTTTCTATCACTTTTGGTTCCGATAATTCTGTTGACCATATTTGTGATATTCTGGCGCCAAATGTCATCTTGGAGCATGTTGGAGATAAAAAACAAAATGTGCCCAAAACGTGATATTATGACGTTATACGCCATGTTTTAACTTTCTATCACTTTTGGTTCCGATAATTCTGTTGACCATATTTGTGATATTCAGGCGCCAAATGTCATCTTGGAGCATGTTGGAGATAAAAAACAAAATGTGCCCAAAACATGATATTATGACGTTATACGCCGTTCTGAGCCATGTTTGAACTTTCTATCACTTTTGGTTCCGATAATTCTGTCGACCATATGTGTGATGTTCAGGCGCCAAATGTAACATTGGAGCATGTTAGAGATAAAAAACAAAATGTGCCCAAAACGTGATATTATGGCGTTATACGGCGTTCTGAGCCATGTTTGAACTTTCTATCACTTTTGGTTCCGATAATTCTCTTGACCATATTTGTGATATTCAGGGGCCAAATATCATCTTGGAGCATGTTGGAGATACAAAACAAAATGTGCCCAAAACGTGATATTATGACGTTATACGCCGTTCTGAGCCATGTTTGAACTTTCTATCACTTTTGGTTCCGATAATTCTGTGGACCATATTTGTGATATTCAGGGGCCAAACGTCATCTTGGAGCATGTTGGAGATAAAAAACAAAATGTGCCCAAAACGTGATATTATGACGTTATACGCCGTTCTGAGCCATGTTTGAACTTTCTATCACTTTTGGTTCCGATAATTCTGTCGACCATATATGTGATGTTCACGCGCCAAATGACATGTTGGAGCATGTTGGAGATAAAAAACAAAATGTGCCCAAAACGTGATATTATGACGTTATGCGCCGTTCTGAGCCATGTTTGAACTTTCTATCACTTTTGGTTCCGATAATTCTGTTGACCATATTTGTGATATTCAGGCGCCAAATGACATCTTGGAGCATGTTGGAGATAAAATACAAAATGTGCCCAAAACGTGATATTATGACGTTATACGCCGTTCTGAGCCATGTTTGAACTTTCTATCACTTTTGGTTCCGATAATTCTGTCGACCATATGTGTGATGTTCAGGCGCCAAATGTAACATTGGAGCATGTTAGAGATAAAAAACAAAATGTGCCCAAAACGTCATATTATGGCGTTATACGGCGTTCTGAGCCATGTTTGAACTTTCTATCACTTTTGGTTCCGATAATTCTCTTGACCATATTTGTGATATTCAGGGGCCAAACGTCATCTTGGAGCATGTTGGAGATACAAAACAAAATGTGCCCAAAACGTGATATTATGACGTTATACGCCGTTCTGAGCCATGTTTGAACTTTCTATCACTCTTGGTTCCGATAATTCTGTCGACCATATATGTGATGTTCAGGCGCCAAATGACATGTTGGAGCATGTTGGAGATAAAAAACAAAATGTGCCCAAAACGTGATATTACGACGTTATACGCCGTTCTGAGCCATGTTTGAACTTTCTATCACTTTTGGTTCCGATAATTCTGTTGACCATATTTGTGATATTCAGGCGCCAAATGACATGTTGGAGCATGTTGGAGATAAAAAACAAAATGTGCCCAAAACGTGATATTATGACGTTATACGCCGTTCTGAGCCATGTTTGAACTTTCTATCACTTTTGGTTCCGATAATTCTGTTGACCATATTTGTGATATTCTGGCGCCAAATGTCATCTTGGAGCATGTTGGAGATAAAAAACAAAATGTGCCCAAAACGTGATATTATGACGTTATACGCCATGTTTTAACTTTCTATCACTTTTGGTTCCGATAATTCTGTTGACCATATTTGTGATATTCAGGCGCCAAATGTCATCTTGGAGCATGTTGGAGATAAAAAACAAAATGTGCCCAAAACATGATATTATGACGTTATACGCCGTTCTGAGCCATGTTTGAACTTTCTATCACTTTTGGTTCCGATAATTCTGTCGACCATATGTGTGATGTTCAGGCGCCAAATGTAACATTGGAGCATGTTAGAGATAAAAAACAAAATGTGCCCAAAACGTGATATTATGGCGTTATACGGCGTTCTGAGCCATGTTTGAACTTTCTATCACTTTTGGTTCCGATAATTCTCTTGACCATATTTGTGATATTCAGGGGCCAAATATCATCTTGGAGCATGTTGGAGATACAAAACAAAATGTGCCCAAAACGTGATATTATGACGTTATACGCCGTTCTGAGCCATGTTTGAACTTTCTATCACTTTTGGTTCCGATAATTCTGTGGACCATATTTGTGATATTCAGGGGCCAAACGTCATCTTGGAGCATGTTGGAGATAAAAAACAAAATGTGCCCAAAACGTGATATTATGACGTTATACGCCGTTCTGAGCCATGTTTGAACTTTCTATCACTTTTGGTTCCGATAATTCTGTCGACCATATATGTGATGTTCACGCGCCAAATGACATGTTGGAGCATGTTGGAGATAAAAAACAAAATGTGCCCAAAACGTGATATTATGACGTTATGCGCCGTTCTGAGCCATGTTTGAACTTTCTATCACTTTTGGTTCCGATAATTCTGTTGACCATATTTGTGATATTCAGGCGCCAAATGACATCTTGGAGCATGTTGAAGATAAAAAGCAAAATGTGCCCAAAACGTGATATTATGACGTTATACGCCGTTCTGAGCCATGTTTGAACTTTCTATCACTTTAGGTTCCGATAATTCTGTCGACCATATATGTGATATTCAGGGGCCAAATGTCCTATTGGAGCATATTGAAGATAAAAACAAAATGTGCCCAAAACGTGATGTTATGACGTTATACGCCGTTCTGAGCCATGTTTGAACTTTCTATCACTTTTGGTTCCGATAATTCTGTTGACCATATTTGTGATATTCAGGGGCCAAATGTCATATTGGAGCATGTTGGAGATAAAAAACAAAATGTGCCCAAAACGTGATATTATGACGTTATACGCCGTTCTGAGACATGCTTGAACTTTCTATCACTATTGGTTCCGATAATTCTGTTGACCATATTTGTGATATTCAGGGGCCAAATGTCATATTGGAGCATGTTGGAGATAAAAAACAAAATGTGCCCAAAACGTGATATTATGACGTTATACGCCGTTCTGAGCCATGTTTGAACTTTCTATCACTTTTGGTTCCGATAATTCTGTTGACCATATTTGTGATATTCAGGGGCCAAATGTCATATTGGAGCATGTTGGAGATAAAAAACAAAATGTGCCCAAAACGTGATATTATGACGTTATACGCCGTTCTGAGCCATGTTTGAACTTTCTATCACTTTTGGTTAATATAATTCTGTCGACCATATATGTGATATTCAGGGACCAAATGTCATGTTGGAGCATGTTGGAGATAAAAAACAAAATGTGCCCAAAACGTGATATTATGACGTTATACGCCGTTCTGAGCCATGTTTGAACTTTCTATCACTTTTGGTTAAGATAATCCTGTCGACCATATATGTGATATTCAGGGGCCAAATGTCTTCTTGGAGCATGTTGGAGATAAAAAACAAAATGTACCCAAAACGTGATATTATGACGTTATACGCCGTTCTGAGCCATGTTTGAACTTTCTATCACTTTTGGTTCCGATAATTCTGTCGACCATATATGTGATATTCAGGGGCCAAATGTCATCTTGGAGCATGTTGGAGATAAAAAACAAAATGTGCCCAAAACGTGAAATTATGACGTTATACGCCGTTCTGAGCCATGTTTGAACTTTCTATCACTTTTGGTTCCGATAATTCTGTCGACCATATATGTGATATTCAGGGGCCAAATGTCATCTTGGAGCATCTTGGAGATAAAAAACAAAATGTGCCCAAAACGTGATATTCTGACGTTATACGCCGTTCTGAGCCATGTTTGAACTTTCTATCACTTTTGGTTCCGATAATTCTGTCGACCATATATGTGATATTCAGGGGCCAAATGTCCTATTGGAGCATATTGAAGATAAAAACAAAATGTGCCCAAAACGTGATATTATGACGTTATACGCCGTTCTGAGCCATGTTTGAACTTTCTATCACTTTTGGTTCCGATAATTCTGTCGACCATATATGTGATATTCAGGGGCCAAATGTCATATTGGAGCATGTTGGAGATAATAAACAAAATGTGCCCAAAACGTAATATTATGACGTTATACGCCGTTCTGAGCCATGTTTGAACTTTCTATCACTTTTGGTTCCGATAATTCTCTCGACCATATATGTGATATTCAGGGACTAAATGTCATCTTGGAGCATGTTGGAGATAAAAACAAGATGTGCCCAAAACGTGATATTATGACGTTATACGTCGTTCTGAGCCATGTTTGAACTTTCTATCACTTTAGGTTCCGATAATTCTGTCGACCATATATGTGATGTTCAGGCGCCAAATGTCACATTGGAGCACGTTGTAGATAAAAAACTAAATGTGCCTAAAACGTGATATTATGTCGTTATACACCGTTCTGAGCCATGTTTGAACTTTCTATTACTTTTAGTTCCGATAATTCTCTTGACCATATTTGTGATATTCAGGCGCCAAATGACGTGTTGGAGCATGTTGGAGACAAAAAACAAAATGTGCCCAAAACGTGATATTATGACGTTATACGCCGTTCTGAGCCATGTTTGAACTTTCTATCACTTTTGGTTCCGATAATTCTCTCGACCATATATGTGATATTCAGGGACTAAATGTCATCTTGGAGCATGTTGGAGATAAAAACAAGATGTGCCCAAAACGTGATATTATGACGTTATACGTCGTTCTGAGCCATGTTTGAACTTTCTATCACTTTAGGTTCCGATAATTCTGTCGACCATATATGTGATGTTCAGGCGCCAAATGTCACATTGGAGCACGTTGGAGATAAAAAACTAAATGTGCCTAAAACGTGATATTATGTCGTTATACACCGTTCTGAGCCATGTTTGAACTTTCTATCACTTTTGGTTCCGATAATTCTCTCGACCATATATGTGATATTCAGGGACTAAATGTCATCTTGGAGCATGTTGGAGATAAAAACAAGATGTGCCCAAAACGTGATATTATGACGTTATACGTCGTTCTGAGCCATGTTTGAACTTTCTATCACTTTAGGTTCCGATAATTCTGTCGACCATATATGTGATGTTCAGGCGCCAAATGTCACATTGGAGCACGTTGGAGATAAAAAACTAAATGTGCCCAAAACGTGATATTATGACGTTATACGCCGTTCTGACCCATGTTTGAACTTTCTATCACTTTTGGTTCCGATAATTCTGTCGACCATATATGTGATATTCAGGGGCCAAATGTCTTCTTGGAGCATGTTGGAGATAAAAAACAAAATGTGCCCAAAACGTGATATTATGACGTTATACGCCGTTCTGAGCCATGTTTGAACTTTCTATCACTTTTGGTTCCGATAATTCTGTCGACCATATATGTGATATTCAGGGGCCAAATGTCATCTTGGAGCATGTTGGAGATAAAGAACAAAATGTGCCCAAAACGTGAAATTATGACGTTATACGCCGTTCTGAGCCATGTTTGAACTTTCTATCACTTTTGGTTCCGATAATTCTGTCGACCATATATGTGATATTCAGGGGCCAAATGTCCTATTGGAGCATATTGAAGATAAAAACAAAATGTGCCCAAAACGTGATATTATGACGTTATACGCCGTTCTGAGCCATGTTTGAACTTTCTATCACTTTAGGTTCCGATAATTCTGTCGACCATATATGTGATATTCAGGCGCCAAATGTCACATTGGAGCATGTTGGAGATAAAAAACAAAATGTGCCCAAAACGTGATATTATGACGTTATACGCCGTTCTGAGCCATGTTTGAACTTTCTATCACTTTTGGTTCCGATAATTCTGTCGACCATATATGTGATATTCAGGGGCCAAATGTCATCTTGGAGCATGTTGGAGATAAAAAACAAAATGTGCCCAAAACGTGATATTATGACGTTATACGCCGTTCTGAGCCATGTTTGAACTTTCTATAACTTTTGGTTCCGATAATTCTGTTGACCATATTTGTGATATTCAGGCGCCAAATGACATGTTGGAGCATGTTGAAGATAAAAAATAAAATGTGCCCAAAACGTGATATTATGACGTTATCCGCCGTTCTGAGCCATGTTTGAACTTTCTATCACTTTTGGTTCCGATAATTCTGTTGGCCATATTTGTGATTTTCAGGCGCCAAATAACATGTAGGAGCATGTTGAAGATAAAAAACAAAATGTGCCCAAAACGTGATATTAAGACGTTATACGCCGTTCTGAGCCATGTTTGAACTTTCTATCACTTTTGGTTCCGATAATTCTGTCGACCATATATGTGATATTCAGGGGCTAAATGTCTTCTTGGAGCATGTTGGAGATAAAAAACAAAATGTGCCCAAAACGTGATATTATGACGTTATACGCCGTTCTGAGACATGTTTGAACTTTCTATCACTTTTGGTTCCGATAATTCTGTTGACCATATTTGTGATATTCAGGGGCCGAATGTCATATTGGAGCATGTTGGAGATAAAAAACAAAATGTGCCCAAAACTTGATATTATGACGTTATACGCCGTTCTGAGCCATGTTTGAACTTTCTATCACTTTTGGTTCCGATAATTCTGTTGACCATATTTGTGATATTCAGGGGCCAAATGTCATATTGGAGCATGTTGGAGATAAAAAATAAAATGTGCCCAAAACGTGATATTATGACGTTATACGCCGTTCTGAGCCATGTATGAACTTTCTATCACTTTTGGTTCCGATAATTCTGTTGGCCATATTTGTGATATTCAGGCGCCAAATAACATGTAGGAGCATGTTGAAGATAAAAAACAAAATGTGCCCAAAACGTGATATTAAGACGTTATACGCAGTTCTGAGCCATGTTTGAACTTTCTATCACTTTTGGTTCCGATAATTCTGTCGACCATATATGTGATATTCAGGGGCTAAATGTCTTCTTGGAGCATGTTGGAGATAAAAAACAAAATGTGCCCAAAACGTGATATTATGACGTTATACGCCGTTCTGAGCCATGTTTGAACTTTCTATCACTTTTGGTTCCGATAATTCTGTTGACCATATTTGTGATATTCAGGGGCCAAATGTCATATTGGAGCATGTTGGAGATAAAAAAGAAAATGTGCCCAAAACGTGATATTATGACGTTATACGCCGTTCTGAGCCATGTTTGAACTTTCTATCACTTTTGGTTCCGATAATTCTGTCGACCATATATGTGATGTTCAGGCGCCAAATGTCACATTGGAGCACGTTGGAGATAAAAAACTAAATGTGCCTAAAACGTGATATTATGTCGTTATACACCGTTCTGAGCCATGTTTGAACTTTCTATCACTTTTGGTTCCGATAATTCTCTCGACCATATATGTGATATTCAGGGACTAAATGTCATCTTGGAGCATGTTGGAGATAAAAACAAGATGTGCCCAAAACGTGATATTATGACGTTATACGTCGTTCTGAGCCATGTTTGAACTTTCTATCACTTTAGGTTCCGATAATTCTGTCGACCATATATGTGATGTTCAGGCGCCAAATGTCACATTGGAGCACGTTGGAGATAAAAAACTAAATGTGCCCAAAACGTGATATTATGACGTTATACGCCGTTCTGACCCATGTTTGAACTTTCTATCACTTTTGGTTCCGATAATTCTGTCGACCATATATGTGATATTCAGGGGCCAAATGTCTTCTTGGAGCATGTTGGAGATAAAAAACAAAATGTGCCCAAAACGTGATATTATGACGTTATACGCCGTTCTGAGCCATGTTTGAACTTTCTATCACTTTTGGTTCCGATAATTCTGTCGACCATATATGTGATATTCAGGGGCCAAATGTCATCTTGGAGCATGTTGGAGATAAAGAACAAAATGTGCCCAAAACGTGAAATTATGACGTTATACGCCGTTCTGAGCCATGTTTGAACTTTCTATCACTTTTGGTTCCGATAATTCTGTCGACCATATATGTGATATTCAGGGGCCAAATGTCCTATTGGAGCATATTGAAGATAAAAACAAAATGTGCCCAAAACGTGATATTATGACGTTATACGCCGTTCTGAGCCATGTTTGAACTTTCTATCACTTTAGGTTCCGATAATTCTGTCGACCATATATGTGATATTCAGGCGCCAAATGTCACATTGGAGCATGTTGGAGATAAAAAACAAAATGTGCCCAAAACGTGATATTATGACGTTATACGCCGTTCTGAGCCATGTTTGAACTTTCTATCACTTTTGGTTCCGATAATTCTGTCGACCATATATGTGATATTCAGGGGCCAAATGTCATCTTGGAGCATGTTGGAGATAAAAAACAAAATGTGCCCAAAACGTGATATTATGACGTTATACGCCGTTCTGAGCCATGTTTGAACTTTCTATAACTTTTGGTTCCGATAATTCTGTTGACCATATTTGTGATATTCAGGCGCCAAATGACATGTTGGAGCATGTTGAAGATAAAAAATAAAATGTGCCCAAAACGTGATATTATGACGTTATCCGCCGTTCTGAGCCATGTTTGAACTTTCTATCACTTTTGGTTCCGATAATTCTGTTGGCCATATTTGTGATTTTCAGGCGCCAAATAACATGTAGGAGCATGTTGAAGATAAAAAACAAAATGTGCCCAAAACGTGATATTAAGACGTTATACGCCGTTCTGAGCCATGTTTGAACTTTCTATCACTTTTGGTTCCGATAATTCTGTCGACCATATATGTGATATTCAGGGGCTAAATGTCTTCTTGGAGCATGTTGGAGATAAAAAACAAAATGTGCCCAAAACGTGATATTATGACGTTATACGCCGTTCTGAGACATGTTTGAACTTTCTATCACTTTTGGTTCCGATAATTCTGTTGACCATATTTGTGATATTCAGGGGCCGAATGTCATATTGGAGCATGTTGGAGATAAAAAACAAAATGTGCCCAAAACTTGATATTATGACGTTATACGCCGTTCTGAGCCATGTTTGAACTTTCTATCACTTTTGGTTCCGATAATTCTGTTGACCATATTTGTGATATTCAGGGGCCAAATGTCATATTGGAGCATGTTGGAGATAAAAAATAAAATGTGCCCAAAACGTGATATTATGACGTTATACGCCGTTCTGAGCCATGTATGAACTTTCTATCACTTTTGGTTCCGATAATTCTGTTGGCCATATTTGTGATATTCAGGCGCCAAATAACATGTAGGAGCATGTTGAAGATAAAAAACAAAATGTGCCCAAAACGTGATATTAAGACGTTATACGCAGTTCTGAGCCATGTTTGAACTTTCTATCACTTTTGGTTCCGATAATTCTGTCGACCATATATGTGATATTCAGGGGCTAAATGTCTTCTTGGAGCATGTTGGAGATAAAAAACAAAATGTGCCCAAAACGTGATATTATGACGTTATACGCCGTTCTGAGCCATGTTTGAACTTTCTATCACTTTTGGTTCCGATAATTCTGTTGACCATATTTGTGATATTCAGGGGCCAAATGTCATATTGGAGCATGTTGGAGATAAAAAAGAAAATGTGCCCAAAACGTGATATTATGACGTTATACGCCGTTCTGAGCCATGTTTGAACTTTCTATCACTTTTGGTTCCGATAATTCTGTCGACCATATATGTGATATTCAGGGGCCAAATGTCCTATTGGAGCAGATTGAAGGTAAAAACAAAATGTGCCCAAAACGTGATATTATGACGTTATACGCCGTTCTGAGCCATGTTTGAACTTTCTATCACTTTTGGTTCCGATAATTCTGTCGACCATATATGTGATATTCAGGGGCCAATTGTCCTATTGGAGCAGATTGAAGATAAAAACAAAATGTGCCCAAAACGTGATATTATGACGTTATACGCCGTTCTGAGCCATGTTTGAACTTTCTATCACTTTTGGTTCCGATAATTCTGTCGACCATATATGTGATATTCAGGGGCCAAATGTCATCTTGGAGCATGTTGGAGATAAAAAACAAAATGTGCCCAAAACGTGATATTATGACGTTATACACCGTCCTGAGCCGTGTTTGAACTTTCTATTACTTTTAGTTCCGATAATTCTCTTGACCATATTTGTGATATTCAGGCGCCAAATGACGTGTTGGAGCATGTTGAAGATATAAAACAAAATGTGCCCAAAACGTGATTTATGACGTTATACGCCGTTCTGAGCCATGTTTGAACTTTCTATCACTTTTGGTTCCGATAATTCTGTTGACCATATTTGTGATATTCAGGCGCCAAATGTCATCTTGGAGCATGCTGGAGATAAAAAATAAAATGTGCCCAAAACGTGATATTATGACGTTATACGCCGTTCTGAGCCATGTTTGAACTTTCTATCACGTTTGGTTCCGATAATTCTGTCGACCATATATGTGATATTCAGGGGCCAAATGTCATCTTGGAGCATGTTGGAGATAAAAAACAAAATGTTCCCAAAACGTGATATTATGACGTTATACGCCGTTCTGAGCCATGTTTGAACTTTCTATCACTTTTGGTTCCGATAATTCTGTCGACCATATGTGTGATATTCAGGGGCCAAATGTCATCTTGGAGCATGTTGGAGATAAAAAACAAAATGTGCCCAAAACGTGATATTATGACGTTATACGCCGTTCTGAGCCATGTTTGAACTTTCTATCACTATTGGTTCCGATAATTCTGTTGACCATATTTGTGATATTCAGGGGCCAAATGTCATATTGGAGCATGTTGGAGATAAAAAACAAAATGTGCCCAAAACGTGATATTATGACGTTATACGTCGTTCTGAGCCATGTTTGAACTTTCTATCACTTTAGGTTCCGATAATTCTGTCGACCATATATGTGATGTTCAGGCGCCAAATGTCACATTGGAGCATGTTGGAGATAAAAAACAAAATGTGCCCAAAACGTGATGTTATGACGTTATACGCCGTTCTGAGCCATGTTTGAACTTTCTATCACTTTTGGTTCCGATAATTCTGTTGACCATATTTGTGATATTCAGGCGCCAAATGACATGTTGGAGATAAAAAACAAAATGTGCCCAAAACGTGATATTATGACGTTATACGCCGTTCTGAGCCATGTTTGAACATTCTATCACTTTTGGTTCCGATAATTCTGTCGACCATATATGTGATATTCAGGGGCCAAATGTCATCTTGGAGCATGTTGGAGATAAAAAACAAAATGTGCCCAAAACGTAATATTATGACGTTATACGCCGTTCTGAGCCATGTTTGAACTTTCTATCACTTTTGGTTCCGATAATTCTGTCGACCAGATATGTGATATTCAGGGGCCAAATGTCATGTTGGAGCATGTTGGAGATAAAAAACAAAATGTGCCCAAAACGTGATATTATGACGTTATACGCCGTTCTGAGCCATGTTTGAACTTTCTATCACGTTTGGTTCCGATAATTCTGTCGACCATATATGTGATATTCAGGGGCCAAATGTCATCTTGGAGCATGTTGGAGATAAAAAACAAAATGTTCCCAAAACGTGATATTATGACGTTATACGCCGTTCTGAGCCATGTTTGAACTTTCTATCACTTTTGGTTCCGATAATTCTGTCGACCATATGTGTGATATTCAGGGGCCAAATGTCATCTTGGAGCATGTTGGAGATAAAAAACAAAATGTGCCCAAAACGTGATATTATGACGTTATACGCCGTTCTGAGCCATGTTTGAACTTTCTATCACTATTGGTTCCGATAATTCTGTTGACCATATTTGTGATATTCAGGGGCCAAATGTCATATTGGAGCATGTTGGAGATAAAAAACAAAATGTGCCCAAAACGTGATATTATGACGTTATACGTCGTTCTGAGCCATGTTTGAACTTTCTATCACTTTAGGTTCCGATAATTCTGTCGACCATATATGTGATGTTCAGGCGCCAAATGTCACATTGGAGCATGTTGGAGATAAAAAACAAAATGTGCCCAAAACGTGATGTTATGACGTTATACGCCGTTCTGAGCCATGTTTGAACTTTCTATCACTTTTGGTTCCGATAATTCTGTTGACCATATTTGTGATATTCAGGCGCCAAATGACATGTTGGAGATAAAAAACAAAATGTGCCCAAAACGTGATATTATGACGTTATACGCCGTTCTGAGCCATGTTTGAACTTTCTATCACTTTTGGTTCCGATAATTCTGTCGACCATATATGTGATATTCAGGGGCCAAATGTCATCTTGGAGCATGTTGGAGATAAAAAACAAAATGTGCCCAAAACGTAATATTATGACGTTATACGCCGTTCTGAGCCATGTTTGAACTTTCTATCACTTTTGGTTCCGATAATTCTGTCGACCAGATATGTGATATTCAGGGGCCAAATGTCATGTTGGAGCATGTTGGAGATAAAAAACAAAATGTGCCCAAAACGTGATATTATGACGTTATACGCCGTTCTGAGCCATGTTTGAACTTTCTATCACTTTTGGTTCCGATAATTCTGTCGACCATATATGTGATATTCAGGGGCCAAATGTTTTCTTGGAGCATGTTGGAGATAAAAAACAAAATGTGCCCAAAACGTGATATTATGACGTTATACGCCGCTCTGAGCCATGTTTGAACTTTCTATCACTTTTGGTTCCGATAATTCTGTTGACCATATTTGTGATATTCAGGCGCCAAATGACATGTTGGAGATAAAAAACAAAATGTGCCCAAAACGTGATATTATGACGTTATACACCGTCCTGAGCCGTGTTTGAACTTTCTATTACTTTTAGTTCCGATAATTCTCTTGACCATATTTGTGATATTCAGGCGCCAAATGACGTGTTGGAGCATGTTGAAGATATAAAACAAAATGTGCCCAAAACGTGATTTATGACGTTATACGCCGTTCTGAGCCATGTTTGAACTTTCTATCACTTTTGGTTCCGATAATCCTGTTGACCATATTTGTGATATTCAGGCGCCAAATGTCATCTTGGAGCATGCTGGAGATAAAAAATAAAATGTGCCCAAAACGTGATATTATGACGTTATACGCCGTTCTGAGCCATGTTTGAACTTTCTATCACGTTTGGTTCCGATAATTCTGTCGACCATATATGTGATATTCAGGGGCCAAATGTCATCTTGGAGCATGTTGGAGATAAAAAACAAAATGTTCCCAAAACGTGATATTATGACGTTATACGCCGTTCTGAGCCATGTTTGAACTTTCTATCACTTTTGGTTCCGATAATTCTGTCGACCATATGTGTGATATTCAGGGGCCAAATGTCATCTTGGAGCATGTTGGAGATAAAAAACAAAATGTGCCCAAAACATGATATTATGACGTTATACGCCGTTCTGAGCCATGTTTGAACTTTCTATCACTTTTGGTTCCGATAATTCTGTTGACCATATTTGTGATATTCAGGCGCCAAATGACATGTTGAAGCATGTTGGAGATAAAAAACAAAATGTGCCCAAAACGTGATATTATGACGTTATACGCCGTTCTGAGCCATGTTTGAACTTTCTATCACTATTGGTTCCGATAATTCTGTTGACCATATTTGTGATATTCAGGGGCCAAATGTCATATTGGAGCATGTTGGAGATAAAAAACAAAATGTGCCCAAAACGTGATATTATGACGTTATACGCCGTTCTGAGCCATGTTTGAACTTTCTATCACTTTTGGTTCCGATAATTCTGTCGACCATATATGTGATATTCAGGGGCCAAATGTTTTCTTGGAGCATGTTGTCGATAAAAAACAAAATGTGCCCAAAACGTGATATTATGACGTTATACGCCGTTCTGAGCCATGTTTGAACTTTCTATCACTTTTGGTTCCGATAATTCTGTCGACCATATATGTGATATTCAGGGGCCAAATGTCATCTTGGAGCATGTTGGAGATAAAAAACAAAATGTGCCCAAAACGTGAAATTATGACGTTATACGCCGTTCTGAGCCATGTTTGAACTTTCTATCACTTTTGGTTCCGATAATTCTGTCGACCATATATGCGATATTCAGGGACCAAATGTCATCTTGGAGCATGTTGGAGATAAAAAACAAAATGTGCCCAAAACGTGATATTCTGACGTTATACTCCGTTCTGAGCCATGTTTGAACTTTCTATCACTTTTGGTTCCGATAATTCTGTCGACCATATATGTGATATTCAGGGGCCAAATGTCATCTTGGAGCATGTTGGAGATAAAAAACAAAATGTGCCCAAAACGTGATATTATGGCGTTATACGGCGTTCTGAGCCATGTTTGAACTTTCTATCACTTTTGGTTCCGATAATTCTCTTGACCATATATGTGATATTCAGGGGCCAAATGTTTTCTTGGAGCATGTTGTCGATAAAAAACAAAATGTGCCCAAAACGTGATATTATGACGTTATACGCCGTTCTGAGCCATGTTTGAACTTTCTATCACTTTTGGTTCCGATAATTCTATCGACCATATATGTGATATTCAGGGGCCAAATGTCATCTTGGAGCATGTTGGAGATTAAAAACAAAATGTGCCCAAAACATGATATTATGACGTTATACGTCGTTCTGAGCCATGTTTGAACTTTCTATCACTTTAGGTTCCGATAATTCTGTCGACCATATATGTGATGTTCAGGCGCCAAATGTCACATTGGAGCATGTTGGAGATAAAAAACAAAATGTACCCAAAACGTGATGTTATGACGTTATACGCCGTTCTGAGCCATGTTTGAACTTTCTATCACTTTTGGTTCCGATAATTCTGTTGACCATATTTGTGATATTCAGGCGCCAAATGACATGTTGGAGATAAAAAACAAAATGTGCCCAAAACGTGATATTATGGCGTTATACGCCGTTCTGAGCCATGTTTGAACTTTCTATCACTTTTGGTTCCGATAATTCTGTCGACCATATATGTGATATTCAGGGGCCAAATGTCATCTTGGAGCATGTTGGAGATAAAAAACAAAATGTGCCCAAAACGTAATATTATGACGTTATACGCCGTTCTGAGCCATGTTTGAACTTTCTATCACTTTTGGTTCCGATAATTCTGTCGACCAGATATGTGATATTCAGGGGCCAAATGTCATGTTGGAGCATGTTGGAGATAAAAAACAAAATGTGCCCAAAACGTGATATTATGACGTTATACGCCGTTCTGAGCCATGTTTGAACTTTCTATCACTTTTGGTTCCGATAATTCTGTCGACCATATATGTGATATTCAGGGGCCAAATGTCATCTTGGAGCATGTTGGAGATAAAAAACAAAATGTGCCCAAAACGTGATATTCTGACGTTATACGCCGTTCTGAGCCATGTTTGAACTTTCTATCACTTTTGGTTCCGATAATTCTGTTGACCATATTTGTGATATTCAGGCGCCAAATGACATGCCGAAGCATGTTGGAGATAAAAAGCAAAATGTGCCCAAAACGTAATATTATGACGTTATACGCCGTTCTGAGCCATGTTTGAACTTTCTATCACTTTTGGTTCCGATAATTCTGTCGACCATATATGTGATATTCAGGGGCCAAATGTCATCTTGGAGCATGTTGGAGATAAAAAACAAAATGTGCCCAAAACGTGATATTCTGACGTTATACGCCGTTCTGAGCCATGTTTGAACTTTCTATCACTTTTGGTTCCGATAATTCTGTTGACCATATTTGTGATATTCAGGCGCCAAATGACATGCCGAAGCATGTTGGAGATAAAAAGCAAAATGTGCCCAAAACGTAATATTATGACGTTATACGCCGTTCTGAGCCATGTTTGAACTTTCTATCACTTTTGGTTCCGATAATTCTGTTGACCATATTTGTGATATTCAGGCGCCAAATGACATGTTGGAGATAAAAAACAAAATGTGCCCAAAACGTGATATTATGACGTTATACGCCGTTCTGAGCCATGTTTGAACTTTCTATCACTTTTGGTTCCGATAATTCTGTCGACCATATATGTGATATTCAGGGGCCAAATGTCATCTTGGAGCATGTTGGAGATAAAAAACAAAATGTGCCCAAAACGTAATATTATGACGTTATACGCCGTTCTGAGCCATGTTTGAACTTTCTATCACTTTTGGTTCCGATAATTCTGTCGACCAGATATGTGATATTCAGGGGCCAAATGTCATGTTGGAGCATGTTGGAGATAAAAAACAAAATGTGCCCAAAACGTGATATTATGACGTTATACGCCGTTCTGAGCCATGATTGAACTTTCTATCACTTTTGGTTCCGATAATTCTGTCGACCATATATGTGATATTCAGGGGCCAAATGTTTTCTTGGAGCATGTTGGAGATAAAAAACAAAATGTGCCCAAAACGTGATATTATGACGTTATACGCCGTTCTGAGCCATGTTTGAACTTTCTATCACTTTTGGTTCCGATAATTCTGTTGACCATATTTGTGATATTCAGGCGCCAAATGACATGTTGGAGATAAAAAACAAAATGTGCCCAAAACGTGATATTATGACGTTATACACCGTCCTGAGCCGTGTTTGAACTTTCTATTACTTTTAGTTCCGATAATTCTCTTGACCATATTTGTGATATTCAGGCGCCAAATGACGTGTTGGAGCATGTTGAAGATATAAAACAAAATGTGCCCAAAACGTGATTTATGACGTTATACGCCGTTCTGAGCCATGTTTGAACTTTCTATCACGTTTGGTTCCGATAATTCTGTCGACCATATATGTGATATTCAGGGGCCAAATGTCATCTTGGAGCATGTTGGAGATAAAAAACAAAATGTTCCCA
The DNA here is from genome assembly GCF_036711975.1 of Onthophagus taurus. Lineage (NCBI taxonomy): Eukaryota > Metazoa > Arthropoda > Insecta > Coleoptera > Scarabaeidae > Onthophagus > Onthophagus taurus. Next base: position 22,228,098 of record NC_091966.1, read on the forward strand.
AAACGTGATATTATGACGTTATACGCCGTTCTGAGCCATGTTTGAACTTTCTATCACTTTTGGTTCCGATAATTCTGTCGACCATATGTGTGATATTCAGGGGCCAAATGTCATCTTGGAGCATGTTGGAGATAAAAAACAAAATGTGCCCAAAACATGATATTATGACGTTATACGCCGTTCTGAGCCATGTTTGAACTTTCTATCACTTTTGGTTCCGATAATTCTGTTGACCATATTTGTGATATTCAGGCGCCAAATGACATGTTGAAGCATGTTGGAGATAAAAAACAAAATGTGCCCAAAACGTGATATTATGACGTTATACGCCGTTCTGAGCCATGTTTGAACTTTCTATCACTATTGGTTCCGATAATTCTGTTGACCATATTTGTGATATTCAGGGGCCAAATGTCATATTGGAGCATGTTGGAGATAAAAAACAAAATGTGCCCAAAACGTGATATTATGACGTTATACGCCGTTCTGAGCCATGTTTGAACTTTCTATCACTTTTGGTTCCGATAATTCTGTCGACCATATATGTGATATTCAGGGGCCAAATGTTTTCTTGGAGCATGTTGTCGATAAAAAACAAAATGTGCCCAAAACGTGATATTATGACGTTATACGCCGTTCTGAGCCATGTTTGAACTTTCTATCACTTTTGGTTCCGATAATTCTGTCGACCATATATGTGATATTCAGGGGCCAAATGTCATCTTGGAGCATGTTGGAGATAAAAAACAAAATGTGCCCAAAACGTGAAATTATGACGTTATACGCCGTTCTGAGCCATGTTTGAACTTTCTATCACTTTTGGTTCCGATAATTCTGTCGACCATATATGCGATATTCAGGGACCAAATGTCATCTTGGAGCATGTTGGAGATAAAAAACAAAATGTGCCCAAAACGTGATATTCTGACGTTATACTCCGTTCTGAGCCATGTTTGAACTTTCTATCACTTTTGGTTCCGATAATTCTGTCGACCATATATGTGATATTCAGGGGCCAAATGTCATCTTGGAGCATGTTGGAGATAAAAAACAAAATGTGCCCAAAACGTGATATTATGACGTTATACGTCGATCTGAGCCATGTTTGAACTTTCTATCACTTTAGGTTCCGATAATTCTGTCGACCATATATGTGATGTTCAGGCGCCAAATGTCACATTGGAGCATGTTGGAGATAAAAAACAAAATGTACCCAAAACGTGATGTTATGACGTTATACGCCGTTCTGAGCCATGTTTGAACTTTCTATCACTTTTGGTTCCGATAATTCTGTTGACCATATTTGTGATATTCAGGCGCCAAATGACATGTTGGAGATAAAAAACAAAATGTGCCCAAAACGTGATATTATGACGTTATACGCCGTTCTGAGCCATGTTTGAACTTTCTATCACTTTTGGTTCCGATAATTCTGTCGACCATATATGTGATATTCAGGGGCCAAATGTCATCTTGGAGCATGTTGGAGATAAAAAACAAAATGTGCCCAAAACGTAATATTATGACGTTATACGCCGTTCTGAGCCATGTTTGAACTTTCTATCACTTTTGGTTCCGATAATTCTGTCGACCAGATATGTGATATTCAGGGGCCAAATGTCATGTTGGAGCATGTTGGAGATAAAAAACAAAATGTGCCCAAAACGTGATATTATGACGTTATACGCCGTTCTGAGCCATGTTTGAACTTTCTATCACTTTTGGTTCCGATAATTCTGTCGACCATATATGTGATATTCAGGGGCCAAATGTCATCTTGGAGCATGTTGGAGATAAAAAACAAAATGTGCCCAAAACGTGATATTCTGACGTTATACGCCGTTCTGAGCCATGTTTGAACTTTCTATCACTTTTGGTTCCGATAATTCTGTTGACCATATTTGTGATATTCAGGCGCCAAATGACATGCCGAAGCATGTTGGAGATAAAAAGCAAAATGTGCCCAAAACGTAATATTATGACGTTATACGCCGTTCTGAGCCATGTTTGAACTTTCTATCACTTTTGGTTCCGATAATTCTGTTGACCATAATTGTGATATTCAGGGGCCAAATGTCATATTGGAGCATGTTGGAGATAAAAAACAAAATGTGCCCAAAACGTGATATTATGACGTTATACGCCGTTCTGAGCCATGTTTGAACTTTCTATCGCTTTTGGTTCCGATAATTCTGTCGACCATATATGTGATATTCAGGGGCCAAATGTCTTCTTGGAGTATGTTGGAGATAAAAAACAAAATGTGCCCAAAACGTGATATTATGAGGTTATACGCCGTTCTGAGCCATGTTTGAACTTTCTATCACTTTTGGTTCCGATAATTCTGTCGACCATATATGTGATATTCAGGGGCCAAATGTCATCTTGGAGCATGTTGGAGATAAAAAACAAAATGTGCCCAAAACGTGATATTCTGACGTTATACGCCGTTCTGCGCCATGTTTGAACTTTCTATCACTTTTGGTTCCGATAATTCTGTCGACCATATATGTGATATTCAGGGGCCAAATGTCATCTTGGAGCATGTTGGAGATTAAAAACAAAATGTGCCCAAAACATGATATTATGACGTTATACGTCGTTCTGAGCCATGTTTGAACTTTCTATCACTTTAGGTTCCGATAATTCTGTCGACCATATATGTGATGTTCAGGCGCCAAATGTCACATTGGAGCATGTTGGAGATAAAAAACAGAATGTGCCCTAAACGTGATGTTATGACGTTATACGCCGTTCTGAGCCATGTTTGAACTTTCTATCACTTTTGGTTCCGATAATTCTGTTGACCATATTTGTGATATTCAGGCGCCAAATGACATGTTGGAGATAAAAAACAAAATGTGCCCAAAACGTGATATTATGACGTTATACGCCGTTCTGAGCCATGTTTGAACTTTCTATCACATTTGGTTCCGATAATTCTGTCGACCATATATGTGATATTCAGGGGCCAAATGTCATCTTGGAGCATGTTGGAGATAAAAAACAAAATGTGCCCAAAACGTAATATTATGACGTTATACGCCGTTCTGAGCCATGTTTGAACTTTCTATCACTTTTGGTTCCGATAATTCTGTCGACCAGATATGTGATATTCAGGGGCCAAATGTCATGTTGGAGCATGTTGGAGATAAAAAACAAAATGTGCCCAAAACGTGATATTATGACGTTATACGCCGTTCTGAGCCATGTTTGAACTTTCTATCACTTTTGGTTCCGATAATTCTGTCGACCATATATGTGATATTCAGGGGCCAAATGTTTTCTTGGAGCATGTTGGAGATAAAAAACAAAATGTGCCCAAAACGTGATATTATGACGTTATACGCCGTTCTGAGCCATGTTTGAACTTTCTATCACTTTTGGTTCCGATAATTCTGTCGACCATATATGTGATATTCAGGGGCCAAATGTCATATTGGAGCATGTTGGAGATAAAAAACAAAATGTGCCCAAAACGTGATATTCTGACGTTATACGCCGTTCTGAGCCATGTTTGAACTTTCTATCACTTTTGGTTCCGATAATTCTGTTGACCATATTTGTGATATTCAGGCGCCAAATGACATGCTGAAGCATGTTGGAGATAAAAAGCAAAATGTGCCCAAAACGTGATATTATGACGTTATACGCCGTTCTGAGCCATGTTTGAACTTTCTATCACTTTTGGTTCCGATAATTCTGTTGACCATATTTGTGATATTCAGGGGCCAAATGTCATATTGGAGCATGTTGGAGATAGAAAACAAAATGTGCCCAAAACGTGATATTATGACGTTATACGCCGTTCTGAGCCATGTTTGAACTTTCTATCACTTTTGGTTCCGATAATTCTGTTGACCATATTTGTGATATTCAGGGGCCAAATGTCATATTGGAGCATGTTGGAGATAGAAAACAAAATGTGCCCAAAACGTGATATTATGACGTTATACGCCGTTCTGAGCCATGTTTGAACTTTCTATCGCTTTTGGTTCCGATAATTCTGTCGACCATATATGTGATATTCAGGGGCCAAATGTCTTCTTGGAGCATGTTGGAGATAAAAAACAAAATGTGCCCAAAACGTGATATTATGACGTTATACGCCGTTCTGAGCCATGTTTGAACTTTCTATCACTTTTGGTTCCGATAATTCTGTCGACCATATATGTGATATTCAGGGGCCAAATGTCATCTTGGAGCATGTTGGAGATAAAAAACAAAATGTGCCCAAAACGTGATATTCTGACGTTATACGCCGTTCTGCGCCATGTTTGAACTTTCTATCACTTTTGGTTCCGATAATTCTGTCGACCATATATGTGATATTCAGGGGCCAAATGTCATCTTGGAGCATGTTGGAGATTAAAAACAAAATGTGCCCAAAACGTGATATTATGACGTTATACGTCGTTCTGAGCCATGTTTGAACTTTCTATCACTTTAGGTTCCGATAATTCTGTCGACCATATATGTGATGTTCAGGCGCCAAATGTCACATTGGAGCATGTTGGAGATAAAAAACAAAATGTGCCCTAAACGTGATGTTATGACGTTATACGCCGTTCTGAGCCATGTTTGAACTTTCTATCACTTTTGGTTCCGATAATTCTGTTGACCATATTTGTGATATTCAGGCGCCAAATGACATGTTGGAGATAAAAAACAAAATGTGCCCAAAACGTGATATTATGACGTTATACGCCGTTCTGAGCCATGTTTGAACTTTCTATCACTTTTGGTTCCGATAATTCTGTCGACCATATATGTAATATTCAGGGGCCAAATGTCATCTTGGAGCATGTTGGAAATAAAAAACAAAATGTGCCCAAAACGTAATATTATGACGTTATACGCCGTTCTGAGCCATGTTTGAACTTTCTATCACTTTTGGTTCCGATAATTCTGTCGACCAGATATGTGATATTCAGGGGCCAAATGTCATGTTGGAGCATGTTGGAGATAAAAAACAAAATATGCCCAAAACGTGATATTATGACGTTATACGCCGTTCTGAGCCATGTTTGAACTTTCCATCACTTTTGGTTCCGATAATTCTGTCGACCATATATGTGATGTTCAGGCGCCAAATGTCACAGGAGCATGTTGGAGATAGAAAACAAAATGTGCCCAAAACGTGATATTATGACGTTATACGCCGTTCTGAGCTATGTTTGAACTTTCTATCACTTTTGGTTCCGATAATTCTGTCGACCATATATGTGATGTTCAGGCGAGAAATGTCACATTGGAGCATGTTGGAGATAAAAAACAAAATGTGCCCAAAACGTGATATTATGACGTTATGCGCCTTTCTGAGCCATGTTAGAACTTTCTATCACTTTTGGTTCCGATAATTCCCTTGACCATATTTGTAATATTCAGGCGCCAAATGACATGTTGGAGCATGTTGGAGATAAAAAACAAAATGTGCCCAAAACGTGATGTTATGACGTTATACGCCGTTCTGAGCCATGTTTGAACTTTCTATCACTTTTGATTCCTATAATTCTGTCGACCATATATGTGATATTCAGGGGCCAAATGTCATGTTGGAGCATGTTGGAGATAAAAAACAAAATGTGCCCACAACGTGATATTATGACGTTATACGCCGTTCTGAGCCATGTTTGAACTTTCTATCACTTTTGGTTCCGATAATTCTGTGGACCATATTTGTGATATTCAGGGGCCAAATGTCATATTGGAGCATGTTGGAGATAAAAAACAAAATGTGCCCAAAACGTGATATTATGACGTTATACGCCGTTCTGAGCCATGTTTGAACTTTCTATCACTTTTGGCTCCGATAATTCTGTCGACCATATATGTGATATTCAGGGGCCAAAGGTCATCTTGGAGCATGTTGGAGATAAAAAACAAAATGTGCCAAAAACGTGATGTTATGACGTTATACGCCGTTCTGAGCCATGTTTGAACTTTCTATCACTTTTGGTTCCGATAATTCTGTTGACCATATTTGTGATATTCAGGCGCCAAATGTCTTCTTGGAGCATGTTGCAGATAAAAAACAAAATGTGCCAAAAACGTGATGTTATGACGTTATACGCCGTTCTGAGCTATGTTTGAACTTTCTATCACTTTTGGTTCCGATAATTCTGTTGACAATATTTGTGATATTCAGGCGCCAAATGTCATCTTGGAGCGTGTTGGAGATAAAAAATAAAATGTGCCCAAAACGTGATATTATGACGTTATACGCCGTTCTGAGCCATGTTTGAACTTTCTATCACTTTTGGTTCCGATAATTCTGTCGACCATATATGTGATATTCAGGGGCCAAATGTCCTCTTGGAGCATGTTGGAGATAAAAAACAAAATGTGCCCAAAACGTGATACTCTGACGTTATACGCCGTTCTGAGCCATGTTTGAACTTTCTATCACTTTTGGTTCCGATAATTCTGTTGACCATATTTGTGATATTCAGGCGCCAAATGACATGCTGAAGCATGTTGGAGATAAAAAACAAAATGTGCCCAAAACGTGATATTATGACGTTATACGCCGTTCTGAGCCATGTTTGAACTTTCTATCACTTTTGGTTCCGATAATTCTGTTGACCATATTTGTGATATTCAGGGGCCAAATGTCATATTGGAGCATGTTGGAGATAAAAAACAAAATGTGCCCAAAACGTGATATTATGACGTTATACGCCGTTCTGAGCCATGTTTGAACTTTCTATCACTTTTGGTTCCTATAATTCTGTCGACCATATATGTGATATTCAGGGGCCAAATGTCATGTTGGAGCATGTTAGAGATAAAAAACAAAATGTGCCCAAAACGTGATATTATGACGTTATACGCCGCTCTGAGCCATGTTTGAACTTTCTATCACTTTTGGTTCCGATAATTCTGTCGACCATATATGTGATATTCAGGGGCCAAATGTCCTCTTGGAGCATGTTGGAGATAAAAAACAAAATGTGCCCAAAACGTGATACTCTGACGTTATACGCCGTTCTGAGCCATGATTGAACTTTCTATCACTTTTGGTTCCGATAATTCTGTCGACCAGATATGTGAAATTCAGGAGCCAAATGTCATCTTGGAGCATGTTGGAGATAAAAAACAAAATGTGCCAAAAACGTGATATTCTGACGTTATACGCCGTTCTGAGCCATGTTTGAACTTTCTATCACTTTTGGCTCCGATAATTCTGTCGACCATATATGTGATATTCAGGGGCCAAAGGTCATCTTGGAGCATGTTGGAGATAGAAAACAAAATGTGCCAAAAACGTGATGTTATGACGTTATACGCCGTTCTGAGCTATGTTTGAACTTTCTATCACTTTTGGTTCCGATAATTCTGTTGACCATATTTGTGATATTCAGGCGCCAAATGTCATCTTGGAGCATGTTCGAGATAAAAAATAAAATGTGCCCAAAACGTGATATTATGACGTTATACGCCGTTCTGAGCCATGTTTGAACTTTCTATCACTTTTGGTTCCGATAATTCTGTCGACCATATATGTGATATTCAGGGGCCAAATGTCATCTTGGAGCATGTTGGAGATAAAAAACAAAATGTGCCCAAAACGTGAAATTATGACGTTATACGCCGTTCTGAGCCATGTTTGAACTTTCTATCACTTTTGGTTTCGATAATTCTGTCGACCATATATGTGATATTCAGGGGCCAAATGTCATCTTGGAGCATGTTGGAGATAAAAAACAAAATGTGCCCAAAACGTGATATTATGACGTTATACGCCGTTATGAGCCATGTTTGAACTTTCTATCACTTTTGGTTCCGATAATTCTGTCGACCATATATGTGATATTCAGGGGCCAAATGTCCTCTTGGAGCATGTTGGAGATAAAAAACAAAATGTGCCCAAAACGTGATACTCTGACGTTATACGCCGTTCTGAGCCATGTTTGAACTTTCTATCACTTTTGGTTCCGATAATTCTGTTGACCATATTTGTGATATTCAGGCGCCAAATGACATGCTGAAGCATGTTGGAGATAAAAAACAAAATGTGCCCAAAACGTGATATTATGACGTTATACGCCGTTCTGAGCCATGTTTGAACTTTCTATCACTTTTGGTTCCGATAATTCTGTTGACCATATTTGTGATATTCAGGCGCCAAATGACATGCTGAAGCATGTTGGAGATAAAAAACAAAATGTGCCCAAAACGTGATATTATGACGTTATACGCCGTTCTGAGCCATGTTTGGACTTTCTATCACTTTTGGTTCCGATAATTCTGTTGACCATATTTGTGATATTCAGGCGCCAAATGTCATATTGGAGCATGTTGGAGATAAAAAACAAAATGTGCCCAAAACGTGATATTATGACGTTATACGCCGTTCTGAGCCATGTTTGAACTTTCTATCACTTTTGGTTCCTATAATTCTGTCGACCATATATGTGATATTCAGGGGCCAAATGTCATGTTGGAGCATGTTGGAGATAAAAAACAAAATGTGCCCAAAACGTGATATTATGACGTTATACGCCGCTCTGAGCCATGTTTGAACCTTCTATCACTTTTGGTTCCGATAATTCTGTCGACCATATATGTGATATTCAGGGGCCAAATGTCATGTTGGAGCATGTTGGAGATAAAAAACAAAATGTTCCCAAAACGTGATATTCTGACGTTATACGCCGTTCTGAGCCATGTTTGAACTTTCTATCACTTTTGGTTCCGATAATTCTGTTGACCATATTTGTGATATTCAGGGGCCAAATGTCATATTGGAGCATGTTGGAGATAAAAAACAAAATGTGCCCAAAACGTGATATTATGACGTTATACGCCGTTCTGAGCCATGTTTGCACTTTCTATCACTTTTGGTTCCGATAATTCTGTCGACCATATATGTGATATTCAGGGGCCAAATGTCATCTTGGAGCATGTTGGAGATAAAAAACAAAATGTGCCCAAAACGTGAAATTATGACGTTATACGCCGTTCTGAGCCATGTTTGAACTTTCTATCACTTTTGGTTCCGATAATTCTGTCGACCATATATGTGATATTCAGGGGCCAAATGTCATCTTGGAGCATGTTGGAGATAAAAAACAAAATGTGCCCAAAACGTGATATTATGACGTTATACGCCGTTATGAGCCATGTTTGAACTTTCTATCACTTTTGGTTCCGATAATTCTGTCGACCATATATGTGATATTCAGGGGCCAAATGTCCTCTTGGAGCATGTTGGAGATAAAAAACAAAATGTGCCCAAAACGTGATACTCTGACGTTATACGCCGTTCTGAGCCATGTTTGAACTTTCTATCACTTTTGGTTCCGATAATTCTGTTGACCATATTTGTGATATTCAGGCGCCAAATGACATGCTGAAGCATGTTGGAGATAAAAAACAAAATGTGCCCAAAACGTGATATTATGACGTTATACGCCGTTCTGAGCCATGTTTGAACTTTCTATCACTTTTGGTTCCGATAATTCTGTTGACCATATTTGTGATATTCAGGCGCCAAATGACATGCTGAAGCATGTTGGAGATAAAAAACAAAATGTGCCCAAAACGTGATATTATGACGTTATACGCCGTTCTGAGCCATGTTTGAACTTTCTATCACTTTTGGTTCCGATAATTCTGTTGACCATATTTGTGATATTCAGGCGCCAAATGTCATATTGGAGCATGTTGGAGATAAAAAACAAAATGTGCCCAAAACGTGATATTATGACGTTATACGCCGTTCTGAGCCATGTTTGAACTTTCTATCACTTTTGGTTCCTATAATTCTGTCGACCATATATGTGATATTCAGGGGCCAAATGTCATGTTGGAGCATGTTGGAGATAAAAAACAAAATGTGCCCAAAACGTGATATTATGACGTTATACGCCGCTCTGAGCCATGTTTGAACCTTCTATCACTTTTGGTTCCGATAATTCTGTCGACCATATATGTGATATTCAGGGGCCAAATGTCATGTTGGAGCATGTTGGAGATAAAAAACAAAATGTTCCCAAAACGTGATATTCTGACGTTATACGCCGTTCTGAGCCATGTTTGAACTTTCTATCACTTTTGGTTCCGATAATTCTGTTGACCATATTTGTGATATTCAGGGGCCAAATGTCATATTGGAGCATGTTGGAGATAAAAAACAAAATGTGCCCAAAACGTGATATTATGACGTTATACGCCGTTCTGAGCCATGTTTGCACTTTCTATCACTTCTGGTTCCGATAATTCTGTTGACCATATTTGTGATATTCAGGCGCCAAATGACATGTTGGAGCATGTTGGAGATAAAAAACAAAATGTGCCCAAAACGTGATATTATGACGTTATACGCCGTTCTGAGCCATGTTTGAACTTTCTATCACTTTTGGTTCCGATAATTCTGTTGACCATATTTGTGATATTCAGGCGCCAAATGACATGTTGGAGCATGTTTGTGGCACTTCTTTTTAAACAAGCAAAAGGGCAAACAATACACCAGACGATGTCAATGTTACGTAAAGGTTTACTTACCTCAGCCAGCCTTTAGACAGTGGAGACGGCGTGGATTTAAAGTAATATTCAAAGATGTTAATGGGCGCCACGGACTTATATAAAACCTTTACGAACGTACTTGACCACACCCTAATCAAGTCCGAACTTAGAGTTACAGAAAGCAATGAGAACAAATAACCAACAACCACATTTGAGACTGAAGAAAGAATATCTATATTATATGTAATCGTAGAAAATATATATTAGATATTCATGTATACACATGTAAATATACGTGGGTATATAAAAAAAAAATGTAATGACAATTGGAACAACGTTCCCAAATTATAAGAATAAAGTTTATACAACTTAATCAAAATGTTGCTGTAATCGCATACAAAATAAGAAAATATAGCACCCCCCTGTATCGTAAGTTACACAATTACGATCCTAACTTTATTTAGAATAAATAAACAAAAAAACATTATCGCGAAAACTTTTCATATTGCCCAATTTGAACAGTAAGGGGATATCAAAAATAAACGATAAAAAAGAATTATAACCCCAAATGCAATTACCCTTACAAAAATGTAAATAATTAAAAAAATAATACTTTGAATTGTCAAGACAACAAAAAAAGTTAACAATTAATATATATCAGATTTTAGAAGTTGAGTAACTCTAACTTCTCTGATCAAAATTCAGATTTTATACAAAAAAATACTAAAGTTGATATTCACATAAAACAAAAAAATACAACTTAGCCTTAATCTTCTACGGGCCCAAACAGTATCCCACGGTTCCAATTCCAATCCAATTCAGAATAATCTTCTCCAAACAGGTAACAAAGGTACCAAAGTATTGAGGTTATGGATGAGCCAAATCTGTCATCAACAGATTTCAAATGACTTTCAAACGACTTTCGATGGCGCAGTTTCAAGATGACGTTCTAAAAATTCCTCCACTAAAATTCTTTACCAAGGGGAAGATGATCTCGTCGATTGGTGGGTTGATAATCGTTCAACACGATTAAGACGTTCCACGGAGGACCAAAACTACCGTAAACGCCTCCAGTAAAATAACCTTCGTTGAAACGATGATGGCGTCGCTGTTAACGTACGTGATCCAGTTTTATATCCGCAATTGCGACGTCGAAATTTATCGACTAATAATAGATACGGAAGTCCACAAATCCCATCAAATGGTCGAAGAACAATCCCAGTAACAACCAAACTCAATGATTGATTCTTCAAAAGGACTAAACCATTCTAAAATTTAACTGAACCACTAACGACAGTGAGACAAGATCTTTTCTCGACCACGACCTTTTCTCCTCTCCCAGATCGCGACCGGAAATTTAACGTTCCGCATTCATCCGACCAATCAAAAAGAAGCACGCAACAACTCCACTAAAAAAAGCGCGAACTATTAGAATATGAATACGAAAAATAACGATTTAAAGAACGAAATCTAAGAAATTCAATAACCTCAAACGGAACCGTTACATTCCCCCCTTACAACAAGAAAATTTACTCGTAAACTTTAAACTTTAGACAAGCAACCCTAACAACCAAAATCCAACCCAAAAATAAGTATATGCAACTATGGAACCAACCACCTGATCCACCTCGTGCCCATAGCCTTCAGGTCTTCGACATTCGGTCGGAAGGGAAAATAATAAAATAATAAATGAAAATACAGAGATATAGAAATCCATGAATACCATCAATAAGTCGCACAGTGATCACTCCAACCTCTGACATCCGTAAACAAAAAAATAAAATAATAAAATGGGGGAATAGAAGGGAATAGGGTTAAGGGAGTTTGAAAGTGCTATCCGGATTTATGCCATAGCTCACGTATACGCGACCGGGAAAGCGAAGAATACCACAGGCGGTAGAAAAGGGATATAACACTACGGTTTACAGAGACCAAAACAACCACCATACAACGCAATCAAGCATCACTTCAAACTAATATCAGTAACATAAAGGAATTCGTGAAGCGAAGACACTCTAAAACAAAAAAAGAAAAACGACTCGACTGGGAACAAAAATAGGTTTATTACTACAGTTAAAGGATAACAAGCGGAAAAAGGAAAAGAAAATTAAGACGGGTTCGTTGGTCCATACCCACCCCTGAACTAAACTAAAATCATCCCGATAATCTCTTTTTCAAGAACCTAAGATACACTAAACCTACAATCGGTATATCGCTACCTGCGGCGAAAACATGACAGTTTGCAACTGTCACAAAACAAAATGTCAATGGCCAAACGCCCACGGACTTTGTGGTACTGGCTCTGAAAAATAGGGGAGGACAATGAAATTAAACAACTAGGGATGTACCACACCAAAGGGGAAATCAGTCAGGTAGACACTATCCATAATATCTATGGAATAGCACTAAACGAAATAACTAGTTGTACCAAACAATCACAACCAATTAGGACAAAACACACTCCGTAAGTTCCCAAGATGGACAGAACCAAAATAGAAACAGATGTACACGAAACGGAGGCAGCCGGTCTTCTGGAGTAGTCTAAGGCCCCTGCCAGGTGAGCCAACAAATCAAACAAGGAACGAACTAACCCGGGTCAACAAGGTAAGGCCTCAAATCCTTAGCATGCCAAGTTCCTACATTATTACCCTCAACATCCTTCAACTCGTACGTCCAAGGTGACAAGACTTTATAAACAGAATACGGACCTACAAATTTAGGTGCCAGCTTTGCCGAAAAATATTTAGATGCATTAGACAATACGAAGTTTCTCTTCCAAACCTTTTGGCCGACCATAAACTTATCGCTTCTCTTCCTCAAATTATACCGCCTCTCATTCACACCAGACGCCTGTGCAATGCGTTTCCTAACATCAGCAAATACCTTCGACAGATCTTCGTTATCTAAGCTCCACTCACCATCACCTATGACTTTATCATACTGTTTCCCATTCAACACCAACTCTCGACCCGTACATACAAAATGAGGTGTTAATTTCGTAACCTCGTGACGAGCGGAATTAATCGCGCAAGTTATTTTACTAACACTCACATCCCATTTACGTTGATCGTCTTTGCAATACAAGGACAAAATTCTTTTAAGCGTACGATTCACTCGCTCTACAGGGTTAGCCTGAGGGTGATAATTGGCGTTAAACCTAACAGAAACACCATACTGTTGAGTTAGTAAGCTCAATTTCCGGGATCTAAATTGAGGACCATTGTCACAAATAAGGGTTTTAGAAACTCCAAATTTAAGAAAGACTTCCGTCTCAAGTATCTGCGAAATCTTATCCGCGGTAGCAGTTCTTATGGGATAAGCAAGTACAAATTTACTGAAGTAATCGGATATTACGAAGATAAATTGATTACCTTTTCTCGAACGAGGAAGAGGGCCAACAAGGTCAATTAATATAAGTTGCCATGGTCTATCACTATCTGGGGTACGAACGAACTTACCAGCTGGTTTAACATTCGGAATCCTATAAGAAGCGCACAACTCACATCCAGAGATATACCTTACCACGTCTGCCTTCATTTTAGGCCATATATAGAGCTCAGAAATTCTACCAAGAGTTTTGAAAACACCCATATGACCAGCGGTTTGAGAGTCATGAGAAAGAGCTAAAATCTCTTTACGAAAATCTCTCGGGACAACCCTTTTCCAAGGTTCAGAATTTCGTCCCAGAACAGATGACACTACATACTTATAAACCTCGCCATTCTCTACTCTAAATAAGGGGTGTTTAGCGGGAAAATTCAGAACTCTTTCTTTCAGCCTTCTATACCACACGTCAGAAGTATCAGAGAATTTCAATTCGGTCCTCTCTTGGATCGAATCGACGGCCTCGAACGATCTCGAAAGTAAATCAGGCCCAACGTTCTCACAGCCTTTACGATGTTTAACGACAAAGTCGAATTGTTGCAATCTAATTGCCCATCTCGCGATACGCCCAGTAGGAACTTTCAACTTTAAAAGCCAAAGGAGAGAGTAATGATCAGTAACCACCGTAAACGGGACTCCCTCAAGATAAGGTTTCAGCTTTTCCGCAGCCCAAATCACTGCCAAACACTCGCGTTCTGTGGCCGAGTAGTTACGTTCGGCCGGACTTAATGACCTACTCAAGTATACCACCACTTGTTCACCATCCTCACCAGGTTGCAACAACACGGCACCCAAACCAACACCAGAGGCATCCGTGTGCAACTCAAAAGGCAGCGAATAATCAGGACATCGCAAGATTGGAGCAGATACAAGCTTTTCCTTAATGATTCTAAAAGATCTTTCACATTCATCCGTCCATTCAACTGGCTTATTCTTTTTCAGTAGGTTCGTAATCGGAGAAATCAAAGTCGAGAATTCGGGAATAAACCGTCTATACCACGAAAAGGTACCAAGCATACGTCTAACATCTTTCTGACACCTGGGAACAGGAATCTTAAGCATGGCGTTAACCTTTTCAGGGTCTACATGAAGTCCGTATTTATCAACGACGTAGCCAAGGTAACGCAATTCAGATCTGCACAACCTACATTTATCCCAACTGACCCTCAATCCAGCAGCGAGCAATCTCTCAAACACACTCGACAGAACCTCAAGATGTTTTTCAAAGGTATCGGTAACAATAACAACGTCGTCCAAATAAACGAACACATTAGGTTCCAACTCAGGACCCAAGACCCTATCAACAAGCCTTTGCCAAGTGGCAGGAGAATTGTGCAAGCCAAAAGGCATACGTGTAAATTGATGTAGCCCTCTACCGGGCACCGTAAAAGCAGTAAAAGCCTTAGAAGCATCCTCCATGGGGACTTGCCAAAAAGCAAACTTAATGTCCAGGGAAGACAAAAACTTTGCGTTCCTGAGTTTATCAAGAGTTGCGGAAATATACGGGAGCGGATAACTATCACGTTCCGACACCGCATTCAGACGACGATAGTCAACACAGAATCGATATGTGTTATCTTTCTTTTTCACTAACAGGATTGGGGAAGACCAGGCACTCATTGAGGGCTCGACAACACCCTGCTCTAACATGTTATCAAGTTCCTTATTAGTGTGTTGCTGCATAACCGGAGAAACGGGATAATAGCGTTGTTTAATGGGATCAGCAGAAGTTCTAATTACGTGACTCACCAAGTGAGTACACCCTAAACCGTCACCCATTTTAGCTTTAAAAGAGTTAACCATGGTTTCTAAAAGTTGCTTATTAGAAGAGGACAAATCATCATCAAGAGAATCTATCTCGAAAACAGTCTCGCGCGCGAAATTCCAAGAGTCATTTCTAAGGTCAGGCACTACTCCAACGGACTTGAAAAAATCAACACCCAAAATAAGGGTTTGGGGAAGTGTAGGTATCACCAACATGTCAATAAGGGTAATTCTGTCCTTCAAAGTAACCGGAACCGTAACCACACCCAAACTCTCAACTAATTGTCCATTAGCTATTCTGACCGAAGAACTAACGCGACGACAATGAAATCCTAAATCGGACACGACTTTTCATCCCACACCTCCTAATATAGTTCTAGAGGCACCAGTGTCTAACAAACCTAGTAACTCTCTACCTAATATCGATATTTTCAGGTAAGGTCTTTCATCCTTCTTACAACCATCCAAAACGAACTCCAACACAGAAGAAATCCTATCAGCCGGTTTTTCGTCTTCAATGTCAATTAGCCGGCGGCCTAGTGACGACGATTGGCATTTCCCGAAGTCTTCCTATTACCATGGGAACATTTAGGTCAATTTTTTGTAGTAAAACCCTCATTTCCACACTTAAAACAATGCAGTCTCTTGGGACTAGGACAACCACGAGCCATGTGACCCAAAATTCCACAATTGAAGCACTTAACAGGACTTGACTCAACCGCAGAAAAATCTGAACTTTGGGGGTAGCTCATGCAACCTAAGTAAGCTAATTCGGGTTCCAAAGTCTTATTACGAATTTTAGGAGGCTGAAATTCCTTTACCGCGCGCCTAGACTCCTCTAACTGCTTACACTTGACCTTCAAATCAGAAACCGTATCAATAGTGTGAAGAGCTAGTTGGGTTTGAAAATAATGTAAGAGGTTCTTACGGATAAGCTTAACCTTCGCCTCCTCGGAAAGTGGACAAGTGAGTCTACCGAATAAACCTAACATATTGGCGACGTAGATTGCAATAGGCTCTCGCTCACCCTGGGTTCTATGACGTATCTCATCCAACAATTGTTCGTTGTAGTCGGAAGGTAAAAATTCCCCCCTCAATAACACCTCTAATTCTCCCCACGAGCCAACCTCATCCCTGACGGAACGGAACCAAAGTAGGGCGGGACCCTCAAATAAATCAAGAGCCGACACAAAAACTTCTCGAAGAGAAACACCTCGAGCTGCGGACAATTCATGTACTCGTTCTAAAAACGCTCCCACCGATATACCCGTCCTTCCAGAAAATTTAAGGTCCCATATATGTACAGGAATAGCCTTAGAAGACATCAAAGGTGGAGGACTAGTTGTCACAGGGGTAGATGAAGCAGCGCCCCCGCCCAAAGATACGTTCAGGGATCTTTCAAGGGCTTCCAACTCAATTGGCCTAGAAACGGAAGCAATGGCCTTCATTAACTTATCCTTCAAAGACAAAGCCTCACGGAGAACAACCGCACGATCCTCACATAATTCACTCATACGCCTTATTCGCCCCAAAATATGCCAAATCTTAGTTTCAACCTTCTTAGCATTCTTAGGTTGAAAATCATCTAACAATGTGGTAATTTCGGCCAGTTTGTCCCTAACCGCTAACAAATCTTCCTCCTCTGTGTAAGGGTTATCTGGGTAATCGTTTACTAAATCAGGGTTAAGTTTCTCTTTCTGTAGTAAAGAAGCAAACAACCTACGCATCTCATCAACACTAATGATCAGCCCCACAAAAATGTGTGGCACTTCTTTTTAAACAAACAAAAGGGCAAACAAAACACCAGACGATGTCAAGGTTACGTAAAGGTTTACTTACCTCAGCCAGCCTTTAGACAGTGGAGACGGCGTGGATTTAAAGTAATATTCAAAGATGTTAATGGGCGCCACGGACTTATATAAAACCTTTACGAACGTAGTTGACCACACCCTAATCAAGTCCGAACTTAGAGTTACAGAAAGGAATGAGAACAAATAACCAACAACCACATTTGAAACTGAAGAAAGGGTATCTATATTATATGTAATCGTAGAAAAACATTCATGTATACACATGTAAATATACGTGGGTATATAAAAAATATGTAATGACAATTGGAACAAAGTTCCCAAATTATAAGAATAAAGTTTATACAACTTAATCAAAATGTTGCTGTAATCGCATACAAAAAAAGAAAATATAGCACCCCCCCTGTATCGTAAGTTACACAATTACGATCCTAACGATTCTTCAAAAGGACTAAACCATTCTAAAATTTAACTGAACCACTAACGACAGTGAGACAAGATCTTCTCGAGACCACGACCTTTTCTCCTCTCCCAGATCGCGACCGGAAATTTAACGTTCCGCATTCATCCGACCAATCAAAAAGAAGCACGCAACAACTCCACTAAAAAAGCGCGAACTATTAGAATATGAATACGAAAAATAACGATTTAAAGAACGAAATCTAAGAAATTCAATAACCTCAAACGGAACCGTTACATTCCCCCCTTACAACAAGAAAGTTTACTCGTAAACTTTAAACTTTAGACAAGCAACCCTAACAACCAAAATCCAACCCAAAAATAAGTATATGCAACTATGGAACCAACCACCTGATCCACCTCGTGCCCATAGCCTTCAGGTCTTCGACATTCGGTCGGAAGGGAAAATAATAAAATAATAAATGAAAATACAGAGATATAGAAATCCATGAATACCATCAATAAGTCGCACAGTGATCACTCCAACCTCTGACATCCGTAAACCAAACAAATAAAATAATAAAATGGGGGAATAGAAGGGAATAGGGTTAAGGGAGTTTGAAAGTGCTATCCGGATTTATGCCATAGCTCACGTATACGCGACCGGGAAAGCGAAGAATACCACAGGCGGTAGAAAAGGGATATAACACTACGGCTTACAGAGACCAAAACAACCACCATACAACGCAATCAAGCATCACTTCAAACTAATATCAGTAACATAGAGGAATTCGTGAAGCGAAGACACTCTAAAACAAAAAAGAAAAACGACTCGACTGGGACTAGAACAAAAATAGGTTTATTACTACAGTTAAAGGATAACAAGCGGAAAAAGGAAAAGAAAATTAAGACGGGTTCGTTGGTCCATACCCACCCCTGAACTAAACTAAAATCACCCCGATAATCTCTTTTTCAAGAACCTAAGATACACTAAACCTACGATCGGTATATCGCTACCTGCGGCGAAAACCTGACAGTTTACAACTGTCACAAAACAAAATGTCAATGGCCAAACGCCCACGGACTTTGTGGTACTGGCTCTGAAAAATAGGGGAGGACAATGAAATTAAACAACCAGGGATGTACCACACCAAAGGGGAAATCAGTCAGGTAGACACTATCCATAATATCTATGGAATAGCACTAAACGAAATAACTAGTTGTACCAAACAATCACAACCAATTAGGACAAAACACACTCCGTAAGTTCCCAAGATGGACAGAACCAAAATAGAAACAGATGTACACGAAACGGAGGCAGCCGGTCTTCTGGAGTAGTCTAAGGCCCCTGCCAGGTGAGCCAACAAATCAAACAAGGAACGAACTAACCCGGGTCAACAAGGTAAGGCCTCAAATCCTTAGCATGCCAAGTTCCTACATTATTACCCTCAACATCCTTCAACTCGTACGTCCAAGGTGACAAGACTTTATAAACAGAATACGGACCTACAAATTTAGGTGCCAGCTTTGCCGAAAAATATTTAGATGCATTAGACAATACGAAGTTTCTCTTCCAAACCTTTTGGCCGACCATAAACTTATCGCTTCTCTTCCTCAAATTATACCGCCTCTCATTCACACCAGACGCCTGTGCAATGCGTTTCCTAACATCAGCAAATACCTTCGACAGATCTTCGTTATCTAAGCTCCACTCACCATCACCTATGACTTTATCATACTGTTTCCCATTCAACACCAACTCTCGACCCGTACATACAAAATGAGGTGTTAATTTCGTAACCTCGTGACGAGCGGAATTAATCGCGCAAGTTATTTTACTAACACTCACATCCCATTTACGTTGATCGTCTTTGCAATACAAGGACAAAATTCTTTTAAGCGTACGATTCACTCGCTCTACAGGGTTAGCCTGAGGGTGATAATTGGCGTTAAACCTAACAGAAACACCATACTGTTGAGTTAGTAAGCTCAATTTCCGGGATCTAAATTGAGGACCATTGTCACAAATAAGGGTTTTAGAAACTCCAAATTTAAGAAAGACTTCCGTCTCAAGTATCTGCGAAATCTTATCCGCGGTAGCAGTTCTTATGGGATAAGCAAGTACAAATTTACTGAAGTAATCGGATATTACGAAGATAAATTGATTACCTTTTCTCGAACGAGGAAGAGGGCCAACAAGGTCAATTAATATAAGTTGCCATGGTCTATCACTATCTGGGGTACGAACGAACTTACCAGCTGGTTTAACATTCGGAATCCTATAAGAAGCGCACAACTCACATCCAGAGATATACCTTACCACGTCTGCCTTCATTTTAGGCCATATATAGAGCTCAGAAATTCTACCAAGAGTTTTGAAAACACCCATATGACCAGCGGTTTGAGAGTCATGAGAAAGAGCTAAAATCTCTTTACGAAAATCTCTCGGGACAACCCTTTTCCAAGGTTCAGAATTTCGTCCCAGAACAGATGACACTACATACTTATAAACCTCGCCATTCTCTACTCTAAATAAGGGGTGTTTAGCGGGAAAATTCAGAACTCTTTCTTTCAGCCTTCTATACCACACGTCAGAAGTATCAGAGAATTTCAATTCGGTCCTCTCTTGGATCGAATCGACGGCCTCGAACGATCTCGAAAGTAAATCAGGCCCAACGTTCTCACAGCCTTTACGATGTTTAACGACAAAGTCGAATTGTTGCAATCTAATTGCCCATCTCGCGATACGCCCAGTAGGAACTTTCAACTTTAAAAGCCAAAGGAGAGAGTAATGATCAGTAACCACCGTAAACGGGACTCCCTCAAGATAAGGTTTCAGCTTTTCCGCAGCCCAAATCACTGCCAAACACTCGCGTTCTGTGGCCGAGTAGTTACGTTCGGCCGGACTTAATGACCTACTCAAGTATACCACCACTTGTTCACCATCCTCACCAGGTTGCAACAACACGGCACCCAAACCAACACCAGAGGCATCCGTGTGCAACTCAAAAGGCAGCGAATAATCAGGACATCGCAAGATTGGAGCAGATACAAGCTTTTCCTTAATGATTCTAAAAGATCTTTCACATTCATCCGTCCATTCAACTGGCTTATTCTTTTTCAGTAGGTTCGTAATCGGAGAAATCAAAGTCGAGAATTCGGGAATAAACCGTCTATACCACGAAAAGGTACCAAGCATACGTCTAACATCTTTCTGACACCTGGGAACAGGAATCTTAAGCATGGCGTTAACCTTTTCAGGGTCTACATGAAGTCCGTATTTATCAACGACGTAGCCAAGGTAACGCAATTCAGATCTGCACAACCTACATTTATCCCAACTGACCCTCAATCCAGCAGCGAGCAATCTCTCAAACACACTCGACAGAACCTCAAGATGTTTTTCAAAGGTATCGGTAACAATAACAACGTCGTCCAAATAAACGAACACATTAGGTTCCAACTCAGGACCCAAGACCCTATCAACAAGCCTTTGCCAAGTGGCAGGAGAATTGTGCAAGCCAAAAGGCATACGTGTAAATTGATGTAGCCCTCTACCGGGCACCGTAAAAGCAGTAAAAGCCTTAGAAGCATCCTCCATGGGGACTTGCCAAAAAGCAAACTTAATGTCCAGGGAAGACAAAAACTTTGCGTTCCTGAGTTTATCAAGAGTTGCGGAAATATACGGGAGCGGATAACTATCACGTTCCGACACCGCATTCAGACGACGATAGTCAACACAGAATCGATATGTGTTATCTTTCTTTTTCACTAACAGGATTGGGGAAGACCAGGCACTCATTGAGGGCTCGACAACACCCTGCTCTAACATGTTATCAAGTTCCTTATTAATGTGTTGCTGCATAACCGGAGAAACGGGATAATAGCGTTGTTTAATGGGATCAGCAGAAGTTCTAATTACGTGACTCACCAAGTGAGTACACCCTAAACCGTCACCCATTTTAGCTTTAAAAGAGTTAACCATGGTTTCTAAAAGTTGCTTATTAGAAGGGGACAAATCATCATCAAGAGAATCTATCTCGAAAACAGTCTCGCGCGCGAAATTCCAAGAGTCATTTCTAAGGTCAGGCACTACTCCAACGGACTTGAAAAAATCAACACCCAAAATAAGGGTTTGGGGAAGTGTAGGTATCACCAACATGTCAATAAGGGTAATTCTGTCCTTCAAAGTAACCGGAACCGTAACCACACCCAAACTCTCAACTAATTGTCCATTAGCTATTCTGACCGAAGAACTAACGCGACGACAATGAAATCCTAAATCGGACACGACTTTTCATCCCACACCTCCTAATATAGTTCTAGAGGCACCAGTGTCTAACAAACCTAGTAACTCTCTACCTAATATCGATATTTTCAGGTAAGGTCTTTCATCCTTCTTACAACCATCCAAAACGAACTCCAACACAGAAGAAATCCTATCAGCCGGTTTTTCGTCTTCAATGTCAATTAGCCGGCGGCCTAGTGACGACGATTGGCATTTCCCGAAGTCTTCCTATTACCATGGGAACATTTAGGACAATTTTTTGTAGTAAAACCCTCATTTCCACACTTAAAACAATGCAGTCTCTTGGGACTAGGACAACCACGAGCCATGTGACCCAAAATTCCACAATTGAAGCACTTAACAGGACTTGACTCAACCGCAGAAAAATCTGAACTTTGGGGGTAGCTCATGCAACCTAAGTAAGCTAATTCGGGTTCCAAAGTCTTATTACGAATTTTAGGAGGCTGAAATTCCTTTACCGCGCGCCTAGACTCCTCTAACTGCTTACACTTGACCTTCAAATCAGAAACCGTATCAATAGTGTGAAGAGCTAGTTGGGTTTGAAAATAATGTAAGAGGTTCTTACGGATAAGCTTAACCTTCGCCTCCTCGGAAAGTGGACAAGTGAGTCTACCGAATAAACCTAACATATTGGCGACGTAGATTGCAATAGGCTCTCGCTCACCCTGGGTTCTATGACGTATCTCATCCAACAATTGTTCGTTGTAGTCGGAAGGTAAAAATTCCCCCCTCAATAACACCTCTAATTCTCCCCACGAGCCAACCTCATCCCTGACGGAACGGAACCAAAGTAGGGCGGGACCCTCAAATAAATCAAGAGCCGACACAAAAACTTCTCGAAGAGAAACACCTCGAGCTGCGGACAATTCATGTACTCGTTCTAAAAACGCTCCCACCGATATACCCGTCCTTCCAGAAAATTTAAGGTCCCATATATGTACAGGAATAGCCTTAGAAGACATCAAAGGTGGAGGACTAGTTGTCACAGGGGTAGATGAAGCAGCGCCCCCGCCCAAAGATACGTTCAGGGATCTTTCAAGGGCTTCCAACTCAATTGGCCTAGAAACGGAAGCAATGGCCTTCATTAACTTATCCTTCAAAGACAAAGCCTCACGGAGAACAACCGCACGATCCTCACATAATTCACTCATACGCCTTATTCGCCCCAAAATATGCCAAATCTTAGTTTCAACCTTCTTAGCATTCTTAGGTTGAAAATCATCTAACAATGTGGTAATTTCGGCCAGTTTGTCCCTAACCGCTAACAAATCTTCCTCCTCTGTGTAAGGGTTATCTGGGTAATCGTTTACTAAATCAGGGTTAAGTTTCTCTTTCTGTAGTAAAGAAGCAAACAACCTACGCATCTCATCAACACTAATGATCAGCCCCACAAAAATGTGTGGCACTTCTTTTTAAACAAGCAAAAGGGCAAACAAAACACCAGACGATGTCAAGGTTACGTACAGGTTTACTTACCTCAGCCAGCCTTTAGACAGTGGAGACGGCGTGGATTTAAAGTAATATTCAAAGATGTTAATGGGCGCCACGGACTTATATAAAACCTTTACGAACGTACTTGACCACACCCTAATCAAGTCCGAACTTAGAGTTACAGAAAGGAATGAGAACAAATAACCAACAACCACATTTGAAACTGAAGAAAGGGTATCTATATTATATGTAATCGTAGAAAAACATTCATGTATACACATGTAAATATACGTGGGTATATAAAAAATATGTAATGACAATTGGAACAAAGTTCCCAAATTATAAGAATAAAGTTTATACAACTTAATCAAAATGTTGCTGTAATCGCATACAAAAAAAGAAAATATAGCACCCCCCCTGTATCGTAAGTTACACAATTACGATCCTAACGATTCTTCAAAAGGACTAAACCATTCTAAAATTTAACTGAACCACTAACGACAGTGAGACAAGATCTTCTCGAGACCACGACCTTTTCTCCTCTCCCAGATCGCGACCGGAAATTTAACGTTCCGCATTCATCCGACCAATCAAAAAGAAGCACGCAACAACTCCACTAAAAAAGCGCGAACTATTAGAATATGAATACGAAAAATAACGATTTAAAGAACGAAATCTAAGAAATTCAATAACCTCAAACGGAACCGTTACATTCCCCCCTTACAACAAGAAAGTTTACTCGTAAACTTTAAACTTTAGACAAGCAACCCTAACAACCAAAATCCAACCCAAAAATAAGTATATGCAACTATGGAACCAACCACCTGATCCACCTCGTGCCCATAGCCTTCAGGTCTTCGACATTCGGTCGGAAGGGAAAATAATAAAATAATAAATGAAAATACAGAGATATAGAAATCCATGAATACCATCAATAAGTCGCACAGTGATCACTCCAACCTCTGACATCCGTAAACCAAACAAATAAAATAATAAAATGGGGGAATAGAAGGGAATAGGGTTAAGGGAGTTTGAAAGTGCTATCCGGATTTATGCCATAGCTCACGTATACGCGACCGGGAAAGCGAAGAATACCACAGGCGGTAGAAAAGGGATATAACACTACGGCTTACAGAGACCAAAACAACCACCATACAACGCAATCAAGCATCACTTCAAACTAATATCAGTAACATAGAGGAATTCGTGAAGCGAAGACACTCTAAAACAAAAAAGAAAAACGACTCGACTGGGACTAGAACAAAAATAGGTTTATTACTACAGTTAAAGGATAACAAGCGGAAAAAGGAAAAGAAAATTAAGACGGGTTCGTTGGTCCATACCCACCCCTGAACTAAACTAAAATCACCCCGATAATCTCTTTTTCAAGAACCTAAGATACACTAAACCTACGATCGGTATATCGCTACCTGCGGCGAAAACCTGACAGTTTACAACTGTCACAAAACAAAATGTCAATGGCCAAACGCCCACGGACTTTGTGGTACTGGCTCTGAAAAATAGGGGAGGACAATGAAATTAAACAACCAGGGATGTACCACACCAAAGGGGAAATCAGTCAGGTAGACACTATCCATAATATCTATGGAATAGCACTAAACGAAATAACTAGTTGTACCAAACAATCACAACCAATTAGGACAAAACACACTCCGTAAGTTCCCAAGATGGACAGAACCAAAATAGAAACAGATGTACACGAAACGGAGGCAGCCGGTCTTCTGGAGTAGTCTAAGGCCCCTGCCAGGTGAGCCAACAAATCAAACAAGGAACGAACTAACCCGGGTCAACAAGGTAAGGCCTCAAATCCTTAGCATGCCAAGTTCCAACATTATTACACCATACTGTTGAGTTAGTAAGCTCAATTTCCGGGCTCTAAATTGAGGACCATTGTCACAAATAAGGGTTTTAGGAACTCCAAATTTAAGAAAGACTTCCGTCTCAAGTATCTGCGAAATCTTATCTGCGGTAGCAGTTCTTATGGGATAAGCAAGTACAAATTTACTGAAGTAATCGGATATTACGAAGATAAATTGATTACCTTTTCTCGAACGAGGAAGAGGGCCAACAAGGTCAATTGATATAAGTTGCCATGGTCTATCGCTATCTGGGGTACGAACGAACTTACCAGCTGGTTTAACATTCGGAATCCTATAAGAAGCGAGTAGTATAGATTCGCCGATTCAAGAACCTCCTCCTCGAACCTGCGTTCTAGGAGGAGGTTCTTGAATCGGCAAATTTTTTGGGGGTCGGAGGAGATTAGATGAAGAGAGGAGGAGGTCAATTAACTTGAGAAGGTCATGTTATTTTGACGAAATTATTAAAAATTTATCTTTATTAAAAATGTATCTTTATTTAGGTTATGTTATTAAAAATTTATCTTTATATGTAACCTGTTTACCTAGATGAAAACAATTACTATGTTTATCCTTCGACGCTTCTCAATGAACTGTTAATGTTTTCGATATATCTCTTAATTTATTATTATACACAAAGGTATACGGTTTTGAGACATGTAGGTATACAAATAAGTGAGTCATAACTTACCTGCGAGATATTTTTTATTTTATTGTGTAAAGGTGTACGGGTATTTAAGAATATGCGAGGAGGTTCTTGAATCGGCAAATTTTTTGGGAGGACAGGTTTGAGGAGGAGGTCAACTAACTTGTTAGTAGTAGCTGAGTCATGATCCACCTGCGAGATATTTTTTAACAGCTTCTTAATAAATTTGTCATGCGTTTTGTCTGACGTCTCACGATATAATGACGTGTTAGAACATGTATAATAGATATATTCGGTAATGATGTGAAATATTACTCCCCCCACCAGCAACCTTATGTATTGCTATAAATACAAACGTTGGTCGAAGTTGTACCGCAGAGTGTTGTGCTTCAGAGTAAGGTTTTTGTGTATTTAGTACATATTAAAAATATCGTGTAGATTTTTGGTGCATTTAGTACAGAGGATTTTTAACGTAACGAGTAAGTAATTCAAATGTAATACAAGTAGATAATGTACTAATGTAAACAATAATATTGATGTTTAGTGGCAACCAGACCGAACCCAAAATGTCCAACTAAGAGAGCTGCTGTAAATTCATTTGAAAAGGGTGGAAATAAAAAACCTGCCCGAAACATCAAAATGGAGGGTAATTTTAATGAGACAACTGCAACAAATGTGTCGCTAGGAAGTGATAATCAAAGAAAAAAGGATGTGCTATTCGATGGAATTAATTTGTTGGCTTCCGACTTAGCGGAGTACGTATTTCCTAGCAATCAACAACATTATGTAGAAAATTGTGGAAAGTTACCTTTCACAAGTAACGTAGTATTAAATGAAGCAGTGAAAAATAATCTCCAAAAAGGTAATCAAGCGCCATTATTCTCTGAGAGTACATATTATTTAAATAAAAGTCGAACGAAATGGATATCGGTTGGCATGTCTGCCAATCTACATTTTGATCCGGTTATAAGATTAATGGGAAAAGGGCAATGCATAACTTTTACCGAAGACGAATGGAAAAATGTGATTAATAGCAGACAATTGATTATGAATAGTTTTGTTGGTGATTTATCGACACCACCACATTTCGTTGTAAGCGGCGTGACCTGCAGCAGCCAATGGATAGAAAATGTACGAAAAGTGTTGAAAATGGAAAGGGGGTCAGAAATATTTTACCTGGCTTACGACTCGTTACACGAATTGTGGAAACTTAGCGATTTAGTTTCGAGTAGGGTAGATGTATTAAAGTGTATGGAATATAAAAATTATTACGATAGCGTGATCGATGTGGTGATGCAACAATGCAAGGTGATATAAAATCGAATATATTGGTTGCTTCAAACGGTGCACCAAGTGAACATTTGTGCGTAACTAAAGAACTGCTCGTATACGGTATGGATAAGGTATTACTGGATTTAGATTTGCACGCATTAATGAAGATGTGAAGTGAATAAAATGGAAAAAAAAGTGACGTTTTGCGAATCGAAAAATAGAGTGTACCGAATGCACACTTGGACGTTTGCTTACAGACAATCAATGATAAGTGACTGGGAAGAAAAGGTGTTGGACGGAATTAGATTTAAGACTAGGATAAGAAACGTAAATAAGTTATTAGAAAAATATTTAGATGTAGATTATAGATTAAATATATATCAAGAACGTTTTAGCATTGTAGAGTAATCGAAATGTTTTTAACTGAGTAACAATTAATTTTTAGGATATTAGTAGATTTAAGTGTAGCTGAATAATAATAATAATAATATTAATAATATTAATAGATTTAAGTATAAATTAAGAGCAAAACTGTTTTTGTAAAATATTTAAAAGGAATAAAAGCTTAAAGCACAACAGCAGAGCTTCATTTCTAGTTTTTAACTGTGAAGAAAAGGAAGAAGGAGTGAAATTATAAAATGAATTTGTTAGAACCTAATCGTAACAGTTATCGTTTGACAGGCAAACGAATTGGTCGAGGATTTTTTAACAAGTTGATAGATAAACTTCCGATAGAACTTCATTTGCCAGGATATAATTTTTGTGGACCGGGTACCAAGTTGGAAAAGAGATTATCGAGAGGAGATCGAGGCGTGAATCCATTAGACGAAGCGTGTAAGAAACACGATATAGCATATACGGTCAGTTCAAATTTAAAATTTAGACACGACGCAGACAGAGCATTATATAAAGCAGCGAAAGAACGAATACGAAATAAAGAGTCTACTCTTGGAGAAAAAGTGGCATCGTCCGCAGTTGCCGCCTTAATGAAAGCAAAAGTAGCGGTCGGTATGGGCGTAGGTAGAAAAAGAAATCGTACGGGTCGACGACCTTTAAAAAAAGTCCGAACGCGTGTAAAGCGTGGTGGAGCTATATCTTTTGTAGATGCACTTCGATTCGCTCGCAACGCAATATCGAGATCAGGTGCTAAGAATTTGTTGACAAACGTTAAAGCGGCGTACGGAGCTTTGAAAAAGATAAGAAAAAGAATTTCCGAACCTAGAGGTCGAGTTATTCGAATTCCGAAAACGGGAGGATTTTTACCTTTAATTCCCCTGTTCGCAGCTTTAGGTGCCCTAGGTAGTATCGGCGGTGGTGCTGCCGCTATTGCAAGAACTATAAACAACGCGAAAACAGCTAGAGAGCAATTAGATGAAGAACGAAGACATAACAAGGCTATGGAAGCAAAGGCCGTAGGTAGCGGATTTTATATAAAACCATATAAGAAAGGTTGCGGTTTGTTTATTGAAGGAAAGGGGAATAATGTTGGCGGCACAGGTTACTTCAATAAGCCCTATAAGAAAGGTTGCGGTATAACCACTAGTTCGAATACCTCGTCGTGCGTTAACTAACGTCGAGTTGGAAAAGTTTGCGAAAGTACTAAAAATTCCACATTTTCGGGGTATATTTATGAGAGACAATCTCCCGAGTAAGATTAAAAAGAAGGAAAGAGGTATTGTTAACTTGGATAACTTGAAAGGACGAGGGACTCATTGGGTCGCCTATAAGAAAGACGACAAGGACATATACTATTTCGACAGTTACGGTGATTTAAGACCGCCATTAGAAATTGAACAATATTTGCTGTCAGACGGTAGGGGTGGTCAAGTAAAGTATAATTACTGTCGATATCAAAGAGAAATAGATCAAAATTGCGGACAGTTGTGTCTGAAGTTTCTAAGTAATAAAAGAACCTATTAGAGTCTAGAGACGTTTAGACGTTCAGAAGTAATGGAGAAAGAAGCAATACACACGACATATACATTTACGTTGACCGGAAAGTCATCTGAATTGACTTGTAATTTTAATCTTCCGATCTATTTGAACGAATTTGGTAGTTACGAGTTGGCTCTTTTGAATTTCGAAACGTTTAATAGTTTAGCAAACGTTAATAAAAACAACAACGTAATCCAATACGAAGATAAGACAGGACATTTTAAAAACAATATAATAGTACCTGTTGGAACGTACGATATTGATGATATTGCCGAGTTCGTGAATGAACAGCTAGACAAAAGACACGCTAAAGGAGTCGTAATAAGGATTAAGGGGAATAATAACACACAACATTCTTTAATAAAAAGTACCCGTCGAATTAATTTTGCATGCGATAATTCTATAGGGCCGTTACTTGGCTTCAAGCCTCAAATATTACCTAGAGATACGGAAGTGGAATCTGATTTCGTAGTAAACATAAATAAAACGAACGCCTTACAAATTTATTGTAATTTAGTGACGGGATCGTATAATAACGGAGTTCCCGTGCACGTTTTATATCATTTTTTCCCAAACGTTCCGGCAGGTTTTAAAATAATCGAATCACCACAACTGCCTATTTATTTACCGGTTTTACCGAACGTGATTAGTAGCTTAACAGTACGTATACTTGATCAGGACGGAAACTTGGTAGACTTCAGAGAAGAAGAAATAACAGTGAGAGTTCACCTGAGATCGATAAATTGAATTATTTAAATTTGACTAACGTTATGACAGTGTTATATCAAAACAAAAGAATGCGGTGGTCAAGAAGAGACAGAGCGAGAAAATTGTTTAATAGAGAAAACTATAAAGCGCGCGTCATCAGTCAACGTAGCGGCAGTAGAAGACGATCCATTCATCGATTATCACCAGTCAATCGAAGGTATTTAGTTCAGTTAGGATAAGAAGTGTTAAAGTAATGGACATTTTAAAAGTAACGGATAAGATAAAAACAGATCACTCTATCGTAAGTTATGAATTCCATTCGCATCAACCGTTTGGATCGACCACGTTCGATAACAATGACGAAATTAGAATTTCAATTCCGGAAATAGATAATTATACTTTACCGAGCGAGAGTTATCTATACGTCGAGGGTAGCGTTCGTAAGTTAGCCGCGGACGGAAGTATAACAAAAGATGCCAGCGCAACGGGGCAATTGGTTAACAATCCCGTTGCATTTATGTTTAGCGATATTCGATATCTTATTAACGGAGTACATGTTGATGGTGTGCGGAACGTCGGTATAAGCTCATGCATGAAGGGTTATTTCTCATCTACACAGAACGAGGTGGTGAAATTAGAGAACGCCGGTTGGCACATAAAACCTTGGAAAGATGATATAGCGGGTGTTTCAAAGGCTTTAGATAAAAATGGAAATTTCGGTCTTAGCGTTCCGCTAAAAACGTTGCTAGGATTCGCAGAAGATTTCAGAAAGATCATGATGAACGTTCGACAGGAACTTGTGCTAATTCGCGGACACGATGATACGGACGTCATCTTTCAACCAGCAGCCGCTCCGAACGACAAAAAATTGAAATTGATCATTAATAAAATTATATGGAGAGTTCCTCACGTGGCGGTGGGATTACGTGAACAGTTGCCATTAACAAAACTATCAGAAAGAAACGTGGACATTCACGTTCCTTTTCGATCGTGGGAAATACACGAGTACCCTCAATTACCTCAAACTACGAAGCAATCTTGGGCCGTCAAAACTGCTCCACAATTGGAAACGCCTAGATTTATAATCATCGGATTTCAAACAAATCGAAAGGGTATATTTAAAGGAAACATGGCATTATTTGATAATATAAACTTAACGAACGTAACCGTTTTCTTGAATGGAGAACGTTTTCCGTACGATAATTTGAATGTGGATTTTGATAACAATCACTATGCGATTTTGTATGATATGTATTCAAGATTTCAGCAAGCATACTACTATCGAGAAAGCGAACCTTTGTTTTCACCGGAAGAATTTAAAACTTACGCTCCGTTAATTGGAATCGATTGCACGTATCAACAGGAAGCAATACATAAAAGCGGAGTAGAAATAAAAATCGAGTATTCAACGAAAAATCCAATTCCGGAGGGTACGACAGCTTACGCATTAATTCTGCATGACAGAGCATTTGTGTATTCGCCTCTTACGAAAATGGTTAAGCAATTAATATAGTGGTACTGTTGAAGCAACGTCATTTAGTGTATCTCTAAACATCGAAGGAAACGTTTGCATATAGTGGTATATTATGGATATTATGGTTTTTCAAAGGGATTTTATTATTTTGGACATTCAAGGTTTCACGATAAACGATGAAGAATTTATCCCAAAGGAACTGGCTTCTTACGACAGTAATCATTGTATAAGTCATTACGTGTTTCAACCGAGTCGAAGCTTTTCTTCAATATCTACCAAATTTCGCAATACGGCGAATTGGTTAATGAGTCATCATCATTGTATTGATTGGAACGACAGGTTTGTTCCTGCGTCTCGTTTCGATGAGATCGTTTGTTATTTGTGTCGTTCGACAAAAGTAGCGTACGTAAAAGGACGTGAGAAAGCTACATTTTTAAGAAGAATTTTAACAATACCGGTAAAAGAATTGCCGGAAAATGAATGCAAATTGGAGGTTGGTGCGCCGATGTGTCCCTATCATAAAAAGAGACCAAGTATGTGCTCCTTATCGAATGTTTTTTATTTATTTTCATACGTATTCAGACATCTATAACTATATGTAAACGAATTGAGAAAGGCAGACGGGTAGTAGCGGTAGAGCAGTTCAAGATGGCGTCTTTGGCGGTTAGTTACCAGATTGGGACTTTCAACTTTTATAATTAATAAAGTGTGGGATATTATGGAAAGATACGAATCTGATTTATCTTTTGCGAATATTAAAAACTACGAATTATGTTATTTACCAATCGATTATTATATCAATAAAGTAAAGCCATTAGATTTGGCAGCGGTTTGGTTTAAATTACCGTTGAAGTATAGAAACGATGAGCGATTACAAAGCAAGCTGCCCTGTTTTGAACATTATAATTTGCCTCATTGGGAAACGCATATTGATGGTCCACCATCGGCAAGAAAGGATTGTTCTTTATGTAAGGTTTAGTATATAAACATTGTCAGTTATAGATTGTAAATTAATAATAATAATAATAATAAAAGATTGTAAAAAGTGTAAAATGTTGTTTTAATTTAAAAGAAAAAATAGTTAATCTAAATGAATACATGGCATGTATACATTGGGTTGGGTTGGTATGACTTGGGTTGTAAATTGAAAAAGTATTAAATTGGAAAAGGAAGGAAAAAAGGGGAAAAAAGGAAGAAAAAAGGAAGAAAAAAAAAAAAAGAGAAAAGAAAAAGGGAAAAGGATTGTTTCTTGAAGCTCCTCCTATGCTCCTCCCATGCTCCTCCTCAGGCTCCTCCCAAAGTGGAGATGGAAGAGTGGGGTTGGGAGTGGGGGGAATTTTAGATTCCCCCCCCCCCCGGTTGCTAGGAAAGTTGAGCCAGAAAAAAAGTACCCCCACTCTAACTCCGCCCATTCCCCACTCCTCCCCCTTGCCACGCCCCACCCCACGTCCCCCTTCAATACTCTACTATAAGAAGGCACCTCCCAGCCTTTGAAAGTCACTTAAGTGTTTGTGTTCTTCAGTTTTTTTGGTAAGTACAACCTTCTTTATTATCAACTTTATATAACGTTCATTTTCTCTCCATCACTACAGCTCTTTCTACAACTTTCTCTTTTTTTGGTGAGTAAAACTATATTTGTTTTGCATGTTTATATAATATTTAAAATTTTTTTTCCCAGTCCTAGACATCCTTCAGCTTTCTCTTTTTTCTGACGTGTTTTATTTGGTAAGTAACCTTTTTTACTTTGCTTATATAATATGTAAAATATTCTTGTTTTGTTTCATCATAACAGCTCTTTCTACTTTGTTTTTGTGAGTACAACTTGTTTATTTGTTTGTTATGTTAAATTGTTATTTTTATTTTTTCAATTCCTACAGGACCTTACTACTGATCACTTCCATTTTGTGTTTGATCAGTTCGATCAGTTTTGATAACTTCGTTATCTCGGCGACTTTTTTCTGGTAAGTATAGCCTTCTTTTCCTTTGCATATATTGTTGCTAATCTGTTTTTTTCATTCCTATAGCTCCTTCTATTTTAAATCTTAATTTTTGTTAGTAAGCATAACTTTATTATTCGAACGTTTGTATCATAATATCTACAATAATTTTTTATCATTCACATCCTATCATTCAGCACCCACTGCAATTAGATTTTAACGTTCTTTTCATCAAGCGATGTAAGTATACATGATTTTTTATCAAGATGTCTCAAGACGGTTTTAGTCAAATTGATTTAACTGCTCCCGGTTTCGCCAGCAGCCAGGAGTCATTCCTGTTAAACAGTTTTGACATAAACCTGTTGAACATATCGACTGTTGAGAAGGCGCTGGATCCAAACGTGCAGCCTAATGAGCAGCCGATGGATCCTAACGTGGAATCTAATGCGCAGCAAGATCCGTCGCTTCTGAACGTAGTAGGTTCCGCGAATGTCGACGATAAAAATGTGAAACGCCTTTCACTTCGTCGGAATTCGGGGAACCGTGAACATTGGAAGAAGGCTGCAGGTGTGTGGGTACCGTCAGAAAAGTATAGAGAGGAAAGACAAGAAAGAAGGGAGGCACGTGCTCGTTCGCGACGTAGCCAACGTATGTGCAAGTATGTGTCAGTTGAACAAGCGACCCCGTCGAAGGTTGAAATGACACAGTCGAAAGTAGTTACCGAGAACGAGTCCGATAAATCCGACGACTCTCTTGCTTTAATGGCGGTATCACAACACTGTAGTAACCGGAAGTATCTTAAAGCTACTAAGGCTTTTTTTTGATTACACAGGACGATAGGAATGAAACCTAGCGAGGTAAATAATAGAAACGCACTGACACTGTTAAAAACTGTTTATAATTACAGGAATTACAAAAAGTTAAATATCCTGACGTCTACTTGGTGGAAAAAGTGCTACGACGAAAAGGAAATCAAGTGTTTGTGAAATGGTTAGGATTAGGTCCGTCTCATAATTCTTGAATCTCAAAAACTAACGTTCTTTAGAACGTATATGTCGTATATATAAAAACCTATATAAAAGTTCACAAGACTTTATTAACAATCGAACATTACAAATACATTATTATTATTATTATTATCATTATTCTTTGCAATTTTTTCTAAAATTAAATTCATTTATTCGCATTCAATCTTTTTATCAACCAATGACCCCACGCCAAAGTATTACATCCGTTCGGTAATATGTATCGTTTATAATCGCACGATGAAAGAGCAATTTTATTCTTTAATTCGGTATACATAGTATGAAATTCTGACTTAAAAATGTACATTTTTTTATGAATCGATCCGCCACACGTTTATAATCGGTCACGCTTAAATATTTATCTATAACATATTTCTTTACTCCTTTAGCCTTTTTTACATTATCATTCAACAAGGTGATGCAGTACGCCTTAGCTCCTGTTCCAACAAATGACGTTATGCACCTGTTTGGATATTCATCTTTCATTCTTCCCAACACAGATCGACCGCGAGGTATATTGTGTATATTCTCTAACGGATAATTGGACGTGTCAAAAAATTCAATATTTTCTTTTATATCCTCATATACATTGGGAGTAGTAATTTCTAGGATTAGGGAGTCATTATCGGTGTATAAAAGTGTTATGTTATTTAGATATTTAACTTTTAAGTAATCATAGAAGAAGCTGTACATTACGGTTTTCGAAAGCTCTAATATACTGAAACCCACATACAGCGGTTTGCAATAACGAACTTCCGCGACGTTCTATTGAACGGCTATCAAATTATCGCAATATATTTTCGAAGATTTAAAATTTGGTTTAGCTATTAGGGCTTCCACGCCCGGTTTCTTATGACGACATTCCCAGTGGGTAACTAGTCTTATATCCACTCGCTTTTCCACATTTTCCATTGTCTTACCGTATACGATGTTATTCATTGCTTTGTAATGATTTTTTTCAAATTCATTCTTAGCTTTCGCACGTTTATCGGAATTGAAATCGATGTAGCTCCGCATCCAGTTGGATTGTTTAAATTCTAATACTCTGTAAAGATTAACGAAGATTCGTTAGTTTCAATCCGAACTTGATACACTGCTTTAGATTCACGTAATGAATGATGTATTTTGTTTTATTTTCCAAATTTGCTATTAACTTTGCATTTTTTGAACCTGGGGGTACAATCCGTTCTGGACAAAATGGCAAATCGTTGTGTTCATCATGTATTGCTTCCGGATACTCTAAATCTACCTCGAACACGTAACCCTTTTCGGAATCGTCTTCCGTATTGTAAATATCTAACTTTTGAATCTCTTCATCTGATAGCCATCGAAATCCCCCCGTCGGTAATTTTC
The DNA here is from genome assembly GCF_036711975.1 of Onthophagus taurus. Lineage (NCBI taxonomy): Eukaryota > Metazoa > Arthropoda > Insecta > Coleoptera > Scarabaeidae > Onthophagus > Onthophagus taurus. The sequence continues at coordinate 22,263,890 of NC_091966.1, forward strand.
GTCTCATTGCGTGTCCATACAAATTCGTAGCGTCGAGATACAAAATATAAGATGGGTCTTTGGTTTCATCAAATTCCATCATTAATTTATTGTTAGCCTTCGCACTGCGTTTAGTGCACATACTTAATCCACCGCGAATACCATTTTTAAAGAAGTGTAACATGTCTATGTCCGTTAGTAATTCTAATTTTACCCCTGTCATTCGTAATAATGCATCCCAACCGAAGCCCGGCGCTGTGAAGTAATGACATGGATCTAAAGAGTAATACTTCATCGAGATGGTTCGGAAATTCTCAAATACGTCCGCCAAAAGTAAAACGTCAGACGTTAAATAAATGTCGCTATATTCGCCTAAAGTGCGACAGTTAAATAAGTTCCACACCGTTTGTGCACGACAATAATTTTCTTCGGTTATACTATCGTCGCATAAAGTATTGTAAAAACTACTTCGATCTGGCAGAGCGGTAAGATTCAGCTTTTCGAATGAATCCACAAAGGAATACGGAAAAACTCCTTTCTGACGTATAAGTCGAAACTGTTCTTCGTTCCTAAAATATTTTCTGATTTGAACGCATTGGTTGTCTTCCAAAAATGAGCCCAACTTCTCTAGCGATAAAGCCATAAACCTAAATGAATCCACAAATCTCAATTTCATATGAACCCGCCTTAGCTTTCCCTTGCTGTCAATGTTTTCTCCTACGATAATTTTTTTCGAAAATGATATATACTTTTCTTTATTCTGTGCTATAACGTCCACGTCTTCTTCTTTTAATGCCATATCTTTCACAAACATATGACAATCGTAGTTCGAAAGATTGTGAAAGAATATCGGTATGAACTTTGGTAATTGATAATTGATGTTACATACAGCATGTGCGGGTCCTCTATACAACCCAGTTAGGTGATCATGATCGCACACTTTATTACCTTCTTTTATTTTGTGCGAACAAATGTGACAGATATCCTGCATCTCATGTATTAATCTATCTATAGGTGGTAATGGGAGCATTTCTTTTGGTTGGCTTAAATAATTTTTGTATATATTCAGAACGTCATGTTCCAACTTGCTCATGAAAATTTGAGCAGCATTACATCCGCGATATATTTCAAACTTCGACAATGATTCGTCATATGAACATTTTATATAATATGCAAATGTATAAGGTTCGTGTTTGAAACATTTGACGGAGTATGAATTATCATCGTTAAGTTCTGTTGCTTCCGCATCGGCGATCCGTTTCTGTAATGCTTCAAAATCTGCATACACCACGAACGGTATTTTTAATTGTCGTTCAAAATTTTCGAACTGTAGTATATTTTCCTTTTCTTCATTTCCATATTTATTTATTTTCAAATTTGTTGTTGGTAAAATTGCCCTTACCTTGCTGCAATCGTCACTTTGATGACGGATAAGTTTATTTTCTGACGTAAAGAATACCAAGCATCCGTCGCAAATATACTTTTCATGACCATTCTGCGATGCTTGCGATGATAGTAATCGAGACAGATTTTTTATCCAACAATAGTGACTATTCCCGGAATCATTTGTAACCAATAATAAATTTATATGTCTTTCTTCTTTTTGTCGACATATATAAGTTGTAATTATGTCATAATTCATAACACCGTCTTTAAAATACTCATTTATTCCATATACATTAATAGATAGTTTGTTCTGCTTTTCAAATACAGGTATATCTCGTAATTTAACTGGAAAAACAATATTTGAATAGTCTAAGCCGTAGTCTAGGTAATTCGGATACGAAGATGTCCTCTGTGGTAAACCGTTCGGTTCATGTAGTGCGGATGTTACAGCCCATGCAAAACATGCATCATCCGCGTTTTGTATATTTATCACAGCACGCTTTGCTTTTATTTGCGATGGTAGATCGATGTAATTAGATGCTCTGATAGGATTATATTTGTTTAAATTTAACTCCATATAGAGAATTTGCATTAAAGTCCATCCTAAATAAAATATTGAAACATTTATTTTTTAATATATAGGTATATTATGTCACAAAAAGCTTACCTGAATCTCGTTCCTGGAATTCTGACATTTTTGATGAAATTTCATCAATAAATTCCTTATATATTTTATACAGATCCGACGCTAATGATACTACCTTATTTTTCGTATTGAATGATTTTATTTCACAGTCTTCCTTTGATTGTAAAAAATACAAACCAAAACATTCCATATTTAATTTTACATTTCTGTGAATATCGATTGCGCTTTGTATTAGATTTAGTATTTTTTCTCGAATTCTATGAGAAAATTCATCCAAATCCACAAAAAAACCTTCTTCACTTATTCGATAACTGACGATTTTGTCACCGAATGCTCCAGCTATTCTCTCCACTCCGTCATCGATTATAACAAAAGCGTTACGCTTGTGTGCGTTGCTTCGTAAATGTGCAGAGTAACATTGTCTATTTACATAATCATCGCAAGCCTCACATTTTACTGCTTTTGGAATTTGCGGTGCGTCAAGCTTGATTCTCTTGCCAATACAAGATAATCGTTGATGTCTTTTTAAATTGTCAACTCGAGTAAAACTTTTTCCACAATCCTCACACACGACCATTTTACAATTTAATGTTGTACACTTCTACTTGTTATGAAAGAACTACGTCAATACCACATTTCGCAGGCGTTTATAAACCCTCACCGCTCCTGAAACTTATTGGGAGGAGGAGGATGCATCGAGTGCGTTTGTATACATGTATATTTATAACTCCGTATACCTCTGCATAATAAATTAAAAAAATATCTCGCAGGTAGATCATGACTCACTTACTAGTATTAAGTTAATTGACCTCCTCCTCGAACGTATCCCCCCAAAAATTTGCCGATTCAAGAACCTCCTCGCATATTTTAAAGCTCCGTATACCTTTACACAATAGATTTTAAAAAAATATCCCGCAGGTAGATCATGACTCACTTATTTGTATACCTACATGTCCCAAAACCGTATACCTTTGTGTACAATAAATTAAGAGATATATCGAAAACATTAACAGTTCATTGAGAAGCGTCGAAGGATAAACATAGTAATTGTTTTCATCTAGGTAAACAGGTTGCATATAAAGATAAATTTTTAATAACATAACCTAAATAAAGATACATTTTTAATAAAGATAAATTTTTAATAATTTCGTCAAAATAACATGACCTTCTCAAGTTAATTGACCTCCTCCTCTCTTCATCGAATCTCCTCCGACCCTCAAAAGAATCGCCGATTCAAGAACCTCCTCTCCTCATCGAACCTCCTCTGACCCCCAAAAAATTTGCCGATTCAAGAACCTCCTCCTAGAACGCAGGTTCGAGGAGGAGGTTCTTGAATCGGTGAATCTATACTACTGAAGCGCACAACTCACATCCAGAGATATACCTTACCACGTCTGCCTTCATTTTAGGCCATATATAGAGCTCAGAAATTCTACCAAGAGTTTTGAAAACACCCATATGACCAGCGGTTTGAGAGTCATGAGAAAGAGCTAAAATCTCTTTACGAAAATCTCTCGGGACAACCCTTTTCCAAGGTTCAGAATTTCGTCCCAGAACAGATGACACTACATACTTATAAACCTCGCCATTCTCTACTCTAAATAAGGGGTGTTTAGCGGGAAAATTCAGAACTCTTTCCTTCAGCCTTCTATACCACACGTCAGAAGTATCAGAGAAATTCAATTCGGTCCTCTCTTGGATCGAATCGACGGCCTCGAACGGTCTCGAAAGTAAGTCAGGCACAACGTTCTCACAGCCTTTACGATGTTTAACGACAAAGTCGAATTGTTGCAATCTAATTGCCCATCTCGCGATACGCCCAGTAGGAACTTTCAACTTTAAAAGCCAAAGGAGAGAATAATGATCAGTAACCACCGTGAACGGGACTCCCTCAAGATAAGGTTTCAGCTTTTCCGCAGCCCAAATCACTGCCAAACACTCGCGTTCTGTGGCCGAGTAGTTACGTTCGGCCGGACTTAATGACCTACTCAAGTATACCACCACTTGTTCACCATCCTCACCAGGTTGCAACAACACGGCACCCAAACCAACACCAGAGGCATCCGTGTGCAACTCAAAAGGCAGCGAATAATCAGGACATCGCAAGATTGGAGCAGATACAAGCTTTTCCTTAATGATTCTAAAAGATCTTTCACATTCATCCGTCCATTCAACTGGCTTATTCTTTTTCAGTAGGTTCGTAATCGGAGAAATCAAAGTCGAGAATTCGGGAATAAACCGTCTATACCACGAAAAGGTACCAAGCATACGTCTAACATCTTTCTGACACCTGGGAACAGGAATCTTAAGCATGGCGTTAACCTTTTCAGGGTCTACATGAAGTCCGTATTTATCAACGACGTAGCCAAGGTAACGCAATTCAGATCTGCACAACCTACATTTATCCCAACTGACCCTCAATCCAGCAGCGAGCAATCTCTCAAACACACTCGACAGAACCTCAAGATGTTTTTCAAAGGTATCGGTAACGATAACAACGTCGTCCAAATAAACGAACACATTAGGTTCCAACTCAGGACCCAAGACCCTATCAACAAGCCTTTGCCAAGTGGCAGGAGAATTGTGCAAGCCAAAAGGCATACGTGTAAATTGATATAGGCCTCTACCGGGCACCGTAAAAGCAGTAAAAGCCTTAGAAGCATCCTCCATGGGAACTTGCCAAAAAGCAGACTTAATGTCCAGGGAAGACAAAAACTTTGCGTTCCTGAGTTTATCAAGAGTTGCGGAAATATACGGGAGCGGATAACTATCACGTTCCGACACCGCATTCAGACGACGATAGTCAACACAGAATCGATATGTGTTATCTTTCTTTCTCACTAACAAGATTGGGGAAGACCAGGCACTCATTGAGGGCTCGACAACACCCTGCTCTAACATGTTATCAAGTTCCTTATTAATGTGTTGCTGCATAACCGGAGAAACGGGATAATAGCGTTGTTTAATAGGATCAGCAGAAGTTCTAATTACGTGACTCACCAAGTGAGTACACCCTAAACCGTCACCCATTTTAGCTTTAAAAGAGTTAACCATGGTTTCTAAAAGTTGCTTATTAGAAGGGGACAAATCATCATCAAGAGAATCTATCTCGAAAACAGTCTAGCGCGCGAAATTCCAAGAGTCATTTCTAAGGTCAGGCACTACTCCAACGGACTTGAAAAAATCAACACCCAAAATAAGGGTTTGGGGAAGTGTAGGTATCACCAACATGTCAATAAGGGTAATTCTGTCCTTCAAAGTAACCGGAACCGTAACCACACCCAAACTCTCAACTAATTGACAATTAGCTATTCTGACCGAAGAACTAACGCGACGACAATGAAATCCTAAATCGCCTCCTAATATAGTTCTAGAGGCACCAGTGTCTAACAAACCTAGTAACTCTCTACCTAATATCGATATTTTCAGGTAAGGTCTTTCATCCTTCTTACAACCATCCAAAACGAACTCCAACACAGAAGAAATCCTATCATTTGTCAATTAGCCGGCGGCCTAGTGACGACGATTGGCATTTCCCGAAGACTTCCTATTACCATAGGAACATTTAGGACAATTTTTTGTAGTAAAACCCTCATTTCCACACTTAAAACAATGCAGTCTCTTGGGACTAGGACAACCACGAGCCATGTGACCCAAAATTCCACAATTGAAGCACTTAACAGGACTTGACTCAAGCGCAGAAAAATCTGAACTTTGGGGGTAGCTCACGCAACCTAAGTAAGCTAATTCGGGTTCCAAAGTCTTATTACGAATTTTAGGAGGCTGAAATTCCTTTACCGCGCGCCTAGACTCCTCTAACTGCTTACACTTGACCTTCAAATCAGAAACCGTATCAATAGTGTGAAGAGCTAGTTGGGTTTGAAAATAAGGTAAGAGGTTCTTACGGATAAGCTTAACCTTCGCCTCCTCGGAAAGTGGACAAGTGAGTCTACCGAATAAACCTAACATATTGGCGACGTAGATTGCAATAGACTCTCGCTCACCCTGGGTTCTATGACGTATCTCATCCAACAATTGTTCGTTGTAGTCGGAAGGTAAAAATTCCCCCCTCAATAACACCTCTAATTCTCCCCACGAGCCAACCTCATCCCTGACGGAACGGAACCAAAGTAGGGCGGGACCCTCAAATAAATCAAGAGCCGACACAAAAACTTCTCGAAGAGAAACACCTCGAGCTGCGGACAATTCATGTACTCGTTCTAAAAACGCTCCCACCGATATACCCGTCCTTCCAGAAAATTTAAGGTCCCATTTATGTACAGGAATAGCCTTAGAAGACATCAAAGGTGGAGGACTAGTTGTCACAGGGGTAGATGAAGCAGCGCCCCCGCCCAAAGATACGTTCAGGGATCTTTCAAGGGATTCCAACTCAATTGGCCTAGAAACGGAAGCAATGGCCTTCATTAACTTATCCTTCAAAGACAAAGCCTCACGGAGAACAACGGCACGATCCTCACATAATTCACTCATACGCCTTATTCGCCCCAAAATATGCCAAATCTTAGTTTCAACCTTCTTAGCATTCTTAGATCGAAAATCATCTAACAATGTGGTAATTTCGGCCAGTTTGTCCCTAACCGCTAACAAATCGTCCTCCTCTGTGTAAGGGTTATCTGGGTAATCGTTGACTAAATCAGGGTTAAGTTTCTCTTTCTGTAGTAAAGAAGCAAACAACCTACGCATCTCATCAACACTAGAGGGATCCAAACCTCGGACAGCAAATTCGTAACTCAATTCTTCCTTAGAAAGGTAATTAACCGTGACCTTAAGAGCCATCTTAAAAGAGTTGATCTCTCCTTGAACCAGAGAAAAGATTGGTCAAATCGAAAACAGGGAACCGAAGAGTCGAAGTAATTGGAATGGAGTTAAGACACAAATCGAAGTCACTTTGTGTCTTCGATACAAATAAGGGCTCCGATAAAATTAAGGACTTCCAAGACAATACGACGAGGGCTCCGAAACGATATGGGCCTCCAAAATGATATGGGCCTCCAAAATGATCGGGCCCCACGTTGGGCGCCAAAAATGTGTGGCACTTCTTTTTAAACAAGCAAAAGGGCAAACAAAACACCAGACGATGTCAAGGTTACGTAAAGGTTTACTTACCTCAGCCAGCCTTTAGACAGTGGAGACGGCGTGGATTTAAAGTAATATTCAAAGATGTTAATGGGCGCCACGGACTTATATAAAACCTTTACGAACGTACTTGACCACACCCTAATCAAGTCCGAACTTAGAGTTACAGAAAGGAATGAGAACAAATAACCAACAATCACATTTGAAACTGAAGAAAGGGTATCTATATTATATGTAATCGTAGAAAAACATTCATGTATACACATGTAAATATACGTGGGTATATAAAAAATATGTAATGAAAATTGGAACAAAGTTCCCAAATTATAAGAATAAAGTTTATACAACTTAATCAAAATGTTGCTGTAATCGCATACAAAAAAAGAAAATATAGCACCCCCCCCTGTATCGTAAGTTACACAATTACGATCCTAACTTTATTTAGAATAAATGAACAAAAAAAACATTATCGCGAAAACTTTTCATATTGGCCAATTTGAACAGTAAGGGGATATCAAAAATAAACGATAAAAAAGAATTATAACTCCAAATGCAATTACCCTTACAAAAATGTAAATAATTAAAAAAATAACCCAGTAAACAAGAAACATCTGTGAAACATTTCAATTTTAACGTACAGTGAATTAAATAAAACATTTTACAAGTACGTTTCATATACGTGACAGATACGATTGTTACGAAACGTATCTAAAGATATGTATCAAATACATCTCAGTAGGAATATTTATGAAATATCATTAAAATATGTAGCAGAAACATTTCATTTGAAACATTTCTCTACAAATGTGTCTGAAACATGTCTGAATATCTTCATCAGCGCCTGTGAACGTATGCGCATGTTCCAAGACTCGGTGACTCATCAGCGTATTGTCACGACTTGTTCTATTGTGTGTTTTGTGCTGTTTAATTCTGTTCTCAGTTCCTTCGAATCGTTTTCTATATACCGAGAGATCAAAAAAGCCGGTCCGCTAAAAACTACTTTCCCAAGGGCTTGCTACCAATACTTACTGTCCTCGTCACAGCCTCCTCCCATCTCTACTTGTTTTTAATTTTCAACGTTCTTATTGGTCGACGAGGATATTGGTTGATATCGATTTTTAGTTTCAATGGTTTCGATCAGCTGAGCTCAGAGCAGCTCAGAGTCGTGTTCTTGGTTTTGGCGTTTGGTGTTTTCAATATTTCACTATGAATTTATTGCGGTTTTATTTAATATTATCTGTCTTTATTAAGACAAAAATTCGATTGTGATTTTTCTCTAAGGTAAATAATTATTTTATTTCAAATCGGTTTGGTATAAATTTCGTTGATTTATTTTTAGGTTAAATCATGCTGTTCACCTTAGAAGACAAGTTTCAAAGTTTCTTCTCCAATCTTATCTTCGAAATGGAGTAAAAGATCAAAATGGGGTATGAAAATATTGAACAAGTCTTTGTCTAGAGGAATTTAGGGAGACATGCCTGGAAAATGTAGTGAATTACCTTATGTCATGACATTAGGAAAGTTGTCAAAGTGCTTTGTTACAAGAATTCATTGAATAATTACATGATGATAAATTGGAAGAAGGATTTTTTCAACATGACAATGCAACTGCACGAACAAACAAAAGATTCCTTCATGAATTTTATGATGATTGAGTAATCGGTAGAGGATGTTGGTCACCTCGCTCACCCGATCTAACCCCACTAGATTTCTTTTTATTCGGTCATTTCAAAAATTCTGTCTACAAAAACCGTTTACAGACCATAGAAGAATTGCAAGATGCAATACGACACAATGTTCAACAAATAACTGCAGAGCAACAGTACAGGTCTTCGATAATATGAAAAGAAGAATCACCTTATGTTTAGAAAAGAATGGTCAACATTTTGAATTCGTTTTATAATAAATAAAACTTCTAAACCTTTATTTTTACAATAAAATAAAAGATCTTTTTTTGATTTATGAAATAAATTAATTACAAAAGAATAGTTTAAAGGGTTTTCTTTTTATTAATTAATCCTTTTTAATTATTTTCATCATAATTTAAATTTACATCCACCAATCTAACTCCAGAGAGAATTCATTTCGAATTTTGTTTAACGAGAGTAACATTTTTAATTTTGTGCGTGTGAGTTTTTAAGGTTATGTTTACTAAACTAAAAGTTTCCTCCCATTTCCCCACCACTATTAAAACAAGTGGAAGGAGGGTGTGGCCGCTGTAACGAGGGTAGTAAGTATTGGCATCAAGCGCTTGGGAAAGTAGTTTTTAGCGGACCGGCTTTCTTGATCGCATTGTATCTGTTCTGTGGCTCGAATATTGGTTTAGAATGGCGCAGGCAAGTTCCTTTATATATCACCACTAGATTTAGTTATTTTTAAATTTATCTAAAAACATTCTTGTTTAAAATGGTGACTTAAATCTTGTGATTGAATTTAACCGAAGAATATTATATTGACACAAAGTTATTCCTTAACCAACTCGATGTATTCGCTGCGACGGCGATTGTTACGCTTGATAATGTTGTCGACACGGCGGCAAATGAACATGCACAAACGTGCCCATACCGACTTTTTCAACTGTCAGGTGACAACGACAAAAACCGTGGGTGTAGCGATACTTTCGCGTCGGTCTGGGTATGTTCATTTGCCGCGGCTCCGTGTTGACCTGGCGACAACGTCATGCGAAACAATCGCCGTTACAGCGAATAAATCGCGTTGGTTAAGGAGGAGTTTAAAACTTTTTCCATGACCGAATTCTAATTTAAACATACATTTTAGTGGCAGTTAGGAAGAGCTTCGATTTAACTGATAAAGAATATGAAGTGGTAGTAAGCAATTGGTTACGACAAGCGAATTTACGTTATAATAGGCAAAATAAGGAAACTGCAGATGAGATAATAAAGAATATTGTTATTTTCTTTTAGTATTCTTTCTTTCGTTTACTCGTCGCAATACTGAAAACGTAGTGCAAGAATCGCATCTCAAATATGAAACAAATTTAAAAATTTTGTGTTGCCATTTCTCCATATATGTATGGAGAAATGGTATGGCAAATTTATGTAGTTTTGTATTTTTATGTTTTAGTTTTATGTAGGTTATTTAAATTTTAGTTAAATTTCTTAGTCTTGAATAATCATAAAAAGATGATGAAAGAGATCCCCAGCTTCTTCAGACTACAAGTAAAGAAGACCTATTTATTTTGTAAAAGTCTTATTGTTATAAGTGAGACCACATGTTGTAAAATTCTTTTTATCAAGAAAAATAAACAATTCCAAGACTGTACACATCGTTTGTGGTACATTACTTGTTTTATTGTATTACCTGACATGTAAATTGTCATGTAACTGTTTTTGTAAGTTATTTTGTAATACTGATAGTTTCTCTTTACAAAAAGAATTTTACAACATGTGATATCTCCAATAACTAAGATAAAAAAAAATGTTAAATATATTATAATTATTATTATTAAATAATATATTATAAGTATTCTTTACTTGTAGTCTGAAGAAGCTGGGGATCTCTGGCGAAACATCACAAATATATGTGTTTTAATTGAAACAAAGTTTCGTTTAAGAAAAAAAAATTCGGTAGGTTATTCATATATAAACAGAAGTAAAAATAACTAAAAATACCACTAATATGATCTAAATTTAACTTTATATTTAAATGACCTACATAAATTATTGGAATGTTTATGTTTAATTTGTTTACAAATAAGAATTTTATTTTAGTTACCATTTTAATATATTTTGTATACATATTTACTAAATATATTTAATGCATACCTACTCTTATACTTACTTTATATGTCTTAATCAATGAGAAAACCGAATAGTAGAAATTATTGATTGATAATTTTGAAATTTGGTACAGTAGGCGGTAAGTAACAAGTATCGTACTTCTATTATTATTTTTCCTACCTTAAGGTATGAGTTTGTTGCAGCGTCCACCGTCTGTGTCCTGGGTAGTATGCTCAGAAATGCTTCCTCAGCATATGCATATCTTTTGAGGAAGCATGTATGAGCATCTTGTCCAGGATGCAGACGCTACACGTCAACGAAATTATATCTTTACATACAAATGTACATCCCTGAAACGTCAACGAAACCTTTCAGAAATTATTTTTAAATGTTTATGATACATACTATTAATGTAATGTAAACGTAAACAAAACATTACAGAAATAATTCAAAACCATTAATGAAACATTTTAAACAAAAAAGTTTCAATAGAAACGTTTCAATAAAACATAAAAAGGGCCGGACATTAGCAGTTTCAGACACGTTTCATCTATGTTTCAGAAATATGTCGAAGAAACGTATCATGTTTTAATAATATGTATCAGAAATGTTTCTGAAACACAAATTTGTTTACTGGGAATACTTTGAATTGTCAAGACAACAAAAAAAGTTAACAATTAATATATATCAGATTTTAGAAGTTGAGTAACTCTAACTTCTCTGATCAAAATTCAGATTTTATACAAAAAAATACTAAAGTTGATATTCACATAAAACAAAAAAATACAACTTAGCCTTAATCTTCTACGGGCCCAAACAGTATCCCACGGTTCCAATTCCAATCCAATTCAGAATAATCTTCTCCAAACAGATAACAAAGGTACCAAAATATTGAGGTTATGGATGACCCAAATCTGTCATCAACAGATTTCGAATGACTTTCAAACGACTTTCGATGGCGCAGTTTCAAGATGACGTTCTAAAAATTCCTCCACTAAAATTCTTTATCGAGGGGAAGATGATCTCGTCGATTGGTGGGTTGATAATCGTTCAACACGATTAAGACGTTCCACGGAGGACCAAAACTACCGTAAACGTACGTGATCCAGTTTTATATCCGCAATTGCGACGTCGAAATTTATCGACTAATAATAGATACGGAAGTCCACAAATCCCATCAAATGGTCGAAGAACAATCCCAGTAACAACCAAACTCAATGATTTATTCTTCAAAAGGACTAAACCATTCTAAAATTTAACTGAACCACTAACGACAGTGAGACAAGATCTTCTCGAGACCACGACCTTTTCTCCTCTCCCAGATCGCGACCGGAAATTTAACGTTCCGCATTCATCCGACCAATCAAAAAGAAGCACGCAACAACTCCACTAAAAAAAGCGCGAACTATTAGAATATGAATACGAAAAATAACGATGTAAAAAACGAAATCTAAGAAATTCAATAACCTCAAACGGAACCGTTACATGTTGAAGATAAAAAACAAAATGTGCCCAAAACGTGATATTATGACGTTATACGCCGTTCTGAGCCATGTTTGAACTTTCTATCACTTTTGGTTCCGATAATTCTGTTGACCATATTTGCGATATTCAGGCGCCAAATGACATGTTGGAGCATGTTGAAGATAAAAAATAAAATGTACCCAAAACGTGATATTATGACGTTATACGCCGTGCTGAGCCATGTTTGAACTTTCTATCACTTTTGGTTCCGATAATTCTGTCGACCATATACGTGATATTCAGGGGCCAAATATCATCTTGGAGCATGTTGGAGATAAAAAACAAAATGTGCCCAAAACGTGATATTATGACGTTATACGCCGTTCGGAGCCATGTTTGAACTATCTATCACTTTTGGTTCCGATAATTCTGTCGACCATATATGTGATATTCAGGGGCCAAATGTCATCTTGGAGCATGTTGGAGATAAAAAACAAAATGTGCCCAAAACGTGATATTATGACGTTATACGCCGTTCTGAGCCATGTTTGAACTTTCTATCACTTTTGGTTCCGATAATTCTGTTGACCATATTTGTGATATTCAGGCGCCAAATGACATGTTGGAGCATGTTGGAGATAAAAAACAAAATGTGCCCAAAACGTGATATTATGACGTTATGCGCCGTTCTGAGCCATGTTTGAACTTTCTATCACTTTTGGTTCCGATAATTCTGTTGACCATATTTGTGATATTCAGGCGCCAAATGACATGTTGGAGCATGTTGAAGATAAAAAATAAAATGTACCCAAAACGTGATATTATGACGTTATACGCCGTTCTGAGCCATGTTTGAACTTTCTATCACTTTTGGTTCCGATAATTCTGTTGACCACATTTGTGATATTCAGGCGCCAAATGTCATCTTGGAGAATGTTGGAGATAAAATATAAAATGTGCCCAAAACGTGATATTATGACGTTATACGCCGTTCCGAGCCATGTTTGCACTTTCTATCACTTTTGGTTTCGATAATTCTGTTGACCATATTTGTGATATTCAGGCGCCAAATGACATGTTGGAACATGTTGGAGATAAAAAACAAAATGTGCCCAAAACGTGATATTATGACGTTATACGCCGTTCTGAGCCATGTTTGAACCTTCTATCACTTTTGGTTCCGATAATTCTGTTGACCATATTTGTGATATTCAGGCGCCAAATGACATGTTGGAGCATGTTGAAGATAAAAAACAAAATGTGCCCAAAACGTGATATTATGACGTTATACGCCGTTCTGAGCCATGTTTGAACTTTCCATCACTTTTGGTTCCGATAATTCTGTCGACCATATATGTGATATTCAGGGGCCAAATGTCATCTTGGAGCATGTTGGAGATAAAAAACAAAATGTGCCCAAAACGTGATATTATGACGTTATACGCCGTTCTGAGCCATGTTTGAACTTTCTATCACTTTTGGTTCCGATAATTCTGTTGACCATATTTGTGATATTCAGGCGCCAAATGACATGTTGGAGCATGTTGAAGATAAAAAACAAAATGTGCCCAAAACGTGATATTATGACGTTATACGCCGTTCTGAGCCATGTTTGAACTTTCTATCACTTTTGGTTCCGATAATTCTGTTGACCATATTTGTGATATTCAGGCGCCAAATGACATGTTGGAGCATGTTGTAGATAAAAAACAAAATGTGCTCAAAACGTGATATTATGACGTTATACGCCGTTCTGAGCCATGTTTGATCTTTCTATCACTTTTGGTTCCGATAATTCTGTCGACCATATATGTGATATTCAGGGGCCAAATGTCATCTTGGAGCATGTTGGAGATAAAAAACAAAATGTGCCCAAAACGTGATATTATGACGTTATACGCCGTTCTGAGCCATGCTTGAACTTTCTATCACTTTTGGTTCCGATAATTCTGTTGACCATATTTGTGATATTCAGGGGCCAAATGTCATATTGGAGCATGTTGGAGATAAAAAACAAAATGTGCCCAAAACGTGATATTATGGCAATATACGCCGTTCTGAGCCATGTTTGAACTTTCTATCACTTTTGGTTCCGATAATTCTGTCGACCATATATGTGATATTCAGGGGCCAAATGTCCTATTGGAGCATGTTGAAGATAAAAAACAAAATGTGCCCAAAACGTGATATTATGACGTTATACGCCGTTCTGAGCCATGTTTGAACTTTCTATCACTTTTGGTTCCGATAATTCTGTTGACCATATTTGTGATATTCAGGCGCCAAATGACATGTTGGAGCATGTTGGAGATAAAAAACAAAATGTGCCCAAAACGTGATATTATGACTTTATACGCCGTTCTGAGCTATGTTTGAACTTTCTATCACTTTTGGTTCCGATAATTCTGTTGACCATATTTGTGATATTCAGGGGCCAAATGTCATCTTGTAGCATGTTGGAGATAAAAAGAAAATGTGCCCAAAACGTGATATTATGACGTTATACGCCGTTCTGAGCCATGTTTGAACTTCCTATCACTTTTGGCTCCGATAATTCTGTTGACCATATTTGGGATATTCAGGCGCCAAATGACATATTGGAGCATGTTGAAGATAAAAAACAAAATGTGCCCAAAACGTGATATTATATCGTTATACGCCGTTCTGAGCCATGTTTGAACTTTCTATCACTTTTGGTTCCGATATTTCTGTCGACCATATATGTGATATTCAGGAGCCAAATGTCATCTTGGAGCATGTTGGAGATAAAAAACAAAATGTGTCTAAAACGTGATATTATGACGTTATACGCCGTTCTGAGCCATGTTTGAACTTTCTATCACTTTTGGTTCCGATAATTCTGTTGACCATATTTGTGATATTCAGACGCCAAATGACATGTAGGAGCATGTTGGAGATAAAAAACAAAATGTGCCCAAAACGTGATATTATGACGTTATACGCCGTTCTGAGCCATGTTTGAACTTTCTATCACTTTTGGTTCCGATAATTCTGTTGACCATATTTGTGATATTCAGGGGCCAAATGTCATATTGGAGCATGTTGGAGATAAAAAACAAAATGTGCCCAAAACGTAATATTATGACGTTATACGCCGTTCTGAGCCATGTTTGAACTTTCTATCACTTTTGGTTCCGATAATTCTGTTGACCATATTTGTGATATTCAGGCGCCAAATGACATGTTGGAGCATGTTGTAGATAAAAAACAAAATGTGCTCAAAACGTGATATTATGACGTTATGCGCCGTTCTGAGCCATGTTTGAACTTTCTATCACTTTTGGTTCCGATAATTCTGTTGACCATATTTGTGATATTCAGGCGCCAAATGACATGTTGGAGCATGTTGAAGATAAAAAATAAAATGTACCCAAAACGTGATATTATGACGTTACACGCCGTTCTGAGCCATGTTTGAACTTTCTATCACTTTTGGTTCCGATAATTCTGTTGACCACATTTGTGATATTCAGGCGCCAAATGTCATCTTGGAGAATGTTGGAGATAAAATATAAAATGTGCCCAAAACGTGATATTATGACGTTATACGCCGTTCCGAGCCATGTTTGCACTTTCTATCACTTTTGGTTTCGATAATTCTGTTGACCATATTTGTGATATTCAGGCGCCAAATGACATGTTGGAACATGTTGGAGATAAAAAACAAAATGTGCCCAAAACGTGATATTATGACGTTATACGCCGTTCTGAGCCATGTTTGAACCTTCTATCACTTTTGGTTCCGATAATTCTGTTGACCATATTTGTGATATTCAGGCGCCAAATGACATGTTGGAGCATGTTGAAGATAAAAAACAAAATGTGCCCAAAACGTGATATTATGACGTTATACGCCGTTCTGAGCCATGTTTGAACTTTCCATCACTTTTGGTTCCGATAATTCTGTCGACCATATATGTGATATTCAGGGGCCAAATGTCATCTTGGAGCATGTTGGAGATAAAAAACAAAATGTGCCCAAAACGTGATATTATGACGTTATACGCCGTTCTGAGCCATGTTTGAACGTTCTATCACTTTTGGTTCCGATAATTCTGTCGACCATATATGTGATATTCAGGGGCCAAATGTCATCTTGGAGCATGTTGGAGATAAAAAACAAAATGTGCCCAAAACGTGATATTATGACGTTATACGCCGTACTGAGCCATGTTTGAACTTTCTATCACTTTTGGTTCCGATAATTCTGTTGACCATATTTGTGATATTCAGGCGCCAAATGACATGTTGGAGCATGTTGAAGATAAAAAACAAAATGTGCCCAAAACGTGATATTATGACGTTATACGCCGTTCTGAGCCATGTTTGAACTTTCTATCACTTTTGGTTCCGATAATTCTGTTGACCATATTTGTGATATTCAGGCGCCAAATGACATGTTGGAGCATGTTGTAGATAAAAAACAAAATGTGCTCAAAACGTGATATTATGACGTTATACGCCGTTCTGAGCCATGTTTGATCTTTCTATCACTTTTGGTTCCGATAATTCTGTCGACCATATATGTGATATTCAGGGGCCAAATGTCATCTTGGAGCATGTTGGAGATAAAAAACAAAATGTGCCCAAAACGTGATATTATGACGTTATACGCCGTTCTGAGCCATGCTTGAACTTTCTATCACTTTTGGTTCCGATAATTCTGTTGACCATATTTGTGATATTCAGGGGCCAAATGTCATATTGGAGCATGTTGGAGATAAAAAACAAAATGTGCCCAAAACGTGATATTATGGCGATATACGCCGTTCTGAGCCATGTTTGAACTTTCTATCACTTTTGGTTCCGATAATTCTGTCGACCATATATGTGATATTCAGGGGCCAAATGTCCTATTGGAGCATGTTGAAGATAAAAAACAAAATGTGCCCAAAACGTGATATTATGACGTTATACGCCGTTCTGAGCCATGTTTGAACTTTCTATCACTTTTGGTTCCGATAATTCTGTTGACCATATTTGTGATATTCAGGCGCCAAATGACATGTTGGAGCATGTTGGAGATAAAAAACAAAATGTGCCCAAAACGTGATATTATGACTTTATACGCCGTTCTGAGCTATGTTTGAACTTTCTATCACTTTTGGTTCCGATAATTCTGTTGACCATATTTGTGATATTCAGGGGCCAAATGTCATCTTGTAGCATGTTGGAGATAAAAAGAAAATGTGCCCAAAACGTGATATTATGACGTTATACGCCGTTCTGAGCCATGTTTGAACTTCCTATCACTTTTGGCTACGATAATTCTGTTGACCATATTTGGGATATTCAGGCGCCAAATGACATATTGGAGCATGTTGAAGATAAAAAACAAAATGTGCCCAAAACGTGATATTATATCGTTATACGCCGTTCTGAGCCATGTTTGAACTTTCTATCACTTTTGGTTCCGATAATTCTGTCGACCATATATGTGATATTCAGGAGCCAAATGTCATCTTGGAGCATGTTGGAGATAAAAAACAAAATGTGTCTAAAACGTGATATTATGACGTTATACGCCGTTCTGAGCCATGTTTGAACTTTCTATCACTTTTGGTTCCGATAATTCTGTTGACCATATTTGTGATATTCAGACGCCAAATGACATGTAGGAGCATGTTGGAGATAAAAAACAAAATGTGCCCAAAACGTGATATTATGACGTTATACGCCGTTCTGAGCCAAGTTTGAACTTTCTATCACTTTTGGTTCCGATAATTCTGTTGACCATATTTGTGATATTCAGGGGCCAAATGTCATATTGGAGCATGTTGGAGATAAAAAACAAAATGTGCCCAAAACGTAATATTATGACGTTATACGCCGTTCTGAGCCATGTTTGAACTTTCTATCACTTTTGGTTCCGATAATTCTGTTGACCATATTTGTGATATTCAGGCGCCAAATGACATGTTGGAGCATGTTGGAGATAAAAAACAAAATGTGCCCAAAACGTGATATTATGACGTTATACGCCGTTCTGAGCCATGTTTGAACTTTCTATCACTTTTGGTTCCGATAATTCTGTTGACCATATTTGTGATATTCAGGCGCCAAATGACATGTTGGAGCATGTTGTAGATAAAAAACAAAATGTGCTCAAAACGTGATATTATGACGTTATACGCCGTTCTGAGCCATGTTTGAACTTTCTATCACTTTTGGTTCCGATAATTCTGTCGACCATATATGTGATATTCAGGGGCCAAATGTCATCTTGGAGCATGTTGGAGATAAAAAACAAAATGTGCCCAAAACGTGATATTATGACGTTATACGCCGTTCTGAGCCATGCTTGAACTTTCTATCACTTTTGGTTCCGATAATTCTGTTGACCATATTTGTGATATTCAGGGGCCAAATGTCATATTGGAGCATGTTGGAGATAAAAAACAAAATGTGCCCAAAACGTGATATTATGGCGATATACGCCGTTCTGAGCCATGTTTGAACTTTCTATCACTTTTGGTTCCGATAATTCTGTCGACCATATATGTGATATTCAGGGGCCAAATGTCCTATTGGAGCATGTTGAAGATAAAAAACAAAATGTGCCCAAAACGTGATATTATGACGTTATACGCCGTTCTGAGCCATGTTTGAACTTTCTATCACTTTTGGTTCCGATAATTCTGTTGACCATATTTGTGATATTCAGGCGCCAAATGACATGTTGGAGCATGTTGGAGATAAAAAACAAAATGTGCCCAAAACGTGATATTATGACTTTATACGCCGTTCTGAGCTATGTTTGAACTTTCTATCACTTTTGGTTCCGATAATTCTGTTGACCATATTTGTGATATTCAGGGGCCAAATGTCATCTTGTAGCATGTTGGAGATAAAAAGAAAATGTGCCCAAAACGTGATATTATGACGTTATACGCCGTTCTGAGCCATGTTTGAACTTCCTATCACTTTTGGTTCCGATAATTCTGTTGACCATGTTTGGGATATTCAGGCGCCAAATGACATATTGGAGCATGTTGAAGATAAAAAACAAAATGTGCCCAAAACGTGATATTATATCGTTATACGCCGTTCTGAGCCATGTTTGAATTTTCTATCACTTTTGGTTCCGATAATTCTGTCGACCATATATGTGATATTCAGGAGCCAAATGTCATCTTGGAGCATGTTGGAGATAAAAAACAAAATGTGCCCAAAACGTGATATTATGACGTTATACGCCGTTCTGAGCCATGTTTGAACTTTCTATCACTTTTGGTTCCGATAATTCTGTTGACCATATTTGTGATATTCAGACGCCAAATGACATGTAGGAGCATGTTGGAGATAAAAAACAAAATGTGCCCAAAACGTGATATTATGACGTTATACGCCGTTCTGAGCCATGTTTGAACTTTCTATCACTTTTGGTTCCGATAATTCTGTTGACCATATTTGTGATATTCAGGGGCCAAATGTCATATTGGAGCATGTTGGAGATAAAAAACAAAATGTGCCCAAAACGTAATATTATGACGTTATACGCCGTTCTGAGCCATGTTTGAACTTTCTATCACTTTTGGTTCCGATAATTCTGTTGACCATATTTGTGATATTCAGGCGCCAAATGACATGTTGGAGCATGTTGGAGATAAAAAACAAATTGTGCCCAAAACGTGATATTATGACGTTATACGCCGTTCTGAGCCATGTTTGAACTTTCTATCACTTTTGGTTCCGATAATTCTGTCGACCATATATGTGATATTCAGGGGCCAAATGTCATCTTGGAGCATGTTGGAGATAAAAAACAAAATGTGCCCAAATCGTGATATTATGACGTTATACGCCGTTCTGAGCCATGCTTGAACTTTCTATCACTTTTGGTTCCGATAATTCTGTTGACCATATTTGTGATATTCAGGGGCCAAATGTCATATTGGAGCATGTTGGAGATAAAAAACAAAATGTGCCCAAAACGTGATATTATGGCGATATACGCCGTTCTGAGCCATGTTTGAACTTTCTATCACTTTTGGTTCCGATAATTCTGTCGACCATATATGTGATATTCAGGGGCCAAATGTCCTATTGGAGCATGTTGAAGATAAAAAACAAAATGTGCCCAAAACGTGATATTATGACGTTATACGCCGTTCTGAGCCATGTTTGAACTTTCTATCACTTTTGGTTCCGATAATTCTGTTGACCATATTTGTGATATTCAGGCGCCAAATGACATGGTGGAGCATGTTGGAGATAAAAAACAAAATGTGCCCAAAACGTGATATTATGACGTTATACGCCGTTCTGAGCTATGTTTGAACTTTCTATCACTTTTGGTTCCGATAATTCTGTTGACCATATTTGTGATATTCAGGGGCCAAATGTCATCTTGTAGCATGTTGGAGATAAAAAGAAAATGTGCCCAAAACGTGATATTATGACGTTATACGCCGTTCTGAGCCATGTTTGAACTTCCTATCACTTTTGGTTCCGATAATTCTGTTGACCATATTTGTGATATTCAGACGCCAAATGACATGTAGGAGCATGTTGGAGATAAAAAACAAAATGTGCCCAAAACGTGATATTATGACGTTATACGCCGTTCTGAGCCATGTTTGAACTTTCTATCACTTTTGGTTCCGATAATTCTGTTGACCATATTTGTGATATTCAGGGGCCAAATGTCATATTGGAGCATGTTGGAGATAAAAAACAAAATGTGCCCAAAACGTGATATTATGACGTTATACGTCGTTCTGAGCCATGTTTGAACTTTCTATCACTTTTGTTCACGAGCATCCTTAAGGATCGTCCTTAAGGATCGTCTTTAAGGATCGAAGGATCGGTCGACGGTGGCGCCACCTAGCGGTGCATCCTTAAGGGTCGAAGGATCGGTCGACGGTGGCGCCACCTAGCGGTGCATCCTTAAGGATCGAAGGATCGGTCGACGGTGGCGCCACCTAGCGGTGTATCCTTAAAGATCGAAGGATCGGTCGACGGTGGCGCCACCTAGCGGTGCATCCTTAAGGATTGAAGGATCGGTCGACGGTGGCGCCACCTAGCGGTGCATCCTTAAGGATCGAAGGATCGGTCGACAGTGGCGCCACCTAGCGGCGGACGGCGAAACTAAAAAAAGCGGCGGGTAGCGGAACTAAGCAGAAAGAATAATTTCACACGCAGCCATTTTTTTTTAAATGTACCTGATGATCGATAGATGGCGCTGTCATAATGAGAGTTCTGGACCGGAAACGATCCTTAAGGAGCAGGTGGAACAATTTAAGTTATTTACATCTTTATTATAAGTATACTGAAGTCATATTTTTAAGTTGGACCGGAAATTGCTCCCCCCCCCCTGTCACGTCGCGGGAAATTTAGGAATATTGCGGAAATAATAATAATAACACAATTTAATTCCTCCTCCTCCCAACCCCTTCAACCCCATCTTAGTGCCCTATTGACCCCCTTCAACCCCTTCAACCCCTTCAACCCCTTCAACCCCATCTTAGCGCCCTAATGACCCCCTTCAACTCCAAGCATCCCCCCTACGATAGGGGGTAACGCTCTAGTGCCCTAACGGTCAAGTAGAGATGACGATGTGGAGCGATGACAAATACGACGACGACGACGACGACGATGACGATGACGTCGACGCCATATGCTTATCAGCGGAAGTTGCTCCCCCGTGAAATAATATTAATAATAATACTTACCTTAAAATAGGTTCTCTATTACTGATTGAGGGTAGGAGGAGGAAGAGAAAATCACAAAAAATTAAAGTTAATACATATATTAAAAATTTAAATTAAACATGCCCAAAATGATAAGAATATACAGAAAACGCTTGTAACAACAACATCGATTAAAGTACATAGAATTTCAGCGGAAAAAAGATAGTACTTGTGTGAAACGTATCACCCGATACACCCTATTCTTCTCTAACGACGACGACGAAATTGGAACTTTAGGTTTGTTCGCGCTTATACTTAAGGCATTTAATAAACCTTGTATCGCAACAATCAAATCGCGTTGGGACATATCGTAACGCTATACGTCGACTGAAATGTAAAACGGTAGCGATATATAATATAATATATATGGGAGGGAATAAAAGTCACATAAGCACCATCTATGTTCCAATAGTTCATACATAAATTTCAAATAACGTCCAATGAGAGACGAAGGCGACGCTCGTATGCTTATCAGCGGAAGTTGCTCCCCCGCGGAGCGATGACTTAATTGAAATAATAGTACTTACCTTAAAAAATATGTTATTTATTACTGGTTCTTTATTACTGATTGAGGGTAGCAGGAGGAAATCACACACACACACACACATCTATGATCTAACTAACTAAAAAGCGAAATCTCCGAAGACTATTATCCGCCTATAGAATTAAACCCTAACTCAAGTTACTCGCTAGGTCTTATTGGATTCTATACGTATAACAGTATACTAAACATTGAACAAGGAGTAAGCGATAAATTTTACTTTACCGAAAAATTCCCCATTAATAAAAGCCGACAATCGATTGTAGACGCGGGGGCATTAAAACAGGAAATCAAAATTCCTACTGGCGCATATGAAATAACGGACATTGAAAAATTTTTACAAAAAGAGATTGTTTAGGCAACCCAAATAACGAACCAAATTTTATGTAACCATGACAATTTTGTCGATTTTCAAATGTTACAAATAAAACAAGCAGCCATTATTGTATTCGTTATTAAAACGACGCCTTTTATTCGATCCTCGGAAGATAGAACCCCAATTCAAGTAAGAAATTTCCAATTTTTCTTCGAACCAACACCTACAATTATTCCCGACATTTGTCGCGCGAACATTTGGTCCTTCGAGCCGGATTGTCGGTATTACCGGATTGTCGGTATTTTCTCTTTTCCCCGGTTATCGGACACATCTTCGCCAGCGTGCGTTGTTGGGCCCTTCGTTGCCGCGCTTTAATTCCCGGTACCTTGGGGTGATCCGGACGCACGACGCTGTTTCCGAGATTCCTTTTCCCTTAATTTATATTTAATTTCGTTTATTTTGAATTTATTTATTCACCATGACAACGACAACTGATAAATTACAAAAGGCCGTTTTAAAAAGGACTAGTTTGCTTAATAG
The DNA here is from genome assembly GCF_036711975.1 of Onthophagus taurus. Classification (NCBI taxonomy): domain Eukaryota; kingdom Metazoa; phylum Arthropoda; class Insecta; order Coleoptera; family Scarabaeidae; genus Onthophagus; species Onthophagus taurus. Next base: position 22,287,312 of record NC_091966.1, read on the forward strand.
ATTAAATGAAACTCTTACCTACGGCCAAAACTTGATCTCGGAAGAAGATAAATGTATCTTTTCTGCACGGGCAGACCGCGTTGATACTGTTTATGATCAATTTCAAGACATTCACAACCAGATCATGGGTTTTATCTCAGATGGTGACTTCCCACAACATGATGAGGTAAGGAAAGAAGTTGATAAAGCTTATTTTACCATCAAATCGATCCTTATAAAAAATAAATCGTCACCTGCACCTATTCCTATTCCGCAATCATGTCCAAAACTAAACAAAATCATAATTCCTGTTTTTGACGGCAATTACAAAAATTGGCCGACCTTTTTCGATTTATTTAATACAATGATTAATGACAATGATTCATTATCAGCCGTAGCCAAATATCAATATCTTCTCACTTCACTGTCCGGAGAAGCGTTAAATTTAATAAAAGGTCTTCCTGTGACCAATGACAACTATATAATTGCCTATAACTCGTTAAAGGGGAGGTACCAGAATAAACGTCATCTTGCTACTTTATATTTTAACGAGATCGTTGCTCTGAAACCAATACAAGAAGAGTCATCGAAATCTTTTAGGTTTTTAATAGATACCTTCAAAGAAAATATAGACGGTTTTCGGATGCTTAATTTTCCCGTTGATCAATGGGACTTTCTTTTGTTTAATATTCTTCTTCAGAAGTTAAACATTTCTACAAAAACCAAGTTTGAATCCGAACATACCACCTTTGAAATTCCAACATACCTTCAATTAATTAATTTCCTAGAAAACCAAGCAAAGGCTTTCGATTCAGTGTTACTCACATCTGATAAACTTTCCATGAACAAAAACAAACCTTTTCAAAATTATCGTGGCAAAACATCGGTTAACCTCAAAACTGAAGATGTAAAACTATCTTTTAAATGCATATTATGCCCAGAATCACATTCAATATATCGTTGTTCTAAGTTTCTTGCAAAATCAGCTTCAGAAAGATTATCCATAGCAAGAGATCACAATCTCTGTCGCAACTGCTTAAACAAAAATCACAATACAAGTTCTTGTACATCCAATTATCGCTGTCATTCCTGCGATCAACGTCATCACACATTGCTACATTTTGAAACTAAGAAGCAACCAACTATGCATGTAGGGACGACTGCATGTAATAATGGCAACGTATCCATAGAAGGCGCTAATCATCAGGTCATTTTACCTATCGCGTTCGTACAGATTCGTGATCATTTTGGTCGACTTCATTTGGCAAGAGCTTTATTAGACTCTGGGAGCATGTCTAATTTTATTACCACCAAACTATCGCAAAGACTTCGGTTGCCACGTAAAAGTCATTCATTGGAGATTCATGGATTGAACTCTATGACATCAATTTGTAATAAGGGCATCGTTAATTGCAAGATTCAATCTTGTCAATCCCAAAATTTCTCTTGTGATCTGAAAGCCATTGTTACTCCGTCTATTTGTTCTGCTCAACCTTCATTATCACGTATCATTAATTCTTACGATCATCTTAAATGTTTGGATTTTCATCCTGAACATAATACCTCAGTCAAAGATGTTGATCTACTATTGGGAGCAGAATTAGTTCCTCAAATTTTTACTGGTGGTCGTGTCTGCGGTGGTCAGAACGATCCTATTGCTTTACATTCCGTCTTTGGATGGATATTAATGGGAAAATCTCAATTATCGACATCGACTTCATTATCAACTTGCGTTTCTACGACTGATGATTCTATTGATTCAGTAATTCAACGTTTTTGGGAATTGGAATCAATTTCTGAAAATAAAACAATGTCTTTAGAAGAAGAACAATGTGAAGATCACTACAAGAATACTTATCGACGAGACGTATCCGGAAGATTCATCGTATCTTTACCCTTCAAGAAGGATGAATCTGTTCTGGGAAATTCATACAACATCGCCTTAAAAAGATTTACTTTATTGGAAAATCGCCTACTGAAAAATGTGTCGTTACATAAAAAATACGTTGATTTCATGAGAGATTATCTTGAGACTAATCATATGTCCCTCATTCCTTCTCCAGATATTACGTCTATTAAATATTATATTCCTCATCATTGCATAATTCGTGATGATAATCAATTGTCAAAATTTAGAGTAGTCTTTGATGCCTCTGCGTTATCATCTAATGGCAAATCGTTAAATGATGTTCTGTTGATTGGTCCAAAATTGCAACAGAGTATCGTTAATATTTTAATCAATTTCCGATTTTTTAAATACGCATTCACTTGTGATATTCAGCAGATGTACCGGCAGATTTTAATCTCCCCTTCAGATCGAACATTTCAAAACATTTTATGGCGTTTTTCCCCTGAAGAACCGGTACAGTCATATCAATTAAACACGGTTACTTATGGCGTTTCTTCAGCACCGTTCTTAGCTCTCAGAACAATTCTTGAATTGGCTAATGTGTACTCAAATGACTATCCTAAAGCTTCCCATGTACTGAAACACAACGTTTACGTTGATGACATTGTCACTGGAGCTTCCACTATTAATGAGACACTTACGCTACAACAAGAATTAATAAACCTTCTCAACAAAGGCGGGTTTAAATTAAGAAAATGGGCCAGTAACAACCTTGATGTTCTAACTGCGGTTTCCGAATCCGATTTACAACGACCCATCTCCATGGACTATGATGAAACATGTTCCGTTAAGGTCCTCGGTCTTCAGTGGGATCCTTGCTCCGATCAGTTTTCCTTTTCATATACATCCCATGAATCACCTTGCAATAAGAGAACCATCTTATCAGACATTGCTAGGATTTTTGATCCGCTCGGATTTCTAACACCATGCACATTTAAAGCCAAGCATTTCATTCAACAATTATGGTCCCTTCATCTCGATTGGGATGAATCGCCCCCGTCAAGCATCCATTCCGAATGGAAAACCTTTAAACATAATCTTAGTTTATTATCCGATATTCATTTACCTCGTTTGATCATTCCTGATCAACCCGAACACATCCAACTTCACCTTTTCTGTGATGCATCGCAAACGGGTTACTGCGCTGTCGCATACCTTAGATGTTCCACATCCAATCTCATAACGACTTCGTTCGTTTGCGCCAAATCACGTGTGGCCCCTTTAAAGACGATTTCAGTCCCTCGACTGAAACTTTGTGGAGCCACCTTGTTGGCCGATTTATTTTCATCAATCACCAACACACTGTCGAATTTACCTGTCGATTTAGTCGTTGCGTGGACCGATTCACAAGTGGTACTTCACTGGCTTCATTCAGCTCCGTGTAGATGGAAAATCTTCGTAGCCAACAGAGTCTCTCATATACAAAACGCATTACCTCCCTCATCGTGGCGTTATGTGCCTTCTCATGATAATCCAGCCGATTGTGGTTCCCGTGGTTTATGTCCAAGTCAATTGTCATCTTTTAATCTTTGGTGGAATGGTCCATCATGGTTGAAAGAAGATTCCGATCAGTGGCCAGTTAACCCCATTTTCAAATATGAAAATAATGAAGCAATTGCTAAAGAGAGCAAACCTATTTTAGTAAATTGTGGGGAAAATCAAACACATTTTCTGGATCACTTACTTACTAAATTTTCTTCCTTATCAAAAATCCAAAGAATTATTTCGTACATAAGACGGTTTATTCTACTTTCTAAGAAAAACCGCAACGTTAATTTATTCTCATCATTTTCACAATTTGAACTGCAAGATTCACTTCATGTTCTCATAAAACATGTTCAAAATCAACATTTTTCGTGTGTCTTCAATGCTCTTATCAAAAACCAGTTGGTAACAAAACCCTTTCGTAAACTCACACCCTTCATCGATCGTGACGGGTTGCTCAGGGTGGGTGGACGATTAAGACATTCGGATATACCATACGAACATAAACATCCTTTATTACTGCCGTGTGATTCAAGACTAAGTGAATTAATAATCGAAACAATTCATCGTGAATATTTACATCCTGGTCAACGCACCCTTCATGGATTATTGGCTCAACGGTATTGGATCCTGTCTCCGCGAAGAGCAATCCATCGCGTGTTATTTAAATGCATCAGATGTTTCCGGATGAATCCACGGCCACAAGTTCCATTGATGGCCGACCTACCAAAGTACAGAATATCAGAAGTGAAGGCATTCTCAGCAGCAGGAGTCGATTTTGCAGGTCCCATACGTACTACCATGAACCGATCACGGGGATCTCGTTCTGTAAAATCGTATCTGTGTATTTTTCTTTGTATGTCTACTAAAGCTGTTCATCTGGAGTTGGTTACAGATCTTACGACTGATGCTTTCATCGCGGCTCTCCGAAGATTCCTCTCTAGAAGAGGGAATTGCATCAATTTGTATAGTGACCAAGGAACTAATTTTATTGGAGCGAACAACAAGTTAAAAGAGATTGCCGAAGCTACTGGTTCGACTTTCGGCATTCAGTGGCATTTCCACCCTCCAGGAGCACCTCACTTTAACGGATTGGTTGAAGCTGGGGTCAAATCTGTGAAGAGTCATTTATTAAGAGTAATTGGAGAACAAATACTTACCTTCGAAGAAGTGTACACAGTGATAACTCAAATCGAAGCAGTGTTAAACTCAAGACCGTTATGCCCTTTGTCAAGCGATCCCAACGACTTGCTGCCCTTGACACCATCACATTTTTTATGTTTGGAACCGTTAAATGTGGAATTACCTAGTCCAGACTTTACCAAGAGTCCAATAAACCGTCTCGACCGTTGGAATTTGCTGCAGCGTATGGTACAAGATTTTTGGGGCCGTTGGCGGACTGAATATCTACATACCTTGCAGCAACGTATGAAATGGAACAAAATCACTCCTATGATTAAAATGGGAGACATGGTGGTCATTAAGGATGAACAGCGTCCCCCATTGCAATGGACGATCGGACGCGTAGTGGAAATACATCCAGCGCAAGATGGCGTTGTACGGGTAGTGGTTGTGAAGACCGCTAACGGAAGATTAATGCGCCCCGTCGCAAAGTTATCTGTATTACCCGTCAATTGAATTTTGTATTTTATTTCTTTTCGCTATTTATTTATTTGTTTTCTTTTTTAATTCATCATTGTATTTTGTATTGTTATTATTATTCAAATATTAATTGTTAAAAAATAATATTTTTTGGTGGGTGGAATGTTTAGGCAACCCAAATAACGAACCAAATTTTATGTAACCATGACAATTTTGTCGATTTTCAAATGTTACAAATAAAACAAGCAGCCATTATTGTATTCGTTATTAAAACGACGCCTTTTATTCGATCCTCGGAAGATAGAACCCCAATTCAAGTAAGAAATTTCCAATTTTTCTTCGAACCAACACCTACAATTATTCCCGACATTTGTCGCGCGAACAGAGATTTTACATCGTATCAGTGGGTACCGATCGTCCGATATCGAACATTAGACTAAGATTACTCGATCAGCATGGTAAATTGGTAAACGTTCGTGGAGAAGAAATTGTTATTAGGTTGGAATTAAAACGAACTTCATAATGGGACTGTTGTTCCAATTAAAAGCCGCCGAACCTCAACAGCGATCATCTATCAAAAGAAAACATTATAACTCAGGTGGAAAGAGAACATCTAGATCAGTTAAAAGAAAGACTTCATTGCGAGCGGACAACAGACGTTTTCTCGAGCAGTTGGGTTATCATGTCCACACAAAAGTTAAATATATACCGCGAACCCATCGTGCATAATTCGATCGCTAGAGAAGAAGTGCATAGTTATCATCCATCCACAAATTCTTTTCAAAACAACGATATATTCACCATTGAACTGAACCAAGAAGATGTTTTATTTTCATTCTTCGAAAGATATATACGTATTGAGGATGATTACAAAAAAAAAATTAAACGATCCAACTGACACACAACTTACCGACATTTCTATTTGAGTATATCGCATTTGAGCATAATGGTACTGAAATCGAACGGGTATGTGAACCCGGTTTAACATCATTGATTCGAACCCTACTTCAGCAAAACGAAGTGGAATGCAAATCTTTAGAAATAGCTGGTTTAAAGTGGCCACCCGGAGTAAATTTACCTACAGTTAGTGCGAACAACGATTTCATGTTTCAAATCCCGTTAAGTCATATTTTCGGATTATTTAGAGACTATAATCACGTTATGAGAGGTCGCTTCAAATTTAGATTTGTTAGAAGTCGTACTGACTCCAATTGTTATAAATCTACATCGAAAGCCGATTCTAGCACCGCAGAGTTTACTGTAAAAACGGTTACATTGTTGGCGAAACATGTGTACCCAAGTCCATCTATAAAGATGAAGCTGTTAGATGGCTTAAATAAAAACGCAAACATTCCCGTACCGTTTCGGAAGTGGTCTTTTTATGAGCTACCTTCAATGAGAAAGGGGAATAAAGAAATTTGGTCGGTCACGTCAACAACTAACAGAGGTAGACCTCAATACGTTATAGTTGCTTCCCAAACTAATCGAAAGTATCGGCCGAATTCAGATTGTACACTAGTAGTGTAAGAATGCCGGTTCTAGAGCGGAAGTTAATCCTGCCAATCCTGCGGTGACGTCACGCCTCAATGTATTAGGTATAGGGGGGATACCAACCAAAGTTTGGGGGAAAAAAAATTAGGTTGGTATTAAAAGTAACTAGAGATCTAGGGATTTTTAGACAATTAAATAGAAAAATTTAAATACAATGGCGCCACCTATGATTGAGTGGTGTAAGTACTAGATTTAGGAATTTTTTATAAAATTAAACAGAAAAATTTAAATATAATGACGCTAGCTATGATTGAGAATTGAACTGTAAATTAGCGTAACTTGAGCTGAAAAATTAAATGGTGGTGGTGGTGGGAATATGGGATTAAAAATAAAAAAAAATCATTACATTTCAAATTAAAAATAAATTATATTAGCATAATATATAAAAAACATTTTAATCAGTTGTGTCCCACAGATTGATTTCATCGGTTCTATATCGGTTAAAAATGGAAAATTTTAATCAAATTGGTGCGTCATTGAATAGTGAACTTGATTTACTTAACAATATATATGCAAGATCCAGTAAAACCTTGGTTAGAGTCTCTCGTTTGGAGTGTAATAGAGTATATCGTATAATAGGAATTGAGAGACATGTTAATTCGAGTAGTACATATCCCAAAGTGTTAATTGAATTGGAGGATTTTAAAGTCTATATACCTAAATGTTATGAAGATGAGATATTAAAGGATGATACGTTTACAATTTTAACATCTTCAATCAATTCTATCGGATTGATCTTTAAAGGTTCTACCTATCTAATGGATATTTTAAATTTTGTAAATTTAAATGAAGTTTAATTTTTTTTATAATGTGAGTATTTCTATTGTTTCTCGAACTTTCCTTTCGATAATCTTTATTTTTTATCTTTTTATCTTTTACCAACAGTTGCTATGGAAAGTTTGTTAACCACAAGCGGAAATGCGCGTGAAAAAACAACTATATTTTAAATAAAAAACAATGTATTAAATGAAAAAATTTATTTAAACCAATAAAATGTATATTTAATCTTTACAATACATTTTCTTTAGAAATCCAACTGTTCTGAGACGAATCAAAACCTAACCATTTCACGTACAATCTATCCCCTTTCCTCCTTCTTATCACTTTTTCAACGAGATAAACGTCAGGTTGTTTAGATAAACTGAGCTCAAATTCATAAAATGCTCCTGAAATGGGTTGACCATTCATATACAAATATGTTACAGGGTTTGTTATCTGAACTTTAGCAATTTTAAACAATTCAGTAGTCCAATTTGGTAGGTATCCTTTATCGAAAACATGTTTATGTCTACTGATTCGTACCGTATCACCAACTTTAGACTTTCATTTACCAGTAATTTTTACGAAATTGTAGACTGTACTGAGAAGCTGATTTTCAATAGATTTAGAATTTATTAAATTAGGAGCTAGCTTTGTAGTCCTATGCTTTAAAGCGTTATAAATTTTAGCTACGTCATTCAAAAGATGTAACCATTTATGATTCCCGTAAAGACTAAAGTATTTATAGACCCTTCTGTTTTATCTGACCAACCGCTTTTATCGGCACCGATACTTTTTCGAACTGAAAAGCGGTTGGATGGGTAAAACAGATTGGTACAGATAAATTTTAACAGGCCGGTTTTAACCAATCTGTTTTATCTGACCAACCGCTTTTATCGGTTGTAACACCGATACTTTTTCAAACTGAAAAGCGGTTGGATGGGTAAAACAGATTGGTTTCTGATCAAATTATACCGTTGACGGATGGAATTCTTATAGTTACTGGGGGACGTTAAGGATTGTCGCAGGTTGTTATATAAACTGTTTTAACAGATAAATTTTAACAGGCCGGTTTTAACCGATCTGTTTTATCTGACCAACCGCTTTTATCGGTTGTAACACCGATACTTTTTCAAACTGAAAAGCGGTTGGATGGGTAAAACAGATTGGTTTCTGATCAAATTATACCGTTGACGGATGGAATTCTTATAGTTACTGGGGGACGTTAAGGATTGTCGCAGGTTGTTATATAAACTGTTTTAACAGATAAATTTTAACAGGCCGGTTTTAACCGATCTGTTTTATTTGACCAACCGCTTTTATCGGTTGTAACACCGATACTTTTTCAAACTGAAAAGCGGTTGGATGGGTAAAACAGATTGGTTTCTGATCAAATTATACCGTTGACGGATGGAATTCTTATAGTTACTGGGGGACGTTAAGGATTGTCGCAGGTTGTTATATAAACTGTTTTAACAGATAAATTTTAACAGGCCGGTTTTAACCGATCTGTTTTATCTGACCAACCGCTTTTATCGGTTGTAACACCGATACTTTTTCAAACTGAAAAGCGGTTGGATGGGTAAAACAGATTGGTTTCTGATCAAATTATACCGTTGACGGATGGAATTCTTATAGTTACTGGGGGACGTTAAGGATTGTCGCAGGTTGTTATATAAACTGTTTTAACAGATAAATTTTAACAGGCCGGTTTTAACCGATCTGTTTTATTTGACCAACCGCTTTTATCGGTTGTAACACCGATACTTTTTCAAACTGAAAAGCGGTTGGATGGGTAAAACAGATTGGTTTCTGATCAAATTATACCGTTGACGGATGGAATTCTTATAGTTACTGGAGGACGTTAAGGATTGTCGCAGGTTGTTATATAAACTGTTTTAACAGATAAATTTTAACAGGCCGGTTTTAACCGATCTGTTTTATCTGACCAACCGCTTTTATCGGTTGTAACACCGATACTTTTTCAAACTGAAAAGCGGTTGGATGGGTAAAACAGATTGGTTTCTGATCAAATTATACCGTTGACGGATGGAATTCTTATAGTTACTGGGGGACGTTAAGGATTGTCGCAGGTTGTTATATAAACTGTTTTAACAGATAAATTTTAACAGGCCGGTTTTAACCGATCTGTTTTATCTGACCAACCGCTTTTATCGGTTGTAACACCGATACTTTTTCAAACTGAAAATCGGTTGGATGGGTAAAACAGATTGGTTTGTGATCAAATTATACCAGTAGTATAGAAACGCCGATTCTAGACCGGAAATTGCACCTCCGCACCTCCGTGACGTCATCAATCCAATGTAAAAGGATAGGGAAGGGTACCAACCTAAGGCGGAGGTGAAAAAAAAATAGGTTGGTATTGGAAAAGTAACTAGATCTGGTGAATTTTTTAAAAAGTAACGCGCCACCTAGTGGCTGGTAGTGGAACTAAACCATTACCAACCAGGTAGACGGTTACCTTTTTTAAAAAAGTAACGCGCCACCTAGTGGTTGGTAGTGGAACTAAACCACTACCAACCAGGTAGACTGTTACTTTTTTAAAAATCACCAGGTCTGGTTACCAACCTATTTTTTCCCCCAAGCCTTTGGTTGACACCCCTCCCTATCCTTTTACATCGGGCGGATGACGTCACGGAGGTGCGGAGGTGCGACAACTTCCTGTCTAGAATCGGCGTTTCTGAAAGATGGCGCGCCTCACAACTCTTGAATGCGCGTGCGCAGGAGCTTGGGAATATTCCGGAAAATAATAATAACACAATTTAATTTTTCCCCCCAATCAACCCAATAAAAGTATTAATAAACATTTTAATTACATAATAAATAGTAAAAAAATAATAAAAACCTTAATGTTATGGTACTTTTTTTACAAATTCAATTATATGAGCGGGCTTCGGTTTACCAACATCCTTTATTATTATTATTATTATTATTATGCACTATACATTGATCTTGTAACCTTCTTGATCGATAATACCCTTAGCGAGCCGGGTAAGTAAAAACGTTGAGAAGCAAGCCGCCCCCGCTTCTAACTCCATCACAACGGAAGGTGACGACCATGCGCAGCTCGACGAAGACGTTTTCCATGAACAATAAATAGGGTAAATCCAACTCAACTTCGAATAAATTTTTTCTTTGGTTTAAACTCACAAAGACTGAAAAAAAAGAAGAAAAAAACACAGAGACGACTATGAGACAATGCGCGCGGTTTACGTTTGACGGGTAAATCCAACTCAACTTCGAATAAATTTTTTCTTTGGTTTAAACTCACAAAGACCGAAAAAAAGAAAAACACAGAGACGACTACGAGACATTCCGCGCGGTTTACGTTTGACACGTTCGATTTCTAAAGTAAAACTGATCATGAGTTACGCGATACAATGCTTTCCTCGCCGGGGGGGGAAGTGTCAACTTACGACAATCGGCGCGGCGCATCACCAAGTAAAGTGTAATGCACCTCGCCGGCGGAAGTGTCAAATTACAATCGGCGCGGCTGCAATAATGCTGAGCAATGGAATAATTGACCTAAATGAAATGCTATACATATATATATATAATTAATATTAAGAAAGTAAAAAAATAATACAAATTATAAAATTGTTTTAATGCATTTTCATTAACAAAAATGATGTACGTAAATACAATCTTGAAAGTTTATACACAATTAAATATATACAAAATTTAACAATCGGTAAAATTAACAAATATAGTATTTGCATTACGATACACATGCCAATAGTTATAATTGTAATAACAATCGTTAATATATTCAAAATCATTAACAGTAATATGGTCGTCAATAATTAATTTAGCTGATTCATTATCAGGAAAGTATCCATTAACTTTTAGGAAGTCTTTAAATTTCCGATGATCTTCAAAGTCTTCATCACTACCAACATACAGAATATCACCCTTGCGATAAACCCTCCATATGTTATTTTCAAATTCACAAAATTGTACAAATTGCGAATCATTTATTTTATCACCATCGATGTCTCGTATGTCTACAAGTACCAAATCGAGCTGGGTAATTTCTTCTGGGAAATCGGTATTTAAACACTGCTTCAGTTTAAGACGAAAGTCAGTCCAAGACATTATGACCACGATGTGAACACTTCGATTTTTAAAAGGTAACTGAGACACATATGATTTAAATTTACAATTAAACATAATTTTTTAAAAGTCAACTAAATAACAGCAGAATTTAACTTACAACTAAAATGGATTTACATCAAAAATTTAAATAATAAAAAGGATTTCGATGGAGTAACGTTAACAAATACCTTAGTGGCCGAATTGAACTTACAACATAAAGGGAATAGAAAATTACATTTAAACGCGATCCGCAATTCAACCATCGAAATCCTTTTTTTACAATTATATAATCAAAAAATATAAACTATTTATGATAATGGAGTGTTGATACGATAGTGACCCCACGCTAATGTACTCACCCCATCATCATTAATATAACGTTTCGAATCACGTGATGAAAGAGCCAATTTATTTTGTAGCATGGTATATATGCTATGCTTTTGACTTCTGAACAAGTATTGTTTCATGTAAATATCTCGTTTTGACGTTAAACATTCCAAATAATGTTCAAAGGTAATTTTGCGTTTAACCACAGCCTTCTTTACACCTTTAGCCTTTTTAGTGATACGGCCGGAACAGACCCTATTAGCGTACAATTTAGAACGTAAACCAATAAATTCTGACATGATTCTACCGGAATTTTCATCTTTCATCAACCCCAATACCGCTTTATTTTGTAGTGGGATGCTAAACTCATTATCCGGAAGATAATTTGACGTATCGAAGCGTTCTAAATTATCTTTAACGAATGCATACACATCATCTGTGGTAATGGACACAGTGAAGCTGTCGGTATCCATGTAGCACAATTGAATTTCAGAGCCAAATTTAGGTTTCAAAAAATCATAATAAAATTGATACATGAGTAATTTAGAAATTTCCAAAACTGCAAACCCTACATATAAGGGTTTATCGTAAACCACATGCAGATGTTCCATTTGAATAGCCGAAAATGTTTCCGTAAAAATTTTTATATTCTTAAAATTTAATTTAGCAATTAGACTACGTGCCCCTAATTTTGGTCTACCCGTTCTCTTACATATATCTTCCCAACTTGTCACTAACCTCACATCGACCCTTTTATCTACATTTTCCATAGTTTTACCGAAAACCGCATTATTCATTAATTTAAAAAAATCCTTTTCAAAACTATTTTTGGCAGTTTGGCGTAAATGTGTGTTAACGTCGATGTAAGGTTTAAGCCAAGCTGATTGTTTAAAAGATAAAATGCGATTAATTTTTCTAACTATAAGACCGTGAGCGACGGCATGCTTTAAATTTCTATAATGAATTACATAATTTTTCTTATTAAATAAATTTGGAATAAGTCTTTTATCGCTCACGCTTTTAGAGTTTGGCGGGCATATATTTTCGGCTAGAAATGGTAGGTCGTTATGCAAATCGTGCAATTCACGCGGATATTCAATATCAACGTCCAATATATACCCGTAATCTGAGGTATCGGATACGTTTCTAAATTCGAAACTTCCAATTTGGGCCGCATCCAACCAAACAAACTCATTAACGGGCATATATTGAGACATTGACCATCCATAGAGGTTATTTGCATCCCAATACATTAAATAATTTGAAGGTAAATCGGTATTGAAAGTGCCATCGGTCATATATTTATTATTTCCCTTAGCGTGACGATGGCTGCAAAACGAGATGCCCCCGCGAATTCCCTTTTTAATGAAATGTACCTGATCTATATCTGTTAAAAGTTCGAGTTTGGTCTGCGTGAACTTAAGCATAGCATCCCAAGATAAACCTGGCGCTGTATAATAATGGGCAGGGTCTAACCCATAAGTACTAAAACAAACATCCCGAAACTTTTCAAAGATATCTGCAAGTAAAAGTACATCGGTCTTTAGATATAGATCAGAATACTCACGTAAATTTTGACACCCGAATGTACGCCAAACGGTTTGCGCATGATTGTATTCATCTTCACTTATACCATCGAAGCTCAGCTTATTCATAAAAGCATCTTTAGAGGGTAATGATGTTTCACCCAATCTATCACTAGAATCAATATACTGATAAGGAAAAATACCCTTTCTTGTTAACAATTTAAACTGTTCGTGACGTATGAAAAATTTTTTAACGTGGATAAAGTCATCGTCCACAAGATTGCTGGCGAGCGAATCGAGAGAGGATGCCATGAACCTAAATGAATCTACAAAGCGCATTTTCATGTAGACGTTTTCAAAATCATCTTTGTGCTGGTTTTTAACGCGATCAACTAAAACGTTTTTACTAAAGCTAATGTATTTTTCCTTGTTGTTGGGTAAAACATCGATACCACCCTCCGACTCGATATCAGCTAATTCCTTTACGAATCAGTGTGAATCATAGCCGCTAAAATTGTGAAGAAATATCGGAATGAAATTAGGGAGTTTGAAATTAAGGTTACACGTTGAATGTGCGGCACCTCTAAATCTGCCGGTAATATGACAATGGTCGTGAACCTTACTCTGATTAAAACCATCAAACGGTGACTTACAAATATGGCATAATGAAGCCGAATTAAATTTCAATTCCTCTGCAGCGGTTAGAGGTAGCATTGGTTTAATACATTTTAAATATTCGTTGTAAATAAATTTAACGTCCTCGATTAATTTTGAAACAAAAACTTTACCACAATCGAGGCCCGTATACGTTTCGAATTTATAATATTTAACATCGGTTGTTGAAACGATATAATAAGCAAAGCTATACGGCATGTGTATATCTACCGCTTCGGTGAAAGATGTTGAACTACTAGGTTCGCAAAACTCTACCGGCTTTAAAATCGATTCAAAATCCGCATATATAACAAAGGGAACGTTTTGAGTATTTTTATAATTATTAAATTGTAAAATATTTTCAGGCGTATACGAACCTAGAAAGTTTGGCCTTGAGCGCACATTTTTCGATGGCAAAATGGTTTTAATATGATTACAATCATGCAGTTGATGATCGTTTAACAACTTTTGTGTGGAAAAGCGTGTTAAACAACCATCGCAAAGGTGTACAGAATGGCCGTGGTTGTATACTTGTTTAGAAATCAAACGTGATAGATTTACAATTAAAACGTAATGTCCGTGTCCATTTTCATATAAATAAAGTAAATTTATATGGGTATCCCGTCGATTTTTTGTAAAATAAATTGGTCCTTCCACCACGTATTCTTTGGATGATTTAACTAGTTCATAAATATTTACACTTAAATTATTTAATTGTTCAATTTTAGGGATGTCTTTTAAATGAACGGGGAACTTTATATCCTTTAAATTTAGTACGGTTGAAAAGTGCGGGAACGATGATGTTAAATTTCGACGACGTTCAGCCGGCCGCAGATAAGATACCAGACACCAAGCTAAGCAAGCGTTGTCATCGTAATTTTTGATGTTAATGCACGCTTTCTTAGTAGCGATTGAATCTGGAAGCGGGATGTACGACGAGCCGGGTATTGGTTGGAATTTGTTTATGTTTAGAAGAAGGTATGAAATAGAAAAGAAGGCCCAACCGGACCCCCTCTCCTGAAACTCTTCAGCTTGATGGTTAATACTTGCCACCATCTCATCATAAGTTTCATTAAAATCGGCGAATTGTGTAATAATTTCGAATTTAGAATTAAAATTCTTTTCAGAGGCGGTAACGGTCTCATCACCATTTTCATTAATAGTTGTTTTAATAAAAATGGATAAAAGCTCGAGTTGCACCTTCACCGAGCCGTTCAGGGCCATGTAAGATGTGATAATATTTCCGACAGTATTTCGGGTACGCGCTAGATATGTGGAGATATCATCATCATCATCACGATCTCCAGATATTTTATAAGACGCAACTCGATCTTTGTAACAAGTTGCAATCTTATCAACACCTTTCTCAACCTCTATCGTATGATTCATCCTGAGATGTGACTCTAAAGCCATATGATTCATGAAAGAAATTCCGCACAAATCGCATACCTTTGATCTATTATCACCCGATAGCGGTTGAGGAAGATGTTTAGAAGGTTGCAAAATTGACCTTACCGCCGGCGCCGATGATGTAGATGGTGGTACATCGATGGTGGATTTTGCTTTCGAACAATTTGCCATTGCTGGAGGTGACGCTTGACGCTGAGGACCAACTTCTAAACCATTATCACCCAACAGCGGTTGAGGAAGACGTTCAGAAGGTTGCAAAATTGACCTCACCGCCGATGATGTAGATGGTGGTACATCGATGGCGGGTTTCGCTTTCAAATAATTTGCCATTGCTGGAGGTGGCATTTGACGCTGAGGACCAACTTCTAAACCATGCACTAATCTTTTATGTCTTTGAAAATTGTCGAATCTCGAAAAAGATTTATCGCATAAAGAACACTCGTTCCTAGCGTTATTAGTATGCGAATGTCGCGTGTGCCGATCGAGACTCCTTTTGGCGCTGAATGACTTTTGACACTTATCACACGCGAACATCTTCAAAGAGATTTGAAATTGAGAGTGTCAAATATAAACTTTAACGAGAGCAACCGCTTATTAAAACTGCTGATGTTGCGAGTACCACAGATGAATGTGAAGTAAAACGTTTCTAGAAATAATAGGTATTTATATTACATAAAAATGCAAACTAAGCAGTTTCTATTAAATCACCGAGGTTCAGTAAAGTTCAATGCACCACGTCAGTGGAAGTGTTAAATTACATTGTGGTTACAATAATGCTGAGCAATAGAATTATTGGTGTAAATGAAATACGGATAAATAGAAATTTAAAACGCTAATTAATTATAAGGATGTAATAAATTAAAAGTTTTAAATAAATAATAGGATTTATTAATATTTAAGTTGACAATAAAGCAAAGTAAATATACGTTTTACTTAGAAAAAAACATTTAAACCTAAACGATATTGTCTTTCGGTATCCAACTGTTATGGGATGAATCGAATCCTAACCACTTAACGAACACTTGATTTTTTCTTCTCTTTAACACTTTTTCAACAAGATACACATCAGGTTGTTTGGATCTTTGAAGTTCGAATTCATAAAAAGCTCCTTTAATAGGTTGTCCATTCATATCTTCTAATAAATAAGAAATTGGATTCGTAATTTGTGTTTTAATTATTTTAAATAACTCAGTGGTCCAGTTGGGTAAATATCCCTTATCGAAGACATGCTTATGCTTGCTAATGCGAACTACATCTCCAACATTAAAGTTTCCCTTACCGGCAATTTTAATATGATTGTACACCGTATTGAGAAGTTTATTTTCTACAGATTTCGAATTTATTTGAGATGGTTTCATTTTCGTGGTTGAATGCTTTGAATTGTTATATTGAGTTGTAATAGCATCCAATAAGTGTAACCATTTATGATTTCCGTAAAGACTAAACATTTTATACAACTTTTGTTTTATGGTTCTAATTACGCGTTCAGCTATTGCAGCCTTCATTACGCTATACGTTGAATAATGATTAATTTTAAATTCCATCATCAACTTTTTGAAGTGTGTATTGTAAAATTCCTTTCCCTGATCAGTTTGTAGATTTTTAGGTACACGACCTTCAGAGAGAATTGAACGTAACGCGTATATTACATCCGTTGAAGATTTATTTTTTAACGGACGCATCCAGAGATACTTTGAAAAACAATCGATAACCACTAAGATGTATTTATGTCCAACATTGATTTTACCAAATTCAATCATTTCAATAAGATCAGCTTGCCATAAATCATCGATCCCCTTCAGTATAGTTCTTCGTCTAGGAAATAAACGTCTAGCGGGACGATGAAGTTCTTCAACTATAGTTTGTTTCGCTTTCGATACCTGCATTATTACGTTCATGGATTAGGTCTAACTTTTTTTCTCCAATATATCTAGTCGTGAATTTATAGTGCTTTCCATATCAAGTAGACGATCTGCAACACCCTGTATCCCATTTCGAAGATTTGTTGTGAGTATATCAAATGCATTTAAATTAGTGTTGAATGATTTTGTTAGAGTTGTAATTTGCTGACCATTTAATAGGATTTCCGCGTTAATTTTTTTAATGTCGCGTAAGAGTGTAGAGTTTTTAATATCAATTTTTGTTGACACCTGATGTATACGTTTACTATGATCTCCAATAATTCTTTGAACGTCCGCTATTATGACCTTAATTTCGTTTAAGATTGTAGCTTTCAATGTTTCACATATTTCGTCTACATAAATTTTTATCGCACAATCATTTTCATCCGTCGGTTGTTGAACGTTAGATAGTTTACGCCCCTGGATATCATAATCTCCATCTACGGTTAAAGGGAATCCAATATGACGTTGAGATGTAGTTAAATTCTCATTATTCAATACTTTATTCCGCGCAGAACGTAATGTACGACCAAACTTATCAATGCTCACACCACTCGCGCTTGATCCACCGTTCATTGGTACGCATAAATTATTATTATTATTATTATTATGATATAACGCCGCTCTCCTTCAGTTCTTCTATAATGGATGTGATTTCATTAATATGGGAATTGTTTCCTGCCGCATGTGAAGCGTACAACAATTTCAATCGATCTACCAATTCGTTAACATCATCCCAATATTTATACTCAACGATTTTCGAGTTCACTTCAAGATGTCGTCCGGGTATTAATCCACCCCCCGACTTATTAAATGTAAATAAAGGTTTAATAATTTTAGTATACTTGTACGATTTATTTCCAACTATAGGACCCGTAAAATTTCGCTTATGCGCACCCGTACACGCTAGAACAGATTTGTAACGTTGTAGATCCTCTTCGGTATAGTTCGTAGGTCGTTTTAACTGTATAAGTTCATATAACCCCGTAGAGGCTTGTATGCGTTTTTCGCCTCCGAGAACAATATGAGAAGGTTTAAACTGGACAGTCTTCGATCCAATCATCCAATCGTTTTCATCAGGATCATAACGTATACCCATTCTCTCATCAATTTCTCCTCTTTTACCAAACGTATAATATAAATCCCGAATTTGATTCGGTAGATTTTCTATAGGTAAATCCTCCGCCTTCAATTTTTGTTTTGCATCCGGCGGCGTTTTAAATTCATCATCACTTTCAGGAAAAGTTAATTTTTTCCTAAATGCCGGAGTTTTAAAATCGGTTTCATCAAATTTCGTTTTAACGTCAACACCGACATCATCAGTAGGTTGATAGTGGTGATGGTAATGTACAGAAGAAGAAGGTTTCACTTCACTTAATTTATTAGTCATATCTTTTAATGAATCGCTTAAAGGCTGATGTAGTTTAGCGATAAGACGGCCATCGTTTTCTCGACCGAGTTTAAGCGCTAAATATTTTTTCTTAATAGTATTTGTTATGTTAATTATAGCTTTATCCCTCTCACGTATGGAACGCTTAGTCATTTCATCGTTATGTGACATGCTTACTCTCACAAATACCAGATAACAATGCAATAATTTAGTCCGGGTAAATAAATTTATCCATTCCTATACGATACCTTCCATCATTTACTTCAAAATCTTTCATAATAATCATAGGGTTATATTTATCATCATTCCAACACCGTTTACAAGCGTCCTTGAAAACATCAAACTTCATGTCGGTGTTAACGTGTTCATCATACACATGTTTTAAATTAACCTCATCTTGTTTGAATAGAATTAAGACGTTTGCATTGTCTCGTATTAGGTGTTTAGGTATCCGCGTATAGGTTTGCGTAAGGTAGAACGAATCAATATTATTATGTCGTCCCATACAGAAAAATGATCGAATCTTATCCTGTTTATCGCATGCTACATCGTCAAATATGAAAATTGAGTTTTGTTTAGCTTCAGACGGATCTATAACGGCATCATTATCGATGAATCTATAAAGTCCTATTTCGGGTAACTGTTTCATAATCATTTCTAAAAATTCATATTTCGGTTGATGTAAGGATTTTGAGTATATATAAATATTTTCAAAATTTAAACCATTTTTATCGAAAATGAGATTTAACATCAAGTTGGTTTTCCCACATCCGCTCGGACCGCATACTATTGCTCGTATACTGTTCGGTATGAGATCACCATGCCTACGACTGGTTATCGGTTTCATCATCGTTAACCGATCGAGATCGGTTAATGACATTGTGAGAGATGGGTGTTGCACTACACGCATTATCAAACTAAAATGAGTTTTAATCTTCATGTGCGGGTATATAAGGGATGTGAAAGCGTAAACCGCATCAGTTGAGTATGCTGTTTACTCGAGATAGTACATCTGCGACGGCGGGGGGAAGCGGAATACTTAATACACTTATCAATAAACTACCCGTTGAGTTACACGTTCCAGGCTATCAATTTTGTGGACCAGGAACAAAATTGAAGAAACGTTTGGCTAGAGGCGATAAAGGAATAAATCCATTAGATCGGGCTTGTAGAGAACACGATATAGCGTATTCGGACAATAATTCTTTAGAACAACGTCGCATGGCCGATAGACGTTTGGAGGAAAACGCTTGGGGGAGAGTGAAAGCGAAAGATTCGACATTGGGGGAAAAAGCATCAGCTTGGTTAGTTACAAACGCTATGAAAGTGAAACGAAAATTGGGAATGGGTCATAAGGGACAAAAAATAATTAAAAGATTAAAAGATAAAAAAAATAAACCGATAGCATTTAAAAGCGTGTTGGTAAAGCAAATCGCTAAAGATTTACCCAAAACAACAGATAATTTACGGGAAGCGGCTAGATTAGCTTTGAAAAGTGCTCGTATAGCTGTTAAATCCGCGGGTGGAAAGAAAAAAGTTAAAATTCCGCGTACAATCCCGTTACCTATTACAAGTGGTGGTATACTACCGATATTACCGGCCATATTTGCCGGACTATCAGCTCTCGGAGCGTTATCAGGCAGCGCGGCTGGTGTGTATCGCGCGGTGAAGAGTGGTCAAGAGGCTAAAGAGAAGTTGAAAGAAGCTGAACGACACAATAAGGCGATGGAAGCTATCGCGATTGGCGAAACCGGAAGTGGACTTTATATTAAAAAATATAAAAAAGGATTGGGTTTATATTTAAGTAAAAAGCAACAAAAAAACTTGTAACTAGGCTACCTAATAGACCTCTAACAAATCTCGATATAATAAAATACGCTAAAACACTTAAAATTTCAAATTTTCGCGGAGTGTATATGCGAAATGGATTGCCTAAAGAAGGTCCTAAATATTATGAGTCAGCTGTTGTAAATTTAGATGATCACCGAGGTAGCGGAACCCATTGGGTAGCCTATAAAAAAATTGGCAATAGGGTGTTATATTTCGACAGTTATGGAGATCTAAAACCACCTAAAGAACTTTTAAAATACTTTAAAAAATGTCAAATTGTGTATAACCACGATAATTTTCAAAAGGATAACCCGTATAACTGCGGTCAATTATGTATAAATTTCCTACTTAACATAAGAAATAACTCATTTGAGTGAAAATGTCACAGACGTTCACACTGGTCAGTACAAAAAGCGAAATCTCCGAAGACTATTATCCGCCTATAGAATTAGACCCTAACTCGAGTTACTCGCTTGGTCTTATTGGATTCTATACGTATAACAGTATACCAAACATTGAACAAGGAGTAAACGATAAATTTTACTTTACCGAAAAATTGCCCATTAATAAAAGCCGACAATCAACTATAGACGAGGGGGCATTACCACAGGAAATCAAAATTCCTACTGGTGCATATGAAATAACGGACATTGAGAAATTTTTACAAAAAGAGATTTTACGTCGTATCGGATTGAATACGGTTGATGATCCTGAAAAATTTTTTTCACTGAAGGCTAACAATAACACCTTGCAGTGTGAAATAAAAAGCGATTATTTTGAGATAGATTTCTCTCAACCAAATACGATAGCTTCTATATTGGGGTTTTCCAATCGTAAACTAGATGTATCGATAAAGCATAAATCAGATCTTCCGGTAAATATAATACGTGTGACATCCGTTCGAGTGGAATGTAATATAATTTCCGGCTCGTATTACAATAACAAATTATCTCACACGCTATATGAATTCGCTCCAACTGTGGATCCTGGTTTCAGTATAAATATAGAGCCAAGGAACCCCATTTATTTGCCAGTGGACACCGATCGTCCGATATCGAACATTACACTAAGATTACTTGATCAGCGTGGTAAATTGGTAAACTTTCGTGGAGAAGAAATTGTTATTAGATTAGAATTAAAACGAACTTCATAATGGGGCTGTTGTTCCAATTAAAAGCCACCGATCCTCAACAGCGTTCATCTATCAAAAGAAAACATTATAACTCAGGTGGAAAAAGAACATCTAGATCAGTTAAAAGAAAGACTTCATTGCGAGCGGACAACAGACGTTTTCTCGAGCAGTTGGGTTATCATGTCTACACAAAAGTTAAATATATACCGCGAACCCATCGTGGATAATTCGATCGCTAGAGAAGAAGTGCATAGTTACCATCCTTCCACAAATTCTTTTCAAAATAACGATATATTCACCATTGAACTAAACCAAGAAGATGTTTTATTTTCGTTCTTCGAAAGTTATATACGTATTGAGGGAGATTACAAAGAAAAATTAAACGATCCAACTGATACTATCCAGCTAACGCACAACTTACCAACATATCTATTTGAGTATATCGCATTTGAGCATAACGGTACTGAAATCGAACGGGTACGTGAACCCGGTTTAACATCATTGATTCGAACCCTACTTCAACAAAACGAAGTGGAATGCAAATCTTTAGAAATAGCTGGTTTAAAATGGCCACCCGAAGGAAATTTGCCTACAGTTAGTGCGAACAAGGATTTCACGTTTCAAATCCCATTAAGTCATATTTTCGGATTATTTAGGGACTATAATCACGTTATGAGAGGTCGCTTCAAATTTAGATTTGTTAGAAGTCGTACTGACTCCAATTGTTATAAATCTACATCAAAAGCCGATTCTAGCACCGCAGAGTTTACTGTAAAAACGGTTACATTGTTGGCGAAACATGTGTACCCAAGCCCATCTATAAAGATGAAGCTGTTAGATGGTTTAAATAAAAACGCAAACATTCCCGTACCGTTTCGGAAGTGGTCTTTTTATGAGCTACCTTCAATGAGAAAGGGAAATAAAGAGATTTGGTCGGTCACGTCAACAACTAACAGAGGTAGACCTCAATACGTTATAGTTGCATTCCAAACCAATCGAAAGGATCAGCCGAATTCAGATTGTACACTTTTCGATCACTTGAACATTATAGATCTTAAAGTATATCTAAACTCATACTGCTATCCATTCGAGTCGATGAATTTGGAGTTTGCGAAAGAAAATTATGTTGAACTCTATAAAATGTATACCGAATTTCAACCATATATTTGGGAAACATCTCGAAAACAACCGATTATGGATTTCGCAAGCTTTAAAAAAAGACCTTTATTCGTGGTGGATACCACTAAGAATAACGATGAAGAAGCCGCCCCATCCGCATCATGTGAGGTGCGTATCGAAATTCAAAGCGGTAAAGATTTTCCGCCTGATACAAAAGCATACTGTATACTACTCCAAGAATCCATGTATACATACAAACCTTTGAGTGGGGAGGTATCTGTAATTATAAATTAAATTGCACATGAGGTCATATGTTAGTTTACAATATGAAGTTCAAAATCGCGGTTGTAGACGTTCAGGGGTTTTACATCAATTCTAAATTCGAAGTTAAAGAATTTACTCTTGTGGATATCACCACCGACTGCATAATACATTTACACTTAAAAGCTAGTATACCATTCCAACAGTTAAACGTTCGAGATCGAAGATCAGTGAGATATTTGGAACGCAACCATCACAGGTTGCTATATAGCGATGGGTGGATAAATCAATCAGAAGGTCTAAATGTAATTGATACCTTAATTTCCTCCTACGATCAAATATTTGTTAAGGGAAATCAAAAGAAGCAGTTTTTGAAAACACGTAACAGCAATTCAATACTAACGGATATTGCGTTAGAATTTGCGGAAGAGGATGAGACTAAATTAAATTCATCCAACAATCAATGTTGGTTCCACACCGGCTCTCCAGCAGTATGTTCACAAAACAATGTATTAATTTTACAAAAATTTTTATATAATCACAATAATGTTACTTGTATTTAAGTTGTAAATATAATAATTTTTAAATAAAAAATTGATTGTAGTTTTATTATTATAATAGTTGTAAAATTTATTGGGAGAGGGTGGGGGTGTGAGTTATATCATATAATTAAAAAATTAATGTATTCAGTTTACAACTAAATTTGATGAAATATGGATGTTAACACTGGGTGTGAAATTTCTGAAAGCCCTTACTGGGTATCAATTAATAAACAATGGAAGAAGTTTCGTGATGATATAGAGAAAGAAAATAAATTTATTGGTGAAACCTTATATTCGATCGATAGATTTAACATAAAAGTTGGTATTAGTGTGGCGAGAGGTTTTATAACATGTGTGAAATTGATTTTTAAATCTTGGAATGATGTAGAATCGAAATCACATATACTCTCTTTTCTACGTGAAGATTGGGAACAATTGATTAATGTATTTAAAATCATTCGTTTTAAAATGAACTTTTCTGACCAAATTATACCGTTAGCGGATGGAATTCTTAGAGTTACTGCAGACGTTGAGAATTGTGTGTGCATCACATATGAAGATATGGACCCTGAAAATAATTTTTTTATTCCGATTATATTAACCTTGATGGAAGTTCAAGACATTTTATCTAAGGAATTTTTAATTTCATACAAATTAAAAGTATTAGACAATTTGCATTTTAATGATTACATTGATTTTATTATGAACACTCAATTTTCGAAGGATAAGTTAAAATTAATTCGAGAATTTTGCTTGCAAAATTTATCTGAAATAAATTATTACTTAATGGAATATATTGATATGATTTCATGAGTTTAAACTTACTACTATTAAGAATGTTGACGAATACTTGCGTTAAAAAATTATATTTATTTTAATTTAAACAAGTTTAAACATGTTGAAACAAGTGTTGGTGAGGTTCAATGAACTTTACATAACTTTGGTGATTTAATAATAAAAACTGCTTAATTTGCATTTTAGATAACAATAACACCTGCGTGCGAATTGCATCATCCTTCTAGAAACTTCTATTACACAAAAACTGCTTGATTTGCATTTTAGATAACAATAACACCTGACGTGCGAATTGCATCATCCTTCTAGAAACTTCTATTACACATTTCCCCACCCCCATTATTTTCATACATATAATTACATGTTCTAAATAATTTATTTAGTATAACAGCTATTTCCAAGCTAACAGGTTACGTTTTATTATTAATCTACGAAACAAATCATGTCTCGTCTAAGTCAATTGGGTCAGTGCAATTTCCCACCGAAAAAATCAATTTCTGCGCTTCAAACAGACACTCCATACCCGATTAAGTGTGCGAAACGGCTTAAAAAGTGTTCTTGGCCGTCCGTGGTACTTGAACTGGAGGCTGGATTCGTAATTTATTTACCAAGACGCATCGCAGAAGATATTACCGACGAAGAAATTATGGAACTTAGCAAAATGTCTATAATTTATAAGGGTACAAAAGATTGGTAAAACACACCCTGTATATTTATTGGATTTCGTCAAGAAGCTTGAAACGTAAAAACTTTCCGACCGATGACCCTGATGTTCATCTGTATTAATATAAATGTAATTGTATTATAAAAATTATATATTCTTAAAAATTAAATAATAACAAATGTATTTCTTAAACACATCATTTTGTTGTTTCTATTTCACCTTACAGCCATCAATTCAATCCGCTTAAATTCAATTAAATAAGTAAGTTTTATATATTTCTTAAACACGCATCTTTTTTGTTTGTATTTCCGTTCAACTGCTAGGCTTTTAATATTAAATTGAAAAGGTTTCGGTGATTCAGTGGTTTATTGTCTTTAAAGTATTTATATTTCACCTTGCAGCTATCGGTTCAATTCGCGTAAAATTAAATTAAATAAGTCTGTATTATATAGTTCGTTAATTTACATCACCACTGAGCCGCCGAAACCTTTTCCTTCTTTTATTTAAATGTATTTTTTTTTCACGTACATCATTTTTGTTAATGAAAATGCATTAAAACAATTTTATAATTTGTATTATTTTTTTACTTTCTTAATATTAATTATATATATATATGTATAGCATT
The DNA here is from genome assembly GCF_036711975.1 of Onthophagus taurus. Classification (NCBI taxonomy): domain Eukaryota; kingdom Metazoa; phylum Arthropoda; class Insecta; order Coleoptera; family Scarabaeidae; genus Onthophagus; species Onthophagus taurus. The sequence continues at coordinate 22,312,889 of NC_091966.1, forward strand.
TCATTTAGGTCAATTATTCCATTGCTCAGCATTATTGCAGCCGCGCCGCGCCGATTGTAATTTGACACTTCCGCCGGCGAGGTGCATTACACTTTACTTGGTGATGCGCCGCGCCGATTGTCGTAAGTTGACACTTCCCCCCCGGCGAGGAAAGCATTGTATCGCGTAACTCATAATCAGTTTTACTTTAGAAATCGAACGTGTCAAACGTAAACCGCGCGGAATGTCTCGTAGTCGTCTCTGTGTTTTTCTTTTTTTCGGTCTTTGTGAGGTTAAACCAAAGAAAAAATTTATTCGAAGTTGAGTTGGATTTACCCGTCAAACGTAAACCGCGCGCAATGTCTCATAGTCGTCTCTGTGTTTTTTTTTCTTCTTTTTTTTCAGTCTTTGTGAGTTTAAACCAAAGAAAAAATTTATTCGAAGTTGAGTTGGATTTACCCTATTTATTGTTCATGGAAAACGTCTTCGTCGAGCTGCGCATGGTCGTCACCTTCCGTTGTGATGGAGTTAGAAGCGGGGGCGGCTTGCTTCTCAACGTTTTTACTTACCCGGCTCGCTAAGGGTATTATCGATCAAGAAGGTTACAAGATCAATGTATAGTGCATAATAATAATAATAATAATAATAAAGGATGTTGGTAAACCGAAGCCCGCTCATATAATTGAATTTGTAAAAAAAGTACCATAACATTAAGGTTTTTATTATTTTTTTACTATTTATTATGTAATTAAAATGTTTATTAATACTTTTATTGGGTTGATTGGGGGGAAAAATTAAATTGTGTTATTATTATTTTCCGGAATATTCCCAAGCTCCTGCGCACGCGCATTCAAGAGTTGTGAGGCGCGCCATCTTTCAGAAACGCCGATTCTAGACAGGAAGTTGTCGCACCTCCGCACCTCCGTGACGTCATCCGCCCGATGTAAAAGGATAGGGAGGGGTGTCAACCAAAGGCTTGGGGGAAAAAATAGGTTGGTAACCAGACCTGGTGATTTTTAAAAAAGTAACAGTCTACCTGGTTGGTAGTGGTTTAGTTCCACTACCAACCACTAGGTGGCGCGTTACTTTTTTAAAAAAGGTAACCGTCTACCTGGTTGGTAATGGTTTAGTTCCACTACCAGCCACTAGGTGGCGCGTTACTTTTTAAAAAATTCACCAGATCTAGTTACTTTTCCAATACCAACCTATTTTTTTTTTTCACCTCCGCCTTAGGTTGGTACCCTTCCCTATCCTTTTACATTGGATTGATGACGTCACGGAGGTGCGGAGGTGCAATTTCCGGTCTAGAATCGGCGTTTCTATACTACTTATACCGTTGGCGGATGGAATTCTTATAGTTACTGGGGACGCTCTACGGACTGTGGAGGATATGGTTGGAACAAACCCCATTAAAACAAGGAACCATACATCTAAACCTTTGCTTCAAGAGCAATATATAGCAGTAACAACCCCTTTAGAAAAAACAAATTCGAGACTGCATGTATACATATAAACCATTGAGTGGTGAGGTGTTGGTAATCATAAACTAACAGGATATCCACATTGATAAAAAAATGTGGTCAGCCACAGAGAAAAACAACTGTGCAGATGCAGGTGCAGGACGTTATAGACAAACAGGATGTCCACAATGATAAAATGTGGTTAACCGTGGAAAAAAACAACTACCATTGACTATATATATGACGTCCATGCTATGCACACACATTAGTTACCATCATGACATTCAGACGTACGGCAGTTGTAGATATTCAAGGTGTTCAAGTCGATTCAGAATTTGAAGCCAGAGAAGTCACTCTCATAGATTTAGACACATCCCACACGTTACATCTACATCTTCAGTCAAGCAGACCATTCCGAGCGCTGAACGAAAAGGACCAGAAGTCTTGTAGATATTTAGAACGGCATCATCATCGATTGGGTTTTAACGATGGCTGGATCAGTCAAGGTATGGGTTTGAAGCTGCTCGATGATACCATTTCAAACTATGATCTCATCTATGTGAAGGGGAACCAGAAGACACATTTTTTGAAAAATCGTCCATGCCATCCAAATCGATGTTGTAGGAATTTAAAGATTATCGACCTATCGCTAGAAAAATGTAATGTAGCCGAAGAGATTAAATTAAATGTTTCGTTAGATGTGTGTTGGTGTCATAACGGGTTCCCAGCCGTATGTTCGCAAAACAACGCATTAATATTAAAAAAATATGTAAACCAATCGAAATTTATGCTGTAAACCAATCAAAATGTATTGTACTATAAAAAATAAATATATATATTTTGTAAACTATTGAACTTTCATTCATTCAGTCCTTAACATACAACAAGTTAAGATGTACCCCCATATTAATTTTAAATCTATTTACCTGTTGATATATATATTGAAATATATATCTGGAATGTTAAACGACGATACTGATGATATTTATAACCTTCTTGTTAAGTATGGACATATTTCGGCGGTGGACTTTGACGAACAACCCAATTTACATTTAGATCGTCAGGAAATGTTAGCTGAAGGTCTATCTCACTTTCAAAATTACTATCATCTCCCTATAACAGGGGAGGCTGATAATGATACATTAAAGCTACTGTTAAAACCCCGATGTGGTAATTTGGATGTTTATACAAATTTAAACTATAAACATATAACGCGTAAGTGGAACTTTACTAAAATTAAATGGGGTTTGTTCCAACCATATCATCTACAGTCCGTAGAGCTATTTAGAAAGGCGTTTAACGTTTGGTCTGAGCATATAAATTTACAGTTTCAAAAACTTATCGAGATATTAACATTTTAATCGGGTTCCGAAGTGTGAATCATACACTTATCCAAAATCCTAGGATAAATTGCCCCGCTAAATTTGATTGTAAAGGAGGTGTGCTAGTTCACGCAGAGTATCCGAGTATACATAAAGTTAAAGTTGAAATTCATATAGACATAGACGAGAATTGGAATTTCACTAATAATAACGAAAATGAAGTCAATTTATTACCTGTTATTATACATGAAATTGGTCACTCTTTAGGATTAGATCATAATAATCGAAATGATTCCGTAATGTATGCATATTATGGTGGAGTTGAAACCTTAAGTCAGCATGACATTGATAATATACAGAGAATCTATGGACGTAAATCACTTGATAAACCTAGTATCTCTACAACAACCTCAATTCCCACTACAAATAGAACTCAAACTTCGACTACAACAAGAACAACAACAGTGAGGCCATCACCATCAACAACAACAATAAGGTCAACATCAGTCTCAACTGTAAACGTCTCCCATATATGTGATGTGGATGAAAAGTTCACAGCATTTTTAATTTACGATAAAATAGTCTACGTTTTCTTTAAGCAGTGGGTTTGGTTAATTGATCTAAAGACTAAAAAACCGATTCAATCCGAAGCTGTAAACATTTTAGATTGGATACACCCCTTGAGAGGGGTTTTAGACAATAGCGACTATGACTATGTAGTGTCAGTAGATTCAAATGGCCTATTCACATTTATTATCAAAAATGAAATATATATAATTGAAATTAAGAGTTTAACTGTAAGGTATAAATATAGATTTTCTGAAACGGAATTAGGTTTAACTGATGTAAGTAAAATTAGAGGTGTGGTTACCAGTAATTACGGTTTGACATACATCTTTTTCGATAAACATTACATCATCCAGGTAGATGAGTACTTTTACAGAAGAAAAAAGATTATAATGTCTGCAGATGAATTCTTTCCGGGAATTCCAAACAACTTCAGTGGTGTATATAAAACGTCTGATGGTTTATTAAATTTCTTTGTTGGGGATATAATTATCCGTTACAATGAATATTTAAAAGAGGTTGTGAGTAGTTCGGAAAAGAACCTATCTTTATTGGGTATATCTTGTCCCTATAAGTCTTTAATTGATCAACTCAAATATATATTGTCTACAATAATTTCATCAAATATCACAATTCCAGCGGAAAATTAAATATGTTATGTATCAAATGTGATTTAATCTATGTAACAAACTTGTAACACACTATGTGACAAACTTATTTGGGTTCTATGTAAATAAAAATTTTTCCACTTGTTTATACTTTTGTGGTTTTTTGTTTTTTGAAGTAGAATTAATTATCTTGTCCAACTGTCATCCGTTTGTGGTTTTTTGTTTTTTTTTGAAACTACTATCTGTTTTTCACCGCAATTATCTACAACTTGTTTTATTATTTAAAGACAATAGATATATAAAGGATGTTCTGGTTACCGAAAAGTTAATAGCATTTGTTCGTGATCGCGTAGACACCGTGTTATTTTTTATTTCCGAAAGTGAAAAGAAAAAACTCTAAACATGTTTATTTGTGAGTTCTGTCAAGTCTCTTTTACGGCGAAACATAATCTTGACAGGCATATGCGAGGTAAACATGGTCAAACTAATTTCGATTGTACCGTGTGTGGAGGAAAATTTTCAAGACGAGATAACTTGAACGTACATCTGAAACGATCTCATGGGTTATCTATGAAACGTCAAGCACCACCACCACCATTACCATCAACCATCGAACATCGATCAAATCTAGAGATGGAAGTTCCCGGTACATCTACTAAACATCAATCAAATTTGGAGATGGTAGTACCAACACCATTAACATCCATCAAGCTCAGATTGAGTTATTACCAAATTATATTAAGTCCGGATTTGATGATGATGACGGGAATGAGGAAATTATTATGTCGGAGAAAAATTTTAATACAAAATTTAGAGTTATCACTGCCGCCACTGTGTTGAATGAGGTTTATGATGAGATGACTCGGGATGTTCTAAATCAAAGCGAAGAGTTTCAGGAGCGTGGGTCGGGGTGGGCTTTCCACTCTATATCTCACCTGCTCCTGAACATCAATAAATTTGAGCCCATACCCGGGTCATCATATATTCGTTTACCTCATGATATCGAAAAGAAAAAGGCATGCATCAATATTAAGAATTATGAAGACGATGCATGTCTAGCGTGGTGTTTGATGGCAGCTCTTTATCCCGCAAATCATAGTCAAGACCGGACTTCAAGCTACCCTCACTATAGTGAAACCCTTAATTTACAAGGTATTAGATTCCCCATTACTTTTAAAGACATTGTTAAAGTGGAAAAGTTGAATAATTTAAGCATTAATGTGTATGAGTTAGTTAGGAATTCGAATAAGTATAAGGTGGAAGGACCAATTTATTTTACCAAACAAAGACGTGAAATTCGTATAAATTTACTCTATTTATATGAAACCGGCGGGAAAGGTCATTTTGTATTAATTAAGAACCTATCCAGGCTTATATCACGTCAGTTTTCACACCATGAGCATTCTATACACCTTTGCGATGGATGTTTAACCCGATTTCCATCTGCTGAAAAATTAATTACACATCAAAATCACGATTGTAATCATATAAAAACAATTGTTCCCACGATAAATTTAAAATCAAAACCTAATTATTTTGGCTTACACACTCCCGAAAATATTTTATCATTTAATAACTATAAATTCACACAGTTGGCCCCGTTCGTTATACAGGGTGATTCATAAGTAATGGGCCAAATTGTAAATGTACGTTTAGGAGGCCAAAATAATAATATTTTCATTAACAATAATGGGTCTTAGTCTGCTCCTTACTGAGATACAGTATGTTAAAGCGAAAAAAATAAAATAGATTTTTGTTAATAGATCAGCTACTTTTCTACATAATGACTCATAGTTGACTTATAGTTTTTGTAAGGGTAAACAATAATGTGTGAGAGGATTTGAGTTAACTCGTAGATGTCGACACATGCGCCATATGAATTAGATGAAATCAGCTACAAATTTTTTATCGCTCATTATTTTACAACATACTTGTTTAATTTGGATAGCCCCATCATTTCTGTAGAAAAAAGCTATACTTCTTTGATCTTGAAAATATTAACGATTTTCGAGATATTTGAATTTTACTAATTCACTACACTACATTTCACGGTGGTCGACGTAGCATTAATCTGTTAAGACACAAGCATGGCATGGAATGTTGACATTTACCTAACCGTAATTGATAATTGATAACAATATTAAACTGAAACCATAAAAAAATTACGTAATAAAACAATTTATTGTACGCCAGTTAATAAAACGAAATACAACATTAGAACAGACTTGAACTAAGACCACTTACGACAACTGTTATCAAAACCTACATGTTAATGTTGTGCGAAGTTAAATTAAATTTAAGCTTAATTATGAGCTACTGCAAAAGGTTTTCAACATGACCACCACCAGCATTTATACACGCATTTAACCGTTTGGTTAAGGATTGTCTGACTTTAAAAAATGTAATGTAATAACTCGTCTCGTGTATTTATAGTAGGTTCAGCATAGACCATTGATTTCATGTAACCCCACACATAAAAATCAAGTGGATTAAAATCGGGACTGCAAGGTGGCCACTGAAATTCACTACCACGTCCAATCCAACGGTGAGGGAATGATTCATTCAGATGTTCGCGCACAGCACGTGAAAAATGTGGAGGAGCACCGTCTTGCATGAACCACATATTTCTTCTTAGTTGTAATGGAAGATCTCCCAAGAGGTCGACTAAGTCATTATTTAAAAAAATTAAATATGACTCTCCATTTAAATTAGGAGGTAATTCAACTGGGCCCAGTAATGTATTGCCTATTACACCGCACCACACATTTATTTTAAACTCGTGCTGGAAATGTCTATCTTTTTTTAAACGAGGGTTTTCGGTTTCCCAGGCATGACTATTTCGCCAATTAAAAACTCCGCGTCTGGTAAAGGTTGCTTCATCCGTGAAAAGAATGTTATTTAGGAATGTTGGATTATTATTCAATTTTCCTTTTAGCCACTGACAAAATTGAACTCTGATTCGATAATCTGTTGGAAGTAAATTTTGCACAGGTATAAAATGATAGGGATATAAATTTTCCTTGTGTAAAATTCTAGTCACGGATGGTTGGCTTATTCCAGTTGCTGCAGACAATCGACGAGTGCTTATTTCAGAATTTTGCGCAATTCTTACCAAAATTTCATCTTCTTGCTGCGGAGTGATAATCTTAGGACGTCCTGTATGATATTTTGGACGAAATGAACCTGTTTCACCCAATCGATTATAAATATTTTGAAATATCTTCCGGTTTGGCTGCCTTCTGTAAGGGTACATTTCACGATATTTTCTGGATGCTGCTTGCCCAGAAAAACGTTCTTGTGCGTAAACGCATAACATGTCTCTCATTTCTTCGTTTGAAAAGTGATTATGTCTCGGTATTTTGATTTATGTTAGGACAAGAATGAATCAGTTTACTTAACAATAAAATGTTTTAAACTATTCATTAAACGTAAAAGCTCATTGACGTTTCATAATTCATATGGCGCATGTGGCGACATCTACGAGTTAACTCAAATCCTCTCACACATTATTGTTTACCCTTACAAAAACTATAAGTCAACTATGAGTCATTATGTAGAAAAGTAGCTGATCTATTAACAAAAATCTATTTTATTTTTTTCGCTTTAACATCCTGTATCTCAGTAAGGAGCAGACTAAGACCCACTATTGTTAATGAAAATATTATTATTTTGGCCCCCTGAACGTACATTTACAATTTGGCCCATTACTTATGAATCACCCTGTATATGCAGACTTCGAATCGATTCTACAACCAATCGATTTTTGTGAGCCCAAATCATCTAAATCTTTTACCGAAAAAGTTGAGATGCATCAACCCTATAGTTTCGCTTATTATATCGTTTCCACGATTGATAGTAGTTTTAATAAATTTGAAACGTATACAGGACTTGATGCATCTCACGTTTTTATCACAAAATTAATCGATGATGTTAAATTTATCTATAATAAATACTTGAAAACCGTAAAACCAATGATACCTTTAACAACCGATGAGCAACGCAATTTCGATTCAGCTGAAAATTGTTATATTTGCCAAAATCCTTTCACATCTGACCAGGTTAAGGTACGCGATCATTGTCATATTGGTGGTAAATACCGGGGACCCGCCCATGCAAATTGTAATCTAAATTTCAAACTTCCAAATTCTATTCCAATATTCTTTCATAATTTTAGCGGTTATGATTGCCATTTATTTATTAAAGAAATGGCTGATGCTGATGAATATGGACTTGATGTATTGCCGAACAATAAAGAAAAATATATCAGTTTCAGTAAAAGAGTGTTTGTCGATAAATTAATCAATGAAGATAAAACTGTTGAAAATATTTTTTTAAAATTAAGATTTGTTGATTCGTTTAGATTTATGGCATCTTCATTAGACTCTTTAGCCGGTAACCTCGAAATAAATGACTTTATCAATATACGTAAATTCTTTCCACACCCGGAACATTTTAAATTGTTAACGAAAAAGGGTGTATTTCCATACAATTATATAGCCTCTTTCGACAAACTAAATGATACATCACTACCATCTAAAAGCATGTTTTACAACAAATTAAATTTAGAAGACATAAGCGATGAGCAATATTCGCACGCTCAATGTGTGTGGAAAGAATTTAATTGTCAAAATTTGAAACAATATTCCGACTTGTATTTAAAGACAGATGTTCTTTTATTGACTGATGTATTTGAAAAATTCAGGTAAGTTTGTTTTAAAACTTACGATTTAGATCCCGCGCATTATTATACGGCACCGGGGCTATCTTGGGATGCCATGTTAAAATTCACCAAAATTAAATTAGAATTATTGACGGATATAGATCAAGTTCATTTTATTAAGAAAGGTATCCGTGGAGGTATTTCTCAATGCTCCCTACGGTACGCTAAAGCTAATAATAAATATATGGATAATTATAACCCCAATTTCCCATCATCGCATTTAATGTATTGGGACGCGAATAATTTGTATGGATGGGCGATGTCGCAATATTTACCAGTTTCCAGTTTCAAGTGGTTAGATGATACCCAAATTCTAAATTTTAATTTTAATAATATATCAGATACTTCAGATTACGGTTACATTTTAGATGTAGATATCGAATACCCCGAGTATTTGCATGATACGCATAATGATTTACCTTTTTTATGTGAAAACATTTTACCACCTAACGGTAGATGTGAAAGCGATAAAAGATTGATTCCAAATTTATTTAATAAAACAAATTATGTTGTGCATTATAGAAATTTAAAGCAGGCCGTTGCTAACGGTCTTAAAGTTTCTGAAATTAATAGAGTTTTATCGTTCAGACAGTCTACCTGGTTGAAATCTTACATCGATAAGAATACAGCATTACGCCAATCCGCTAATAATTCTTTTGAAAAAGATTTTTTCAAGTTAATGAATAATGCGGTTTTTGGTAAAACCATGGAAAATGTAGATAAGCGAGTCGCTGTAAGATTAGTGACCAGTTGGGATGATGTTCATACTAGCGAAATCTCCGGTCGTCCTCGTTTAGGAGCTCGGAGTTTAATTGCGAAATTAAATTTTAAAAGCATAAGCATATTCACAGAAACGTTTTCGGTAATTCAAATGGATCGTCTCCATGTCGTTTACGATAAACCTCTATATGTTGGTTTTACGGTTTTAGAATTGTCTAAATTGTTAATGTATAATTTTTATTATGATTTCTTAAAACCAAAGTACGGTGAATCTATTCGCTTATGTTACATGGATACCGATAGCTTCACCGTACTAATTGATTCCGATGATGTTTATAGAGACGTGAAATTGAATTTAGATAAATTTGACACATCGAACTACAGTCCTGATAATCAGTTTGACATACCGTTACATAATAAAGCTGTTTTGGGTAAAATGAAAGACGAGAATTGCGGAAACATAATGGTTGAATTTATCGGTTTGAGGTCTAAAGTGTATGCGAATAGGGTCGCTGATGGTCGGGTTACAAAGAAATCTAAAGGTGTTAAGAAAGCTATTGTTAAACATAACATATCTTTTCAAAATTATTTAGATTGTTTAAATTCAAAATCGGTTTTATTTAAAAAACAAACGTTATTTAGAAGTTTCAATCATAACATATTTACAGCATTACAAAATAAATTGGTTCTATCACCAAATGACTCCAAGCGATATATTTGTAATAATGGAATTAATACATTCGCTTGGGGTCATTATAGTATTAATGACGATAGTACATAGTTAATTTTAAGTTAATTTATTCGTATTTATTGTAATTTATTGAAAAGTTCTCGATGGTTTAATTGTTTATTCGCTTTACTTTCTGTTTACATCACACTTTAGCTATGGTTCAAATCTCATTGGTAAGTATCTTAATTTACACCATCGAGATTTTTTTTATTGTTTTAATTCAATTGCAGGATTTTAAAGTCTATATACCTAAACGTTATGAAAATGAGATTTTAAAGGACGATACGTTTGCAATTTTAAAATCTTCAACCAATTCTTTGTGAATTTAAGACTAAAAAAAGAATTCATGTATTTGAGCTTTACGGGATGTTGCCCATCGAAATCATATTGAGATTGTGGAGAACATATATATTGGTTTTTTTATATATAATGCTAATATAATTTATTGTTAATTTGAAATGTAATGATTTTTTTTTATTTTTAATCTATATTCCCACCACCACCACCATTTAATTTTTCAGCTCAAGTTACGCTAATTTACAGTTCAATTCTCAATCATAGCTAGCGTCATTATATTTAAATTTTTCTGTTTAATTTTATAAAAAATTCCTAAACCTAGTACTTACACCACTCAATCATAGGTGGCGCCATTGTATTTGAATTTTTCTATCTAATTGTCTAAAAATCCCTAGATCTCTAGTTACTTTTAATACCAACCTAATTTTTTTTCCCCCAAACTTTGGTTGGTATCCCCCCCTATACCTAATACATTGAGGCGTGACGTCACCGCAGGATTGGCAGGATTAACTTCCGCTCTAGAACCGGCATTCTTACACTACTTACACTTTTCGATCACTTGAATATTATAGATCTTAAAGTATATCTAAACTCATACTGCTATCCATTCGAGTCGATGAATTTGGAGTTTGCGAAAGAAAATTATGTTGAACTATATAAAATGTATACTGAATTTCAACCGTATATTTGGGAAACATCTCGAAAACAACCGATTATGGATTTCGCAAGCTTTAAAACGAGACCTTTATTCGTGGTGGATGCCACTAAGAATAACGATGAAGAAGCCGCTCCATCCGCATCATGTGAGGTGCGGAAATTAAATTCAACCACCAATCAATGTTGGTTCCACACCGGCTCTCCAGCAGTATGTTCACAAAACAATGTATTAATTTTACAAAAATTTTTATGTAATCAACATAATGTTACTTGTATTTAAGTTGTAAATATAATAATTTTTAAATAAAAAATTGATTGTAGTTTTATTCGAGAATTTTGCTTGCAAAATTTATCTGAAATAAATTATTACTTAATGGAATATATTGATATGATTTCATGAGGTTAAACTTACTATTAAGAATGTTGACGAATACTCGCGTTACAAAATTATATTTATTTTAATTTAAACAAGTTGAAACAAGTGTTGGTGAGATGCGATGAACTTTACTTGACCTCGGTGGTTTAATAATAAAAACCGCTTAATTCGCATTTCAGATAACAATAACGCCTGACTTGCGAATTGCATCATCCTTTTAGAAACTTCTATTACACAAAAAACTGCTTAATTCGCATTTTAGATAACAATAACAGCTGACGTCCGAATTACATCATCCTTCTAGAAACTTCTATTACACATTTCTCCCACCCCCCCATTTTTTCATCCATATAAATACATGTTCTAAATAATTTATTTAGTTTGGCAGCTATTTTCCAAGTTAACAGGTTACGTTTTATTATTATTAATCTACGAAACGAACCATGTCTCGTCTAAGTCAATTGGGTCAGTGTAATTTCCCACCGAAAAAATCAATTTCTGAGCTTCAACCAGACACTCCATACCCAATTAAGTGTGCGAAACGGCTTAAAAAGTGTTCTTGGCCGTCCGTGGTACTTGAACTGGAGGCTGGATTCGTAATTTATTTACCAAGACGCATCGCTGAAGATATTACGGACGAAGAAATTATCGAACTTAGCAAAATGTCCATAATTTATAACGGTGCAAAAGACATTGGTAAAACACACCCTGTATATTTATTGGATTTCATCAGGAAGCCTGAAACGTAAAAAACTTCCGACCGATGACCCTGATGTTCATCTGTATGAATATAAACGTAATTGTATTATAAAAGTTATGGATACTTAAAAATTAAATAATAATAATAAATGTATTTCTTAAACACATCTTTTTGTTGTTTGTATTAATAATTTCACAATATATGTATCGTTAACATTTATTTATCGTATTAATTCTGTGTGTGTATGTGTGTGTGTGATTTCCTCCTGCTACCCTCAATCAGTAATAAAGAACCAGTAATAAATAACATATTTTTTAAGGTAAGTATTATTATTTCAATTAAGTCATCGCGCCGCGGGGGAGCAACTTCCGCTGATAAGCGTACGAGTGTCGCCTTCGTCTCTCATTGGACGTTATTTGAAATTTATGTATGAACTATTGGAACATAGATGGTGCTTATGTGACTTTTATTCCCTCCCATATATATTATATTATATATCGCTACCGTTTTACATTTTAGTCGACGTCTAGCGATACGATATGTCCCAACGCGATTTGATTGTTGCGATACAAGGTTTATTAAATGCCTTAAGTATAAGCGCGGACAAACCTAAAGTTCCAATTTCGTCGTCGTCGTTAGAGAAGAATAGGGTGTATCGGGTGATACGTTTCACGCAAGTACTATCTTTTTTCCGCTGAAATTCTATGTACTTTAATCGATGTTGTTGTTACAAGCGTTTTCTGTATATTATATATTATTTATCATTTTGGGCATGTTTAATTTAAATTTTTAATATATGTATTAACTTTAATTTTTTGTGATTTTCTCTTCCTCCTCCTACCCTCAATCAGTAATAGAGAACCTATTTTAAGGTAAATATTATTATTATTATTTCACGGGGGAGCAACTTCCGCTGATAAGCATACGGCGTCGACGTCATCGTCGTCGTCGTCGTATTTGTCATCGCTCCACATCGTCATCTCTACTTGACCGTTAGGGCACTAGAGCGTTACCCCCTATCGTAGGGGGGATGCTTGGGGTTGAAGGGGGTCATTAGGGCGCTAAGATGGGGTTAAAGGGGTTGAAGGGGGTCATCAATAGGGCACTAAAATGGGGTTGAAGGGGGTCAATAGGGCACTAAGATGGGGTTGAAGGGGTTGAAGGGGGTCAATAGGGCACTAAGATGGGGTTGAAGGGGTTGAAGGGGGTCAATAGGGCACTAAGATGGGGTTCAAGGGGGTCAATAGGGCACTAAGATGGGGTTGAAGGGGTTGACCTGTTCAACCGACCGGTTCAACCCCTGTTCAACCGACCGGTTCAACCCGTGTTCAACAGATGGGGTTGAAGGGGGTCAATAGGACACTAAGGTGGGGTTGAAGGGGATGGGAGGAGGAGGAATTAAATTGTGTTATTATTATTATTTCCGCAATATTCCTAAATTTCCCGCGACGTGACAGAGGGGGGGAGCAATTTTCGGTCCAACTTAAAAATATGACTTCAGTATGCTTATAATAAAGATGCAAATAACTTAAATTGCTCCCCCTGCTCCTTAAGGATCGTTTCCGGTCCAGAACTCTCATTATGACAGCGCCATCTATCGATCATCAGGTACATTTTAAAAAAATGGCTGCGTGTGAAATTATTCTTTCTGCTTAGTTCCGCTACCCGCCGCTTTTTTAGTTCCGCCGTCTGTCGCTAGGTGGCGCCACCGTCGACCGATCCTTCGATCCTTAAGGATGCCTAGGTGGCGCCACCGTCGACCGATCCTTCGATCCTTAAGGATGCACCGCTAGGTGGCGCCACCGTCGACCGATCCTTAAGGATGCACCGCTAGGTGGCACCACCGTCGACCGATTCTTCGATCCTTAAGGAGGATCCTTAAGGATGCTCGTGACGTCACTTCCGGCGCGCATGCGCAGGATCAGGGGGAGCAGGGGGAGCACTTCCGGTCCAGAACCGGCATATTATGTCTACTGACCATATATGTGATATTCAGGTGGCAAATGTCCCATTGGAGCATGTTGGAGATAAAAAACAAAATGTGCCCAAAACGTTATATTATGACGTTATACGCCGGTTTGAGCCATGTTTGAACTTTCTATCACTTTTGGTTCCGATAATTCTGTCGACCATATTTGTGATATTCAGGTGACAAATGTCCTATTGGAGCATGTTGGAGATAAAATACAAAATGAGCCCAAAACGTGATATTAAGACGTTATACGCCGTTCTGAGCCATGTTTGAACTTTCTATCACTTTTGGTTCCGATAATTCTGTCGACCATATAGAAGTGCTCCCCCTGCTCCCCCTGGTCCTGCGCATGCACGCCGGAAGTGACGTCACGAGCATCCTTAAGGATCATCCTTAAGGATCGTCCTTAAGGATCGTCCTTAAGGATCGTCCTTAAGGAAAAATTCGCAATTGTATACAGGATATTAGTCCCGATATAGGATCGTCCTTAAGGATCGTCCTTAAGGATCGTCCTTAAGGATCGTCCTTAAGGATCGTCCTTAAGGATCGTCCTTAAGGATCGAAGGATCGGTCGACGGTGGCGCCACCTAGCGGTGCATCCTTAAGGGTCGAAGGGTCGGTCGACGGTGGCGCCACCTAGCGGTGCATCCTTAAGGATCGAAGAATCGGTCGACGGTGGCGCCACCTAGCGGTGCATCCTTAAGGATCGAAGGATCGGTCGACGGTGGCACCACCTAGGCATCCTTAAAGATTGAAAGATCGGTCGACGGTGGCGCGACCTAGCGGTGCATCCTTAAGGATCGAAGGATCGGTCGACAGTGGCGCCACCTAGCGGCGGACGGCGAAACTAAAAAAGCGGCGGGTAGCGGAACTAAGCAGAAAGAATAATTTCACACGCAGCCATTTTTTTTTAAATGTACCTGATGATCGATAGATGGCGCTGTCATAATGAGAGTTCTGGACCGGAAACGATCCTTAAGGAGCAGGTGGAACAATTTAAGTTATTTACACATTTATTATAAGTATACTGAAGTCATATTTTTAAGTTGGACCGGAAATTGCTCCCCCCCCTGTCACGTCGCGGGAAATTTAGGAATATTGCGGAAATAATAATAATAACACAATTTAATTCTTCCTCCTCCCAACCCCTTCAACCCCATCTTAGTGCCCTATTGACCCCCTTCAACCCCTTCAACCCCATCTTAGCGCCCTAATGACCCCCTTCAACTCCAAGCATCCCCCCTACGATAGGGGGTAACGCTCTAGTGCCCTAACGGTCAAGTAGAGATGACGATGTGGAGCGATGACAAATACGACGACGACGACGACGATGGCGATGACGTCGACGCCGTATGCTTATCAGCGGAAGTTGCTCCCCCGTGAATTAATATTAATAATAATACTTACCTTAAAATAGGTTCTCTATTACTGATTGAGGGTAGGAGGAGGAAGAGAAAATCACAAAAAATTAAAGTTAATACATATATTAAAAATTTAAATTAAACATGCCCAAAATGATAAATAATATATAATATACAGAAAACGCTTGTAACAACAACATCGATTAAAGTACATAGAATTTCAGCGGAAAAAAGATAGTACTTGCGTGAAACGTATCACCCGATACACCCTATTCTTCTCTAACGACGACGACGAAATTGGAACTTGAGGTTTGTTCGCGCTTATACTTAAGGCATTTAATAAACCTTGTATCGCAACAATCAAATCGCGTTGGGACATATCGTAACGCTATACGTCGACTGAAATGTAAAACGGTAGCGATATATAATATAATATACCGATTGGTAACTTTAATTTTAGGAGATACACCCAACACGGACGTACGTATAAGTATACGTGTGTGTGTATATTCGGTGTCGTTAAGTGGGGGATAAACAAGCGTAGGGGTAATGCACAAATTGAATCGTTCATAGATTGTTGAGAGGCGAAGTTGGTCGCATCGCTTTGCAGTTAACCCTAGCAAAAGAAAACTAAGATGTTGTTTACTGTAGCGGAAAAGGTACAGATTATAAAATGGTTTTATGGTGGCAATTCTGTAGCCCAAATAATTAATTTGTTTCCTGTGGCCTATGAAAACAGATCAATTCCTAGTCGCGGAACAATTTCAAATATTATTAAAAACTTTGAGCGACATGGATGTGGGCCATACAAAAAAAAAAAAGAAAGATATAGTCACTTTTAAGGATAGGGAAAAGCCATTTTTTTTGTAAACAATGGAGAGTAATTTAGATGTACGACGATTAACCGCGGACGCGTTAAGATATGAGCTTAGAGTTAGGGGCGTTACTGAACAGTTGGCGCATGATGAAATGCGTCATTCATTGCGAAAATTTATTCGGTTAGAGAAAAACGCGAGCTTTACATTGCCGGAGTATCCGTTCACATTCGCACAGGACTCGAAAGCAATACGAGACGATCTAACGAAGGTAAAGGCTAAAATAGATGATTTTATGGGAATCGCGACATCTTCCGAATTTAAAAGACTTAATACTTGGTTGAATTATTTGCTGGGGCGTGCTAATCGAACTTTACCTAAAGACGCGGATGAGATACAATTGAAAACGGAATTTATTTCTGAAATTGTCACATTGTCATCGCGATTAGAATTGAAAGCTAGAGCTGCTTCTACACCTACTCGGGCCGCAGTAAATATTAGTACGGTTAATTTAAATGAGGACTCGAGTTTAAGAGTATCTAGTGATACTTCTTCGGACGAGGGTGATGCTAATGGCGGGGTTGCTGGACCTTCAAAATTGATTTCTGTTGCTAAGTGGGGAATTTCTTTTGCTGGGAACGGTCGTTGTTCGTTAAATGCTTTTTTGGAGCGGGTTAACGAATTAAGATTTGCAAGGGGCGTTTCAAAGTCGGTTCTTTTTGTTTCGGCTGTGGATTTATTTAGCGATCGAGCACTTATTTGGTATCGTGCGAATCGTGATAGTTACGCGTCGTGGGACCAATTAGTAGAGGGTTTAAAACTAGAATTTCAACCTATTGACTATACGATGATAGATTATTTGATGAAATTAGACATCGAACACAGGGCCCTACTGAATCGATCGGAATCTATGTATCCGTGATGCAAAATCTATTCTCGCGATTGAATACCCGAATACCGCAAAGTACGCGAATAAAAAAAATAATGCTAAAGAATTTAACACCTGCATTTCAACGGCAATTATCATTGGTAGACGTGGCTTCGGTGGATCAATTGTTGCAACTTGGACGGAAGTTAGAGGGTACCAAACTCTCCGTTGATAGCTATGCGCCTCCTGTCCGTGCTACTAAAACGCTTGAACCGGATTTAGCTTATGTACAAGTAGACGCGGTAGAGTCGGCTACTGAATCGAATAGAAACGAGACACCATTAAATTCACCGATTTGTTGGAATTGTCGAAAAACCGGACACAGGGCAAATGATTGCAAAGCGCCGCGAAAGTTACATTGTTTTCGTTGCGGGGTAATAACTCGAAATTGTGTTAAGTGTTCGGGAAACGGGGTAGTGAGACGACGATAGGTCGGTGTCGATCTCAATCCTCAGGAAAGCCGATCGGAGTTATCTTAGATTTTATTTTTGCTTGTACCAACGGAGACGAACATCCATATTTATTAGTTGATATCCTGGGAATAAGAATCGCGGGCTTGTTAGATTCGAGAGCCAGTAAAACTATCGCGGGTGAAATCGGCATTCGAATGTTGAGAAAATTAAAATTACCAATTAAGAAAATGGATACACGATGCACGGTTGCAAATAATGAAAGTTGTCAGGTTGAGGGCGCTGTAAGTGTTCCGATCGCGGTCGAAGGTCGGAGTAAAATCGTAGAAATACTATTAGTACCAGAGGTAAGGCATACTATGATATTGGGAGTGGATTTTTGGCGTAAAATGTGAGTAGTGCCTGACTTAAGACGCGGCGAGTGGACCTTTTCATGTGACCCTCCGAAAATATCTGTTGACGCGATTCAGGCTCAGGTTGAATTAGTGATTAGTATTAGTGATCAAAATAAATTATCGTTATTTCCGGATCGGGTTTTTGACGCGAATTCGGAACATATATTAGGTCACACACAATTAGTAGAACATCATATCAAGGTAAATCCCGATGTTTTGCCTATTAAACAGAGGTATTACCCTATATCGCCAGTAATGCAAGCTGTAGTCGAGAACTAGACGAAATGCTTTTGATGAGAATCGTAGAAAAATCTAACAGTCCATGGGCATCTCCAATTTTATTAGTACCCAAACGTGATGGGGGACATCGTTTTTGCGTAGATTTTAGGCAACTAAATAAAGTTACCAGAGCGGATGCGTATCCGTTACCCCAAATATCGTGCACATTGGACAGACTTCCTGACGCGCGTTTTCTATCCTCTATTGACATTAAGTCAGCGTACTGGCAAATTCCTATGGCCGCCGAAAGATTGTTTACTTTCGCATTTACTGTGCCAAATCGCGGGCTTTTTCAATTCAATAGAATGCCTTTCGGGTTAACGAACGCTCCGGCTACGTGGCAGCGTTTTGTTGACTATGTATTGGGGAGTGATCTTGAACCTCATGTTTTTGTATACTTGGATGACATCATTATTGTCACGTCAACTATCGAGAAACATTTTGAAATTGTAGAGTTAGTTTGCGAACGTTTGCTTGGCGCGGGACTCACTTTAAATCGTGAAAAATGAATTTTCTTTCGAGACACACTACGGTACTTGGGTTATGTTGTTGATCGAGACGGGTTGCATGTAGACTCCGAAAAGGTACGGTCGATATTACAGATACCTGAACCTCGGAAGGTTTCAGACGTGCGTAGATTGGTAGGAATGGCTTCGTGGTATAGGCGTTTTGTGCCGAATTTTTCGACTATCATTGGTTTTAATTGGGACGATAAATGTGATAGGGCCTGGGGTACAATTAAAGAAAGGTTAATATCAGCACCGACTTTGACTAGACACGACTTTAGCAAGGAGTTCACCATTCAAACTGATGCTTCTGATTTCGGAATCGGAGCGGTTTTAACACAACTGGATGATGGGGATAATGAGGTCGTTATTTGTTATCTGAGCAGATCGTTAACTACGCAGGAGCGAAAATTTTCTACAACAGAGAAAGAATGTTTGGCCGTATTATGGGCGATCGAGAAACTAAGGCCATATATTGAAGGTGGACATTTCACCGTTATCACAGATCACTATTCGCTGGTATGGTTGAATAATTTGAAGTCCCCTTCAGGGAGATTGGCCCGTTGGGCAATAAGACTCCAGCAATACAATTTTTCCATTAAGCATAGGAAAGGGAAAGAGCATGTTGTACCCGATGCTTTGTCTAGAGCGGTACAGCGTTAGTTGATGAAATTGAACACGAGATTAAATTAGAACCCTGGTATGTTAAAATATTGCGGTCGGTAAAATCACAGCCGGAAAAGTATCCGTTGTATCGCGTTGAAAACAAGAAATTATTTAAGTCCATACGTACTCAACATAACGCGCTTGAAAATCGTAATGATACGTGGAAATTAGTAGTACCAAAAGCTCAGAGAATAGAATTGTTAAAAAAATATCACGATTTACCGGAAACGGGTGGACACTTAGGCGTGGCTAAAACCATCCATTTTGTAATGGTCAATTGATTGTGGCTTTTTTGGTCTTAATGGGTACTCAAGAATTGTTGTGATGGACTTCAACTACCCCGATTTAATTTAACTATGATGTAAGTAAATTTAGAAGTTGTTTTTTCATGATAGTAACTTCGGTGGTTTTTTCTAGTAATTGCCTGCAGAAGAAACAATAAAGTTTCGAAATATAGCAAGTAATAAGATAGTAACTTTTTCTATTCGCCTAGCGAATATTATTTTCTCAATAACTAGAGACTGCAGCACCCTGATAGTGGTCTAGATCATTGCATTAGGTCCTCTGGTGTCCTTCTAGCCTACCAGCACCCCCAGATTTGCCGTAGGGGCCGAGGGGTGAATTTTTTAATATTCCTCTTTTTCAATATCAAATGTAAACATTATTTTCTCAATAACTAGAGACTGCAGCAGCCTAGAACTAGTCTAGATTATTATATTTAAAATTGATGTAATATTTAGTTTGATATTATAATTTCATATTGCTTTTACTTCTCTTACAAGGGAAGTGTCACAACTGTGTCTCACCGATTTCGATGCAATTTGGTACAGTCATAGAATGGGCCAAAATAAGGTTCGCACATTTTTTTATACGTGCGGTAAAAGCCCCTGGGGCGAGTTATAGGGGTTGAAAGTTTGGAGAAAAAGTACGTTTTCACTTATATTTTGAAAACGAAAAGTGCTATCAAAATTTGGTAAATTGTAACTGATATTCATTTTAAAAGAGCTTTCTTTTGATGTGTCACACATATAGCAGAGGGTTAAAAAGGGCGAACTACCCCTATTTTTTTGGAATTATTTAAAAACCACCCTATCGATTTTGGCGGCATTAAGTATACTTCTAGTGCGTTCAAAAATATTAGTTAAGGGTTTTTTCCCATTCGCCCTAGATCAACCCCAGCGAAGTTACGGGGGTTAACATGTAAGCACTTTTCGTAAGAATGATGTGATAAAATTGTCAGGTATTTTGAAAATACTTTAAACAAAACCGTAAATTAGTCGCACAATAAAATGTTTAGTGTAAAATAAGGCATAATACACCATATAGGGGTTGTTGGGGTTATCCACCCCCTTAAAAATTAATTCTATCCCGGGCGTTATTTGTCGATTACGGCGAAATTTGGTACTGTGTTTGTTTTATATTTGAAGTAAAAATTTTTGAAAATGGTTATAAGGGTTACAAATTAGGGGTAGTTTTTTGTTTATACCTCGAAGATGAAAACTGCCATCGTAACTGTGGTATTGTTTTTTAAAAATCTATCTATCGATGTTCCACGAGGTAAACTACCCTCATTTTCTTTAAATAATAAATATAAAACTACTAGATAAATAAGATATTTTATTTATTTATGAGTTAAAAAGCAACTGACAAAAAAAATAGTTCAATATACCAAAGAAGTTTATTCTACATTACTAATTGACGTTTTTTATGTATTATATTAATTTTCAATATTAAATTTATTTTTATTCTACGTAGTGTTGGCAAAAATGAAAGTCGTGGAAAAAATGTTTTAAACATAAGGATTTTTTACACCATGCACATGTTATGACCGCTATATCCCCACAGATATCACACGTTGGCTTCTCACTCGAAAAGCAAACTTCCACGGGATTTTCAAAATGGTCTGGTCTCTCCTCTATATAGCCACTTGCAAACCATGCGTATTTAAAAACATTTATAAACCGAGGGGAAGCCAACTGGTTATGCGTCAACGATTGCAATTTTAATATGTTATCCCTCTGATGTAAATTGACATCATACTGGTAAAGAATAATCTGATCAGAGAATCTTCTAATAAAATTTTTCCATATTCTGAAACCAAATACATCTAGGGGCTGTATTTGACCTGTTGTCCCTGCAGGTATAGATAAATGTTTAAAATTAGTACCTGATGGAGTTATTTCACTAATAACTTCAGGACAATGGCCACTCCAAGAATCTAATAATAATAATGATTTAGAACCAGTATTTGGAAAATATACATTTTGGAGCCAATTTTTCATGTGTTCTGAAGTTAACTTTCCAGATTTTGATGCCAAAACGTATATATTGTCTGCTTTAAACATTGTATTTGCTACCCTCGGTCCAAAGCTGCCAGAGGGTTCTTTTAAAACAATAAAAAGTGGAGAAAGAAGTTTCCCATCAGCAGATATTACGGGTTGAATTGTGTAACTGTGCGTTGTAGATGACACCGACTGGACCACACTTTCTACGGTTTTAACTCCTAAATCGCTTAATGTTCTTCCCGAATGGAATTCCAAGTTAAAACCGCTCTGATCCGAATTGTAGGTGTTTTCAGGTCCATATATTTGGATTTGTAGCTTTGCCTCTTTAACGAAATCTTTTGCTAAAGTTTTTACTCGATCAACATTTCCAATTTGTTTTTGGGATAGAAATTTTGTTATTTTTCGGCTTACTAACCGATTTGCTTTCTTAAAACGTTGCACCCAGCTATGAGATGCTTTGAACAGTTGAGGAGATAAATTCTTTTCATTTCTAGCTTGTATAGCCCATCTGCGTATATCAATATCATGTAGTGGCAATTTATTATCTACGGCGGCTCTCGCTTGATTAATTACAAATTCGGTAATTTCTGCTAATTTTTCTTTGTATGTCCCTCTTTCTTCAATATATTTAGACCATCTGTGCAATTGGGTCTTTGACGTTACTTTTCGGTATTTGTTTTTTACGGTTTCTAGTTTCAAATAACCTTTCTTCCCACTTGTCCAGTAATTTACCGCCTCTAATTTGTACTCGTAGTCGATGTCATCCTTCAATGGACAATGAGCATCAGTATCTTCTACAAACCTGTCAGTTGTATCCTGGTCTTCAATAATTTGCTGACCGTCATTGATGCCATTGGATGAATCGAAAATTAATACAGTTTCGTCTTCAATTTGCATATTGTAGTCTTCCATACTTTCCATTAAAATACGCTGTATATTTTCTTTTAAACTAACTTCTGCTTCATTTACAGGAGTCTGGGGAATATTCATAACAGTAAAAACTGTCATTAGCAAATTTAAAACGTTTATTGGGTTTATTGTAACCATTGCTTCTGTCAGTTGCTCTGAAACTAAAATCTACCCACTGGGCACACGTTCTTTTATACTAGAAAAAACTATTTTGAGAAATGACCTTTAGCAAGCGGCACTAAAAAAACAAATATTGTGCCAAAATTTTTTTGGTAGGTGTATTTTTGGCAACATTATGTAGAATAAAAATAAACTAATAAACTATATAAAACAAACACAGTACCAAATTTCGCCGTAATCAACAAGTAATGCCCGGGATAGAATTAATTTTTAAGGGGGTGGTTAACCCCAACCACCCCTAAATGGTGTATTATGCCTTATTTTACATTAAACATTTTATTGTGCGACTAATTTACGGTTTTGTTAAAGTATTTTCAAAATACCTGACAATTTTATCACATCATTCTTACGAAAAGTGGTTACATGTTAACCCCCGTAACTTCGCTGGGGATGATCTAGAGCGAATGGGAAAAAACCCTTAACTAATATTTTTGAACGTGCTGGAAGTATACTTAATGCCGCCAAAATCGATAGGGTGGTTTTTAAATAATTCCAAAAAAATAGGGGTAGTTCGCCCTTCTTAACCCTCTGGTATATGTGTGATACATCAAAAGAAAGCTCTTTTAAAATGAATATCAGTTACAATTTACCAAATTTTGATAGCACTTTTCATTTTTAAAATATAAGTGAAAACGTACTTTTTCTCCAAACTTTCAACCCCTATAACTCGCCCCAGGGGCTTTTACCGCACGTATAAAAAAATGTACGAACCTTATTTTGGCCCATTCTATGACTGTACCAAATTGCATCGAAATCGGTGAGACACAGTTGTGACACTTCCCTTGTTAGTAATGAAACTTGAACGATATGGATTCAGGGGACCAGCCAACGATATTATAACATTTTATTTAAATAATTATAACATCTTATTTAAATAATAGGTCACACTCTACTAAAGTCATAAGCTTAAAAAGTAAGACTGTAATTTCTACTAATAAAACTACACTCTACGGTGTCTCACAGGGTAGTATACTGGGACCGCTTTTGTTCGTTATCTTTATAAATGACCTTCTACTTTTCGGCCTGAATTGTCACAAAACAAATTATGCTGATGACACCAGCCTTGTAATTACTAATTCAACACTTAATGAAATGATCCATAAAACGTGTACTACTGTGTCAATTGTGGAAAATTGGTTCAGCCGCAATAAGTTAGCTATGAATGGGTTTATATGAACGTGTGTGACTACGTTCAATTAGTTTCAATTTTTATTTATGTCTTCTTCTGTCTTAGCCCTTTCGCGACTCCTGGTACACATATGCACCACTAAGTTTTATGTAACTCCTATATCTCCCAGAAAAGAAATCGTCACGAAAGGGTTAAATAACACTAAAATTTGCGTTATTGCCTGTAATATTTTTATTACAACTTATGTTAGCATTAGGTGTCTTCAAAAAAATAACGAATAAAGAAAGGTGGCACCTAGACGGCGGGCGACTAGAACACATGTGGATAGTATGTATCGAGGCAAAATCCATTTCATTTTTCGACTGGTTACGCTGCGTGTTGGTTCCTGCGTTGCGTCTTGGCTTTGCTTTATTCGACGTTTGTGATTCCGTATTGTTTGGTTATACTGTTACTACTTCACATAATATTTCCTGTGTTAT
This sequence comes from Onthophagus taurus, assembly GCF_036711975.1. Lineage (NCBI taxonomy): Eukaryota > Metazoa > Arthropoda > Insecta > Coleoptera > Scarabaeidae > Onthophagus > Onthophagus taurus. Next base: position 22,337,339 of record NC_091966.1, read on the forward strand.
ATAAAGCGTTAGTTCATTTCATTTAATCATTTTCTTTGTCTTTGAAGGTTGGTTTGCGTTTGTCATTTCTTTATTATTTAAAATATTCGTTGTATTATTTTTTTGTTACTATTACAATTAGGTATTTTGTTGCTTTTTTGACATTATTCTGTTAAGAATCTTCGTTTCGTTCCAATCGTTTCTTATTATCTTTTTATCTTGCTATTTTAGAACTTGTTTTGGTTCGTAATAAGTGGAATCCATTTTTTTTCGACTTGCTGAGCTGTATGGTGGTTCATTATCTACGTTATCCACATTGTTGCGTCTTGGTTTAGTTGTCATTTCACATTTGTCGTTCCGTATTGTTTGTTTAGTGTTGTTATTTCTCATTATATATCTTATTTTATATTAATTACGTGTTAGTTGGTTTCATTAACACCTTTCATTTGTCTTAGAAAGTTTATTATACTTTCTTTATTATATGAATTTTTCATTGTGTTATTTTTATTATCATTAGAGTTAGTTACTTTGTTTCTTTTTTAACCTTATTTCGTTCAGAATCAATTGTTTCTTATTAACTTTTTAATTTGCTATTTCAGCACTTGTTTATAGTTCATTCGTTTCTTTTATGATTTCTTTCTTAATTCTTTGGAGCATTGTTGGAAATTTATTGTCGACATTAGTTGCGTTCGCAGGTTTTATCTAACAATCTGACCTTTTATAGACTCAAAAATGAAAGGAAAAAAAGGCTTTGATATTGACTCATTTGTTGATGAATTAGTGGTTATGATAAAAACGGGCAAGGGTTTCTTGTCTGATTTGGAAAAAAACCCAAAACGTTCGGGAGTGGATATATATTCTCTGTTGTGCAAAACGTTGAAAATAAAGGATACATATATAAATAAAATAGGTTTATTCACCAATGTTAAAAGAAAGTATACGTTTATTCTATCAAACTATAATAACATTGAAATAAAAGAAAGATCTACTAATGCAAATGATACTACTGTAATACTAAATAGTAACAGCCCCATTCTAAAACGTTCGTCGCCAAATATATCGCAGCTACTTGTTTCTAAAGTTTCATTATTTAGTAATATTCATGATAGATTAGATGGAGAACATTTATCAGAACCCTCTACTGGTTATGAAACCTTTATAAGTAAAGCACAGCTACCGACATTACAGGTGGAGCCGTGTCAATATAAAAAACCGACCACAATTGATCAAGTCGTGCAAAACAAAACAGATTTCAATCTGAAAACAGAACATTTAATATATGTTTTTGGTCAAAGTTGGCTTCACCACTAAAAAAGGAAATTAAATTTAAAGAAAATATTAATTCAGTTGGGAATTACATGCGTCATATTATTATATTTAGAGGTTAATATGCAAACCGTAAGGTCACTACCCGTTTATCAAAAAATCAAAAGTGAAGGGAAAAGTGATACAGATTTTCATATTGATGATTACGCTGACATTCTGCTAACGGCCCTGCATGAAAACCTAGATGACAATAAATATATTCAATTTCCTAACGGTAGAGTTTTAGTGTATCGTTTTTGCAAAAATATTATAAATAGTATAGTGCCGAAAGGAAATAAAATAAAAATATTTTTTGATGCAACCAGTTCACTGGTACGTCCTTACGTTACAGAAAAGGGCCGTCGTGTATATTACTATGCTGGAGTTGTAAATGTGAAAGGACAAATAATCCCTACTTTTGAAATAATCTCTTCCATGCACGATGCCGTAACAATCTCTTCCTTTTTATGTCATTTTAAAAAATTTGTCATTGCAAGGTGTCATCGAAAATGGCCTATAATTTCTGAAATTGTGACGTATTGGAGCTTTGCTTTAATCACAGGTGTTTGTCTCGCTCTCAATAATATGTCGCTATATGCGTATTTAAAGGTATGTTATAAATATGTGTGCGATCAAGACCAGAGCATACGCGACATTATTATTTTAAGAACATGTGCCGCTTATTTCATGAAAACGATGTCAAATTACCTACATAAAGGAAAAATTAATAAAAACTGCTAAGGTATAATATAGGACATGGTCGGTGTATTAATACAAAGTCGAAATGTTCAAGAACTAACTGCCCATTTTAGAAGCTTTTTAATTGTAGTAATTAGTCCTGTAATTAACAGTGAAACAATTCAACATTTGAAATTGCTTACTAAATTTAACTTGCAATATTTAAAATTAGATGAATTTGACATAATTAATAACAAGGATGAAGAAGACGTCGATACTATCACAGCTTCTTATGCAGATACACCATTTTATAAACATTTTCATCAAATTTATACTGAAGTTGAGAACACAGTCCCAAAATGGAATAAGGATAGTGATGAGAAAAATAGTCTGCAATGTATCCCATTTGGCTAGTTAAGAACAGAAGTGATCCAATTAAAATTTTGTTATTATTGATATAATAAGCAAAACGTGTTTTTACGATTATTAAAACTGAGGCAATATATTTTTGATACAATATGTTAAATTATGATAGGTACTAACTCATAATATCTTTACTAGTGTGAAGGTAGATTGCATTGTAGGTAAAAGCTGAGGTGTATTGAACTCGGGTAAAATATATGGAAATTCATGGTATCCTCATTAGTAGATTAAATATTCAAGAAACAATGGGTGAAGCTTTTGATTTAAAAGTAGCTGGTAGTTTACTGCCGTCGATGGACGGAAATGAGGATACCACGAAAAAGTTGATTGATGGTATAAGTTATATTCAGATATGGTAAAAGTTGAAGACCGTCTGTTAATAAATTTCATATTAAAAACTCGACTCTCTGAAAATGCAAAAATTCGGTTAAATAGTACTTATACATCGGTAGGAGACGTTAGGTCTAGCGATCTAAGAGCTAATTTTGTTACACAAAAGTGTGCGGTAGTTTTATCTAACCAACTAATTGAATAACCGAAATATCAGCTCCCGTATCATTTAAAAAATAAAATTTAGTTTGTCGAAACCTGTATTTGTTTTTTGACAATTGTTTTTGTGAGAGTTGTGTTTGTAAAATTTGAATGAAATGTTGATAAAATATACACCAAGAGCCCTGAATCAGAGCTATAGAAACTGGTCGATTTCTGGAATTTGAAGGAGATTTACGTGAGTATCGACAATGTTAGCAAAAATTAGATCGCATAAAGGTAGTCTTGTTAAGGGTTACGGTGTTTTGACGGTTGATTTAAATCACTAAAGGCACCCTCTAAATCATTCTAAAGTTGCAACAATTTCGGAAGTGCCCATCGGAGTCAAATCACCCCCAAAGTCTGTGTCGCGCTATGTACGTATGGAATGCAAATTTTTTTCTCGAAAACCGGTAAAAGTTATGGTGTTTTGAAAATTGATAAAAATACTTAGGAGTGTGTTCTACTATGTGGTAGAATTTGGCGTAATTCGAAACCATCCCTTTTTCGGGGGTGGGGGTAGAACATTTTTTTACCAAATGAGGATATTAAGTTGTTCTTGATGGTTAAATTGTCCCGTATGTGAAATTTAGTGACCCAAACCGTACTGGTTACGAAATTATGAATGTTTTAAATTTATGGTTAAGATTTATGGATAACTTAAAACTAAATCGTTTCTTATTTCCTATAAATAAAGTCGGTATGGTTTTTATAGTTTAACAAATATTTTATTTTAGTGGTTTCTGTAACAACACTTAAAAACATTAAATACGTCAAAACATTATTTGAAAGGTTTAAAATGGGTACGGCTGGAGAATGTATACTTGTAACAATAACAATAATAATGCTTTTAACCGGAATTGCAATGGCTGTTTGCGTCTTTATGGTTGTGGATAAAGCAAAACCAGCGACCGAAAAATCTTTCACTGAACCAAGTTTCGGAAAAATTAAACCAAGGCTTGGAAATGATTTTGAAAGTCCCTCAAGAGAAACTGAAGAAAGTGCTATACACAAGGATGGAAAAAATCCGAGTATTTTAACACGAACGGTTCTCTCCCCGAAAGGTTTAACTATCATGGATTTGTACAAAGAATGCGGATGTCCACCAGAAGCGGCGTTAGATTATCGATATTCATCGAGGATGGAACGCGCTGAAAAACGGTCTGGATTTTTAGGCATTCTTAACGTCAAAGCATTCCAAGATAATTTAAAGAACCACAAAATATTCAAAAATAAAACTCAAAAGAATTTGAAAAGTTTTATTAAAAATCTTTAACAATATATCAATGTATTAATAATCAAAACATGTTAAATGTTAGAGTTTAGTTTAAGAGTGTTGATGAAGTTTAAAATTTTCTTAATAAACATCGATTGATAAAAAATATTTGTATTTAAGAATTGATATTTCAAGAACTAAATGATATTTTAGAAAACGGCTTTTTAAGCTTATAATTACATTAATAAACTCTGATGATTTCGAAGCGATTTATTAAAATCTTGGTCGTTATAATATAGTAAATGTGGAAATCCTGGGAATCGACCATACAAGGGCATTAAAACAAAGTTGTCATTTTTTCCTTTAACAGAGCTTTCGGAATAATTTTATTCCTTCTTCAGGACAAAACTAATCAATTAAAACAATACAAAGGCCAAGACTTACAATTAAAGAAGAATTAAAATTGAACAATACTTACAAATGGAAGCATAAATAACCAAATACATAACGTAAACCTGGATACTCAGTTTAACACTTCAATACTCAAAAATATGATAGTAAACAAATACATTATCAAAGTTACAAAAATTAAGCACAAAATAACGTAAAACTACAATTTAAAATTATAACCGTCTAAATTATAAAGTTCGGCACGAGCCACGTTAAAAGTTGAAAAAACCAGATTTACATGTAAGAACCAAAGGAACAAGGAAGGGAAAAAACTATCTTTATTTCAGAAAAATAACAAAAGGTGGCGTCGGAAATATGAAACATTACAATTCCAAATTTAATAACAAAAACAATAAAATGAATTATGTCTAAAACTGTACAAATATCAAAAAAGCCAAATAAGTTAAAAAAAGCAACAACTAGAGTTATCTCTGGAGTTGTTACTGGAAGACCAATTATTAGTAACTAGAAAAGCATATACAGAAGCATATACAGAACTTAAATTTTCAGTATCCGTTCTAAAATTCACCGATCCAACTGACCTATTAATATAAACCATTTCTAGAAAGAGTCTCTTATTGTAATTCAATTCCTTTTCAAGGATAGAGATATTGTCAAAATCAAAGTGATGTCCTTCCTTAACGTGATGCGCAACTAAAGCACTCTTTCTTTCTTGGCGTGCTTGACAATCTCTCTTATGCTGGTTGATATAATAATAATAATAATGTTTATTAATCTGATAAGACGTATGTACAATTAGAAAAAATAACAATAAAATTATAACAAGGCAGTTCCGATTAAAGAGGGTCATGTCAGGTTGGCCAAGTGACCAAGGCCCTTGGTCACTTGACCTTTGTCGGACTGTTTTTCAATGACCCTCAGCAAAATAATAAGACAAAAGGTGAAAAAAAAATAATTGAACACTTACATATAACAAGCGTATACAGGTGTCCCGTTAAGCGTACGGAGCGGCTGTATCTCTAGAACGGTAAGGCCTAGAGGTTTGGGAAAAAAATCCTTATAAGCAAAGTGACCAAGAGAAATAGCTGGAAATTATTTTGAAGTTCGTAATTCTACCGCTAGGGGGCGTAGCTGCCATTGAGAAACATAAAGTTCCCGCTATCTCAGAAACTTAGACGATGAGCTATAACTTTGACAACATCATTTAATAGCTTGGATAATACCGCATCACTTTTGTTTTGCGATATTTCTCATATCTGTCATGATAAGGGAGGGGGAGGCCAATGCGTTTTCATATGTTTACATTTTAATATCTCCTAGACCATTCAACCGATTTGAATATTTTCGGTGTTGTTTGAAAGAGCATTTTATGCTCTTTTTAAAGATATTTTCAGTAAGACCGTCTGCTTTAAAACAAATGAGCTAGAGGACGTTATCTGCAGCGATTACATATTTTTGTGATTTTTGAAGAAAAGTTAAATGGAACGATACTATTTACCTCACAGACCCTTAGTCACCTTAAAATTTGCTAAATTTTAGTGAAAACCGCATCTCGATATCGCCACCCGTTCTCGAGTTATAGAAGAAAATGTTAAAAACTCGAGTGCCATCAATCGGATCCAGTTACCTCATCGAGAAAAACAAATCACATAACCATGGTAACTGTAAACATGTCATTTACTAACGTAGAAGCGTATGATAGAGCGTATGATGATTTATTTTCAATGTTTCGAATACGATGCAATTGCATGGCAAAAATGTGCAATGTAATTACGACAAAGAAAGACATTTTTCTCTAGAAGTGTTTTTAAGATTGACTTAGCGATTACGGAAAACTGGCAACGTGTAGCCCATTCAGACAACTCTATGAATTCGTAAATCACATTGGTGCGCAATGTGATCCCACATAATCTGGGAACTCCGAAAACAATTGTCCACAAGAGTTCTCAAAAGAATAATATCTCCACCACGTTGTTTTACATCACGCCTTAACTGATACCGATTATGATAACAGATTGAACTATTACCATTGACTTTTAAATATGATTTGGGCAAATTCAAACCTTTTATCACAAATGCTATGGATGCATGAAGCATCTGTCTACAAGCTGATGTAACCTTGCATAATATGCATTCTTGGTTCGAGCAAAACCCATATTGCTTTCACCCCTTTATCTATTGGGTAGACTAAACGACCTGACTTTTCAAGAAAAACCAATAACCAGGGAAAATATGACAAAACACTAAATACCAGTAGAAACGTGTCCAGGGCCGAGACTTAAGCAGCGCTTTTTTTTCGTCGAAACTAGATTAAATAAATGCATCGAGGTTTATGGAAGGCATTTCGCACATTAGTGAGTTATTTTTGCCAAAAATTTAAGTTATTCTAAGTGTTTATTTTGTTTTATTATCATTGATGTTTCATTGATCCGTTGGCTTTTCAATACGCCTCAAAAGTAGTTTTGAAGCAGTTCTAAGCTTGGATAAAGTGTGAAGGAAGGTTCTAGATAATAAAATTTTTGTTCTCTCTTATTTGTTTCCTAATGTAACTTGATCCGATTAAGATATACGAATTTTTAACATTTTCTTTTATAGTTCGAGAATGGATGGAGATATCGAGATGCGGTTTTCACTAATATTTAGCAAATTTTATGGTGGTTAACGGTCTGCGAAGTAAATAGTACCGTTCCATTTAACTTTTTTTCAAAAATCACAAAAACATGTAACCGCTGCAGATAACGCCCTCTAGCTTATTTGTTTTAAACCAAGCGGGCTTACTGAAAATATCTTTTAAAAGAGCATAAAATGCTCTTTCAAACAAGACCAAAAATATTCAAATCGGTTGAATGGCCCAGGAGATATTAAAATGTAAACATTTGAAAACGCATTGGCCTCCCCCTCCCTTATTATGAGAGATATGAGAAATATTGCAAAACAAAAACGATGCGGTATTATCCAAGCTACTAAATGATGTTGTCAACGTTATAGCTCATCGTCTAACTTTCTAAGATAGCGGGAATTTTATGTTTCTCAATGGCAGTTACGCCCCCTAGCGGTCGAATTACGAACTTCAAAATAATTTCCAGCTATTTCTCTTGGTCACTTTGCTTATAAGGATTTTTTTCCCAAACCTCTAGGCTTTACCGTTCTAGAGATACAGCCGCTCCGTACGCTTAACGGGACACCCTGTATATGTATATACTGTTATTAGACGCGTAGAGAGGATGACACCAACAACTGGCTGTAATCCGAAACCACGAAAGAGATAAACAGTAAAAAGTATAAAGACACGTACAAATCTATTGTTTATTCAGTTATTAATCAACCTCTTAATAACCCGCATCGTAATTCGTTAAAATTGTAATTCGTAGTTACTTTAAACTTCTATGTATTGTTTTCTGAAAATGAAACTTTTTTTAAAAGCAAACCAACGCGGTCAGTTATTGTAATTATATATATATATATATATATATATATATATATATAAATCTCAATCGCTGCCAGCACCCAATCCTCCCCCCGGCTATGAAACCATTTCAAAATAAACAAAGAAGAAGAGTGCTCAGTTAACTTGTCGCCCATTTAAATAAGTCCTAACCCTTGCCGTATATAAAGGAGACTTTTTATAATTTTTGAATTTTAGCGGTGTGAACGCTGTCAAGACAGGAGTGATATATTACGTCATCGTAATTGAAGATGGACAACACCAAGGTATCGCACATGCGTTCTAAGGTTCTGATTCAAAACATATCTGTTGTTGTAAAGCAACTTAATGTAGAGTAAGCTCTGCGTAGAAGGGACCGAACATGCCCTTCAAAGCGAATCCGCTTATCAAAGCAGATACCCAACTTTCTTACATTTTCCCCAAAGCTAAAACGACTTCCACCCATCACCAATTGCAAGTTAGTTTTTACAAACTCAGCCGAAGCTCTATCCCCAAAAATCATAACCGACGACTTACTAGAATTAATGCATAGACAATTGCCAGTAAGTTCTTCAACCTTAACTAAGTCATGATTAATTTTGCTTTCAGCATCTTCCATATCACATAGTTTAAAAGAGTAGAGCAGTTGAGTATCATCAGCATAAAAGTATGGCATACAGTGATCCAAAACATTAGCGAACCCAATTGTAGATATCAGATACAACAGAGGACCCAAAATAGAGCCCTGTGGGACACCCGATATAACATCTGCAGTATTGGGTGTACCACCATTAAGTTTAACCACCTGCTTTCGTCCAGACAAATAACTTTGTACTAAATGAATGGAACCTAAAGATAAACCTATATAATGGAGCGCAGCCACTAGAGTATCATGATGTATTCTATCAAAGGCCTTAGAAAAATCCGAAAGTGTTAAGATAGTAACCCGTTTGTCGTCAATTGAAAAATCATGCCGGAAATAAAAACTTACCGCAATCTAAAAAAATTAATATGCAAGCGTTTGACTCGGACCTTGAAAATTTGCCTTTTGGGTTAATATATGACTTGTCTGATGTTAATGTGAAGGTTAATTACTTTAATAATTTAATTATATCCCTGTTTGACAGGTACGCACCTAACATTACTATCAGTTGGTCTAAAAAGCCTGCACCCTGGTTGTTTCCAGATCTCAAGGAGATGATGAAGATCCAGGATCGAGCTCTTTAAAAGTACAAGTCCACTAAATCTGCAAATGATCTCGATAGAATGCATTAAAAAATAGATGCTTTGAATTCTAACACTTTGGCACTGCCGAACTGTTTGAATGATGTTGAAGCAATAAATGATCACTTCATTCAGACGTCGGTGTGGACTACTGTGGTAAGTCAAGATCTACTAAGTCATTATCTACACAATAAAAAATGTAATGACGATGTGGAGTTTGAATTTACGCCAGTTGAGGAGTACGTTGTGGTGAAATATTTACTCGAGATTAAGTCGATGGCAGTGGGCTCGGTTGGTATATCTATACATATGTTGCGATTGTGTTGCCCATTCATTTTTCCATTCGTTACACATATAGTCAATTTTTGCTTGAAGAACTCAGTATTTCCATCGTGTTGGAAAACGGCACTAGCGACACCATTGCCAAAGAAGACATTGCCCAAGACATAATGAATTGAGACCAATTAGTATTTTGCCGGCAATATCAAAGGTAATTGAAAAAATAATGCATTTCCAAATAAGTTTATTCTTGAACAAGTATGGTATCCTGCCACATACACAATCTGTCTTCCGAAAGCATTTCAGTTGCGAGACGACGCTGATGCATATCGTGGATGATTGTTTAAGAGCATGTGATAAAAACTATCTGACTACATTAGTAACTTTGGATTATTCCAAGGCATTTGACAGAGTAAATCATAAAATTTTAGTATCGTTATTACACTATATAGGTTTCAGTTCTCACTCTCAAGCGTTGATATCGAGCTATTTGAATGATAGGTGTCTTCATAGGGCACGGTAAATGTGCCCTTCGCACTGCCACAGGTCTCCTCACGGGATACTGTAAAGTAAATAAGCACCTTCAAAACATGAAGCTTGCTGACTCCCCTCTCTGTCGAGCCTGTGAACAGGATGACGAGACGGTTAAACACATCTTGTGTTATTGCCCCTCTCTGACCGACCTCAGAATGAGGACCTTCGGGGAGGAATGGCCAACCACAGATGACATCAGGAATGCACCTCTAGGAGCTGTCCTAGCCTTTGGTAAATCCTTAGGCTGGTTGATGTGACCAGAGTGTGTAATGGGAGGATGCACAAGGGGCCCAATGGGCCCTAAGTGTGGCGTGCGGTTTTGCATGCACTCCCCAATCCATACATACATGATAGGTGTCAAATTGAACAATGTATTGTCCACACCAAAACAACTTCAAGCCGGAGTTCCACAAGGTTCAATACTGGGGCCTCTTTTATATTGTATATATACCTGTAATTTTCTTTGAACATTATCAAACTCCGAGGTGCACTTCTACGCAGACGACTCGCAAATTTATTTATCGTTTCCTCCTGAAAATATAACCTCGGCTAGGTTAACGCTTGAGAGTGATATACGTATTGATTGACATATCCATAGAACATTGCTTGAGTATAAACCCAGACAAGTCTATGGTGATGCTCTTTGGGAGACAAAAAGCACGTATGCTAGCTCTTTCTTTCTTCATAAATATTAACAAGAAACCAATAAAGGTCAGTAACACCTCTCGCAACTTGGGTTTAATGCTTGATAGCGATTTAAGATTCCGTGAACATATTACTAATAAAGTTGGGAAATCGTTTGCTGCTCTGAAAATGATATATGCTAGTAGATATTTGTTGACGACATCAAATAAGATAAGATTATGCGACAGTTTAATACTTAGTAATTTTGATTATAGTAGTACTGTATATGGTCCTTGTCTTGATACTGATACGGCATGTCAAATACAGCGTGTACAAAATTCCTGTTTACGAATGATTTATAAACTTATTCGACGAGAACATGTTTCTCATATGTTACAGGTTGCTGGCTGGTTAAACATGGCTAATAGAAGAAAGTTTAGATTGCTTACTTTTTATCATAAACTTTTAATGTTGCGAGAACCACGTTATTTAAGTGATAAAATAAGGTTCAGAACGGATATCCACAATCTAAATGTTAGAAATAAGGGCCTAATTTTTCCTCCGCAGCATACAACAGCACTATTTCAAAGATCATTTACTTTCACCCCTGCAATCCCCTACCGGGAACTTTGAAATCGGCACCACCAGCGGTATTTGCACGCAACTTGAGATCTATTTTATTCAGTGAACAGACTTTGTTATGATGAGTGAGCACTATAATTAAAATTTTAACGTAAGATGTAGGCAAGATATAGAAAAGGGAATATTTTTGTTTTGTTTTTCCGTATTATAGATTAGTTTTCTTTAGTTATTTTTAGTTTATAACTCTTTGTCTTTTGGTTTTATTTTTAAGAATATTTGTTTTTTTTTCATTTGTTTATTAATTTTGTGTTTTTTTTTGTTTATGTTTGTATATAAAACAGGGTTGAGTGGAAGAGAAGGACTTAGGTCCTTAACTACGCCCTGTATACTTATACTTTCATTATTAAGTTATAGATAATGTAATGATTTCAATTAATACAAGGCATTATTATTATTATTATTAAGTCTGACCGCCATGACCCTCTCACAAACCTTGGATAATATAGGCAATATACTAATTGGCCTCAAGTCCCCCCAATTCATGAGGTTACGGCTAGATAAGAATGGAGAAGTAGTTCCTATATATGAACCATCGCAATTGCTACATGAGATCTTAATTTTTTGTCCTTGGGTCCAAAATTTGGTTGGTACCTGATACGACTTCGATTTCGGTTCTCAAATTGCTTGCAGAGGTTGAATTAGTTATTAAGCTGGCCCCTAAATGCGAACAAAATGTAAAGAGGGCACGTTGCACCAAGTTCTGTATATGCCTTTCTAGTTACTAATAATTGGTCCTCCAGTAACAACTCCAGAGATAACTCTAGTTGTTGCCTATCCGAGGTTATGTATCATCGGAGTTGGCCATTAATTAAAGAAGAAACTGCTCGTTTTCCCATACAAAGTACTCGAATTTCGGGGGCAATTGAGGGAAAAACAAATAAAATTAGTTATCATTTATCATTAGAATTTAAGATAGGTGATTTGAATACGTGTGACGACTTATGAACACAAAAAAAAAGGAACGATATAGTCGATTAGCAGTTTAATAACTAACGCAGGTCCTCGGCCGGCCCAGTGAAGACGGGTAGGGTTATTTATAAGGCGCCACACAGTTAACCCTGCGTTGTCCACGAACTGTGACGTGAGGTGGTAAAATGATGCTATCGACACAAGTGGACACAAACACAAAAAAAAATAACAAAACAAAAAAAAGTTCGAGATATTTTAAGTTGCAAAAAAAAAATATTTATTCGGTAAAAAAAAAATAATAATAATGTAAATAAAAAAATATTATTATGATATACGTAAGAAAAAAAATGTTGTTGTCCAACGAACGTGAAGCAACAAAAAAAGAAACGAATTGTTGGCGTACCAAAAAAAAAAAAAAATTGTAATAAATGACCAAAACAACTACGCAAAAGAAAATAATAAATTGAATTGAATTACGCGTACGACCCGTACCCCTGATATCAGTGTGGCGTCGAGAAAGAAAATAAAAAAAAACTAATTCGTGAAACAAAAAAAAAGTACGCCAAAATTTTACAATAAAAATTATTTTGTTTGATTTAACAGACAAAAATACTGAATATTCTCAATCTATGATAATTTAAAAATATAAAAAAAATATATTTAATTAATTTAATTGATTTAAGATTTAAAGAATTTAATTTAAATTGTACTAATTAATTGAACAAAAGCTCACCGGGAAGCGGTATATAACAAAAAAAAAAAACAAACGTTTAGGTCTGACCTTGTCTTGACCACGTGTAGACGATCCAAGCAAATTCTTCCAGCTCCAGCGACAATCTCCTCCGATTCAGGGAAAGGAAAACTTAATAGGTGGTGGCAATGCAACCTCGACCAAAATCCTCAAGGAAGAACCCCTCCGAAAAGGTAGAACTTCGAAAATGGATTGAAAATCTCACAAAATAACCAAACTTCTGTCTCGAAAATGTTACAGAAAGGTTGCCAAAATTTATGCTTTTCAATTAAAATCTCAGATCTTCGAGGTTTAGTCAGAAAAACTTAGAAAAGTTTCAAAATACGGTTTAATCCGGAGTAATCCGATAATTGGACGTGCAAAAACGTTACCAATAAGTTGCACAACACGTAGATGAATCCCAAAAATTTGGATTAGGAACCAATCACCACGCGAAAAATTCAAAATGGCTTTACCAAAAATCCTAACTCTACGTGCGTACACGTACTGATCTGACTTGAAAAGAGGAAGAGAAAATCTTACACAGACGATAAATATCCTCAAAAAATCACAAAAAATTGATACTTGCGCACAAGCAAGAATAACGAAAGAATTAACACCATCTTTTAGGGGAAACGAAGAAGTAAAATAAGTTTAGAGGAAAATAAATTGAAAATGAAAAAGGAAAATTATGAAAGGAGATCTTCGGAGAATTGTCGCTGAAAAGAAAAATTAATTAAACAAAAATTCAACAAAATAAACAAAAATAAACAAAATAAATCATCGCGAAATTTATGCAACTCAAAATACTCGATAACAAAATAAAATATCTAACCCAAAATAAAATTAAAACGAAGAATTAGGAAAGTAAAGGTTAAACACTCAAATGAAACATTAAGGAAAAATACAACCGTAACATTCCCCCCCTTACTTCAAGAAAGTTTACTCAGTAAACTTTTATCAACCTAGGAACTATCTAGTTCCTCCTCATCAATCAAACTACAAACGGCTGTCTCCAAATTAGGGATAAAGAGAGGAAATCAAAACAAACAACCCAACCCCCAAATATAACAACAAGATTTCGGAACCATCCACCTGGTCCACCACTTGCCCAAAGCCACCAGGTCTTCGGCAAATCGGCCGGAAGGATAAGAATAAAAATAATAAGAAAAAAATAATAAACAAAAGATTAGGGAGATTAATGTGGATTTGGCTACGTACGCGCAACGGCTACTCAAATCTCTTGCGTCCATAAACAAAAAAAAAATGGAAATCATAAGATAGTATAAAAAGAGAAGATTAGAAAAAGAACAATTAACAGGCCTACCCGGATTTACAATTGACCGCAGTCTTCAAGACCGGTAAAGGCGAAGAGATACCTAGAGAAGGTAGAAATGAAAAAGAAAATTATACAAAACAATACGGCTTACAAGAGATCGAGCCACGGTCACACAACGCTCCAAACCACACACCGCAAACCAAAATCCGTAAAACAGAACTCTTCGTGAAGCGAAGATATTCCAAAAACAAAAAAAAACGACTCTAAAAGGACAACAAAAAAAGGTTTATTACTACAATTAAGGATACAAAGTGGAAAAGGATTGGGAAAACAAAGAAGGGTTGATGATCCGAACCCACCCCTTACAAAAATAAGGCACCCCCACAATAGTAAACATAAATCCACCAAGTGGATTAACCAATGACAAACTACCAAATCAGAAAACGAGGATAAAGATGGATACGGAAACCAAACTGTACTCGTAAGTACCAAAAAGCTGAAGGCTACAATAATTTTCGTCCCAAACAAAAACTCAACGGGGACTACGAGGTTACAAACGTGCTGTACGTGCATGGGGACAAGGCGTAAAATTTTTTAAAAGTTATAATAAGCAAACACGGAGGGATATAAAAGGGGAATACTTAGGGCTGCACAAAACCCTTTACAAGTCTGAGTTGAAAATCAAACGAAAATAAGGAAATCTCAAAAGAAACTTCTTTAAATGACCCAAAATTCCTAAGAATAGCTTACAAACGGGAATGGAAACATCCGGTCTTCTGGCGTATTATAAGGCCCCAACCAGGTGAGCCAAATCATACAGAAAAACATACAAAAGTCTAACACCTAATACAATAAAAGAAAAGAAGGAATCTACCAAACTAATCCCGTAAGGCATAAAGTTATACAAAAAACTTCAACAAAAGATTGACCGCAGAATCCCCGAAAGAAATACTAATAAAAAAAAGAATCCAAAATAACTCCAAAAGAATCAAAACCAACGCGAATCAACCTAAAAGTGGTAACCTTCCTACTCAACAGGACAATCACAACCTACATAACCATCAAACAAAACAATTCAATCCTCATTTTCTGGGACATTGGAAGAAGGTTTCAAATCCTTAGCATGCCAAACACCCTTGACAACACCACGTTCATCCCTCAACTCATACGTCCATGGAGACACTCTACGATGAATATAAAATGGTCCTACAAACTTAGGTGCAAGTTTCGCGCTATAAAACTTAGCGGCATCGGAAAGGACAAAGTTTCTACGCCAAACAGGTTGATTTAACCAGTATTCAACATTACGTCGTCTAAGATTATAACTATTTTTCGATCTTTCAGCAGCTCTCCGAATCCTGACCTGAATATCCTTAAATAATTCCTGAAATTGATGAGCACGGGCATTAACATCCAACACACCCTGATTTGTATCTACCAACTGCTGAAAATCAGAACCACACAACACCATCTCACGACCATGGTTGACAAAATACGGAGTTACACCAGTGACCTCATGACGAGCGGTCCTAAGAGCACAAGCTATATGAGCAAGATGATCATCCCATACACGATGATTATCGGATACATAGGAAGCAAGCATTGTTTTAATAACACGATTCGTCCGTTCTATGGGATTAGCCTGAGGATGATAATGAGCATTAAACCGAATACGCACACCATAACGCTTCATCAGCTGACCAAATTCCCTGCTACGCATCTGAACACCGTTGTCACATATGAGAACCTGCGGAGCACCATATAAAAGAAATACATTCTCCTCGATAAGTCGACAGATCGCCGGGGCAGTAGCACGTCGAAGGGGAAAACACAAAGTGAATTTACTAAAATAATCGCCTATGACCAAAATAAAGGCATGTCCACGATTTGACCTGGGGAGAGGACCTACTAAGTCTAAAGATATCATCCTCCAGGGACGGTCTACCTCGGGCTGAGTCGCAAACAACCCTGCCGGCCGTTTCTGCTCGGGTTTAACAGCCAGACAAGTCTCACATCGCCGAACATAAGAGGCAACATCCGAGCGCATTTTCGGCCAATAACACTTCTGAGCTAAACGAAAATAGGTTTTGTAAATCCCCAAATGACCAGAAGTAGGGGCATCATGAACCGCTCGCAGTTTCTCTAACCTGTGTTCCTTAGGTATAACTAACTTCCAACTATCCCCACCATCCAAACCAGGAAACTTAGACTCAACATACTTATAGAGCTGACCGTCGGACACTCTCCAATTAGGAAATTTCAAAGGCTCACCTAAAACCGACTCATACACTCTTTTCCACCATTTGTCCTGAATCTGCTCAATCTGCACACAATCAACAATCGGAACTGCACGTGAAAGAGCATCGGGAACTACGTTATCCTTCCCCCTACGATGAATTATACGGAAGTCATACTGCTGTAATCTTACTGCCCAACGCGCTAAACGACCTACCGGATCCCTGAGATTCTGAAGCCAAGCAAGGGAAGCGTGATCAGTGATAACCTGAAACTGAACACCTTCGAGATAAGGACGCAACTTTTCGATAGCCCAAAGGACAGCGAGACACTCCCGTTCAGTCGTGGAATAATTACGCTCTGTACGCAAAAGGGACCGACTCAAATAACACACAACATGTTCCTCGCCATTGACAACCTGCGACAGAACCGCGCCAATACCGTAACCTGAAGCGTCAGTCTGAAGAATGAACGGCCGATCAAAGTCGGGGCAAGACAAAATAGGAGCAGAAATAAGTTTCTCCTTCAGAACTCGAAAAGAATCCTCACATTCCGGAGACCAGACAAATTTCCGGTTTTTCCTCAATAAATCCGTGATGGGAGCTGTATAGGTGGAAAACTGGGGAACAAACTTCCGATACCAAGACATCATACCAAGGATTCGACGCACTTCTCTGACATTTTTAGGAACAGGAAGCTCTATAATGGACTTAATCTTTTCCGGATCAACCTGAAGACCTCTACTGCTCACAACATAACCTAAGTACTTCAGTTCCGGGCGAACCCATTGACATTTCTCACGACTCACCGTGAGCCCAGCAACCCGAAGTCGTCTCAAAACCTCCCGCAACGTCTCGACATGTTCCTGGAACGTCGACGTAACCACCACAATATCGTCAAGATACACAAAAGCTCTCGGCTCCAAATCCGCTCCAATCACCTGATCAATAAGACGCTGCCAAGTAGCCGGCGCATTGTGGAGCCCAAACGGCATCCTCGTAAATTGGAAAAGACCCCTATTCGGAACAGTAAAAGCTGTAAATTTTTTGGAATTCTCGTCGACCGGAATTTGCCAGTAAGCAGACTTAATGTCCAGAGTGGATAGGTATTTCGCGTTTCTCAATTTATTTAGGGTGTCGGACACATATGGTATAGGGTAAGCATCACGCTCAGTGACGCCGTTGAGTCTACGGAAATCAACACAAAAACGAAAACTACCATCTTTTTTTTTAACTAACAGGATTGGACTACTCCAGGGACTATCTGATGGCTCTACAACACCTAAATCCAACATATTCTGAAGTTCCTCGTCAATGTGTCTCTGAACAATAGGATTTACAGGGTAGTAACGTTGTTTTATAGGTTCCGCGGAAGTACGAATCACATGTTTAACCAAGCTGGTACATCCCAAACCATTCCTTTGGCCCTTAAAATGATCATTAAGCATGTCGTCGAGTTGTCGTCTCTGCTCGTCGCTAAGACTCGATAAAGAATCAGTACTTTGCGCTTCGATGGAATCACAAAACGTCCACTCTCCGCTACGCAAATCAGGAACTATACCCATGGCTCGCCAGAAATCAACACCTAACACCAACTCATGTTCCACTCCAGGAACCACCAAGACATTCAAGATCCTCACTCTACCACGGAGTACAATCGGTAAAGAACAACTTCCCAACGACTCACATTTCTGACCATTCGCAACAGTACAGCAACCCCTTGCAGTATGCATCACTACTGCCACAGACTGTAAACGACTCCAACCAGATCTTCCCAAAATAGTACGCGACGCTCCACTATCCAACAATCCCTTAAACCCCTGACCTAAAATAACGACATCAAGATAAGGTCGCTCATCACCCCTTGCACTATCGACAATAAAACTCAAAACACTCTGCATACGGATATCAAGATCGGTCGATTTTGATGACTCATAGGAAGGACGACCATTCACTTCCGCCGATTCCCGTTTCCCGAACACGATGGACAACTCCTAATAGTAAAATCTAATTTTCCACACCCATAACACCTTTTCTGGAACCGTTCTGGACAAGAATTTTTCATATGACCCGCCTTACGACAGTTAAAACAAATAATGGATGAACGTGTTCTAACAGGCGATTGAATTGTCTCGCAGACCTTGTCGACCACTACAGTCGCCGAAGAACAACCCGGTGAAGAAATCACCTCCATACAGGCCAAATCGGTCTCCATCACCTTGGATCTCGCCGGAGGAGGATGATAGGTTTCCACAACCGCACGCTTATACTCTAATTGTCTACAAACACGGCGAAGTTCGTCTAATGATTTCACCTCCACCATAGCCAAATGATGTTGATAATACGGAGCAAGGTTTTTCAGGATTAACTTCAGTTTCACGGACTCACGCAACTCATGACCAGCCTGTTCCAACCGCTCGAAAAACACATTCATGACGGCTAAATACATGCCAATCGACTCACTCACACCTTGTGTACGTTGCCTAATTTCCTCGAAAAGTCGTTCCTCGTAATCGAAGGGCTGAAATTCCTCACGCAAAAGCTCGACCAATTCTTTCCAGTCGGAAACGCGCTTACGTGTAGACTGATACCACACCAAGGCCCTGCCACTAAATAAATCATACGCAGAAGCGAACAATTCACCCGCACAAACATTCCTAGCCACTCGAAGCTCCTCCACCTGAGATAAAAATGCACTGAGGGACAACCCCGAAGAAGAACCATCAAAAGTTAAACCCCATTTGGCCACCGGTATCGATTTCCTAGCTGGCGTAACCATCACACCAGAAGCACCACCTGAAACGTTTCGAGAATCAGTATCGTCGTCGTCGGAACCAGAACCTTCAGAACTCGTTGGCAATTCAATCGGCGAGAGATCCAAGACCCCACCAACTGCTGACGTACTACGTACGGAAACCGCTTTCGCTCGAGAATCCAGATCCGCTCGAAGCTTATGAAATTTAACCAATAATTGAGTTCGAGATGTTTTCTCGGTGTTCAAGGCCGGACGTGATCGCTCAATCCGCCCAATGTAATGCACCAACTGAGCAGCTAACCTCCTGTAAGACGGCGAAGACTTAAGATCAGCGAAGTCAGCCACCAACGGTCTAATTTCATCGTAACCCTCATTAAGAGCCTGTAAATCAACATCAAAAGAAAACGGGTGAGCGGGGTAATCCATTTTCCGTCCAGTTTTCTCCAAGGAAATCATACTTCTCAGCACACCACGCATCTCTTTCACCGTGGCGACATCACTCACACCCCTTACAGCAAGCTCGTACGTTAACATAGACTGAGTCAAACGGGAAATATCTAAGGGCTTTGCCATGGCTCCTGTGCGAAAATGTTATTACAAACAAAAAAAAAATAACGAAACCTCTACAAAGGAAAATCAACAAATAGATTTCCGGTGCTTTCCCCGAAATACCAAAAGAACAATCGTCCACCTGAAAGAACGCTATCAAAAAAAAAAAATTGTGCCTGCAAAAGTGGCCCAAATGGCCCCCAAAAAAAAATGATATGTCCCCACGTTGGGCGCCAAAAATTGTGACGACTTATGAACACAAAAAAAAAGGAACGATATAGTCGATTAGCAGTTTAATAACTAACGCAGGTCCTCGGCCGGCCCAGTGAAGACGGGTAGGGTTATTTATAAGGCGCCACACAGTTAACCCTGCGTTGTCCACGAACTGTGACGTGAGGTGGTAAAATGATGCTATCGACACAAGTGGACACAAACACAAAAAAAAATAACAAAACAAAAAAAAGTTCGAGATATTTTAAGTTGCAAAAAAAAAATATTTATTCGGTAAAAAAAAAATAATAATAATGTAAATAAAAAAATATTATTATGATATACGTAAGAAAAAAAATGTTGTTGTCCAACGAACGTGAAGCAACAAAAAAAGAAACGAATTGTTGGCGTACCAAAAAAAAAAAAAAAAAAAAAATTGTAATAAATGACCAAAACAACTACGCAAAAGAAAATAATAAATTGAATTGAATTACGCGTACGACCCGTACCCCTGATATCAGTGTGGCGTCGAGAAAGAAAATAAAAAAAAACTAATTCGTGAAACAAAAAAAAAGTACGCCAAAATTTTACAATAAAAATTATTTTGTTTGATTTAACAGACAAAAATACTGAATATTCTCAATCTATGATAATTTAATAATATAAAAAAAATATATTTAATTAATTTAATTGATTTAAGATTTAAAGAATTTAATTTAAATTGTACTAATTAATTGAACAAAAGCTCACCGGGAAGCGGTATATAACAAAAAAAAAAAAACAAACGTTTAGGTCTGACCTTGTCTTGACCACGTGTAGACGATCCAAGCAAATTCTTCCAGCTCCAGCGACAATCTCCTCCGATTCAGGGAAAGGAAAACTTAATAGGTGGTGGCAATGCAACCTCGACCAAAATCCTCAAGGAAGAACCCCTCCGAAAAGGTAGAACTTCGAAAATGGATTGAAAATCTCACAAAATAACCAAACTTCTGTCTCGAAAATGTTACAGAAAGGTTGCCAAAATTTATGCTTTTCAATTAAAACCTCAGATCTTCGAGGTTTAGTCAGAAAAACTTAGAAAAGTTTCAAAATACGGTTTAATCCGGAGTAATCCGATAATTGGACGTGCAAAAACGTTACCAATAAGTTGCACAACACGTAGATGAATCCCAAAAATTTGGATTAGGAACCAATCACCACGCGAAAAATTCAAAATGGCTTTACCAAAAATCCTAACTCTACGTGCGTACACGTACTGATCTGACTTGAAAAGAGGAAGAGAAAATCTTACACAGACGATAAATATCCTCAAAAAATCACAAAAAATTGATACTTGCGCACAAGCAAGAATAACGAAAGAATTAACACCATCTTTTAGGGGAAACGAAGAAGTAAAATAAGTTTAGAGGAAAATAAATTGAAAATGAAAAAGGAAAATTATGAAAGGAGATCTTCGGAGAATTGTCGCTGAAAAGAAAAATTAATTAAACAAAAATTCAACAAAATAAACAAAAATAAACAAAATAAATCATCGCGAAATTTATGCAACTCAAAATACTCGATAACAAAATAAAATATCTAACCCAAAATAAAATTAAAACGAAGAATTAGGAAAGTAAAGGTTAAACACTCAAATGAAACATTAAGGAAAAATACAACCGTAACATACGAGATACGAATTTTTCATAGTACCTAATTTATCATACCTGATTATTTTCGGCATTGATTTTTTAGGGGCTCACAAGTTAAGATTTCATTTTGAAAAACGGGAATTGTTTCGGTGTCATCACAACCGGCAATTTTTGTATCTCAGAAACAGTTTTTTGTTATGAATTGGTACCTCCGTTGGCATCTACTTTGCGTTTATGTGCAGTAAAGCATCCAGTTAATTATTATTCTTCGGTGTTAAAGGGTGCACCGGTCAGAAGTGATAAATCGGAATTAGTTAACAGTCTCTAGAATGATTTAATATAACTTTTAATATTATTTTTAATATTTAATATCTAATATAACGCCTATAGAAAAGTATCTATGAAAAGTACCAAATAATACATATTTAAGTTATTATAGTTAGGATAAAAAAAAAATAATAAATTTTACGTATGTTACGTTGAAGCTTTTTGCCGTTATGGGGTGGGGGAGGCCGGCTCGTTTTCTAGCTCAAAGCACGCACTCCAGTAAACATAGTATATCTCGATGGTGTCGGGAGTCCTTTGTCTAGACCAAAAAGATGCGCTGCCCAGATGGCCGGAGAAAGTTTTTTTGAAAGGTTTGGAAAGTTCTCTGGCGTCCAGATGTTCGCCACAGAGACACCCCTGCCAGTGTTTGACCGTGGGTGGGAAAGCACGATACTAGAGACCTGCCTGAAAATGGTCAGGGAATCTAACGCGTCTCCCATATCGCGTTCTTAGCGGAGCAGGGTCTGTCTGCTGGGGTCCTGGATCATTCCGCGTAGCCTCTGGTCGTTGTGGATCCTCTCGGCGTTGTTCCTCTCCGGACTGGATGTAGGCTGGTTTCAATCGACCGCTTGAAACGTTAATTTGCTTCCATTTCTTCTCCCGGGTGAACGGCCTGTCGTTCCGGGTGATGACGGGATATGGGCCCTCGTATGGGACTTCCAACGACGAGTGATGTTCTCCACCCAAGCGATTTCAAACATGTGTACAGGTGGCTAGGTCTCTAAAGACGAAGATCTTTTTACTTCCGTGCCTGGTTCCGTGAACCGGTTGAAGTGTTGAAAGTGCCTTTTCAATTCTTGGGTGAAGTTCGTCGCACCATCCCCGTTTCTGCGCAATTCTTTAGGTGCCAAAAATTCGCCCGGGAGTCTGAGAGCTTCGCCGTAAACTAGTTCCGCTGTCGTTGCCGAGAGATCGTCTCGCCAGGCTGACCTGATGCCCAGCAGGACCACGGGTAAGATATCGACCCATTTTTCAGTGGCTTGGCATCGGATAGCGCGATCGAGTTGGCCATAGAATCTTTCCACGAGACCGTTGGCAGCGGGGTGGTAAGCGGTCGTCCGAAACTCCCCGGTCGTCCCTTGGTCCTAGCATGGCGTTGAGCTCCATGAAAAGCTGTGACTGGAATTGCCTGCCTTGATCCGTTGTTCGCAGGGTTTATCAGGATTCCGTATTTCTTTAAGCGTTGGAAAATCTGCTTCAGGTGTTCCAGGTGCTCTTCTTCCGAGGCCGAGGCGATGAGGATATCGTCGATGTACACGTAAGCGAAATCCAGACCCCGTAGAACTTCGTCCACTAGTCTTTGACAGGTTTGTGCCGCGTTGCGAAGACGAAAGGACATGAACGTGAACTCGTACAAGTCGAAGGGTGTGGTATTGCCGTTTTTTAATTATCTTCCTGGGCGACCGGAATTTGGTTGTAGGCACACACCAGGTCGATGATGGAGAAGATTTTCTTCCCATGTAGGGATTGCGAGAAGTCCTGCATGTGAGGTATCGGATATTTGTCCGGCACCGTTCTCGCGTTTACGCGCGGTAATCTCCGCAGGGCCTCTAAAGGTCGCCTTTCTTGGGGACCATGTGCAGGGGCGGTGACCAACTACTTTTTGAAATTTTGTTTTAAAATCATTTTCCACGTGGGCTTTTGTTTGGGACGCTACTTTTGAATGACCTGTATTTAGTATTTTAATTAGAATGAATAATTTATTTTTAGTTTAAATATTTGTTTAAAGTTATGATAGAGTTTTAATATGTATTGTTAATGTAAACTCCTTTGTGTAAGGTTTAGAACTGTCTTTATTTTAAATCAACTTAAAGATACATATATACAAAATGTACAGTTGGTTGTCTATATTAAAACAAATTGACTACAAATATAACAACACCCTTCTTAAGCTAAATTAATATTATTTATGTTTTATTATTATAATTTTTTTTTAATCTTTAAACTTATTTACAATTTTACAGGGTGCGGCTAAACTCCCTCCCTAATGGGGTCATACACGATTTTTTTTTTATTATATTTTCTGAAAGTTTATATAAAAATATAGTTACCGTTATTTTTTTTTTTAATATTTTCGAACAAAGTCATTGTTAAAAAAATTATTGAAAATTTATATACCCATTTGCGCTTTTAAAATTCCCGCGTTGATGACGTACGATTCTCACTTTTGCGTCCCCTGCTCCCCGCTCAAATGCGAGAAAGAGATGAACGTCATTTAGGTTGTATTGAAAAGAGATAGAGTGTTTGTAGGTTATGTTTATTATGTTTTGTTCATGGATGTAATAGAGACACTGTATTACATCCATGGTTTTATTTTGACACTGTCACACCGCAAGCGCTATCTAACGGACAATTTAACTTGTTTTAGGCAGTGCGGTTCCTACGTCACAGAAAAGCCGCGAAATTATTTCGTTTGAATATTTATTATTTTTCACTTCAAATTACGCAAAATATAAAATTGATCAAAATATTTCTTTTACTTTGTGTTCATGCATATACTTGCATATATCGTTTGACATAAAAATTTTCTCTCAATTTAATAAGTGTGTATGACCCCATTTGAAAGTTGAATAAAAAACAGACGGTACAAATTAACGAAACTGTATTAACACGTATCAAATTTACAGAATGGGAAGTTACGTTATTATGTTTTACAAGTTTCTTTTTTTGAACAGTATATCGCTCAAGTGTTTTCCTTCGTTATCAATGCATTGCCGAATACGAGTTCTGAGTGTTGGGATCATCGGCCCGTACTTTTTTGAAGAAAAAGGAGTGACAGTGACCGTTAACTCGGATCGATACATTCAAATGCTTCAAAGTTTTATGGCAGGTGTTTCTCTCAAAATTAATTGGTTCTTCTAATATCATCTGATTATATTGTCCTGCTTCAGCAACATCTCTCCATAATATATCTGCTACATATAAATATTTCCCTGGAACATGTACCATTTTAAATGTGTATGGTTGAAATTTAAGCATCAGTCTTTGCAATCTTGAAATTAATTTATATAATGGTTTCTCACATATAATGGCTTATGATCCGTTTCGATTATTATATTTTGTCCATAAATATATTGTTTATATTTTTCACAACCAAACACTACCGCTAATAATTCTTTTTCAATTTGAGCATATCTTTGCTGTGCTTCAATCAAAACTTTTGATGCATAAGCAACTGGTTTATTGTTTTGCATAACACATGCGCCTAATCCTTTAGAACTAGCGTCTACTGATAAAGTAACTTTATCTGTCAGACTGAAAAGTTTCAATTGTGGAGAATTTATTATTTTATTTTTAGCATTTATCATTTTATTTAAAGCATTTAAATCTTTTTCTAAGTGTTGATTCCATTCAAATATTATATTATCTTTTAAAAGTGCACGCATATTTGCCGTTTCTGCTGGTGATCTGTTGGTAATTTCAACTCTTTTGCTGCTTTTATTTTGTCATTATCAGGCTTTATTCCTTCTTTATTAAAAATATGTCCCAAATAAATAATATACATTTTTCTTTATTAAATTTTATTTTTTATTTATGAGAAATTTTTCCTAATTTCTAATTCCTCCCAATTTTTGGCATGTATCAAAATATCATCTTGAAATACTATAACACCTTCTATTCTTTCAAACATTTGCGAAATGATACGATGAAATATTTCACTAGCACAATTAAGACCAACAGGCATTCTTAAAAATTTATATCGCCCAAAAGGTGTTTGAAAAGTACAAATGTTAGTACTTTCCTCATCTAAAGGTAACATCCAATAACCACAATTTGCATTACATTATTGTAGGAAAAGGAAATGGGATCTTTTAAGAGCTTTGTATAATTGCTGTGGATCCAAACAAATTCTTATTTTACCACTCGGTTTTTTTACAATTACGATATTATGTACCCACTCGGTCGGTATATCTACCGGACTAATTATTTTTAATTTAACAAGGTTATTTAATTCATCTTTTAATTGATTGTGTAGTAAAAACGGTATTCTTCTAAAAGGAGCAACTTTAGGTTTTACCAATTTATCTAATGATAAATGAATAATTTCTTTTGTATAGGTTGTAATGCAGTCGCGCGTTTTATTTATAGTTTGATTTTCCAAATTTAAATTATTATAATTAGAAATTGTAAGTAATTTACAATCAGCTGAAGTATCAAGTTTTAAACTAATATTTATATTATTTATTTTTAAAGTGACATATCAATGCTTTTTTCTCTCGCCTACGTTGACGTTATTTATTGATTCTATTACGTGATCGCTTTCGTTACTTTCGTCTTCCCAGGAGTCGACTTCGTTTATTTTTCTGTAGTTTTTAAACCCTCTTTCTTCTCTGTCTCTACTGAATGGTTTGTTATCGCACTAGGTCCGTACAGCTACACCCCCCTTTCAAGATATCAGCATTTTGATACTACTATAATTATCTACTATTTACTAGTTTTGTACTACATTAAAAAAATTTATACTAATCATTTAGTATTTTTTTATACAGGGTGTCACACAAAAAACGCCCCAAGCTGTAACTCTGTCATTTTCCTTCTGATTTTCATGAGCGAGGTGTCAAATGAAATGGTTTGATGAATACTATAATTCATGCTACAAATAAACTTTTTCCAACGCCATCTTCAATTTCAAGCGATTATCAACTTTTGATTTTCATAGTGCCCGGTATGTACAATACACTGATGTACAATACTGTTAGCTTCCTGGGACCCGATGACGTCGATGGGGAGCGTCGATGACGAACTCCAAGAAGAGAGAGAGAGAGAGACGTTAGTTAGTCAGTTAAGAATCGGCCGCAGAACGGAATAGATTTTGGGTGTGGTTCGAGACAATTATTGAAATAGTTATTATTGTTTTTTGGTTAAAAAAGTCGTTTATTGTGAACAAAGTTGTGTTTGACTGATTACTGAACGCTCGGCCTTAAGCCTACAGTTATCAGAAGTGGGATTTTACCGAAATAAACACAAAGAAATAGATTGGAAGTAGTATAAAAACGAGAGTTCCCGACCGGAAGTTAATCCCCCCAATCCCCCTGTGACGTCTGCGCATGCGCGCGCAGGAAGTGACGTCACCGCGCGCGGGAAATTTGAAATGCATGTGGCGCCATCTGGTGGTGTGTAGTGAAACTAAAGCATGTCATGTTGGTTGCCTGGCTCGTGGGGCGCCACCTAGCGGCGGATAGCGGAACTAACCTACCGGTGGTTGGTGGAACTAACGCTATGTTGGTTGCCTACTTCATGGGACGCCACCTAGCGGTGGATGGTGGAAGTAGCGTCATGGGGCTCCACCTAGCGGTGGAACTCGCTTGGTGGATAGACGACGCGCGCCCACTTAGCGGTGGCCTGATGGGCGATAGGTGGCGCGCGTAAATTTTTAAAAATTCATGAGACGTTTTAGAATTAAGAGCGGTGCATGGTGGAACTAGCATCACGGGACGCCACCTAGCGGTGGATGGTGGAAGTAACGCCAAACGGCGGTGGACAGTTAAGCGGGGGGGTCTGATGGGCGATAGATGGCGCGCGTAAATTTTTAAAAATTCATGTGACGTTATAGAATTTAGATACAATTAATATAAAAAAGGTTTCGGTGGTGTAACTTAACGGAATATACATAATACTTACTTATTATAGGAATTGAACTGATAGCTGCAAGGAGAAATCTAGAAACTTTAAAGTCAATAAACCACCGAACCACCGAAACCTTTCCAGTTTAATGCAGTTGAACAGAACAAAAAATAAAAAAACAAAAATAAATATTAATTTATTAATTAAAACATAAATTTAATAATACAATAAGATTAATACTTTAAAGTCAATAAACCACCGAAACCTTTCCAGTTTAATGCAGTTGAACAGAACAAAAAATAAAAAAACAAAAATAAATATTAATTTATTAATTAAAACATAAATTTAATAATACAATTAGATTAATAAACCTCCGCTATACGTTTTGGTAAAAATACAAATAAACTATCCTACAAATCAACAACTGATGGCCATGTAGACGATGCTGACGATGTAATCCGCTTCACAGATGTAAATCACATATAATTTATTCACTTCTAATTCAGATATGTTCTTCTTCGGGGCAAATTGATACTGCTCTGAAACTGATTTAAACGTGACATACTAGCTTGAGTTGCTTTATAACGTGAGCGAGCGGTGTGAGCAGTAGTAGGAGGTAACAACTGACTTCTATATGAAAATTTTAACCGTTTATACCATCGGGAACAACCTTGAAAAATGTTAGAATGTGTGTTGCACAACAACAATAACTTAAACGTTTATACGTAATTAGACGAATATAAAGTTGTTATACAATGCAAATAATATATTATGCATTTTATTTTCTCGAATCTTCGCCGCACCTTGATTTATTGACAGTGTATGCAAATAGAAATGCAAATGAAAATAGAAATTTAAAATGCAATAAAATAAAGTTGACTATAATACAATGTATGACGTGTTTTAACTGGAATAAATATGAAATCGGTATGAATAAATTATGAAGTAGAGTGTGATGATGTATATAAAAGAGCAAGAAGTGGACGGGAATGGTTAGAGGCGGTAATTGATAGACAACGATTTCAAAGACGTATTAAAGAAATTGAACGAATTGTTGATAAAATATTGCGTGAAAAATTGTTAAAAATGAATGAATAAATAAAACATAATAAAATATATTGTTTTAATTACTTTAGTTTTAGTATACAGTTGTATAAAACCTATTGATGCACAAAAGAAACGTTTAAACAAAACATATAATTTGAAGGCGGAGGAGATAAGTATACTACTAAAATAAGGGCCAGATAACATATTAAAAAAGTTGTTTTATTTAAAAAAATCTAATTACTACTACACAATATCTGATTTCTTAATCCAACTTCTTTCATCTATTCCAAACCACTTGACGTACATTCTGTTTCCTTTCCGTTTTAGAATCTTTTCAATCAACTGTATGTCAGGATAATGAGTCCGTTGTAATTCTTCAGTATAGAAAGCTCCTTTAATGTCATCACCTTTCAAATCTTGTAATAAATACGTCACTGGATTACTATATTGAATCTTAACAATTTTAAAAGCTTCATTGCTCCAGTTAGGAGTATACCCTTTGGTGAACACACCACGATGTTTAGATATTCTTACAAAGTCATTCAAATGAAATTTTGTATGTAATGTTTGACTTTGATAATGTGTTTTTCTATTATAAACAGTACGCAATAGCTTTTCCTCATCCGCCTCTATTGGTTTCATACCTGTAGTGGAATGTTGCGGTAATAAATTTAACCATTTAAAAGATCCCTGAACACAATTCTTTCCACATTAAACCTTTTAAAGTTCTATTTAAACGTTCAACGATAGATGCTTTTAACGAGCTAAACGTAGAGTAATGATTAATTTTTAATTTACTCATAAGTGACATAAAATCTTTATTATAAAACTCTTTTCCTTGATCGGTTTGAAGGTTTTTTGGTACGTTTGCATCCTTTAAAATACTTTTCATTGCTTTAGTAACATCTTTACCTGATTTAGTTTTTACCGGAACAGCCCATGCATATTTGCTAAAGACATCAATTACAACGAGTATATAACGATAACCACTATTTTGTCGTGCATAAGGTATCATCTCTACTAAATCAGCCTGGTATAAATCATTTATCCCTTTAGTAAGTACATGTCTTCTTTTAAAATGTATTCCAGCAGGTTTATGAAGTTCTTCAGCTAATTTTCTTTTAATATCAGAGGACATGTTAGTACGATTTCTACAAACAGTGTATTAATCGTCGCAGTAGGAGATGGAATGAATTTTAATCTGTCACCTTTCTTCAATTTGATACCCTTCCCATTTGAGCTATCATAAATCCTATTGTTTACTATAAGAGTGGTGTCCGACGGCACAATAGTGATAGAGTAAATTTCTCCTGATTCAATAGGAAAAATATAATATCTGTTGAAATTACTCAGCGCATAACTATGTCCAGCTTTCGCACCAGTCAAAGTAATATTCAAATAAGAATAATATTTATGTTCTATTGAGGAGGAGGAAGAAGAAGAAGAAATATGATGTCCGAACTTGTGGATAGTCATAACTAAAATGATATAATGTATTGTAGGTTTATACAATTATATGAGCTTCTCGTAACTCTTCTATAATACTATTAATTTCATTACCATGTGACGTATTACCGGCAAGCTGAGAGGCTATTAAAAGTTTTAATCTATCTACTAATTCATTAGGATCATCCCAATAAATAAAATTTGACCGTTGATTATTGTACTGCTGCTGCATGAGACCTTCAACAGTTCCCATACGAACAGGAACGCTTTTTACTCTAGTCCGTCGTACAACTCCTTCCGTTGTATTTAAAACAGGTGCAATTATTTGACGATACTTGTCCGACTTGTCACCCATAATTTATTTGCTTTTATCTTGATTTTTGTTTAATGCTGCTGTTGTTTTAAGTATTTCAACGTAATTCTTTTGATCATCACTGGTATATTGTTCTGGTTCCCTCTTGAAGATTAGCTCATACAGACCTTTCGTACCCTTATAAGTTTTATTTGCAATGGTTATATCATTCGTTTTACTACTAAAGAATATTTCACTATTTCCAATGGTATATTTATCAGTTAAAATATCAACATGAACTCCCTTGTTGCTGGAATCGAATTCATTGCTATCATCTCTTACATAGCCTTCAATGTAAGATCTTGTTAGAGGAGCAAATTGTTCCAAGTATAAGAAAAATGATTCTTCAGGAATATTCATAGTTTCGCTGCTGGTGCTGCAGGTGGTGATGTTTGCGTTGGTTGCGGTGGTGGTGATGGAGATGATGCAAAAACATCTTCATCATCATCGCTTAATATTGATATTGTTGGTGATTGAGGCGCTTGTTGTTGTTGTTGTTGTCGATGAAGTTCTGGTAGACGTGATGCTTGTACTGCTTCTGATACTCTTCTTTTCTTTGTAGGTATTACTGTTTTAAATTCTTCTTCTTTAACTTCCTCCGATTTAAGCTCCTCCTCCTCCTCCTTCTTAACTTTAATAGGATGTTTAATTGTGGAAATTATTTTGTTCTAAAGGGGTTGTTACTGCTTTATATTGCTGTTGAAGCAAATGTTCAGATTTATGTTTCCTTGCTTTTAATGTATCCAATTTCTTTTTCACATTTGCTCTTGTTTTAATAAGCTTTCGTGTTAATTGTTTTGAGTCCATGTTTTCTGTACAATGAATTAACGGTTACTGACTAATGCATGTGCTTACTGTAGAGTTTTATTGAAACTATTCAGGCCGGTTTTAACCGATCCGTTTTATCCGATCGGTTTTATCCGACCAACCGCATTTATCGGTTGTAACACCGATACTTTTTCGGATTCTTCAAACCGAAACCTAACTTTCGTTTTACTTTCATCGCATTAGTAACAAACCATGCGTTAGCTTTTTCACCAATCGATGAATCTTTCGCCAATACTCTTTTCCATGCTTCTTCAGCTAATACTTTATCTGCTTTATGTCGATTGTGTAAATCTGTGTATTGTGTATAGGCTAAATCGTGACGTTTACATGCTCTATCAAGGTCATTAATACCAGGATCTCCACGTGCTAAGCGTTTCATGAGATTTGTCCCGGGTCCACAGAACTGATAGCCGGGTAAATGCAGCTCTCCACCTGTTCGTATCACTAACATGACTGATATAGAAACATACACAATCACAGTTTTATATAGTAATGAGACCCATTACGATATCTATCATTGTTCATATCGTCCTCCTTACTGATTACAAAAAATCCAAATCTATCTTTCCAACACATTGAACACATTTTCTTAAAGACATTGAATTTCATATCGGTTGTTACATGATCATTATAAATATGTTTTAAATTTAGATCATCTTGTTTGAAAAGTATTAAAAAGTTTGCATTATCACGTATTAAATGCTTTGGAATATGTGTGTAACTCTGACATAAATAAAAACTATCTATTGCCTTATGTCGTCCCATACAAAAATAATCACGAATAATTGATTGTTTATCGCATGCTACATCATCAAATATAAAAACCGAATCTTCATTCGCTTTGGAAGGATGCATTATGTCATCACTACTGCTATACTCATAATATCCTAAACCTTTTATAGGCTGCAGCAATTTTCTCAAATATTCATATTTGTTTTGATACAATGACTTTGAATACACATACACATTTTTAAATGATAGTCCATTAGGATCCTGTAATAAGCTAATTATCAGATTTGTTTTACCAGAGTTAGAAGGTCCGGATATAATGCAACGTAGATTATTTGGAAATAAATAACTATGCTTTCTGTTTTGAGGTGATTGATTATTATTACATTGCATTGTTACATCATCAACATTTAATGTGTAAGGTTGTTTTATCACTTTCATGTTTATTGTATAACTATTATATAAGTTTGATTTTGAATATATAATGTTCATTTGTCTGTTGACCATTGAAGCGATTATCAATATCATCAATATTTAATGTGTAAGGTTGTTTTATCACTTTCATGTTTATGGTATAACTGACTCCTTTATAAGACTGAATTTAAACATATAATATTCATTTGTCTGTTGACCATTGAAGTGATTGGATGACCATGAAGAAAGGAGCAAGTGGAAAAGCGATTTCTTTTAATAGAGCCGTTAAAAATGCTAAAATAAAATTAAAAGAGTCAAGCACTAATGATTTGAAATCTGCTGCAAAGTTAGCTTTACGTGCCGTAAAGGGTATTGTCAAAAAGAAACTTCGTTCTAGAGTTATTACAATTCCAAGAAGCGGTGGTATACTTCCGCTCATTCCAATTTTTGCTGGTTTAAGTGCATTAGGAGCTCTAGCAGGTGGAACTGCTTCCGTTATAAGTGCTGTCAATAAAACGAAGCAAGCACAAGCGGCACTCAAGGAAAGTCAAAGACATAATCAAACGATGGAATCAATAGCTTTAGGTAAAGGTCTGTATTTAAAACCATATAAAAAAGGATTAGGTGTTTTTTTAAAGACACGCCAAGAAAAACCATACAACAGCAGAAAGCGCTAACAAACGTTGACTTGATGCGTTATGTGAAAATATTAGGGATACCTGAGTTTAGAGGGATATTCATGCAAGATAAATTACCTGTGCGTATTAATAATAATGAAAGAGGTATTATTAACTTGGATAGTGTGAAAGGACCTGGTACTCATTGGACAGCCTATATTAAAAAGGGAAATATAATTACTTATTTCGATAGTTTTGGTAATTTAAAACCAAGTAAAGAAATTGTCAATTATTTCAAGAGTGCAGGAAATAATGTAATTATTAAATATAATCACCATCAATATCAAACCTATAACACAAGTAATTGTGGTCATTTATGTTTAAATTTCTTATCATCAGACGCATTATAGCTTCAACAATCAAAGGATGTGGACGTTTGATTTAGTAGGAAAAACATCTGTTCTAACAGCAAATTACCACCCTGCAATAGAACTGAATCCTAATTATCAATATGAACTGGCACTTGTAAGCTTTGATGGATACAACTCAATTCCAAATATTGATGAAACAAATAATTGCTTAAAAATTGATAATGAATTGATAGCACTACCAATTGGATCTTATGAATTAATACACATTTCGAATGCTATTAATAAACAACTTAAAGAAAAGAATATTAATGCTGTGAACTTTAGACTACAAGCAAATGAGGATACGCTACAAGCAGTGATCACATGTAACAAAACTATTGATTTTAATGTAAACAACTCCATCTCAACAATATTAGGATTTAATAAATCAGATGTACTGGATCCAATAAAATCCCCGCACAGAGCTCGAAATATTGTAGATATATTTAAAGTAAATTCTATACAAGTACTATGTAACATAACACAAGGAGCTTATCACAACGACATACCTGCGCACACTATCTACTCATTTTTCCCTACAGTACCTAAAGGTTATAAAATATCAGAAACTCCCCACAATTTAATATATATGCCTTTGAATACACAAATAATTATTAATATTACCCTTAAAATAGTTGATCAAAACGGATTGTTGGTCAATTTCAGAGGAGAAGTCATCAAGATAAGACTACATTTAAAGCTCTCTAGTAATAATGGTTCTTAAGGTAAAAGGTAATATAAACCCACAAAATCAAACCAATACTTTTAGTTCTCTTCACACTGTGAAACAGTTAACACCTCAAAACAAACAATTTCTTGAATCATTAGGTTTACAATTAATAAAATAATAACAATATGAGTATCTTAAACGTCTCTGATAAAGTACAATTTTATAATTCACTCGTACGGATTCAGTATCATAATCATTTACCATACTCATCAAATTCTTTTAACAATAGCGATGAAATTCGTATTGCAATTCAACAACAGGACGTTTACACGTTACCAAGTCAATCTTTTATTTATGTACAAGGGAAACTATTGAAAGATGACGGAACCGTTGATAAAGATTCAAAATTGTCAGCAAATCCGATCGCTCATATGTTTAGTGAAGTACGATTTGAATGTGGAGAGAACGTAATTGACAGAGTAAGAAATCCAGGAATAGCTAGCACATTAAAAAATCTTTGCTCATTAACAAGATCGGAATACTATCATGCCTCTAACGCAGGTTTCGAATATCCAAATGTTAAAGTAAATGAAAATACAGGAGATTTTAATTTTTGTGTTCCCTTGAAATATTTTCTTGGGTTCGCAGAAGATTATAATAAAATTTTGATAAATCTCCGTCAAGAATTTGTTTTAGTACGCAGTAATTCAGACAAGAATGTTATCGAAAGTCTTTTACCTAATGTGACGATTACTATTAATAAAATAGTATGGAAAGTTCCTCATGTTTCTGTAGCCGATGTTGAACGTTTAAAACTTTTAGAGTACATTGAACAAGGAATTGAATTAGACATGGGATTTAGATCATTTGATTTACATGAATACCCATCATTACCAAAAAATAGACAACACACATGGACAATTAAAACATCTACTCAATTAGAAAAGCCCAGATACTTTATATTAGGGTTTCAAATCAATAGAAAAGATAATCCGTTACGTTCTGCATCACAATTTGACCACTGTAATTTAACAAATATGAAAGTGTTTTTAAATAGTGAGAAATATCCCTATGAAGCTTTAAATTTAAATTTTAAGACAGGTCAATTTGCAGTTTTATATGAAATGTATTGTAATTTCGCAAAGACCTATTACGATCGAGAACTTGCAGAACCAATGTTTAACAGAGATACATTTTTAGCACATACACCGATTATTGTAATTGATTGTTCACGGCAAAATGATATTTTAAATGTTGGAACAGTTGATATTCGCATTGAATTTGAAACGAGTGAAGAGATACCTAATGCTACTTCCCTCTACTGTTTAATCTTACACGATCGTGTTTTCAAATATGTTCCTTTAACTGGTATGATTAATCAAATATAGATCAGTTTGTAAACAACTCTATCTCATCAACATAACGTTTTAGTAAATTAGATATACTGGATCCAATAAAATTCCCACACAGCGTTCGAAATATTGTAGATATATTTAAAGTAACTTACATGCAAGTATAATGTAACATAACACATACCTGCATAATTTTACTGAAACATAAATAACTTTGGAATTCGAAATACTCAGAAGTTGTTTATAATCATTACGTACATTCTTTAATAATTTTACAAAAACCTT
Organism: Onthophagus taurus; assembly: GCF_036711975.1. NCBI lineage: Eukaryota > Metazoa > Arthropoda > Insecta > Coleoptera > Scarabaeidae > Onthophagus > Onthophagus taurus. The sequence goes on from NC_091966.1 coordinate 22,372,945, forward strand.
TGAGTGGGGAGGTATCTATAGTTATAAATTACATTTCACATATTAGTTTACAATATGAAGTTCAGATGTGCGGTTGTAGACGTTCAAGGGTTTTACGTCAACTCTAAATTCGAAGTTAAAGAATTTACTCTTCTGGATATTACCGCCACCGGCTACATTATACATTTACACCTAAAGCCGAGCGTACCATTCCAACGATTAAACGTTGAAGATCAGAGGCCAGTAAGATATTTAGAACGCAACCATCATAGGTTGATATATAACGATGGGTGGATAAATCAATCGGAAGGTCTAAATGTAATTGATGGTTTAATTTCCTCCTACGATCAAATATTTGTTAAGGGAAATCAAAAGAAGCAGTTTTTGGAAACACGTAACCATAATAATAATTCAATAATAACAGATATTGCGTTAGAATTTGCGGAAGAGGATGAAACTAAATTAAATTCAACCTCCAATCAATGTTGGTTTCACGTCGGCTGTTGTCCAGCGGTATGTTCACAGAACAATGTTTTAATTTTAAAAAAATTTTTATGTAAACAAAATAAAGTTACTTGTATTTAAGTTGCCTGAATTATTATTAGAAATATTCCTATTGTATTATTAAATTTATGTTTTAATCAATAAATTAATATTTATTTTTGTTAAAAAATATGTATTTTAATACTATCAAAATAATTGTATCTTTATTCTCTTTTACCACCATCACCAGATGGCGTCACATGAATTTTAAATTTACGCGCGCCATCTATCGCCCATCAGGCAACACCCCCCCACCTAGTGCGCGTCATTTATCGCTCAACGCTTTGTGTCCGCATGTATCGACGATGACGTCATCGTGATAAGGCCCGTCGATCTAGATAGCCTCATTCAAATTTCCCGCCAAAAAGAGGGTTCTTGGAGAATGCTGCGCTCTGATTGGTTGAATTTAAAATGTGGGCGTGGCCAGAAGGAGGTAGTGGTGGGGATAAAATGTGATTTCGGACCCCCCTATATTAAATCTTATGGGAGTTTGGTCCAGAACGCCTATAGCTATACGCGCGCTATCTATCGCTCATCAGATGAATTTAAAATGTGTACGTGGTCAGAAGGAGGTAGTGGTGGGGATAAAAAGTACTTTTGGACCCCCCTACGTTAAATCTTATGGGATTTTGATTTAGAACGCCCATAGCTATACGCGCGCCATTTGTCGCTCAATAAAAATTTTAAAGCTACATGTATTTTAATACTACGAAAATAATTGTATCTTAATTCTATAACGTCGCATGAATTTAAAAAAAAAATCTCAATCTCTTCCTTAAATCGAACCGATTTCATATTTATTCCAGTTAAAACGTCATACATTGTATTATAGTCAACTTTATTTTATTGCATTTTAAATTTCTATTTTCATTTGCATTTCTAGTTGCATACACTGTCAATAAATCAAGGTGCGGCGAAGATTCGAGAAAATAAAATGCATAATATATTATTTGCATTGTATAACAACTTTATATTCGTCTAATTACGTATAAACGTTTAAGTTATTGTTGTTGTGCAACACACATTCTAACATTTTTCAAGGTTGTTCCCGATGGTATAAACGGTTAAAATTTTCATATAGAAGTCAGTTGTTACCTTCTACTACTGCTCACACCGCTCGCTCACGTTATAAAGCAACTCAAGCTAATATGTCACGTTTAAATTAGTTATAGAGCAGTATCAATTTGCCCCGAAGAAGAACATATCTGAATTAGAAGTGAATAAATTATATGTGATTTACGTCTGTGAAGCGGATTACATCGTCTACATGGCCATCAGTTGTTGATTTGTAGGATGGTTTATTCGTATTTTTACCAAAACGTATCGCGGAGGTTTATTAATCTAATTTTATTATTAAATTTATGTTTTAATTAATAAATTAATATTTATTTTTGTTTTTTTATTTTTTGTTCTGTTCAACTGCATTAAACTGGAAAGGTTTCGGTGGTTTATTCACTTTAAAGTATTAATCTTATTGTATTATTAAATTTATGTTTTAACTAATAAATTAATATTTATTTTTGTTTTCTTATTTTTTGTTCTGTTCAACTGCATTAAACTGGAAAGGTTTCGGTGGTTCGGTGGTTTATTGACTTTAAAGTTTCTAGATTTCTCCTTGCAGCTATCAGTTCAATTCCTAGAACAAGTAAGTATTATGTATATTCCGTTAAGTTACACCACCGAAACCTTTTTTATATTAATTGTATCTAAATTCTATAACGTCACATGAATTTTTAAAAATTAACGCGCGCCATCTATCGCCCATCAGACCCCCCGCTTAACTGTCCACCGCCGTTTGGCGTTACTTCCACCATCCACCGCTAGGTGGCGTCCCGTGATGCTAGTTCCACCATGCACCGCTCTTAATTCTAAAACGTCTCATGAATTTTTAAAAATTTACGCGCGCCATCTATCGCCCATCAGGCCACCGCTAAGTGGGCTAGCGTCGTCTATCCACCATGCGAGTTCCACCGCTAGGTGGAGCCCCATGACGCTACTTCCACCATCCACCGCTAGGTGGCGTCCCATGAAGTAGGCAACCAACATAGCGGTAGTTCCACCAACCACCGCTAGGTTAGTTCCGCTACACACCACCAGATGGCGCCACATGCATTTCAAATTTCCCGCGCGCTGTGACGTCACTTCCTACACGCGCATGCGCAGACGTCACAGGGGGATTAGGGGGATTAACATCCGGTCGGGAACTCTCGTTTTTATACTACTATTGGAAAGACGCTTTCGCTGGACCCAATTGGTTATCGCGTGTTCGTTGAGTGGTGCCGGTTGGACGATTGTGTTTTTAACCGATTTACGTGGAAAATGGCGGAACCGAAAGAGCGACCTAGAAGAAAAATTGAAAAAACAGCTGATAAAACAAATGCCGATGTAGAGGCGAGTGGAAATGTAGAAATGACAAATAACCCGAAGTCAGGGCCGGATCTAGCTGAGCTTTCTAGCCAGTTGAGTTCGATTTTGATGTTGGTACAAGAAAAGGACAAGGAAATCCAAGCACTTAAGAAAAGTATGGATACAAATCGGTATGTTTCACAACCAAATATTCCATTTTCCGAAATTTCGTCACAGATACCGGAATTTTCTGGTGAAAAAGATTGTTTAAACATTGAGGAGTGGACTGAGAGGATCTATAACTTGATTCTGATATATGAGATACCTGATCGTGTTGTTAAAATATTAGCTACGAACAAATTAAAAGGAAACGCACGTAAGTTTTATGATTCAAGTGACCTGATTTCTAGTACATGGGACCAAGTGAAAACTGCTTTAGTAGAGATGTTCGAGGTGTACGAGGATGTTGCGTCATTGGTCGATAAGGTTAGAGCGAAGAGATGGAAACATGGAGAAAGATTTGAAGATTATTATCATGAAAAATGTAAATTGGCTAAACGTGCTGGTATGTCGGAAACAGAGACAATCAGTCACATTATCCGAGGTATCGATAACTTTTCATTGCGAACTCAGTTGGTAATGGCTCGACATGGTTCGTTGAAAGACTTGTTGGACACTATGAAACTTGTACAAAACGAAGCGGGTTATATTGGTCCGAGAAAGATGGAATCTACTGAGATACGTCAACCGAAGAAAGCAGAGAATAGCGGAAGTTACAATGCTGGAAGTAGGGGCACGACCAACATTACAGGAGCTGCACAACGAAATCAAGAAACGCGAGACATTATTTGTTTCAATTGTCGCAAACCAGGACACATAGCCCGTAAGTGTAGGGAACGTCGCGTCGAGAATCGCGAAACGGTTCAGGTGGTTACTGGTAAACTGATGACAAAGTACCATAAAACAATTTTGGTTGGTGATAAACAATTCGTGGGACTAGTAGACACGGGGTCTAATGCGAACTTAATTAAAAATAATTCGGCGAAACGAATTGGATGCGAATTTCAATACCAGCGAAACGTATTGACGGGACTGGGTGCGGTGCGCGTGGATAGTGAATGGGAAATAAATACCATAATTAAAATAGACAATTGCGAGTACGAGATCTGTTTTATTGTTGTTCCGGACTTCGCGATAGACACTGACACGATAATCGGGCGCAAATTTCTCGATTCGGTGATGTGGACAGTTACTAGAGACAATGTTGAATTTCGAGCGCCAAAATCTCAGTTAGAGGAGCATAATCAAATAGATATTTTTCAGATTGAGCTAGATGATTACAACATGGAAGAAGAATTATCCATTAATCAACAACTTCCAATGGAAAAGAAGAAAGAAATTGAAGAGATCGTGCGAAAATCCGACTTTTATGATTCCGAAACGAACTGGGATACGATTACAAAGACAAAGATGAAGATCAAAATGAATACTAATGAACCAATTTCATCAAAACCACGAAGAATGGGTTTCCATGAAAACAAAATAGTTAATGAAATAGTCGACAAATGGCTGAGGGACGGTGTGGTGCGTCCAAGCGTTTCAGAATATTCTAGTCCAGTTGTATTGGTTAAAAAGAAGAATGGAGAAAACCGGCTATGCATCGATTTTAGAAATATCAACAAGTATACCCTGAAAAGTCAATTTCCAATGCCTGTGATTGAAACTTTAATTGACAATTTAAGTGGATCCAAGTATTTTTCATTATTGGATCTGAAAAATGGTTATCACCATGTAGAGATGGACGACGAATCTGTTAAGTATACATCATTTGTTACATCTACGGGGCAGTACGAATTTTTGAAGATGCCGTTTGGGTTGTCAGGGGCACCAGCAGTGTTTTCGAAGTTTGTGGCAGAAATATTTAAGGACATTGTAAAGGATGGAGAACTTGAAATATACATCGATGATATACTGGTTCATACATCGACATTAGAAGATCATGTCTTGTTGTTTAAAAGAGTGATTGAAAGGATTAGAAAGACTAAATTGCGACTTCGTTTAGATAAATGTTATTTTGCCATGAAAGAGATTAATTTTTTAGGCTACCAAGTAAGAACAGGTGAGATAATGCCTGGAAAAGAAAAAACAAAAGTCATCGACAATTTTCCAATACCCGGAACGTTAAAGGAGATTCAAAGATTTCTTGGATTAACCGGATATTTTCGAAAGTTTATACAGGGTTATTCACGAATAGCAAGACCGTTATCAGATTTGTTAAGGAGTGACAAGAAATTTATGATGGGCGAAAATCAAAGAAATGCATTTGAGAAGTTGAAAACTTGTTTAACAGATAAACCAACGTTAAAGATATTTGACCAATCACTAGATACCGAACTCCATACAGATGCAAGTGTGGCGGGACTTGGTGCATGCTTATTACAGCGTCATAACGGAAAATTACATCCTGTTTACTTTGCAAGCTGGAAAACATCACCTGCTGAAGAGAAATACCATAGTTTTGAGTTGGAAGCTCTAGCTATTGTCAAATCGTTAGAAAAATTTAGAATTTATTTACTAGGAAAGAAATTTCGTATAATAACTGATTGTAATGCATTGCAGCAAACGTTAAAGAAAAGAGAGGTAAATAGACGAATATTAGGATGGAGTTTAATAATGCAAGAATATGAGTATGAAGTGGAACATCGAAATGCTGATAGAATGAAACATGTTGATTGTTTAAGTAGAGTATATAAGACTAATGTAATAAACGTCACAGAAGAAGTAATAGCAAATTTAGTGGCTAGTCAAGAGAGCGACAAAGATATCAAGGAATTAAAACGAAAAATTCTAGATGAAGAAGAACTCATTATGGAACAAGGGTATTCTATGTTAAATGATAAAGTGGTGAGGAAAATTGATGATAGAGTAGTATATGTTGTACCTAGAGCAATGAGAAAATCATTAGTAATGGAGACTCATGGACGACTTGCGCACATGGGATTAGATAAAACATATCAAGAATTAAGACAAAATTACTATTTTAAAAATATGAAGAAATACATTAAGAAAGCTTTGCAAAATTGTATTAGTTGCATTGAGCACAATCGAAAGCAAAATGTGAAGGAGGGTTATTTATACAATATTGATAAAGGAGAAATTCCTTGAAAAAACAACTGCAGGAAACCAACATATTTTGGCAATGATTGATTCATTCACAAAGTTTATATTTTTGGAAGCAGTGAAAACAACAAAAACAGAAGAAGCATTAAAAATATTGCAAAGATTATTCAAAATTTTTGGATATCCTAAGCGAATAATTACAGATAGAGGAACATGTTTTACGAGCGAGAAATTTAGACAATTTTGTGATAAGAATGATATAAAATTAGTACAAGTGGCAGTAAGAGCACCGAGGGGAAATGGGCAGATTGAGAGATATAACAGAACATTTTTACCATCATTATTAAAATTAGTAGAAGATAAACCTGAAACATGGGACGAGCAAGCATTGACAGATGTACAAATAGCTATTAACTCGACTTGGCAGAAAAGTACCGGTAAGATACCATCGGAAATCATGATGGGCTACAAGCTCAGAACAAGAGAATCGTCTACTATACCAGAACAAATAAAAGAAGAAAATGTCATAAAAGATTATACCCATGTCCAAATTACGACAAAATCAAGAAAAATCGAAACAATATTATGATTCCCGACGAAAACCGCATATGAGATATAAAGAAGGAGATTTGGTTATGGTCGAAAGGGTGGCAGCACCTACTGATCGAGTGGCTAAGATGGGAAGTAAATTTATTGGACCATATCGCATTAATAAAGTATTGGACAAAGACCGATACATTGTGAAAAGTATTCCTGGGTGTGAAGTAACTCAAAAACTTATGAAGGCGTTATTCCGCCGGAACGACTAAAACTGTGGATTAGACATGAGGATAGTGAAAGTGAAGATGAAGAGGAAGGCGAGGATGAAGAAGTTAAAGACGGAGAGGAGGAAAATGTTGAAGACGGAGAAAAAGATGTGAACGGGGACGTCACAGGATCAGGAGAGGCCGAGCTGTTAGCTTCCTGGGACCCGATGACGTCGATGGGGAGCGTCGATGACGAACTCCAAGAAGAGAGAGAGAGCGAGAGACGTTAGTTAGTCAGTTAAGAATCGGTCACAGAACGGAATAGATTTTGGGTGTGGTTCGAGACAATTATTGAAATAGTTATTGTTGTTTTTTCGTTAAAAAAGTCGTTTATTGTGAACAAAGTTGTGTTTGACTGATTACTGAACGCTCGGCCTTAAGCCTACAATACATTAACGTTAATTGCAATTTTAGCAGAGAAAAACAATTAAAACATTTTCCGAACATTGTCTTAGTCACTTCTGTAATACTGTGTGTCATGGAAAAAAATAACGCGCAAAACTGATAACAGTCATTAAATGATATTTCAATGCCCGAAGCAGTTGTAAATGATACTTATAAGTTGTTTTCTTTATTTTTTCCCATGGCACACTACAGTATACCGAAGTGACTAAGACAATGTTCGGAAAACGTTTGAATTGTTTTTCTCAGTTAAAATTACAATCAATGTCAGTGGATTCAGAAAAAAAATCTTTATCTAATAACCTGAAGAAAAACATACCGAGCAATTTGAAGACCAAAGTTGATTATCTCTTGAAATTGAAGATGGCATTGGAAAAAGTTTGTTTGTAGCATGAATCATAGTATTCATCAATCCTTTTCATTTCGATGTGGATCTGACAAAACGATGTAAGCGCCATTTGTCAAATTTTGCAGTAACTTAATAAAAATGATTTCTATGTATAATTATAATTGAATTATAACGCCAATACATTTTTCTTGTTTTGTTTAACTACCATAACCGTTCTGGTACGACAAAGTTAGCAACAAATACTTGGATTTCCAGTAAAAAAGGTTTTCATGTCGCTTAAGTCGTTTTAAGATTACAAATGGCGCTTAAGTCTTAAATACATGTAGTTACGCCATTCACTTTGTATGAAATTGTGATCAAAGTGGTACTTACGTCAAACTTACGTCGTAGATAATTTTTTCCATTGATCACTTGTTGCCTCTTACGCAGCTGTATGTTTCGTTGCTTAAGCAAAGTGTTTACTAAGGCCAATTGATTTAGTGATGCATAACACTCACATTGCTGCCAATGGTTATTATTTTTTGAATACTCTATCAATAACTAAATCATACAAATTATGATCTTAATATGAAAAAAAGAATATTTATTCAGTAACATAGTAAGAATCAAAGTAAGAAAAATATAAAATTTTTGCTTATGTACCTACGCAATAACATAAAATAAAAAATACTTTTTTAAACAAATAAAAATTGTAAATGACTCTTTAACAACAAAAATAAAAATATTCATTAGTGACATAAATAATACTAAACTAAAAATCACATTTTAAGTAGGTATAGACACGAATACAATAAGGTAATAAATTCAGTTCTGCTGGAAGTCTTCAATATCAGTGTCAGGTAAGATGTCCGGGATATTAGCTTTCGTTTTTAATGAAAAATATTCATGATGATATTGGGGCTCTATTACAAACTTTTTACACAGGTCAGTAAGATCATCATATTTGTTTTTATTGATTGGCAATTCAGAGTTGTAGGCACGTTGTGGGACAGCTTTACCCAAGTTTTTAGTCTGGAAGGGGACTTCGTCTGCATTTCCATCGTCCTCCTCATAAGTGTCCTTTATTTTAATACTATTTGAACAGCGCTTGTCAAAAAGTATTTCTACTATATCAGATATTTTAATATCAATGCCGGACGACGTTTTAAGTTTTTTATTTGGAATTATGCTCTTCCAATCGAAAATTGCATCATATTTGGTAACAATCACATTATAGGGCTTTGGTTTCGTTCGAGAATTTCTTATTACTGTCGGCCATTCTGAAGGAGCTTGAATGAACATGTTCTTTGATCTTTGTTCGATTACTGCGTGGACACTATCAACTGGCATGTATGTATGCCCGGATACCAAGTAAGTAAAAGGCCTTTTCTCAACGATTCTAATGATATACCACTTCACATAGATATTTTTATTAATAAATAAATTATGGCCATTTATTCTTTTAATTGGCAAACTGTTCAGGTAGTACGCTATGAAAACAATTGATAGATACGTCGGTTATGACAGCTTAAGGCAAAAGTATGTTTCGTTTAGTTTCTAATTAACGTTGATTGAGGTTTTGTAAATTATTATCAACATGAATTTTTCTAGTCAAGAAAGGCGTGATATCATTGAGTGTTAATTTTATGCTATAAAAATGCAATACAAGCTGCAGAACAGTATTTTGAACAATATTTTGATCGTCGCCAGCCTTCTCTACCTACTTTTAAGAGACTACCTACTATGATAATTATGGCGAGTATGGCTAAATCGTTAGCTTAACTATCCAAGAATACGATGTCGAAATTACAAACAGAAATTCGCATTCCTTTAGATTTTATGAGCATGAAACCAAGCTGTCTGCCGTAGCCTATACTAGAGATGTGCGCGTGAGTGATTTTTTATTCCCGCTCACGATCTATACCACGCGGGTCACGCATACCACTTACGTGAATATATGAATCACGTGACTCACGCGTGATTCACTTGTGACATCATTAGCGAAAAATCTCAGCACTTACTATGGACTAGCAATTCGAAGACATATACATCGATAGTGTAGAAAATATGAAAACAGCGATTATGGCGACATACTATCATATGATATCCACCGATGAAAATCTTCGACATGAGTGTTGCCCACAGGGAGAAGACAACTGGTGCGTTTGGCAGAAACGAACAGCTCTTGGTATGGAGCTTGCACCGCATCCTACTCTAATGCATCCTGACATACAGCAGGAAATTCTGCATATATATGAAGATTTATCAAAGGATGAATTACTGGAAAGATGTTTAGGTGGTCACCAGTAGGTACGCAAAGCTTCAAGTACGCTGAACAAATAGATAACCAGCGCGTGAGTCGACAGAATCGACGTAGTTCATTGAAATCGAAGGAAAGTCGGGAAGCTCGAAAAGCACTGGTGCAGGCGCAAAATGAAGCCTATGAGGAAGAAGAAGGACTGATGTATGGTGCTGGAATCGAGGATTAATCGGTGACTACTTTATATTATTGTTAACTTTTCAAAATTTCTAGTTGTCGAGATTTTTTTTTCAAACGCGTTTTTGTCAAAATGAGTTTTTTTACCTTTGCGGGAACTCTAACTCAAAAAGTAATGAACCAATCATTATGTAAATTGATAGTATGATTCTTTATAAAATTACGAAATATATGAAACCAACTTTTCAGATGATATCATGATTTTAAGAGAGTTTTCTTTTGCATAATTAGTAAAAAAAAAAAGTTAAATTTTAAGTAAATTTTTCCAATACCTGCAAAATTTTTAATTTTCGTTACATTTACCTGCATTGAGGTTCATATTCTTAGAAAATAAGTTATTAACCTAAAATGAAAAGCTTTTTGATATCAGATGAAAATTGAAATGGCTTCGCAATTGGAGAACCTTAAGTACGACGTCCAGCGGACATCAGTGAATAACTTTGTTATTTTTCGATAAAATTATTCAAAAAAATTCACAAAAGTTGTTCGAAATATAAACAAAATAGTGTCAAAATTTGATTAAATTCTAATTAATTCTTCCCACCCAAAAAATCCTAAAAAATCGATGAAAATGAGCCTTCTAATGTGGTTTCCCCACTTAATAGACATAATCAACATTTATGGATGCTGGAAAATCCGCATCATGTTCAAGAGAGAAGACCTAAAGTTAAGTTTGGTTTTAATGTTTGGTGCGGTGTTATTTGTTCAAGAATTCTTGGTACGTACATTTTTATGGTACGTTAATGGGAGATCGTTATCTTCACTTTCTACAAAACGAGTTCGATAATAAGTTGGATGAATTGCTCCTGCAGACACGTCATTTGCTTAAATGGTTTCAACACGATGGGGCACCACCACATAATAAGCTGACGGTACGAAATCATGGAAACTTACGTTTGCCTTAAGTAGTATAGTAATGAGAGTTCAGGACCGGAAACGATCTTTAAGGATCGTGTAATGTCTTTACTTTATATCAGTTTATCAGATTTTTATTTAAACACAAAGTGTTAATTTTAAAACATATTTTATTTCCCTTATAATACAATTACACCGGTCGCGAGTTTTATCGATGAGAGCTTGCTTAAGACTTCTTATACTATTCTATTCTACTTATTCCTATTACCTACGTCGACGGCCGAATTGCTGTCGTCAACAATGTATGATATTTCCTTTCTTTGGCATAAGATTGCACATGGTTTAATTTATAGAATCTATTAAGGTATTTTTCCATTACACCTTCAAGCCAAAGAAAGAAAAAAAAAATCATTTGACATATTTTTTTTTCTTAATTCTACACTTCTTATTATTTTCACTGAATATATTACTTAACACATTGTTTATGCCCTAATATTTCTTTGTTTTTAATTTTAATTAGCACATTTGGAGCTTTTTCTTCCACTACTTCATAAGGTCTATCGTACAAAGGCTCCAATTTATTTCCGCACTCATTTTTTAATAACACCTTATCTCCTAACTTATAGCTAACATCGTGAGCTCTACTATCTAACTTACATTTTCTATTTATCTTTGATACCACTAAATTTTCTCTAGCTTCATTACAAGCAATTTGTAACTTATAGCTCAATTGATTTGGATAGTCATCAAAATTATACAGGGGTTCAAAATCATATTCTAAATTTAGAGGTAATTGACATTTCTTTCCAAATACATGCTCATATGGTGTAAACTTTGTTTCCATATGAACAGTATTGTTAAAAGCAAAGCACCAAAACTGAATCCAAGAACTCCATGTATCTACATTTTTGGAAGCATGTATTTTTAGAAAAGATCCTAAATTTTTATGGGTGTTCTCTAATGCACCCAATGTGATATGCTGTAGATTGCATTTGATTAATCTTGAGCATAGTACAACAGTCTTTGAATACTGAAGCTAAGAATTCAGTTCCTTGGTTACTATTGCTTTCGGAATTCCGTACCTCAAGATAAAATTTTCAACAAATGATTTAGCCACTGTTGCTGCTTCTTTATTTTCAAGAGGGTAAGCCTCTACACACTTTGACAATTCACACTGCAATGTCAAAATGTATTTGTTTCCAAGAACATCTTGATTAAGGGGCCCTACTAAATCAAGATAAACTTTTTGAAATGCCGAATTTGCAGTAGACGTAATAACTAAAGGTTCTTTATGCGGAATTGAATATTTATACCGCTGACAACTATCGCACTTTTTTATGAAGACTTCAATATCATGTTTAAGATTTGGCCAAAAGAAATAACGTTTTATGTTAGCATATGTGCGACTAATTCCCGCATGACCGCCAGTGGGTAAATTATGAAAATCATTTCTAATTGTTGCTGTTCTCTGTTTTCAATAAGCTAGGCGTCAGTAACAACATTTATTTGTAATTTGTATTCTTTAATTTTATTTACGAACTTATACAGTCGGTTAATGAGCTCATTGTTCATTTTATTTTTATTATCTTTCAAGATATATATATTTTCAATCTCATTTTGAATGCATATTGAATGCAGGTCTCTCAACGACACATCTAATGCTGACGTTGATCGAGGTATCTGCTGCATAATAATTTTTCGTGCGCGCTTATCAAAATATATGTTTTCCGATTTATTTTTAACTCTACAAATATTTAATTGTACTGCATTAGGGGGGCAATTCAATAACTCCACTATGCCTGGGTGATCAGTCCAGTCAGTAGAATCATTTTCATTGTTTCCCGTATTCAAATTTTGTTTCAATCTAGCTTGTGCCCGTGTTGTTACTAACACGTTAGTACCCAGTTCCTTTAATTGTGTGGATTCAATTCTCGATAGAGCATCCGCAACTACATTTTCAGTTCCTTTTATATATTTTACAGTAAAGTCAAATTCTTCTAATACTAAGCGAAATTTTGTTAGTCGACTTGTTGGATTAGTCATACCAAATAAGTAAACCAGCGGTCTATGGTCAGTAAATATATCAAATTTTTTCCCAAATAAATATGGCCTAAAGTGTTTTATTGCCCAGACAATTGCCAACAATTCCTTTTCTATAGTACAATAACTTTTATCTGCTTTATTTAATGTACGACTTGCATAAGCTATCGGTCTATGTGTTTCGTTAGACAAAACTGCACCTATTGCACTACTTGATGCATCCGTTTTTAATATAAATTTTGATGTATTCGAAAAATTTGGATAACCTAATACGGGTGGTGAGCTAAGTGAAGTCTTTAATAAATTAAATGCTTCTTAACATTCAGATGACCATTGAAATTCGATATTTTTCCGTGTTAATTTATTTAATGGGTGAGCAATTTTCGCAAAATTTGGAATAAAACGCCTGTAATAATTGACTAATGCCACAAATCGCTTTGTTTCGTTCGCTTTTCTCGGGGTAGGGTAGTTTTTAACAGCTGCAATTTCCTTTGATCTGGAGATACTCCTTCACCAGATATTACTTGCCCTAAATAAGGAAGCTCTTTTTTCAGGAAGTTACACTTACAATTAGACGGATTTAACTTTAAATTGACTTCTCTTAACCTTTGAAGTATTTTGTTTAAATTTTGATTATGGAGTTCTAAATTATTGCCAAAAACTATTATGTTGTCTAAATAAATAAAGCATGAGTCGTAATTTAAACCAGATGTTGCAATTGTGATGACTCTAGAAAAAGAACTCGGACTGACTTTTAGTCCCATTGGTAAACGTTTCATCTGGTAATGACCTTTGTCAGTTGTAAATACGGTACAAGGTCGGCTCCAATTCCACTTGATAGTACCCTTGCGTTAGGTAAAGATGCGAAAAGTAAACAGCTCCCGATAAAGAATCCAAAAGTTCATTAACGTTTGGTAAAGGAAATTTATCATGTTCCAGACACTTATTTACTAGCCTATAATATAATCTATGACCACACGCCATTGTTTATTTCCATTGTTATCCGGTTTCTTTGGTAGTAAAAGTGGAGACGACCATTGAGAACGAGCATTTTCGATAATTCCGTCGTCCAACATCTTTTGTACCTGTCTTTGTATTTCAGCTTTCTGTGTTTGAGATTGTCGAAAAGGTTTTACATATACTGGCACAGCATCTTTTTGCAAGTAAAGTTTTTGTTTGCAAATATTAGACACTTCGAGAGGATCTCCTTCTAAATGAAAAACATCTGCAAACTTTGCACATATTTTTGGAATAGCTGTTTCTTCTTCTTTATTCAGATTTTTAGTGTATATTAAGTTAAGTACTTTATCTATACGATTAACCGATATATTTTGTTCTTGAAAATTATAAAAATCATAATTTGAGAGTACTTCGACAACTGGTTTAAAATTTCTAATTCGAACCTCTTTGTCATTAACGTTTAGTATTCTAACTGGAATTAAATTTTGTTGTGGTCTAGCAAGGATACCGGCTGTAAAAACTTCTTTGCAAATTTCGGTTGGTAAAATTACACAATCGTTTTCTATTGATGTTTTAATATATTTAATGATTTCGCACCGTGGTGGAATAACTGTATATTGTTTATGTTTCGATAATAATGGAATGCAAATTTTTCTTTGATTGATTTGTAAAGACATTGTAAAAGTTTCATAGTTTAGATCAGCGTTGCATTTTAATAAAAAGTCTAAGCCTATAATTCCATGAATAGAATCGTGAGAACAACTAATAACGTGAAATGGGATGAAGTGGGATATCGTATTATTCTGAAATTTAATTGTCATTTTACATATCCCTTCCGAAAACATAGAACCGCAGATACCGTTTAGTTTAATTTTTTGAGAACTATCTATATAAGAGTTATTAACAAATTTTGAAAAAACAGCTCTTATTTTAGCGCCTGTATCAATTAACAATCGTAATAATTGTCCTTCACATTCCACTTCTATGAAATTAGCGTCATTGACTTGTAATATTTTTTCCGACACATTATTGTTGACGAAAAAATGTGGCGGTGTTATTTTCTGTTTCCTGTGACTCGTCTTGTTGTACCGCATAGATCCGATTGCCTACACGAACATTACCCCATTCGTTGCCTCCTCCTTGCGCGTGTATAACCTCGAGTATTACCGCGATTGTTATTTTGATGTCTCAGATTTTGCTGATGATTATTATTAAATTTATGATTATAATAAGTATTATTTTGTGAATTTCCACGATTGCCGCGATTTCCATGATAGCCAAAATGTCCACGATAGCCACGACATCCACGGTTTTCTCTCCAACTACCTCTAAAATGAAAAATGTGGGTGTCTTGCCCTAAATTATTCCTACTTTCATCAACCGCAACGGTTATAGCTTCCTTTAACGATGCATAGTTTCTAGCTTTGACAATTGTTCTTAAATCATTATTTTTTAAGCCGTTACAAAACACGTTTATTGCCAATGTTACATTGACGACTGATAACACATTTGTGCTTTCTCTGTTACCTTTCGCTTGCTCAATAGTTAAATTGTTCATAAGGTTTTCAATTTCTGAACCAAAGTCGTTTAGTGATTTTGAGTTTTGACGCGCTTGGTGCAATTTTAAAGAAAGTGTTGAGGCCGATTATTTACTTAACAAATGAGTTTTTAGGTCCTTTAGTAGGTCTGCTACAGTAGTATAACTTTCATTTAATTTAATTTTTGCGTTCTCGGATAAACGGGGTTTGATGACATATCGAATCAATTGAGTTTTACTTGGTTCATCGAGTGTATCAGAATAAAATTCAATGACATCAATCAAATGTTTAGTTGTGTCCTCCTTGCCATCCATTACTGGCAGTAATGATGACGCAATTTTAAGATCAAATTTATCAGCCATGTTTACATATATTTATTATTTCAAAAGATGTAATTAATTTATATTTCCTATCAATCAATACTAACCTAGTGGACTCTATTGTATTTCTAATCTTAATTTTACATTCATATATAACCTTCTGAACTTTATCCTCTAAATTACCTATTTCTATCGTATAATTTGTTTCTAATTCTCCTAATTCTCCTTCTAATTGATCTAGTGATTCTCCTAAGCTTTCTTAAAATTAAATCTAAATTTGCTCGCTGATCTTTATTATCCTTTCCAACGTTTGTTGCAAACTTCTCTAACTTTTCAGCCAACTCATTAAATCTATCTATCATATCTATACGCTTGATTCTATCTGATCTAATCTATTTTTTCCCAAATAAATATGGCCTAAAGTGTTTTATTGCCCAGACAATTGCCAACAATTCCTTTTCTATAGTACAATAACTTTTCTCTGCTTTATTTAATGTACGACTTGCATAAGCTATCGGTCTATGTGTTTCGTTAGACAAAACTGCACCTATTTGATGCATCCGTTTTTAATATAAATTTTGATGTATTCGAAAAATTTGGATAACCTAATACGGGTGGTGAGCTAAGTGAAGTCTTTAATAAATTAAATGCTTCTTGACATTCAGATAACCATTGAAATTCGATATTTTTCCGTGTTAATTTATTTAATGGGTGAGCAATTTTCGCAAAATTTGGAATAAAACGCCTGTAATAATTGACTAATGCCACAAATCGCTTTGTTTCGTTCGCGTTTCTCGGGGTAGGGTAGTTTTTAACAGCTGCAATTTTCTTTGGATCTGGAGATACTCCTTCACCAGATATTACATGCCCTAAATAAGGAAGCTCTCTTTTCAGGAAGTTACACTTACAATTAGACGGATTTAACTTTAAATTGACTTCTCTTAACCTTTGAAGTATTTTGGTTAAATTTTGATTATGGAGTTCTAAATTATTGCCAAAAACTATTATGTTGTCTAAATAAATAAAGCATGAGTCGTAATAAATTACGACTCATCTGGTTTAAAAACCAGATGTTGCAATTGTGATGACTCTAGAAAAAGAACTCGGACTGACTTTTAGTCCCATTGGTAAACGTTTCATCTGGTAATGACCTTTGTCAGTTGTAAATACGGTACAAGGTCGGCTCCAATTCCACTTGATAGTACCCTTGCGTTAGGTAAAGATGCGAAAAGTAAACAGCTCCCGATAAAGAATCCAAAATTTCATTAACGTTTGGTAAAGGAAATTTATCATGTTCCAGACACTTATTTACTAGTCTATAATATAATCTATGACCACACGCCATTGTTTATTTCCATTGTTATCCGGTTTCTTTGGTACTAGTAAAAGTGGAGACGACCATTGAGAACGAGCATTTTCGATAATTCCGTCGTCCAACATTTTTTGTACCTGTCTTTGTATTTCAGCTTTCTGTGTTTGAGGTTGTCGATAAGGTTTTACATATACTGGCACAGCATCTTTTTGCAAGTAAAGTTTTTGTTTGCAAATATTAGTCACTTCGAGAGGATCTCCTTCTAAATGAAAAACATCTTCAAACTTTGCACATATTTTTTGAATAGCTGTTTCTTCTTCTTTATTCAGATTTTTAGTGCATATTAAGTTAAGTACTTTATCTATACGATTAACCGATATATTTTGTTCTTGAAAATTATAAAAATCATAATTTGAGAGTACTTCGACAACTGGTTTAAAATTTCTAATTCGAACCTCTTTGTCTTTAACGTTTAGTATTCTAACTGGAATTTAATTTTGTTGTGGTCTAGCAAGGATACCGGTTGTAAAAACTTCTTTGCAAATTTCGGTTGGTAAAATTACACAATCGTTTTCTATTGATGTTTTAATATATTTAATGATTTCGCACCGTGGTGGAATAACTGTATATTGTTTATGTTTCGATAATAACGGAATGCAAATTTTTCTTTGATTGATTTGTAAAGACATTGTAAAAGTTTCATAGTTTAGATCAGCGTTGCATTTTAATAAAAAGTCTAAGCCTATAATTCCATGAATAGAATCGTGAGAACAACTAATAACGTGAAATGGGATGAAGTGGGATATCGTATTATTCTGAAATTGAATTGTCATTTTACATATCCCTTCCGAAAACATAGAACTGCAGATATCGTTTAGTTTAATTTTTTGAGAACTATCTATATAAGAGTTATTAACAAATTTTGAAAAAACAGCTCTTATTGTAGCGCCTGTATCAGTTAACAATCGTAATAATTGTCCTTCACATTCCACTTCTATGAAATTAGCGCCATTGACTTGTAATATTTTTTCCGACACATTATTGTTGACGAAAAAATGTGGCGGTATTATTTTCTGTTTCCTGTGACTCGTCTTGTTGTACCGCATAGATCCGATTGCCTACGCGAACATTACCCCGTTCGTTGCCTCTTCCGGCGCGTGTATAACCTCGAGTATTACCGCGATTGTTATTTTGATGTCTCAGATTTTGCTGATGATTATTATTAAATTTATGATTATAATAAGTATTATTTTGTGAATTTCCACGATTGTCGCGATTTCCATGATAGCCAAAATGTCCACGATAGCCACGACATCCACGGTTTTCTCTCCAACTACCTCTAAAATGAAAAATGTGGGTGTCTTGCCCTAAATTATTCCTACTTTCATCAACCGCAATGGTTATAGCTTCCTTTAACGATGCATAGTTTCTAGCTTTGACAATTGTTCTTAAATCATTATTTTTTAAGCCGTTACAAAACACGTTTATTGCCAATGTTTCATTGACGACTGATAACACATTTGTGCTTTCTCTGTTACCTTTCGCTTGCGCAATAGTTAAATTGTTCATAAGGTTTTCAATTTCTGAACCAAAGTCGTTTAGTGATTTTGAGTTTTGACGTGCTTGGTGCAATTTTAGAGAAAGTGTTGAGGCCGATTGTTTACTTAACAAATGAGTTTTTAGGTCCTTTAGTAGGTCTGCTACAGTAGTATAACTTTCATTTAATTTAATTTTTGCGTTCTCGGATAAACGGGGTTTGATGACATATCGAATCAATTGAGTTTTACTTGGTTCATCGAGTGTATCAGAATAAAATTCAATGACATCAATCAAATGTTTAGTTGTGTCCTCCTTGCCATCCATTACTGGCAGTAATGATGACGCAATTTTAAGATCAAATTTATCAGCCATGTTTACATATATTTATTATTTCAAAAGATGTAATTAATTTATATTTCCTATCAATCAATACTAACCTAGTGGACTCTATTGTATTTCTAATCTTAATTTTACATTCATATATAACCTTCTGAACTTTATCCTCTAAATTACCTATTTCTAACGTATAATTTGTTTCTAATTCTCCTAATTCTGCTTCTAATTGATCTAGTCTCCTAAGCTTTCTTAAAATTAAATCTAAATTTGCTCGCTGATCTTTATTACCCTTTCCAACGTTTGTTGCAAACTTCTCTAACTTTTCAGCCAACTCATTAAATCTATCTATCATATCTATATTTACCCTATCATATCTATACGCTCCTTCTAGTTACTTCTTGTCGTATTTTCTTAATTAAACATCTTTTACAATAGTTATAAAAACAACGTATCATACCGATTACAATGAAGATACGAATAAAAAAATGTCGTATTTCTTTCCATTTTCCACCGTTGTTCCTCCACTGTTTCCAGCTTGAGAAATGATAACCTCTTCCCTAGTGTTAGTTGAACCCATTTTTCCGTTTTAATTTGTGTATTTTTTACAGAAAACGCAAACTACTGTTAATATTATGAAGACAGTAACGCTCAATGTTGTTGCAGCTATCCAAATCACTACGATTAATTGTTGGACTATTTCTTCTGATCTCAGTGTATAATCTTCATCCGTATATGACATTTTCAACAGTTTTTATTACTTTCTTTTTACACATAATATTACTAGTTTTTAATGTCCAGGGCTGGCAGGATCGCCATGTAATGTCTTTACTTTATAGTTTATCAGATTTTTATTTAAACATAAAGTGTTAATTTTAAAACGTATTTTATTTCCTTTATAATACAATTACACTGGTCGCGAGTTTTATCGATGAGAGCTTGCTTAAGACTTCTTATACTATTCTATTCTACTTATTCCTATTACCTACGTCGACAGCCGAACTGCTGTCGTCAACAATGTATGATATTTCCTTTCTTTGGCGTAAGATTGCACATGGTTTAATTTATAGAATCTTTTAAGGCATTTTTCCATTGCCATCGTAGGATCAGTCGACGGTGGCGCCACCTAGCGACGAGCGGCGGAACTAAGCACAAAAAAGCGGCGGACGGCGGAACTAAGCAGAAAGAAGATTCTACAAGCGGCCATTTTTAAAATTTACCTGATGATCAATAGATGGCGCAGCTTAAAATTTACCTGATAATCGATAGATGGCGTTGTCATATTTTTAAGTTGAACCAGAAATTGCTCCCTCTGTTACGTCACGCGCCAATGTCAGCGCGGGAAATTTGAAATTAGAAAAAGAGATTGAACAGACTTTGAATGCTTAAAGGCGACGCGCGCGCGCAGGATCTTAGGAATATTTCGGAAATAACAATAACACAATTTAATTCCCATAATCAAGCCAATATATTGAAAAGTATTAATAAGCGTTTTTACAATAAAAATTACAGAATATTAAAAAAATGATAATAAAAAGCTTAATGTTATGACACTTTTTTTTACAAATTCAATTATATTGACAGTTAAATAAAAATAACAAAAATGATGTACGTGAAAAATACATTTAAGGTAAAGAAGGAAAAGATTTCGGCGGCTCACAACGATAAAACAGAAACTCAATAAAAACTACGTACAAAATAATTAAAATTATCTATAATTAAATGCTATTGTTAATACTATGATGACCCCAAGCTAAAGTATTAACCCCATCATCACAAATATATCGCTTGGAGTCCTTTGGTGAAAGAACCAATTTGTCTTGTATGATAGTAAAAATCCTATGACTAAAGCTTCTAAACGATAATTGCTTTTTAAATAAAATTGATTTAGAATTTAGACAATCTAGATAATTCTCAAATGAAATGTTACGTTTAACAACGGCTTTCTTTACACCTTTGGATTTTTTAGTAACTCGCCCATCAGCGTCCATATTAGCATACACTTTTGACCTGAAACCGATAAATTCAACCATTATGTTTCCACAATTCTCATCTTTCATTTTACCTAAAACAGCTTTATTATGTAACGGTATGTCAAACTGATTATCAGGACTGTAGTTCGATGTGTCAAATTTATCTAAATTCAATTTCACATCTTTATAAACATCATCCGAATCAATTAGTACAGTGAAGCTATCGATATCCATGTAACATAACGAAATACAGTCACCGTACTTTGGTTTTAAGAAATCATAATAAAATTCGTACATTAATAATTTTGAAAGCACTAAAACCGTAAAAACTATGTATAGAGGTTTATCGTAAATCACGTAGAGATGATCCATTTGAATAGCCGAAAATATTTCAGTAAAAATTTGTATGCATTTAAAATTTAATTTTACGATTAAGTTGTGAGCACAAAGACGTAGTCGACCTGCGGTTTTACCAGTATGCACATCATCCCAACTGGTCACTAATCTTACATCGACCCGCTTATCAACCTTTTCCATTGTCTTGCCGAATACGGAATTATTCATCAATTTAAAAAAATCTTTTTCAAACACATTCTTAGCGGATTGACGTAATTCCGTATTTTTATCGATGTAAGATTTCAATCAAGCTACCTGTTTGAACGATAAAACTCTATTAATTTTACTAACCAGAAGACCGTGAGCAACAGCCTGTTTTAAATTTCTGTAATGGATCACATAGTTTTTTTTATTAAATAAATTTGGAATGAATCTTTTATCGTTTTCACATTTACCGTTAGGTGGTACAATGTTTTCAGATAGAAAAGGTAAATCATTATGTGCATCATGTAAATACTCCGGGTATTCGATATCCACATCTAAAATGTAGCCGTAATCTGAAGTATCTGATATATTATTAAAATTAAAATTTAGAATTTGGGTTTTATTTTACTCGAAATTGGAAACGGATAAATATTGAGACATACATGTATTTAATGTGTTGATGGAAAATTGGGGTTATAATCATCCATATATTTATTATTGGCTTTAGCAGACCGTAGGAAGCATTGAGAAATACTTCCACGGATTTCTTAATAAAATGGACTTGATCTATATCCGTCAATAATTCTAATTTAATTTTGGTGAATTTCAACATGACATCCCAAGACAGTCCTGGCGCCTTATAATAATGAGCGGGATCTAAACCGTAAGTTTTAAAACAAACTTGCCTGAATTTTTCAAATACATCAGCCAATAAAAGAACATCAGTCTTTAAGTACAAGTCGGAATATTGTTTCAAATTTTGACAATTAAATTTTTCCTACACACATTGAGCGTGCAAATTGCTCATCGCTTATATCTTCTAAATTTAATTTGTTGTAAAACATGCTCTTAGGTGGTAGTGATGTATTATTTAGTTTATCGAAAGAGGTTATATAATTATATGGAAATATACCCTTTTTCGTTAACAATTTAAAATGTTCCGGATGTGGAAAGAATTTACGTATATTGATAAAGTCATATATTTCGTGGTTACCGGCTAAAGAATCTAATGAAGATGCCATAAATCTATATAAATCCACAAATCTTAATTTAAAAAAAATATTTTTAACGGGTTTATCTTTATTGATTACTTTATCGACCAACACTCTTTTACTGAAAGTGATATATTTTTCTTTATTGTTCGGCAATACATAAAGTCCATCTTCATCCGCATAAGCCATTTCTTTAATAAATAAATGACAATCGTAACCGCTAAAATTATGAAAGAATTGGAATAAAATTTTGAAATTAAGATTACAATTTGTATGCGCGGGTGATCGGAATTTACCGCTAATATAACAATGATCGTGCACCTTAATCTGGTCAGATGTGAAAGGATTTTGACAAATAAGAAATTTTCAGTCGAATCGAAATTACGTTGCTCATCGGTTGTTAAAGGTATCATTGGTTTTACGGTTTTCAAGTATTTGTTATAAATAAATTTAACATCATCGATTAATTTTGTGATAAAAACTTGAGATAAATCAAGTCCCGTATACGTTTCAAATTTATTAAAACTGCTAATAAGCGAAACTGTACGGTTGATGCATCTCAACTTTTTCAGAAAAAGATTTGCATAAATTGGGCTCACAAAAGTTGATGGGGTGTAAAATCGATTCGAAGTCAGCATATATAACGAACGGGGTCATCTGTCCGAATTTATAATTATTAAATTCTAAAATATTTTCGAGGGTATATAAGCCGAAACAATTGGGTTTTGATTTTAAATTTTTAGTAGGGATAATTGTTCTTATGTGATTACAATCTTTACTCTGATGTGCGACTAAATTTTCAAAGATGTATAGAGCCGTACGATTCGTACATTGACTTGAAATTAGTCTAGAAAGATATTTAATTAAAACAAAATGTCCTTTCTCGTTTTCATATAAATAAAGCAAATTTATATGAATATCACGTCTTGTTGGTAAAATAAATTGGTCCTTCCACCGTATACTAATTCGAATTCTTAACTAACTCATAAACATTAACGCGTAAATTATTTAATTTTTCCACTTTAATTATATCTTTTAAACTAACAGGGAAACGAATACCTTCTAAATTAAGAGCATTTGAAAAATGAGGGTAGCTCGAAGTCCGGTCTGAATGTCGATCGGTGGGATGAAGAGCTGCCGTTAAACACCATGCTAAACACGCATCATCTTCATAATTTTTTATGTTGATGCACGCGTGTTTACCATCGATTTGATGAGGTAAACGAATATAGGATGATCCAACCAGAGGTTCAAATTTGTTGATGTTAAGGAGCAGGTAAGATATTGAGTGGAAAGCCCACCCCGATCCACGCTCCTGAAGCTCTTCACTTTGACTCAAAATCCCCTGAATCATCTCATTGTAAACCTCATAAAAATTTGTGCCTTCTGTAATAACATGAAATTTTGTATTAAAATTCTTTTCCGAAAAAATCCTCTGCGCCGTTTTCATCAAAGCCGGACTTAACAAAATTAGCAATTACTTCATTTGTACTTTAATTGAACCGAACTGACAAATATTGCTATCAATGAGTCGATCTACTACACATCGTGATCTTTGGAGGTACGAAGGTATATCGTCCCCCGATAACACACCTGTTAATTTATAACAACTAACCCTACTTTTAAAATAACTACTTATTTTCTCAACATCACATCCTCCAATATTTTTCTCAGTGTGATGCATACGAAAATGCGCTTGAAGAGCATTTATTGAAGGATACGCGTTTTCGCATACTTCACATACCCTACATTTCATTCCCAAACCTGTAGATACTGAAGGGGATGGAAGTTCGATGAAGTTTTGATGATTTCCAACCTCCAAAGATGTTGAAGTAGATGGATGAGCGATGGAAATTTGATGATTTCCAACCTCGAAATTTCGTGTAATTGATGGTGACGGTTCACGTGTAACCACAACGGGAGCTAGCGCTGGTTGACGTGCTTTCACGTTTACTCCATGCACTTTTCGTTGGTGTAGAATTAGATTGTCCGACCTCGTAAATTGTTTATCACAAGTTAAACACCTAAAGTTAGGTTCACCCACGTGTGAATTTCGAATGTGCCGATTTAAATTACTTTTAAATGAAAATGACTTTCCACAAACCTCACATACGAACATTTTTAATATACGTTATAAGTTATTTCGATGGAACTGAATGTCTGAATTATGACTGATGTAAGCGTTGTGTTGATGATGTTAAACTGAATCATAAATTACGAGTTACAACACATATATCTTTTCAAATTCCATAAAATGCAAATTAAGCAGTTTTTATTAAGTCGCCGAGGACAAGTAGAGTCAAGTTACACTGTGACAATCGGCGCCCAGCTGCAATAACGCTGAGTAATCGAATTATTGGTGTAAAGGAAATTATTAAGGAAGCAATAAATTAAAAGTTTAAATTTAAAATAATATGATTTATTAACATTTAACATAAGCGCTTGCCCAAGAAATTAGAAAAATTTCGGGAATAATACAACTTAATTTTTCCCAATTAATCCAACACAAATATATTGAAACGTTTTAAACTAAAAATTACAAATAGATATGCATTTACATACAGTAAAAATAATTATTTTCGGTTAACATTTTAAAAGTTTATACACAATTAAACAAATATAAGATTTAACAATTGGTAAAAGTAGCAAATATAGTATTTGCATTACGAAAAACCTGTCAATAGTGATAATTGTAATAACAATCGTTAATATACTCAAACTCATTAAAACTAATACGGTCATCAATAATTAATTTAGCAGATTCGCTATCGGGAAAGTATCCATTAACTTTTAGGAAATCTTTAAATTTTCGATGATCTTCAAAGTCTTCATCACTATCAACATACAAAATTTCACACTTTCGATAAACTCTCCATATATTGTTTTCAAATTTACAGTAAAAGAAAAAATAACGATTTACAATCACGCATCTGCATCTCATCAATAATCCGCTTAACGGTGGAGGAGAAGGAGGAGGAAGACTCATCATCATCTCCTCCACATTCCGCTAAGAAAAAAAGAAAAATTAATAATAATATTGTAAAGCAAAAGAAAAAACAAGGACTTACAATCAACCTCCTCCATCAGATTAAATATCACCCCTCGTCGTGGGGGTGGAAGTGGAGACGGGGATCGGGGGCTATCATATACCCCCCACTATGAAAAAATAGTGAGAAAATAAATAATACTTAAAGCAAAAGAAAAAATAACGACTTACAATCACGCATCTATCGACGGAGATCTAGGGGAATCTCTTTCAAATCCCCCACATTCCGCTAAAAAAGAAAAAATAAAAAATAAATTCGAGAAACTTGTTGTTTATAAATCTTTTTTAACAATTCGAAAGTTCAGGACTTCAAAATTTATCGAAAATATAGATGATATATTTTGCAAAACTTACCTACAACTACTTCCATCTCGAATTTATATTTCCGGATGGTCATTGTACCATCCGGATTTTCTTGAACATGCAGCAAATATTCGCGATCCTTTTCGCTTTAACTCACATTAACAATGAAAGATGAAAATGATCACATCGTATTTATACTTAATTTTTTACGTAAGAGAGAGGAAAAATATTTCTCCTCTTTATATATTAGACTAGCAATATAAAGATCGGATTTGGTTTATTACATGACACACATGAAACAGGATCCTAGAAACAAGATCTATTGTTACCGTATAAATTGTAAATTAATCAGTTTTTGTTATTAGAATAGTGAGAAAGCATCAGATTTAGTTTATTACGAGAAATTGTAAACCAATGTCTTTTGAATTTCCATAAAATATTATTCCATGCGCTATCGGTATAATTTGATCAGAAGCCGATTTGTTTTATTCCTAAGTTCCCGCGCGTGACAATTACATCTGTGGATTTATATATCTTTATCAATATACGTAAATTCTTTCCACACCCGGAGCATTTTAAATTGTTAACGAAAAAGGGATATTTCCATATAATTATATAACTTCTTTCGATAAACTAAATGATATATCACTACCACATAAGAGCATGTTTTACAACAAATTAAATTTAGAAGATATAAGCGATGACCAATATTTGCACGCTCAATGTGTGTGGGAAAAATTTAATTGTCAAAATTGGAAACAATATTCCGACTTGTACTTAAAGACTGATGTTCTTTTATTGGCTGATGTATTTGAAAAATTCAGGCAAGTTTGTTTTAAAATTTACGGTTTAGATCCCGCTCATTATTATACGGCGCCAGGACTGTCTTGGGATGCCATGTTGAAATTCACCAAAATTAAATTAGAATTATTGACGGATATAGATCAAGTCCATTTTATTAAGAAAGGTATCCGTGGAAGTATTTCTCAATGCTCCCTACGGTCTGCTAAAGCCAATAATAAATATGTGGATGATTATAACCCCAATTTTCCATCAACATATTTAATGTATGTCTCAATATTTATCCGTTTCCAATTTCGAGTGGTTAAATAAATTCAAATTCTAAATTTTAATTTTAATGATATATCGGATACTTCAGATTAAAGGCTACATTTTAGATGTGGATATCGAATACCCCGAGTATTTACATGATGCACATAATGATTTACCTTTTCTATCTGAAAACATTGTACCACCCAACGGTAAATGTGAAAGCGATAAAAGATTGATTTCAAATTTATTTAATAAAAAAACTATGTGATCCATTACACAAATTAAAAACAGGCTGTTGCTCACGGTCTTATCGTTAGTAAAAATAATAGGTTGGTTGAAAGCTTGGTTGAAATCTTACATCGATAAAAATACTGATTTACGTCAATCCGCTAAGAATGCGTTTGAAAAAGATTTTTTTAAATTAATGAAGAATTCCATATTCGGCAAGACAATGGAAAACGTTGATAAGCGGGTCGATGTAAGATTAGTGACCAGTTGGGATGATGTGCATACTGGTAAAACCGAAGGCCGACTACGTCTTTGTGCTCACAACTTAATCGTAAAATTAAATTTTAAATGCATAAAAATTTTTACTGAAATATTTTCGGCTATTCAACTGGATCATCTCTACGTGATTTACGATAAACCTCTATACATAGTTTTTACGGTTTTAGTGCTTTCAAAATTATTAATGTACGAATTTTATTATGATTTCTTAAAACCAAAGTACGGTGACTGTATTTCGTTATGTTACATGGATATCGATAGCTTACTGTACTAATTGATTCGGATGATGTTTATAAAGATGTGAAATTGAATTTAGATCAATTTGACACATCGAACTACAGTCCTGATAATCAGTTTGACATACCGTTACATAATAAAGCTGTTTTAGGTAAAATGAAAGATGAGAATTGTGGAAACATAATGGTTGAATTTATCGGTTTCAGCTCAAAAGTGTATGCTAATAGGGTCGCTGATGGGCGAGTTACTAAAAAATCTAAAGGTGTAAAGAAAGCCGTTGTTAAACGTAACATTTCATTTGAGAATTATCTAGATTGTTTAAATTCTAAATCAATTTTATTTAAAAAGCAAATATAGTTTAAAAGCTTTAGTCATAGGATTTTTACTATCATACAGAATAAATTGGTTCTTTCACCAAATGACTCCAAGCGATATATTTGTGATGATGGGTTAATACTTTAGCTTGGGGTCATCATAGTATTAACAATAGCATTTAGTTATAGATAATTTTAATTATTTTGTGCGTAGTTTTTATTGAGTTTCTGTTTTATCGTTGTGAGCCGCCGAAATCTTTTCCTTCTTTACCTTAAATGTATTTTTCACGTACATCATTTTTGTTATTTTTATTTAACTGTTAATATAATTGAATTTGTAAAAAAAAGTATCAAAACATTAAGGTTTTTGTTATCATTTTTTTAATATTCTGTAATTTTTATTGTAAAAACGCTTATTAATACTTTTCAATATATTGGCTAGATTGGGGGAACTAAATTGTGTTAAAACTTATTTCCGGAATATTCCTAAGATCCTGCGCGCGCGCGTCGCCTTTAAGCATTCAAAGTCTGTTCAATCTCTTTTTCTAATTTCAAATTTCCCGCGCTGACATTGGCGCGTGACGTAACAGAGGGAGTAATTTCCGGTTCAACTTTAAAATATGACAGCGCCATCTATCGATCATCAGGTAAATTTTAAACTGCGCCATTATCGATCATCAGGTAAATTTTAAAAAATGGCCGTGTGTAATATTCTTCTTTCTGCCTAACAGTTACTACCTGAACAGTTTGCAAATTAAAAGAATAAATGGCTATAATTTATTTATTAATAAAAATATCCATGTCAAGTGGTATATCATTAGAATCGTTGAGAAAAGACCTTTTTTTTAAAGTCATGGTCATAATGTGTCTCATTATATAACTCAAAAATTACTGTTTAAATAAAAAATTCAGCTTTTTATCCAAAAAACAAAAAAGTCATTAAATTGAGTTCATGAAACTGCAATTCTTACCCTAGTTAATCGTCTCTCTATCTCCGCTAGTTTTGGAAATCTCCATACTAAACATGGAAAAAAACTCACCCTGTATAAAATAAATACTAAATGATTAGCACCAAAAATTTTAATGTAGTACAAAATTAGCACTAAATGATGGCACCAATGTTGTCGCAAACAGGTTATAAATATGAATTAAAATTAAAACGAAAAAGAGTCGGAACTAAAACTAAGGAAAATCTAATGCTTTAAAAAAGCGTACAAAGGTTCATAAAAATTTTCAAATTGATCATTCAGTAGGTGAGAATCATTTCTATGTTTAACTTTATGGATTTCAAAACCCTCCAAAAAATCCATTTTCACACCCTTATCGCATTTGTGAAGGAATTTCACACTTTCAAAATTAATGTTATGTTCAGTCTCACACATATGCTTAAACATATTGGAAGTATTCTTTGTTTTGTGTTCATATAATCTTTTATGATGTAAACAACGGCACAATCACAACATCCGATAGAATAAACACCACTACAGTCCAAAATGTCTTCTTTCTATAAGTACGAAGACTTTCACGGCCGGTGTGAATTAAACTAAAATTAGAACTAAAACTAGAAAGTAGAACTGGTTCGAAGTGACACTTCGAAGTAAGTTCTGAAGAAGGTTGCAACATGGCATCCGAAACGTCAAACCTTTTATTAAAAGACGCACGGCAAAACCCGAAAGTTTCTAGTGTTAGTTCTAGTTTTAGTTCTAATTTTAGTTTAATGTCTTCTTTCTGTTTATGATTGGCCAATATATCATTGATCTGTCCACTAGACTTGAAACCAACATAAAAACCGTATGATTGTAGAATAGACTTAATCTTGCAGTTGATCTTATTGTATGTCAGTGATCTAAAATTGTCAAATATGTCTTTGCCATAATTATAAAGAGGAGCACGATCCTCTTTATAATTATTAATGATAATATTGGAGAGATATTAAAAAACACAAGGATACCTTGAATAAATTAGGCCAAAATATATATTTTCTCACTCCTATGAACTCCTACATATTCCTCAGTTATATTCTCTCATTAAACTTCATAAAGACAACGTCGTAATCTGTTCTGTTTTCGAAAGAAATCGTAAGAATCTCGGTTATGTACTTAGAAAGATCGTAGGTGGCCGCATCGACAGATGAAATTATCGGTCTCATTGGACCCTCTTTGTACATTTTTGGGAGACAGTATGCTTTAAATAAGGTAGACTTTTAAGTGGTTTATGATTTTCTTTTAACTTCATCTATGAACCCTTTATCAAAGAGATTTTTAACTTGTTTGTTTACTTTGTTTTGAATGGAATTAATAGGGTTAGTATTTAGCTTTTTATAAACTTTTTGTCTTTAAACAAGTTGTTAGATTTCTCGATATAATCATCTTTATCCATTATAACAGTGATAGAACCTTTATCTGCCCTAGTAACAATCAAAGTAGGATTCTCCTTTAGAAACCTTCTTGTTTTATTGTAAAGATTTATAAGATAACCGTGCAACCAATCAGAAATCCGCTTTTGATTTATGTAATTAGTAACAGTATTAGTGATCCTAGCTCTGAGAATGTTTCTATCATTAACGTCAACCGTTTTAATAACGTTTTCAATTTCCATTATCAATTTATAAGGTTTAACGTTAGTTTGGGGTTCGTATATAGGAAATTTACAGTACGTCGCGCCTTTATCTTACCTACATAAAGAAATAAGGCGCGAAGTCCTGACTGGGATGCACCATCTGTTCCGATTGGACGGAACCCCCGTTACCCGCAGAGCTTATTTTTGTTTCTCTTTAATTTGTAATTCCATTAAATCACTCTTAAAAAATTAGGAAGTTCTAATTTTGAAAAACTGATAACGGAATCCAACAACCGACATTATTTGACATATTTTGGTCAAATCCGAGAGGAAATCCACCCAGCCGTTTTCGACATAACGGCTTCTTACTAAACCGCCATTTTCCACGAAACTGTATGGAATATCGAAAAAAATACAATATGCCACTCATTAAGAACACATCAGGCTACCACCTGTTCAAAATTCAAATTTTTTCGTACGATAGTTTTCGAGAAAAAAAATCGAAAAGTTGACAAAGTTGCCGGTACCGTAAAAAATCGGGTACTTTTTTCAGTTAACTCGCGATAAAAAGAAAACCATGGATCCGAAAATTTCAAAAAATTTCAAATTAACATATGTTACGTAGAAATGTTCAGTGATTACAACAAACTTTGTCGCAATTTTATTTATCGGGCGGTTGCGAAGGTATCGATCTCTAAATTGAGGCCTTGCTTTTTGCACGGATAGTAGTCTGATTTTTTGCGTTATTTCCCATTACCATTTCGTTTTCACAAAATAAATTTTTTTGTTTATTGTTCACGTTATTTCATTCTGACAAAATTAGTTGAAATGTAGGTTACTCAGAAACCGTTGCTTTAATCATAGTTTTGTAAGAGACCAATTAATAGATAAGATCACTACACGAATATACTGCCCGTTTGACAAGATTAGCAGTGTAGTAGAACATATTTTTAACAAAGGGTTTTTATTGCAGATAATGTGTAATTTTAAAGAAACTTTTTGAATAACACCGTATTTGTTTACAGAAAAAAATAGGCCATAGCCAACTACGGTTTGTATTTAAAAAAATAAAGTGTCCTGTAAAAACTCGAAAATAAAGCATAGGAAAAAAAACTACCTACGCCACTGAATTTTTCGTAAAAAGTTCCTCATACAATGTTTTAATTATAATACTTCATCTTTGGAAATAAGTGAGATATTCGATAGGGCGAAAACAAAAGATCATAGGAGTTCGTAGTTTTCGGCTACTTTTTTTTGTAGCTCTTTTAGTTATGGAAATAGCCTATGCGACAATGAATTTGGGACGCCTGTACATCAACTAATATTGTCGTCTCAAAACACACACGTGACTATTTGAAAAAGTATTGTTTTTGTTGGTCAAAGGTCGACATTTGTTAGAACACATATTCATTTCTGCTGTATTTGTAATAAAACAAAAGATAGCAGTGAGATTTCGCACTTTAAAAACTCTTCTGTCAACTCAAACAAGGTTTCAAACTCAATAAGTTCATGAAATCTTGAATTTTTAAAAAATCGTCTCTTAAAAATCATATGTCCACCCTTGTATTCATTTGCAGAGTCCAAGTAAAATATATTATGTCGAACATTTAAATTCTTGAAAAATTAATATATTAGCAGTATACTTTGAAAACGACTGAAAACCCGCACAGAGACTAAAAATTAGGCTAAACAATTATTACTTACTCCTCTTTATTAAGGAACATAGACGAAACTAGTAAAACTTATAAATTTGTTAATTAAAGACCAGTTTAAAAGTACCAAACTATATATTTTTTTTTCTTATTGTAAATACGGGCAGAATGGATTTCGATTATAATTCTTCTCCTCTTTAGTTCTCGCCAGTGTTGTTAAATACCCGGGTATTTATTTTCAAGGGTAAATATCCTGGATATATACCCGGGGGTATTTACCCAAGATGGGTATTTTGAAGTATTTATAAATTTAATTTAAATTGAGTTGATGGCAGTTTTGCAAGCACTTCAAGAATGCAGAGTCGCCTATCGACATACCAAACTTATTTATAACATCTACAAGAATGGTACAATGACGGTAAAATTGCATGAAAGTATTGAAGAGAGTAAAAGTAGTAAAGTACTGATTGTGAGTAAAACAAGGCGGGACACTGTTGAACTCAAATTGTTCATCACAGTCCTCAGAGTGCATTTAAACAACTGGATTGGACCCAAAAAGGCATAAACATTGATTGCAAATGCTTAAATAATTTGCGCTACGCGGACGATATAGTTCTTATATTGGATAGCCTTAGAGAGATTAAACTAATGATGAACGACTTAAAGGAGGTGTGTGCAAGAGTCGTGCTAAATATCAACAAGAAGAAATCAAAATTTATGATAAATCTTGCTCCCAGCTCTGACATCAACATTGGGGATAATGAGATTGAGAGGGTTCACAGCTATGTATATCTTGGCTATGAGGTTCGTGTATCGAGAGATAATCAAACAAGCAAACTAAACAGAAGGATCTTAGAGACATCTTCAAGAGAAAAGGCCAAGAAAGGCTTTCAATCAATGCGTGTTTCCGGTTATGACATAAGGCTCCGAAACTTTAACATTAACGGTAACCACTGCCAAGAGGGTCCCAGTTGCGCAAAGATAGATGGAGAGGTCGATCCTGGGTCTAACTCTGAGGGACTACATACGAAATGAAGACCTATGAAGAAGAACTGGCGTAAATGATGTGGTCAACATTGTGGCAAAGCTTAAGTGGAACTGGACGGGTTATGTCGTGCGAATGAAGAATGAGCAGTGGACAAAACGGTTGCTTGAGAGTGGAGACCACTAGCGAACAGACAAAGTAGACGTCAAAAGAATGACTAACAATTGGATTCAAACAGCACAGAATAGGGAAGGTCTATGTCCAACAATGGACGCAGAGGGCTGCTTGGTGATAATAATCATAATAACATGATCTAATCGAAATTACGACAGATTCGTCTTTGATTGTTGACAATTCCTCGTCTTCAACGTCCTCATCGTCTTCCTCTTGAATTTTATTGGAATCGATATATTTTTACTGGTATCACTTTTATACCCACTGTTTGGGTATTTACCCTGGGCCGGGGTAAATACCCGGATAAATACCCATTTTAGAAATACCTACCCGCCGGGTATTTACCCAGCGCCCATCACTGGTTCTCGTAGAACCTTTCGTTGTCGAAACCTGAGCTTACAAATTGGTTTTTTTAATTAATTCTAATTATGAATTATTAATTAATCTAATTAATTTTAATCATGTGGAATAAAACATCATATTATTAAAGGTTATTTTAAAATAACTCCACTTTTCGTATTATTACTTTATTTAATATTTAACTGAACACACATACAAAACATATATCAAGAACTTCTTTCTCTAACTGTCACGTCTCCCTCTTTTTCTCTCCCTCTTCTTAGTACCAACCTTTACCTTCTCTAACACTCCCCCTCAATTCATATTTTGTTTTTAAATTTATTTAACATAGAATTGAATTGTCAATTAAAAGTCTTTTTACAAAGTTCTGAAATTTTTCTTTACATAAAGGTTTTGTAAAACCATCAGCAACATTTTCTTCAGTATTAACATATTTAACTATTATTTCTTTCTTCAACACTAAATCTTTAATAAAATTAAACTTTATATCAATGTGTTTTGTTCTCTTTGAATTTTCAGAATTTTTAATTAAACTTAAAGCACTTTGATTATCAATCATTAAATTATTGTCTCTCGTTCTTACTTTAAAGTCTTTTAATAGTCCCTTCACAAAAATAATTTCCTGTGCTGCATTTGATGCTGCCACAAACTCTGCCTCTGCTGTTGATAATGCCACACAACTTTGTTTACGACTGTTCCAAGTAACGATATTAGTTCCATAAAACACTACTACTCCACTGGTACTCTTTCGATCCGATTTATCACCAGCCCAATCTGAATCAGAAAATCCATCAACCACATCACCACTCTCCTTCTTGTACAATATACAATAACTTTTAGTTTCCTTCAAATATCTCAAAACTCTTTTTGCAGCTTCCCAGTCACTCTTTTTAGGTGTGTTTACATTTCTACTTAAAAATGATGTTGCAAAAGCTATATCAGGTCTTGTACATGTAGCTATGTGCATAAGACTTCCCACTACTTCTCTATATGGAATATCTTTCAACTGCTCCCCCTCACTAAAATAACCAGTTATCATGGGAGTTAACTTTCCTTTACTTTCCTTCATACCATATCTGTCCACAATTTTATCTATGTATCTTGATTGTTTGATAAACATTTTGTCCTTTTCGTGTATAATTTCCATTCCTAAAAATTCATTTATCTTTCCCAAATCTATTGCCTTAAATTCACTTTTCAAATTTTCTAGAACTTTCTCGTATCTTCCAGTCAATAATATATCGTCCACGTATAATAACATCCATGCATCGTCACTTATATATAAGCAATAATCCACTTCTGATCTTTTGAAACCATTTTCTAATGCAAATCTATTAAATCTTTTGTTCCAACATCTTGGGGATTCTTTTAAACCATACAGTGATTTATTCAACTTTAAAACCCTTCCTGGAATCTCTTCAATACCTTCAGGTATTTTTATATACACATCTGACTGTAATTGTCCATTCAAGAAAGCAGATGGAATATCTATTTGTTGTATTGTCCAACCATTATTTAAAGCGTTTATTAAAAATAGTCTTATTGATGACATTCTAGATACAGGTGCATACAATGTTATATCCGAATTTCCCTTGTATTGAAAACCTTTAGCCACTAATCTGGCTTTCTTTGAACCATCTCTTTTCTCTGTAAATACCCATCTTGTATCTATTAGTTTTGCTTGTTCCGGCAATTTCGTTACTTTCCATGTTTGTTGTTCTTTCAACGAATTAATTTCCTTTTCTATTGCTTGCCTCCATCTTTTCTGTATAGCCTCCCTGAAATTTTTGGGTTCTTCTATTGATGTTAAATAGGCACTGTACACTTCATATTCATCTAAATATTTTGGCTTATTAACTTGTCTACCAGATCTCGATTCATTTTTTAATATTTCATTTTCAACGTTCTCTTCATTGTTTTCTTCTGTATTATCATCTATTGTTTTCTCTTTTATTTTCTTAATAAATGGTTCTTTATTTTCTTCACCTTCTTCTTCGAATTTATTTTCTATATATTGAATATTCCTTTCATCAAAAATAACATCTCTGGTCACTAGTATTTTATTCTCAATTGCATTCCATACTCGGTATCCTACATTATGATAACCTACAAATCTTGATCGTGTTCCTTTTCCTTCAATACAAATACTACATTTTTCTTCACTAAATGGTAATCCCAAAAGTTTCAACCCTTTTATATTTAAGTGACCCAATCTTTTATGCCATAAATTTCTATCTTTGTGTACAGAACTTGTGTAAACCATATCATCACTCATTCTTATTTGTAAGTTGAGTATATAAGCTCCATTCAATTGATTAGCAAATATTTCAAAATTATCTTTCTCGATTTTAACCTTATTTTCCATGAATGATACCAAAAATCCTTTCTTTGTTAAACTTCTTACTGATAATAAGTTTTGATATAAACCATCCACTACCATAACCTCGATTTTAATACTTTTTCCTTTATAATCTGCTCTAATAATACCTTTGTGTGTTCCTTTTAAAATTTTACCATCGGCAATTGTTACTGATACTTCATTCTTTAATTTGTTAATGTTTTCAATATTGGACATTAATTTATTACTTACTAGATGATTTGTAGCTCCTGAATCAACAATAAACGAAGTATTTCCATAATTTTCAAGACAATTAAACTTTCATCATATCCTTTGCTGTTAAACAATCTTTAATTAAATCTATATGTTTGTCAGTTATACATTGGACTATTATTGATTTAGCTTTCACATCTTTTGTTTTTAGATCTGCCTTTTTTGTTTCATCAGTTTCCTCATTAATGTCCTTATATAAAACTTCATCTACCATCTTCTCCTCCAAAATACACTTTACTCTGAATCTCCAATTTCCAAAGGATTCGAATGACAACATAGGTAAATTTACTTGAGTCATGATGTCGAGCGTTTTCTTTTTTAAGGTTATGTTTTTTTTTTAGTCTTTTCTTTTACAACCACGTAACTTCTCGTATTTAATCTATTTATTCTTTTGCGGCATCTGGGCCCATAACCTATTAAAGGTTATTTTAAAATAACTCCACTTTTCGTATTATTACTTTATTTAATATTTAACTGAACACACATACAAAACTTATATCAAGAACTTCTTTCTCTAACTGTCACGCACAGAGTATACTCTGTGCACGTCTCCCTCTTTTTCTCTCCCTCTTCTTAGTACCAACCTTTACCTTCTCTAACACATATAATTTATTATAATGGGGTCATACACGATTTTTTTTTTATTATATTTTCTGAAAGTTTATATAAAAATATAGTTACCGTTATTTTTTTTTTTAATATTTTCGAACAAAGTCATTGTTAAAAAAATTATTGGAAATTTATATACCCATTTGCGCTTTTAAAATTCCCGCGTTGATGACGTACGATTCTCACTTTTGCGTCCCCTGCTCCCCGCTCAAATGCGAGAAAGAGATGAACGTCATTTAGGTTGTATTGAAAAGAGATAGAGTGTTTGTAGGTTATGTTTATTATGTTTTGTTCATGGATGTAATAGAGACACTGTATTACATCCATGGTTTTATTTTGACACTGTCACACCGCAAGCGCTATCTAACGGACAATTTAACTTGTTTTAGGCAGTGCGGTTCCTACGTCACAGAAAAGCCGCGAAATTATTTCGTTTGAATATTTATTATTTTTCACTTCAAATTACGCAAAATATAAAATTGATCAAAATATTTCTTTTACTTTGTGTTCATGCATATACTTGCATATATCGTTTGACATAAAAATTTTCTCTCAATTTAATAAGTGTGTATGACCCCATTCTTCAAATTACATCAAGTAAAGTTTTACTTCATTTTTCACCTATAAAACTTCTTGCTTTCATTGGTAATTATTAGTGATATAACAGTTTAACTACACTAAACCAACTTTTTTTAATGCTGTAACTGTAGAGTTAAAGCATTAAATAAGTTTTGCTAGATTGACTAAATAAGATAGAATTTACCAGAAATTTCACTTATTTGATAAAGAATAATTAATTAAACATATTAGAAAAAAAAACGAATAAATTAAAATTTGTTATTGTTTATTGCAAGCGGGGCATAAAGCTCAAAAAAATATTTTGTATACTTGGACAGCATACAGACGATATGTAAATAGAACTTAAATATTACATTCACATTAAGCGAGATACACATAACAAGTCGATGCTAGAAGAAACAAAAAAATAATAAAAATGATCACATCACAATGTAATTAATAACTCTTACGACATAGGACGAAGATAATGTTTTTTATGCAACCAGAGCACCGTTCAATTCCATTATTCAGGATTTAATCCGATATGTACAAATTATGTCGCTCGTTATTAACAGGTGATCCAAATATAAGTTTCCAAACTAACTATGTAAACAAACTAATTTAAAATCCAAAATAAAGAATATACCTTCTCAAACAATGGTCATTCAAGGTATTTATTATTGAAATGACAAAAAACAAACAAAGAAAAGAGTATATTTTCTTTTATAAATTAAGAAGAGAATACATTAATTTTAAACTTTAGATTTAATGACCATTTTTTAGGGTATAATTAAACAATTGGAAAAAGTGTGATTATATTTTTTAAGAACAAATATTATGAAAAACTTGAAAATAACAATTACAAAAAGTCTTAGTTTGGGAACTCACTTTTGCATCCTAATGTAAAATTTGTAATTTCCTGCTTTTTCTTTTTGATCAGCTGACGTCTCTCTCTCTCTCTCTATTTTTATTCTCTCTACACATATCTATATGCATACAGTTTTAAAAATATATAAGTATCCGATACAATATAATTTCATCTATACAAAAAATAACTAATCGACAGTTAAATACTTGGTAGGAAGATGCTTTGAACTTAATATAAATAAAAAAACTATATAATATATTTATATATAAATAATTAATTAATAATCTTTATGTATTATATAAAAGGGTAAGGGAGAAATGCACGTAAATGAATACACATTTTTCTTTTTATAACAGCCCATCTTCATTATCATCATCATTATTATTATTATCATCGCATCACTAGCCGTTCACGACATCTTTCCCGTTTTTATTTGGAAAACGGTAAGAGGCGATTCGACTTGAAGTTAAGCGGCCACAAGATCTACCCTAAACACAAAATTTAAGAAGGTAGATACACTGCGAGGTTCGTCCTACACGAAATAAACGACACGACAATATTTGTCATTGTAAACGTATTTACATAAATTTATGAAACATAAATAAGTTTTCTCCTTTCATTATAGTCTGATTTAAATTGTTGCCAAAATGATAAGGCGTACTGAAAAAATATTTATCAATAATGATTGGATGATTGAGACTTCATTTTTGAGATATTATAAACGATAAGTTTTTGAAAAGGATTATATTTTAGTATATCATGAAATAAAGAGGGATTTTTATACAAATTAATACCTAAAAAATGGAAATTATTTTCTTACATGAAATGTCAGTTTAGCAACCTACAATTAAACCATTCTATACACGTAATGATAACATTCATCTTAATAAAACAATCTTTACTATCACAAATTTTATACTTTATATCTTCTTTTTTTATTTTGTAAATAAATCCCAATGAATATCACTTTACACGTTTATAACGTCCCGACAAATATCATCAGCGTCGGTAAGTACCAAACAAAAAAATTCCATTAAATTTCTTTTTCTTATAAAAATAGTGACGAGTATTCATTTATCAATTAACTTAACTTCGATTTAGAGAAAATTTAAAAGGAATTTTTCACTGGACTAGGCACGTTGTTGTTTCTTGCTCGATTTAATTACCATATCTTCGCAAACGATTTAATCAGATACTATTAAAGTTTCCTTTAAAGCCATGAGTTGTTCTTCCCCCAATTTAATTTTATCCGCAATATCTTTCGAATCCATTATTAATTTTGCTTTCATATTAATGAAATGATCGTAATCCGCATATTCTTCTGAATTAAGATATTTGTAAAGAATGTTTGATACGCTCACACTTCTTTTATCGATACTCTCTTTTAATTTTTTTGCTTCTTCTAGCTGATCCAGTAATTTATCACGTTTCGTTTCTAATATCCTCTGTAACGAAAATAAAGAAAAATATTAACAGAAAAGTAGTAGAGAAAAATGACATTAGAGCGATATAACGGAAATTCTTTCTGATCAACCTTTGTATTTAAAATTTTTAAAGGTAAACATTCTGTTAATTATTCAGTTATTCTACATACCCTGTATGTAGAATAACTGAATAATTAACAATTAGCCCATTATGTATGGAATATAGTATATATCTTGGTAGGTACCAACTTTATAAAAAAACATTTTATACAAAAGTTGTTTAATATTTTATTTGCCATAATAAGAAAGCATTCAATTGTTTTTATTTCAGAAAACAAATGAGCAACGAATACACTTGAAGTTTTTTAAATGGCAATGTACCCTTTTGTTAGGCTCATTTAACAGAGATTTTTTTTCTCTTTACGATGACGTAAAATTGTAGTACCCTTAGTTCAGAAAATTTTTGAAAATAATGTAAAAATTGTTTATTGAGGAAATTTAACTAATAACATTAATCTAGATATCCGAGATCGTCAAGTACCTCGAAGTACCTCGAATTATTGGAGATGTACACTAATTTTTCGTTTATTTGTTTTATTTTGTATATAAATTTAATTTACAATAATAATTGGAGGTATTTGACGATCTCGGATATCTAGATAAATGTTATTGATTAATTTTTATTAATAAACAATTTTTACTCATCTGTTTTCTGAATTAAAAACAATTAAATGCAGTCTTATTATGGCAAATAAAATATTAAACAAGTTTTGTATAAAATGTTTTTTTATAAAGTTGATACCTACCAAGATATATACTATATTTCATACATAATGGGCACCCTGTATAATTCAACTATTTAATAATTTTAAGTCATAGATTGACTTGTATTGTCAATTATAATAGTTATTATATTAAAAACTATTTCTTTGCTAGCCAATTAAACATAAATACCGCCCCGTATTTTTAACCTGCGTGAAAATAAATTGCGGGTTAATTTCTAAATGTTCAAATCATTCTAGGACTACATTTTTTCTATCTTGAGCGAAGTGTGAAGAAAATGCTCACATTAGGATGTCCATTCAGGGAAACTAGCCTAAACCGGATATGTAGTGCCACAGAATTACCAAAAGTGTCATTTTCCCAGTTCTTACTGTTGTAGGATGGATTTACACATATTCCACGTAGGAGTGCAAGTATCAATTAATACTGGGATAGCCAACCAAATCGGTTGACTATTTACTTCTACCCTATTACACGTAGGGTTCTATGTTAGACCACTATCTCACAAGAAAAAGTGAACGAACAGAAAAAGTACGACTTTATAATACGTTTGTTCGTGGTAGCGAATAAAGTTTCTAACATAGTTTCGAACATAGTATATATTAGAAATATAATAATAATTTGCCTTTGAATTAAGTTTGACAGTGTTGGGCGAACAAGCCTACTTTTATGTATGCAAATGATTCTAAATACAATCTTTTCATGAGCACTTTCCATTCGACCTTGCTGCCTTTAAAACGTCATTTATTTTTTAAATAAAAACGTATAATTCCCGACAGTTTAAGTCAAGAGATCAGTTCAACTGACATTCAGGGCCACACTAAGGGTTGGTAGGTCCTGTGTACAAAACTTTTAACGGCATCTGTGAAAAATTTTGTTGTGGTAACATTAAAAAATCTAATGAGGTAATCTTAGAAACCTATTGAAAAATATTAGGTAATAATTATTTAGGTATGTAATAAGTAATAAGCCATGAAAGTGTTTGTTTACGGATGCAGTAAGGCGTTTTTTTTTTGTTTTTCTTTTTTTTTATTGTTTTTGGCACCACGGCGCCCCGAATCTTTTGGCACCTATGTGCGCCGCACAGATTGTACACGTGGATGGCGCGGCCCTGCTGACGTTAAAGAAGATTCTTTCCACAATTATGTTTTACTTACAAAGATAAAATACTTCCAACAAGTATTGTTTATTAAAGATGCTCACTTTCATATGAAATCCACTACCCACTAAAATTCAAACTACAATTTTGAAACTTCGGTAAAATAATGCTTTATAAAAACTCAACTGTTATGTTTTCTGTACCATTGTAATCCAACTTTCAATATTTTCTTCCTAGCAATTAATGAATTTCTGCCCACAAAATGTTAGTTTATTTGATTGTCAAACTGTCAAATAGACGCCTTGCTCCCAGTGCGACATCGTCGAAATTTTGGCCATATCAATGACTTTAATATATTATCAGTATGAAAGAGGCGAGTCTCTCATTCCAAGAGATTTGAAGAATCGGGCTGAATCGGGACCACACTACAGTTGCTCGGATATGGTCTTTATGATCCGAAGATGGGTTCATCAATGGAATGACATCGTCTTCAGTGATGAATCAAGGTTTTGTTTATAAATGATGGTCGTAGAAGGGTGCGGCGACATCGAGGGGAAAGACGGAATTTGGAGTTCGTTCAAAGACGACACACAGCCTTAAGCCCAGGTGTTATGGTTTGGGGGGGCGATATGTGCTGGACGAACATCGACAACGTTCTAGAACCGGTGTTAGTACCTTTCATGCAGACGTTGCAGAATACTGCAACTTATAACCCATACTGCTGTGGTTATAAGAAGGTTCCTGAAGCAGGTTGGATTACAGATTTTGCCCTGGCCTGCACGGTCACCGGATTTATCGCCGATTGAACATGTCTGCGATATGATGGGTCAGCGACTAACACAAATATCTACCCAGGCCTCCTAAGAATCTGTATGAACTTCGATAATGCATGCATAGCGCGTGGGGATGCAACCCACTACTAGCTTTTTCTTGAAAAATGTTAATTCGTTTCTTAGTTGATAATAAAGCATTATTTTACCGAAATTTCAAAATTGTAGTCTAATTATTAATGGGTGGTGTATTTCATGTGAAAGTGAGTGTACATTTTTGGACAAAAAATTTAAACCAAGCAGTCAATATAGCATAAAAACAAAATAGAAAAGATAGTCTTGGCGAGTATACATAGATTGGGTCAGGCACTATGTACCTATATTGCAGAGGGACGGTACGAGACAGCGTAATATCATTAACAATAATAAACTTTCGAATAAGTACGATGAAAAAATTATTTATTAAATGATATTGGTGCTACATATGTTTCGAGAAAATATCTCGTCTTCAGGCACGACTGTATTGAAAAAACATTCATTAGTAAGCTAAACAAAAACTAATCAAAATAATTACCGTCAGAAATTTAGCAAAGAAAGTCACTATCCAGTCTCCTGGATCTCGACAATATCATCAGTAATTAGTCACAATTATTTAAAAAAGGGGGGGAAGCTATTCAGAGCTGTAAATAAAATAAAATAATATAAATGGAGAAACACAACTAAAATGAACCAGAACAAATATGGCGTGAACTTACATGTTTCTTTGAAAATATTGTAGAGATCAAGACACTAAACAATTAAAATTCAAAAATACACTATAATAAAACTACGTTGTTCAAAAAAAGAAAGCGAAATATCAGGTATCTACCTGGTTAAATTTAGCAATATTAAAAATTCTTGACCAACTTGATTAAAGTTCCAGTGACACTAAAAGTGACTAAGAAATTCGCTAATATGTTGTAGTCTCTGGGACTAAAATACGTCGATGAAAATAGACATCTCTGTAGGGTTGTTAGAACTAGTGGGTCATGTAAAGCTAGTGTAAAAGCTCTTTTCTTTCGCTACTTTTGGAGAATTTATTTTGTCGAACCAAATAAACATACACAACTGCATACTTTTCACCACATATTTATTCACATTTTGAGCACACCCTACAATTTTTGCAGTCCGAAATGGTTGCTGATTGCTAAACTACAACTTATTTTCAAAAATAGTGTTTTGTGATGAGTGTGATGACCACGATTGCAAGATTCAAGTTATCAGAAATAAAAAACCAAACGGCATTGCAATCTGTAAAGTATGAAGTAGTTTTTGAACTAGCAGAATTAAAAGAGGCAAAGTTTGGGCATCATGTTGAGTATTTTTTTTTGAATACTGGTGGTTTTACAACTTCCTTACCATGAAAATAAAAAACAGCTTGACGAATCAGAATGATCTCAGTTTGCAAACTGCCTAAATGAGTACAGAATAAATCAGTATACTTATACCGATCTATATACAGATTTTAACTCAAATTATCTGTTATCACAGCTTTTACCATACATTATTTTAAGAAATACTCTTAACAAATTCTTTTAGAAAATGAAATTTTTTTTCTTTATAGTGTTTTATTTACTTAAATCAAGAATGGCAAATCTTGGATAAAAATTATTTTATAGTATTTAATAAATTTGTTTTTAAACAATGCAATTTTTTACCTTTTCAGGGTTATCTTCACACATTCCTATTAGAGCGTTTTCAACTCGAGCTAACCTTCCAGACAATCCAAGAAGAAGACTAGTGATTTTTCCAACTTCCTCAATGTGTAAACGAAACTTAGCCGTTTCAGTGGTTCTTGCAACTTTGGCAATATGGTCTTCAACGTTCTGTCCTAATTCGTCGTTTATTCGACACTCCTCTGATACCACCAATTGTTCTCCTCGAAGTACTT
This sequence comes from Onthophagus taurus, assembly GCF_036711975.1. Lineage (NCBI taxonomy): Eukaryota > Metazoa > Arthropoda > Insecta > Coleoptera > Scarabaeidae > Onthophagus > Onthophagus taurus. Next base: position 22,417,210 of record NC_091966.1, read on the forward strand.
CTAATTTTCTATCCAATCTGTTCACTAGTTCATCCTTTGAAAAGTTATAGATTATTAATTAATAAAATTTCCTATCGGTTATTTTTAAAAGTATCTACAGATTTTTACTATTATCTAAAAATTAAATAATATTTCAGAAGTTATTTTCTTAATTAGTTACCTTTTTTCTATTGAGATCTTTGGTATTTTTGATCGTATAATGATTCATATCCTGGCTATACCTCGTCAGGAATTTTGCTTTTGGTTCTGAAGTTGTAAAATATGGTGAGGTCGCTGGCAATGGACTTGTGGGTTCTAAACTGCTGATTATTGAAATTGTATCACTAAAATTAAAAAGAAAATTATAATATGCCTTACAGTTTTGATTAAGTTTGCATACCTTGATGTCATTGATGTTGAACTTGATGGACCAGAATTACATGTAGGAGGCGGAGTACTGCTTGGAGTGTGATTTCTACTTCGAAAAGGAGCATTTATTGGTCTTGGTTTTAAGGTAACATCAACCCTAAATAATCCCGTAACATAATCTGTAATTTTTTTATGTTCAGGAGCTGGAACTTAAAAAATATTGTTAATTTCGTCGCCCTAAATTCAAAGAATTTTTCATCAAGGTACGAACTGTTCAAAAGCTTACCAAGTAAATCCTTTAATTTATCAGTAACTGGTAACTGATTAACAAAATCCTGCGATAATTTTTCACAATCAATTTCTTCTTGGAGTTTTCTCCTGGTCGGCAACGGCGTCGGTGGTAGTTCCTCTTTTTCCGTTTGTGATGAAGCATCGATCGTTGTCGTGTTCACCCTTAAAACAACTTCCGTCCTTTGTATCATTTGCAAACCTTCGATCACCTTTGATGTAATAATTTCTTTAGGAGTTTCAGGTGATGATGGTGCTATTGATAAATTTTTTGGTGATGGTGGCGGGGAAGAAGATAACACTTTTGGTGATGATGGTGGTGATGATTCCGGCGAAGTTTTTAACGGAGTATTTGCCATAAAAGCCATTGACGGAGAAAAACTTTTTATCGGAATCATTTTATTCGACAAATTTGGCGATAAAGTTGGTTTAATTTCAGGGACTACTTTTGGTGTTGGTGAAAACCTGCCCGGAAGAGACATTGATTGGGACGAAACAGATGAAAAAGAAGAATTTGGGGACGTTGAAGGGGATATTCTTTGGACGTTGGAAGTTCGAATTTCTTGATGAAACGAAGCTCTTTGCATTGTTTTAGTTTCATTTCTTTGGAGACATAAAGAATTTGATCTTATTTCTGCTGTTGATTCTTTTCCAGGGTAAACTCTTAAAGGTGACGAGTATTGCGGAGTTGATGAAATTGGAGATGAACTTCCTTGTGGAGATGATAATCGTAAGGATGGAGTTCTTAAAGGCGAATTTGAAAGATTTGTACTTCTTAGTGGTGCATAAGGGGAATTTCTTGAAGGACTTTTCGGCGGAGAATTTGTTGGAGGTGGTGGTGATTTCGGAGGACTCTTCGCTGGTTGATAATTATTATCGAGAGGTGATAGACTTAAATTGGAAGGTCTAAACTCTCTAGTGATGTGATGATGATGTTGAGATCTGGGAGAAAGTATTTTGGCGTTTATTGGCAGTACATCAGGTAAAACCAACGGTTGTTGCTGAGTTTTTTTCAAGTCTTCCTTTATATCGCCGCCATTTTTCGCAGCCGGCTCGCACATCGATGGTCTTCTCATAATATTTCCATTATTATTATTATTGTTCGTATATTGTTCTTTATTCTTTAACGTCGACCAAGGTTCACGTGATGATAATTTCGATGTTTCTTGTGTTGTTGTTGTATCATTAGCGGTAATGATGTGTCCGTTTGGACTAAGGGTTCGTTTGTAGCTACCCGAATCCGGATCTGGGATGATTTTATCTCGTTCTCTTCTTGAAGCCATATACGACGCCTTTGATTGGCTCCTAAAAGCAAATGCAGAAATTATAAATAAGCCAAACGAGTCCATTTTAAAAAAAGTTTTTAAACTAAACGTGCAGATCAGATGGTAAGTTGTTATCAATGTATCGATAATGTGTTTGAGATAGGTAATTTTTAATCTGAAAACACACACGCTTATCTCCTTTAGATTATATTCGAAATTAACCGGCGAGACGATAGCAACAAACCGCCCAGCAACAAACTTTTTCCTTTATATTTCCACCTACTTCTAGGGCCCATATCTTTGTTATTTAGAAAGATAGCGAAAAACTAAGCACACGGTTGGAAAGCTTGGTCTTTTCTCTATCTTAAACCGAGTTTTCGTCCGCCGATATGTTGATAATAAGAGCAAGAAAAAATAAGAAACGTCGCGCTGCATTCAATTTACCTTAAAATTACCAAACTTCACGGCCTTGTGCAGCCGTTACCAGATGGAAATTTAATAAATGGTTTACATATTCGAAAAGAGCTGACCTTGGACTATCTTATTCCGAGTTTTCGTCCGTCAATATCTGTCAGCGTCTGTCAAAAAAACGTCCCTGAAAAGGAGCCTACAGTTGGCAACAAACTTTACTTTTGTATTTACTTTTGTATGTTTTCGGACGGATATCTTTGTTATTTATAACGCTAGCGAAAAACTAAGCACACGGTTGGAAAGCTGGCTCATTTCTCTATCTTAAACCGCTATTTTCCTCCGCCGATATGTTGATAATGAAAGCAAAAAAAAATAAGAAACGTCGCGCTGCCACGAATTTTTGCCGCGGCTAAACCACGCTTGGGTGAATAACTCTCTTATATGACGTGGAGAAAACTCTAGAACTATATTCATCTTATGGGAAATTTTCTGCTCTTTTCAACGGTATATAACACATCTCAATCACACGTTTGCACAATCGTTTTTCAGCCCAGCAACAAACTTTCCCCTTGTATTTCCGTCTACTTTTCGGTCCAATATTTTCGTTATCTAGAAAAATAGCGACAAATTTGCTGCCCTTATTAGAAGGAAATTCAACAAATGGTTTACATATTCGAAAAGAGCTAACCTTGGCCTGTCTTATTTCGAATTTTCATTTACAGACCCCATCAATATCTGCCAGCGTCTGTAAAAGAAACGCACCTGAAAGACAACCTACAGGTAGCAGAACGCAATCACTTCTTAACCTAACTTTCTTATATGATGAAGGAAAAATTGGAACAAAGTTTTACCTGAGAGAGAATCCTAACTTCATTTCATGTTGACAGATAATTTTTCATTCACTCTTAATTTATTTAAAACCGTTTAAAAACATATAAGTACGAATTGTTTCACGGCCGGTGTTAATAAAACTAAAACTAACACTAGCACTAGCACTATCACTACAACTAACACTAGACCTAGAACTAGAAACTTTCGGGTTGAGCCGTGCGTTTTTTGAAAAAATTTTTGACGTTTCGGGTGCCATGTTGCAACCTTCTTCAGAAAACAAGTTGGAAGCGAACCCGAAAGTTTGTAGTTCTAGGTCTAGTGTTAGTTCTAGTGATAGTGCTAGTGTTAGTTCTAGTTTTAGTTTTACGTTTAGAAACATGTTAAACTGTTCAAAAAGGAAAGATTATTTCATGTTACACCTATTTTATCAGAATCTGGAAGAATTTGAGTGATTTTAGACTCGAATTGTTGAATTGTGTTTTGATGGTTTTGAATCTGGTAACGTTACCAACCTTGCATTTTAACTCAGTTCATCAATTTAAAAAACGCGTATGCAAACGCGTAAGCGAAGTGCGTCGGACACCGTTGGAAAGAGCAGAAAATTTCCCATAAGATGAATATAGTTCTAGAGTTTTCTCCCCGTCATACAAGAGAGTTAGTTATTGACCTAAGCGTGGTTTAGCCGCGGCAAAAATTCGTGGTTTAGGTAGTTCATAGTCAGAAAAAAGGATTGTGCAAACGTGTGATCACGGTGTGTCACACATCGTTGGAAAGAGCAGGAAATTTCCCATAAGCTGAATATTGTTGTAAAGTTTTCTCCCTGTCAAATAGGAAAGTTATTAGTGCAAGAAATATTTGCGTGTTTTTATCGGTAGGGGCTTTTTCAGGTGGGTTTTTCTTACAGACGCTGATAGATATTGGCGGACGAAAACTCGTAATAAGATAGTCCAAGGTCAGCTCTTTCCAAATATATAAGCCATTTATTGAGTTTCCATCTGTTAACGGCTGCACAAGGCCGTGAAGTTTGGTAATTTTGAGGTAAATTGAATGCAGCGCGACGTTTCTTATTTTTTCTTGCTCTTATTATCAACATATCGGCGGACGAAAACTCGGTTTAGGATAGAGAAAAGACCAAGCTTTCCAACCGTGTGCTTAGTTTTTCGCTAGCGTTATAAGTAACAAAGATATCCGTCCGAAAAGTAGATGGAAATACAAAGGTAAAGTTTGTTGCCAACTGTAGACTTTTTTTCAGGAGCGTTTTTTTTACAGACGCTGATAGATATTGGCGGACGAAAACTCGGAATAAGATAGCCCAAGGTCAGCTCTTTCCAAATATATAAGCCATTTATTGAGTTTCCATCTGTTAACGGCTGCACAAGGCCGTGAAGTTTGGTAATTTTAAGGTAAATTGAATACAGCGCGACGTTTCTTATTTTTTCTTGCTCTTATTATCAACATATCGGCGGACGAAAAGTCGGTTTAAGATAGAGAAACGACCAACCTTTCCAACCGTGTGCTTAGTTTTCCGCTAGCATTATAAATAACAAAGATATCCGTCCGAAATGTACATAGATGGAAATACAAAAGTAAAGTTTGTTGCCAACTGTAGGCTCCTTTTCAGGACCGTTTTTTTTACTGACGCCGACGAATATTGACGGACGAAAACTCGGAATAAGATAGTCCAAGGTCAGCTCTTTCCGAATATGTAAACCATTTATTGAATTTCCATCTGGTAACGGCTGCACAAGGCCATGAAGTTTGGTAATTTTAAGGTAAATTGAATACAGCGCGAAGTTTCTTATTTTTTCTTGCTCTTATTATCAACATATCGGCGGACGAAAACTCGGTTTAAGATAGAGAAACGACCAAGCTTTCCAACCGTGTGCTTAGTTTTCCGCTATCTTTCTAAATAACAAAAATATGGGCCCTAGAAGTAGGTGGAAATATAAAGGAAAAAGTTTGTTGCTGGGCGGTTTGTTGCTATCGTCTCGCCGGTTCGAAATTAATATTATACCGGAAAGTCAAATGGTATATAAAATTGAAAATTCAGCGAATTTATCTTAAAATTTCAATAAAAAATAACTAAGGAATAACTTAATCATATTCTAGTTATCTTTAATAACAACCTATATAATCTTATAGCGTTAAAATTTTTTGGTAGAATTTTTCTTTAATTGGCAACGTATTTATTGATGATGTAATCGTTAATTCATCAACATACTTCCGACGTACCGTCAAGCCTCGAATTTATAAATTCATAACATAACCCGTGTTAATGGATGACTGTGTCAGCTGCTTTCAATCAGAATGTGCGGTCGTTTTGATTGAAAGTAGCTCGAAATCGTGTCAGTGGATCGGCTCTTTGTTCAAGTCGCAGGCACGTATTTAATTAACAACTCTCCAGTTTTACGTTAGAACCATATTGATCTTTGCGCACTTAGATAAATACAATGGCCAACAAAAGGATTCGTTTCAGATAATGATTTCGGTTCATCATTTTCGTTTCACCAATGTACAATCATAGTTGTGCACATCGATTGCCGCATTTCCTATTATTGGCGGATTGTTGTTATTTATCTGGATTGTTGTAAATTCTCTGCATGGCTAACGATACTCGAGGAAGATTACGGAGTTCTCACCAACAAGAGAGTAAACAAGACTTTCTTGACTCTCTTTTGAGTTATGTGTTTATTTTTGATCATCGTGGATCAAACTAATAATAGACCCACCCTAAAGAAATTTTTGTGATGTCTTGGAATATTAATAAATAAATTGGAAAAATCCTAAATTGAGTATAATATTCTAATTAAAGTAATAGATTTTAAATTTAGTACGGCATTATACTTGTCATAAATGTACGTAAACCTCTAAAACTTGTTTAAATCCTTTTCGTTTTACGGAACATCATGAACGCATAAAACATTTTCTTACAAAGCAGGAGGTCAAAATCTGTTGGAATATGAGCGTAGTCGTCGAGATTACTCGTCGGCGGTACTTTCCACGATCCGCTAACTAGTAAGGAATGCCAATTTAATTGAAATGGCGGCGTCGCAAACATGATATCAACTACCACTTGGCCCTAAATTTTTATATCTTGATATTAAATCGCGAGTTTAAGTGAAAAGTTGACCGTTCTGAATTAAAGTTTTGTTCCATTTTAGTTCACTTGGTATAAAAACATAAAAATAAAATAGGCGAATACCAAAAATCAATTAACCCATACAGTTAATCTGTACTTTTTATTTTGTCAAAAAAAATTAGAATTCATAAAAAACAAAAGAAGAAAAGCTATAACTGAATTTTAACAAATTTTACTTTCCATTCGATTCGGGTCACGATCCTCCCACGATTCTTCAAACGTCGTCAAATTCCACACACACATGTCGAAGAATAACACGAGTTCGTCGTGTGACAGATGACTTCTTTAACAAACGACTCGGGTACATTGAGACCTCTTCAACGAACAAAAATAATTACACGCGACGTTTAGGATCATTAGAGGTACCTGTAGTATAATTTCTACTTACTTTCACGACTACAATACAAAACAACGGCAAAAATATCGCGTGCGACCACCAAAAAATAATCATAATTATGTTTCACTCTTACATCAAAATCTATTTTTAATTACACCTAAAATAACCACGTATAGAAGAGATAAATATTTAAAAATCTAGAAACATTTTTATTCCAAATTAAAAAAATATATACAAAATATATGTGGATGAACAACTAGATTTTTCAAAAGGAACGCTTTCCTTCTCGAAAATTATTAAGTAATAATAAATAAAGTCGATTAAGTTAACTTCTTATTTTATACATTGGTGTTTCCGACCTATGCTAAAACATATTTTCTCCCCAGAAGTTTCAACCACTCGTAGTTATCTCTACGAAGTTAACCTGGGGGCTTTATCAAATGATTGGTAGATTTTAATACCATCTAAATCTCAATCCGACAGTTTTTTTATTTAGGTTCGTCTATTATCAACGATGACAGATTTAAGTTGGATTAAGCGTATTAATAATCAAGAACAACCAACAAGACGTAACAGTGTTAATTTTTTACAATGGTAATTACCACCAATGGGACTTACGTAATGGTACTTTCTAACTGTGAGCTACGTTTACACCGATTTAATTCGGAGGCAAAGTTGTGCAATAAACCGTTTAGTAATTCCACCACCTCGTAATGCAGGTGTATATTCATATTCTTTTTTTTTTTCGATGATGAAGTTACTATCGCTGCTAAAATTGTTCGTCGTCTATAAAGTGCGATGAAAGCTTCGCGCTGCGAACGAAACGAACGGTATCATTAAAGTGCACTTTCGCGGATACTTTATCAAATTGGTTTCGGACCGGAACATGTCGAGGACATAGTTGCATTAACGATAGAAAGTTTAAAAGATTAGGTTGTAGTTAGAGCACGGGATGTTTTTCCTAATTCGGTGACGTGTAAGTTTATTTAAAATCAATAGTAATAATAGCCAGGCAACTTTCCTCTCGACTGGATTTCTATTTTAGCGGGCGAAATGTTGATTGTCCAAAAGTTTCATCAATTGCTCAATAGATAGTGAATATTGAGTGTATTTACAAACTTGCCTTGCAACACATTTACCTTTAATTTTTGTTTCGACTAATTAAATATCATTGGATATACCGGGTGTCTCATTAAGGGTACAGAGCGGTGTGTCTGAGTCGAGTGTATCTCGACAACGGTAAAGCCTAGAAGTATGGCAAAAAAATCATTATTGGCAAGGATACATAAAAGACTGTTTTAAACAAGACCAAAAATACGAGTCCAATGATAATCAAATATTGGTCAATTAATTTTTATAATATCTTTGAGATTTTTACTACAAAATTCCAATTGTTTATTCTAATTGCACTTTTTCAATCATGTTTCAGTTGGCTCTAATATTTAGGTGAACAGGTCGTATTTGGTAAGTTTTATAGATACCTACTTAAGTAAATTTATGTCGATATAAAATAAAAAAGTTGAAAATCAATTTTGAATTGAAAAACGTCTGTAACTACCGCTGCGGAACAATGCGTGCATATGAATAATGAAAAAGAACCGCTTCGGCAATACGGGAACTATATCCATTCATATCCAAGAGAGCCCGTTAAACCACGTTTCACTTGTCTATTGTTTGCTAATTTCAAGTTTGGCCCTCGCATGCATGTGATTAATTCTAGAAACAATCGAAGCTTGCATCTCGCTCTTTGAGTTTTGCTATGTTTCTACTTTTGATTGTTTCTTCGATTCGAAGTTATTACTTCCCAGATATTAATTTTATAATAAAGCTCTCTATAAGCCTCGGTTCGATTCTCATTGGACTTTATACAGTATTTTTGTATTTTACGATTGAATACGTATTATATTGATAGTTTATTACTGATCTTTATTAAGATCACCGTTATTAAACCACAATGAAATTTATGGACGGTATCGTTTGAACTTTAGAATCGCATTTAAACGTGGCATTTGTTATTTGTTTATAGGCGATTGTCAATTAACAAAAGAAAGGAATCGGGTAACTTCAAATTCTCGTTAGATTCAGTGTAGTTCCAAATAGCACACAGCGAAAACTCTGACAACTATTGCAACATTTTCTTTGACAGAACGTTGTATAATTATAATTATAGACATCGCTATTGTGAGAGATAACAATTACATCCATCCCGTTTCCTTTTACATAAAATATAACCTCGTCAAAAATGTTGACTTTTCGATACAGTGCGCACCAAAATTATTATTGACCACTGCTCTAATTGACCTAAATTGGCATGATTATTTCATTGCTTGTCATTCTTGCATGCCGTAAATGCCAGGACAGTTTCGAAATTAACAAGGAAATGCAATATCATATACAGAACAAGAATTTTCAAGTTTTAATTCAATCACTTATTTTTCAAATTCATTTTTACTTTCAAATTTTTTTAACTTTACGACCTTCCATTAAATTAGCATTGAATTACATTGAATACAAGTCCTAATAGACTACTTTTCTTTAAAAATAAAATCAATTAATTTCAATCGAAGAAACATGTGTGTGCGCTAATTTTTCAGCACTTTAACGTGACATTGTGCACTGAGGAAAAATACACAAACTGCGACCAAACGATTGCGTTATACCAATAGATCGACCAGGTTTAATACAACGATATACGCCTTCTAATATCCATATGCGATCGAAAGAAAAAAGCTCCTTTGGCGACCCAAGGTCGTTTACGGGTTATAATTAATAAGAATAACTAAGATGTTTTGTCTTATCGAACCTGATATTTAACACAGTGAAAAATTAATAAACTCGGTTGCGACAAAGAGTTGCATTTTATTCATCACCGCCCTAGCTTTAATTCGTTCGTCTTTCAATGAATGCTTGACCGGGTTCAGTGTTCGTCCTTGCAATGTTATACCGCATGTATTGGTCATTCGTCAATAACATTTATGCTGTTTTAGTAAATATATACGCAATAACAGATAAATAATGGTTAAACCCTTTTTAAATAGTTGTTAAACAAAAAAATGTATTTTCTTGCCTAATATAGTAAGATACGTATACATATAAAAATAGTTATTCAATTTATAACGAAGAAATCCATTACCCAACACTTATAATAGGCAGTTATGGCACAGCAATAACTGTCTAACTAACTACTAGAAAATGATTTCCCTCAAGTTTTTCGTTTCAAGTAACAAGTGCCGATAAAGATCTATATGCGGTGTGTGTATGCAGCAGGTGGTACTTTCCGTTATTTATGAGACAGATGTATCAACCCCACCTAAGATTCGTTCGTTTCACGGAAAGGAACGTTTCTACAAAATGCTTCTCCCGTCGACGTTTGTCATCAACAGGTTCGTTGGCCACGGAGCCACCAGCCTCAACTGTAAATAAACTAAGGCAACTTTATAAATATTCAAGAGTCGCGGCAATACGGAATGCCGTCATTTCTCGAGTAGTATGTACTGCTTCAGTTGCGTAATCGTCACGGCAATTGTCATAACACGTTCGTTGACTTCATACTTAAAACCATTAGATATTAAAATCGGCATACCAGAAAAAAAAGTGTTATTTCCAGAGTTGTCATTTATTGTTTGATATGAGATCTATATTCTGTCTGGAGCTGCATAGACCTTTTGATAAGAAGAAGACATGAATGAAAATTGATATGAAAGAATGATTTGCGGATTTGTCTATTTTCAAAGATGAATTATTTTGATATATGTAATAATTTAAATAAGTAAGATTTTTTTCCTAAACTTTCGTTAAATTTTAATACCATTTTCTGCAATTTCTTAAACTTAAGGTTGGTTATATATATATATGATTATATGTATGTATATATCATTATACAGCGTGTCCCGTATCTTCCGCATCAGAGCATTATACGGTTGTAGAATACATTATTCTGAAGCGATCTTTCTAATAAAATTTTTTCGAAATGTTTATAATAACCGCACGGGAACTGTTTAACGACGACCAATAACGGACGACTTTGATTCATCGAAAAAGTTTATTTCTCTTTCCATGACGAATTTATTGGTGAGTACACGTGGGAAACGAGTTATCATCGGCGTAGCGGACCGGCCGAGGGTGGCACCGATTACCTGAGTCTGATTTGCGATCTGCTGATTGGACGAAAAACAGTTCCTTTAAACAGTTCCCGTGCGGTTATTATAAACATTTCGAAAAAATTTTATTAGAAAGATCGCTTCAGAATAATGTATCCTACAACCGTGTAATGCTCTGATGCGGAAGATACGGGACACGCTGTATACGATTGGTTCAAAGACGAACCAGTTTTATTCATATGACAACCAACTAACAATATTTGGATGGAAAACCTTAAAATCTATTTACACACACCCCTGATAAGAGTTGTCAGACACATAAGCGCGTCCACCACCTGTTTGGGCTTAAAAATATAGTAGATAAAATTGAACTTAAAACAGTTCTTAAAGAGTGCCGATTTTCGAGTACTCAGAAAGGTTAAGGCAGAAAATATAAACGCCAAGGAATGAAATCATAAATAAAAATATCAGATGTAATTAGTTGAGATCAACTTGAAGGTAAAAAGAAAGATGATCTACAAGATAAGTTTCATCGAACTTATTCTCGTACACAAATTATTGTAAACTGAGATTAAAATATATATATATATATATATATATATATATATATGTACAACCTGTTTCAGAGTAAGCGCCTTATTTTTTTTAGCCACACTATGGGTACTACTTTCAAAACATTTGGCAGTAACATGTTTTAAGACATTCTCTACACGATGGTGATACCAGATTTTCAATTGGACCAATTATTTCAAAATGGCGACTTACAACTTTTTTTTAAAATGGGATGCCATAATTTTTCTTTTATTATTGAGATCCTAAAACATTCTTTTTACGATAGTATTTCGTTTTTCTGAAAAATTCATTTCTGTTCCCATTAAAAAGCAACTAACATTTTAATCTAGTAGCGCATGAATGTTTTATTCGATGTTATTAAAAGTTGAAAGTCGCGACGAATTTTGAAATAATTCGTCCAATTGAAAATCTGGTATCATCATCGTGTAGAGATAAACCTAAAACATATTACTGCCAAATATTTTGAAAGTAGTACCCATAGTGTGGCTAAAAAAAATAAGACGCTTACTCTGAAACAGGCTGTATATATATATATATATATATTTATTTAACCAACTCCGCCTTGTTTTTATGTTGTTATATTGAGTTGAAAAATGAATGCATAGCAATTATCGTAAATATTTGGATATTAGAAGTGTTCTTCTCATAAAGTTTAACGATTATTTCATCAGAATTTTTTTAGAATGCAATTATAGTGCAAAAAAAGGCGGCAGCAACAGCGGCGGTCCTTTCTCTATTGTGACATAATACGGCGGCACTATGCGACTTAACGGCTTTTTCTAGCGTAGCTTCCTGGAAAAAGGAGAAGGCCATAAAGTTTTCACAGTTATTTATAAGATAGATTGAAAATACAGTTCAAAGTAAATGACAAACATTTGTGGACTTTTGGATCATTATTTTTTTACAATTTTAGTGTGACACTTCTCTTTTGTATTACCATGTATGGAGAAAAGATTGAAAAAAGACTGCTAGCCTACAACATCATATACAAAGTATAGCACGTTTAACCGAATCAATGACACATCGTTTTAGTAGAGGTAATAGATTTCTACCCATTCGAGTATGGTTTAAGAAATTTCTTCTATGAAAGTGGATACTTTTTTTATAAACATTATGAATAATGATAAAAACAATAATTCTATATACAAAGTCAAAGTTCTTTTACAATTTCCGTTTTACGTTCGAATCGATTCGAGAATGATTCCCACAGTTCTGTCATTAATTTTGCATATAACCTACTAGTTTCTTTGATCATCTAATTAGCAGTTTGAAACGCGAGGAAAATTTCTTGTGTTGTCCATTCGAGGGCATCATTTGGTTTCTTTATGTCCAGATTTTATTTAAATGCAAGTTATTTAATATCATTTACTTTCACCGTAAATTTATGAAACAAAAAATATATGGTGTAGTTTCTGGCAACGGTATGCACTTATAAAAGTATTTTAAATCGATTCAAAATTACTTCTCACACATACTAAATTTTAATAAAATCGTAATTTCAATCAATTTACATAAGTACGAAGTTTACCTTGTTTACACATCAAAACTTTTTAGATTTCACAGAAAATAATGTATGAAATTAAAAAAAAAGTTCTTCCATTGTAACAACATAGTAAGAACATTATTGTTATTGGGAAATTGCGGTGTTGCAATATATCCAAGTCCTTCACAAACGTCTTTGCGTTTTATGTTACAGCTACACTACTATTTACTACATCTGAAGAGAGAAGGCTATATACGGTCTTAATCAATATTGCTCTCGTATAGAGGCTACCCGTGTAGATATGAACCGTCCCGTTTCGCCGTTGTCCATTGTGCAAGAGAACTTTTTCCCATGAACGTGGTTGTCGGTCTCGTTCGGAATTCATGAGGGAGTTGTTTTAGTCATCGCGACGGATTTTGCGAAAACGATCGCGTCAAGAATACTTAATAGAAAAAAATTCTTATTTTTTTTTAAGATTGGTAAGCATGGTCAAAATAATAATAAATCAATTAGAACTGAGAAGGTGACGTTGGTTTGGTTACGTGAAAAGTAATAGATTTATCTATAGTTAACAACGAATTGGGTTAACCAGATAATATCTACGATATCGAAAAAACGCAAAACCAAATATAGTGTAAACCGCAACTTACCTCAAAAGGCAATATAATGGTCGCAACAGTTGGTCACATGCGGAGCGTGAGGTATATTGCTTTTGTGAGAGTAGTTTTGGTGTTTTCGAGGTGTGACTTGAAACAATACCAACATTAAATCACATAAAACGCACGATTAAATAAATATTCCTTTGAAATTGTATTTATACACTAACTACAAGAAATTCGACTTTTTTGCAATTATCATTACGTTGCGAGCGCTGCATTTTTACCGAATTTTTTCGAAAAACTAATTAACCAATATTTGATTATGGGGTATGATTAGAGGCAGAATACAACAGCAATAAAGGATAAAAACGGGAAATTGATAATAGGATATATAACTATGGGGGAAAGGAATATACAAAGAACTGCAAACTAGATCAACGTACGGTAATACACCTACTACTTATTATAGCATATATAAATCATAAACGAAGTTCTAAATAGGTGAACAAGCTTTTCTAGACGATCTTCTCAATGTATCTTATCTCGATGACATCTTTAACTCCTTTGCAAACTTCTACCTTACGTAGATTATAAACATATTTCTCTTATCACTTTCCCACAAAATTCTGTTACTAATAAAAATCGACATGATAAAAGCATGTCCTTATGTTTACAAATTAACTTAAATGTATTTTACAATATCAAATTCTTGAACAAGCTTTTCTAGACGATCTTCTCAATGTATTTTATCTCGATGACATCTTTAACTCCTTCGCAAACTTCTACCTTACGTAGATTATAAACATATTTCTCTTATCACTTTCCCACAAAATTCTTTTACTAATAAAAATCGACATGATAAAAGCATGTCCTTATGTTTACAAATGAAGTTAAATGTATTTTACAATATCAAATTCTTGCGCTATTTTCGATTTAGAATGATTTATTTTTGAAGTGATTTTCTATAGGTTCACGATCTCTTTAAATCTCCTTGAATAATTTTAAAAATCTGAAACGACGTATTAAAATGGAAATTACAAAATCACGCAACATATTAATTCCTTTTGCAATAACATTACCATTTCTCAAATATTAAATTACTAGATATCAAATTATTTAAATTAATGTTATTTAATAATTATCAGGCAATATCGATCGTTCATCATCAAATCAAATTTAATTCTAATTTAAAATTTTAATTGAATCTTTATGTTGTAATGTATCGTTTTGCTACCATATTAAAAGAAAAATAAAATACTTGCCACCAATTAAACTTAAAGCACAACATATCATTGAAAATTATTATTTAAACGGTTTCGCGTACAGATTAACTTGATTTAACCCGTTTCTTGAATGCAGGAGTTAATCCAATGAAAAAAAAGTATATGCTTTGATTAATTTTGCAGGCACAACACGTTCTATAAAAACTATAGATACACAATTTTCGCAATGGACAACAAACGACTGGGACCGGTTTGAAAATAATTTCGCCTCAAACGCGTGACACCACATAACATATCCGATAAAAATAAATCTTGAGATCACCAGAATCTATTCTTGGACTCGTAGAAACTCCAATAATACTACTACGACTGCAAATATATTCGTACATTATTTCGTACAAAATATCTTCAAGACATTCACTCAGGTTTTTCTCAAAACATAACAATAATAAATGGAAGTTATCTTAAAACGCAACAGATATATAATTTTTATAAACAAAATGCTTATTAATCTAAAAGCAATGTTGCTTCGGACACCGGCGAGACGATAGCAACAAACCGCTCAGCAACAAACTTTTTCCCTTATATTTCCACCTATTTCTCAGGCCCATATCTTCGTTATCTAGAAAGATAGTGAAAAACTAAGCACACGGTTGGAAAGCTTGGTCTTTTCTCTATCTTAAACCGCCGACAGATATTGACGGACGCAAACTCGGAATAAGATAGGCCAAGGTTAGCTCTTTTCGAATGTGTAAACCGTTTGTTTCATTTCCGTCTGGTAACGCCTGTATAAGACCTTAAAGTTCCGCAATTTTGAGGTGATTTAAATGCAGTGTGTCGTTTCTTAGTTTTTTCTACTCTTATTATCAACATATCGGCGGACGAAAATACGATTTAAGATATAGAAAAGACTAAACATTCCAACCGTGTTCAGAGTTTTTTGCTATCATTCTAGATAACGAACATATTGGTCTGAAAAGTAGACGAAAATACAAGGAAAAAGTTTGTTCCTGGGATGAAAAACGATTGAGCAAACGTGTGATTGAGATGTGTTATATACCGTTGAAAAGAGCAGAAAATTTCCCATAAGATGAATATAGTTCTAGAGTTTTCTCCCTGTCAAATAAGAGAGTTATTAACCCAAGCGTGGTTTAGCCGCGACAAAAATTTGTGGTTTAGGTAGTTCTTAGTCAGAAAAAAGGATTGTGCAAATGTGTGATCACGGTGTGTGACACATGGAAAGAGCAGAAAATTTCACATAAGATGAATATAGTTCTAGAGTTTTCTCCCCGTCAAATAAGAGAGTTATTGACCCAAGCGTAGTTTAGCCGCGACAAAAATTTGTGGTTTAGGTAGTTCTTAGTCAGAAAAAAGTATTGTGCAAATGTGTGATCACGGTGTGTGACACATGGAAAGAGCAGAAAATTTCCCATAAGATGAATATAGTTCTAGAGTTTTCTCCCCGTCAAATAAGAGAGTTATTAACTCAAGCGTGGTTTAGCCGCGACAAAAATTTGTGGTTTAGGTAGTTCTTAGTCAGAAAAAAGGATTGTGCAAATGTGTGATCACGGTGTGTGACACATGGAAAGAGCAGGAAATTTCCCATAATGAATATAGTTGTAGAATTTTCTCCCTGTCAAATAGGAAAGTTATTAGTGCAAGAACTATTTGCGTGTTTTCATCGGTAGGGGCTTTTTCAGATACGTTTTTCTTACAGACGCTGATGGATATTGGCGGACGAAAAGTTGGAATAAGATAGTCCAAGGTCAGCTCTTTCCGAATATGTAAACCATTTGTTGAATTTTTATCTAATAACGGCTGCACAAGCCGTTAAGTATGGTAATTTTGAGGTAATTTGAATGCAGTGCGATGTTTCTTTTTTTTTGCTCTCATTATCAACATATCGGCGGACGAAAACTCGGTTTCGCTATCTTTCTAGATAAGGAAGTGATTGGCCCGAGAATTAGGTAGAAATATAAGAGATAAAGTTTGTTGCTGAGCGGTTTGTTGCTATCGTCTCGCCGGTGATTCGGACTGATTTTATATAATTTTAAATCCATTGAGCTTCATGAGTCTAATCGTGATTCATCGATATATTAAGGAGTTAATTGAGGATTCTATTCTATTGTTTGTAAATTTTTTTTACAGGTACCTTATTTGGATGCAAATTTTATTGTTAGTTTGAAACGTAGGTGGAATAATAACTGGTATAATAAAGATGTATACGATTGTATTCTCAATAACATATCAATTCAATCTCATATGCGATTAAAGAATAAACGCTTCACATGTGAGAATGTAATTATTGTCTTTTAATTTTTGATTAACGCGATGAAAACGGTGGCTTTATTCGTGTCGATCGTTTTCGATGATGTAACACGTTTTTCACTGTCGTCTATCTTCTAATGAAACTCTGGCCAATTGTGTAATAGAACCTTGCACGATTGTAACTGAGTTTATTTATCGCACGTTAGCCGGCGAAAAGGTATATATCAAGGATGTTACGATTCGTATTGCTCTCTATGCGATGAAATGAAATCGGAAACCTTGAGACTAGTTATTTTTTATACGAATTATGATCTAAATTGAACGCCATCAACCGAATTTTTATAAGAATATGTGTTAAGCGCTCAATCAATAGGTGTGAGACTGAAAATACTATTAAATAATTTCAACATTCTATTAAATTCATTATGTATATTATTCTAAATATTAAATTGCGTAGTATTAATAACAATTTTTTCTCTCCAGATAATTACAATATTATTTAAAAAATAACAATACCAATAACTAATGTAAAACCTACCCCTTTCCCCAGCCTCCCAAGTCTTGACTTATATTTTAACTTGTTTTCTGAAGTCGTCCCAACCTATGCGTAGTCGCTCCTATGAACTCCGTCTCCATATCCCGCTCGTCTTTTCATTGTGTCCGTACTCCCATCTCTCCCTAACCCATTCTTCTTCTTCTCCCCTTCCATTTCCCTAATTACGTCTCTTTTTCATCCTTTTTTCATCACTTTTTTCATCCCCATGACCTCTCGTCTTTCTCCTCTCTTCTTCTTCCCTGTGCTTTCCTCTTTCCTTCTTCAATCCGGTCTTCTTGTACCCGGGCGACGGAGATCTCGCCAGAGTCTTGCCACTGTCTTGGTTTAAACACCTCACTAGGATTCGAACTCTGAACGAGACCTGAAACGGCTCCAGGGGCCGCAAAAAGCAACCGGTCCACACAAGAGCTCGGCGAGTGATGTAAATATTAACACCTCCAGAACACTCGAAAAAGTACCAATAAACACCTCGTACGGAAAGTCCTAATTTAAGGGCGCAAAGTATACTCAAAAATACCGGGTAAACTGACAGAAACATTTTATTCAGTGCTGATTCACACCCCGTAAATCGACGTAAATTGCGTAGTATTATACAACCAAAAAATTGTATTATTCCTCCAGGATTTTGTTATGATTTTAAGTTTATTTCAATATTTTACAATTTATTTAATCAAAATTTAAACAATTTACCAAACTATATCTAACAAAAACCACAGCTTTTACTTGTTATGTTTAAGAAATTAAACAAGAAATAATTTGCTAACAACAGTTGTTAATAACCAATATTTTTTTAACGAGATTCTAAGAGAAAGTCTAGAAGAGAGTTATATATAATAAAATAAATAGAGTCAAAACCAATTGAATTATTACCGCTGCGTTTGGATATGATATAAAAAGTTCCTGTACGCGGAACAATGCCTAATCAACGTGCCAAACTCCAGACGCCCATCGACTTTCTTCAAATCGAAGCAATTAATTCAACCGGATGCTGTCTGAACAGGCCATTGCACAATGGACGTATTAAATTTTAATAGGCACAACAGCAAGAATATGCGTCGACCGGGAATAATTCTGATTGCTAAAATTAGAACCAGGTGAAAGCACCTTATGCAATGCAACCGGTGACGATATTTTCTTCACCTATTCACACAAAAAAAGTAGCATCGCCTTACATGAAGAGATATAAAAGTAGAGACAATCAATTACTTTCATGAGATTACTTTTGTGCTCAAATTGTTAAAAATATATCTACCTTGATGTTTAGATTGAAGTAATTTCAAAAATATTTAATTCTAATTTCAAATAATTACCAAAAACATTTATTTAACTAAGTTCTTCAAAAAAATACCGCAGAATTTATGAAACTATTAAGATAGGTCTCCTGGAATTTGCGGTTGGTTACGAAGGATTCATTCTATTATTAGCACGGCGAGATGCTTTTGGAATGTCGACGACTGGCGGAAGTGCGGATTCAATTAAGAGTACCCCGACTACCGAGTTACTCAATTAGTGCACGTGAACGAGGAATTAGTACAAGACATTGTAAGTATGCATGATTTACTAGGGGTATAGATTTTATCTTTGGATGATTGAGAGGCCTATTAAGGTCTTGTACTAAGTAATAATTTCTATATTAACTACTTAGAAAGACGTCCAAAACCTTTGCTATTAGTAACATTTAATTTTTTTAAATTTGTTGCTTTCGCTGCTTCATTAATTTAGTTCATTTAACAAACTTTAGTTTAACATAACACGAGAAGTATTTCTTTGATTAGGTATGATTAACTTAAATCACCGCTGAAACGACATCCAAATTGTAACAAGCTCTACGAAGATCTGAGGGAAGATGTTTGAAGACTAAACTGAGATACATGAACAATAATAACTCGATTGTTTATGGATACATGAACCACATGGACCACTATATTTTGAAAAAGACAATCAGTTAATCCACAACAGTCCCAAATTTAAATGATATAAAACATATGAAGAAATAAACATTATATTAAGAACACCTAAAAATTTGCTCGTGATGTTTAAATACATTTAGGTATGTTACATTTATATAATTACGATTCGAAGTAAATGTGTTCCGAAAGTATCCAAAGACAAAATAATAAAATACTTTTCTTCAAAACAGGGTTCTATGACTTTTTAAGTTTCTTATACAATCTATAGTTTTGAACTCGATTAGAACTAACACTATTAACCTTTTAAACTTATTCAAGAATATTTGTCAAATTTTATTTCAATGTAATTTATGAAATTAATTGCTTGTTTATAGGAAGTTTTATAAGGTTACCAAGTAAATTCTAATTTAAAAAAAGTACCAAACGACCTCGTTAGAAAAAACAACAATATTTACGACTTATTTACATATTTAGAAACACCCGTTCAAATTAAAAAGCAAATAGCGAATCCATTTATATTTGTCACCTCGAAAAGGTTAAGGATCCATTACGACGTGTGTCGTTATTTAAATTATCCAAAACAATTAGCTGTTGCGGTTGTTTTGAAAGGACGTAATAATATGCAATATTTATCGTTTTATTATCAAGCTGTTAATTGTTTGCAATTCAAATTCACATAAGCAAAATTTAATCGAAAGTTATCTTTTAGCTTCGGTTACGTTACAGTTAAAACAATCTACATTCTTAATAACAAGCTGCAGTATTACATCTAAACCACACAACGACACAACATGTATAAGCACACACTACTTCCTTATTAATATTTGCCGCCATGTACAAAGATATTCAAAACTGTAAATAATTTGCATTTCATAGATAACAATGTTAATTTTACTGATACGAGATCGTTTACCTAGGGGGTTTGATTGCACGTGCGTTCGTTTGTAATACGAAAGAAAAGTATGCACTTCCATTTCACGTCGTATCATTCCATATTCGGGAAATCATATACTGATTGTACTGTTTATTGTTGTTTTGTTATTTACATAAGTTTATAGGAGGAGATAATTAAAGTATTCAAAACTTCCACTTGTGCTGCAAATGTAACTAATCAGAAATTACTGCCATAATATGAAGCTGTTGGAACAGAATACGTTTTGAATGATCATTTTATTATACTCACTTTCAGCTGATATACGCACATGTTGAGCTTATGTGCTGCCCTACTGTAAAATGACGGTAGGAAATATAATGAATAAAAAAACAGTGGACGACGAAATAGGCAGTGCGATAGCATGTATTCAATGCTTGCATGCTTCTAAACATGAACATTTTGAAGAAGACCCAGAACTAAATACAACAAAATGGTTATGGATGATCATTTTACGGCAAAATACTACTAATATTGGAAATTGGCGAGAGTACTTACATTTAAAAAAAATGTCTTGTGAGTGGCAACAATTATTTGTAACACATTACGTAACACTATACAGCTTTCAGGTGTAAATGCTACAAAAAATTAGAAAGTAATAAAAAAATCATTTCAGTCGAAACAAAAATATAAGACAGTGTTTTTTTTTTGGAAAACTGAAATAAATGCAGCAAGTCACTATTGCAGAAATATATCTAAAAATTGCATAAACTATAATGATTATATAATGAAGAAGTTTCAGATATTTTAGAAGATATTATTCAGTGTATCTGCGCATTTTTGCGAACGAGTTTAAATAGGGATTTAAATTACCAACTTCTGTTGTGCGTAGTTATTATTCCACCCAAAATAAAAACATCTAGTCAAAGACCTCAAATAAAAACTGATGCTTCCACGAAAGAAACTAAATAATAAAATGGGAACATATGCTTATTGGCTACTAGTTGTTGTTTCGATATACAATGAATACAACCTCTATCGAAAACCTCAGTGTTAGAATCTTATTCTTCAACATGGTTAATTTAAAAACCTCAGAATTAACATTTTACACGTGATCAAAAGCTGTTAAACGGTGTGCTGAAATCTCATCAGTGTTGTTCATATTTTACAAGCGATAGATTTTCAGTCATTAGGTATATTTATATTGTTTAGTGGCAGTCGTGTAGCATAAGAATAATATTATGAAAAAGATATGATGTTATTTTTTTTCTAGATTCAAAATTTTTCACATAATGCTATAATTCGACCAATGTAGACTTCTACACACTTTATTGTCAAGACGATCATTGATTAGGATAGTAAAGACTAGATATTAATTGTAGGAGGACGAGACGCTATACCTAGATCTTGATAGCAGTCATTATGGTACTTGGTCGCCACTTCCTTATTGTTGCATATGTACACGGTGTACCATTTTGTTGTAAGCAATGTTTTTTTTTGAATAACCTGAAAACAACTCAATGTTTTGTTTGGGTTCGATCATATTATTGAAGAAATTTGGACTTGTACAATTTGTTTAGTCACTTTCTGAATATAATGTCTGGTAGGTGGCTTCCCCCAGCTGTCACCATAAAATTGGTGAACGTAAAGGTTAATTGAGGATTTTCGGTGCCTTAATAACGAACATTTTGCGTGTTAACGCCTCCACAAAGTGTGAAATCTTTGTAAAGTCTTGCATGTTTCTGCCGTATTGAACGCATTGCGGTTTATTAGCTGGCAATAAATTTTGAGTCATTTGCATTTTGTAAGGGAACGCGTGCAAATCGAACTTTAAAATTCGCCACATCATTATCGTAGAGAGGCCAAACTTATAGAAGCTATAGCATCATCGCTACGGCGCCGCCGTGTACGAGTCTTAACTTTGGGCTTCAATGTTGCCAAAGAACCACTGACATTGAACTTCGCCACTAAACTTCGAATTGTCTTGGCTGTGGCCATTGGACGACCGCAATATTTTGCTCTGTGCGCGCGTTGAGCAAGCGTAACAGAGAAATTTTTTGGAAATAACATTTTATAATTTCTGCAAACATGACGATGTACAGTTGGTTGTCAATTTATTCATAAGAAATATCGGTTAAACATAATGGTACACCCTGTATATTTATCTTTATCTTAGCCTGTGTCACATTAATTGTAAGTTTATATAAAAAAGGTTCGATGGGTTCAAGGAACATATTCTGAAACACATTAAATATTGTCTACGTAAACTAGGTCGAATTATTACACTTTAGTAGTAGCTCCAAAATACAGATTTGACACCCATAAAAAAAAATAAACAAAAATTTTTAAGGTAATAAACAAAAAAAACAGTGACTAAAATAACAACTATTTACTCAAATTTTTCGTTCTAAATAGTGCTCTGACTTGACCTGAGTTCATACATATAATGAAATTGTTCAAGGTAAATCGACATTTACTAATTCTTTGTAGCACAAAATAAATAATTCCGTTCAATAAACATACGTGATTCATCATGATTCAACAGTTCATAAACGACATACAACACAACAAAATCGCATAAGAGTTTTTTAAAGGAATTTGCGATGGTCAGCTGAAAACAGCTGTGTAGTGTATTTTTGCGTCGTATATGTACGATTTGTTATTGAAAAATGAGACGAATGAATTCTTTATGGTTAAGTTTTTTTATAAATTCAATGTCACTGATGAAGGATAATTTACAATGGATTATTAATCTTCTTTAAGATTATTTTGCAATATCTCTTTGTTAATATAAATCTGAATTCCCGATTGGTTTAAAAGATTGAACTCAAATTTATATGTATAAACAGCACGCATCATAAGACCCCCTTGTTTAATGTAAAAACGTCGATTTTTCGTTTTTATTAATCCAAATAATGGAACATAAAAAATTGTTTATCAGTATTAGTTTTTTCGGCAAATAGGTCAACTTTATTTTTTTAAATGGAACACCCTTGAACACTCTGATAGATCTAAACATTATAAATTCAATGATACTTCCCAATCAAATATCGGTTAATTACTTTTTATAATATTAATTAATAACAACTAAATAACGCATGTAGGTATCATGCTCATGCTCATGCTCATGCTCATGTAGGCTCATGCCGAAACAGAAAACAGAAAATTGTAAATTTCATTACAGTTAAGAAACCGAGTCAACCGTGGAAGAATGTAACACATCGGGTGTCGATTATAACTAATATTTGATGATTTAATGATAAGCTAATAACTCTCATATGGCAATATCGCCCCAAGAAACTCACATAAGTAGGATAATATAACATTTTGAACTTAACGTGAAACCTATATCAATTACATTCTAATGCTACCTTTAAGTATTGCGGCAGCAAAATAAAACAGTTTTTAAATTTGAAACTTTTATTATTCCATTAATAAAGCGTTTACTTTGCTTGCCGATTGATTTAAAAAGAACTTTCATTGTTCAATTTGGTTTTAAGAATATGGGTCATAAACTCTGACACAATGTTGTACTTTAGTTTTGCAGTTTGCGGTCGACTTCCGCCTGTGTAACGTCAATTAAGAACGAAACAATTACTGTGTGAATACAAAGACATGTAACTGACATCAAATCCAACTGAAACGTTTTTGTGGTTTGCATAAAACTGTTCTCTATTTTGCTCAACATACAGATTTATCTTCTGGTTGTTGTTTCGTAAAAATCTATTTCGTTTATAGAACCATTATAAAATGCTGGCTAGGTTAGTTAAATAATTAACAATTTAACGAGTCATAACGTGCCTATTACGGTCCTAACTCAAGCGATTCTCCGCTTCATCGTGAAGAAAACAGCACTAAATCTTCAGCGCTCTAGGACATTATTACGCTAAATGTTGTTGGCACTCTTTCCTCTTTTCCTTCACCAACTAGAACTAATTGAAGCGAATGTTATGGACGACATTTTCCTACCCGGACCGTGGATAACGTTTTATGTTAATGTATTTCGACGATAGAACAGCTAATTTCCAATTAAAACCAGAGGAGAGAACACAACGTGTTACAGCAAACGTAACAACCACTATAAGAAGTCGATGATTTATACCGTTCGTTACCGATGGATAGCGTTAACGTGTCGCGAAATTAATTGTTACGGACCATTAGGTTTTAGTCAAGACACATACGTTACGGAAAACTGGAAGAATAGTAATTTTCAACATTAATTGTACTAATTTATCACTTGGTATTTACAGTTGATAAGAGTTAACTGTAATTAAAAAATATGTAATTAAAAATGCACATTTTACATTGATAAGGTTTTATTAGAAAATGTAATTTGTCTTTGCATAACTTGGTATTATGATATTCATATACTTTTTGTCAATGAAATTAATTGCGATAGGGATCAATAAAGTGTGAATGTTAATTGCGTTTCAATAAATTTATGGTTGTATCTGGGATATATTTTTTGACATATCCCATGGTGTTTAGAGTGATTTAAATGATGTTGAAGTTTCGATAAAAAAACCTAGTGTTTTTGTAATAATTGTTTATCGTTCTAAGGCGAGATTAAAAAATCTTTCCGTCTAAAAATGCACCTAATGCATTTTTAAAAGCAACGAACATGCTTGGTTAAATGCTGTAAGCTAGATCGCTCAGTAAATATAATACAAAGTTATAGCCTACTCGTAAAAGTGAGTTATTATTAAGTATCACAAAATGAATATTATTATGTGATATGAATATTACATTCAAGTGGCCACCAAAACTTATCATTCATGTTGAATTTGAAAATTGAATTTAATAATGGAACTTTTTCCTTGAAAGAAGAAAACTGTAAGAAATCATCTAAGAATAATGCAACTGTAAGTAATTGAATAAAAATATTGTGTTAAAATATTCAAAAATTCACTAAAAGTGGTCTTAAAAGCGTAATATTAATTTCTTTGAGCGAATGGACGTTATTCAGCTATGGTCCGTTCGTGGGAAATGCGTTTAGATGAGCTCGCAGCAAAGATAAGATGATCAACCCGCGTAGTAGAATCCATTAACGCGCAATTACGACCTATCGGACAGAGTCTGCTAGAGACGAGAACGATTTTTACGAAAATTCGCATCACCGTGGGGGTCACGTCTACGTTGTAGTAATTAAAGAGAGCCGAATGATGTGTACCGTAAGCTGAGAATAGTCACAATAGTGACCACCACCTCGGACGTCTAACGGTTCATCGGAAATTAATGTAAAACAAAAAAAAATGCACATACCAAAACGATGATAAATTACATGTTTTCAATTTCACGCAATAGAACACCATATTAACGCACGTCTATCCACATTTCGGCACGATTCCGAACTGAACCAGTTTTTTTTAAATCTCGAAAAATATAGGTATGTCTCTTCGATATCTTTCTCTCTTTTTGCGACGTCGAAGTACATTGGCGTACGAATACTTGTGATGCATGCTTAAAATAAATATATGAATGTATAAGAGATAATGTTTACTACAGCATCGTATTTTAAATTAAAATTATAAATTCATCTATTTTTGCTCTTAAAATTCTTATAAGAAAGCTACAATCTATTTAAAAACGACTTTAAATCATTAACATGGATTAGTTTGTGATATCTTTTTCTAATAGGTACTCTACATTGTTCAATTCTTACTCTTTCATGGTGTTATACAGTATATTTCATGCGCGTACTTCGAGATATGGACGTGTTAATAATTTTCAAGGTCAAAGCGTAAATCAACGTCGACATCGGTGCCATCAGCATTTTTTCTCTTCGTTTCCGCGAATTCCCTTCCGTATTTAGCTGAGAATTTAATAATTCATTGCCTGAACCGTGTTTCGTGCAAGTGTAGAAGACGCGTCAAATGTCCACACTGTTCGAGTTATGCGCATAAATCGATGTGTGTGCGAAGACAGCTCGACTTCTGTAGATCGACACACAGCGCTATGCAGGAAAATATCTTTCCGAAGAAGAGTTATTTATTGGCAGTTTTTTTTAAATTTAGAATTTTTCGTAGATTAGACGATAAAATTTACGACAATGACAAAGAGATTTGATGTATTTAACTCATAATGGGTGTTTCTATTTTCGTAATTAGGAAATTTAAGAAAGTATTTATTCATCAATGTAACCGTAAAATAGTATTTCTTCCGATATTGTTCAACAAAGTAATTTATAAACTAATTCCTTTTTACACTACCTATAGAATATAACCAAGCACTATTTTCTATAAATGCACTACGAAATTTAGCAACTTTGTAGTTTTATTTCTAATAACACCAGCAGTGAATGATTTCTAACTTAGATTTTTACACCCTAAAGGTCCCATCATATTAAGTGAGGTGTTTACAATATTTTCCAGGATGGTTAAGTTTACTGAATGCCTAATATCGTTTATGGTATTTTGTGCTTCCACTGGAACAATTACTCGTCATCATCGCAGGAAGTTAGATATTTGTTTACTGGTTTCTAATGAGCTGCAATTATTTTTGTTAGCGTAAAATCTGCAAGTTAATGACTTTTAATACTTTCAGTGTCAAGGCGTGATGGATTAACTACCCGTTTACACACTGACTGTAAATATGTATTAATGATCGTAGAAATATAATAAGAAGTTTAAAATTACAAGAAAAGTGGAATGAAAATGTATTAAAAGTAACCAATATGTACTTAAAATAATTTCAAAGTCAACGAATTTATCGCGAATAATAATTGTGTGAGTATATTATATTATATTCCATAATGGATTTACAAAATGTAAAATAGTTTAACCTTTAAACGATTCTATTTCATCGGCAACTAGAACGTTTAATTATTACTGAAAACATTATAATGATCCTGTCCTATCTCTGGATAACCCCTTTAATAATTCCTTTCTTTCGTATGAGTTAAACAAAGGAATATTTCCAATGCAGTTAACTTTTAAACACACAATTTCCAGCAAGGCTAACAATGAAAAGTCGATAAAACAGGACCGATAATCAACAAACAAAGCTTCCCCCTCTTATAATAATTTCTCTTCCGGTGAATAACACGTGCCGGGATCAGAAACAAACAAAAACAAAAGAAATGCAAAAAAAGGAAAAAGTAACCAACCAAATCATACTGATATACGTTGTCGTCGCATTGATTGCGTTCAGATAGCGCCTCGTACGCCACCTTTTCTCTTCGCTGAGAATCCAATTACGAGTCATCCTTTTTAATTAACCGCCTCTTCTCGCGGTTGAAACTACCGCGTTGACGTGACATTGACACCAACCAACGGTGGCCAACCGGTTGCTAGAAAGTATCTTTTGACACAGTATTTGCATAGCATCGCTATTGTCGTGAAACGGTTCTGGACTTTCATTATTATGTAGTGAACTTAAAAAAAAAGATTCATCGTGTCAAAATTCGTTCTAACAACAAACAAATAACCCTAGTTATTTAAACAGGTTATCTACCGAAAGCAAGTGCTATTAAGGGCTTACTTCTCTATAAGATGGTATGTGACATGGTTATACAAATGGTTAAGTGACCTACATTATATTATATCCCAGACAATGAACAATAAATTGAAAAACAATCCTATTTAGACTGTTTTTGTGTTTAAGTAGGTTTTAAACAATTCCCTAAATACCAGACCTCTTGTAAAATGTTTATGTCATAAGTAGAAACTGATGATGAGATTCAATACATAGAAACTTTAGAAAAACTTATTGGTAGCAAGAACAACCCTTCATGTACACTGGTAATAATGTACATAGTAACATAGTAATCTTCTTAATTTTTCAGACAATCAGAAGGATCGGGTATTGTCGGTTTGATGAATGCTACCAAATTGGATACCAAAATAAGGAACGGAGGATGTTTATAAACCCGTCAAAAAGTACTTACGTGTACTATAGTAACACTTATCAATCATTACTCACTCTGTCCAAATGCAGGAAGCCTTTAAAAAATTTGATATATTAAATAAACAAACTCTTCTGCTCGTGGTTGGGTGATATATGGTGACTTGAAAATTTCATAATTTCCTTGTCATTGCCAAATACACAAGTTTCACAAATAGTAGAACAAAGTAACATTGGACTATAAAAACTGGCTTGATTGAAAATTACCACCTAGTGAGAAGAATATTTTGCATAAAAACGTTGTTGACCCGAAAACAGATTGTGTAAGTCTTAGGTAATGGTAACGTTTTAAGTACTAAAACAACATCCTTGCGAGAAATTCCCTCATCTATCAGAAGCAAACTTGAAGGTAGGTGTGTTTGTTGAGCCTAACATATGAAAAATAATGTTCTATTCCAACTTTACATTACAAATGAGAATATATTTACTGAGAGGTTGGTATTATTAAATATGTTTCTAATACGCTGACGTTGTTTTTGCCCTTCATTTTGACGCCACCTACATTATCCTGGTCTACATACTTACAAAGTTTTGACAAATGTGACATGGTTATGTATTTGAGTTTCGACAATTTTTTACGAAGATAGACTATATGACGACGCCCGCCACCCCAGTCGGGTCCTGTACATACTGACTGCAATTCATCCTGTATAGTACCAGATTCCGCAAGAGAAGGTGCCATAATAGAATCTGTTTTAAACGTATTGGGTAACAAAGAATATGTTGAACTTACCTGCTGTGATCTCAGTAAAGCGTTTGACATTGTCGATCACAATATACTACTACAAAAGTTGTACTATTATGGTATTAGGGGCATCCCACACAAACTATTAACATCCTATTTGAGAGAGAGATAGCAGATGGTACACGTGAACAAAGATAGATCCTCAATAAGGCAGGCCATGAACGGAGTACCACAAGGATTAGTTTTGGGTCCGCTGCTGTTCATTATCTATATCAATGTAATCATTTGTATGCTGATGATATGTCATTTATAACAACAGCTCCCACGGGGCAACAAGTGAAAATGTGCAGCGACAAAGGCTTAGAAACAGCAGAAATATGGTTCCATAACATAAGCTAAAAATCAATACTGATAAAACACAATATTTAAAATTTGCGCCAAGAAGTGACCCAACAGTGTGTAACATCAAGTATTTAGGGTTGAACATAGATAACAAATGCATGTGGCAATCACATATATCGGATATAGCTTCCAAATTAGCCGGTGCAGTATACATAATCTGGAGAATGAAAATGGTTGCATCTCACGAAGCAGTCAGGATGGCTATTTTTGCAAATTTCCAAAGTATTGCATGTTATGGAATTCTATTTTGGGGTATGCCATCAGACTCTTCAAAAAAAAGCAATCCGAATACTATGTAACCTAAAATCGAACAAAAGCTGTAAAGATAACTTTAAAACGGAAAAAATTCTTATTTTACCTTGTATTTACATCATTACCTGTTTAAAATATGTAGTGGGAACAAGTATACCAAAAATAATCATACACATAATTGTAACACAAGAAATAAGAGTGCTTTTCAGGTACCATATCACAGGATCAAAAGAACCCAATTTATGTGGACTACTGGGGTCCAAAATTATATAATAAAATCCTAAATTAGCGTGATAATTTACAGGGGGCTCTACAGACCAAACAGTTCGCTGAGAAAGTGAAGAAATTATTAATTTCCAACCGTTTCTACACCATTGAAGATTTTTTAAATTATTAAAATATAAATATGTATTGTATATCGTCGTTGATTCAAAAAACCGCTGACAGACTTCTAAGGCAGGTAACACCAAAAATTAACATGAAAAGTCTTAATATACATGGGGTCGCAAATGCCTTCTTAACAAGATATAGCGGGTCAAAGTTTCTTTAAAATTAAACATTATCTGCAATAAAAAGCCCTTTTTTAAAAATATTTTCAAGTCCACTGCTAATTTTGTCAAACGGGCAGTATTTTCGTGTAAAGTGATCAATTATAATTTAAGCAACAAATGTAATTACAAATTGAATTAACAGATTTTCTACAAACGTGTTTTTCTTAAAAACTATTGCTTTAATCAAAGTTGTGTAAGAGACCAATTGATAGATAATTGATAACTACACGCGTAGAGAGCAATGACGTAGACAATATTTTTAAAAATGTGCTTTTTATTGCAGATAATGTTTAATTTTAAAGAAACTTTGATCCGCTGTATTTCACCAACGAGGCATTTCCAACCCCGTGTATATTAAGACTATTCATCTTAATTTTTCTTGTATTATCTACTCTAGAAGTCTGTCAGCGGTTTTTTGAATCACTTTTTGAATCAATTGATTTTCGTGTAATGTTTTATTGCATAGAATAAAGTAATGAATATGCTTATGCATTTAAACCTCTGATTTAAGTCTGATGCCGCATCGAATTCTTTTCTTATTCACTTCAAAATTGTTATTTTTATCGGATTCGTTATCAGCAAGTTATTTTCATTTAATACATCTATGTTATGATATGACGTGACCAACTTATTTCTGACAATAACATAACCATCAAAAACCGCTAAAACAAACAATTCTGGTTACTTTCGTTAACATTTGCAGTGACATTGTGCAAAGTTAGTAGGTTTTATTTAAACCGTACAAAACAGAATTAAATTTTCTCATAAACAATTTAGAACCATATTACATTGAATCACCAACTTGATGGAGCCTAGTAGATCACACATAGAATACATTAATGCAATGAAATGTTGAATAAAAATTAGTAACATTGTATTAGTACATTGATGAAATGGTGCTTGAATTAATTTTTATCGAAAACATCGATGATAACGTTGATAATGTTTGTGTATGTAAAGTTGTTGGGGCAACATTATTTGATACAAGTAATCTGAACAGCAGTAATAAGTGACATTATTTTTATGTACGCTAATTTGTAGAAATCAATTACGGAAGTCATTGCAAAGCATATCGATTGCTGATGTTTATTTATAGATGCTTAGTTGAGTTCGAAGAAAAAACATCGACAAAAAATGATGTGCAAACGTAATTCAATAGCTAACGTGGGGTGAATTAGGGCGGATGGTTAAATATAATATTGGAGGAGATGTCTCTTAATCTTCATTTTTCGCCGCGTAGATATTCAAGGATCAAGTTGCGCGCGCGAGCTGAGCAGGTCGTAGAAGAAGGATGCACTTAATTTGACGTTTGATGTAAACGGACACCGTTTAACGTTGTCGTCGTTAGTTGGCGGAATGGCAAAAACCGCCTACAACGATTTTCTTGTTAGAAATTATGATTATTTCTGGTTTAATTGCCAATAAGCTTCAATATAATTAGAAATAAAACTAAATGTATTTAATTTCTTTTAAACACTTCCATAAATTGACATGTTTCTTATTTCCGTTTATCGATTATTTATCCGATAACCGATTATTTATGATAAATGGTCATCAAAGTAATATTCAATTTATTATTAAAAACTCTTTCTTCTATTAAAAATGTATTTGTAAATTTTGCAACTTAAATTTAGAATTAGAAGAATTAAATTGTTACTCATAGTAACAACAATTTTTTAAACAAACCATCAACTAAACAATTCTCAATACGCTGTCAGATAATTTGTAATTCTTTAAAATAATGATATGAATGTAAATTAGAACTAAAACCGTTGAATAGACCTGCTTCCAGTTAGGAAAATTATTATGGTGTTTGAGGATTAAACATTTTTATAGATATGATTGCTGAGCTGACAACTCTTGCACACCATAAATCACCGTTTTCTTTGGCGCAGTACTCGTTATTTGTCTACATAACCCAGAAACCGTTTTAACAATTACGGAATAATAAATCAAAATTGTGCACCGACGGCGGCTCGACGGCCGGTTCTTTGGCTCATTACTTGTACATGCCGTAGCATCTTACGGTAATAACAACACGACGAGTACGAAAAAGCAATAATATCGGCCGTACGGTACTCTATGGCACAATTACGTTCGTTGTTGTTTACCGTACGAAGATATAGACGAATATTTTCTGTTGATAAAAAATCTTTTAATATAAAGGATTAGATTATCTCTAAAAACACTTGATAGTTTCAATTGAATGACATTCTGGAGAAAGAAGCCAATGTTGTAATGACATGAAAGCGTTTAGGCTAATGATTTATTGTGAAAGAAGGTTGGTTTCTTTCTAGAGAAATTCATAATTTTCGAAAACTGCTTCAAATTTTTTTAGTCACAATTTCCGTTTAATTAAAATGTTTTATTAATTCCTTAATGATTTTAAACAAACAATATATGTGTTACCTTCCTCTATTTTTATAAAACTTGCTTTACAAAGAAGCATACAAGAGGTAAATAAACTTTGACTTAGCGATGATATAACCACGGTATGCTTAATTCCAGACCTCGAGGAAGATTCTCACCATCGCGTCGTGTCGTTACGACGACGTTTCCCAGCGTATAACGACGACGTTCCTCTGCGACGCGTCTTCGCGGATTCCAGAGAGCAATTTAAATTACTGCGTCCCATTATTTAATGTTACGCTGAATTTATCGGTCGCTCCGCCGGCAATTACCTGCTGAAATCGAGCGACCGAGAGAAACTTGTCGTCTTCGAGGAGCTTTTAAAGCGCACGCAGCTTTTACGACCGGACAATTAGGGCCCTGGACCTGGTGCTATTAGATGATGGCACTTTCGATTTAAGACCAATTAGAAACAATAATAGCAAGTGGGCCCCGAGAAAAATTCCTCCCAACCGTAGACATCCCAAGAGTATCTTCAGACTCATAAACACGGAAATAAACAAGCCACACAAGATGAAAAAATGATATTTAAACGAAATTGTCAAGAATTAGTAAAAGTTATAAAAGGGTTTATTAGGAACCATTATAAATAAAACATATTTTTAAATGTTAACCATTTGTTAAATATTTTTTCATCATTATTAAAACAATAAATAGTGCGAAAAATGAAAAATTGCCAAAAAAGTTATAAGATCAAATCAAGAATGTTTAAATTAAGAGGCAACAAATGTAAAATTTCGCAGTTTAAGAATAACTTGTAAGAGAAAAATAAAATTTTATTATTGGTTTGTATAAGAGTAACATCAAAAGGAAATCCTACACGTCTTTTTAAATGCTATAAAATTAGTGTAAATTAGTACCGACGTAAATTTTAATTTAAAATCTAGAACG
This sequence comes from Onthophagus taurus, assembly GCF_036711975.1. Taxonomy (NCBI): domain Eukaryota; kingdom Metazoa; phylum Arthropoda; class Insecta; order Coleoptera; family Scarabaeidae; genus Onthophagus; species Onthophagus taurus. The sequence goes on from NC_091966.1 coordinate 22,450,504, forward strand.
TAACCATTTCCTCTTTTAGATTAAATATCGATTTTAATAAATCGGTACCGTAATTGGCATTCTTGGTCATATTGGCAGTAAATTAGATGATTATTTTCCTTATTATCATTATTTTTGCGGAATGAAGAAAAAAATTCTAAAGCTCGTTTACCGGAGCAAGAATAGACAGTAGTTAACCAACGTGGCAAACTCAGGAGGCATCATTAAGCACATTCTGTTAGCAGTAAATTAGAAAATTTTATGCGCAAACCGCGAGGCGGCCGCTATAATAATAGTAAAAGAGGAACATAATCGCCTCTGCGCATTGCGTACCACTAGAGGCGTCATAGATTATCAATTTTATGTGCCCATTAAGCGCCCGACGCTGCCACCCATATTTAAAATAAGGGTTACCATGCTTAGAATTTCTATACTCTTCTATACTGCTTTACAGCGATCGACAATTTTGTTCTCAATGTTAAAAAATCTAGTGTTTGTAATACAAATAAACTAACTCGACACATCTTAAAGTAATAAATTTCTGGCCTTCAACACAATCTGGAATTTCTATTTTCAATACAATCGCGTGCTTTTGCGTGCTGATTTCCGAATGGAGGGATTCCATACGGACTGATTCGGTTGCGAGGAGAAGATTTTCGCAAGAGAATTTATCCTTTTTGCAGCACAAGTTAAGCCTGTTCGATTGAAATTCCCTTTTTGTTGATAATTTAGATGATGTAGATGTCCTATATAACCGATTGATACTTTTAAAATATTTTCATGATCTCTGTTGCCCGTATGTAAGGGGGTGAACTCCCGTAAACTTTGATCATCGGAAGAGATGGGTTACTGCCACGGTAATGCTGTCTGGCTAACAGATTTCCAGAACTTCGTACGGAATACAATAACAAAAAAAGTCATACAAGGCCTTAATCGATCAAACAAAAAAAAACACTCTTTTGCCGATAGAATCAACAATTCATTAAACAAAACTCGAGTGCTTCGATGCTGCATTAATGAGCAGTTGATTTTTCGTCAGTCGTTCAGGAAAAGTTGATCGCTGCCTACGGGTCTTCGTTGTCTGAAATGTGTACAGTAGGTTACTGCATAGGCTCCTCTTTGTATTTTACTCCGGTTACACTTGTTGAGGGTTCTGATGCTATACGAGATTTGAAAAGTGTTAGAAGTGTGGGCTGAGACGACGTTTCCGTCGAATGTATTAAATTTGTAAATGATAGTTTATGTGAGCCGCTAGCAATTATTTTGAATCGATCAGTTGAACTAGGTTCGTTTCCAGATGTATTGAAAGTGACGAGAGTGACTCCTGTTTTCAAAAAGGGAGATTCGAGAAGCGTTGAGAATTATAGGCCCATCTCCGTTTGCAGCATCTTTTCGAAAATATTTGAAATAATAATTAGTTTCGGAGGCATAAATGACTGTTTAAAAAATTATTCCCCTAACTTGCAACAGATTACAAGTAAATTAAAAAAATGGAAGCATACGAATGTTATCATTCGTATGATTCTTCATCATTCGTCTCAGTGTCATACAGCAAAGACCATGTTTTAAATGATAAAATTTTTGAGTTTAACAATGCCCTTTACAACTCTATTTTAACAACTAGAAAACAACTAATGTATTTAGATGCCAATAAAATAATAAATAACCGTGATCTGATGTATCGTGGCATTCATTTGAATAAAGGTGGGAAAGGGAAACTTTTTATAGAAATTTTCGTCAGTATCTGTAAATATGTCCCTAATGTGAATTGTATAAACTTTAGTAATATTATAAGTATTTCTAACGATACCTCTAACATGTTACATTTTCAAATGTTCGGAGGCTCCTTCGGATGCTGCCATGTCTGAAAATTGTTTCATGTAAAAATAGTGACATTTCTAGGAAGGTTTTTGAGCTGTTTTATACGAATACACAAGGCCTGAGCAGCAGTATGAATGAGCTTGATGCCTATTTGATTGATAAAACTTACGAAGTTCTATGTTTTACAGAAACTTGGCTTAGGTTGCCAGAAGCACAATGTTTTAAGTTGTCAAATTATAAGCCGTGTGCATCATTTAATAGAATCAATTTAAACCGCGGTGGTGCAATGATTATGATTAGAGATGGTTTGGATTTTAGAGAGCTTGTCAATGTGAAAGAATTATCACGGGAGCTGCACTTTGAGGAGTGTGCGGTTCGATTAACTGGTATGAATGTTACTGTTTTGACAATGTATAGGTCTCCAAATAGTAGTTTTCTCTTATTTTTGGAGCAGGTGGAGCAAGCACTTGAGTTGTTGAATAGATCACCTCAAAGGATAATTATCGCAGGGGACTTTAATGTCGACTTTGGTACTGACGATAGGAATTCTAGTCTGTTGGTTGATACCTTCTCTAGTTTGGTGTGGATACACCAACTAGAGGTGTAAACTGTCTTGACAATATTTTTGTGAACTTTGGCGATAATCGTGTCTCAGCGAAGGTGGGCTTTAAATGTTCGGATCACTATAGCATTTACCTGCAGTGTCTCGTGGAAAGCCCTCACACAGATTCCTTGGCAAAATGTAGACCATTGACTAGTATAGGAAAGTGGTCCTTCTACAGTTATGTATGCGAAATCAATTGGGATTTCTTATCATGTAGTATTTTAGATGCAAATCAGAAATTTGATAGGTTTCTCGAGATCATCCTTCATGATCTCCCTCTCAGATCAAGATTTTAATATACAACCTATTTTGTCAGACATGGTAGTATCGGCTGTAATGAATGTTAATTGTAGTGTATCGGTACCGTATGTATTAATTTTTTTTGACTTGATGAGTGTAAAACAAATTTGTAATTAGGTTGAAATTGAAGTTAATATCCATTATACCAGTTTGTTTAACGTGATAGAAAAAATTTCGAATTTTGTTGTACTTTTACTGGTTTATTTATATTTTTGTTGTCTAACTAGTTTCGGCAAAAGCCATCATCAGAGACAAAAGTCATTGTATCTTACAGGAAATTAACATCGAAAATATAAAGCAGTGAACAAATTAAAATTATTACTGTCACAAAATTTACTTAAAATACATGTAAAAATTCTTTTACAAAACTTGAAGATTTAACTCCGCATGGACATCGTAGATATCATAGATGTTACAAGATGGTCTCGGTCTCAGACCATCTTGTAACATCTACCACAAAAGAAGTAAATTTTGTGACAGTAATAATTTTAATTTGTTCACCGCTTTATATTTTCGATGTTAATTTCCTGTAAGATACAATGACTTTTGTCTCTGATGATGGCTTTTGCCGAAACTAGTTAGACAACAAAAATATAAATAAACCAGTAAAAGTACAACAAAATTCGAAATTTTTTCTATCAAATTTGTAATTGCACGAATAAATTCTATTCTATTCTACTAGTTTAATTATAATGTAATTGTCTCTGTATTTTATTTTTGTTTGTATTTAAGTGTGTTGACTTGTCACCACCTAGTTTCTGTGGCACTGTGGCAGAATAAAAAAAAAATCTAGACGAACGCGAAAAAAAAAAAATCTGAAACTAATCTCAGACATATGGTGAGGCGGCAGCATGTGGTCAAAGATTGACTTAAACGGCTGAAAGACAAATATTTACAGTATAGATCTATATAGATGCCGTGAAAGCAAATACATTTAGTTCTAAATATGTAGTACCGAAAACGTTGCATTCAATGCTTTTTATCCGACATTTACAGCCATTATAAAGAGAACTGCAAATGGTTCAATAGTAAGAAAACATAAAAAATAAAGAAATAATTAAACAACAAAAGAGCTTGTAAAAGTTTACAATCTTGATCTAATAAATTTTGAAGTAAAAACTGGTGTATCTTCAATAAATTAAATTTATAAAGTAGGGATATACAAGTGTTCATTAAGTATGGAACCGGCTTAATGTCTCCCAAAGTACTTGTCGGATCACATTAAATTTGAAAAGTGACTTGGTGTAAACAAACTTTTGCACCAACTTGATTTTTTTTAAATAGCACCACTAGTCAAAATTGACATCATTCGAAAGTTTATTTTTTGTGCATTCGAGAATGTATACATTGTTTGTCAAAACATTGTTTAATTAACGGTAAATGAGGAGAAATAGTAAAAATGAAACTGTCTACTGAATCTAGTTACATCAAAAAATTTAATAAATGGCATTAGGAAAAGTTTTTTTTAACAAGTTTTATTTAAAAAATAAATTGGTTCAACAATAACTGGGAAGATAATCTTGAATTTAATTTCTATACAGGAAGTCCCATTAAGGGTGCGGAGCGGCTGTATCTCAACAACGGTAAGGCCTACAAGTTTAGAAAAAAGGGAGCTAGAGAAATAGCTGGAAATAATTTTGAAGTTCGTAATTCAACCGCTAGGGGGTATAACTGCCATAGAGCAAATAAAATTCCCGCTATCTCAGAAAGTTAGATATGAGCTACAACTTTGACAACATCATTTGATAGCTTGGATAATACCGCATCACTTTTGTTTTCAAATATTTCTCACATTTATCATAATAAGGGAAGAGGCGGCCAATACGTTTTCAGAGAACATTTTAATATCTTCTGGACCATTCCGATTTGAATATTTTTAGTCTTGTTTGAAAGAGCATTTTATGCTCTTTTGAAACGTATTTTCAGTAAGACCGTTTGGTTTAAAACAAGTAAACTAGATGCAGAGGGCGCTATCTGCAGCGGTTACATATTTTTGTGACTCTTAGTCACCACAAAATTTGTTAAATATTAGTGAAAACCGCATCTTGATATCTCTATTCGTTCTCGAATTATAGATGAAAATGTTCAAAACTTGAGTGCCTACAATCGAATCCAACTAACTGTAAACATGTCATTTACTTCCGTAGAAGCGTATGATATGTTAGGGATTTATTTTCAGTGTTTCCAATATGATGCAATTGCATGGCAAGAATATGTAATGCAATTACCACAAAGAAAAACATTTTTCTCTAGAAGTGTTTTTAAGATTGACTTACCGATTACGGGAAACTGGCAACGTGTAGCTCATTCAGACACCTCTATGAATTCGTAGATGACATTAGTGCGCAATGCGATCCCACATAATCTGGGAATATCTTAAACAATAATTGTCCACAAGATTCCTCCAACAGAATACTATGCATCTTCTCTACATTGATTTACATCAGGCCTTGACAAATACCGATTATGATAACAGACTGAACTATTATCATTGGCTGTTAAATATGATTCGCGAAAATCCAAACTTTTTATCACAAATAATATGGATGCAATCAACCATCTCTCAATAACGCAGGTGGTGCATAATATGTGACCCATATTGTGTCCATCCCTTTTAGATTTGTATCTATCGGGTAGACTAAAAGACCTTATTTTTGAAGAAAAACCAACAAGCAAGGAAAAATGACAAAATAACGAAATGCCTTTAGAAACGAGTCCAGGGCTGAAACTGAAGCAGGGTTTTTTTTCTATCGAAACTTGATTAAATTAATTTCATTGAGATTGCTGCACGGAATTTCGAAGATTAGTATGAGCTATTGTTAGCTAAAGTGTGAATAAGTCTGAGTATTTTGGTTTATTTTGTTTTATTGTCATTGTTTGATGTTTCATTAATCCGCTGGCATTTAAACACGCCTCAAAAGTAGTTTTGAACCAGTTCTAAGCTTGGATAAATTGTAAAGGAAGGCTCTAGGTATTTTTGTGCTCTCATTTGTCTCTTATTTGTTTGCTAAGGTGACAGTCACCTGTTTAGCTTTGAGTGACAAGCTTTTTTGGAGGCAATTCAAAAAAATGTTAAAAGCCACAGCAACAATGATGAGACTGACAATATAGAAATAAGTAATAATCAGCAATTTATTAGTAAAATAAAAAGCTCAACATTCTGGAACTGTTACCAGGTAAAACCTTTATGTAGTAAATATACTAAATTCGGTAGAAACACATGAGTTTGCAATTAATAAAGTAAGTATAAAGTAATTCTACTTATTAGTTTTTGGCAAGTTTTGTTAATGCAACAGGTTAGAGGGAAGCTACCGTACATTCTTTATTTTGTAGTTTATTTTTCGAGATGGTAGATTTTTTGCTTTTTTCTTACATCAAAATACGAGAACTTTAAATGTAAAACATACCAGATTTTTTGAACATGTAATATTCCTTGGTCGAAGCCAAAGAGAATGCCAATAAAGTACAGTAACACAATATCGATAAAACAAGATTTATAAACGTTTGATTTCTAATACCTTATACACAGAATGCTATAAATAGATTCAGCTTCCGTAAAATCGCTAAAGGTAAACAAAAACAATCGAGCGATGCGGGCGTGGTACCCGTTAAAACAAACGACGATCATTACGGCACGCTTTCAAAGGTTTTCAAAGCTATCCAAAGGTTAGCCAGTCAAAAGTTGTGTCATACTGCGCAAAACGAGAGAGTGTCTACTCTTTTTATAACAGTGGTAGTTTCGCGAGATCCTTTCTCTCCTCCTCCTCATCGTATACCCGTTCGTGTTTTTATCTTTTTCTAATTTTTTTATCCTCCCATATCTTGTATGTGTGATATAATTTTGCTTTAGATTATACGTTTTAGCGCGCTCGTAGAAGTTCCAGAGATACGCCGGAGGCTGTTCTCAATCGTAGTTACATTTTGCACAGCGCTACCTAGGTGGACTAAGGTAGAAATAGACTACCGATCTTAAAATAAACGCGCGATTTGCCCGCGACCCGGGTTACTATGTGCACCACCCCCCGCCAGACATTCCTTCAATTTCAATGCACTTGTGCATGTTGTTAAATTCATGAGTCAGCGACTATCTCCCGAAGACTTACGTTGACAGGCTATGAAGACTGCTTCCGTATTTCTTTTTAGCAAAAGTGGTTTCTTTGTAAGGAATTCACAAAAAGGACGAATATATCATACTTTTTCATATTTTATATTATACAATAAGTTATGAATTAATTTTGATTAAATAACGTTTTGAGGTAATAATTAATTTTGTTGTAATTAGAGATCATAAAATTAGTATTTGTCAGAATATGGTTAATCTGTAGTTTTTTTTTTTGTAATCGTAAATAGAACTTCTTGGAAATCTGAGATCATTTATAAAAAAACTGATTTTAGTGCCATCCGTGATTACAATTTTGATGTAAGATACGAATCCTTTACTAACTTTGGGGTAATTAAAAACACACTTTTCTACAATCTGCGAATATGCCATAACTAAAATTATTGATCTAATATATTGGGATCAAAACTGCGACGACCAGATATGTCTCGAAAATGAATTTTGACGCAAACATCGAGTATCCGACATAACTGACCAGGATAGTGGATAAAACATACTCTTCTATTTCATCGTCGGATAAAGTCAATATGTTAAGATGAGCATTTAAAAACAGTGTTCTATAACACTCCATTAGAACATTAATGTTTATCACAGTTTAGTACTAAATATTCAAGCTTTGACCGTGAAGTGATCCACAATACTCAACTCAAATACTTAGACGGAACAAAATAAATCTTACGTCCATGAAATTATCAAATTAAATCAAACATAGGAAAAGTAATTAACGTGATTAGAATTTGTATTTAAAAATTTAGATGAACTTTAAATAAATGCAGAAAAAATATATATGCAATGTGGTATTAAATTTTTTCATGCCTTTATGCTTTAGTAGCATGGCTCGGTACATGTTCATTATAAATGTGGATAATATAAATACGAATAATCACGTATTTTTGATGATTTCAATGTCTACATTTTTTAATTGTTCTCTCCCCTTATATTTATACTTTTACCATAACAAAGCGTTTTATAATACTAATCTAAAATTAGTTATAACAGTTTTAGTTTCCATTTTAGGAATCATCACAAAAGGGAAATATTCGTACATTATCGACATTCACATGCATTCCAATATAAATATTACTGTTGGCATTAAGATAATGTTTCACCTGGATCAATACCATTTCGATAAAGATTAATCCTATATAAGTTCACCTTCAGATGAGATAAATTTGTCTCTCAGAGAAACTTTCGAAAAAAAAAATTAATAAATATTAAACTATATTTTACCTTCTAATTCTAAATTTATTTCCACTTCCAAAAACCATCTTTATAATCGTTTGGACAACAGCGTCAACTTAAAAACACAATTTCTATAATAATGGAATTAAAAAATATAATGAAACACTATCAAAAACAACAAAAAACCGCCGTCATTTGTCATATCATGGTCAAAAGTAAACGCGGCGAAAGTTCCCTAACACTCGACGGCAACGCCGTTTGGCGAGTACTAACGCATCACAGAGAAGAACGATGCGACGCTACCGCCCCCACTATACACAAACGGTATCGCGACGAACAAGAAAAAGAGAGGGGACACAAGGCGTTGCGTGCGGTGTGTAACTACTTAAAGGTGTGCTGTGAAAGGAAAGCAGATTAACACGATTTTAGTTCTTTAAAGAACTATGAAATCAATATATGAAATTAAAAATAACTTTAAATTGTTGAAGTGAGAATATCAGTTAACCAGTCGGAGTTAATTAAAGAACTAAAATTAAAACTAACACTAGACCTAGAAGTAGAAATTTACGGGTTACACCGTGCTCTTTTGAGAAGTGTTTGACATTTCATACACCATATTGCAACCTTTTTCAAAAACAAGTTCGAACATCAAACACTTTTTCAAAAGACGCACGGCTTGGCCCGAAAGTTTCTAGTTCTAGGCCTAGTGTTACATCTACTGATGGTGCTAGTGTTAGTTCTAGTTTAAATATATAAGTAAAAACAATATAAGATAACAAACAATCTTTATGTGAACTACTTTGAACAGCCCATCATCAGCCGAATAAACTAATCAATATTGGTACATAACACTGCTTTCAAAAAATAATAAGTCAAAGTGTTAAAATTTAAAAATAAAACAATAATATCACATGACTCTCAGTGTTTTAACATTTAATAATTTTTCATCAATGTGTTCTCCATGTGAAGTCGGAAATAGCGTAACTCGTTACCGCAATACCTGGGTTTTAAAGTAACAACTGCATGGCACAAATCTCTAACACTTTTCACATTCAAATGTTATAACTGATTAATTAATTACACTAACACAATAATTACACACTAATACACACTTAATACAATAATTAATACAATAAAAATTTGATAATAATCTTTCAAAATTCCAACGTCAATTGGCCAGGAAGACTATGTCTGATCAAGCCCCAATTTAGACGCTATAATTCAACATCAGTTGTTAATAGACAATAAAAACATTCAATGAAAGGTATTTTTGTTTCAAAATTGTACATTGAATATGCCACACTCGTTAGTATTACGCAGTAGCTCAAAAAGCCACCCTTACAATTGAAAATTGCTGTTGCATCTCTCTCCCGACTCGTTAAAGATAAACTTTATGGTCTTGATAACGAAATCACTATTTCAGCGAGGCTATACATATATTGTAAAGAGGATTAAACATTTTAAGAGGATTTTAAAGATTAATAACAAAAAGCTTGACCCCTAATAAGAATTTTTTTTAATTTATTCAACAAAACGCCAACGAGTTCAAGTTCCCTTTCACGTATGCTTTAGTTTTCTCACAGTTTAGGCGATGCAGCTAGTTGCAAATTTCGTAACAAGAAGCAGACTGCGGCCAGGAATGTGGTTTGATCAGGCAGCCAATTAATTCCTGCTCGTAAATTACTACAGAAGCCTTTTCGCTCATCCTGACGCAAATAGCCGACGACTTATGACAGCTGAATCTCAAGAAACAACCCGATGCAACTAGCTATCCTCCGTCATTTCAAAATCTATATCCCAATATTTTTTCATAGTTTCTATCTCTAATGCCACATCAATTGTTAATAGTCTTCTATTCTACATTTTTTGTAGTGGTTTTCTATACGATTTTTTTTCGCAGCACTCAATTAATGCGGAATGTAGAAATTAACAGCGTAATATTAAGCACGGACTATTAGAGGAGGTTTTAATGAAAATGGGGATCGATAAAATAACCTGTTCGCGGTCCCGAAGATGGTTCAGGATAATGACTGACACACGCTTTTTCTTCTACAAGTTCGTACGCCTCTGGAAGTTTGTTTTAATTTATTTTTCGTTTCGTAGTCTGCCATCGACCTGTTATTTCATCGAATTGGTCGTCGATCGTAATCGTTGCGACGATTAGCTATGCCACGAGAAGGACGTAGTCGAAGGCAAGGACGATTCCGTCCTTGAGGATGACACACCTTTCTTGTTGGAAGTAAAATTTCAAACTGACTTTTTCTACAGATTTCTGTATTCAGGTTTTAATTACTAAAATAATGTTTTCCGAATTTAATTTAAGACATTAATCGTTCTTAATTAAAAATAATAAATGATGGTATAATGACTGTTTGAATATATTACATGTCAATTAGTTCAAGAATAGTCACTTTTTTACTTTTATTATTTTCTATGTGTGCGGCTTACACATTTGAAACAAGGTTATTATGTAGGATATACGACCCATTATGCTCGATAATTACATCAGCTAGCTAAACATGAACAGTTATAAGCTATTTTGGTTACTTTTTAGATACTAGAATAATTGAAAAATGAAATAATAACACATATTTCGATGTACGGCCTACACTTCGTAATTATGTATCAATTTAATAATAAATATGCTTATTAGTTTATATGCTAGTTTGAACAAGGTAAGTTATCAAATATAATTTGTATTATATATCAAATATAATAAAAAATTTATATTTTGAAATAATAAATTACTAAAATACACTGTGTACAATTTCACAATCAATTCGATAAAAATTCGGGGGATATTCTTCCAGAAAAAAAGGGTTGTGCGTTATTTTTTTTAGATCAATTTGAAATGTATAGTGTCCCAAAATTTAAATACGATCCCTATGCACGTTTTTAAATACTTACCAATGAGTGTGCTCAAGCCGAATAAAGATTTTCTATCCATTTCAAGATAATCCAGCAGAAATCACTACAAATCATGTTTCTAATAATGACCGTCAAGATATGTAAATGTTTAAATGATACGTTTTATAGAGGTTGGTAAGTATTGGCATAAAGCCTCCGATATAAACATGAATAAATATTTTTTTGTTTGTTTTGTACTCATTTCTTGCTAAAATATTTTATACGAAAATCAACAATACATAACAAAGATAAATAAAAAAAAAATAGAATAAAATAGACTTTTTAAACTTTCAAGTAAAGGCGAGCAACAAATTTTAAGAATTTTATTTTTTTAGGCAAATTTTTAAATATTCTTCCATAAATTTCTTCTTTCATTATATATACCTTATATAATTGCAAGAAAATTAAACAATAATTGAATTTTTTTATCGTCTAGACCAGAGTAGGTGTTCCTTCCTAAAAAATTAAACATTTTTAAATTGGTCATTTTTTGATTGAAATTTGGAAGAGTATTATTTGAACATTTCTTTTTGCAAATTGAATTAAGAATCTGATAATGTTTAAATTTATTCATGAATCACTTTGTTATATTATATTAATGAATCACCTTGTATACCTAATTATAAATTGAGCAATAAATATAAAGTGAAAACAAACATATAATATCCATTTAGATAATTTACGTGCTTATATTTAACGATATGACAAATAAAATTTCCCCAGACTTTTCAAAAAGCGCTTTCCCAACGCGTTAACATTCAAAACGGACGCGACAAAGAAATTGCTTCATACAAAACGATTACTTTACGAGTTTACGTAACTCACCACTAACCGTGAAATTTTAAAGTTAAACTAATTAACTTTTTTGTTAGGCAAAGCACATTAAATTCGGCAGTATCTTGAGTGCGTTTCGATGTAAACCAGAGAAATCAAAAGAATTTCGCCCAAATCTCGATAGGTTTTCATTATTGAATATATTACAGTGAAAATATATTTTGATGTATGTGCAATTTCAAGAAACCGATTTCTTAGAGGTCAATGCTTTGAGTCGTTGTCGATTATCTGACCGCTTTAATCTCTTAGTACGACGTTCTCGTAAGAAGCATTTCTCGACGGTGGTAAATCCTTCCGCGTCGCGCAAGTTTCTTTTGTGTTCACGCGCGACGAGGAAATTCCGGAAATTTCGCTTCACACTAAATGCCGCCGAGTGCGTTCAACCAAATACTTTGCGACCCGTTAGCGGTGGAGTTGTTTTGTAAAATTTGACTGCCCACCGAGGAAGGCTAACGATGTCACGGTCGTTGTTAAGGTAATTACAAGAACGGACCGTTTTAAATGTACCTACTATCCAACAAGATGATAATGTGAGTAACGAATTTTATTTTTTTTTGTATAAAACTTTTACTGTATTTTACTTCTCATTTATATTGTTGAAACATTAAAAATAATTGGATGTACGTGTTAATCTGTTAAGTAAACCTAAAAATGATAAATTTTTGCATGTAAATTTCTCCTGCAATTGTGAAAGATCTTGAAAAAATATTTTGTTCAAATTCAGATATGATCAAGTTTCAACCAAATCAACTACAAAATTGTCTACAAAACAGTTTAAAAATGGTGAAACAGTTATGAATGCCAACTCTTGTAATCTTGAATAATATGTAAACTTGCTGAGTATCGCATAAATACAGAAATGATTTTAAGATCATGTATAATTTTAAAACGTTGCTTCTTAAGAAAACTTGGTCCTTAAACGTTCCAATATTCTATAAGTCATTTTAGGGTAACAAATATGTCTACATTTGTAATTAACACTTTACAACACTTATAATGAACTGTCTATTAACTTATAAATAAAAAAATAACTTTATTTTCCAATCCAATTTTCTATTTATAGAAACATTCCCGTCCTTCAAAAGTATTCGCCTCCTACTCGACATTGTGCATTGACAATGGTCTACACGCGAACGCCGTAACCGGGTCAACAAAAAGCTTTCACAACAGAGAGGTTCGGATACGGAAGAGGCAGATGTCTGCTCCTGAACGTTGTTGTTGCACACCAACAGAACAGCTGTTCGTTTCGTTTCCCCGATTGATTCCGGACGTAATAATTTTATGCCCCCACGTTATCGGTTATTTCGTCGTAGCAACCAGTACATCCGGCTCGTCGACAAACTTTCATGATCCTATTTATTTCAAACCACACGGAGACCATTGTCTGCCATCGTCGTTGGTGAAGAATTAAAATTCAAATTGGACGTCAAAGTAAAAGGAAGATTTTAGATGTTGGTGATAGGATCCTCGACTTGATCACGCCGTCGCCGCCAATTAAAGCGAAAGTGATTACTCGTAATTACCTATCTTGAAGCAGAAAACATAACTCTCGTCGGATGTACCGCGGGCTTGGAGGAAGTGGTATATCATCCGTTGTAGGTTGTTGGTCATATGACTTATACAAGAAGTATCAGTGTATTATATTATTGTTAAAGTAGCAAAACGTAATACATACCAAATTATACATATATGTATACCAGTTATTTTAATAAATTATTTGAATTCAGTTATTAAACATATGCTTCAACGTTCTCTAGTTACTCTGTAAATATTATGAAACGAGTTTGGTAGTTATATGATATGTTTGGAGTTAAAATTGTGTAGGATAATGAGATTTTTTCGTATGCGAACAAGTTGCAACAGTTAAGTTTTAGTAGTCATATAAGTTGCCTAACTAAAATGATTGAAATATAAAACAGCGATAAGTATTGTTAGATGAATATTATAATTAGTAGGTTTCAAAAGCCTGGAAAGAGTAATTAAGGATTTTTGTGAAATTAAGTTTTTTATTCATTGTTGGTAAGGTTCCAAATTCATAATGATTTTTTGAATTGCCATGATTACAGAATATTGTGTTCAAGTATTGTTTTCATTATAAAACCAATTGATTGCAATTTTCATGCGAAATTCCAGTATTTTTTATTTTTAGAGTATATGCAACCAACATAACCTTATTATGATTGAAAATTATAACGAAATTCATCATGTTATACTACTATAGTTATTTACGTTATAAGTCCAGTAGGCGACGAATGATCTAGATCTACATGATGAGATCTAGATGTTAGCGTTAGATTTAAACGAGGAATATCAAATTTTTTAGAAAAATTTTTAGCAAAGAAACAAAATGACAAAAACATATACGAAGAGATAAAGAGAGAGAGAGAGAGTTATATTGATCACTCATCATTTATTATAATTAGATTCTTCGTGATCTTTGGGAAGATATGGGGGCGGAAAACAGAAGGAATCGGCGCTGCTATTTCGATGGGGGTCGATAGGAGCAGCGTTTTAATTGCCGTTCTTTGCTGAGGTTTTTATCGGGGGCGGAATCTTCTGAGGGGTCTTCTAATGCAATTCTCCTTGAGCTGCTCCAGGGCCGGTAACAAGACGCGAGCAATTACCGTCGCGTTTTATCGTTTATAAACACTAAACTCGAGGGCCGAGCTTTCGAGGGGACATGAGACAAGGTCGAAACAGCCAAAGATCCGTATCGATTCTGTATACTATGGCGTCGTCGTGGTTGAAAGCAACCGAAGGAAGTATAAAGGAGCTATATAAGTAGTAAAAGGAGAAAGAGAACGAGAAAGAAAGAGGAACGTGGGGTCTGATAAGAAGTCACACTTACTTGTTGCTACCATTTATAGCGTCTACAGTCGTTAGGATTGAATCGCTCGACGTACACGCCTCTTTATAGTTCGTACTATGTTAATGTTATCTACTAATTTGATCGATTGCCTCTAAGTAGGGGGTTAAAAGATCAATCGGTAAATTTAAAACGTCAAATTCGGGGTAAAGTAACCGTACAGTGAAAATTCATAGTACTAATTTTTTAACACTGAAAATTAATTGACTTTCATATACAAGATAATTTCAACATAGATTGGTTTACTAATTAACTTTTTTTTTCATTTAAACGTCATTAAAAGACAACTTTGAAAGGGTGTTTTATCGCGAAAATAAAGTGAAAAGTTTACCGACCTTGATAAAAATGTTTTTCCAAAGAAAATTTTAATATTGATTAAAATAAGGCTATTTGTATATGAAGCCTGGGGTAATGTTTAAAGAAAAGTAAAAGAGTAGACGCTATTTTCTGTAGCATGTATGCTAGTTTGTGTTTACTAAGTGCTTATTCGAAAACTCATAATTTATAATATTCACTCTTAAAAAAGCGTTTTTCTTACAAATAACTTCGATTTGTTAACCTACATTTGAATTACTCTTTACAGAGTAGATAGACTTTCTATTTGGCGTTGAACACAATGGCTATCGCGGTGTGTCTTTTACAGCGCCATCCGCGATAACCTTGACACGACCAAGTACAATAACCCGTTTCGCACGCCGCGGCGTTCAGCCAGCCAACATTAAAATGATCAGGATCCATCCTGCTGCGTATTCGAGAACAGCCGACACCCAGCAGGAAATGGAAACGAACCGTGTCTTCTTCTTTTCTCCGATGGCTCCAGTGTTTTTGCAAAGCGAAAATTCTATCGACCATTGTTCGCGGTCGAGGGAGAAAACACGAGAATACGGCTTCTTCTGCCTACGCGGGATATGTTTGAAACATTAATGCAAACAAAGTTCACTAACTCGCCAATATTCACGTTGTAGAGTCAGCCGACGGGCTAATTGTCCAGACAAAATACGTTTCGTTGTTGTGTTTCAAGTGCCTCAAGAAGTTGTATATTGAAATTCACGCCGACGCTATGAAGCGCGATGCAAAGCGACAAAAATGATAATTATACGTTCCAGAGACGCGCAACAATGCTCTCTTTGATGAGCGGCGTAATGATGGACTTTGTTCCGGAACCATGAGTATTAACTGAGTTGTATCAACTTTAACGACTTATAGAAAACGAAAAATGTTTGAAATCAGTAAGAACATGATATATTCGATGTTTTAAATATTAACTATTAAAAGATAGCACATCATAAACTAAAAGGTCAACTCAGAAATGCCAAGAAAAATCGTAGTGAAACAACAAATTTTTATTGATTCTCAAAACGCTTGCAAAAGTGTTAATGTTAATTTTCACAAATTTTTAAAGTGATAATATTTATATTACTGTTATATTTTAAATGAGCATAAACGTGTTTTAGTTTTCTATACTGCTTGTATTTGAAAGAACAAATGACACAGTATAATGCGCGGTACCGGTGAACTACTATTTCAAGTCTGACAGTTTAAAAGCGAACCGGCGTAAGCTGATACGGTATTCGCGCTCTCAGTTCACGATCGCATCTCATCGGGGAAAACGGTAAATGTCCATTTGCATATACGACGCTCAAAAGGTTCTTTCTCCTCTCAGTGAGTAGAAGAAGTTGACGGCCGCGCGAAACTAGGAAGAGGTTTCGGAGCGAAGCTTTTCAGCCGCGGAAATCGCTTGGGAATAATTAATTGGTGGAGCGGAACCGATCGCAGGCGACATAAATCGCGAACGAACGGTGTGTGCCCCCTCGATTAATTGCTATCAGATGCGTCGGTCCATTAATTGAATCCTGCTGAGGAATGTTTCATGCGCGCCGGATCCAACTGTTTTATGATTTTTATAACGTTATGTAACTGATTTGCTTTTTTCCAATATATGTTGATAGAAAGTTCGCTTGATTCTCATAATTATTACACAGAGAGAAATATATTTTTGAACGAAGATTATTACTCTTCTCAAGCTTATCATATTCTTGTATATCCACAAGGTCATTTTGTTGAGTGAAAAAAAACCACATATTTTCAAAGCAAGTATACAAATATTCTTGATTCTCAAGAAAACGAATTCTTAGTGAAAGTAAATCAATAATCTTGAAAAAGAGTATCTTAGTGTTGCGTCAACAATCCCATTTTCGTATCGAGAATAGATTTCGTAAGTCAAGAATAACGTATCTTTCTTTTTAGAAAAACTTATTCATGTAACAACAATCTTGTATAATTCTTCATTTGAGTATTACAAATTATTGACGCAAAAATTAATTTTTGATACAAAAAATTGATATTCTTCGATGGTAAGCATATGACATGCTTCATTCGATAATATTTCTATTCTTAAAACAAAAAAATATTTTTGTTTTAAGAGTATCTTATACTTGTTTCTAAGAAATACATTCAAGAATAAATTTTTTTTGAGAGCCAAGAATAATTTCCCTCAGTGTACACTAGTAATCTTTAAATTAACTGAAATTGTTTAATATGTTTAATAAATATATCAAATTAATATTAATGACAGGAGGAACATCTAAAAACAAACTAAATGTGATTTTTTTTATATCCTAAGTTTTGATAACACCTTGATTCATAGGGTGCAGAAAAAAAGGATTCGAATTCGGAAGCAAAAACATTACTTTGACGTGAGGTTCATAGTCGATAAGGTTAGTTGCTGAATGTCCAACTGCATTGTTAATAATTAACATCACTTGACATACGATGTTTTTAGAGGAACCAATCTTCAAATAAAGAAGCAATAACCCAAGCTTTTCCGTTGGACTTCCAAATTAGTAGCAAGCATAAGTATTAACCGATCTTTCGCCGTTTTAAATCCTGTAAATCACAGCTAGATCAAATATGATCTGTGCGTTATAGTTGGTTGTAGCCCCCTTTGAATACCCAATAAAAAATAACGGACAAGTTAGCAATTACAGCTCCATCTTGGTTGAATAGTGGTGCAGAAGAACGAGTGCGACAGGAAATTGTTGAAGTGAGATAAGCGATCTCGTGACGTCGACGATCGTAGGTACAGTGCGCGCCAAAAATTTAGTACATACATCGTAATATTATAGCTTAACAAAAATACGCAATAACATAAACTTAAGCCGCTTGAAAATTATAAGCTTTTTATATTAACTCTATAGTAATTTTAGCGGGCGTAAATTTGTTATAATTGTTTATTTATGTTTTTATTATGTTGTAAAGGGAATTTCCGTTAAACATAAACATACGTAAAGAAATCACTTTTCAAGGAATAGATCTGGATGGTAAGGAGGTAAAACGAAGCACGTCTTGTTTGTCTAGAACGAATGTAAATATGTTTCATCCATATATATATAAAAGGCCGTATCGCATCTACATTGTTGTACATGCTTCAAGAAAATACAACGCAAATTTGTGATGTCATTCCCTTCATCAATGGCTTCTTAAATAAGACGATGGAAGACGAAATCAAATGATTTCGTTTTTCGTCAGCAATATTCGTTACTTTATTTGACAATATCTTCAAATAAATTTATCTATACGTGGTGATACAAGTCACCACGTATAGATAAATACCCTTTCAGTAGTTTTCAATATGACGATTTTAAATAAATTTAGCCCCTTTCAATTTGATGTACTTTCGAACAGTTGGCAAACTTTATTGGTTAATTAGTTTTTATGATATTAATTAATAAAAAGAGAAATCTAAGAGGTGGGGCGTCTTTTAAAAGTTCCGCCCGCCGCATTTTCCGCAATATTTATTAATTAATATCATAAAAACTAGTTAACTAATATTTGATTGACTACTAATTAATCAGTATTTGATAGTGAGGTATCGTTGGATTTGTATTTTTTATCTCTTTTATAATATGATATAATATATAGCATGTTCCATTTAAAAAAAACACAGTTCACAGATTTTCCGGAAAAACTAAGTGATAAAAATCGCAAAAAATAAAAATCGACGTGTTTCGGCTGATGACGATATCTCGAACCGTTTTCAAACTTATGAC
Source organism: Onthophagus taurus (assembly GCF_036711975.1). Lineage (NCBI taxonomy): Eukaryota > Metazoa > Arthropoda > Insecta > Coleoptera > Scarabaeidae > Onthophagus > Onthophagus taurus. The sequence goes on from NC_091966.1 coordinate 22,469,166, forward strand.
GTGTACTGTATAATAATAGTATATTCGAAAACTTCCACATCGCTGCATAAACTGTCAAATCTTCGAAAAATCATGCTTATTTCATTCCCGTGATAGCTAAGTGAACTTCGAGGTTTCACTTCTTTAGATGAGAATCGTCAATGTAGATATACGAAAATGCTTGGTGTATTTTTATTGATTAAATAACTTTTCAACAAGGTGGCTTTTATTGTTAACTAAATCTAGCGTTTTGGTTGTTTTGTTACATTATTTGATTAATCATTCATTAATCATTCTATGCTACCAGGAAAACTTTCTAAGGTAAATTATTTTCAAGGTAATAAACTGCGTCTGTATTTAAACAAAAAATTTGAAAATTCTGCAATGGTTATTTATTTGTATTTATAAAATACGACCAAAAATACATTTTAATATATATTCCGCTTCATTAATTTTAACAGTAATCAATCTACCATTAAGTGGTTGAACTGGTCTAAAATTGTTGATTGCGCCAGGTTGTATACCATAAAGCCCTCTTAATGCCCTTAACCTAACTGTTGAAATGGGTACAGGTTTTCCCGATACGATCCAAGTAACAGATTCGGAGCATGGAGGTGTTGTTAAAGAACCCGAATAAGTGTAATAATTACTGTCAAAAGGTGGTAATATGTCAGTAAGCGCTGGAAAGCCAGTTATGTCGGATTCGGTTGTGTTAGTGTCGGACATGTATACAAATTGTTTCGTGAGCAAATTCCAACTCTTGCTTTTGGTAATCCATTGGGGATAATAAACGTAAGCAATTACTAACAAACCATCTGATTGATTTATGGCGTTTTTAAAAGAACCGTATTTGAAATTATAATGTACGGCGTGAGTTTCTAATGCATAAACTTTGCTTTTTATTGTGTGTTCACTACCAACTGAATTATTACTGCCCCAATGAAAATGAATTTGTTCAAGAACGTAGGTATCTTGCAGTGGTCCTCCGGTTATCGTTACTTGTTCCCCATATTCGTAGGTTGGTTTTATTTCAACTAAAAATTTGGTTTTAATTATCAGGCCATTAAATATACTAAACTAAGATACCTCCATGATCAGTAACAGAAACTTTGACGTTATTTGGTTTTTTAGTAAACGTTTTCGATCTTCGAAAATTTCCATAGTTGTTGATTCTGAGAGCATCGCAGATGCTTGGTAAATTTATTGGAGATTGTCGATTTCCTCCACATTGTGGATATTTATTTGGCCAATCTTTGGGACCTATTGCAATTTATTAGAACAAACTAAAATAATATAAAAAAAATCGAAAAATAATAAATTACCTCCATCGTCAACATAAATATTTCCATGACAGATTACAAGTTGTATGGGCAGAAATGTAACAATATAAACGAAAATTAAGAAATTATTTGTGCACACCATTTCTTGTGTTACATATACTTTCATTAGACAGAAAATAGAGTTGCTTCGGTTTAAATATGCGCAACTTTATGTAGTCTCGTAAAGATAACCATTAAGTATATAATATTAATATGCATTCCAGTAATTAAGGAAAAACACCAAAAAGATATTACTTATATCGAGAATTTTTACGGTTATGACTTTACAGGGGGCGGATTAAAGGATATTTTCAAAAACGTGAAATGTAAAAAGTTAATGACATCTTATCTTAAATTCAGTTTTTCTGATAAAAATTGTTTTTGTTGTACAAATGGATTAATTAAAAAAAGTACTTTTTAACAAATTCGAATTGTAATATAAGTACGAAGGCTTCCACGGTTGGTGTTAATTAAACTAACACTAGCACTATCATTAGACCTAGAACTAAAAACGTTCGGGTTAAGTCGTGCGTTTTTGAAAAAAATGTTTAACGTTCCCGATGCCATGTTACAATCTTCTTCAGAAACAACTTAGAACTTCTTTCTATGTTCTATGTATTACTTGTAATGAAGAATATACAGTATCGGTAAATCAAGAAATAAAAAATGTAAAACCATAAGGGTATGGTTTTACATTTTGAAAATCTCTTGTAATTCCATTGAAATAATTACTTTTTGCCTATAAAATAAAATTGATATTATTTTAAAATTTCGTTAAATTCCACTACATTTTGTGTAGTAACCCAATGAGTAAACAGGCAAATCAATCGAAAGCTCTTTAAAAAAAATACAAACATAAGGTGATGCAAAAGTCTGAATAACTCCGGTTTTTTTGTGTGCAGATATCGAAAATACGATACAGGACGAAGTTGTTGGTAACAAGTTGTTATAAATCATCTACTTGATATCGACTATTTTTTATTTCTTTCTTTCAGTAATCAACAATAATAGCCCAATACTATTCAGGAACGAGTGGAAACGATTCTTACTATTGCAGCAGGCAAGAAACCTGAAACGATAAGTTGTAAAGAACCATTATAGACATTCAAGCATTGGTCATTTACTAGTATGATTCAAGACAACAGATAATATATAAAATAAATGGCGGTCAAGCTGGCGATGTACATCAACACTTTTAAACTCAGTTAGCGTGCTAGCAAGAAAACAACAGAGAAATACACGTACGCAGAAGTAATGGGAATCGTATTCGGATGTTCTATAAACAAAATAGAAATCAATTTCAACAATTCTTCCTGTAGTTTTTAGTGGTGTAATTGAAGGACATGGCAGTTCAAGTCATTATTTTATTTTAGTTATGCTATGCCGCGTAAATTTGGAGTAAAATTTTGTTGCATAGATAAAAGCGAAAATATAACCTTCTATTCCAAATGGTTAGCTTATCTCCAATCAATAAGTCAATCACGAATGCCAATGTTAATAAAAAAAATATTATAATACTATCACACTATTTTGATTTAGACTTAATGCAGTATATACACTGTGTACATAAAGTAAGGAATAAATTCGATAAAAATTCAGGGAATATTCTTCCAGAAAAATGCTTAGAGATCTATGTTATTTTTTTAACGCGCATTTTTTGATATAAAATTGAAATGTGCAGGTGTCCAAAATTGAGATACGATCTCTAAATTAACACTTTAAAATAGTAGAACCCCCATTTTTTGTTGTATTTATGGATTCTACTTAAAATTCTGAGTATTTTTTATGTTGCACACCCTATGTCGATATTCAGCTGTTTCCCAGAAAAGAGCTGTCAAAAATTACTTTACTATTTTATTTCAAGTAAAAGATAACATTGTTTTGTGTCCCACAGTTTTAAGATGTCATCATAAAAAATAATCCAAAGGATAGAGATCGAGGGATCTTAGTAGCCATTCAATTGATCCACGCTTCCAATCCATCTATTACGAAATGCTACTTTATTTAGGTATTGCCTAACCTGAACTGCATGATGTGGTGGTGCACCATCTTGTATAAACCTAAAACTTTCGTCATTAGCACGTATTGGCACTGGGACATGAATTTCTTAAATTGGGGATTGTTGTAAGAAATCAAGATATGTAGACCGTTGAGTGAGTTCAAAAAAGTAATTGAGTAATTGATTGATTGTTGATAATTTCTGCCCTAACGTTATTTTTTCAGGATACTGGGTATATTATGTTCGCATTCATCCGGGATTTTCTTTTGTCCAATAGCATACAATGTGTATTAAACGCCATTTTTTCATGGAAAATACTCAAATTTTGACGTAAAATCGATAGATGCAACAAAAATGGAGGTTGCTATTTAAAAATGTCAACTTAGGGATCAACATATATATATTTCAATTTTATCTCAAAAAATGCGCATTAACAAAAATAACATAGATGACCAAGCATTTTTCTGGAAGAATATTCCCCGAATTTTTGTCGATTTATTCCTTATTTTATGTACACAGTGCATATTAAACTTGAGAAATTTTTTAAATATCACTTCTTTTTCCAGATATAAGTAAAAATATAATTTTTACCCCAACTTTCAACACTTACACCTGACCAGGGGCTTTGGCCACACATATAAAGAAATAGTCAGCCGTACTTTTCATCGAAATCAGTGTGGCATACCTCTGGAACATCCTGGTAAAATTAGAATAGGGAAATCAAACAAAAATACATACGTCAACCAGATCAAACATTTTTCATATATTTCTTTCATAAACATCTCTTCCCTTAAACCCACAAAGTTCGGTCACAACAACATATAGACTCTCGATACAGAATAGTGGGAGATGGTTTATTGAGATATTTAATTGGTTTTGTAAATATAGTTAATATGTTGATATGCTGTTTGCGATCACGATAACTAGACAACATCGTAGCGTCTATATCAAGTATATAATATATGAATTCTCTTTCATGTACATCTGAATTTTCTTCGTTAATTTAGCAATAACAATTCAATGAAATGGTATCATATAATCTAACTTTTAGCATTAAGTTTAGGTAATGTTTATTCGACGAAAGTGTCGAGTATTTATACAAGACTAGATAAAATGGTATAAAAACATAGTGAAAATTTAAGCATGCTCCAATGGTTATTCATTGTCAACAGATACGGTGTTATTCTATTTAGGTATATCCTCCATTTCACATTTTCACAATGTAGATTTCTAATATTTTATGATCTCCATTTTATCGTAAAATATTAAGAAATGCAAACAGACCATAATGACAAAATCCTGATAACAAAAATAGCACTACAACAAAAATAGTATCAGAACGAAAATACCAAAACTATCTCTATGTAACATTATTTGCTAAAAACACTTTCAGGTAAAAAGAACGAAAAAAAGGTTCTTTTGTTATATGTTTCTTGAAAATAAAAAATTTACCAGGAGGGCTGATCAAGTTCTTACGCCATGCCAATAATATTAAACCTCACTAAATTTTATTACATTTTGATAGCCGTATGTTATTAACTAGGCATTTCTAGATAATCTCTTTTTTAGTTTTAAGTGTAATAAATTTGATTCTCTTTAAAAGCCATTTCTATTCACTTTATGGTAATCATTTTAACCTCAACTTCACCAAATATTTTCTTCCTATTTCCTTCTTATCAATACTATTTATCTTATCAAGCACCTTCATAAAGTTTCAAAAAAATAAGTTTTATCTTAGAAGTAGAATAATATTTTTTAAACATATGTTTAGGAAGCTTTTATACATTCCGCTTCAGAAGTAACTCCAGTCCGGTCTAATATGAAAACAGTTCGAGATGTCGTTATGAGCTAAATTGCTAAATAACATCGACTTTTTTATATTTTATCACTCTAAATATTTTAATATAAAAAATTGTTTATCGCTTTTAGTTTTTCGGAAAAATTATTCAGCTTTATTTTTTTTTATGGCACGCCCTAATTTTTCTAATAGGACTAAAAAAGATGAATACAATGATACCCCAACAAATAATAAATGATAAATAATCCTAATAAATGACTGACAAATAAAATTAACTAAAATGTGTCATTTCAGTTAATAATAATTTAAAATTAACTTTATGTTAATTGTTAATATTTATTTCGTTTTGCTTTTCAACACAAGCTGTTCTTTAACAGTGGTTATCTCAGACATGGTAAACTTTATAGCAGCTTGAAAATACAATTTGTAAAAAAGTATTATATAATCTGCGTGATTTTTAAAATATTTATGGCCAGTTTTATTTAGTCTTATTTGAAATACAACAAAACTTGCGATTTTTTAAACAACGAATGTTCTTAATCTTCCTTTGATATTCAGAAACATCTACATTTCCCAAAAACCTTTCTACCGTTAAGTTGTTGTAAAGGCCTAAAATTATTACGTGTACCAGGTTCAACCTTATACAAACTTCGAAACACTGCCATAGTTTCGGCGGAGATTTCCAGAGGTTTTTCAAAAACAATAAAAGTGGCGCTTTCGTAGTAAGGCGGAGTTGTTATAGATCCATGGTAACTAACGTAATTGTCTTGAAGAATTGGGAAAAACTCCGCAAAAGAAAACGATTTTTTAACGTTCACCTTCGCAAAATTTTTCTGTGTAAGAATTTTAATTGCAGCTGCAATAGAATCCAATGTACTTGATTGAGAACTTGTCGTTTCTTGAACAACCTTTTGTAAAAAATAAAAATTTAAAAAATTGAATTGTAAAAAAATGCTTTTGAATACCTTTACGAAATAAGTAAAAACTGCTAAACCATCTGATTTCGTTTGAGCATCAGCAAAAGATTTGTATTTAGTGTTATAAAATTCGGAGTGGATTTCCATCGGGTAAAACGTACCATTCATTGAGTGTTCACTTCCGATTGCATTGTTATCGCCCCAATGGAAATGTGCTTGATCTAAGACGTAACAAGTACCTTTTTGTATACCGGTGACTTTAATGTTACATGCATTTGCAAATTCAAGTTTGACTGCAAATAAAGTTTAGATAACCAAGAGAATATATTTAAAATAATTTTGTTTATTTACCTGTATAACTTTGTCTTGTTATTGTTATGTTTTGAGGTATTTCATAAAATGATTCGCTAAGACTAAATTGTGGAAGATTTGCCCTTAACGGGGCGTTGCATGGTAATGGTAAAGCTATTGGAGATTGGTTTAGTCCAATACAAGTTTCGTACCTTCGTAACATAGTTTTTGTGTCTACAAATTATATTTATTGTGTTATAAAAGTAAAAAAGTGTTAAATCTATTCCTGTGATAAAATCATTTCTCGTTTTTCTTAACAAAATGAAATAGAAAATAATAAAAAATGTAACAATAGTTTCTAATGTGTAACAAATGATAACAAACATTTTAAAGCATACTTATAGTATTATTAAAATGTACAAATTATGGTCAAATCTGTTATTAACAAAATGTTTCTTCAATCGTCCTTTAAATTTAGAACGTGAAATGTCGCCCCTTCTTACCTTTAGACTCTGAGGGTTCAGTTTGTATTATATTGGTGGTTTTATAATTGTGTATTGAGGAACTGCTTCTACACCAATAGTACGAATGTTTAAGTTCTGTTGGATTAGCTGGTAAATCCCAAATCTTGGAAGACCTGAAAATAGGAATTTGGTCTCTTACGTACCTGGATTCTAACCGAACACCATGATTTACGAAGTTGTCTGGAAGGAATCTAAGAGTAATCACAGGTCTAATAATGGGACATTGCCACTTACAAAAATACTTGTTTGTTTTGAGAATATACGATATAGGTCTCCTTAGAGAGTGCGGCCTACACCCAAGAACAATCATTTTGCACAACTAATTTAGACCCGCGATCAAAAATATTAAAAAGTTATAACCTTCGCTCGTCTGTCATTGACAGATTCACTTTGTCGATTAAACTGACATATGTACTTGTAATTGCTACAGTAAGTACAGCTTCTAATAAAATTAATATATTATGTATAAAATAATAAATTATCGATTTCCGGAAAGGTCGCAACTCTTAATGGTTTATGCGAAAAACATACCAGAGAAATTATGTATGATATTTCTAAGGGTTATATACCGGGTGTCCCTCAAAAGTGGCTCACCCCCATATTTTTTTAATTATTAGTGATATAAGAAAACCATTTGGAACACATAGTTAGGCCGTTATAACGGATTATTACGACATGAAATCATTCTTTTTGTACTTCCGGTTACACCGGTGAGGACTAATTTCGCTATTTTTTTAAATCTATAATTTTTTTTTCTTCAGTTGGGTAGACAGTATAATTTCACATAACTTTTACTTGAAAGAAATTTCAGGATCGCTTATAATTTTTGAAAAAAAAATTATATTCGTTATTTTTTAACGTTTTAGTACTTTAATAATTAGTACCTTTTAATACCTTGAAAATGTATTACAACTTTTGACGCTTAGTAGCTAGGTTAATAGTACAAACTACGTTATGTCCCTCTTGTTTGCTATTCCTCGAGCAGTGATCGCTGCTAGCTTTAGTTAGTGGTTCTTTTTTAATAATGGTGTAAATTAACAGTTGTATTAAATTAGTTTTAAAAGAAAAACGCTATCCAGCAATTAAATTTAATTCAATTGTAAGTTCAAAAAAACTAATTTTCTAAATTTTCAAAATGCTCCCGCCTCGATTTTGATATAATTGTATCTTGCGTATTATCGATCTACCGACTCGACGTTATTCCTGCGGAGATATTTAGGTAATACAATTTCTAATTCGATTTATTTTCTAATACCTCACGAGACCTTACTGGTGTATTATACAGCTCATTTTTGATTTTGTCCCATAGAAAGAATCTAAAGGTGTGAGGTCAGGTGATCTGGGACGTTTTAACCAAAATAAAGTAAACAATCCAAATTATAATGTACAATGGACATTGTACATTGTAAGTTACTATCAGCTACAGAAAATTTAGTGTAAAAGAACAAAAAATAAAGAAAAAAATAAAAAATCAAAAATAATGAATTAAACTTAATTCGCGTTTTTCTTTTAAAACTAATTTAATACAACTGTTAATTTACACCATTATTAAAAAAGAACCACTGACTAAAGCATAGCAGTGATCACTGCTCGAGAAATAACAAATCAAGAGGGACATAACGTAGTTTATACTATTAACCTAGCTACTATGCGTCAAAAGTTGTAATACATTTTCTGAAGGTACTAAAACGTTATAAAATAACGAAAATAATTTTTTTTTCAAAAATTATAAGCGATCGTGAAAATTTTTTCAAATAAAAGTTATGTGAAATTATACTGTCAACCCAACTGAAGAAAAAAAAATTATAGATTTAAAAAAATAGCGAAATTAGTACTCACATCCGGTATAACCGGAAGTACAAAAAGAATGATTTCATGTCGTAATAATCCGTTTTAACGGTCTAACTATTCATTCCAAATGGTTTTCTTATATCACCAATAATAAAGAAAAATATGGGGGTGAGCCACTTTTAAGGGACACCCAGTATAGTATAAGTTAAGTGATTAGATAAATCATTAAGTTGTAAAAGTGGATTCTAGCAATGTTCAAAAAATTTTATTGTGTTGAATAATTTTTTATCATATTTTATTACAAATACTTTTCTCTATCTGTAAGTAAATAATACATTAAGTTAACTATAATTTAAGATAAATAGGTCTTTTCCTGGTAAAAATAAACTAGCTAATCTTTTAAAAGTATTCAAAGTCAACCTCCACTTGCACATATTTTTTCAGGAATATGTTTCGAGGAATTCACTTTGAAACTTATTCGTACCACATGGCTAAAAAATGTAATGCTCCAGATTAAGTTTATTTGCTGAGATCCTTCCACAAAATTATTTTGTTGCTATGCGGTTTTATCAAAAAGTAACATTTTTTATCTAATATTTCGCAAAATATTATTTCCATGTCGAACGTAAAAATATTCAAGGTTATGAAAAATTTACAACACCTGAAAACATGTTTTTTTATAATATCCCCTAATAACACCTTTTTTTTATAAAAAAAATCACAATTTTTCCGATTTATTAAGATATACTTTTATATTCTAAAACTATTTCTTCCCAAATGTAAAAAGCTTGTTTTAAATTATTTTAAATAATAAATTGTTCGAATTTGTTAAATTATTCGAAAGTTTTGTTTAATCTTTTATTAATAAATTTAATAATTTTATTTTTGAAATTATTATTTTTTATTTAAATTATTACTATTATTTTATTAAAATAATTTTCTTAATATTCATCTACAGAACTAATTCATTCACAAATGGTTTTAAAAACACGTCCCTCCCATTTACATTTTGTAAATTCCTAAAATTGTTTCGCATCCCAGGCTCGATATAATAAAATGCTCTAAATCTATCTATATTCGTGATTGAAATTTTTAGAGGTGTTCCATAAACAATCCAGGTTACACTTTCGTAACAAGGAGGAGTGGTTAACGATCCACGATAAGTTATAAAATTATCTTGGAACGATGGAATCAACGCTTCAATCGGAAATGGATTTTCTATGTAAGTAAAAGTCACGTCTTTATCTTGTTGAATTGAAGTAAAGGAAGAGGTTAGAATATCCATTGCCGGATCTATCACTGTAGCTGAATCGACTTCAAAAACGTATGCAACAACAGCCAAACCATCCCGTTTCATTTGAGCGTCCTTCAAGGTATGATATTTTGAGTTATAATATACCGCGTGAAGTTCAATTGAATAAAATCGACCATATAAAGAATGTTCACTTCCGTAGTTATCGTTGTCACTCCAATGAAAATGAAGTTTGTTTAAAATATAAATATCACTGTATAATGGCCCGCCAGTTATGTTTATATTTTCTCCGTTTGGAAAAAATGGTTCAAGATATACTATATAAAGGATTAGATGAGTTTTAATTTAGAATGTTTATTTTCAATTACATATGTATACAGAGAATGTTTCACAAGTAGTGTGCCAAACAAAAATCGAATATATAGTAAAAGTGATTCTAGAGCAAAATGAAAGAATTTCATTTTACTACTACTAATATAGATATAACAGTTTCAAACATCAGAAGGAGAAAGTAGTAAATGTGTCAATAAAACGTTTCATTTGGATATTAAATAATCAATTGATCGAATTTGGTTGGATGGTCACTATCAAACAAATTTATCAAATCGAAATAATCGAATACGAATAAGTGTTCTGCAAGGAAGTCCATTCTTCCATTCTGTTATCTCTTATATGCAGGACGTTATCCTAATTATTGCAGATGACATAGCTATATTTGTAAATGACACAGTTTTAGAAAGTCGAATTTTAAAAAATGGGCCACATAAGATACTAAATACAGCAGTGAATTAGGTATAAAAACCTTATAACAATTGAACTAAAACTAAACCTAATACTATCACTAGAACTAACAGTAGACCTAGAAACTTTCGGGTTAAGCCGTGCGTCTCTTGAAAATGTGTTTACCGTTTTCGAATGTCATGTTACAACCTTCTTCAGAATCAAGTTAGAAGTGTCGAAATCGGTAAGAGTTTGACTAGATATGACATGAAAAAATATATAATAATTAATTAACACTAATTACTGACTAATTGTCAACTGAGTTGTTTTTGTCAAGACCGGGTGGAGAAGGCTTCGTCGAGTTAACTAACATTTCCCATGTGCAGCTAAGTTCCCAGCCTCCTATCGCTTCTCTTGTCATCCGCTGGAAATAAGTTCCGGCTTTAGCTAGCATCCTGATCTTATTGAATTTATGGTGTGTCACTTTTTCAAAATGACGCACGGCTTAACCCGAAAGTTTCTAGTTCTATGTCTACTCTTAGTTCTACTAATAGTGGTTTACAACAATTCTACAACAATTCTACCAAAAGTGACAAAAACCTACCCAACATAAGCAATAACTGCTGTCTTTCAAAAATGTGAGACAGAAAATCGTTAAAGGAATTCCAAAAACAGAATAAAAAATATTAATAATGACAGGATTAAGATAGTTAATTAAGTAAATATGCCCAAAATTTATCAATTATTAAGTTAATTAATAACAGCTTTATTTGTAAATTGGTTGCGAACTCGAATTAGAGTCGTGTATTCATTATTTGACATAACGAATAAAACTTTGAGATTTAATAAAACTATATTTTAAGACAATTTTGAAATAAATTAATCAATTTTTGATTTCAACTGTGAGCAATTTAGATTATATACTATTTTGTTTATTATGTTTTACATCTCATCTCAACCTTTAAAGTTGATTATCTCTACACAATTTAAGTTTGGCAACCTATTTATGAATCATTCTGTACTAGGATGTATCTAAAAAATACAAACAAACTTCAGCAAATGATTTTCCTAATCAGGTAGGTAATCAAAAGTGGTGCAAGAGTTCACTTGTTCATAGTGCTTTTACGTATATCCCATAGAACTTCACCAGCGTATTCTCACGATTAAAACAAACAAGACAGTATTCAAATATAAAAAAATTAAATTAACCGTCAATTTGGAAACCTTTGTGTGCACTGACAAGTTTATAGGATAGGAGCTAGATAGGAGCCATCTAGTTTTAGATGCTCCCTATTACTCAAATGAAGAGTTGTCAGAATCTCTTCATTTAAGTAATAGGAGCCATCTGATAGTTATAGTATGCTAAGTAATTAGTATTCGATAATTATTGAATTATTGTATGAAATTAAATCTCAACACTTTGAAAATATCCGATTTACTGATCTATGTATACCTATACGTTTATTATCTTTGTTGTTTGTTTTCAAATCGCTGAGAACACGTTGGTAAAATTTTACAGTCAGAGAGACTGCTATATTGGTGATATTTAAATACATAATGAAAAATACGTAATTGATTTTTTTTTCATACCTGTGTCTGGAGTTCTTATTACTTTTATTTCGGGTATTTTACATAACGTATCACTTCTAGTTATACAAGGAAAATCCGTTTCATGAAAAGCATTCATACTTCCTAATAGTGGTATTGGCGATTGTACTTTACCGCCGCAATTAGGATAGAAAAAATGCCAAAAGGCAGCACCTATCAGCATTTAAAAATATTCTGAACATATTTAATACGTTGTTTTTTAAAATTTACCTCCGCTTGTATCATAGACACTTCCTTGGACTAAATGACAAAAAATTGGAACTATGAAAAAAAAATTACTAACACAATCGAAAAGTATTCATTAACTTACTTATAACAAGAAGAAATAGATTCTTTGAAAACTTCATTCTCACAGTAGCAATAAAGTACTAATACTGAGATGCTTTATTTATTTTATACGGAGAGTAGTTTAGAAACGTTATCTTGCCTAATTATTTCGATATTAGTGAAAACACTTTCACTGACTTAACTAAACTTGTAATGATTATTAATCTATAGATTAAATCGACATTGTAGCACACGGTAGCAAACATAGTTTGTATCAAATTTGTTTTTCTTTTGATATCATTTCGTGCGGCACACGACGTTAATGCCGGTTATTTGCTAAAATATAGTAGATATTTAACGTCTCATTGAAAGAAAAGGACATATCGCATAAATTATGGTTTGGTACAACCAAATTTGTTTAACAAAAAGATCTCGCTAGATAAGCGTTTAGTTTTATGTGAAATAAATGTTTTTATGGCAGCTGTTAAAATGTCGTAAATATACAGAATTATTCTATTTAATGGTTGTTTTTCGTTAATATATTGTTGAAATTAAAAGATTAATTTTTTTTTGTAAATATGGTACTGATAAACAGTAACAAATGCCAACTTAGATTTTCTATATTACAAACTAATAATAAGAAAAAGTATAAAAATACGTTGAGTTCTCATTAAAATATTTTTGGACGATTTTATAGGATTATAATCGACATTACATTAACATTTCAATCAATTTGATCCTTTCTGAAGCTAATTAATGATTTCCAAAAATTGGAGGATCTTAAAACGATTTTTATATTTAAAAAACATTTTAAACGATTCGAAATATTGTTGTTCATTTGTTTCTGAATGATTCCAGAATGATTTTAGACGATTTTAAACATTTCCCTTTATCCCGTTATTTTAAATGGAAGCTATAGGTTTTGTTACACCTTCTACTTGTATGCAAAATATTTGATGACTGATAAAATTTATTGATGCTTTTTTTGATACCGTGCTCTTTAAAATCCTATTTCTCAGCGTTTCTCAACGTTCACTCACAAAATTTTTAAGTTGGCACTATCACATAGATTGTCATTTGCTGTATGTACAGGCTGGTCCAAAATTGAAGTACCGTTTTTCCACATTCAATGGCAAGAAATTCGAAAATTATAAATGGAACATGGGTCGTTCCATTTTATTACCCTACCAAAAAGAGAATTTAATTCTCTACAAATCATCCATAGACATACCTATGCTTATTTATTGTAGTTTCCCTCATATTGGGAAATTTATCAAAACATGCACGGAAAAAAAAATTTGCTTTTTTTATTAGAAGGTCATGGAATTTTTGACAGTTTTTCATTTATGTTGAAAGAATAAGAAAGTAGTATAAAGAATGTTATGAAAGTGTCGGATGATTGATCCCTACAACCAAAATTTCAAAATTGTCCGATTAAAAACAAATTTCTAACGAACCAGTTACGTGGGACTCGTATATGGATTTATACAGATGCATTTTCGATGTTACATATATTTTAAAGGATTTTTCATTCAAAAATTTATAAACATCTTTCTATTATTTATCATGATATTTAAATAATTTCAATTATGAGGAAATGATCAATAAGTGAATTTATGGTGTTCTCTTCCTTAACAGAACAAATACAGATGCTATGAAAAGGTTCAATGAACGTTTTCCCATCCAGCAAATACGCTTACTACCATGTTAGTAGACAGAGTAATTGGCAACGTGAGCAGGGGTAATTAACTCTTGTCCCTTAATTACATAATTAATTTTAATTAGATGTACAGGCGAGCAGGTTTGTAATGGATCGACCCATACACTCTATAAAGTCTTTTGCGGAAGATCAATACGCCTATGCGGAGTTACACCGTGAAAGCAAACACGTAGGTTAAGTTGCATATACCTTCACTGTACAAAATCATCAACGGAAAAGAATAATACGCCTACTATCAGAACCGTGGAGAGTTGATTCCGTTACGAATAAGCCTTTTACTAACAAAATGTTAATTTCGTATGTACATGCGTGTGCTAATTACATGCAATTAAGGCACACAGTGTGGTAAATAGTCGGGACAAAAAACTATTAATTGAATTCAGCGATTAGACGCTTTTCAGAACGCATTATAACACCCTTGCGTGGGCTTTACCATTTGCTAATTATAGTACATTTTCCTAATCGAGCAAATTGGTATTAGACATGTGAGAAATTTTTTCTAAATGCTTAGCTTATGTAAATATTATCAATACATATATATATTTATGTGTGTTTTTGTTTAAACTCCAACTGATTCCTCATTTAAGTTTTCAGTTTTCAATTTTAATATATTATTATTAATAGCAATTAAAACGTTATTATTATGAAAAAAAAGTGGTCAACATTCCACATTCATGTTGTTTAATTATGTCACATCACATACAAATGATAATTTACAACTTATTGTTCTCACACAAACAAAAATTATCGTTATATGTTGCATTTTAACAACTAAAATGAACAATATTCTTTAATTTTATTGTAAAATAATGTGAAATGTACTCACATTGTGTAGTTTAGTTGTCTCGAATCCCTCAACGTATGGTCCCTGGGCGGCGATGCTCTACTTTCCGGAATTCTTGCTCGCATACTCTGGTTAATTCTCATTTGTCTCGGTTGAAGAGGTGGAGGTACATCTCTCAATGGCCCTTCGGCAATAGAAGCCCTTTGATTCACCATATTTCCAACATGACGTGGCGATTCTTTTAATGGGGAAGTATTTTCCGATACTGTTATGGTCCGTAAAGGTTCAGCTCTATATTCACTAATACCATTTGAAATTTTTTGACTAACCGCTACATTTCCGTTTAATACAAGTTTATGAACTGAAGGATATCTCGTGCTGGATCTTTCGTAATTACGGTGATTCGGAAAACTGAAGACGTGCTGAGAATGATCTTTAGATTTTTTCGAACCTGACGACCAAGGCGTATCGCTAATGGAATGTCTAGTTTCGCTAGTGGAATTATTTTGTGATAACCTGTGTTCGCTTGGAAGATACCGAACCGAAGAATATCTTGGGTTTCCTCGTTCAGGAAGTCCTATAAGTGGCTTTTTCGGTGGTTCCAACAAGCAGAGATCATCGTTTAATAGTTTACTATTATTATTTCTAGACGATTGTACTTGTGGAGCAGGAAATTGTTTAGTGGTCGTTGAATTTTCCATATCACTATTTCTCCAATCAATTTCTGGTGGAGGCGGTGGTAAGGGATCGTCATTTTGAATAACTTCATCTTCCAAGATAGGTGGAGGTGAAGGTGGTGGTAAATCAGGACTTGGAACCCGTTGATCTTGAAACAAATCAGGATACGCTAACCTTAAATGCGGATTTTTCGGTGGTCGTTCCGGTGGTTTTTCAGGTACCCAATCATCCAAACTGATCGAAGGTCCAACAATAACTGGTCCCAACAAATCGGTTGAAAGGCTTCCGCATGAATTACTGTGTTTATGTCTAGCGGTAATTTTTCCTGAAGAGATTTCTTTAGAATCTCTGGAAGCTAAACTTGTTCTTTTCGATGAGCTGTAATCGGAAGCACATGAAGCTCTTCGTGATGGCGTTTGATGCGTTTTTACTCTTGGTGGTGGTTGAGGAGCAACCGTTAAAGCTGGTTGAGCTTGTGCTAATTGTGGTTCTGATCTCCAAGTACTAGTTTTTGACGGCGTGTTATTATGATGCCTTTCGTAGAAGGACAACAGGGCTTTTTTCTGTATGGCCTTCAGCGTCGGGTCAGGAACTTTGTGTTTTTTATTGGGATCTAAGTATGAGTATCTTTGTTGTTTCTCCAGTTCGTTTATTCTGTCGGCTACAGATAATGGAAGAGGCTGAGATAACCTAGAAAAGAATTTAAAAAATATTATTATTATGATGATGAAACGAATTTCATTCAATGTAAATTCTTTACGAATGAATCGTTTAGATTAGAAAGGAAAAATTATCTTGAAATCTATAAAATTGGATGATTGGAGTTAATTTAAATTTTTGCAATAAATAAATTTACTTGGGAAACATTCAGAATTCAATGTAATTCTAAGGAATGTAGAGCATTTTATCACTGATGTGTAAGTTTTGAAAGTGTTATTAATATTTACAATTTCATAACTGGATATTACCTATTCTGAAGTTGACTTGATGCACCATTTGTTGTAGAACTCGCAGTAGATTCGACCCTTTTAGTTTCATCACCCTGCACAGTGTACGTGTTAACAGCAAACAATTTAAGTTTATTATTACTATTATTTCGCTTTTCTTTATCCTTCCATGTAGACTCGTTATCGTTGTTCTTCTGCAGCACCGATTCCGAATAGTGTCTTTGTGGGGTTTGCACTCTCGCACTGTGCGCTATGTGTTGTCTTTGCACCGAGGAACTGGAGGAGGAGTTCACGAGATGCGTACAGGAACTAGCAACCGACACGTCACTCATAGATCCGTGCCACTTTAATGTTTCGCTGGAAGAAGCACTTCCCGAACTGGTGGTCACTACACTGTCTCTACCTTCCCTTCGCGAGGGTTGAAGATGACTTTCTTGGTCTTCTTCCCATCTAGCAGTGGCGACCGCTTCACTGTCTCTCCTTAAACGATCTAAGAACGGTGTAGAAGTCGAGTCTGTCGAAGATACGTAACTGTGGTAGCCTTCGGATTGGGCGTAGGAGAGCTGTTTCTGGTGGAGGTGAGCGAGTACGGTATCGTCGTGTTGTTTGATGTGGAACTCTTCGTAGCTCCTGGCATATTCGATAAAATTCTCCAAACCTTTCATTTCTAATTTTTCGATGGACGTCTCTTGGTAGGATCGCGCGTACTCTTCGAGTTCTTCTTGGGTTAGTTGTGGTTTACTGACATCCCTTTCGGGTGGTGATGGCACCGTATATTCCATATCTCCCAGTGACTTCCCGTCACGATCCACGTGGGGTAAGTACATACAGTCGTTGAGCTTGTCGAAACAACGCGACTCGAACGTCTCCGGCGGGATTTTCTCACATCTTTCAAGTACAGTCTTCAACTTCTATGAAAAGAAAAACAAAAAATAATCGTCAATGCGAGATTACACACGAAATCGCTTAAAGAAAAAGAAAGTTGTTTATTATCGGGTTATTCCAAGAAATCCAATACGCGGTGACTAACGATGCACGAGGTGTATGAATATTAATATAGTCACAAAGGATATTACTATGTACACTCTTTATATACTCGTGTCTCGGAAATGAATCTTCACATAAAAAATTTTCAAAGAAAAGAATAAAAAATATTAAAATCGTACAGTAATTTAGTCGTTAATCTACCAAGTTGAGTCGACTTGAATGTACAGGAAGTTAGTTGGCAACAGTGAACCTGATTAGCTACTGAAGAATGATGATAATCATAGAAAAGAACTGTTTCTGGAGATGATTGCAATCGTATAATAATAGGGATTAACCCGACAAAAGAAATTATTAATGTGAGCAGTTAATCGAACTTTTTCAACTTTCTCAAGGTGGTTATGTATATACGAGGTGGTATGAGCTCAGCAACTATTTCAAAAGGACCTGCTGTTGATTTGTCTATGTATGACTAACGTATGTATGACTAACTCGTTTGTGTATCTTAGTTTTAGAGGTTAATTTACATTCCTATAGGCATTGTAAGATCACCAACTGAACACGTAAGGTTTATTGTCCAATATCATTTAAGTTATTATCTTTCAACTATTATCCTAACATGTGTTGTCATAAAAATTTAAAAAACTCGAAAAAATATGACAAATTGTTGATAAAAATTAAAAAAATAATGTAATAGTTGACAATTTTTAACTTAGATAAGAAAGTAAAATAAGAAATATCCGCAAATATTTTGTTTATTGCCAGAAAAGTTACGAAGAAGAAAAATACAATAATTTAAAAGTTACGATCGTTGATTCTTTTACTTTAATTTTACTTTTTTGTTTTTTTAGTAAATTTTACTTACTTTCAACGATTTTTCATTTTCTATTAGATAAGTGTTAAAATCAACATAAAACCTTTTTTATTTTAATTTAAAGTATGGTAATCAAAAAAGTTTACATTGATTGGGAGAGAGATGTAATTTTTGCATAAATTGGGAAGATTAACCAGATTTGCACAACTGGTTCGTTAGAACTTTTTTAGGTTCCACTATTGGTACAGTTTTAAAATTTTGGTAGCATGGGTTTTTTATTCCGAACTTTCGATCTAAAATATTTTCAAAATGGCTACCACATCCGGTCTACCGAAAGTAGACCATAACTTCGTTATTTTAAATGGAATGCTATAGTTTTTATTACACCTTTTAATTGTACGTGTTAATTAATCATTTATAATATTAATTACTTTTTTGTTTTCATTGTTTCATTTATGTGATCTTCTGTTTGGGGTATTTTTGGTAAATAAAACCTAGTAAACAAAAAGATTATCAATCGTAGTTAATACTACAAATAATAATAGAAATAGATAATAATAGATAATTTGTAGAGAATCAAATTCCCTTTCTGATAGGCTCAAAAAATAAGGGACGTCAAATTTAAAATTTTCTACTTTCTTGCCATTGAATATGGAGAAACAGTAATTCAATTGTTGACCATCCTGTATAAGATACTCTGATACAACAAATGACAAACTATTTGATAGCATCTGAAGAGTAATCGAGCCATTTTGAGATGAAGAGCTGAAGAGCTTTTTTGAATGAACGTTGGCTAGGATATAGGGTTTTAAAGAGCATGGTGAAATTTCCCAAAAAAAAACTTAAAATCAAAATAACTCGAAAATGAAAAACGCTAGGTACCAATAACTTTTATGAAAGTTAACATGTTTTTTTACGTACAATTAAAAGGTACAATAAAAACTACAGCATTCCCTTTAAAATAACGAATTTATGGTCTACTTTCGGTAGACCAAAAGTGGCGGCCATCTTGAAAATATTTTAGATCGAAAGATCCTAATGAACAACCCATGCTACCAAAATTTCAAACCTCTACGAATAGTGGAACTTGAAAAAGTTCTAACGAACCTGTTACGTGAGACACCTGTATATTATTGAAAATTGTACCTGTTGTATATGTGACGAATGTTGTCTTTTCATATATGGTCTCGTATAGGTCACGACCTTTTCCTTGGGGTAGTTGGTATGATCGGTCCATGACTTGGAACGATGCGAACCGCCGCCAGGTGGAGCTTTGGTTGCCTGGGGGGCGTCAGCGGCAGCTGGTACTGGCCACGAAGGAAATTTTTCGTGTCCCGGTCCATATTTAATGGATTTGAGGCTGGAAGCATCGCGCACAGGGGGCGCCGGCGGCGGGCTATCATCGTTTCGTTCAACGATGACCGCCGTTTGTTGATTGCCGACGTTAGCGTTGGTTGATGTTGTTACCCCTTCTCTTATCGGTTGTGGTGGTGTTTGTTGTAAATTCGGTGTCGACCTCGAGGGCATCATTGTGTCCCCAGAATGGACGAAGGTGATCTCTTAAGCCTCGGACGGCCACTTGATAACTTCGAAGCCATTAGTTTAGTTCTTTAACTGAAAAAAAGAAGTTTGCGCAAATATTAAAAATCTGGTAAAAAATAAGATACAGAATAAAGGAGACAGCTACGATGAAATTATTCGATGTTAATTATTCAAGTTAACGGGGCTGTGGAAAAAAACAAGCGTAAAAACAGAATGAATGAATTATGCGTTGATTTTCGGTTTTTTGGGGCCGCATTGGAGGCGTGAGAATCGACCTGGAATTTGAACGAATCGCGGAGGAGAAAAGAGGTGCCTGGAACGTGAGAAGATCTCTTCATTGCTTGACATTAGATCGTCACGCATCTTATGCGTTTTTTTTTAATTATCATGCAAAAACTATTGCACTACGGATTTGAGCAAATAAATTTAAATATTATGAATAAAAGCCGCGATATTAAAATGTTGTTAATAGACTAGGTTAATAATTTTTTACTAGTGTCGTAATAATTACTTAAACGCCTCCAGAATGTTTATAGTCATAATTTTTTTACGGCTTAAAATTGTAGGACATTAATGCTGGTTAAAGATCGGTAATAACAGGCTTCCATATTGTTTCAATGTGATCATGGTGAACGTGTTATGTCATCTCTTAGTAATTACCTTTTTTATGGTTATAATTACATATTACGCAGCCATTTTGAAGAATACATGTTGTTCGTCTTCTTCGAGCAATATCAACTTACTCTCATTTCATAAGAAAATTACCTAACAACGGGAATGGCAGAAGGGTAGCAAGTACGTTGTGTTATACATCATAATAATAATAATAAACGCTTAACGATAATTTTAACACAAAATGTACTAAAACCATTGAATGCAATACATCGATGTACTACGTCAACTTAGTAAAATTTCAATTTCGATTCAATTCGAACGTTTATGGATTCTCGAACAATGGCCTATTACTTAATTCCATTTATATTCAGGAATAGATGTTTGTTGATGAGAGACTGGAATCGATATGGATCCAATCAGAAACCGTTTCAATAACGTTGGTACTGTTAGTGTTGCACTTGAACACACAATGTTATTATAAATTTCTTGACCTTTCAAATGACATCACCCTTCTTGGAACGTTGTAACGGCTCACGGGATTTTGAGCGAAATCCCAAACAATAAAATGCGAACTGTAAACAGGCTAATAACTTCATCGGACATTCGCGCCCACTCTAGACTGCAATCTTTGCGTTCAGTAGGCATAAACTTGCGTATATGGAGCTTATCAGTGGTTCTCAAACGTATTCAGGAATTTAAATTACGTCGAATTGAAGTTAAAATTACACGTCATTTAACAATATTTATTTTTTTTTATTAAAAATTGTTCCTTGACTGAATAAAGAATAATTTAATATGCAAATATTTGAAACTGCTGATCTTAAATCTTAAGGACTCTCGCAATTTATATTTCTAGCTCGTTTTGTTGTCAGCCTTGAAATCGGCCGTTCGAGAAAAGTCGTAAAAATCCGACAACCAACAACGATACATTTCGAATTGTCGGTACTACAATTCCAATCGAGCAACGAGATCTAACGACCATGGCACACACATGACCGCGACTTTTATTGCAACGATTACGGGCGGAAATTTTAATTAGCAGCGCGGCGATACGATAGAACACGGAGCCCGGCATGAAAAGTCACCTATTGTTACCTATTGTTGCGAAACTAAGGAAATATACTGGCCAAACAAGAAACGGCATTATAGCAAGAACGCGATTGTCCCCAAGAAAAAAAACAAGATGAAAACTGTAATAAATTAATGTTGTGGGTAATTTAGTTGATCAACGGGCAAAAGAAAGGATAAAGGTCAACAGTTAGTTTATAGAATGCGGATATAATAACATGTGATATGCTTTACTATATAGTACCTATATACTTACATAGTTGAGACGCAAAGGATATGCAACGTATTAATGACTGAATTCTTTTTAGTTTTAGTTTTCTAAGAATTTCCAAAAATTATACACGAAAATAATGCCATTTCACTACAAATATATGTCATCTAAAGTTTTCATATTGGATATAAGATGGGTATGCCACAAATATAACAACCGGCGCATTTATATGAGCTATTGAGCAAAATGTGTATAGTAGGCATAGATTAGCAACTACATTACCCACAACATTAAACGAGTAAATAAACCGTGCCTTTCATAAAGGTTCCAAACATCTTGTACATTTGCCCTTGTAAGGTCTACACCACTAGGTCTAATGTACAGTGATTCCTAAAACTAACGGATAAATGCGTTAGAACAATTAAAAACGATTTATGGAAAAATCGCTGAGACTAAGGATTTAAATTTATTGGTAAAGATTTAAAAATCTTTCCGCCATTTTTAAACAAGTTATGCCGTCATCGCTATTTTTTTCAAATAGCAATCCTCTATTTTTATTACGGAATATGAATGAGGATTTTTTCTAAATTTGATACAGCCAAAATTAATATTAGCTACATAAGAAAATTTTCGAGAAATATTGCCTTAAAGTTTCATGATTTTCGATTCATTTGAGGTAGAAAAATAGCAGTAGCCATACGTAACCATGGCAACGGTTGTGAAGTTAGCCATAGATTCTAGCCATAGATTTAAAAATCGAAAAATGATCGATTTTTGCAACTCGAAACGCAAATTAAAATTCATATTTGAGTTTAGCGGTCTTAGAATAACTCGTATACAAAAATTTACGGGGGGGTGTTTTCATTTAAGGGAGTAAAAAAATCCCAAAGTTGTGAACATCGCGTGCGCGCGTATACTATTCGACCAAAATCGAAAAATGACTAATTTCTGCAACTCGAAACGCAAATTAAAATTCATATTTGTGTTTAGCGGTCTTAGAATAACCCGTATACAAAAATTTACGGGGGGGTGTTTTCATTTAAGGGAGTAAAAAAATCCCAAAGTTGTGAACATTGTGTGCGCGCGTATACTGTTCGACCAAAATCGAAAAATGACTAATTTCTGCAACTCGAAACGCAAATTAAAATTCATATTTGAGTTTAGCGGTCTTAGAATAACTCGTATACAAAAATTTACGGGGGGGTGTTTTCATTTAAGGGAGTAAAAAAATCCCAAAGTTGTGAACATTGCGTGCGCGCGTATACTGTTCGACCAAAATCGAAAAATGACTAATTTCTGCAACTCGAAACGCAAATTAAAATTCATATTTGAGTTTAGCGATCTTAGAACAACCCCTATACAAAAATTTATGGGGGGGTAATTGTAATTAACGTTTTTAAAACATATGCTTCGTTTTTGATTTTTTCTATTAATTCATCCTTAGAGTTGACTTGTGTAAACATAGGGTGTATGTTAGGTGTATGTTCTTTCATGTGGCCCCACACATAAAAATCAAGGGGCGTCAAATCAAGACTCCTTGCAGGCTATGGAATTAGATCTCCTCTCCCAATCCAACCATTAGGAAACATTTCATTTAATGAATTTTCAACATTTTGGGAATAGTGTGCAAGGCATTCATCTGGAAAGCCACATTACATCTGTTTTCTAAAGGTACATGGTCAAGCAGGCCTATTAAATTGTTATGTAAAAATTCATTGTATGCTGCGCTAGTTAAACCATCCGGCAAAAAATAAGGACCAATTAAATTATTTCCAATGAGCCTCATCCACAAGTTTACGCAAAATTTTCTTTGATTGTTCATTTCCCTTGTTAGATGCGGATTTTGAATACGGTGAAAATGATTTAAGAATACAGTTCATTAATGGATGTCCGAGAATTGTTAAGAAAAACTAGTAACTTCCCAACGAAAAGAGTACAACATATACTATCAAAACAAATTTTTTACTTTGGTCGATGCATCAGACTTTGATATTATTGCTCTCAGTGAAACTTGGGTCAAGAAGAGCGTCCTAGACTACGAGATCTTTCCAGACAGGTATGACGTTTTTAGATGTGATCGATCTTTCCATAAGGGTGGAGAGATGTTACTGGCTGTTAATTCCGGAGTTGCTACTTCGAATATCATGATTGCCTCCTGTCCTATTGAATCAATTGACTTGAAAGCTGTACGGATTGACTTTAAAAAGACGAAATCGGCCTTTAACATTGTTGTCTGCTATTTCCCACCTGTTACACCTGGAGGAATGTATGTATAGTTACACCTTCGATTACATTGAATCAATGTTGGATATGTCTTTGGATACCATAGTCATGGGTGATTTTAATATTGAAGTAATAATGACTTTCTGCAATTAAATAATGTAATGAATATCATTGATAGAACTCTTGATTTGATACTTGCTTCCTCAAACTTGAGTTTCAAATTAAACAGTGAGACTTTACATTGGTATGAGAAGATAATTACCAATCGGCATTACTACTTACTATTTCGGTAACGGTGCCTACACATTTGATAGCTCGAGATGTTATCTTATCTGCCTGACATGTACGAGGTACTGCTTAACATCGACTGGACTCATCTATTTACGTTATCATCGGTTGAACAATACTGTAATGTTTTTTATGAAGCATTATACAACGGCCTGGACGCTCACGTACTTAAATCTGAGGGCAAGCATGCAAGCTCGAAATATCCTGTATTGCATTCAATTAACCTAATAAGAATGCTTAGATTAAAAAAACACCACCATAAATTGTATAGAAAAACTCATTGCAGATATCATCGCACAAGTTTATGTCAAATCTCTGAGGGACATAAGAAAAGAACCAAAAAACGTTTGGCGTTTTGTTAATATAAGCAGAAACAATATAAGATCTCCAGGCTCTCTTAAGTGTGTCCGATTTGCCAACAGTAGTTAACTTATTTGTCGATCATTTTGAGGCTATGTACTGTCCTGCATCATTTGGTAACCTACTGGTAACGATCACGCTGTTTATGATACTAATTCTGTCACCTTTGGTATCTCCGAAGTCAGTTACGACGAAATGGTTGAATCTTTCAAAAAATTCAAGACAAAGGCTACAATTGGCCCAGATGAGATTCCTACATTTTTAGTCAACGATTGCGCCCCTACACTCTCACATCCGTTCTTACATATTTTCAACCTAATAATCAAAAACTCTGAATTTCCAAGCGCGCAGGCGATGTTCAGAACTTTGTGATTTTTTTACTCCCTTAGATGAAAACACCCCCCCGTAAATATTTGTATACGGGTTGTTCTAAGACCGCTAAACACAAATATGAATTTTAATTTGCGTTTCGAGATGCAGAAATTAGTCATTTTTCGATTTTGGTCGAACAGTATACGCGCGCACGCAATGTTCACAACTTTGGGATTTTTTTTCTCCCTTAAATGAAAACACCCCCCCGTAAATTTTTGTATACGGGTTGTTCTAAGACCGCTAAACACAAATATGAATTTTAATTTGCGTTTCGAGTTGCAGAAATTAGTCATTTTTCGATTTTGGTCGAACAGTATACGCGCTCACGCAATGTTCACAACTTTGGGATTTTTTTTCTCCCTTAAATGAAAACACCCCCCCGTAAATTTTTGTATACGGGTTGTTCTAAGACCGCTAAACTCAAATATGAATTTTAATTTGCGTTTCGAGTTGCAGAAATTAGTCATTTTTCGATTTTGGTCGAACAGTATACGCGCGCACGCAATGTTCACAACTTTGGGATTTTTTTTCTCCCTTAAATGAAAACACCCCCCCGTAAATTTTTGTATACGGGTTGTTCTAAGACCGCTAAACACAAATATGAATTGTAATTTGCGTTTCGAGTTGCAGAAATTAGTCATTTTTCGATTTTGGTCGAACAGTATACGCGCGCACGCAATGTTCACAACTTTGGGATTTTTTTTCTCCCTTAAATGAAAACACCCCCCCGTAAATTTTTGTATACGGGTTGTTCTAAGACCGCTAAACACAAATATGAATTTTAATTTGCGTTTCGAGTTGCAGAAATTAGTCATTTTTCGATTTTGGTCGAACAGTATACGCGCGCACGCAATGTTCACAACTTTGGGATTTTTTTTCTCCCTTAAATGAAAACACCCCCCCGTAAATTTTTGTATACGGGTTGTTCTAAGACCGCTAAACACAAATATGAATTTTAATTTGCGTTTCGAGTTGCAGAAATTAGTCATTTTTCGATTTTGGTCGAACAGTATACGCGCGCACGCAATGTTCACAACTTTGGGATTTTTTTACTCCCTTAAATGAAAACACCCCCCCGTAAATTTTTGTATACGGGTTATTCTAAGAGTGCTAAACTCAAATATGAATTTTAATTTGCGTTTCGAGTTGCAAAAATCGGTCATTTTTCGATTTTTAAATCTATGGCTAGAATCTATGGCTAACTTCACAACCGTACCATGGCAACCAGTTGTTTCAGATATTTTATTAAGACAATAATTAATTTTTAATGACTGAAACAGTTGGTTGTCATGGTTACGCATGGCTACTGCTATTTTTTATCTCCATTGAATTGAAAATAATGAAACTTTAAGATAATTTTTCTCGAAAATTTTCTTATGTAACCAATATTAATATTGACTGTACTAGATTCAGAAAAAAGTCCTCTTTCAGATTCTGTAATAGAAATGGGGCATTGCTATATGAAAAAAATATCCATGACGTCATTACTCATTTAAAAATGGCGGAAAAAATTTAAAATCTATACCAAACAATTGCAAAAATCTTTAGACCCGGCTCAGCGATTTTTCCATAAACTGTTTTTAATGGTTTTACTGAATTTATCCGTTACTTTGGGGAACCCTGTATATTTTAATAGTCCTTAAATGAAATGAAATAACTATATTTCACATAATTTAAGGACTATTAAAATAAATAGCTTAACTATTTTAGTAGATGCACGGCAAAATATGGATGGTTCTAGATTTGGTTTTATCTGTAGACACTGCTTATGAAAACCTACGAATGTTTACTTCCAATTTCCATGGTGACGATACATTTAATCCTATCACGGATTTGAACAATGTGGAGTTTAACAACCTCGACTCAACTGGAGCCCGTAAAACCTTCATCAAGACAGTACAAACTGATAACAGGCATTGCTGAAACAAAGTTGATAGAATAATCATGAAAAAGAATTCCAGAAGTGCCGGAAAAGAAAAGCCAAAAGATTGGAGTCATAGAACGTCAAAGTGGGAGGAGGATCTTTTACAGTGATATTCATGGTCATCAACAAATCCAAAATTCTATAGTAATTCGCTAGATGCTGTGGCAAAAACTTAATCGAAGTCCAACTTCACAGTTGACGAGAACAACTTAAACGCACTAGTCCAGATAGAGGGTCCAGATTTCCTACTAGATAACGTCCCTTACAGGAATCGTCGACTCATACATTAGATATTCAACACATTTTATAGAAGCAATTAACAATATTTCTCTATATTCACATACATAGTCAACTTCGATCTGGGCATCCTATGGGCTAAGAAGGAAAACAAGCAGATATAATAGATTGTTCCAACAGCACGTTTTTGATCAGCTCATGTATGATCATTCATGTACGCGTTCATAAGCGGAATGTATAAAATTGTCAACGGTATTGGAACGAATTGTGTCTTTTAAGGATTATTGTCTGATCCTGAAACTTGACATAACCTAAACAAACACATCGCTCCTTGTTGAACAGTTGATTGATTCCTGATTTGATGTTTTAACAACGCATGCTTCTGACCGTCAATTGAAACTCAAAAATATGACTAGAATAAAGCTAACAGAGACGGTAAGTAGTCAACCAGTCAGCTTCATCCGTTTTTAGCGATAGAAACTTATCGCCACAAAAACATCATCAAAGAAGAGGATAATAGGCTCAATTGAACCTGCGAACCATTGCATAGCAGATCTGACAATTAGCAAATAGTAGTTAATTCATTAACTCTAATTATTTACTAAGTATACATGCAGTGGCGGCGCTACGTACAGGCGAAGAGGCAGCCGCCTGTAGCGGCCAAAATTAGGGGCGGCAGAAACCACGTTCCTCTCAGGCATAAAGAACTGCTATTAATCACGACTATCAGAAGTTATTCTTACACTAACTAAATTAGTGTAAGAAACTCTTTGAATGTAACTCTTTGAAAAAAATAACCGAGTGTTTTTTCGTCTAAAGAGACACAAGTTCATTGCCTTAGTAAAGACATACAAAATGAATTAATAGGTTTATTGGCGGAAATGACTAAAAAGAAAATTATAGAAATGGCAAAAAAGCTAAATTTTTTTCTGTAACCATGGAAACAAGTCCCGATATCAGCCACAAAGAATAACTTACATTAATAAGAAGAAAATGTTCTTCCAATTGATTTTATTGAAGGAATTGACACTACAGGAGTCGGTCTGGCATTTCTATTTTTAGACACAATGAAAGTACTAGTTTTAGACATTTACAACTGTAGAGGATAGGGCTACGACAATGGAGCCAATATAAAAGGTACGAATAACGGGCTACAAAAACATATTTCAAATATAAATGCGAGAGCGTTATTTGTTCCTTGCTCCTGTCGCTCTATTAATCTTGTTTTAAATGATGCTGCAGAATCAAATATAGAAATGATCAATTTTTTTTGAATAATACAAAGCTTGTATAATTTTTCTTCTGCTTCACTTATAGATGGTCTATTCTTGTCAAACATCTGACCAATTTAACATTACAACCTGTATGTTCTACGAGATCGGAAAGTAGGATAAATGCGATCAGGCCCGTTAGATTTTTGTCCCGTCACTTTTTGGTATTGTATTAGAGAAGTCAAATTCTTCTGCTACAAACCCCAAAGTGCACGATTTGTGCAGCAGTTGAAACAATTGAACAGGTTGCAAATAAACTAAAAAAACTAAGAAGTAACGAAGAGTATCAAAAATTGTTAGTTATAGCGTCTGAACTAGCAAATTCAGTACACGTACAACCAAACTTTACAGAAATCAAATTAGGATGTCGAATATGCAATTTCAATAATAATAAACTTTTGACAACCCAATACAAGATCCGTCAGAAAAATTCATTCAATAGAGGAGCGTTTTCAACAGTTATCCTTATTTAATAATACATTCGGAAGTTTGCACAATCTTGCTGACCTAAGAAATTGGGAAAAAGAGGACGTCCTAAAGCACAGTATGAATTTGGAGATTACTCTTACACATAACAATAGAAAAGACATCGACGGCATTCAGTTGGCGGAAGAGTTGAATTTTATTTCAAAACTTTTAAACCCAGGTGATACACCTTATGAAGTTTTGAAATATATTTTAAACAATAACTTAATTGTTATATATCCAAATCTTTAATTATATCGCTTTGAAAATCCTATTAACAATTCGTGTTAGTGTGGCCAGTGGAGTAAGAAGTTTCTCTCGTTTAAAGTTAATTAAAACGTGTCTTCGGTCAACAATGACACAAAATTAGTTATCAGGCCTGACAATTTTATCAATAGAAAATGATATTGCTAGATCTATAGACATACAAGATGCATTGCGACGTTTTATAAGCAAAAAGGCGAGAATTTTAACAAATTTTTAATAAATTTATATTTGTTAAACTAAGATTAGAACTAAAACTAGAACTAACAGTAGAAACTTTCGGGTTTTGCCGTGCGTCTTTTAATAAAAGGTTTGACGTTTCGGATGCCATGTTGCAACCTTCTTCAGAAACTGGTTCGAAGTAAAGCCTTCGTACTTATATTATATTTGTTAGTTTGCAATTTGCAACTTGTTCAATAAATAAATAGAAATAAATCAAAGTGCATTTTTGAAAGGACACTTTTTTTAAATTTTTATTTAGTCAAGGGCGGGCAAATCCATTTTCGTCTATAGCGGCCAAATCTCTGGCGCTGCCCCTGTGTACATGATGACAATTTTACATGTAGTTCGTCATTTATTAACTTATTTTAGAAGAAGATTACAACACGGTATCCGAACCGTCAAGTATTATTTTAATTGAAGCACGGCAAACCCATGAAGTTTTAGTTTTATTTCTACAGTTGGAACTATATGTATTCTAGTTAGAAAAACGTATCAAACTGGTTATAACATTAAAGGAATAAATTGGGCGATTAATAGCTGAACACCTGCTTAGTTAAGCATGTTCCTTTTATAAATCTTTAATATTATATTAATACTATGTAAACAGCTAAACAGATTCTTTTACTCGTGTTTCTAAATTTCTATGTTTTCACAGTTTAAAACACAACAATACAAAGTAGATAAAATTGTTATTTAATCTGTTTAACAAATGTTATAGTTAATTAGAAAAATAACAAAAACTTTGTAATATATGAAAAATGTAAATAATAACCGAACAAAGTATATGCAAATATATTATGATCATATTCTCAACCAATAAAGTTTAAACAAATACGTTTAACGCTCAACAGCTTTTCAAAATTTAGCTTCTATCTACCGATCTACAACTTGATCGGTTTGAAGTTTGAAACACCATCACCGGAAGCCACAACTTTAAAAATTCAGGTGAAAAATTATTGTTAAAACAACGTGCACAACTGGTCGTTGGTTACATAGTATAAATATGAGTAGACAATCACGTGAGGACGCCCACGCTGTAAAACGGACATGTCACACCCCCGCTTAAAGAGCTATCTACGTAGTGGTGTTGCGCCCAAGGAGGTCCAGCTTCGTCTCACGCAAATCCATAGGTAGATGCAGATTCTCGAATTCTTCGATCGTATCTGACCCCAGAATTAGATCCGGACGCAGACAATACGTCGCGTACATCGCCTCGGAGAGGCGTGTGACCGAGCGCAGCGTTGGTTGGCATTTACTAGAGGATTTACGCCATATGGGAGCAGCACCACACAGTTTCTAACAATGCGAAATCGTCGACGAAACGCCGACGACGTTGCTTCGACGGTGGTCTGTAGAAAGAGCCTTTTTTGAAAAAGCCGAAAGAGCCCGGTTTAAAAGAGGCTGTGTAAAATAGGGTTCCCCAGAGGTATTGTACGTAGGTAATTGAAGCGACTTTGTGGTTACTCCAAAGCGGGGCACAGGGACATTTTGTTTTGATGTACTTGTCAAGATGGAGTTTTATTGCCGCGCAAGCCTTTTCAGGTCAGCAATTTGTTACTTTGAAATATGTTCTTGTGGGAAGGTATTTTCTAGAGTGCATCGGAGATGCAATAAAATACACCAGAAAAAGCATTAGAGTTCAATAATTTATCTTTTAGTTAGTGAACCTTAAGAAGATTTTTATCTGTTCGGTTGACACTTAACTAATACATAAAGTGGTATCATTAGTTTCAGAAATTTTCTAAACCAGGTAGTTTGGGAATCCTTAGATTGTTTTTCATAAAGACCATTCTCATTTCGTTCCAGGTAGACCTCAACCAGGTACGTATTTACTTTGAAATATTAGAATATATTTTTCTAATAATATACCTAAAATCTGCTGAGATTTAAAAAGAGAAAAGTGTATATAATATAAAGTATATAAACAATTACTCATTACAAAAAATTATAGTAAAAAAAGTGCTAATTAAATCGTGGAATGATGATCAAATGATCAATTATTTATTAATTCTATTTTGTTTTTCTATTTCTCTTTTTTCTATATTTCTAATCTAAATAATTCTATATCACCATTCTAAGTATCATATCTATCGCAACTATCACCCAGTATATCACACAGTACTAACTTAAATTTGGTTCAAAAATTATTCACTTCAATTAGTGAACTATGTAAAATAACCAAATTAAAGAATTTTTTCGATGCGTAACTTTTTTTACGTCTAAAAAATCTTCCGCCCCGCCCAGTATAAATTATGTCTGGTATATAAATTCTTTTATATGTTGTTAAAACCTATAAGTGTGAAATATCCTGATGGATTTAAATTAACTTTATCGTGTTCCTTATGCAGCTTAAAGACAGCATCAGTTTGACCGAACAACACCTACGTTAGGCGCCAGGTATAAGTTGTGAAAAACCTCACTAAGGCCAGCAAAATGTCATGTTGCGTCACTCTTGTGCCTTGTAACTTGAAAACCATGCGGTTACGAAGCGGCTCGCTTATAGATACCACCTACACCAGATGCTTTATTTCGTTGTGTTCTGGTGTATAATTGTAAATGAAATCGAGATCTTCCATATACGAGAAATGTCAAGGTTCCTCTTTTATCCATATGATGCACATGTTGATAATTTCCGATTACCGTCTATCCGAAGAAGTAAAAGTTTGATTCTAATAACCTAAAATTATTAAAATTCAATGCTATTAATTTCCTGTTTACAAGTTGACGAAGAAAAACTCAGCAAGGCATACGTATACGGTTGATTCTAAGAAGTTCGCCTTTGCAATTATATTTCAGAAGGCAGGAGGTAAGCCGTGAAGATAAATCTGTCCTCACGCGGTCCAAAACCGTTAACAGAGGGGGTCTCTCTCGCTGGAAGAAGTCAATGGTCTCCACTCGATCGCAACTGAAGCGTTTTATTTACGTCTTCTTGTGTGTCGGTTAATTGAAGAAGTTCGAGACCACGCACGCCGAACGGTACCTATCTTTCCGGTTGCGTTAAAGGTTTCCGTTCCATTTTTTCACACGCTCAAAATTAACGATGTCAATTATTCGTATTGTTTCCAAGTGAGTACTTAAACTTAAAATATTCAAATAGAAACGCAAAGAAATTAATTATTCAATCGATGATAATAATTATTTCTCTTTATCGGTGTAATTGCTAATAAGAAATGATTTCGATTATAGATGTTGTCTTTATTGCTAAATCTATTATTCGGCATACGTACCACATTTTTAACACTCTAATAATTCTCCTTCGTTAGCCGTTATTATCTAGTGCCAGAGTCCATTCAATCAGTTTCGTATTAGCAATCTCCATAAATTAGAGTTTCTTGTTTCATTTGTCCGCCAAGTACTATAGCAACGGCATGCAATACGGCTTTTACTTCACACTTTCTTGTTAGAGTCGAACAAAAGTATTAGATTCGTGATCACTTCATGCATTGTCGGGGTAAACGCCGCTATATTCTGTTTTGCGCAGGTAAAATATCGCGAAGAAAGAGAATGTCTAATAAGAATATACGTTCTATAGGGCATGTATCAAAAGAAGTTACGGTCATAAATTCATCGACGACGATCGACGAGTTATGTTCTTAAACGGCATGAAATCGAAATTTATAATTAAGTAAATGGTATTTTTTATTAACTTTAGTTATATAAGTTTAAATTGTAAGTAACTTTGGTGAATTTTTCTTTGTTTCAAGATGGAATAAAGATATGTAGGTAACTAATACCAAACGCTGTTCTAAAGAACTTTTAAAAATTGAAACTGGCTTTATTTGTAAACAAGTACGGAGTAATCTTGATATCTTTGTGTAACTACCGTAATCCAGTCTCTCTTCGTCAGCTTCCAATATAGCCTGTTGGATAAAGGGGGTCCTCGTATGCGAGGTGCCAAGGTTCCATTATTTCTATTGTTTCTACTCCATTATGCGTTTATACGGTCGCTATTATAGGCGTACGTACGTCGATTATGCAGGCGATAGCTCGGGCTCGGCCAGTATTTTTCGAACCTCGATCGTATCGGAACCCCTTTTATGCCACATCTAAGCATGGTTCGGTTGAGTGGTGTGAGGTGCACAGCCGGGATTATGTACACAATGTCGAGCTCTCTGGGAGATGTAGTACGGGATATGGACGTGAACAAATGTGGTAGCCAATTGCAACGGCAAAGAACCGGCTACTGAATAACGTTGTTGATGAACGGCCGTTGTCACCTGAAGTAATTACTGGATATTTCAACGTTAGGTCAAGCTGTTAACCTACGAACTAAATGACTTAAAAAGGTTTAACCATAAGCAAATTCTAAAATTCCCTTTAATTTATGTTTTAATATTAATATAAGAAATGTAATGAAAATACAATTATTTTGTAATATTTTGATTTGATTTTAGAGACAAAAAATTTAAACGATTTTAGAAAAAATATGCAACACAATGTGTTCAGCTTTTTTAACACTCACGTGCATCAGTAAATAAATGAAACTAGTAACGTTAATGAACGCCTTGAAAACTAATAACCATTTATTGCTCTACATAGTCTTGATAAAGCATTTTTTGCTCCTAAATATTTACAAACATGAATATTTAATTTCCTTTGTCTTCACTCCAGCAATACAATAACATAACTAAAATAAATCATTTTAACTTAATAATTATAAAACTATTAAAAAGAAGAGAAACTATGTAAAAATAATTCGATAGATTTTGTCTTTTATGTTACGTATACAAAAACAGTTAGATGAGCATTTTTAAATAATTTACACTTGCATAATATATTTATATGCAAGTATAGCTGTAGAAACAAGATAAGAATGAGATTTATGACAAAAAATTGCAAATGTTGGATCGCAAAGGAAGTGTTCTGTTCCTATTTGGCCGAAAAGTTCGGAATGTTTATCAAAAAAGGTTCTCAAAATCATATCTCCACTACGTGACCGTCACAATGTATAAGTTAAACATGGTGGAGATAACCAATTTCACGGTTTAACATCAAGATTTTAGAATGCGGCATTTTCTACCTGCTCGGGGGAGTTCTTTTATGCTCTTAAAAAGCAGTACTTTGAGTGTATAAAAGAAAGCACCAAAAGTTCTCGGAATGCCACCACAAATTCCTTATCGCACGGTGCATACGCGAAATAGTTACAAAAAGCACTTTACCGTGCGCATTGCGACATGTTTAATTAGCTTTAACAGTTTCTCACGCGGCAGCGCTTCCACCTAACGTCCGTAAATGGACTTATGTATGCTACCGTTTATTGTAGAAAAATACACGAGAAATAGTTTTCGAATAGAAATGAATGGTGTAGGTATGTCGTAACATTAATCATATAACCATTAAAAAAATAAACACCTAACAATATAACTTAAAAAAATATGGTTTTTTTCTGTGAAATCCCTTATGCAAAGTAACGTTTTTTAATGAAAACAGATGTTAGACGTTCTAACCCACGATAGTTTATTTTATGAACACTTGTAACCACAAAGGATTATGTAAATATAACTTGTGAACGTCCACCTACGCTACAAGAATAAACGATTTGATGGTCGTGATTGACATAGTCTTAAAATAATATTCTTGAGTATTGGCGCACCTTTCTGTGTCAATATCTACTTATTTATGATCAACTGTAATGTTTAAAATCATTATCACTTGTATTTTATGGTCGTTGGAAAAAAGCAATCGTTATGTAATGCTCGCTCAGTATTATCTATGAATATTCTGCATAACATTTTTTCTAATATAATCGCTGTAACCTATAACTGTGATTATTATACATTAAACATACATAAATTATGTTTAACGGAAGGTTTATTACATTACTCCAGTAAATTCCAATGAAACAATAAAAAATAGTACTAAAAAATTCATTATTAATGAAAACCTATTTCATTTCAAGAATAGATTAAACAAAGAGTAAAAAGAGAAAAATAAATTGGCCTAGATATAATTATTATAAAACCGTAATAGACATAAAACTGTTTTTATATATAATTCTTTCAGCAATAAGACCTTGATCAATAGATTAAATTGCGTAATCTGGTGTGTCTAATGTACAAATCAGCTGTTGAAACGATGGTGAATATTTATAAAGGTCGACGACATGACGAACACCAAATGGCGAAATGGATGCAATTTATGCGATTGCCCTTAGTGCCAATTAAGTAAGAACAAGGTTTTGGTTAAATGTTTCCAGATAAGTTATCCGAAGAACAAGTCAGTTGGTTAAACGAATTCGAGACTAGACGGTACCTTATCACCGAAAAAGAACCGAGATGGCGCTCGTTACCAGGATAATTGGATTTTCTTGTTAAAGATAATTGTGATAATTATGGGGGAGATTCCGGAGCGATAAAATAGATCATGAAACGAGAGAAATGGGCATCAAGAAACAGACAGAAGCGGATCAAGCAAGAACGAGAGCTTATTAGTGACCTCGACCGTTTAAAGATCCAGCCTTGAACTCGATCGAAGCCTTCGGAGTAAACCGTCACAATAGCGAGAGGGAAAAATTGAACAGCGAAACGACGACGACAAGCGACCAGCACCGTCTGTTTGTACCTGTCACGGTTCGGGAAGAAGAGTTCGCAGGTTGGCAATACAAAGAGGCCGATGTTTTTTTATTAGTTTTTGTTATGTCCGAGATACGTCGTCGTCGAGGGCCTTCGTGAAAAATTCCTGCTCAATGATGCTACTAGCGCTCGAGGCCAATGTTGGCGAAGAGCCGCGTCGAAAGAAACCAATACACCGTTACGCGACAGTCGGTTAGGCGTGCGAAGATATTCCTTGGTTTTCGAGGACCTTCCTCACCGTAAGAGCACCTTCTTTAAAGAACATGTGTTAAACCCGGCAGCAAAAGACCACTGACTGGCTGGTGCGGGTGTACGGGTCGACAGACCCAACGTGGTCACTGCACCGACCGTTCCATACCGAGAAGAAGTTCACAGGACTTACTTTGTCGATTCCGAGATTCTCTTCCGAAGAGCGATGTATCCTTCACTTCTTGGAGTTTAGTTCACCCAGTATGGAAAGATAACGTAAATCACTTTTTGAAACCACTATACACCAACGAAACACCGCGCCTCTAACCGAATCGATTGGGAACCGCCTCGTTGCTAGGAAATTGTTGGTTAGTTCTGCGGGTAAGGAATGCAAACTTGTTCTTAAGCGAGCCCGGTTCTTTACGTAGACGCGTACAACACCTTTCGCGGTCTGCCGAGGACTGGCGAAGAAGCCAAGGAGAGTCCAAGACGCTATTTCCCCACCACATATTCTGTTTGGTCGAGCAACAGTTGCCTGCTGCTTGGTCGAGTTGAGCCGAAATCTTTGCTCGCTAAGTCGCCGGATGTTGAATCGCCCGGTATACAGTATTCTTGAAGGCCACATCGGTATACCCAACCGGTGTTTTTATAAACACTACTCTTTATACAATTAAATGCAACTTTTACGTTTGAAATGTAATATAAAAATATACTATCTTTAAATAAATTAGTAATAATAATTTTCAAAAAAATACGTAAGAGTGAAAAGATTTTAATGGCTATTAAAAATGTAACACTAAAGGGATTATTCCTTTAATAATAATCTGTGTCCTAAATGCATCTGAAA
Source organism: Onthophagus taurus (assembly GCF_036711975.1). Classification (NCBI taxonomy): domain Eukaryota; kingdom Metazoa; phylum Arthropoda; class Insecta; order Coleoptera; family Scarabaeidae; genus Onthophagus; species Onthophagus taurus. Next base: position 22,506,228 of record NC_091966.1, read on the forward strand.
TGATACTAAGTGGTAGATGAGGTATTGCAAGGTTCCGAATCCGGAAGAAAGGTCAGTTGATCGGGGAAAAAGTAGCACGAAGTCGATTTGGTGCAACATCGTCGTCGAAGAAGAAGAACGCGGGCGAAAGGGGGCGAAGAGGAAGGCAGAGATAAAGTGAGGTCGCAAGCTCGGCCCGTGTCGCCGTTCCACGGCCGTTTGTCCGCCCAGTGTGTCATTTTTTTTCTGCTGCCTTTAAAGGGGCACGACAGATTTATATCGATTCGAAATTCTCATTCAAATACCGTCGTATTTTCGTCGCCTAGCGTTCCTCTTTCCGATTAATAAACGCAAATGCACTCGGACGAAGCCTGTAATTCGGGCCTCCAAGTCGCCATATGGTTTGCAACATTTTAAAAAAGACTAATAATTACTAATAAGGAAAACTTAACACTTAATGCAGATTGGGATTTTTCTGTTGATGTGGTTATCGTCAAGATTCTATTTCTGAAAACAACCTTGGAGTTAGTGAAATAATCGGGGGTTACCTAAAAGAAACTGTGACTGGAATTTGCTCTTGAATCAAAGTAAGAGGTACGAAGGTTCCCGTTGCTGGTGACGCCAAATTGAGTTCCTTTCTTTTCCTCGACTAAAATGTTCTTCAGTTCGTTTAAATTACGGACCATGACTACACAAAAAAAAAACAAAAAGAGGACGATTTTCCTTACAGATCATTTATGCTTTGGCAATGTGTTGGTACGCAAACAGGTCGTTAATTTACTCTGCGCGAACATCTTCCAGGATGTAAAAAAAATCCATTAGCAGAACATCCTGTGTTACATGAATTTGCGGGTATACGCACTTTCTCTCTACTGATCGTGTTTACCGTTGACATGTCTACAAGCTTTTCTTGACGTAACGTCATCCTAACAAGGACTAAGTTTACATTATAGTATGTGTGGACTGTAAACGCATTATTTTCCGGCTTTCTTCGACTAATCACAAACATATTAGGTCAACTAATTATTATTTCAACGTTGAACATACCTTCTGTATACTATATAATGACGTTTTCGCATTACAAAGATCTCAGAGAGATTTTCTATACACTATCTTATCTGGGTTAATATGTTAAGTTAATCTATTTTGAGGAATTCTGAATCCATTTTAAACCCTCTTAAAACAGAATTCTTCAGTATTTTTTAAAACTTTCGTTCGCTGCACATATAGTGATCCATATGATACAATAACTGTAGTTTACGACTGCCGTTTAGCGACATCGTAAAACCTAAAC